>NC_136061.1:1673442163-1674780691 GCF_964261635.1 Lissotriton helveticus | reverse complement strand
TCGATAATTTCTGACGATGCTTAGTGGTAAAAAATTGGTTGGTAAGCATCGTTAGCGATAAATATCGCTTAACTTTGGTAATATGCCCCAACGTCTGTTAACGTTCGATTCGAAGGAAATGAGGAAGTGTTGAAAAACATTGTCTGCGCCATCTTGCCTTTTTTGAAATGCCACACTTTTGTCGTGCACGGCAGCCATTTTAGATGTCTTGACCAGACCCACTCTCTGCACGCTGTCGATTCGTAGCATGGCTCCTCACCCTCGTAAGCATCTCCCCCAGGCACTGGTCACCACCGCTCTCTGTCTTATGCATGGGCAATAAACCTTCCCCATCTGCGCTGCTCTTCCCTGAGAATCACACTCTGTGCCCGCCCGACACCTCCCTTTCGCCCTATTCACTACCGCACCCTCTGACACTCCTCTTCCTCTGTGTCCGAATGTCCAGGCCGGTCCTAGGCTATCAGCTAGCCCTGCAGATGTAGTTTATGGCCCCAGCTGTAAAGAATCACCCCTCTTCAAAGGAGTTATAGTAGATCAAGGCCCACACCCGATGTGATCCGTCACAGCACACGCGTTCCTACTATCTGAAAACCATCCTGTATTGTGATTGGGGAGAGGACCGAGCCTGAAGCGGAAGATTCCAGGAATGACTCTTTGTACATCAAAGTTTTTACAATTATGTGTCACATTAAAAATATATAGCACTCCAACAAAGTAGTAGGAATATAAAACTTTAATAACATATAAATATATACAACAAAACAAAAACAGTAAAAACATTTAAACAACGAAGAGACCGTGGCAATTTCTTTTTAATTATCCAATAGATTTATTGAAATTGACAGCACCAATAATGAAATATTCTTGTCAGTAGCGGTCTGTTGTGCGAATAGTTCCAAGGCAGCAGAACGCGCTGAAATCTAGATGGCACGAAAGTGATGTCTAGCAAGTTGCCGCCCAGCAAATAACGGCGTGGGGCGCCGCGGGGGTGAGTGAGTCCAGTAGGCACCACAGCTATTCTTACCGGCATTGCAGAATTACTGCTGGGGACAATGCCTGTGCTGTAGCAGGGTCACAGCAGAAACAAAAAGGATTCTGTTGAAGATGTTGTTGGTTTTCAATTTGAAAACAGTTCTGGTGTCAACTGCTATGCTAATGTAGTGGTTAATGTTTTGTTTTCTCTAGAAAATGTAAAAGAGGGGGAGGCAGTCCAAAGTTCCGTTAAAAGGGCAAAGGAAAGGATCGGTGGTTTGAACTATCAGTCAAAAAGGGGAGGGGGTGCAATAATTTTTCCTACCGGGTCACACTGTGCTTTCACCGGAAGTGAGGTCTGCAGGATTGTAGTAATTCAAAGTGAGGCTGGCGCCAGCATGGGAGCGCCGACGTCCCGCGGATACAGTTTCGTCACTCCACGGGCGATCATGGCAGTCATTCCCCATCGGGGGTCGGAGACTCCCGCGGCTCCTCTAGAATCTTCAAGGTCGTGGAGGACTACGGTGGTGGAGTCAACCAGTGACCGGGCCATTTCTTTATGTTGGGCCCGCTCTTGCCAGGTCGACCGCCATTTTGAGAGTTCGGCAGCTACCGGCGATCGCGGGGTCACATGAGCGGACGGGCTCCACCCTGCCGGGCGAGACGTTGCAGCATGGCCACAGTGGAAGAACCGTTATCTAGGTCGTTCCGAAACTGTGCAGCACTGGAGTTGTTAGGATGCCACCGCCTGGAGCGCTGAGGGTGCAGCTGGGAAGCCTCCACCTGGGGAGGCGGGAGAGGCCTGTTCGCACCGTCTCTCCCTCCCAGTGCACCCCACGGCGTCTCGCTTGAGATTTGTTATGGCCGGACCAGGCGATGAGGACGAGGGGGGGTCGGAGGCATGTGCAAGACATCCCCCTCCAGTGTTGTCGCAGCCATTATAAAAGAAAGAAGTGTCCCGTCCGTCTTCGGGCCGGGCTTCCGGTGGATGTCGGCCGGACGCCCCTGGCTCTGGCCCCATGAACGGGTTTCTTGGTTTATCGGCTGCAGCCGGATCCCGTCGGCCTCGGCCCCCCGACCGTTGGTGGTCGGACCGGAAGAGCATGTGGCGGGACTACCTGCAACTCTCAAGGGCCACCGCGGCCGGACTGGGAGAGAGAGGGGAGGGTCGAGGAGACATTCCCCCCCCCTGCAACTGTTCAGCGTTGTAAAGGCAATCCCCTGGCCGGGTCCCGCTGGTCTCGGCCTCTCCTCCGGCTACACCCTACGTTAGGATCTCCTGGCCGAGGCGTGGCAGCAGAACCTGCCTTATATGGGCTGCTCCCGGCTGGGCGTAGCCGGAACCCTGCCCCACCTTGGAAGTTTCCAGAGTGGGGGTGGATGTTCTACTGACTTGCATTTTCCCTAGTCTATCGATTTTTTTGGCGTGGCAGGCGGTGGGACAGCGAGGGGTGATTTGGTTTCTCTTACTGTTTTTCTGGTCTCTCACCACTGGCATATTTTAACGTTTTCTTGTTTCTAGGACATTAATAGGTTTTATCATTACGTTATGTTATCGTTTCTTTGTTCGTTGTTTAATAAAAGTTCATGTTCATCAGTGGCCTACTGATTTTCGTTTTCCTATTTTTTTCTTTCCAGGTTGTTTCATGGTAAAGTTTCTGTTAACAGGATACAGTGATCACTTCGTTATTATTGCATATGTCCTTTTCACTAGGGGTGCTCTCTGGTCGGGCCAGATGACGTATCTCTAGTAAATGGTCCGGGTGAAAAAGGTGCATCAATCAGTGGGGAGTAGATAGGCATGACAGATTACAACGGGGGAGAACGGTCCGCATTACGTACCCTTTCACTACTTGCAAAGATTTTCCTACGTTTATTTGCAAACAGGGAATACCTCCAAAAAGAACTAATTCCCAAACAGTCAATGTTCGGACAATCAATCAATCAATGAGGAATGAAATAGGTACGACGTGTTAAAGGCTTGCGTTACCTACCCTTCACTATCTGCAAAGGGAGATAGAATATTCCTATTCTTCCTCGTTTGCAGGTAGAGAAGATCGTTAAGAGAATTAACTTCGAACAATTCAATGCTCGATTGAAACAATCAACAAGGGGTACTGTGAACACAAATGAACGCCGCTTATATACATACGCATTGCTATTTTCAACAGGTTGTTCCTAATGTTTCTATTTTAGCGAGGTCAAAAGAGATCCCATTAGTGGCCTACTGATTTTGCTCGATTCCTTTTGTTTTTTTACACGATTTTTCGCTATCTGCAAAGACTAAACAGAGTATTGCGACTCTGTGCTTGTTTGTAAATAGAGAATGAACCAAAGAGAACAATCAATCAAATGGAGAGAGAAGCAGGCACGACGGATTACAAAGGGGGAAAGGGCTGCATTAACTACCCTTCACTATCTGCAAAGAGAGAGTACTCCTAATAGAAATGAGGGGTGGGGGGCAGCAATCAAAGCAGATCAGTGTGCATAAACACGAAAAAAAAATTCTTACCACGTACTTGACATTCGACAGCTTATGATATTTGCTATTAAAAAACCATTGAAATTCACTGAAAAAACCATAGGTTATAGACCATATATAGTTAGGAATTAGCATTTACAAAACCTTGAAAATTCACTGAAAAAACCATAGGTTATAGACCATATATAGTTAGGAATTAGCATTTAAAAAACCTTATTTTACTCACACAAAACCATTGAAATTCCATATATAGTTAGTTGCACTAACTATATATTGCGCACCCGCAATCCACTGCTGATGATGTCACATATTACATCATTCATGACATGGTCAGTGACATCACTGATGACATCACTGATGACATCTCAAATGACATCACTGATGACATCACTGATGACATCTCATTTGACATCAATGACCACATCACTGATGATATCATTCATGTGACAATACAATGCATCTCCTCACATTTTAATATAACCTCTGTTTCACCCAGTGTTAAAAACAGAGTATAATTTTTGAAACCATTGACACACCAATACTAGTTACTACATACGTACTCACTGATTCCTACGTCTACACACACATTCACTCATTCACCCATACAATCATTCATACATACAATCACTCATGTTTACAACACAATCATATGCACTCATACACCTATACAGACACTCACACTCTGCCACTCATCCATGGAGTTACTCACACACCTAGTCAGTCCTGTAAAGAATCAATCACACTTCCATTTTCTACTCTATACAGTTAAACATAGAGCACCTTACGTTTTCAACCATATACTAACACATACTTACTCTCTTATACAATCATTGATACAAGTACACATTGATCTGTACAGAGTCACACACCTCCCATCCAGCCACACACACACTCAGTCTCCCATGCAAATACTTGGGCAATCAATCAATAACCCATATAGTTACTCATATAGCTACTGATCAACACATGCAGCAGTTTACAGAACAACAGACATAATGATGCACAAATTAAGACAGTTTAGTCACTAACCCATGCACTCAGTGAGACACATTTAATCACTCACTCATACATTCAGTCATGCACCTACTAAATCCTTCGTCCAGACACTTATACATCCACTCATTCTTCAATATGTAAGACATATTTTAACTTTACAGAAACATAGTCACTGGATGTTGTCATCAGTGATGTCATCAGTGATGTCATTTGAGATGTCATCAGTGATGTCATCAGTGATGTCACTGACCATGTCATGAATGATGTAATATGTGACATCATCAGCAGTGGATTGCGGGTGCGCAATATATAGTTAGTGCAACTAACTATATATGGAATTTCAATGGTTTTGTGTGAGTAAAATAAGGTTTTTTAAATGCTAATTCCTAACTATATATGGTCTATAACCTATGGTTTTTTCAGTGAATATATATATATATATATATATATTACTGTGGATTTCCCGAGGGAAAAGTAAAACGCACTCACCCGTCTTGATTTATTTGACAGCGGTTTATTTGGCACCCCAAACCCAACGCGTTTCGCTTTCTTCCAAAAGCTTGCTCACGGGATGTTGAGCAGGTTTCTAAGTCCTCCTTATATACACAGCATCATGTGGTTTCCTGTTTGCGCTGCAAGTGCATTGTGGTTAATGTAGTCTCCACTACATTATCGTCACCAGTATGCTAGTTTATATTAATAGTTTTTGGTAAACTGGAAGGAAAGGGGGGGTGGTGAGGGATAATCTTTAGTGTGCAGACATTTTAAAGCTCTTTGGTGAGTTTATAACATTTCTTTGCAAGTGTCTGTTATTTCTTTTTTCCTCAAGCACTTGCAGAAGGACGATGTTTCATCCATGCTCATCACGCAGGGTATCATTATACAGGTTTATTTCCTGAGGGTGATGAGATTGTTAGCCCTCTGGTGGGCTAGTTTCCAATTAGTCAGGTCTTTTGTTATCAGTGACACAATTAAAGATGTACATAAAGTTCTTCCGTTAAGTTGAGACCTCTGGGCTCCAAGGTTATGAAGTTTACAATGTGTTTAGATTCCTTGCGTCTTAGAATTTTGTTGCGGTCACCTCCTCTGTCTGGTTGTGGGACCTGTTCTATGGCACAGTATCTCAGCAATTCCCAATTGCTATCATGTGCCTGTTCCATGTGCTTCGCCACTGCATACGATCGGTCTTTGTTTGTTATCGCTCTTGTGTGTTCAAGTATTCGCTTTTTGGCCTCGAAAGTGGTACTTCCTATGTATCTACGTTTGCAGGGGCATTCGATCAAATAGACCACATGAGTGCTCCTACATGTCAAATGTTGTGGTATTGTCCATTTTGTTCCCCTTCTGATTTCAATTTCTTTCGTGGCCTGGGCGATTTTGCATACTTTACAGTGTCTACATGGAAAGAAACCCTTTCGTTGCATCCAATCTATTTTCGTTTTTTCATTGTAGTGGCTGTTGACCAGACAGTCTCCCAGATTTTTTGTCCACCTGTAGGTGATGTTTGGATGGTCGCCTATGATTTGCTTCAGTGTGGGGTCTGTTTTTAGTATTGGCCAGTGTTTCTGTATGATTTGTCAGCTTATTATTTTCAGCACTATGGGTCGTGATTAGCCGGATCGTGTCCGTCTTAGTGGGTTGGATTTCTTGTTTGTATAAGATCTGTTTCCGATCCTGTAACAATGTTCTTTTTAGCCCCTTTTCCACTGCTGTTTTTGGGTATGCCCTTGCTTTAAATCTGCTCACTGCATTTGTGCTGTGTTTATGAAACTCATCATCTTCTGAACAGTTTCTCCTGAAACGTAAAAATTCCCCATACGGGATGCTCCATTTCAGTTTGGTATTGTGGAAGCTTTCTCCATGGAGAATTGAATTAGTAGCTGTATGTTTTCTGTGCAAGGTGGTTTGGATGCTTCAATTTTTCATGTAAATTTCTGTATTCAGAAATGTTACCCTCTCCGTGCTGCTGACCATTGTGAATTTCAAATTTGTATCAGTGTTGTTCAGTTTCTCAAAGTATGTTTGAAACTCTTGCTCTGAACCGTCCCAAATGATTAGTAGGTCATCGATGAATCGAAGCCACATGATTATCTTTTTGCTCCATTGATAGTTATTTGTGTGCCATGCTAGGTGCTGTTCAAACCATCCCATCGTGAGGTTCGCGTAATTGGGCGAAAACGAAAAGCCCATGGCACAGCCTTTTGTTTGTTTGTATAGTCTTCTGTTGAACAAAAAGAAGTTTTGGGTTAGGCAGAGTAGAATCATTTCAATTAGCATCGTATTGTGCTCTTTGTATTGGATATTGCCTTTGGCTAGAAAGAAGTTACAGGCCTGTAGTCATATGTTGTGTTCAATATTTGTATAGAGTGACACAACGTCCATTGTAATGAGTAAGTAGTTGGAATGCCAGGTTACAGTTTCCAATTTTTGTAGGAGATCCGTTGTGTCCTTCAGGTACGCTGGTAGCTGTTTCACTAAAGGTGCCAGGAATTTATCAATATAATTTGATATTGGTTCCATGAGTGAATTTTTGGCTGACACTATCGGTCTTCCTGGGGGGGTTTGTTTGTCCTTATGAACCTTTGGTAGGTGGTAAAAGGTGGGTGTCACTGGGTTTTTGTTGTCCAGATATTTGTGTTCCAAATCATCTATGAGGCCTTGTGCATGCCACATGGCAAGCTTTTTTTGCAGTTCAAGTTGGAATTCCTTCGTGGGATTGTGATCTAGTTCCATGTAATAATTTGTATCTCCCAGTTGGGTTTGTGCTTCTGCTGCGTAGGCCTTTTTCTCCATAATGACAATGTTGCCACCTTTGTCCGCCGGTTTTATTTCAATACTCTGGTCCCTTTCCAGTTGTTTCAGATGTTTCAATTGTGTTTTCGTTAAGTTTGGTTTGTTTTTGTTTGGTTGCAATTTGTAAAGGGCATCAACTACTAGCTCTTGGAAAAGATCTATTTTGTTCCCTGGAGCAAGTTGTGGATTGTATTTGGACTTTGTTCGTAGGCCACTCTCACTGGCTCCCTGGATAGGCAGTTCATCTTCCAAGATCCTTGTTGCTTCATCCTCCTGGGATAGTGAAGTAGCTCCCATGGTGAAAAGTGTATTTAGGCTGTCCAGGTCTTCTACCAGTAATTGTCCAGGTCGATTGCCAGTTACGTTCTTTGTTTCTTTCTTCGCCTTTTCCGCATGAATCTTTGCCAATTTAAGTTTTCTTGCATATTTGTAGATATCAATCCTTACTTCGGTTGTGTTGATATGAGAGGTAGGACAAAAGTTGAGGCCTCTTGTGAGGATGTTGCTCTCAGTTTCTGTCAGTTGTCTTTCTGAGAGGTTGATGATATATAATTCTTGCGTAGTCGTTTCCATTGTGTTTATTTGCGCAGTTGTCTGAGGCGATTCCTTGACCACGTATCCTCTTGTGGGGTTGTGTTTCCCCCTTTGGCCTCTTCTCGTTTGTCTCCTCTTCCCCGTCCTCGGCCTCCTCTTCCTCTCCCTCTTCCCCTCGCTGGTTGTTCGGTTTTCTTCTTGCGGCTTTCCACCGCATCTCTCATCTCGATTAAAAAGTTGGGTTTTTTTTCACCTGTGTTTGCTGGGGGGGCTGCTCCTTCTGTTTCACTCACTTCTATACTTGAGAGTGAGTCAAAACTAGAAGTGTCATCTGCTGATTCTGTTTGTCGTTGAGTTGATTTCTTTTGCTTTTCTGGTTTCGTACCAAAGGTAAAAATGCATCCTTCTTCAAAGTCTGCCTTGTCCCGTAGGAATTTAAATTGTTTCCGCATTTTCACCCTACCTTCATGTCTGTCCAGGTTTTTAATGATGTCTGCTTTCAGTTTCTGTAGGTCATCATCCAGTATCAGTGAGTCCACTTCATGTTCCAGTGTTGTCAATTCTTCCTTTATCTGTTTCACCGTCTTTTCCAGGTGTTTAATCAGTATTGTCATTAGACCCATAGAGGAGTTCAGTAGGTGTTCCCCCCAGTCCTGGAGGAGTTCAGATGTTGTGTCTTGATGGCTGGGCATGAGTGTGAGGCGTAGTCCTCTGGGTATCCGTCTTGCTTCAACATATTTTTTCAAAGTAAGAAGCTCCCACCATTTGTTTATTTCACGTTTGGAAAGTCGTTCCCAGAATCATAATTTCTCTCTATTGTTGTTCTTGGGTAAAGGTGCCTGACCCCTTTCCCTGCGTGTGGTTGTGGATGTAACACCTGAGAATAATTCCTCTATGTCTGCTATTCTCTGTGCCTCTCTTTGCTCCATGGTTGCGATTGTTATTATTTCATATATTTCAAAATTGCTGTCGTCTCAGACGGGCCCTAGTGCATCTGTCCCAAAAGTGCGTGGAAATGAATGTTAATCTTGTCTCCACGCAACTATTTTCCACTTGTAACCCCTCGTTTTAGGGTTGGATGGGAATTGGGTGTGCTCAAAGAGATTTCTTCATGTCTCTCGGGGGCGCTCACTTCCGCGATATTGATGCTAACAATCCTGTGGTTGTGGGTACTTCGTTCCTCTGAGCAGTGTGCGAGAGGTAAATTGTTGATTCTTTCAGTCAATGTGGTTCCGTTGATCAGAACCGGCGCTGCTTGCTCTGTGATAGGTGATGCCTGGGAAATATCTTTGGGCTTCGATGCGAGCCTCGTTGATTCTCCTTGTGAGGTCAGGTAATCCAATCTGTTTTGCCCCTTCGATTTGCGAGAAGTTTCAGTGAAGGGATTGTAAACAGATTAATCCCCGGTTATCACATTCCAGTGCGCGACGCGCCTCTCTCTTTTCAGTATAACTTCGCCACAGTTCATTAGCATTGCATTTTGATCGCGAAGGCTGCCAGACAGTTTGATTTATGTAAATTGGGCAACAACTGCTATATATATACTTTGCTGTTTAAATGGCGAAAGACTTTGTCATTTTCTATCTCGGCATGGATAGCACTGTCTAATCCTATGCTTAAAAACTTTGATAGAAAAACAGACATTTGAGGTGAGCAGATCTAGAGTGTCGCTGGTGTTGAGAGTGCTCTAACGGGAGCTGCTTTCCACCTAAACTGAGACCTACCCAGAGTTCTCTCCTTCTTTTTTGTATGTATATATATATATATATATATATATATATATATATATATATATATATTACCTACTGGCGGTCGCCAGTAGGTATATATAGTTAGGATTTTTTCTCTATGGGATTTTTGAAAATTCTATGTCTAATAACTTTGGCGTTTGTGGACGGAATTGGCTGAAATTTTCAGGAAAATGGAACATTTTGTTTCTGAGCAGCCCCTAAAAATTTGGGGGGGGTTCGTCAAGGTGGGGCCGAGAAAAAAGGGGGGTCCCAAAACGCGTTTTTCCCATGTTAATTTCCATAGGGCGGTTGGCCTCACTTTTAGCCCGAACGGCTGAATGGATTTGCACGAAACTTGGCAAAATTGTAGGGACTGGTAGCCCGATGTGCCTTTGCTAGGTCTCAATATATGTGCTCCAGTGGATTTTGAGAAATTAACGTTCAAAAAAAGATATATATCTGTGACAGCGTCCCGGGTATCGCTCCGTTTCGCGTACTTTTCGCGTTGCGGAGCTTTGCGAAGCGAAGCTGATTGGCTCTCCGGTGTCTGTAAACATTCCAAACAGTCCATAGCGGCCGCCATCTTGTCTCTCGGTAGGATCGAGAGACAAGAGGAGGCCAAAGCGAAGGGGCAAATGACCATAAGGGGGCATAGTAGATCCTCCCTGACCCCCTAGGTTTGATGTGGAGGCTTTAAAAGGGCCCCGCGGGGCAAAAAAAAAAAAAAAAAAAATATGTTTTTTTTCGTGGGGTGCGCCCGGTTCACGAACCGGGAAGCGGTCTGGGGAGCGTACTACAAGGAAACAAGAATGATTGACTTTTAACTTATTGTATGTTTATAGACTTTTTTTGATTTTTTTTTTTTTCTGCCGAGTGACGTCTCGGCCTATCTCCACGGGATGCAGTCCCTACCATCTCGGCATTTAAGCCCAGGGGGACCGGTAGTGTGGGAGAGATAACGTCTGTTAACGTTCGATTCGAAAGAAATCAGGAAGTGTTGAAAAACATTGTCTGCGCCATCTTGCCTTTTTTCAAATGCCACACTTTTGTCGTGCACGGCAGCCATTTTAGATGCCTTGACCAGACCCACTCTCTGCACGCTGTGGATCCTTAGCATGGCTCCCCACCCTCGCAAGTATCTCCCCCAGGCACTGGTCACCCCCGCTCTCTGTCTTATGCATGGGCAATAAACCTCCCCCCATCTGCGCTGCTCTTCCTTGAGAATCACACCCTGTGCCCGTCCGACACCTCCCTTTCGCCCTATTCACTACCGCACCCTCTGACACTCCTCTTCCTCTGTGTCCGATTGTCCAGGCCGGTCCCAGGCTATCACCTAGCCCTGCAGATGTAGTTTATGGCCCCAGCTGTAAAGAATCACCTCTCTTCAAAGGAGTTACAGTAGATCAAGGCCCCCACCCGATGAGATCCGTCACACCACACGCGTTCCTACTATCTGAAAACCATCCTGTATTGTGATTGGGGAGGGGACCGAGCCTGAAGCGGAAGATTCCAGGGATGCCTCTTTGTACATCAAAGTTTTTACAATTATGTGTCACATTAAAAATATATAGCACTCCAACAAAGTAGTAGGATTATAAAACTTTAATAACTTATAAATATATACAACGCAACAAAAACAGTAATTACATTTAAACTTTTTTTGAAAAAGAAGCAACAATGGTCAGTAGCTGTGTTTTGTGCGAATAGTCCCAAGGCAGCACAACGTGCTGAGTTCTGGACGGCACCCAGGTGATGTTACCTGGGTGCCGCACTGGTTTTGGGTATCCTACAATGCAGCTCCGAAAAACGGCGTGGGGCGTCCCGGGGGGTGGCCTCGTCAGTTGCGGTCTGTTGTGCGAATAGTCCCAAGGCAGCAGAACGCGCTGAGATGTGGATGGCACCCAGGTGATGTCCAGTAAGTTGCCGCACTGGTTTTGGTATCCTACAATGCTGCTCCGAATAACGGCGTGGGGCGCCCCGGGGGGGGGGGTGAGGCGGCGTGAACGGGCCTCCCCAGGTGGAGGCTAGTCTGCTGTAGTGGGGTGCCCCTTTACCGTTTCAGTTGCCATTCCGCCCGCTTTTGGTATACACTGTGCCAAAATCCGCCATTCAGCTGAGTTGCGCCCACTCTTGCGGTGCAGCGATAGGCGGCTGCCACAGGACTCTCAAAATGGCGGCAGGCTCTTTCCTTTTTGGGCCTGGTCCACTGAAATGGCCCTGGGACACCTTGGAACTCGGACGCTTGTCTGCTAGGGCTTGGGCTCCATTCTCGAAAGCGTCCCCTCAGCCTTGAAGATTCTACAAAAGTCTTGGGGGCCCCCGACTCCCGCAGGCTTCTGGTGGGGAGCGGCTGCCATGATTGCTTGTGGAATGGCCACGACGGAGCTACGAGATGGTGGTGCTCTCATGCTGACGCCAGCTTCAGTCTGAAACATCCAGAAACAAGGTGGGGCCTTCATCGTTTGGGAAAAAAAAATGTTTTAATCCAATGAAAAGTGTTATTTTTAGGTCATGTGATGAAGCCTTCCATCATTAGGAAACCAAAAGTAAAATGAACCAATGAAAAGTTTTATAAACAAGTCACATGACCTGTTATGCGGCATAGGGCTATAAAAAGCGTAGAAAATTTGTTGGCACGTGAGGCGGCGTCAGTAGCGGACCGATGTGCGAATAGGCCGAAGGCAGCACAACGCGCCAAGATCCGGATGGCACCGAGGTGGTGTCCAGCAAGTTGCCGCACTGGTGTGGCCATCCTACAATGCTGCGCCGAAAGTCGGCGTGGGGTGCCCCGTTGGCCTGTGAGGTGGCGTCAGTAGTGGACCGATGTGCGAATAGGCCGAAGCCAGCACAACGTGCCAAGATCCGGATGGCACCGAGGTGGTGTCCAGCAAGTTGCCGCACTGGTGTGGCCATCCTACAAGGCTGCGCCGAAAGTCGGCGTGGGGTGCCCCGTTGGCCTGTGAGGTGGCGTCAGTAGCGGACCGATGTGCGAATAGGCCGAAGGCAGCACAACGCGCCGAGGTCCGGATGGCACCGAGGTGGTGTCCAGCAAGTTGCCGCACTGGTGTGGCCATCCTACAATGCTGCACCGAAAGTCGGCGTGGGGTGCCCCGTTGGCCTGTGAGGTGGCGTCAGTAGCGGACCGATGTGCGAATAGGCCGAAGGCAGCACAACGCGCCGAGATCCGGATGGCACCGAGGTGGTGTCCAGCAAGTTGCCGCACTGGTGTGGCCATCCTACAATGCTGCGCCGAAAGTCGGCGTGGGGTGCCCCGTTGGCCTGTGAGGTGGCGTCAGTAGCGGACCGATGTGCGAATAGGCCGAAGGCAGCACAACGCGCCAAGATCCGGATGGCACCAAGGTGGTGTCCAGCAAGTTGCCGCACTGGTGTGGCCATCCTACAATGCTGCGCCGAAAGTCGGCGTGGGGCGCCCCGTTGGCCTGTGAGTTCGCGTCAGTCAGTGGGGGCTGTTTGAGGATCTTACTGCATTGGAAAGCAATGTGATGCTGTGCGTCGCCCCCAAGATGGAGGTTCCTCGGCTGCAGTGGGGCGCCCCTTGGTGTTTCACTCGCTATGCAGCTGAGTTGCGTGCGCACTTGCGGCGAATAGGCCGAAGGCAGCACAACGCGCCGAGATCTGGATGGCACCAAGGTGGTGTCCAGCAAGTTGCCGCACTGGTGTGGCTATCCTACAATGCTGCGCCGAAAGTTGGCGTGGGGTGCCCCGTTGGCCTGTGAGGTGGCGTCAGTAGCGGACCGATGTGTGAATAGGCCGGAACCAGCACAAGGCGCCAAGATCCGGATGGCACCGAGGTGGTGTCATAGTTGAGAGTTCTGAGCAGCGCTTGTAACACTGTCTGAAGCTTATTTGCACCTGCTGCAGCTTCACTATTGCCCTGGTGTGGCCTAAGATCGCCCATGACATAGGCGGCCGCCTCCCGGGGTCCGGCGGAACTTTTTTCCTTTTCCTTTGTGCATCTTGTCCCACAATCCGTTTGACCTGAAGACACGACCAGGTCCCTGAATGTGTGCAGGGGGAGGCTATTGATTGAATCAAAATGGCGGCTTCACACAAAGCTGACTCAAGCGTTGCTGCTGATGCTATACAGACAAAAACTGGTTTTCAGTTTGTACATTCTTCAGGATTTTTCCATCCAAGGCTGGTTGAGAGTTTGTAGAACAATGGCTTCAGATTTTCAACATACTACTCTTCAACATTCTTCCTAAATGTGACAATGTGAGACTCACTAGGAGAACGGTGTAGTGAGGGCCACCAACGGCTGTTTATCTTTCCTTTAAAAATGCTGCCAACAATATTTTCGGAATGGAAGACACCACAAGGCGCTGAGATTCGGTTGGCACCGAGGTGGTGTCCAGCAAGTTGCCGCACTGGTGTGGCCATCCTACAATGCTGCGCCGAAAGTCGGTGTGGGGTGCCTGAAGGGGGGGGGGAGGCGGCGCAAACGAGCCTCTCCCGCTTCTCCATGTGGAGGCACTTCATCTGCAGTGGGGCGCCGAGATCCGGATGGCACCAAGGTGGTGTCTAGCAAGTTGCCGCACTGGTGTGGCCATCCTACAATGCTGCACCGAAAGTCGGCGTGGGGTGCCCGAAGGGGGGGGGGAGGCGGCGCAAACGAGGCTCTCCCGCCTCTCCAGGTTGAGGCACTTCATCTGCAGTGGAGCGCCGTCTAGCTGTGTTTCGCCCGCTCTTGCTGCTACAGCGACAGGCGGCTGCAACAGGACTCTCAAAATGGCGGCCTGTTCTTTGGATTTGGGCCTGGTCCACTAAAATGGCCCTGTGACACCTTAGAACTCGGACGCTCGAATTTTTTTTCCTTTCCTCTACATGCAGAAAAGGTAAATGCCCGGTACGTTACCTGCCTCATCTGCCACGATGTACTCTCCAGAGGAACCGAAAAAAAATATAGTTATGGTAATTATACCATGCATCGTCATATGGTGAGGTGGCACCGATTAATTATAGTGGTGCACAAAAGAGAGATTTGGAGGACAACCCCCGACCTGCCAGTACATTCACCAAAGAAGTGGCACTGACAGCATCAGAGGCAAGGGAAACGGTCCCAAACATTCAGAAGAACTTTGGAAAGATTAAAATGACATGTTTAGATTTTTGCAAATTAATTTCATGTGGACAGATGAGTGTTACTCTAATAAATACAGCATATGAACATCATCATAGTCGATGGTTGGTGGAGACAATTTGACTATATCCTGGACCTGCCCGTCCTCGCCCAAAATGGCGCCGGAATATATGGGACTCGTAACTCCTTGTTGTGTACTGGTTGCACAACCTTGATATCACGAGATTCGTATGCAGTTTTGAAGCACATGGCGGGGGGACGAGAATTGATTGAATATTTTGACATCCCTATTGATATTAAGTTCTGATGTGTTATTGATTACTGTACTATTGAAACTTCGAATTAACGTCACCCATGGTACTTGCCCGCAAATGTATATCTAGATAATTTTATTGTAACTGGCCGTGTCGTATTTTAATTATAAAATGTACGTCCACCGATTCCGCAACTGTTAGACACCTTAGTTCTTGTAACCTAATGGCCCGCCCGTTACGTTCCTCTACAGTGTAAATGTCTCCTCATCATATACGATTACAGTTTGCTCCGTGGCCGGCCCACGTGGTTATAGGCCCGTATTTGTATACTGACATTTTCACAATAAAGGTTTTTAAAAGAAAACATGGTAGTAGTATTTACATTGGTAAAGTTTTTAATAATAGTCACTGTTTTCGAATTAGTAAAAGGCAAGTGAAATAAAGCAGTCCAATTACATGAAGGGTAAAAGGTATAATACGCAGGAACGCAGTAAAGATAAATGGTCAAGGGCTGTTGTGTTTTCTACTCCTGCAACATAAAGTGATCGATAGGAATATGATATTCAGGCGTATCGGCGACTAAGACAGCAGGCCGAGCCTCTTTTGCTCAACAGCTCCGTCATGGGACGAAGAAACACCCTTTTTCTCGAAAAAGGAATATATTTTACTTGCAGGACAGTTGTAAATTTTCCGGGAAAGTACATTAGCCTGGAACATTATAACATATATGTTTAAGAAAAAATAATGTTCGAAAGCAATAAAAAGCGTAATTTTTAGGTCATATGACCAAGCCTTTCATCATTAGAATAAGAAAAGTAAAATGAACCAATGAAAAGTTTTATTAACAAGTCACATGACCTGTTATGCTTACGTTACGCGCTGCGCGCCGCGCCCTGGATCGCTTCGCGCACCGGAGCACTTCCGGATGCGCTAACGCGGCGCGTCATATGACGCATTACGCGACAACGCAGGTCCAGAATATAGTCAAAATGTCTCCTCCAACCAGCGGTCGGAACACAACCCCTTTCAGCAGGCTAAATAGTTCTGTTAAATGACAACAGAAGGGACAGGCAACAAGAACCATCAGTCAAAGAGGGGAGGGCAAGTTCTTCTCTACCGGGTCACGTTGGGGCGCTACCGGAACTGATCGAATTGGTAGTCTACAGTGTTTCTGGATGTTTCAGACTGAAGCTGGCGTCAGCATGAGAGCACCACCATCTCGTAGCTCCGTCGTGGCCATTCCACGAGCAATCATGGCAGCCGCTCCCCACCAGAAGCCTGCGGGAGTCGGGGGCCCCCAAGACTTTTGTAGAATCTTCAAGGCTGAGGGGACGCTTTCGAGACTGGGGCCCAAGACCTAGCAGACAAGCGTCCGAGTTCCAAGGTGTCCCAGGGCCATTTCAGTGGACCAGGCCCAAAAAGGAAAGAGCCTGCCGCCATTTTGAGAGTCCTGTGGAAGCCGCCTATCGCTGCACCGCAAGAGTGGGCGCAACTCAGCTGAATGGCGGATTTTGGCACAGTGTACCAAAAGCGGGCGGAATGGCAACTGAAACGGTAAAGGGGCGCCCCACTACAGCAGACGAGCCTCCACCTGGGGAGGCCCGTTCACGCCGCCTCACACCCCCCCCCCCGGGCGCCCCACGCCGTTATTCGGAGCAGCATTGTAGGATACCAAAACCAGTGCGGCAACTTAATGGACATCACCTGCGTGCCATCCACATCTCAGCGCGTTCTGCTGCCTTGGGACTATTCGCACAACAGACCGCTACTGACGAGACCACCCCCCGGGACGCCCCACGCCGTTTTTCGGAGCTGCATTGTAGGATACCCAAAACCAGTGCGGCACCCAGGTAACATCACCTGGGTGCCGTCCAGAACTCAGCACGTTGTGCTGCCTTGGGACTATTCGCACAAAACACAGCTACTGACCATTGTTGCTTCTTTTTTCAACAAAATGTTTAAATGTATTTTCTGTTTTTGTTGCGTTGTATATATTTATAAGTTATTAAAGTTTTATAATCCTACTACTTTGTTGGAGTGCTATATATTTTTAATGTGACACATAATTGTAAAAATTTTGATGTACAAAGAGGCATCCCTGGAATCTTCCGCTTCAGGCTCGGTCCCCTCCCCAATCACAATACAGGATGGTTTTCAGATAGTAGGAACGCGTGTGGTGTGACGGATCTCATCGGGTGGGGGCCTTGATCTACTGTAACTCCTTTGAAGAGGGGTGATTCTTTACAGCTGGGGCCATAAACTACATCTGCAGGGCTAGGTGATAGCCTGGGACCGGCCTGGACAATCGGACACATAGGAAGAGGAGTGTCAGAGGGTGCGGTAGTGAATAGGCCCCCTCCGAGTCCGCGCCATCACACCGTCCCTCGGGGGCCTCCGTCAAGCGGTTCAGGGAGGCACCGCATCACATTGTTTTCAAATGCAGTCACGTCCTCAAACAGCCCCCACTTACATTGAGAATAGTGAAGCTGTAGCAGGTGCAAATAAGCTTCAGACAGTCTAACAAGCACTCCTCAAAACTTTGAACTATCAGAGTGCATGAGTTTCATGCTCGATCGATTGAGCTAGCCGGATCGGGCAACATAAAGTATAAAATAGTTATGTAAATAGTTATTTAATAAAACGTTTTACCCTGTTACTTTGCTGGTGTGTTGTATATATTTATAATATTTGCATAGGGTTTGTCGTTATTTTGGGCGGGGTGGGTGGCGGAGCCGAGCTGTCTTACAGCCATCATGGTCTGGAGTTCAGTTCATCTCACTAGTTTCGTATTTCTCATGAGGGGTTGTTCCTAATGTTTCTATTTTAGCGAGGTCAAAAAGAGATCCCATTAGTGGCCTACCGATTTTGCTCGATTCCTTTTGTTTTTTTTACACGATTTTTCACTATCTGCAAAGACTAAACAGAGTATTGCGACTCTGTGCTTGTTTGTAAATAGAGAATGAACCAAAGAGAACCAATTCTAAAACAGTAAATGCTTGGATAACAATCAATCAAATGGAGAGAGAAGCTGGCATGACGGATTACAACGGGGGCAAAGGCCTGCGTTAACTACCCTTCACTATCTGCAAAGAGAGAGTACTCCTAATAGAAATGAGGGGGGGGGCAGCATTCAAAGCAGATCAGTGTGCATAAACACGAAAATGTTTTTACTTACCACGTACTTGACATTCGACAGCTTATGATATTTGCTATTAAAAAACCATTGAAATTCACTGAAAAAACCATAGGTTATAGACCATATATAGTTAGGAATTAGCATTTAAAAACCTTATTTTACTCACACAAAACCATTGAAATTCCATATATAGTTAGTTGCACTAACTATATATCGCGCACCCGCAATCCACTGCTGATGATGTCACATATTACATCATTCATGACATGGTCAGTGACATCACTGATGACATCACTGATGACATCTCAAATGACATCACTGATGACATCACTGATGACATCTCATTTGACATCATTCTTGTGCTAATACGATAAACCTCTTCAGACTCTAATATAACCTTAGATACACTCAGTGTATACAGACACTCACACACTGTCACTCATCCATGGAGTTACTCACACACCTAGTCAGTCATGCAAAGAAACAATCTCACCTCCATTTCCTCAACTATACAGTTATACACACCTTACTTATTCAAACATATACTAACACATATTTACTCTCTTATACAATCCCCGATACAAGTTCACAATGATCCATACAGCCACTCACACATTCAGTGGCTCTCATGCACAGTTATTTGTATATGCCAACTCTCACATGTATTGTGTTTTACATATGTACTTACTATGACATGTAGCATTGAGATATCCATTCACTCATCAATACACTCATGCACACAGTCAACTGCCCATGTAGCTGTTTCCACATGCACTCTTGAACTCATACACCTAGTGAATCAACTGCTCACACATCTATGCACAGAGTTACACACCTCCCAGCCACCCCCACACAAACTCAATCTCCCATACAAATACTTGGGCAACCAATCAATAACACATATAGCCTCTCGTATAGCTAATGAACAACACATGCAGCAGTTTACATCACAACAGACATACTGATGCACACATTCAGACAGTTTAGTCACTAACCCATGCATTTAGTACGACACATTTATTCACTCACTCATACAGTCAGTCACGCACCTACTAAATCCTTCATCCAGACACTTATACATCCACTCATTCTTCAATATATCAAACATATTTAAACTTTACAGAAACACACAGTCACTGGATGATGTCATCAGTGATGTCATTTGAGATGTCATCAGTGATGTCATCAGTGATGTCACTGACCATGTCATGAATGATGTAATATGTGACATCATCAGCAGTGGATTGCGGGTGCGCGATATATAGTTAGTGCAACTAACTATATATGGAATTTCAATGGTTTTGTGTGAGTAAAATAAGGTTTTTAAATGCTAATTCCTAACTATATATGGTCTATAACCTATGGTTTTTTCAGTGAATTTTCAAGGTTTTTTAAATGCTAATTCCTAACTATATATGGTCTCTAACCTATGGTTTTTTCAGTGAATATATATAATAATCTTCTAGACGTAATGACAAATAGGTATACTATATATTTTTAGTTTGTCAGTGATGTATTGATGCATATTGCTATTTTAGCTACAATTTTACTGACTTTTACCCTTTTTATAATATGCACTATTTTTAGTGTTGTTATATGTCATTGTTTACTAACAGGTTATTTTATATTAATACTGTTTTGGCCTTAAATTATTGACATGCTGCTAGATATCAAAGCACTTTTCTATTTCTATGATGACATAATCAAAACGTAACTGCACTGTCACTTTAAATGTTTGATTTGCACTCCAAAGCGCGTCATGTGATCAAGGGCCAAGGTAGGCCCGAAACGCGTCATGGCTGAGGTGTGGGGTACGATGCACGAATAAAATCAGCACCTTCGAAAATTTTGGGTCTGCTGTCATACTTTTGGATTACAATTTCCGAATTGACGTTTCAAACCTATATATATATATATATATATATATATATATATATATATATATATATTCACTGACCATGTCATGAATGATGTAATATGTGACATCATCAGCAGTGGAATGCGGGTGCGCGAAATATAGTTAGTACAACTAACTATATAGGAGCAATTTCATTGGTTTTGTATGAGTAAAATGTCCAGCTAACTATAACACCACTAAAACATAGTTTTTTGAGTGAATTTCAAAGGTTTTTTTAAAAACGAATTCCTAACTATATAACTCCTGAAACCTATGGTTTTTACAGTGAATTTCAAAGGTTTTTTTTAAATGCTAATTCCCAACTATATAAGGCCTGAAACCTATGGTTTTTCAGTGAATTTCAAAGGTTTTTTAAATGCTGATTCCTAACTAAATAAGGCTTGAAACCTATGTTTTTTTCAGTGAATTTCAAAGGTTTTTTAAATGCTAATTCCTAACTATATAAGGCCTGAAACCTATGGTTTTTTCAGTGAATTTCAAAGGTTTTTTAAATGCTAATTCCTAACTATATAAGGCCTGAAACCTATGTTTTTTTCAGTGTTTTTAAAAAAAAAATTGATTGGTTAACTGGCTTATTAAGTGTATCTTAGTGAATACATATATTAGCGAGTAATGTTTAAATATTTAAATATATGCATGAGTGATGTAATATGTGACGTCATCAGCAGTGCATTGCAGACGTGCAAGTTATAGTGAGTCCAACTAACTATAACGTGGGAATTTCAATGGTTTGATGAGAGTAAAATTTCCAGCTAACTATAACTGGTGTGAAACCTATGGTTTTTTCAGTGAATTTCAAAGGTTTTTTAAATGCTAATTCCTAACTATAACTGGTGTGTAACCTATGGTTTTTTCAGTGAATATATATATATATATAAAATTTCTATGGCAAAATGAAACCCCTCATTTTGTTCCTTTTCAAATTAAATGTAGTAAGTGTTATCACTGTATTCCAATCAAGATGACTTCAGGTGTGCCATACTTTTGTCATAAGTAAGACTGTTAGCGTTCTAGTTGTTCTTTAGAACACTCTGGGACATTCTGTCATTGGGCTATAGTTGGGCTACATCTGGCTGATATTTGGGCTACATTTGTTTTTTTTTGTCTCTGGTGGCCATCTTTGGGCTACATTGGGCTACATTGGGCTCTAACATATATATAGCCCAATGTAGACCAATATATATTTTTTCAAAGTTAATTTTCGTAAAAACCACTGGAGCACATATCTTGAGACATAGCAAAGGCACATCGGGCTACCAGTCCCTACAATTTTGCCAAGTTTGGTGGAAAACCATTCAGCCGTTCGGGCTAAAAGTGAGTGCAACCGCCCTATGGAAATTAACATGGGGAAAACACGTTTTGGGACCCCCTTTTATCTCATCCCCCGCTTGATGAATCCTCCCCAAACTTTCAGGGAAAGAGCGGAGCGCCGCGAGGCAAAGTTAAGGAAAATTTCAGGAAGATTCCTCAAACGGCGCTAAAGTTATTCCCAATAGAATGTTGCGATTTCCCTATGGAAAACAATCCTAACTATATATACCTACTGGCTATCGCCAATAGGTAATATATATATATATATATATATATATATATATATATATATATATGACCGCCCGGATCCTCGGATGAAATCAGGAAGACGGAGGTATTTGATCTCCATTGGGCGTAACGCCTCGCATTTGGCAGCCCCTTCCTGCATGTAATCCTTGAAGAAACGGCTGTGACAGTATGAGGGGGCCCAGGGAAGCGCTCGTGAACATTGGGGAGCTGTATAGATTTCGTTTCCTCTCACCTGAATGTCTGCACAGACCTACAGTCATCAACCTGCTCGCCCATGCCACCGGCCCGGTATTGACGACAGTGCATGCTGGGTTGGGTAGTTCTCTGAACTGTATTGGAACTGCCCAGGTGTGTCCACTACATAAGGGGGAGGAGTTATTGCTGCAGACAAACATTTTACACAGGACGGAGCAACAGAAGGAAAGAACAACAGCGATGGGTACTGAAGAAGGCCTGGTTGCCAAAATGCATCTACCGCCACTGACATCAACTCAATAAAGCTTGCTGTTTCCTTGAAGCCCCCCTCTGGCCTCTAATTTCTCCAGACAAGAAATTGTTTATATATATATATATTATATATCTGACACATGCTAGGGGTGCCAAACTCCGGTTTAATGCCACCAGGATGCACATAGCAATCTTCGCGATGTCCACACTGTCAGCCCCTGGCAGAGGCGTTTCGGTGGATGCCTTTCTCAATGCCGGGTGTCTGCTGTGTGCTCCAAGGTGTAAGTTTTCACAGGGCTTTTGTTAAAAATTCTGCCGAGGACTCTCATTGGCTGAGCGTTATAACAACAGAAAGAGGACATGGAGAGTTCCACAAGATAGTACTTGCAGATTTCCTGCCAAATAATCCTCTGGTGCTGTGCACAAGGTCCCGCTATTAGGAACAAGGCAGTCCAAAATCCTGAGCAAGGTACAGTGACATGCCCATTGCACATATTAATGCTTTTTGACCCGCCCGCTCCTTTAGCTTTGCGGGATCATCATGGTGGATTGCATTGTTGCGAGGCAACCCTCTCAGCAGTCCATCTGCTCCCTCTCCCCAATGCCATAAACACAGTCCAGGTCAGGGGGGCGCCGTGTTGTGCATTCTATGCACCGCAAACCACAAAATTTGCCGGCAGTAAGCAAAGCTCCTGACCGAGGGGCGTGCCAGAAAGCGGAGCCGACCTCCGCCTACATATACTCCTCCAATCCCACTTAATTAAAAAACAGGTCTGACACATGCTAGGGTTGCCAAACTCGGGTTTAATGCCACCAGGATGCACTTCGCGATGTCCACACTGTCAGCCCCTGGCAGACACATTTCGGCGGATGCCTTTCTCAATGCCGGGTGTCTGGTGTGTGCTCCAAGCTGTAAGTTTTTGCGTTCTTTTGTTAAAAATTCTGCCGAGTACCCTCATTGGCTGAGCATTATGACAACAGAAAGAGGACAGGGTGAGTGACACAATATACTACTTGCCGCTTTCCTGCCAAACAATCCTCGGGTGCTGTGCACAAGGTCCCGCTATTAGGAACAAGGCAGTCCGAAATCCTGAGCAAAGTACAGTGACCAGCCCATTGCACATAATAATGCTTTTTGACCCGCCCACTCCTTTTGTGTTGCGGGATCATGGTGGATTATATTGTTGCCGGGCAACCCTCTCAGCAGTCCATCTGCTCCCTCTCCCCAATGCCTTTAACACAGTCCAGGCCGGGAGCCGCGTTGTGCATTCTATGCACCACAAACCACATGTATATATGTATGAAATCTCGAATGACATCACTGATGACACAGTTGTGTGTTACTGAAAGTTTAAGTATGTTTTTATATATATATACACACATCTTTTCTTTGAAGCTTTGAAAAGTTCGAGCGTAATATATATATATATATATATATATATATATATATATATATATATATATATGTTCTTTACACACATCCAAGGATCATACAATCCACAAAGGAAAGCAGCACTCACAGGGGGTTGTTCCAAACCAATTTATTCGTGGCGGAACAAACAGCAACGACGCGTTTCGCCGTAGGGCTTTGTCAAGTTATGAGAGAAGCAGAGACGCGCAAGAACTTAATAGTTGCCAGGATGCCATAAAGAGCAAAAAAGGACTGCATGATTTTTAGGACAAAACGGCAGCCATCTTGGAACGTATATACATTCAATTAGATGCGCATGTGTTGCTATACAATAGCAATTTACAACTATGCCATTACTCGCCCATGGATCCCAATATAAAATCCAGACATGATATAGCCCTGTATGGGCAAAAGCAATCCTACTGACATCCTCAATACAGATAAAGGCTGATGTTAGTTTGCACCACAAAGGGAGAGTAGATCTTATTATTATCAAGCATATGCTGTACCCCTGATCTAATTACACAGTTATTATAAGCACAAATGCTTAGGGGTGCTTCATGAGCATAAACACTCTCCAAATTAACAAAAGTGATACACTTTGATTACGCCCTCAGATGGGCATGGGTGCTTAGCCTGCAAAACAAGTCCAAAGACATCTCTGCAAACAACATCTATTAGCTAAATTAAATATTCTAAAGTAAAGAAAACAGTCACAGTTTAGAATTCAAAGAATACATACAATGAATCATCATATAGAGTCAGAAAGGCACAAATATGAAAACATGATGCACGACACATTATAGAAGAGAACAGACCAACTAGATGCATTAATACATTTGTACACGAGTCCTATCCCAGATGTACTGATAGCTCTTCATGCATATTCAAACCCCTCGGACTCTTACTCTGTAGGTCAATTATGTACCTGGATTCCAGGCGTCTGAGCTTTAAGAGGCGATCCCCTCCTCTAATGCTGGCTGGTACATTGTCGAGACAGATGTAAGACAACAGATCCCTGTTGCTATTGTGCATCTTCTCGAAATGCCTTGCCACAGGGTAAGATTCATCCTTTTTGGCAATGGCACGCATGTGCTCTAGTATTCTTAATTTTACTGCGTTGGTGGTACTGCCGATGTATTTTAAACCACACGGGCAGGTGAGGCAGTAAATCGCAAAAGGGGTAGAACATGTCAAGAATTTCGAGATCTTTTTCGGTGTGGCCAGACCAGGTATCTTGAAAGTAAGCGTCCGCTTACTAAACTTACAGGCCTTACACCGACCACAGGGGTAAAAACCACTGAGAACGGGCATTTGAGGGGCATTAGCGGGGGGAGAGAAATGACTGGAGACCAGATGATCCTTAAGGGATTTAGCCTTCCTGTAAGTGACCAACGGATTGGTCGGCAGGTCAGCTTTGATGATGTTATCAGACAAAAGAATACTCCAATTCTTTTTAAAGATTTTCTTGATCTGACCAGCATTGCGCGAAAATGTTGTAATGAGACGAAATGCCCCATTTTTAGATGCCTTAATGTGTTTAGGTTGCAACAGATCTTTCCGCTTAATCTTTTTAACTCTCTCAAAAGCGCGTATCAAAACCCCATTTTTGTACCCTCTTCTTTTAAATCTTTGAAGGCTAGCAGCCGCTGCCATTTCAAAATCAGCATCATTAGAATTGTTACGCCTCAACCTTAAAAGTTCTCCATAAGGGATACTTTCTATTAATTGGCGTGGATGACTGCTGGTTGCATAAAGCTTGGAATTCCCAGCCGTCTCTTTCCTGAACAATTTAGTCTGTAGAGAACCATCCTCATCAGCATATACAGTAAGATCTAGGTAGTTGACAGCACTCTTACTAATCTGACCTGAGAACTTCAGATTCATGTCGTTGTTGTTAAGTACCTCAACAAACACATTAGCCGTTTCTATCGAGCAATTTAAAATAATAAACAGATCGTCTATGTAACGATGCCATCCTATAATTTTGTTGGTCCATTCCTCATTATGACACCAAGGTGCCTGTTCTTCCCAATGTCCTACAAAAAGATTGGCAAAGCTCGGAGCAGAGCAAGCTCCCATAGCTACTCCGGACATCTGCTTATACAACTGATTGCTGAAAAGAAAGATGTTATTATTTAAGCTGAAATTCATGAATTCCATCAGCATTTTATTATGCTCGTAAAAACAAACAGGACGTTCTCCAAGAAACTGGCCATAGCTCTAAGTCCATCGCCATGAGCTATACAAGTGTATAGACTGGCGATGTCGAGAACCATCATGCAGTATGTGTCTTTCCAAGTGACCTGATCAATAATGGACAAAAAGTGTTTGGTATCTCTCAGATAGGAAGGCAGAGACATAACCAAAGGTGAAAGGAACGAGTCAACATAAATCGAAAGGTTCTCAGTGAGACTTCCATTCGAGGCAACGATAGGTCTCCCCGGAGGATTGTGTAAGTCTTTGTGAACCTTGGGAAGGTAATAAAATGTAGGAATTACTGGGCTGAGACAACGTAAATAAAGATATTCATCGGTATTGAGCATATTCAAATTATACCACTTGGATATCATATCGTGGTACTCCACCACGCTTTGGTTGTATACTTTGTTGTTCACAAGCCTATAGGTGTTAACATCACCCAATAAACAAAGAGCCTCAGTTTCGTATTGAGCAGTGGTAAGGAGGACAATGTTGCCCCCCTTATCGGAGGGTTTGCACACCAGATCAGAGTCTTTACATAGGGTCGTAATGCATTCTGTTGATGTTTGGTGAAGTTATCACCGGAGAACGCATATGACTTCGATTTTCTTAATCTTGAAAGATCCATCAGAACTGCATCCGAGAAGGTGTCTATGGCGTCTGAACCCATGATAGGCATAAATGTAGAGGCCGGTTTAAACACACTGCCCCCACTTTTTTGTTGTATGTCCAGATGCGCCAGTGTTTGAGTGTTGGTGATATCGCCATCTTCACCTACATTAATTTCCTGATGTAAGCCTTCTATGGCACGTAGACCACCCAAATCCCGGCATCTCAAACCATCTCCATCTCTATCAGCTAAAAGAGTAGAATTAGCACTGTGAGATTTAAGTTTGAAAAATTTGTGCAGTTTTAATTTCCTCGTGAATTTAAAAACGTTGATTCTTGTTTGCGCAAAGTCAAAGTTCTTACGTGGGCAGAAGGATAAGCCCAGTTTTAAGATGGAATTCTCTTCTTCAGTAAGTACTTTTTTGGTCAAGTTGATGATGGTCAGATTATCTTTATCTACAGGGTCCTGTCTTAGGTCTTCTTCCTGTAGAAGTTCTTCCTGCTTCGTGTGACAGGTGGGGAACCTAATGGATTTCTTCCCACCGCCGCCGCGCCTCGTCTTCCTCTTGCCCCTGCATTGTCCGGGGGCTTGCCCCTGCCTCCCTCTAGTTGTTGGTTGCGCATGACTTTGAACTCCACGTGAAAAGAAGGAGCTTCCACGCTTCCATCCTCACTTATCGCGTCGTCTGCGTTAACATCTGATTCGGAGGTCACGGGGTCTACAGAGGCGGGTGCACTTATCTTTTGCTTCAGTTGTTTCCTAGTGTGATCATATTTCTTTGGAAAAGTTAACACCCTTCCCATCTGATAATCATTCTCATCTCTTTCAAATTTTTCTTCCTTGCGCTGTTTTATTTTTTGTTCGTATTTTTTAAGACGTTTATATATACACATGCCAAGGTGTATTGAATAATGAGTGGGTGTATAAGTGTCTGAATGGATAATATAGTAGGTGTGTGACTGACTGTGTAAGTGTGTGATTAGACGTGTCTTGGTGAATGCATGGGTTAGTGATTAAACTGTGTAAATGTCTGTATCGGTCTGTCAGTTGGTGTGTAAGCACCTCCATGGGTTGGTGTGCAGCTACATGAGTGTCTATATGGCTTATTAATTGGTTGTCTGAGTATCTGTATGGGTGCCTTAGTGTCTGTGTGGGTGGGCGGAGGGTGAGCGACTCCCTGCATGAATAAGTGAGTGGGTGATTCAGTGGGTGTATGGGTTCAAGGGTGCATCTGTGATTGTCTGTATGGGTGGGTGACTGAGTGTGGGGCTGTGGTGGTGAATGAATGGATGTCTCAGTGGAGTTTTGAAGTATATAAATGAATATATAGGAGCGTGAGTGATTGTGATAGTGGCTGTTTGGATGAGTGTGTGCTTGTATCAGTGATTGTATGAGAGAGTAAGTATGTTTTAGTATATGTATGAAGAAGTGAGGTGGTGTGTGAATAACTGTATAGGTGAGTAAATGGGAGTGTGAATGATTGTTTGCATGATTGACGAGGTGTGTGAGTAACTATGGATGAATGGCGACGTGTGAGTGTCTGTATAGGTGTACAAGTGCAAATGGCAGTGCTGTATTGATAAGTGACTGCATGTATGAATGACTGTATTGGTGAATGAGTTGATGTGTGTGTAGACCTAGGAATCAGTGAGTGGGTATGTAGTAACTGGTACTGGTGTGTCTATCGTTTCGAAAATGGTAGTCTATATTTCAGAGTCTGTGTATCAAAAGTAATATTAGGGTGTGAGGATTTGCATCAGATTTTCACCTGGATGATGTCATCAGTGATGTCATTTGAGATGTTATCAGTGATGTCACCAACCATGTCATGAATGATGTAATATGTGACATTATCAGCAGTGCATTGCGGGGGCGCAAGTTATAAATAGCTGAACTAACTATAACAGCTGAATTTCACTGGTTTTGTACGAGTAAAATGTCCAACTAACTATAACGTCCCTGAAACCTATGGTTTTTCAGTGAATTTCAAAGGTTTTTTAAATGCTAATTTCTAACTATAACATCCCTGAAACCTATATTTTTTTTAGTAAATTTCAAAGGTTTTTTAAATGCTAATATCTAACAATGCCTACAGAGGTAGGACATGTGCAGAAAGTTGAAGAAAGCTGCAAAAAACACAGTTGATGGACAGAATGTAGAACAATGTCATACATTCACCCCAGTACAAAGATCTGGGCCTAAATCCATCGTTTTTTTGCACTCCACACCACCCTGGGTTAGACACTGGCTATGTGCAAATCAGCTCTGACCCTGTGCCTCATGGGAACAGTCCAGTCCGAACTACCAAGCCATGTCTTTCCCAGACCGGAATCAAGCATCCAAGGACCGGTTTCTGGCTATCAGCCTTCATCAGCCTGGATAGCTTGACTCCAGTGGTGTGGAGAGCCTGGGACTCACGTCTGAGCATACCCAGCCCATTAGGGGTGAAAATTGCAAAAAACACAGTTGATGGACAGAATGTAGAACAATGTCATACATTCACCCCAGTACAAAGATCTGGGCCTAAATCCATCGTTTTTTTGCACTCCACACCACCCTGGGTTAGACACTGGCTATATGCAAATCAGCTCTGACCCTGTGCCTCATGGGAACAGTCCAGTCCGAACTACCAAGCCATGTCTTTCCCAGACCGGAATCAAGCATCCAAGGACCGGTTTCTGGCTATCAGCCTTCATCAGCCTGGATAGCTTGACTCCAGTGGTGTGGAGAGCATGGGACTCACGTCTGAGCATACCCAGCCCATTAGGGGTGAAAATTGCAAAAAACACAGTTGATGGACAGAATGTAGAACAATGTCATACATTCACCCCAGTACAAAGATCTGGGCCTAAATCCATCGTTTCTTTGCACTCCACATCACCCTGGGTTAGACACTGGCTATATGCAAATCAGCTCTGACCCTGTGCCTCATGGGAACAGTCCAGTCCGAACTACCAAGCCATGTCTTTCCCAGACCGGAATCAAGCATCCAAGGACCGGTTTCTGGCTATCAGCCTTCATCAGCCTAAATAGCTTGACTCCAGTGGTGTGGAGAGCCTGGGACTCACGTCTGAGCATACCCAGCCCATTAGGGGTGACAAATTGCAAAAAACACAGTTGATGGACAGAATGTAGAACAATGTCATACATTCACCCCAGTACAAAGATCTGGGCCTAAATCCATCGTTTTTTTGCACTCCACACCACCCTGGGTTAGACACTGGCTATATGCAAATCAGCTCTGACCCTGTGCCTCATGGGAACAGTCCAGTCCGAACTACCAAGCCATGTCTTTCCCAGACCAGAATCAAGCATCCAAGGACCGGTTTCTGGCTTGATTCCGGTCTGGGAAAGACATGGCTTGGTAGTTCGGACTGGACTGTTCCCATGAGGCACAGGGTCAGAGCTGATTTGCATATAGCCAGTGTCTAACCCAGGGTGGTGTGGAGTGCAAAAAAACGATGGATTTAGGCCCAGATCCTTGTACTGGGGTGAATGTATGACATTGTTCTACATTCTGTCCATCAACTGTGTTTTTTGCAATTTTCACCCCGAGTGTGCTGGGTATGCTCAGACGTGAGTCCCAGGCTCTCCACACCACTGGAGTCAAGCTATCCAGGCTGATGAAGGCTGATAGCCAGAAACCGGTCCTTGGATGCTTGATTCCGGTCTGGGAAAGACATGGCTTGGTAGTTCGGACTGGACTGTTCCCATGAGGCACAGGGTCAGAGCTGATTTGTATATGGCCAGTGTCTAACCCAGGGTGGTGTGGAGTGCAAAAAAACGATGGATTTAGGCCCAGATCCTTGTACTGGGGTGAATGTATGACATTGTTCTACATTCTGTCCATCAACTGTGTTTTTTGAAAGTTGAAGAAAGGCACAGAAAGAAGCAAGAGAAATGCGGAAAGACAAAGAAAAGTGCAAAAACAAGCAAAAGATATGCAGAAAGAACCAACAGAGGTGCAGAAAGAGGCCTTGTTGCAAAGTTATCCTGTGCCGCCAACAAAAAGGGGCGTGGCCTCAGACCACCTCTCCGCACCTCTCTGCAGCTCTGTGGCGCATACTGGGGGTACCTGGTGGGCTAGTGGAACCCTAGGGACCCTCAGCATTCAAGGGGAATTAATTCCCCAACTTACAACGCACCAGTGGGTGCGTTTGCAGAGTGGGGCAGGAAGGGGGTAGGTCCTCCGGCGAGATGCCGTATTTTTACCAAAATAACATTTTTAGAAGGGGGGCTGTGTGGCCCCCCTTCTTTTCCCATTTCTGGGGCCCTGCGGACCCCACCCCCCAGGGCCTGACCCCTTTTTATAAAAGAAATAAAAAAAACAGGAAGGGGGGCCCCCCTCTCAAGGCCAATTTTGGCCCCAAGGACAGCCTTTACATTTGTTTGTTTTGTTGCAGGGGAGGTTGGCCACGTGGCCCCCCTCCTGTGCCACTTTGGGCACCAGGGACCCCATTCCCCGGGGCCTTACCGTTGGGGAGCCCCAATGACTGACATTGCTGACACGCAGCTCCCCTTGTGCAAAAGCAATTCTACTTTGAATTGTGGAAGCCAGAGCAGGTTTCCTGCTCTCGCTTCCAAAAACCAAAGCAGACTTTGCTGTGGCAGGGTGGGAGAAGTGCATAACAAACAGCAATGTCCCGGGTGTGGGCACCCTGGGACTTTACAGGCACCGGCCCTGGGGGTTGGCAGTCCCCAGGGCCATGAAGAGTTCCAGGGGGGGTACCGTCCCTTCATTTAAAGTAGCCCTAGGGAGGTGGTGGTCCCCAGGACGCTGTGGGGGAGGTTGTGACCCCCCACGCATTTATTTTTAAAGCCCCGGGAGGTGGCCATCCCTGGGTCTTTGTGGGCTGCGTACCCCCTGCATACAATTAAATAAGTCCCGCGGGCCCCCCACAAATTAATTATGCATTGCCCCGGGACCTGGCCCACCCGAGGGCTTCTATCAAATGAAGCGCGGGAGCCCGCGCTTTGTGTTTTTTTTATTTTCTCAGCCGGATTTGCACACCCAACACGAATTCAGCCTTTTTCAAAAAGAAAAGAATGCTTTTTTGGGTGGACCCCCTGAGTAGGTCTAGGGGGTCAGATTGTTTCTACCCTGCCACTTTTCTTGTTTTTCATCTTTGTGGCTGCCAAAACTTCCTGGTTTGGAGTGTTGGCAATCAGACGTCAGCTTATGTTCAGGAGAAGTTGCAACTCCTCCTCGGCGCTCGGATATAAAAGGTTTTCTTTTTTTAATTTCTCAGAAACTACTGAACGGATTTACACCATTTAAAAAAAAAAGGTAGCCTTCTGAACCAAGAGCTACCTTTTTGCCAAATTTGGTGTAATTCCGTTCAGCAGTTCGTGCTGTAGGCTGTTCTAATTTTTCCTACGGAAATTAACATAGGGAAAACGTGTTTTGGGACCCCTTTTTTCTCGGCCCCCGATTGACAAATCACCTCGACAGGAGCTGACCAGAGCAGGCCATTAGTTTTGAAAATTTTGCGCAGATTCATCAAACGGCGCCAGAGATATTGGCAAATCAAAAACGCTTTTCCTACGGAAACTAGGATCGCCAGTAGGTAATATGTGTGTATAAATATATTTGTGTATATTTCATTGGATGCTGTCAGCATGAAAGTGAATATATTTAGGCAGAGTGTTGCATGGCTCAGGAAGAAGTCTTATTATTGGCTGTTTAAAAAACAGAAAGGTAATACAGACATTGATATACATTTGAATCTGGGGAGTAAACCACACTTGCTGTATCTAATTTGGAAGTAGCATGTTCCTTCTAGAATGTGCTGTAAACTTTTTACCTACTGGTTCTACTGGGTTTGCAGGTACACTGAGCCAAGCCTGTATTAGGGGGAAGGGTGTTAAAGAGACAGAATTTTTTTTTAAAGTTGAGGAGTGATGGCATAATGCAAGTAATGGCAAGGTTTAATTTCCAACTCAGGACTGTGTAATAAACTGTTGTGTAGTATTTACATTTCAGAAAAATGAATCTAGATATAGGCTTGAACTCCAGTTTTTTTCGTGATCATCACAAACATTGCGAAAACGCAACAGGAACCTCTTTTTGAAAGAGAGGGAAAGGGTTAGCAGATGCTAACCATTCACAAATGGAGATGCAGTAGCTTAAAATGAAAGATAATTCCAGTTGCTGCCTTTTTCATGATGATAGATTGGAAAGTTGAAGAGGTTGCTATTTTAGAGTTGCTTTGTAAGAGAGTGGTGTACAATTCTTGTGCTAAGTTTTTACAAATCATAATAGTGTCAAAACTATCCAGAAAGAGCTAAACAATAAAATCTACAAACTGAATTCACTGGGATGTATACAATTTTGTAATTATTATTAAAATGCACATTAGAAATGAAGATGTATATGGGAGTTTGATTAAAAGGCGTATCACAGTGATGAGAAAAAAGATATGAAATTAACTGTATCTATTAGACTGCATGGTTTTAAGACGTTAGCAGCGAATTTTTTGCGAAGAAAGAAAAATGAATTAGTGCTTCTTAATTACATTGTATATGTTAATGAAAAATAACAGTATAGTCTTGAGGAAAGTTGCAATGAGGCACGAAGAATGTTTTAAATGTGTGAACATCTGGTCAAGTCAAGTCAGATATTCTTATACAGCACACTCATCACTCTACGTTCTCAAAGCGCTTGCAGCAGAACTAGCAGCAACGACATATTGCAACTCCTGACCTGGCCAAGTAGATAATTAAAAGGTATTTACTTGGGATAAAGCCAAGTTTTAAGATCTTTACGAAAACATTTATGATCCACTATGGATACAAGTGGTGATGGCAATTTGTTCCACAGCATAGGAGCTAGGTAAGAAAAAGAGCGACAGGCATTCCGAGATGTACGCACACGCGGCTGAACCAAAAATGATTTAGTACCAGACCTTAGCAATCTCCTTGGTATATACCATTGGAGCTTTTTTTGCTAAATACTTCGGGCCAGTGTCGTACATTATCTTGTGGGTAAGGCTCAGAATTTTAAAGTGACTTCTTGGACACACTGGGAGCCAATGTAGATATTAAAGGCTTGGGGCAGCCGGACATCTAGGGGGAAGGTTGAGAACCAATCTGGCCGCAGTATTCTGAAGGGTCTGAAGCTTGGAAAGAAGATCTTCGTTTAATGCTGTGAACAGGGCATTGCCATAATCAAGGCGACTGATGACAAGACCCTGTACCAGCGGTTTCCTTGCTTCAATGGGCAGCCACTTAAAGATTTTACGGAGGTTGCGCATAATTCCATAGCAGATACCCAAGACCTGATTGATGTGGGTTTTCATAGATAGAGTACAATCAATTGTGATACCTAGGTTTCGTACTGCTGACTTAGGAGAGGGACATGAGCCTAGTTCCAAAGGCTACCAATCTTGTGACCATAGTTCCTCTGCTTTACCAAAAAGAATGATTTCGTTTTTTTCCTGCTGTTCAATTGTAACTTGCTATTACTTATCCAGCTATTTATATTGATCATACAGCTCTTGAAGTGTGAACGTGTGCCAACATAATCAGAACCCCAGGTGACAAGTAGTTGTGTGTCGTCGGCATACGACACAGTCTCAAAACCGTACGATCTGGTGATATGGGCTAGAGGAGTCAAGTATAAATTAGAAAGCATCGGGCTGAGTATAGAGACCCGTGGGACCCCCACAGTAACGGGTTGACTGCAAGAGACTAATGACTCAACATGAACTGTGGTAAAGCGGTCAGTTAGATAGCTCTGGAACCAGTCCAGAGCCTTCCCTCTGATGCCCACCTCCCACAGTCGATGTTTCAAAATACTGTTGGAGATGGTATTGAACTCCGCGGACAAATCAAGGAGAACCAAAATTGCTGGTTCTCCTCTATCCAGAGTGAGCCTGATGTTGTCAACAACCTCAAGAACTGCCGTTTCCGTTCCATGTGCAGCACGAAAACCGGACTGTGACGGGTCCAGAAAACCGTGGTTCTCAATCTAAGCAGTAAGTCGTTTATTGATTAAATGCTCCAGTACCTTCCCAAAATAAGGTAGCAAATAAATGGGACGATAATGCACTGGTAGGGAAGGATCAGCTGATGGTTTTTTAAGAATTGGCTTAACTTGAGCATGTTTCCACCTAATCCGTACATTGGCTTGCTCTAATGACATGTTAAAAATTTCAGTTAGAGAATTGCCAAGTAAAGGTGTAATATTAGTGCAGGCACGAGGAGGAAAAGGGTCTGCTGGGGAGCCCGATTTAATTTTGCTTAGGCCTTCGAGTACTTCATCACTGGTTATGGGATCAAATTCCATTAACCATGGGGCATCATTGATGTCCTCAAAGGAGGATATAATTGGTGGATTTCTGCTTTGCTGAGATTGATCCGAATCACCAAGTGGAAAAGAAGCATAGATGGATTTGATTTTATTATCAAAAAAAGCAGACACAGAGTCTACCCACTCTTGAGTCGGTACAAACAAAGACTGCTCCACCGGAGGGTATGTAAACTCTTTCAATATTTTATAGAGTTCCTTACTGGAGTGGGCAGCATTGTTTATTCGCTGAGTTAGGTAGATCTTTTTGGCCTGTTTAAAATTTTCCATATAGTTCATGTGTAGCGGTCTATAGTTCTTATGTTTTCCTCTGTTTTAATTTCCCTCCATTTGCGTTTAGCTGTTCTACTATTTTGCTTGTCAATTTTTAAGGACGCTGTGAACCATGGTGATGCCATGTTCTTCACATTAACGTTGATCATCGGGGCAGCTTTATCCAGAGCACATACAATGGAAGCTTCTAAATTAACTACGGTCTGTTCCACCGTGTCAGATTGGCATGTCTGTTGTGGTTTAAAATGGGTTAAAAAAATCATCAGGAGTTAATTTACGCCAAGGCCGTATCAATGTTCTTCTATTCCGCCTTGGATTCTCCTGCAAAAATTTAGGCAAACTGAATTTTAAAAGATAGTGGTCAGTCCATAATATAGGAAGAGGAGATTCACTAATTAATTTGGGCATGTTTGTAAATATTAGGTCCAGCGTGTGACCAGCTAGATGCGTTGGGCCTATTACCCTCCGAGTCAGACCTAGTGTGACCATTGCTCCAACTAAATGGCTGGTGTCAGGATCAGCGGTAAACAACCTTTACAACGCAACTTTTACAACGCATTACCATTACAACGAAACTTTTACAACGCAAAAACTATTACAACGCATGTATTTACAACGCATGTTTTTACAACGCAGGTACCTTTACAACGCATACCATTACAACGTAAGTATTGGTAAGTATATAATTATATTTAAAATGTTATACGTTTGGTTTTTTTTTTAGGGGGTATTTTTAGGGTTCAGGGTCAGTTTTCAGTTTTTGGGTAAAGGGGTATTTTTAGGGTTCAGGGTCAGTTTTCAGTTTTTGGGTAAAAGGGTATTTTTAGGGTTCAGGGTCAGTTTTCAGTTTTTGGGTAAAGGGGTATTTTTAGGGTTCAGGGTCAGTTTTCAGTTTTTGGGTAAAAGGGTATTTTTAGGGTTCAGGGTCAGTTTTCAGTTTTTGGGTAAAAGGGTATTTTTAGGGTTCAGGGTAAGTTTTAAGTTTTTGGGTAAAAGGGTATTTTTAGGGTTCAGGGTCAGTTTTCAGTTTTTGGGTAAAAGGGTATTTTTAGGGTTCAGGGTCAGTTTTCAGTTTTTGGGTAAAGGGGTATTTTTAGTGTTTAGGGTCAGTTTTGGGTTTTTGGGTAAAGGGGTATTTTTAGGGTTTAGGGTCAGTTTTGGGTTTTTGGGTAAAAGGGTATTTTTAGGGTTCAGGGTTACTTTTGGGTTTTTGGGGTACAGGGATACAGGGTAAAAATAAAATAAAATTTAAATTAAATTATTTAAATTAAATTTATTTAAATGGGTTTTTGGGGTACAGGGGTATTTTTAGGGTTAAGGGTCAGTTTTGGGTTACAGGGGTACAGGGTAAAAGTAAAATAAAATTTTAATTAAATTATTTAAATTACATTTTAATTAAATTAATTAAATTAAATTAAATTATATTAATTTCAAATAATTTAAAATAAAAAAATTAATATATACTTACCAATACTTACGTTGTAATGGTATGCGTTGTAAAGGTACCTGCGTTGTAAAAACATGCGTTGTAAATACATGTGTTGTAATAGTTTTTGCGTTGTAAAAAATGTGTTGTAATGGTATGCGTTGTAAAAGTATGCGTTGTAACGTCATACATCCGGATCAGCCAATAATGCTGCATGGTAATAAAAATCACCAAGCAAAATAAAATTATCCGTTGCTTCTAATATTCAATTTCAATTATTTTTTATTATGATTTGGAATTCCACAGAAAATACAGAATAAAAACAGCTTTTTCATACAAAGCAAAAAGATAAAAAACAATTTCACAATTACACCAATCGATACAATATAATTAGCCTCGTAAATCTGGTTTACTAAAAAACATCAGTTGTTAAGATACAAAAATTAAAACCTAATTTTCACTAAATTTCAACTGCGAGGGTAAGTAATCTAATACGTCACATTGAAGGGCAAAAGTATCATATCAATTGACTTTTAGTTTAAAAATCATCGGTTATCAGCAAAGACAAACATTTCGAAAGACAATGGATGTTAAAAAAGTTTTTTTGTTAGGAGATGAACTTATCAAGAAGAGAATCAAAAAAAGCAGCAATTATTTTCAACAGTACTAACTAAAGTGCTTATGCATTAATTAAAGTGCAAATGTTTTACTAATACTTTGTAATGCAACACACATAGTTAATTAACATTCCCACAAATATGATCTGAAGCAGTAAGGGTTGAATGGTGTTATTATTTTTAACGGTCTAACAAAGTGCCAATAGTGCTTCTATAAAATACTGATGCAAAAAAATGATTACACACAATATTTTTTTAAAATATCTACAATTCACCCATACCCATTCATTTTTCTTTTAATAAACATTTAAAAATTCTTTAAAAAAGCAGAAATTTTTAAAACACATCAGTTCGGATGGGGGGAACATAAGGAAATTACGGGCCTGTTCTGCCGTTGCAATATTATACTGTAAAAAACCATGCCTTAAATATTTACGGCGAATTAGGTGGAGTGCTGGACACACTATCAGGACATGATTAAGGTCTTGTACACCGCCATTGCATAGATTACAGCGTCTTTCATTTTTGGGGATACCCTCCCAAGCACCTGTCACAATCCTCAAAGGAAGCATGTTCAATCTCAATAATAAGAGCACACGGCGTGCTCCATGATACAGGTTCCAAAATACATATGGCTGAGGTTTTTTGACAATAAAGCTCCCCATAATGCAATCTAGCCTTCCATTCGCATTACATGTTTGCTGATCTCTTCTACTTGAGATCATATATATAGATTTTTTAATAATAAGCTTTAGAGCTGATTTATTTAAACGGAGTACTTCTTCAAAATCAAGATCAAAAATACTTAAAGATTTTAAATAATTTCTAAAAATTACACTTTTCTTTAGCAGATTAACAAAAATTTCCTTAAACAATGCAGCCCTTAATAGATTCTCCTGCCCATTCTGCAAAGCCTTACACCATCGCAAACACGCTGCCATCGAAAGCACATATGTAGAAGGGAGGCCAAATTCAAGTCTAAGAGCTGCAATGGGCGCAGAATAATTTAGATTACATATTTGGTGCCAAATTTTTCCTTCCACCTTCTCAAACATTGCCCACTCACCTTCATCTATTGTTTCAATTGCATAGTTTAGAGTCGGAGGAATCTTTATTTTATATACTGCAATAGTGTGAGAAAAATGTATTTTTCCACATTGCAAGTAAAGGCGATTAATACCAGATGCTTGCGAGATGGCTTTACTTTTGCAATGGTCCAAATGTCTCTTAGCAGAGCACCTATTTGTAAAAAAAAATCCTAAGTACTGATAAAATGTTACTATTTCCATTCTTTCATCTCCTAAAAACCATTTCAAGTTTGGTCTAACCTTACAGCCACTATGACTAAAAATCATCACTTTGCTCTTCGAAATGTTTATCTTTAAAAAATAATCCTTAGTATACCTGACCAATTCCGTTAATCGCCTCTGGAGTCCAATTGGGGTTAGATCCATTAATATTGCATCGTCCGCATATAGCAGACAGCTTATTTTTAGATCACCCACTTGTGGAGGATCCCCCTTACATTCCCCTAACCGGCTTGGTAGATCATTTATATAAATTGAAAAAAGCAATGGGGCGAATAGGCACCCTTGCTTCAGGCCATTATTAGTGGGAATTTTCTTTGAAAGGCCCTGAGTCCCTCCTAACAAGACTTGAGTCCATGTTGATGAGTGGAGTGCTATTATTACTCTTAACAAGTTCCCGGGTATTCCCATAGCAAGCAATTTCCTCCACAGCGTCCCTCGGTTCACCCTATCGAACTCTGTGGAGAAATCAATCAATGCAGTATACAATGGGGACCTCCGACCCACAGGATATTTATCTATCAGGGTCTGCAGGACAGATATATTGTCTAATGTACCACTGTTCTTTCGGAACCCTGATTGATCAATAGGAATTAGATTATTTCCAAACACCCACTCTTGTAGGTGTACCAAGATGCTTTTTGCAAATAGTTTTCCAGTTGCATCTAGAAGTGAAATTTGCCTGAAACTTGCCGGAGAGTTTTTTGGGCCCTTTTTATATAGTGGAACTATAATGCTTCCCTTCCAAGAGTAAGGGATGACCCCGAGATTGTAACAATGGGCAAACAGTAGTTGTAATAATTTTGCCCAATCGCCACAGTCATTCTTTATGATGGCCACGGGGACATCATCTGGCCCCATTGCCCCAGAATATCTTGCTCCATTAATATATCCTTCAATTTCCTTCGTTGATGGGGCTTCGACATCACCTACCAATTGAGAGATTTTAGTAAACCCGTCATCTTCAGCCCCTGTATTTGTGGCGTACAATAGTCTATTCTATTCTATTCTATTCTATTCTATACGGAATTTGTTAAGCGCACGGTCACCCAGGGGTCTCATGGCGCTGAAGAAAGCAGATGGTAGATGGTAAGTGAAGGGGCAGATGGTGTATTGCTCTAACCGTACGCTTGTTTAAATAGCCAGGTCTTCAGGGCTCGTCTGAACTCTGTCAGCTTGGTACAGCTCCGGATGGACAAGGGCAAGGAGTTCCAGGTCTTTGGGGCGAGATATGAAAAGCTGGATCCGCCGAGTCGTTTCTTTTTAAAAGTCGGCACAGTGAGGAGGGACAAATGGGTAGAGCGAAGCTCGCGGGTAGGTTCATATTTGTTAATGAGTTGGTTGATGAACCTGGGGCTCTTTCCGTGGAGAGCCTTGAAGGTTATGCAGCCTGTCTTAAAAGTGATCCGATGGGTGATGGGGAGCCAATGGAGGGAGGCCAACAGAGGTTTGGCTGACTTCCTGCGATTGCTCTTGAATATTAATCTGGCTGCTTGATTTTGAGCAATCTGCAGGCGTTTAGCGATGGTGAGGGGAAGGCCCAGGTAGGTGGAGTTGGAAAAATCTAACCGCGAGAGAACCAATGCGAGCACCACCTGGATGAGAGCAGAGTGGGTCAGCAGATGAGCGATTTTTTAAATCTTTCTTAACTGAAAGAAGCAGGAGGAGATCACAGTTCCGACCTGGGTCTTCAGTGATAGATCGGCGCTAAGAGTGACCCCAAGACTTTTGGCTGACTGGGAGGGGGATGGAGGTGTACCCAGCGAGGATGGCCAAAAGTGGGGCCCCCAACTGAGTGCACTGTTGCTAGGGAGTACTAACTCAGTCTTTCCTGGGTTCAATTTAAGGTGGTTCCGATCCATCCAGCTCTGGATGTGTAGCATGGTCTTTTGAAATTCCTCGACAGAGTCCGGGGAGTTGAAGGGGAATACCAGCTGCAAATCGTCTGCGTAGTTGAATATAATGACCTTTCTATCTTTCAGGGAGTGCAGTAGGGGTTTGAGATAAAGATTGAAAAGGAGGGGGGACAGTGAGGAGCCCTGTGGGACACCGCAAGTGGTAGGGAGTGTGGGGGCTATAGTGATATATAAGTTGACCATTCTACTTCTGGAATTAACATGGGTTGGGATTTTACTACACTATCACAATATTTGGCTATTAACGCCCAATATTTCCTGCTGTCCCCTGAAAGCGCCACTTCCCGGAGTTTAACCCATTTTTCATCTTCAGCAGCCCTACGATCTGCTGCTACTTTCCTTTTCCTGACCTGTTTTAATCTATATATCTCTTTTTGTCTTAGTGCTATAGGGTCTTTAAATTGGACTCTAATCAGCTCATTTATCTTTCTATTTAATATTTTAATGTCACTCGGCAGAGTTACTAAGGGGGTACCTCTTCCGCTATGCTGCTTTTTACCCAGCGCTTTTATTGCAATCATAACTTTTTCATATCCCACAATCACGTTCTCCCGATCAAGACCAGGTACAATATTTTTAAAAACCCACTGAAAATTCAGAAGGTTCTTGTATGACCAAAAAGTGCGACCATTATTTCGAGAATAGGATATATTATCATTCCTCTGATTCCAGAGTTCAGGCTTCTCGATACATATAGCTAGATTGACTGCCAAAATGTCATGGTCACTCAACTTCGTTGGAACCACTTTGAATTGCGAGCATGCCCCAAACAATTGAAAAGACACAGCCATGTAATCAAGAAGGGAGTGGCCAAAAGCCCCATGAAAAGTAAGTGCTGCTGGTAGATCTTCTGCAAATCTACCATTTAATAAAACGAGGCCAAGCTCCCTGAGATTTTGCAAAAGTGAGAGGCCCCGTTTATCGGCTTTTAAATTGGGCGGGAATACAGAAACTGGTATACACCAAACCTCCTCCAAATCCTCATTAGAAAACGCCAAAATAGAACTATTACTTATTTTAGCGTTAAAGTCACCGACCATTATTATACACACTCTGTCTTCACTCCTACATAAATTTTGCACGTAAGAACAAATGGAATCAATCAATGGGGTGGACGCTTTCCCCGGAGGAATATACACATTTACCAAGAACAGAGACCCACTGTAACCCTTATGATTCATTTCCATCTTCAACTTAGCACACATACAACATTTTGAGGGGTGTATATCTATCACTGCATCCCATGCTAAATCACAACTCAGCAGAATGGCTAATCCGCCCTTTGCACGCCCCCTCATAGATTTCTTTGCCGTAGCACAGTGCACATAGTAGTTCTCCAACTGGAACTCATCCCTAGCCCACGTCTCTTGGAGGCAAATTATCTTTGGGTCTAGGGAGGCCAATGATTTAAGCTCCTGTTTTTCTTTTCCTAGCCCTGCAATATTCCATGAGACAATTGTACACGGCAGGCTACCCCCGCGCTATTGTTTTTATAGAAGTTGTTTTTGCCCCATTTAGAGCGCTTGCAATCCAACTCCATTTTGTTGAATCATCTTCTCTGTCTGTACTATGGACCTATTGCTTCTAATAGATAATTAACAAATTTCGATTTGGAGCCGGGGGGTCTATAGACAAGCGCTCCTCTCCAGGTTTCAGTACAGGAAATACCAATGTTAAAAATCATTATCTCAGCTATAGGGTTGGAGAAAGACTCCAGCACCTTGATCTCAGTTGGGGCCTTAGTTGCAATTGCGATTCCTCCTCCTCTACCCACTTCCCTGTCAAGTGTAACTAGATGGTACTCAGAGGGAAAGGCTATTGCTACATCAGATGAAGCCTGGCTATGTTTCAGTAATGAAACCGACAAAAGGCCCTGAGGGGGAAATTAAATAGAAGAGGGGGCGGAGACAACTCCAGTGACGCGGACCCACCCGAAAGTGTGGCACTCGTGGTCTGGGGCGGCGGAAGCTGCTTTCAATCCCTCCGTACAACCGGCACAAGCCGTGACGGACCGGGGATCAGCAGACAGACAATGGGCAAGGTCAGGTACGTAAATACAATGGTAAAAACACAATTAAATGATTTAAAAACAGTGGCACCCCACGTATTTCCTCAGAGCTTTGGTCCCAAAATGCATAGCATGCCACCCAGCCCTCGCGCTAACAGGTATCAGGCATACAAGTGAATTGCCGATTTGCGCTTGTGCAGAATAGATACATCTATTATTTGCATTTTGGTAGTTGTAATACTTTTAATACCATTAATAAACAGGAATAGTATAGTGAGAAATAAAAGATGAGAACATGTTGTCCACCTGTTTATGGATTAGAAAGCATTAATACTTGTTCGGTATATATTGGTAAGTGTTTTTCAATGTGGTTTTTAACTTATATGACCGCTTTGCATATGCTTAGATGATGAGATATGGTTTTTGTGCTTGCACATAGCTACACACATATATATATATATATATATATATATATATATATATATATATATATATATATATATATATATATATATATATATATATATATATTGGGACTTTTGAGTTTAGATGCAGAGAGGTATATTTTTGGGGAAGGATAGCTAGAAGGTATACATCTATTAAGAAATCAGATACATGTTTACATGGTGATCCATGTTAAGTAAGACTAATGAAAATGTCATGTATATGGTGACAGTAGTGTTTTTCTTTAAACATGGTTTGTTTAAAATTGATTAATAGCGCAGAATGCCTTGAGAGTTCTTGTGCTAGCTTCATTACGAGAGTAACTTTTGTTTGAGATATGCTGAATGTGTGATTCAGAAGTATTGCCATTCGCAAAAGGTTTTGTGCTTTGAAAAATTTCAAAATGTTTTTTGTTTTAGAAACGCACTGATGCATATGCACGCTCACTAACAAAGCAATGTATGTTTCGAGAGCCATTTATGCAATTATTTATTGGGGATTTTGTTGACATGGTTGATATATGCATGTTCCACGGAACAAAGACAATGGAGGAGACATCTTCTTTGGGGTTTGCAACCTTCAAAATAGCTGCCTCCTCAAGGGGAAGGGAAAGGCCCTCTGGGGGGCTGTGTATCTGGGTAGGTTCCCATTTAGGCTCTATGGTTATTCAACTGGGGTCCTTTTCTGATGATATCTTGTATCATACTTACCTTTTCGCAAACTTCAAAATAGTTATTTTCAAGGCCTGTGACAACCAGTCAAGACTCCTTGACCTTAGATCAATTAGACTGCCTAACTCTTAGCTTCACCTAAAATGGTTTGGCAATTATAGGGGGTTTATATTGTCAATTCGAGCCAACTAAAGATTTTAATCATACACCACCCAATGTGGAGGTTCGGCTTTGGGCTATCCCTGAGCCTAATATTCCTCCAATCAGGGCATGGACACTGCTGGCTCCTCAGATTAAGTCGCTTAATTTGAATCATTTCCTACGAGCTTGCAACAGCCGAACCAGATCTGATTCTCATGGGAATCACTCCTTCAATATGATAGGCCACTCTTCCATCCTAGACTACGTCCTGATAGAAACTCGAATGTGAGATAGAGTTGTTGATTTTGCTGTCCTACAATGGCATGACAGCGACCTTGAAATTGCCGCTGTTAGACGCGGAGGAGAACTCTGAACAATAGATGATAGATTATCACTAATCAATGGTAAGCATAATGTAAGATGTATTTGGATTGAATAAGCGCCTGAAAGAATGGCCTTCCTATATGAATCCATCATACCAACCCTTTTGGAACTAGCAAAGTAATCAATCGTAGATGGTTTTGTTGCATCCCCAACTATAGTTGCTAAGTTGCATGAAGCAATGACCATTAAAGTGGTGGACATATTCTAGCCAGTGGGCACCCGGGGGGGCAAAGTTTAAGCAGTCCTGGTTTAACCACAGCTGTCGGGAAGCAAAGAGGGCCCTGATAGAGGCCATAAAATCTAAGAGCATAACCCAAAGAAGAACTATGAGGGCTTTCTAAAAAGACACCAGAGCACTTGCAAAAAAATCATGTGAAATGGATCAATGGGCATCTCTGAAACAGGCCTAGAGGTAAAGGATATGAGAGCCTTTTGGAACATTGTTAAGTACAGGGAGTAGAAATGGAAAGGCGGCTCTAGAACCCAATATAGCAGCTGATAGTTTGAAAGAACATTTCCAGGCCCTCTACACCCCGCTGGAGACTTAGGTTAGCACCCAGACCACAGAACCCAACCATCACAAAACCCCCACGCATAGATCCCGGAGTTGACCCTGACAGAAGTTATCAGTGCTGTAAGAAAAACAGCAGCTGGTAAAGCCTCAGGTCTGGACAATATACCTGGGGATCTTTTCAGTGCTGAGCCTAACATCTCGGGACCATATCTGTGGGTGCTCATTAATGCTATATTACAAGGGATAGCATGGCCGGCAACTAGGGCTGGAGCAGAGATTCTTCCAATTTATAAAAAAGGATCCCCAATATTGCCCATCAAATATAGACCAATCAGTCTGATCGACATAACACAAAAAATCTTTGCAAGGGCCTTATTGGAGCACTTACAGACCTGGTTGGAGAAACATATTGGTCTTCTACAAGCTGGTTTTAGGGGAAAAACACCCACCATAGACCAACTATTTAGGCTCCAACTCCTTTATTAGAAAATGGTGCATCTGGAAGGTGGTAGTCCATACTTGGTCTTTGTGGATCTCAAGATTGCTTTTGACCCAGTGCCAAGAGATACCCTCAGGGTGGTATTAAGGGACCATATAATTCCCTACTATTTCCTGACTATGTTAAGAAGACTGCATGAAGGCAATTTTTCACAAATCAGGCATGGGAAGCATGGGGCACTTACTCCGCCCATCCCAATAAATAGAGGAGTTAGACAGGGCTGTGTGCTGGCTCCCACCCTGTTTTGTCTTTATATCAATGGACTGGTTGATACATTGAGCAGGTTGAAGGACAAAGACGCTCCTCTGTTAGCACACAAGCTAATCCCAGCAATGATGTTTACAGATGATACCCTCCTGCTGTCCAAATCACTGATGGGTATCCAGAGAATCCTGGATGGTTTTGGCAAGTTTTACAGAAACAGGGGGTTCGAGATCAATACACAGAAAACAAAATATATGGTCTTCAACTCTGCTCACACAACCTGTCCTAACCTGCATATGAATGGTATCCAACTTGAGTGGGTATCTGTTTTTTAGTATCTAGGTTTCACCTTAAAAGAAAAAAATGGATTGGGGGCCACAAATGGATAATTCAAGCAGGCGGGCTGGCCAAGTTACACAGAAATTATTCATATAAGCCTGTAGGACCTGTTATAGAGTTCTATAAAGCCCACCCAAGGAGTGCTGCTATGTATGAGGCCGAACTCTGGGGGTATTGAATTCCCAAGACTATTATTAAGACTGAGAATAATCACTTTAGACAGCTGTTCGGCCTACCAGTGTGCTCCCCACTTGTTCCACTATGCTTGGACCAAGGGGTGAGACCAATTGCAGAGGAAATTGGCCGTAGAACCCTAATATTCTGGCAGCAATAATGGGTGACCCCCGAAATGGCCGAATATAGGACAGAGCTGCAAGAAATCTTGGGATTTCCTGGTATGGGTAAACTGCACTGGTTCGCCCAAATTAAGGAAGGTTTTCAAAACATAGGTAGAGACAGCCTCTGGAGTAATCCAGAGTCTGCCTGTAGTACAATCTTGCATGAAAAACTACTTAGTAGCTACAGGGGGTAAACTCGCATATCACCATGAAAATCCTGCCATTGGTTCTCTCACAGATAATTTTCTGAACATAAAGGATACTTATAAATTGGAGCCATCCCTAGATAAAATAAACCAGCCCTAGCTAGGAAACACTATGGATAGTTCAGGCACGGTTCTCTCCCTCTGTGTGCATTTCTAAAAAAATGGATCGACAGCTCTGCTTTGGGGTGCCCTGCATGTAGTACGGAAGAGGAGACCGAACTCCATGTATTTTTTTTGTCCCGTATATAAAAAAAATCAGATACAGATGGCTGGTACAACTGTGTAGGAACCTGTGTACAAGGCGTTGTGAAGAAAAGTTTAGATTCTTGAAGTATAATACTCAGTTGCCAATTTTCTGGGCTGTATCTCGGTTATTTATTTTTTATGTGGTGGTCTCATAAGGCTGTTTTAGGAACCAGTATTAGATTAAATGCGGATTGATTTTTTAACTGTCCTTGTATCAATTTTATCATTGGGTTTTTTTGGGTTTTAAAGTTTTGAGCTGTTTTTGTATATTGTATGTTTTTGCAATGTTCTCCTATGGTCCACGGACCGAAATAAAGAAAGATGGGAATGGAATTGGCAATTATATATCAAGTGTGATTCTTACATTTCATTCACACATAGGTCAGGAGAAAAGCGTGTATTCAGTAAAACTGGTAGTTTTATACTGACAGAAGGAGTTAACCAATGCGTTTGAGATATAGTGACAACTGTTACGTATCTTACCGCTATGACGGTCTTTCTCTGTCAGTCAGGCAGTATTCAGGCACTCATGCAATCACCCAGCCACTTCTCAGGAAGTCATGAAATCAGTGATTCACTATCCATGGAGTTATTCAAGTACTCAAATATTACACATGTATTTTTGCAAGTAGGCAGGCAGAAATTATGTAGTCATTGAACTATGCAGACCCTACCTACACTTTTATCTAATCACCTAGGTACTAACTATTGACTTATGCAATTAACAAGGCTGTAACTATGCAATCATTATAACATTTGTGCAGAACCTATACATCCATCTAAAAAAAACCTTACAACCCATACAGTCATTGTACTACTGAGGCACACGGGTGCCCTGATGAAACACTCACGCTCGACTTATGCACTCAGGCACTTTGCAAAATTCCTACGTATATTTCAATAGCAAAGTTTACAACACAACATAAAGTTATACCACTCAACAATGCTAACTTTAGGTAGGAGACTGTATATGTGAAAACTCCTGCTTAATGTTTAGTAGAAACGAACAGAGCACGTTTGCATGGTAGTGTGGCAGATATAGAATAGGTTTGTGGTGATGTGCAGCTTTATTTCTTTGGTCCTGAGCAGGAATTTAGGGAAATAAAGATTTGTTAAGAGATGGAGTTGCAGGACAAGACCCATATATTGCAGTTGATAGTTTTAACGAAGAGAAAAACAGAGTATGTTTTTATATGTTGTCGATGCACTTACTAGAAGATTTAAATACAGACTGTTGACTTATATTTAAAAAGTGAAAAAGTAAATCATGATAATTGACTTGTCTATACGGCAAGTTATATGTAGGTAGTGTTACAATAAATTAGAATATAATAAAATGAACAACACATAAGATACCCATTTTGTAAGATAATTAAATGTCTGGTAATGTAGAAAAACTAAGGGCCAAAAAAAAAAAAGAAAAATCAACATTTATTATTTTTTACAGAATTTAGAAGGGTCATTATGGAATAGTCTCCAGCAATCACTACAACTCCACAATCCATGCAGTATGATGCGATAGGGGAAAACTGTGGAGCCAAATCTTGAAGTTGAGATTGGACTTTTGAATGGACTCTCTGCTTCGGTGTGGTTGTGCCGCTGTTCAAGTCAAGGGTCCTTCAGCTTTGCCTTGCCTTCTTGCTGCTCACTATGAAATCCTCTTATGAAATGTGCTGTAACACACTGCTCACCAGCTGTTATAACAACACTACAGTCCATGCAATACGTGGCCATTCTCGAAAACTCTGGAGCCGTATCTGTTGTAGTAGTCTGTACCTCTAATGGGACTTTGTGGCCGGGAATTGTTGCTGCTGCCACTGATGTAGATGGTCCTCCAGCTTCCTTCTGCTTGACCGGCATGGGAGACATTTTCTATGATAAGTTTTAGAATATTATATCATGAACGTCATCTCATATGAGTCCACAAAACGTCTCCAGACAAAATCTACCAACTGCTCACAATAAACTTCTGGAAAAGAAGATTCAAGAAGGAGGAGTGGGTGTATACTTCCTATTCATTTTACTGAACAGTATATTATCCAATTATATTACTTGCTTTCCCAGTAATGTGATGTTTTCAGATTGCGCATTGCACCAGTTTGGCAACAGTTTTTAATTCCCCATGAGTTTGGGTAACAATGGGTGTTTGGTAGTTATGTTCTATTTGTGAATTAAGATGTTAAGTAATTTTTAAACTTTTCTTTTTAATAAATGTGTTGTTGAAATAAAGTTAAACCAATAGGTTATTAAAGAGATAGACTCAAACTTTATGAAAAATATGTCTATATATCTATTTTTCACATTGTCATTTGCATTCATGAATGCTGAGGTGTTTGAGACCTCTGGTGTTGCTGTGATGAAGGACAATGCATTTTTGATTTAGTTATTTCTACAATGTAATACAAATGGAAAAGTTAAATTAGTATCTTACTTGTCAGTCAGTCAAAAAGCTTTTATTATCGATTGATAACCATAAAAAGACATATTTACACATTTACAAGCAAGTATAAAAATATTTACAAGTACTATAAAATCCTAAAAAGATAGTGAGTGGGGGCGTGTCCAAGATGGCGCCCTAGTTGGACGTGGATTTCCTTGGCTCCCCGTCCTGATCCCTGCCAAAAGCCCTTAATTGCGTCGCCTTATCTCTCCAGGACCTCAAGTGATCCTGTAACCGAGGTCCGACTGCAGCTGCAACCCTCAGAGCGCCGCCACAGCACTTACCGCACGGACGCAGCTCTCCGGGACCGAGAAGTCTCACCGGCGCTCCCCTGTAATGGCGGCCGCCTGCGGCTGCCGTCTGCCCTGAGAGCCCCTCGCTCCCGCTCTGGCGGACTGGGCGGTGGGACCACTGCCTGCCGTGCCTGCGGAAGCGACCGCCGATACTTAGCCCAGGTGGAGGGCCCCCTGCTCGGCACTGCAGTCTGCCTTCGCGACCCGGCCGGAGGTGTGGAGAGGTCCCGACCAGGGTCGCGAAACTCGAGGCCCCGGCTTTGGGGCCTAGGGGCAGAGGATCCGGCGGCGCCGGGGGCGACCCCCGCTGGCGGCCACAAGCACCCGGTGCCCAGCGGAAGGCTGCATGCCTGCGGAACCCCCCACGATGACCTAGTGCACTGAGGACACAGCTTGGGGAGGACATCACAGCCCGGCTGAAGGAGCGGAGGGAGCTGGCCGGAGAACGCGAAAATTGAGGCCCCGGATTTGGGGCCTGGCGGGGCAGACTCCAACAACACTGCAGGCATCCGGCGCCCCCCACGGAGATTTGAGGGACAGCGGCCACAGCACTGGTGCAGTGGGACCAGCAATTGTCAGAGGCGGCCACGAGGGAAGCCGGAGAACGGAGGTGGTGGCAGTAGGTGATAGAGCAGCATCTGAGGTGGAGGTGAGGAGAGTGGAGGAGGGAGTTGTGGGAAAGACTCGGGGAGCACAATCGAGCTCCCGGTGGGCGGACAAGCTAGACCTAATGACTATGCTCTGCTGAGTGCCGGAGACACAATACGACTATCTCCGGCGTGGTCACTGAGCATCTGGGGCCCGTACACTGTATGTGGGGGGGACGCGTGGCAGCCAGACAGCCACCAGAGGGGTGGGACAGCTGCTCGAAGGACTAGACCTACCTCACCACCCCACCTCACCTGGTGACTGAGGATCCCCCCTACTCATTTGCATTACACGGCAGTGGTGCACGAGAGTGCCCTTTAGGGACCAGACTGTTGCGTAGATGTCCCCTGGTGCCCCCGGGCACTAAATACTGCCACTGCATCTGGGAGCCCGCCGGCTTTGAAGCACCCAGATTGGGCCGGGATAGTGGGAAGCTACCGCCCGCTGACACTCCAGTACACAGAGCACAGCGTCGACTCACCTGCAGAGCGGCCTACTTCTCCCCCGGCGCTCGCTGGGCCATCGCGCTCCCCCTCCGCCCTCCCCTCCCGGGGCCGCAGGCCGGGTCGGTCCCGTCGGCTGTGCGGGGCATGGCGGGCCTAAGGGGGAAGAAAGGAACCCAGACACTCACGGAGATGTTGGCCAAATCTCAGCCTAGGTCCAGCAAGGACCCACCCTCCCCGAAGACCGCAGGGACGGTGCCGGACCTGGCCAGCGATCAGGTGCCCATCACCAGATCCTTCCTGGAATCGCTGTTTAACTCCCTCAGGGAGGACTTTAAGTCCTTGAAACAGGACGTGGCGGGGGAAGTCTGGGAACTCCGGCGCGACGTGGAAGGTCTGAGAAACCTTCTACCTGTCTACCTGTTGATCAGTGAGTCGCAAGATCTCCTGCTGGAGCTGTTCGATCTCATCACTTCTAGTTTGTTCAGCCTATTCAATAATTTCAGGCTGCAACACAACACGTCCTGTCCCTGTGGGGCTCCACCACCAGACCCACTCACACGGGTTGGCTGCATAAACTATGGTTTACCTTAGGCATGGAGCGCATTCACGCCACACACACACTCCACGGCTGCTTATCAGAAAACGTGGCTCCCGCTGCTCTCCCTTCTGTCCAAGGATTTCAATGAGATCACATGTCCCCGGTACCTGTGCATTTTACGACTCACAGAGACCACATCCGACTCCTCACCTTCATCTGAGTGAGGGTAGTGACCACTACACAAATAAGACTTTGCTTGTCCCACTTGTTCGGCACACTGGGTGGGGTGGGAGCGGGGTGGGAGGGGGTTACAGTTGGGGGTTTTTCTTCTTGCAATTTCATTGCCATACCGGACGGAGCGTTCAAACTCCCAGCACACCGTCATTGCTTTGCCGAATGCAACTAACCATATATGTGATTATTGGATACTGCATATCTCTCTACCAGGTTGCCTTATACGCCAACTTTGTAGTTCTTACAATGTTTTGTATACTGTTGCCCATGAAACCAATAAAACAAATTTGAAATTAAAAAGATAGTGAGTTCATACGAAAGTTTAAAGGAATGAGAAAATACAAACATGAATGATTCAACATACAGTGCATTAGCACTCACAGTGGGGAAGCCCAGCGGATTATTAGAAAAGAACCTCCCAAACTACAATGATCGTGCAATCACAGGAGCAGTAGTTACTGGTTTTGCAGATTTTAATATTGCACACCTTGAATACCACATAGACAAAAGGAAGCTTGCAGATGCAAACACTGTCATGGGAGTGGTATCATATTTAAGAATTCTGAAAACCTCCTTTTAGTCCCTTAAGCACCTGGACTTGCAAAATTGAATGATCCATTTGGCTCTTGGCCTCGAGTACGAGGGGCGGAAGAGCAGAACGTGCAGATCTGTTTCTCTGCTACCTGTACACCCTGGGCAAGAACTCGCTGGGGGTGAAGCATTTGACCACTTATGTGTAACATTCCTTAGAGGCAATGAACCGTGCCTAAACTGGATGTATAGTTTCTTGGCTAGGGGGTGCTGGAAGTCATCCAAACTTTCTCGAAATTAGGATGGGCCTTAATATCTAAGAAGGTATTAGTCAGCCTGCCCATAGAGGGGTTTGAAAGTGTGAGGGTCATAAGGTACCGTTTTAATGCCAGGCTCCGAGATTTCTTGGAGAGCAGGGCACAGGCCACCTCAGGGGACGACCATAAGTCCTCCATGCCAAGAGCCTGGGAGAGGTACTTGATGTGCTTTAGCCATGGGACCTTCCCCACACCCCCTCTGGACAGGAGATCCCCCAGGTCCTCCCTGTAGCTCACGAGCTCAGGGGTGGACCAGAGTTATCTCCAGTATAGTAGTGGACAATTCGAGACAATCTCCTGGATGGGCACCAGACCTAAGTCCAGCCTTAAGGGAGTTAGGGGGGTACTCCGGGGAAGTCTCAAGAGGCGCCTGATAAAGCTATTCTCAGTAAGGGATAGCGGGGCAGCGCTGACAGGACCCCATAGGTCCGCACCATAGAGCGCTCTCCCTCTCGCCTGGACTTTGTAGATTTCGACAGGCGGTCCCAACGATTTAAGAGAGGTTTCGTTAAAAACCTTTAGGATGCCGCCAGAGGATTGAGCCAGCTTCAAGTTGGCCTTAGCCATTTGAGAGCCCCAGTCCATTCTATCATTTAGGGTGACCCCCAGATAATCAAATGTAGACACTCGGTCCAGCGCCATTCCATCCAAGTGTGGGCGGGGACTATTGGATTGTTTCGTGTTCTAGACCATGTACTTGGTTTTAGAAAGGTTAATTCCTCAGTCTGCAAAAGTGACAGAAGGCCTCTAATGTGCGCTGGATACCCCCAGATGACTGACAATAGGAGGGTGTCATCGGCGAACATTAAGGCCGGTATTTTCCGCCTGGCTAGACTGGGAGAATCCAGGTCTCTCGCTCCCAGTAGGTGTGCAAATAACCCGTTAAGGAAGAGTGAGAAGAGCGTGGGGGCTAATATGCAACCCTGCGGCTGTATCTACAGGAGGGTCCAAGGGTCTAAGTGAATAGAGGGGCTTAAAATAGGCAAGCCAGACCTCTTCGCTAAGGTTGGGAATAATAGCAGACGTCCCTGCAGCCGATCCCCCACGGACCAGGTTCCAGAAACACCTGTAGTCGGGGGCATCCAGCGCCGCTCTAATACTTTCCCATCTATCGGCCTCCCACTCGGACCTGGCCTCTCTAGTCAATCTTTTGAAGGTTTGTCTAGCATTTCTGATGCTCAACTGGGTCCCCAATTTATCAAGGTGATTTTGGCCGCCCTACAGTTTTTATTGAACCAGTGGTCATGCTTGGTTACCCTAGGCCTGCCATTCTTAGTAGTAAACAAAGTAATCGGCCAATGAGCTAAGAAGCGTATTATGAATACGCTGCAAGGCCAGGGGGTAAGAGGGCTCACAGTTGCAGCTCAAGAGGTCACTTACCACTGCTAGGGCACCTGCTACATGCTTGTATATCTCGACTAACATGTCCGGCGCTAGCGCGACCTTCGCCCACCTAATGCGTCTACCACCCGCCGCTTGAATCAGCTTCGGGTTAATGGAGGTTGCTGCTTCTCCCTGTTCTTTTTGATAACCCAGAGAGTTAACTAATTCCAATGACAATAAATTATGGTCACTATCGACCCTTGAGATAACAGAGAAGGCTTTTGCTTGGGCCCAGAATTCCACATTGACCAAAATATAATAGATTGTCGTACTTTTCCCTGGTCTGTTGAAAGTGCAAAAACCCGGGACATCTGGGAGGAGTCTGCCATTACAGGCCCTTGGAGAGTATGTTACGACCAGCTTGATCGCGAGGGCCAAGGGCAGTAGACGCTTTTCCGGATACATAGAACATTCCGGGATGAGCCAACTGTCATCCTCTTCTGAAGTAACAGGAGGGATCCCCATAAGCGGTTCAAAGTGGCAATTAAAGTCTGCACTAATGATTTTGTGACAAGACGGGGGAAGTAGAGTAGGAGCGTCTCCAGAGCCTCTAGGGTGGATAATCCCAACTGGTGGGGATTTGGGCGTAGATAGATGTTAATCACTGCCAATACCATGCCATTTTTTTTTTTTTTTTTTATATAAACTTTTATTAAAACAACAGACATATAAAAACAAACAAAACATCACAAGGCATTGAGATATTCAGGGTGCATTATCTCGGGACCATGTGGGCGGAGCCCGGTACAAATCAGAGCATGACAATCAAGGAGAATATGGGGGCGGGGGCAGGCGAGGAGACAAACAGTAGATAGATCAGGAGGAACAAACGAACGTCAGGTTAGGGGGACAGAGATTCTTCGGTGGACAAATCATGTGGGGGAGTACAAATATTACCCCGGTATGTATTCCATTGGGACCAGATGCGACCCCATTGCCTGGGACGCCCCCTGGCCAAATATACAGTTTTCTCCCGAAACATGCACCAATCCATGTTTCCCTTCCAAGCTGACAGGGTAGGCGGCACGTGTGAACCCCAAAGTTGGGCAATGTCCCTTTTCGCGACCATGTTACCAAGGGCAGCCCACCTGGTCTGCGCAGTGTTGTAGTCATTAGGCTCCCATACATTGAGGAGACATCGCCTGGCTTCGGGGAGCAGGGGCACACCAGTAACACCCCTCATGACGTCATGCACTCCAGCCCAGAAGCGTACCATCTCGGGCATTCCCACAGGATGTGAAGAAAGGTACCAGGCATACCACAGCCACGCTTGCACAACCCATCCACGGAAAATCCCATGCGAACCAAACAGGGCCCTGTGACATACACTCTATGCAATATCTTCAGTTGGACGAACCGCAGTCGAGCAGGGATAGCGACTTCTTTGGGTGAGGACAACTCCAGGCCGTCAGCGCACCATGCCTCTCTAAGGCGAACCAATAGGTCTGCCCTGTTGTTAATGAGTTTCTTGTAGATTAAGGAGATCGTACTGTCAGGTACATGCCCATCCAGAATACGGTCCTCTAAGGGGGAGGATTCAGGAATATCGGTGCCCACTGGGAACACCGACAGCAAGGCGTGACGGACCTGAGCGTATCGAAAAAATTCAGTACCGCCCAATTGGTATTCCATCCGCAGCGCATCAAAGGACTTGACCGTCCCCTTTGACCACAAGTCACCAACCTTACTTATACCAATCATGTCCCATTTATCAAATCCTTTCGTACGCCACAAAGAACCCAAACATTCCGAGTCATACAAGGGAGTGACACGGGTAAGCCTACCACACCAGCCCAGGGCCGCATTCGCATCCTGCCAAACTCTCACAGCGGTCTTAGTGGGACCGGTCAGTGCTCCACGGCAAGCTCTGGAGTACAGCGCTCTACTGAAAGAACCACCTGGAAGGATATGCCTGTCCATGGAAAAAGCCGGGGCCGGGCCCGTAGCGTAGGTTGCATGATTGATTGCGCTGAGCTGGGACGCCCAGTAATATCGCCGGATGTCTGGGAGCGCTATGCTGCCATCAAACCATGGAAGCGTGAGTTTTGGTAGGGCGATACAAGCACGTCCATCCCAAACCAGTTGTCTCTGCAAGGTTTCAACTTCACGGAAGTAACTGGAGGGAACGAAGTCAAGAGAGTTCTGTAGCGCGTACAAGAAGCGGGGCAAGGACATCATTTTAAAGCATGCCATTCTTAAATGTAAGTATAATACAAAGCATGTCTGGGCAATGGGAGTCAATTACCTTGGCTGAACACCCCAGGTGTACTGCCACCCAAATACTCAACCCCCCGAAGGTCTTCCACTGGGTCTCTGCACAGCTGGTGTGTGATGGGACGCAAAGCCTACCCTAACAGGAGAAGACAGGAGCCAAGTCTCTTAGAACAGACAAAGATCATATCCATCCATCAGCTCTCCCCACTTCCGGTTATGCAACTTCGTCCCCAGCCCAGCTACATTCCAAGACCCAATCAGTGAACTACGAAGCGCCTCTCGCGCTGGAGGGACCTCAATGGATTGCAACGCACCGAGGGGTGTAGCTATTATGCGTGAGTGTGTGTCCACCTCCCGTCCACCTCCTATAGGCCCAGAATTGTGGGATGGTAAAAAAGTCGATGTACTGGACACCATTGGACTGAGAACCCTTTCTGTGAGCCCTACCTCAATACTTAAGCCTCCCACAGAATATCTCCCAGGTAAGTTCAGAACCATTCTATCAACCCCCCGGGGTGATGGTAGTTAATCCACGTTACTCAAGGCCCTATATCGGTTACCCACTGGGATGTTATACTCTGGTTCATAACCGCCATAAAATGAATAGGGTTGTTCCGGCCTGGCTGGTACCAGAGTACGTGGGTAGAAGTACCCCAGATGGCGAGAGTGTATTGAACCCGCAAAAGCAGGCCCACCACTACCTAATATATGTTTGACCACTCCAGAATCCCTAAAGTTGATAAGTACGCAGTCACCACCAATGTCTTTAGGTCTGGTTCCTAGCCAGCTGACTATGTACAAATAAAATCTTCCCCTGACCAGATCCCCTTAGGGGTCTGTGCCTGTTTAGCCAGAAAATGATTTTATTCTTTAGCTCTGAAAAGGCTTCACCGCGAGCACTGGCCAGAGGTGGAACTCCCGTAAGCACCACCACATACGGCGATGCCTCTGGTGGTAGCTGAGGGCAGGGAAGGTTTTTTTTAGGACCTGTTTTGTGGGGTTTCGGTGGAGAAATAAATTTGGGTCTACTCTCGTCTGGAAGCTGGATTCCAGAGATTATCGGGGAGGGGAGGGGAGGGAATCGCACGGTGTCGGGCCAGATGCAGCTGGGGGCGCATTAGGGCAATTGGAAAGACCAAAACTAGTTGAGGCTGTGGTAGGTTTCTGCAAGATTACAGGTGCCAGGACATGTGTAGATTTAATGGGGCGGGTACTATCACCTGGCTTTGAGCCTGTGGGGGCACTCAAGATGGAACCAGAACCCGCTCTAGTTTCAGAGTTCCCCAGTAAGCTAATTGGCTGGGCTCTCCCTAGGCCTTTGTTGTTGATGAGTGAGGCTAATCTATTGATCCTGGAAGACAAGGATTTAAAATGGGAGGTAATAAGCTGTTCCAAGTGGGCCTGAAGGTCAATTAATAAGTGAGTGTCCCACACAGGTGGTCCAATGGGGGGAAGAAGGACCAGGCCCGGGCTGCGGGCAAGCAGGTGTAGATACTAATCTTTTAGCTTGTTTTCTTGCAGGTTTCGACTTCTTCGTCTGGGGTGGGGGGTTTGGAGACCTTTATACCTACTGGGTGTGGAGGGTGGGGGGAAACCACTGCGGAGAGATTCGCTTCCGGTACCATCTGAGCACAGGGTAGCTCTAAAAAAGAAGACATGAGGAATGAAGTAAATTCCGAGGGATAACTGTGGCTATGGAAGATTCCCCTACTGACTGTGAGGGGGCATAGCAGGGGTGAGAGAAAACCGCCTTTCAGTGTTTGATAGCCGTTGCTACTACTCCTATTGTTTTTTGGAGCATTTTGTCGATGGCTGTGAGGCTCGGGAGTGGTTGGGTCATGGCTGTTAATTGTCTAGTCATAGGGTGTGAGGTGGTGGATTTATTTTTTTTCACCATACTGCTCATTATAAAAGCTAGGAGGGCGTGTTTCCCACTGCACAAAGATTTATAAGAACAAATTAAACTACGCGTTTATACAACAGGATAAAAGATAATATACTAGTCAGCCCCTCTAGCGAAGCTACTCATAAAACAAAACAATGTAGGAACAAGCTTTGACTGATTAGGTAAACAACAAAGTAAATGAGTTAGCACAACAATAAAAGTACCACACCAGTGGTGGTCACTTACAGGGGGGCTAAAAGGGGTGGCCCAGCCCAGCCTCCTTCAGCCCCTGACGGTCACAGAAGGGCCCGCCCTTGGCCCGGGCTTCGCCCGGAACGCGTCCGCGCACGTCCCGCGGAGCGGGTATGAAGGACAGTTATGTACAAATGAGGTGAGGGGCCAGATGCACCTCAGGTGTGAGAGGCGCAGGGCTACTGGGACACGTAGTCCTCGCGGGGGGTCTTGCAGCCGTGAGCGTTAGGCAGTCTCACTCAGTTGCACCCGGGGTCCCAGCCTTGTTGTCCTCGCTGGGAACAGATATGGCAAAAGGAGGTGCAAAGCAACAGCAGCAGCCCACGGTGAATTTCCCCTGGCGAGATGTTAAGTCCCTGCAGCACTAATGGGCCTCAGGTGTAAAAGGCGCATGGCTGCTGGGACACGTAGTCCTCGTGGGGGTCTTGCGGCGGTGAGCGTTAGGCAGTCTCACTCAGTTGCACCCAGGGTCCCAGCCTCGTTGTCCTCACTGGGAACAGATATGGCAAAAGGAGGTGCAAAGCAGCAGCAGCAGCAGCAAATGGTGAATTTCCCCTGGTGAATTTCCCCTTGCTAAATAACTACACTGAAACCTTATGTCAAATATGTCCATATATGGGTTTCACACTTTTTTTAAAAACACCCGGTATTCAGCCTGTCCTTGGCAATGTCACTCATAGAAGCATACAGGCACTACCTGTGCAATCATCAAGGACATTCTTTCTCCATCATTCTGCAAACACGCCTTCTAGCATTGTACGCGTTGGGGTGTGAAGTCTCCCTGGCTCTTGAGGGAATTTGGAGGCCAAGTATCCCTCTTATTTCCTCCAGCAAGTTCCACATATTCAGTTTGCTAAGAGTTCTTCGGAGGCCTCACCCCCTTTCTGCACGACTCTGTAAACACATTTAATGGGATACTACTGGTTGGGGACTAAAGTTGTCTTTGATGCTAAAGGATGTTGGGAACCAATGATCCCTCCTGATACGTTCTATAGGTCCTACTCAGCGGGATTTCTAAGAGCTGGTCAGTGCCCCCCTTCACACCATTCTGCAAAGACCATTGCTACTATAAAAAAAAATGAAAATTAACTGAAAAATCAAAGATTGCAGGTAAATTATAGTTAGGAATTCGATTTTAAAAAGCCTTCGACATTTAATGAAAAAAACAAAGGATCTAGTGGTAAAGGGACAAAGGGCAAGCAGTAAAGCAGTTGAGAGCCAGAAAAAGTGAAACTATCTGTACACAAAAAGGCATCATTCCTGGATCCTGGGCCCATTCGGGAGCAGATGAGCTTGCGTTTGGCGTGCCTTTAGCGCTCTATTGGCGCTCCATTGACGCGTTCTCACAATGCCCGCATTTAGGTACGCAAGCCCGGAGCAGGTGTCGAGAGCTACTACACTCTAGAGTGCTAATTATTCTGTGCAATTGTTAATTGAAAATATCTTCTTATCAATGTCAGTTCAATAATTTAAGGACTAAGGAAATGAGGAAACTGAAAACCGAGGTGCCAGAGGATAAAAACAAAGGATGGATAAAGCAGGATGATGAAAAGGGAAAAATGAGCATTGGGTGTTACTGGTGGAAGGATAGTTTTGCCTGATTTAACGTTGTTGCAGATAGTAATATATCTTCATGGCCTACACAAGAGACAAGATGGTATGTTGGCCATCTTTAAAAAAGTTTGGTAAAATCCACATTTTATAAAGGTGTCAAAATCATATACAGTTAAATGTCAGTGGGAAACCTAATCTGTCCATGCGTCAAATAGGGCGTTCAAAAGACCCCAGTACAAAATAAAAAATAGATTTTGTGGAAATAACACATGTAACAATTTGAGATATATTTTGCGGTTGTATGTGTTTTGAGCCACTGGGTTGATGTCTACTCAACCAGGTGATGGGATGCCCTCAGTGTAGCCAAGCTTTTACTGTCAGAATTCATCCCTAGATTCTGTTTACCAACTACGTTGGAGTCAGGAATAGGAACACATTTAAAAAATGAGGTTATTATATACTGAAGTTGGAACATAAATTCATTTATTGATATCACTCAGAAGCATGATAAGTTGTAGAGACAGCCACTACTTTCTGAAACCAAAGCTAGAAAAGGTCTGTGCACCATCAATATTGAGGTAGCCAGATAAGTTTCCCTTGGAATTCTTACATGAGGAACACACCTAAGAATATTATTGGGTTTTCTACTAATGAGATTCTGATGGGCCGAGGAATGAGAATTACAGGTATTCCTTCAGTTGCATGTGTAAACATAAATGATGATGATCTAGTCTGGATCATTGCAAGAATTGGGCCAATATGGTATGAACTGTCTCTCACCAGGCAAATGTGGCTACACCTTCAACAAGTGAAGAACCCTGCCATGTCCTAGACTAGGCTGTGGTGAACAAGCACGAGAGGAAATAATATCTGGGTTCCAAATGAAAGGGCCCTACCAAGTATTGCTGCTGTTAAGTATAGAGGAATGCCACAGGAGATTCACACATCTTACACAAATGGAGAGAAGACTGCAGATGAATAAGAGGTGATACATTGCACTAATTTGCAGTCAAGTACAAGTTTCCTATGTGGATCCTGATGGGGGAAAAGAGAGAAAAGGAAAACTACAAAGAATTCCAGAACAACAAGATCAAGAAGACCAATAACAAAAGGAACAAGAAAATCAAACTTCAAAAACTCTAACTTTTAAAATCCTCAAGAGCAGCAAGAAGAACCCCTGTTGAAAGTTTAGGACAATCGTGAGATGACAAAGATGAAAATTGGACAAATCTGACTAAAGATAAAAACTTTATTCAAGCTGATTGGTCTGAAGGTGTGTAAAAAGGAAGAAGAGCATTGCAAACAGTAACAGATTTTATTGGTGAGGATTCTGATAAGCCTAAGGATGGAAGATCAAAAAGAATAAGGGTACCAAACAGGAAGTATGCAGCACCTGAATGGGCATATGTGACAAATATTGAAAGAAAAGAAAGAGACATTGATCTGAGAGACTATCACTATCTATTGGATGACTCTCCATGCATAGTCTTAATTGAACTGAGAAATGATGGTGATACACACTGAATAATCCTGATGGAGCAATTAACTGAATATTTGAATCATTGAGAAGATTTATGATTTTGCCTGTGTGCCTGCAATACTTTCTTAGACTAGAAATTGAATTAGAAGAATTTTCCTTATGCCTATTTTAGTAGTGAATGCCTTTTGAAGAAGAATGATTTTGTACCCTAGGCATCCTGCTGAAGTTAGTTTTATGTGCGCATTGAACTCTAAGGATTTAAAACTTGTTTTGCATGCCTGTATCTGCTCATGTTCACTTACTTTTGAGAACTGGAGAAGACGTGTTTTCAATTTTGCACCTTGTTAGGGACTTAGATTTTGTTTTTTAGAATTTTTATGAAAAGAAGATGGCTACTCTTAACAAATTGTAGTGGACTCTAAAAATAATTGTTACGCTTCTCATTTTATGAATTTTAATTTCAGTTTTGGCGAGTTTACATCCACCTGCTGAGTTTGCTTCTGAAATCAAAGGTGATTATAGCATAGGATTTTCAAGAATTAGTAGGTCAGGTAAAAGTTGTTTCCGTTGAGAATTCTAATTAAAATACTTGTGCTATATTTCTTATGGGGTACAGAGTAGTGATGAGCACTAGTGATTGTTCTATATGTACATATCTGCCTACTTCTGTTACAGATGAATAACATTCAAGCAACTTGATTTATCCTATTCCTTGTCATGTAATATATACGTATCTGTTTTATGGAAACAGCATTAGTTGTTAGAGTTTGAAATACTTCATAGTTTGCCATTTGATGTGTTGACTAAGATTAAGAATTTGCATTCTGACAACCGTAATAATAGTACCATCATGCAATATCAAATTACTAATATAAATAATAAAAAGAGTTTATGTAAGCTGAATAACATGGAGCATAACTATATGAGAGAACTCGTTGACATCTGAGTGAAAATGAGACGGAATGTTGAAGAAGCTAGAAATATTTAATTGTAAGAAATGACTGAAGAAACTTCAGAAATTCAAAGAATTAATCAGAAAAGAAAGGGGTGGTTTGCATGATGTGTGAGAAACAATGATTTGGGAGCTTCAGAAATGGTTGGAAGGAGTAAGTGTAGTTATTGTTTGTTAGAACTGGGGGTCTCTACTTAGCAGACGTAGGTATCTTTGTCAAATTAGGGACCTTTGCTTCTAGTCAGGGTAAGGGGGATACACTCTTTAGATAACCCCCGCTCACCACCTTGGAAATTTGGCATGAGCAGACAGGCTTATCCCAAAGGCATTGTGTAAAGTATTTGTACTCAAAATACACAGTAATGCAATGCTAACACCACAAATGGACAACACACCAGTTTAGAAAAAATAAAATATCTTTATCTAAACTCAACAAGACCAAAATGACAAAAAAACAAGCATAAATGTAGAAAGATAGCATTTAAAAACAGTTATTTCAAAAATAAAGTTTGTAGAAAAGAAATAGCTCCACCTGGGGCTATTACCATATTGTGAAAGCAATAAATCAAAAGTCCAGTGCGGACGACAAGGCGCACAGCATTGGGCACAGAGTCACACGGACACCCAAAGCAACAGTACCTTGGAAAATTAAGTGTATGAGGATGCAAGGCATTGAGGAGGTGAGCCGTTGGTGCTGGGGTTGTAGCCAGCTCCCTGGCTGCAGCAGGGGATGTGAGGAGTTGCGTCCGTGAGGAGGTGACATGTCAAATCCAGGACAGGGGAAGTCCGTTGTGTTGAGGTGTTGGTTCTGGTGAGGCAAAGCAAAGTCAGCAGGTTTGTGGAGTCACCCTAGGCAGTTATCAGTGCTGTGATAGCAGGATGCAGGCTCTGGCAGTGATGGAGCTGGTGAGAGTGCTGGAGTCAGGAAGGCCGATAACCGGAGGTGTCAAAGAGAGTTGGAGTGGCAGTGCAGGCAGGGTGGTGCATTGTTCACTTTACGAGCAGTGCCCCTGATCTCGGTACAGATCATGGCATCACAGCAGTGTCGCTGACAGCAGCCTAGATGTTTTTTTTTGCTTTGCCAGGTGATTGTCAGTGGGTTGCAGGTGAAGTTTTTGTGTCCCTGAGACTTCAGAACAGGAGGTCAGCACACACAGGCTCTGGATATTTTTCATCAAACAGGTTTCTCAGCAAAGTTCCAGTCTTTGTCCTTTCCTTAGCAGAAGCAGCAACTGCAGGCTAACCACAGAGTGCACAGCAAAGGGGCAGTACTCCTCCTCAAAAATCTCCATCTCTTCTCCTTGGCAAAGATCCTCTTGAGGCCAGAAGTGATCTAAAATTCTGGGGCTTAATGTCCATTACTTATATCCCAATTTGTGTTTGTTCTCTTTGTGGCAATGGTCTCTGAGCCCAGTACAAACCAGTTCTGTCCTCTCTGGTGCAGCATGTCCACATGATGTGAATCCAGCATTGTGCAAGGGAGACAGGCCCTATTCCGGTGCAAGGAAAGCTCCTCACACTACTCTAATTGTAACCAAGGTCTATTCAGCTCTGAGTCATCCAGGACAAGCAGGTCACACCTCAACTTCCCCAGTAGCTGTCTACAGTGATTGTACATCCCCAGCCCCTGTCACTCCAAAACCAGACAGTCAATACACAAACCAGCCGAGGCACACAGAATGGTTTAGTAAGAAAATGCCTTTTTTCTAAAGGTTTTTTATAAAGCAACAGTGGTCCCATGCATTAAAGCAATGTACGTGAAACAATAAATATAGACGAAATCAGTTCTATATTTGGAGCGACATGTCCAGCCGCACAGAGGTCTTCAATTTTTTACTCAATTGAAAGTTATTGTACACAAGGAATACCTTCAACAAATCACCAGTGTGAGGCACAAGCCTGTACCCTAACACAGATCAGTACAGAAGGTGAACAGAAGAAAAAACAGGGCTTGTTAAGGCAAAAGCAGCGGTTTCTGTAAGAATTGAGATGTACAGAAATATCAGGCAAGCACCATTACATATACATAACATATAAATCAAGTTTTTGTATAAGGTGCGCAACAAGTCGACGGCGTTTCGGTCCCACTACCTAATCATGGGGACCATCATCAGAACATTTAATAAATGCCTTGTGGTTGTAAGCCTCTAATGCAGGGGTAAAATTAACCGGAATTACTGGTGCAGTTGACGTGATGAAGAAATTGCCTAATGAAGGCAAAACAACCAAGAATCGGGCGTAATTTCTAAGTAACCGCGTTACGATTGGGTAATTCCGCGGTGCCAGGAGTCCCGGATCAGTCGGCGCTGGAGTCTGCTTCCTGGCTTTTTTTTTTTTTAAAGGTGGCATTTTAAAACTTTAAAACGAACAATTTAAAAACAATCTTCACTAAAAGATTGGTAATACAATTCTGAGTTCAGAGAGCCTAAACTCAATGGGGCTAATTCACAGGCCCTAACCTTCCCTTTTCTTACATGTGAGACACCACTAACATATGCCCAAGGTACCCTCATGGGCAGGGTGCAGTGTATGTGAAAGGTAGGACATATACTGGTGTGTGTGATATGTTCTGGTAGTGAAATACTGCCAATTTCGTTTTTCTCTATTGAAAGGCTATCTGTCCCATAGGATGACATGGGAGATACTTTGTAAGATCTTAAAAATATTACTTCCCATTTGGGACAAGTAGAAAAATAGGGCCCGATTCAATGAACTAACTTAAGACAAAATCCTAAACGTACTACTTTTGGTATTCACAGAATGCATTTAGTAGTAGTAAAGTTAGGATTGTGTCTTAAGACAGTCTTAAGACAGTCTTAAGACAAAATCCTGTCTTAAGACAGTCTAAGACAAAATCCGGTCTTAAGACAGTCTTAAGACAAAATTCGGTCTTAAGACAGTCTTAAGACAAAATCCGGTCTTAAGACAGTCTTAAGACAAAATCCGGTCTTAAGACAGTCTTAAGACAAAATCCGGTCTTAAGTCGGTCTTAAGTCGGTCTTAAGTCGGTCTTAAGTCAAACTTAAGTCAAACTTAAGACAACATCCTAACTTTACTACTACTAAATGCCTTCAGTGAATACCAAAAGTAGAAAGTTTAGGATTTTGTCTTAAGTTAGTTCTGTGAATCGGGCCCTATTTTTCTACTTGCCCCAAATGGGAAGTAATATTTTTAAGATCTTACAAATTATCTCCCATGTTATCCTATGAGACGGATAGCCTTTCAATAGAGAAAAACGAAATTGGCAGTATTTCACTACCAGAACATATCACACACACCAGTATATGTCCTACCTTTCACATACACTGCACCCTGCCCATGAGGGTACCTTGGGCATATGTTAGTGGTGTCTCACATGTAAGAAAAGGGAAGGTTAGGGCCTGACACGTGGGTGCACTTGCCAGGTCAACATGGCAGTTAGAACTGTGTGCAGACGCTGCAGTGGCACCTCCGAGTTAAAATTGTCAGGCTACTTAGTTGGGTGGCACAATCAGTGCTGCAGGCCAATTAATAGCATTTCCTTTATAGGCCCTGAGCACACACAGTGCACTTTACTAGGAACTTACCAGTATATTAAATATTCCAATCATGAATAACCAATTGTAACAATTGGTACAGGGAGCACTTTCCCTTTGATACTGATCAGCAGTGGCAAAGTGCCCAAAGCATCCAAGACATTGCGAAAACAAAATCCAGCACAGCATGAAAAATACAGGAGGTAGAGGCAAAAAGTCAGGGGAACCATGCCAAGGATGCCAAGTCTAACATTGTTAAACAGTTAGCCGAGGTTATATGTTAGGTAATAAACCTATATATTGGGGAATTTATCATGTATGTGGTAAAGCGGCTTATTTTAACATTTATTTGCTATAACTGGGTTGGTTCCTGCAACATGGGATTAGGGAGAATGCATCATGTAAGTAAAATAAATTGAATGAATTAATTGAGACATTAAAAGAGTGAGACATGGGTTTGGTCAAGTGCTTGTGGATATTTCAGTGTGTTTATTACTGTTGGTGTGGCTTTGAGTAATATGAACATTAGCAAGTTATCCACCTTAGTACATAGAGTTGCTGATAATACTGCACATGCTTTAACTAATATTAATGAGGATATTACTGTCATTCATGCAGAGGTAATTCAGAATACCAGGATTTTAGATATTTTGCTCACAAAAGAAGGTGTTGCGTGCTGTTTATTCGAGGTCTACCAATGTTGTACTAATGTGCAGGACAATAGCATGGCAATTAGTGAATATATTATTAATATAACTAATATTTAGCATGGAGTGTAAACTCTGAAAGAAACTGGAGCTTGGGAAGTGGTTGGTTCATAGTTCAGTTTGATTGGAAAGGGCAAAGCCATGACTGGTCAGATGTTTGTTTGATGGATGTGAAGGTATGTTGAAGTAGATTGGTAGATTTGAAATGGTATTTCCGTGAAGCACATGATTAAAATGCCCCGTTTGCTATGTTCAAGCCTCTATTCCTTGTTAAGTTAGCATGAATGCCGCCATCGTTATTGACGCCATGTTGCCCTGCAACTAAGATAGAGTGTCTTTCCCATAATGCTTGTCTCTGCAGAAAGGCTGACCTGCGCCTCCAGCTTGTACTTCTCAACGTTGAAGATTTGCTGTACTAATGAATGTACTGTCCCTTGTTGCATACCTTCACCATTAGATACACTCGTTCCCACAGCTTTCCATGATAGAGAGCTGCCGAACGGCCTAGGGACGGAGATAGCATGTCCCCTGTCCAGTGGCACTGCCCACCTTATGTGACTTATTTTTTCATTATGGCCTTAACTGTAAAATTCCGGTTTGGGCGGGGCTCTCAAGGTGTTGTAATTGTATAATTTGTGTTACCGTGTGGAGGGAGATCAGACCCCTCGGCAGTCATCTAAGGAGACTGATCAGACTGGGCTCCGCTGCAGCGTATTATAAATAAAGTAGCTGGTTTGTATTCTCTACTGCTTGATCGACTCTTCATTTATTGGGAAGGCATATACGTGGTCATGAGGGACCCTAATTTAGGCCACTTCCTTCAAGATACTAACACCGATTATCATCATTTTTCTTAGTATAATTGTGTCTATTTCCTTAACTACTTTTGATATTGATAAAAAATAATGCTAATTCTTATAATGGTAAACTTGCATACACAAACAAAATCGCATCGCTACTGTCAAATGTCCCTGTCATGAACTCTCCATCAACCCCGACTCTAAAATCCCTGATTGGGCAGGCTCTGCAACCCAGGAACATGTTAATTGATTGACAGGTCAAAGGTGGGGTGGCACGTAGCAGACAGAGAAACACATGAACAGGAAACTGAGGCCAAAAGGGTGCGTGCATTCCCAAACATCATAGTCAGATGCAACATGGAGTTAGGAACACACAGCCATTTAGGACACAACACACAAAGTACATGCAGTGATCACCTGCTCCTCATGGACATCTGGACACACTTCCGCTGGCCCACATTGTGTCCACACAAGGTCAAGGCCCATCTGCATTTGTTACCAGGGACCCTTCATTTATGGTTCCACAGACAAGCCCCACATGTTTTGCCCAAACAAGGAACACTGGATGTACTTTTGTTGCTCTCAAAACTGTATAACAATTGCTTGGAATGATAGTGCTTTGAAACAGTTCTCACACCTCTTTCTGCAAGCTGTACTCCCGTCCACAGGGTTTAGCAACATTAAACTTTTTGAAGCTGCTTTGCTTAACACTATGATTTAGAGCAGTGATACTCAAAGTACAGTCCGGGGGTCGCATGCAATGCACCTGATCTTTACATGCAGCCCCTGGTTAAACAGCAGAACTAGGCTGTTGTTTAATTTACAAGGAACTAATACTCAAATATATTAAATACATGCAAAGCATTTATTTACAGTTGTACAGAAGTAAAAAAAAAAAAAAAAAAAAATAGAAGAAGCACTGAAGCCCCTTCAAAATTCGAAAAAGTGTGTTTCATTAACCTGCAAACGCATTTCACCTTAGTACATCAGAATCCTGACTTCCCTGGTCAAAACTCGCACATAACTGAAGTATGGTCGAAATACCTACTGACGCATTTCAACAACGATGGGACTATAGTCGAGGCTATTACAAACAAACCTTGCTTAAAAACCACAAAGCATAACAAAGAAGCAAACCTCAACCATTACACCCCCACAAATCCCCTTGAAACGGGGGAGTACATCGCCATGAATACACCAAAAATCGAAAAATCAAAAACGGAAAAAAGCTCAACAAAGGCATTTGAGTCAGGACCAAAGACAATTCTCCCATCAGACATCCAACGACAAATATCAAGGGGGAGACCAACCGGTGCTCCTGGGCCGAACAGCCTACCACCTATGCTCTACAAATCAGATGTCGAATTTTGGAGCGCATCTTTAGCACCAGTGTTCAATAGTATCAGACTCTCACAGACCCTTCCTGAGTCCTGGCACGGTTCAATTATCAGCCCGATACATAAACAAGGTAGCAAAAGGCTTCCAAACAACTATCGCCTTATTGCTCTCCTAGATGTGGAGGCAAAATACTTTGCTGGCCTTATCTTAGAGGAGCTAACATCATGGGCAACTGAAAATTCCATCATGCCAATCAACCAAACGGGTTTCTGCAAAGGCCAAGGGACCACAACTAATCTCATGGCACTATCACTGCTGATGGAAGCAGCAAAAGAAACTAAGTCATCTTTATTCTGTTCATTCATTGACTATACTGCTGCATTCGACCACGTGGACCGAAACAAACTTTGGCTGAAACTGGACAATTTGGGAATACCTAAATACCTATTAGACGTCCTAATACTGCTCCACTCAAACACCTGGATCAAACTTGGGGCTGAAACACACCTTTCAAAACCCATAAGGACAACAAAAGGATTAAAACAGGGATGCCTACTTGCACCGATCCTATTCAATCTTTTTCTAGCCGATCTACCTGGGCAACTAGACAAATGTTCCAATCATGCACCGAAATTAGGGAAAATTACCCTCTCAAACCTGTTATATGCGGATGATCTGCTGTTGATAAGTCGGACTCCAATGGGCCTCCAACACCTTTTGAACACAACCCATGCCTTTTCAGTAAAGAATGCACTACAAATAAACTTCAACAAATCAAAGGTAATGGCTGTGAATTACAGGAAAAAAAAGAATCCTTGCTGGCACTTGAATGGCGAAAAGCTCGACCAGGTCACCACATATAAGTACCTGGGAGTAATCCTGGACTCAAATAATACCTCTAAGGCGCAGTTCAAATCCTTGCGAGGGAAGGCTACAATGACCTATTTGGCACTAAAATCATTGAAGGTCAAACTACCTGACCTTACACTTAAACCTCTTCTTCAAATATTGTGTGCCAAATTAAAACCGCCTCTCACTTACGGGAGTGAATCACACCACGGTAAGGATGCGGCGTTGCTGGACACACTCATAGCCAACTCACACAGGGCTATTTTTAATCTTCCCAAATACGTCTCCCCGGCTCAGATTCGACTAGAATTCGGTATCCTGATCAAACCCTAGAGAGGCAGAGTGTGTATGCAACAAACTGGCATAAGATTCGCAATGCAGATGCTGGATCTTTATGTGCAAATCTATGGGAAGAATTACTTCGGCACCGTAACTTCGCGCCGAGAGCCTACTTATACGAATCACTCAAAGTTCTAGGCCTGATTGACACCTGGGAAACATCAATAGATCTCTTGTCTTTTAAAAAAGTAGCCAAAAAATCAGCTAGTATCATCTCAGCGATAGAAGACAAGAAGGACCTAGCAAATAGAGCACATGGATGGCTAACGGTGGGTGACTATGAAAAACTGCAGCCACAAGCGTACTTCAGCATCGGCATGAAAATAAATGTTAAAGAAAAATTCTTAAAATTACGCCTCGGGGTAATTCCCATACTTTCACATCTTCCGCCTTGGGAGAGAAACAACCCTTCACAACAGTTTTGCATGTGCAAAACCGGCAAGGAGGACATAGTTCACGTGATTTGCATCTGCCCTAGCGTAAAGGACTTGAGGTACAATCTCTTACGTCCTTTCTTCAACCTACATGCCGTTCGGACCTGTAGACAGGCAGTCAAACTGTGCTTCTCTACTAGCGACATTAAATTGAACTGTCAAGTTGTGAAGTTCTTTGACCTAATAAGAAAGAGACTTAACCATGTTAGATGAACTTTTTAATTCCCTCGAGGGTAACCATAAAACTGTTAATACTGTAATTTTATGCATCCTAATTTTGTTATGTTTAAGTAACAACAATTATTGGACGTTTTACAATTTTGTAAAGATTTTAATTAATCATGTACAAATAAAAATATCTACCATTTAATTTAATTTAATTGTGGGTTTATATAGCGCTAGGAATCGACTCCCGGAGGAGTATCTCCACGCTTCGACCGCTGGGGAACCCGTCCTGGCTCACCCTGAGAGATGGTCCCTGATGGGTATCTCTAAGGTGCGACCAAGCATCCCCAGCGGTCTGGGGGGGCTGTTGTGAAGATGAGGCAAGCTGATGCCCAGAGTTGCCGAGTGTGGTTTCTGACTAGAGTAGGCACCGAGGCGAGAATTATCGAGTCCGCTGACCCTGGTCCACAACCCTGCCGCGTCGGGAATCGAACCCTGGTCCCGGGCCGTTCTCTGCTTACGGGTCTGCTGCCTCTAACCAGTGAGCCACACTTCTCCTCACCAGTGAGCCACACTTCTCCATTACCTTAGTACATCAGATTATAAAAGTGCATTGCAAATGTTTGTGTTTTTTTTAAAGTGAAAGTATTCAGACTTGAATTTAGAAACATTCCTGTCTCCTTCCTCCCCCACCCTGACAACAATGCAAAAAGGCAAAGTGAAATAAAACAATTGGCCAGGATCACACAGTTTGGTCAAGTGTGGATGATGTACATGTGTCGCTTCCCCTACTCCCACTTTACACCTCCCACGCCCACCACCATGCTGCCATTAATGCAGCCGTCGGTCACACCAGAGATGAACTTTTTGGCCCTTTGGAAAATGTTTGTGAGTTTGATTTAGAGGGATGTATCTTACTTTTCCAGTCCCTTTATAAAGGGGTTTATAAATGCACTGTAGAAAATTCAGACATTGATATCTGCATGAGTAATTATATTTAAAACCATATTCATAGCAACTACTAATTAATTTTGCTTTATTTAATAGCTTTTGTAGAGCTACTCATCCAAATGTTGGGTGTCACGATCCCTTTCCTTTAGAGAAGGACATTTCTAATCTTTTCTAGTACTGGAAAGGAGTGGATAAATATCCTTAAACGTGTACATTTGTGGGTGTGTACAGATTCACGTGCATCCCAACCCTGGAAATATTACTTCCTTCTTACTTACAACCCCTGGTTGTACATTTCTGAAAAGATGGAAAAATGTGTTTTGCTATAATCAAAAGTTAGATATAATAAGAATCATAGCATAATAGCAGAGGCTATTATCAGTGCTCCGATATAATAAGGTGTCGTGCTCTCACCTTGTTGCCACAGGAGTGTCACGGAGTTCGCTGAACGTTCAACTCCTTCACCGTATCACCACCACATGACAGATAGGAAACTGATACATCTACTGGTGAATAGGGGGAAAGAGGGAAAACATAACAAGAGAAGGAATGGAAAAGAAGGATTCTTCTCCAGTCTCTAAGGGTCAGGATACCTGCAGTACTTCGGAGTGTTCTGTACTGCATAAAAGAGAAAGACAACCATTAATATCTGTCCCTACCTAATGCTATTTTATAGTGTTGTCTACCGTAATCTGAAGTACCTTATGTCTTGTGTCTATTTTCTTGTTCTATAACGTCTGCTCCTCAACACTCAGTATGTGCGGGATATGTGGAATCTATAACCCTGTAATGATGATGAATAGGTGTTAGCTGGATATCTCCTGTAAAGATTAATGCATATAGGGGTCCTAAGCCCCTTTGCTCACCTTGGCCTCATAATCATTGTAGCGTACAAAGAATACTGAAATCTTATGTAGCATAAATAGTGTTCAACTAACACAAAAACGCTCACAATTACTAAATACCTGGTATGTTTACTTCACATTTACCAGGAAAGTCAAACGCCGGAAAATAACCACAGACCAAGTTATTCAAATACCACTGCTCTCGAGGACAGGAATCAGAAAGGCACAAAGTAATGACCATAACCCAGCCAAACCTGGGAAAGAACAAAGTATACAAGTCAAAGATGAAAGCACCGTCCGTGCTTTCACTTGCAATAGCAACGCGAACCAAAATAAAGACGCCAATCAGGGAAAGTACAATTAGTGTATTAATACGCTTAGAAATGCGTTTACACCATGCAAATCGACTTTCTCTCTTACTCACGAACGCCTTGCACAAACGCTGCCCGCCGTCACTCCTCGGACGCCACCACCAACACCGTGACCCGGACGTGTAAACAGGAACTTACACGAATGCAAAGCGCTTCCGGGAAAGAGAAGAGAGTTTAAATCTCGTTCGCCTGTCCTGACGCATTCGTTGACTCTTGCGCATGCACAATGGGGATATTATCGGGATTTTGCCAACTGCGGCCATTACTCCCTTGCCAACCAGGCACACAAGCATGACAGTACACCCCTCCCAGAAGACCTCCCACCGGTTTAGGCTTGTGTGGATATCTCCTATGAAAAGCTCGAACAAGACGAGGGGCATGTACCTGACCTGCAGGCTCCCAGGTGCGTTCCTCCATTCCATAGCCTTTCCAATGGATTAGATATTGAAGACGCCGCCTTACTCTTCTAGAGTCAATTATGGCCCCCACCTCGTATTCTTCATCATCGTCGACCAAAGTGGGAATAGGCACAGCAGGCAGAAGAGTCCCCAGCACAACAGGTTTCAAGAGGGAAACATGAAACACGGGATGTATTTTCATAGAGGGAGGTAAAAGTAATTTGATGGTACCAGGATTCACTACCTTACTGATGGCAAAGGGACTCACAAATTTGGGCTTAAATTTACAGGATCCTTTCAGAGCAAGATATCTAGTGGAAAGCCATACCTTATCTCCAATCTTGTATATGGGTTCAGGTTTCCTACGTGTGTCGGCTCTTCTTTTGTATTCCACCTTAGCTTTGTCTAAATTATCATGTATGTTCATCAATACTATTTGAATGTGGTTAACAAGGTCTGATACAGCAGGGGTATTGCAGGAAACAGATAGTGGCATACGTAAAACTCTGGGATGAAAGCCACGAGATCCATAAAAAGGGATATAAAGGGTGGAAAAATGACGACTATTATTGTACGACAATTCAGCAAGCCATACTAATTCATCCCATTCGGTTAATGATTGCAATGTTTGGCATCGAGGGAATTGTTCCAGACTCGGATTTACTTTTTCAGTCTGTCCATCCGTTTCTGGGTGATGGCTAGAGGACAAACGAATCTCTATATGTAATTGTGTGCATAGTTGTCTCCAAAATTTAGACACGAAATCTGTTCCTCTATCAGTAATTAACACTGTAGGGAGGCCATGTAGCCTCGCAATATTTTGCAAAAAGATGTTGGCTAATGTGGTGGAAGAAGGAAGACCCGTCAAAGGGATAAAGTGGGCTGTTTTAGAGTACATATCCACAACAACAAGAAGAGTATTGTTTCCTTTCCTGGTACACAGTAACACAACTATAAAGTCCATGGACACCGTGTGCCACGGTTTGGGAGGAGTGGGTATGGGTTGCAACAATCCCACAAGTCCCTCATGGGATACTTTTCCTTGAGGGAAAACTGGAGTGAGCAACATGTACTCACAAGATGCGCGGACGGATTTTGAACCATAATTGGTCATTAATTTCAAGAGAACCAGACTTAAAAGAGTTATTTAGCGACAGAATCATGTTTGCATATCAAAGGTCACGTAATTTGAAAGAGATTTTAAATTGTCCTCAGAAAGAACGAAGTGCACACAAAGGAATGACTAAATGCCTCAACTGCGTCCACTGCAGCAATATCATTGTAGGCAATCAGTTTACTCATCCTACGAAAGGATATCAAATTGAATTGCAACATTCGGCAACATGTGACACCAAGAACATTATATACGCAATTAAATGCCCCTGTGGGAAAGTATATGTGGGCCAGACAGAACGGAAACTAAAAGTGCGTATCACAGAGCACAAAAGTAACATTAGACTTTCAAATAAAAAATCTACAGTGGCAAACCATTGGATTGAGGCCAGTCACCAGATTGCACAATTGAGATGCACGATCCTGCAAGTGATAAAACAGCGCGGAGACATGGATCCTAATAAACAAACAGACTACAAGCGGAATTCTTTTGGATAAAAAAATGTAATTCTCTCCAGCCAACTGGAATGAATGATAGGATATAATACACTTGTTTTTTAAAAAGACCACTCTATCTCAGAAGACATTGGTAACAGGACTCTTCTTTCCCCCTTTTTCCAAACTGTATAATTATGGTCATAGTTGATTTCCATTTGATGAATTTTGCGTTATCACCATTGCTTAGCATAACACAATACATGCATTATTATTCTTGTTTTTGTTTTTCAAAATGTATTTTCCGTGTTAGTTTCGACCTTTTAGTCGTAATAATTAAGCGGTGATGTCACCATGTTTACTTCGCTATGATTCAGAAAACCGCCGGCAATACCACCACATTGAAGCCACAATACTCTGAACATGTGACCGGGGGTCACATGCATAGGTCCATGTTAGCCATAGGTTAATTACGGAAGTGAAGTGTTCGATCATGGCTGCCTAAGCGTTGAGAGAGACGCTCTGTTCTTCTATCTTCCAGTAAGTCATATACTTCGTTTCTAGACACGTTTTTGGATTTAACATATGCGGTTTGGAACGGTGAATGATTGTCATTATATAACATGCTGAAAATTTGCTGATACTTGGTTTATAAAACCGCTGTTATATGAGTTATAGCCTAGCCTTAGCAAGATTAGAATGAGTGATGCTTCGTAGCATTCATTTTCGTTATGGCTCATTATAGTGGGTTCAGCACCTTATGTTTTCTTGACTAATAATGAAGGTTTCATAATGTGTTTATTTACAACGTACATCAATTGTGCAGGTCACTAACCGGGTACTGTATGTTTTCCTTGCAGACCCCTGAGGAAGGGTCCTTTGTTTTCGTGACCCGAAATGCATTGGGTTTTTGTGAAGATTTAGCAATGAATTTAATGCTTAGAAGACATCAGTAAAATTATGAATATTCAAAAGATGAAAATAAAAAGAGAAAATTTTGAAACCTTATAAACATGAAGTAACTTTTTTGGATTATAATGAGATAAAACAGTGAAGGAACCTACTGTTCCATGTAATATTTGCGCGCATCTTGTGAGTACGTGTTGCTCACTCAAGTTTTCCATTATTTCAAGGCACGGTTTGACGACATGCGACAGATGCAGCGAAAACCTTAATGCGTGAGAATTTTGGACATCAGTTTATAAAATATTTTGAGTGCACAAGGGTAACACAGATTTGATATACTTTTCCTTGAGCACATACATGGCAAGTGCGCACATATTGTTGAACATCATGCGCCATATGAGGCCACCAACAATATCTTCTCACTAGTTCCAGTGTCCTCTTATAACCTGGATGGCCTGCTATACCATGAGTATGGCACCATTCTAATACCTGTTACTGTAATGGTGGAGTAGGGATGACTAATCCGCCCTGAACATAAATTATCCCATTCCTACTCTGAGATGTGCTTTTGCCCAGGAGTTTATTCAGTGAGGGATCTTGTTGTGCCTGGCGTGTCTGTTGCAGAAATCTTTCCTCCACTGTCAGAACACCTATCACCTTTTGAGATTCAATGATGGTTGGAGGCTGATCATTCACAGGAAGAGGTTCAAAACCTATACGGGATAAGGCATCAGCCTTCCCATTTTTTCTAACTGCTCTGAAATGTATAACAAAGTCATATTCATTAAAAAACTGAGTCCATCGTAACTGTCTCATGGACAAGGCGTTGGCAGTTTTCAAATATTGCAGGTTGCGGTGATCTGATAGAATTGTCACCGGGTACCGAATAAATATTGGCGTCATTCTTCTAGAACCTTCTTTATGGCTAGGAGTTCTCTTTCTCCTACTGCATAGTTGGTTTGTGCTGGAGTGAGTTTATGTGAATAGTAGGCTACAGGGTGTAATTCACCAGTGTCAGGATCTGCTTGAGATAATACTCCTCCCACTGCCACCTGGGAAGCGTCCACCTCTACCACAAAAGGACTCTGAGGATCAGGGTGTCTCAGAATGGGTGCCTGTGTAAACAATTTCTTTAATAACTCAAACGCTTTGTCTGCTTCTATAGACCAAGAAAATGGAGTATCTTTGCGCAATAGTCTAGTAATTGGGGCCACTACATCTGAGAATTGAAAGATGAATCTCCTGTAGAAGTTTGCGAATCCAATAAATTGCTGGATTTCTTTAACACTCTTAGGAGGAGGCCATTGCAGGATGGCAGAGATTTTTTGAGGATCCATTCGAAGGCCTTGAGCAGAAACAATATACCCTAAAAAGGCTACTTGGTGTCTGTGGGAGAAGCATTTATTCAACTTACAGAATAACTGGTTGGTCTGAAGTTTACTCAAAACGTTCTGCACATGTACTATATGTTCTTCCAAGGTTTTGGAGAAGATGAGCAAATCATCGATGTACGCTATCACGCATTTCTCAAGGAGATCTTTCAATACCTCGTTGATGAAATATTGAAATGCGGAGGGAGCATTACAGAGCCCAAAGGGCATCACAAGATACTCATTCAACCCATACTTTGTACAAAATGCGTTTTTCCACTCATCTCCTTCTCTAACTCTCACGAGGTGGTGTGCTCCTCTTAAGTCCAATTTTGTGAACCATTTGGCATCTTTAATTTGGTCAAGTAGAGTGGAGATGAGTGATAATGGGTATTTGTTCTTGATGGTAATAGAATTGAGGGATCTATAGTCTATACAGCAGCGCAGGCCACCTTCTCTCTTAGGTATGAAGAAGAGAGCTGAAGAAGCAGGGGATCTGGACACACGAATGAATCCTAAGTCAAGCATCTTATCGAGATATTCTCACAATTAAATATTTTCTTTCTCCGTTAGGGAATACACCCTACTTGTAGGTATGCGTGCTCCAGCCTGTAAATTAATTCGACAGTCATATTCCCTATGAGGGGGTAGAGTAGTCGCTTGTACTTCGTCAAACACCGACAAAAAAGCATGGTATTCTGCTGGTAGTACACTCTCTGGTTCTTCCAATAGGATTTTCTCAGAAATAGGTGGAGACTGTGCCATCTCTTCATCTAGTACCTTTATACAGAGATCACTGTTTACCACCATGGCAGTTGTTTCTGCTCTCATAACTTTTCCAGAGGATGGTTTTATGTGTCGAACACAATCCTCAGAACTGAACATGATTTGAGACGGTTGCCAGTCTATACAGGGGTTATATTTCCATAACCAGGGAAGTCCTAAGACTACAGGAAACTGCGGAGATTGGATCAAATCGAAAGTGAGAGTTTCCCAATGCGAAGAGGAAATACAAAGCCCTAAAGGAATGGTAGTGTGCGTAATAGGTCCCGACTTCAGGGAACTTGCATCAATGGTGAATACTTCTATGACTTCTTTGGCCCTTTCAGGGATAGAATTTTCTTTTGCCCAATTTTGATCTACAAAGTTACCCGAGGCTCCTGAATCTATCATAATGGAAACCTCAAGGATTTGTGTATCCCACTGTAAGATTGCAGGGGTAAAGAAGTGGCCTTTATGTGTGAACAAAGATGAGACCATATGTTCTGAGCGACCCAATGATGCAGTCTTTTACCCTCGGGTCTCCTAGTTTTCCGACTTACGGAACGGTTTGGGTTTTACAGGACATTCCCTTAAAAAATGTCCTGCCTTTCCACAATATAAACACAATTTATGATCTCTTCGGCGTTGTCTTTCGGGTTCAGTTAAGGGTCCTTTAATGCTGCCTATTTGCATAGGTTCAGACTCGTCAGTCTTCACCTCTACCTCTGGTTTCTTCTCACGACTTCCTATTCTAGTACTCGTATTGGGTTCTTTCTTTTCGTCTCTCCCCCAATCTATGGTCAAGTTTAACTACTAGATCGATTAAATTGGTACAGTTATCAGGGGGATCTACCACATGTGCTAAGGCATCTTTTAGTTCATCGCGCAACCCTTTGTAAAAAAGTGCACTGCGCTTCTCAGCCGGGCCAGTCTGCCTCCGCTACAAGTCTATGAAATGTAGAGATATAAGTAGTGATATCTTTTGAACCCTGTTTAAGGTTTAACAACTCTGTATCGGCAGCATGAGTAAAGGTGCGTTTGTCAAATAATTTGCGTAGCTCCCTCTTGAAAGCATCATAATCTAATAAAAGAGGATCATCTTTTTCCATAAGAGGAACCGTCCAATTTGCCGCTGATCCTCCTAGGTATGAAATAACAAATACCACCTTTGCCTGATCTGTGGGAAAACATGTAGCCTTGCATAAAAAATTTAACTGACATTGAGTAAGGAAAGCAGCGCACTTAGTAGGGTCTCCATAAAGACGTTCGGGTGGAGCTAATGGAATGGTATGAGGAGTCACTACTTGAACTACGGGACTTTGAGTGCTAGCACCTGCCCCTCCCTCTCTATCTCGATCTCTATTTAATGCATCTACTCTAGTAGAAAGGGCCTGAGTTTCTCTCAGGAGACTCCCTATCATAGTGGCTAAATCTGTAAGAGTGAGATCCATGGCACTCGGGTGACAATATATATATTACCTACTGGCGGTCGCCAGTAGGTATATATAGTTAGGACCTAGTTACCATAGGAAATTCCGAACATTCCATGTAATTTTCCTTAAATTTGCCTCGCTCCGCTCCGCTCCTTCCCTGAAAGTTTCGGGGGGATTCGTCAAGCGGGGGCCGAGAAAAAAGGGGCGTCCCAAAACGTGTTTTCCCCATGTTAATTTCCATAGGGACATTCTGACAAGGCTACAGCTCGAACGGCTGAACGGAATTACACCAGATTTGGCAAAATGGTAGGGATTGGTATGCAGCAGTGCCTTTTGTATGTTTGGTGTAAATCCCTCCAGTAGTTCTTGAGAAAATTGAATTTGAAATTTTTCAAATGGCATTTTCTATGGGACCTTTAGACACGGCTACAGCCCGAACGGCTGAACGGAATTACACCAAACTTGGCAAAATGGTAGGGACCGGTATGCAGTAGTGCCTTTTCTATATTTGGTGAAAATCCCTCCAGTAGTTGTTGAGAAAATTGAATTTGAGCAAATTATATATCTATATGCGTTCACCGTACGCGCACCGTAAGCGTACCGTACGCGTACGTACCCTTACGTGCGCAAGCGAGTTTCTGATTGGCTGGCAGTTGACTGTCAACATTCCAAACTGTCCAAACCAGGAAGTGTTGGCCACCATCTTGTTTTTCAGGAGAACTGAGGCACAAGAGAGCCCAAAACAAGAGTGGAAAACACGAAAAGGGGGCAGGGTAGAGCCCCCCAACCCTCTATCCCCTCCCAGGGGGTCCCAAAAGGACCCCTAAGGGCAAAAGAAAATTAAAAATTCAAAAATATTGCGGGGTACGCGCACCGTATGCGTACGGTACACGTACCGTGCGCGTACCCCACGATTAAAAAAATAAATAAAACATTTTTGCACTTGGTGGTCCTTCTGGGACCCCCTGAGAAGGGCTAGGGGGTCAGGGGGTCTCAACCCTGATAATCAGGCCCACAGCCCAGCTGTTCTCTCTAAATTGATACCATGTACTTTAGGTACATACCAGATTGGTTGCTGGGTCACCCTTGTGAGCCCCTGTAAAGTGTACCATAGGCACCCAGGGCATAGGTGCACCCTAGGCCTACCAGGGGCTGCAGCATGTATTATGCCACCCCTGGATTGCCTTCAAAATTGACACCACAGGTCTGTTTACACAGCCCGGGTAAGGTGGTGTAATCACCCCTTACTGAGATATAATATACCTATATATACATATAGACACATATACACCTATAAGTCACTCCTATGGCAGGCCTTAATAATCCTGGAGGCAGAGTGCTTGGGTTTATGTGAGAGGGTGCACTAGCATGAGCTGAGCCCCTCTGCAGCTTTCGGAACCATCTCCTTATACCATATACTCTTAAGTGCATTATAATCCTCGCGGATAAATCCAACTTTGGTTTGGCTTTATCAAAACATGTCGTGTAAGGTGTCAAACACTTTGGAATTCCCCCCCCCCCCCGCCAGTCCTGGCGGCGGGGGTAGCATTCCACCCTTCTAGAGGGAGAATACATGTAGTTACTGGTTTAACCGGTTAAAGTTAAATAGAGCCTCAGCATCACAAAATGGATGCTGCTGCCACAGACACGAGTCTGACCTCTTGGTGCTGGATGAAACTCCGACAGGGGAGGCCTGGACAATTGGTTTCCTGTCCAAGGAGGTGTTCTCACATCCCCAGACAGGCTTTTGTGTATTGGGGCAGGGAGGGCTGCATTCAGTGAATGCTTTCCAGACACTGCCTGGGGCACGCAAGGTGCTCCATGCATTTCCCAGTTCAAACCGGTTGCTGGGGCACTCTGCCCCAGCTCTGGCATGAAACTGGACAAAGGGAAAAGGGTGTAAGCACCCCCTTCCCAGGTCTACCCATAGGAGGGACCTTAAGGGTAGTCCAGCCCCTAAACTTAGTATATGTATAGGAGCCCAGTCACTAGGACTTTAGATTACCCTGGAAGAAACTTTGAAACATAAATCCTGGACCTTCGACATACCATTTTGACTGGAAGACGGAAGACATCTCCATTGTGGTCAAGGTGTGACCACCCTGTTCACACAGGCACCAACAGCAACTTTGCTGGTCTGCATTTTTGAGGCTCCTGCCGGATCCTGAAGAATCTGCGACATAGGACACAGACATCTCTGACGTCGACCTTTGCTCACAGCAAAGCTGAGACCCGTGGCGGACACGAGAGACGTGGGACCGGAACTCTTGGACATCCTGCATTTTGCAAGCTGCACTCACTTCACGAGGTAACTTAAAGTCGTGCATTAGGGTACTTGAAGCCCCCAACACAATCACCATTTGCACCGAAGCTCAGAGGCCCCCACTCCACGAGTGACTCATGGGCCTCGCTTTTGCATTTCAGCTTGATGCATCTTTGCAGTTCCTAGTCCGTTGGCCAGTGAGCCCCCCGAAGACTTTCTTTTGAATCTAACTTTTTTCTGGTTGCTCCAGATTTGTTCTAACTTTCCTACAAAGGAGAAGTTCCTCAGATCTTGCTGGTCTGCACCAAAGCCAATCTTGACATTCTGCGTGGCTTGCATTTGCCAAGGCTTGTTAGGTCCAGTCCGGATACCGACACAGCAGTCAACTAGTTCCTTTGTGGGACAGCTCGAATCCAGCTCCTGGTTGTCGTCAAAACCTCCTGGTCCTCGTGGCTGAAGAGACAAATTTCACATCTTCACCTGAAATCACCCGACATCTGGTGGCATCTTTCTATCGCCCCCCCTGGTCACTGGCAAGTGAACCAGACTCTGTCCCTTCTGCTTTCAGGTTCTACAGATGTTCGATCCACCCTTGGATACAGCCGGACACTTTTCCTCTGGTCGTCTGCAGCGGGAAACATCCTTTACAACGCTACTATAACAACGCACTACCATTACAACGAAACTTTTACAATGCAGGGTCCATTACAACGCATGCCATTACAACGCAGCTGCTATTACAACGCATGCCATTACAACGTAAGTATGGGTAAGTATTTAATTTAATTTTAACCCCTACACCATCCAACACTTACCCTACAATTACAACCCCCTGGAGTTAGAATAGTAATTTTAACCCCTACACTATCCAACACTTACACTACTGTTAAATTCCCATTAATTAAAAAAAAATACTTACCCAAACTTACGTTGTAATGGCAAGCGTTGTAATAGCAGCTACGTTGTAATGGCATGCGTTGTAATGGCATGCGTTGTAAAGGATCGTGCGTTGTAAAAGTTTCACTGTAATAGTATGCATTGTGAATGTATGCGTTGTAACGTCATACATCCGTCTGCAACACTTCTTTGCAGCTCTCCATTGAAAACGATGACGAAACCCAACACGAAAAGACACCTTTGCACCCGGCTTCCCTGGGTGAGGTAACACGAGTACTCTGGTGCTCCCGGGGGACTTGACTCTTGAAGTGTCCTAGTTTAAAAGGGTTCCATCGTAGTCCATCCGGAAGTGTCCTTAAATTGTAAATTTTTAGCTCCTTTGTTTCCCGTAGAAAGTCAATGGTAACCCGCGGCTGTGTTTAGACACTGCACGCGTCTCCCGTGGGCCTCCTACTTCTTAACCTTTGGTTGTTTAGAGTAGCCCCAGAGATTCCACAGGCCCCAGGCCTACTTTCTAATTCCCTCGTGGTTCTTATACCACTTTTTTAGTATATGGTTTGTGAGGCCCCTAGTGCATAACGTATACTGTGCAACTTATCGTATATTAATTGAGTAACTTGTATTGTACTTTTACCTCTGACCTCATAGAGTGTAGAGGGGTTGTGTTTAGAATAAATACATATATATTTGATATATACCTTATGTGGTGTCCTTTGATTTGGTACTCAAGGGATTATAATTGGTAAAACAACTTGCTTAATACGCGCTCTGAACTCTTAGCCTGATGACTGCTGGTCCATGCTACCACTAGGATAGCTTTCTATAAGGTTGACTTTACAACCACCATCAATAAGGGTCGATTAGACTGGTGCAAGGCGCCCACTAGAACTAGTGGACATCATATGCCAGGCTAACTTCTCACATTGGTGTGCAGCGGCTGGGATAAGAGCTTGCATTGTTTTAACAAATAATCTTGAGAATATCATTTGAAAGATCACATCAAGGTACCTGTAGGTACATATGAATCAAGTCTTATATACATAAGTTCTACTGACCTTAGCAGTTGTAGGTGGTAAGGGCTTAGCACACCATCACTTCAACTCCTAGAGAGGTTCTAGTAGGAAAACAAGTAATGTAGGTAGGTGCACACACCATACCACACTATGCATGTCTTTCAGAGCAGGAGGTAGTGCCTCTCTGCCAGATGTCAGCAATTTGCAGACAACTAAATATGACACCTTCACTTTTCAAGAGCTGAGAAGCTTGTGTGTTGTCAGAAAATTAAGACAAGGACAGAGACCAACCACCCAGCACCTAATAGAGCTTTTAGTGGCAGATGACTTAGAAAAAGCATCAGACCCAAAAGGCACATGGTAGCAGGGAGGGGGCCATCCCTCATCAGAAGAGGATCCAAGTGGGGGAGCCCCACTGGTCTGAGGATGATGAGGATGCAGACCAGGATGCGGTTGATGAACCTAACCTCAACACAGGACTACCTGAGGGTGGAGAGGGCCAAGGAAGGCCTCCCTCTATCCCTCCACGTAGGCCTAATGATGTGCCCAGAGAAGCAGATCTCTTTCAGATGAATCTGGACTTTCTGACTCATCAGTAGGGTCCTCTGCCTCTGCTCATAGGAGAATGCCCTCCCCTCAGAGAAGAGAGCACAAAGCTAGAATGAAAATAGTCAAGCTTAGGATCAAGAGGCAAGAAATTGCCCTTGCCAAAGAGACCCTAGCTCTTGAAAGAGAGAAGAAATTGTGTGGGCTAGAGCCCACTGGTGGCAACAAAATCCCTAGTGGTAGGGAAAGGTCTCATGACCATAGAAACCTGAACAAGATTGTCCCTCCCTATCAGATTGGGGATGAAATCCACAAGTGGATAACTGCTTTGGAGAGGGCCTGCAAAGTACAGCCAGTACCCCAACGTCAGTGGGCAACAATCTTGTGGCTGTCCTTTGCAGACAATGGAAGAGACAAGCTCCTCACTGTTAGAGAAGAGGATGCCGACAACTACAATGTCCTGAAGAGTGCTCTGATAGATGGGTTTGTCCTAACCACTGAACAGTACACGTTGCTGTTCAGAGATACCCAGAAGACAGACTCAGGAGTGGAGAGATTTTTTAGATTGTGCTGCTAAGACTCTGGGAGGTTGATTACTGGGCAGTAAAGGAAGTGACTACACAGGATTGTATAACCTTATGAGAGAACAGATTCTTAATAACTGTCAGAACCAGCTATTGCATCAACACCTGTTTGACTCTGATTTGACCTCTCCCCAAGAATTGGGTAAGAAGGCAGACAAATGGGTCAGAACCAGGGTGAAGCAGAAGGTATAGAACCAATGTGGTGATAAGAAGAAGCAAGATCAAAAGGTTGGGGAGAAAGCAAAAGACCAGTAGTCTTCTCAAGGTCCCCAAAAAGCTTCTAATGGTGGGGGTTCCCAAAAATCTAAAAAGAAAGAAGGCCAAAAGAAACCCTTGTGCAAAGTATGTAAGAGTAATACTCATTGGACCAGTGATTGTAACAAGAAGGAGACAGCTCCAACAACCATTCCCCGTAAGGCAACTGTTCCCCCTAGTTCAGCTCCAAGTGGTGGTTCTCAACAGAAGGGTGTAGTAGGGTTAACTCTGGGAACTGAGATGGATTCTGGCCTAGTCAGAATACCAACTCAAGCTGTTTTGATCTGTGATGGGGACATAGTCATGTCCTCTACTGTGAATCCCAATAACTTGGGCAAGTACAGACAAACTCCTTTAATTAATGATAAAGTGACTCAGGCCTATATGGACACATGTGCTAGTGTCACAATGGTCTCACCCAGCTTTGTGAACCCTGAACAAATCATACTAGGTGAAAATTACCTAGTGACCAATGCTAGCAATGTCACTACCACACACAGTATGACAGTTGTTAATTTCTCCTGGGGAGGGGTAACTGGCCTCAAGAAGGTTGTGGTTAGCTCAGACATCCCTGTAGAATGTTTGCTTGGCATTGACCTAGAGACTTCAGCCTGGTCTGAAGTGGAGTGTAGGCATCTCAGCACATGTGCTTGCTGTGACTAGGTCACAGGTCAAACATTGCAACACTGAACAGGCACTGGATCTGGAATAATGGACCAGTTGCCTACCAGGAGGAGAAGCAGTAGGGTTAAGGCAGTGCCTTCTTCCCTGCCTCAGGAAGAGGATCAGCCTTCTGAGGAAGCTGATTGGGAGACCCAAGAAGGAACTGTCCCAGAAGAGCTTGAGCCTGATCAGGTTGAGTTTCTTGGGACAGGGGGACCTTCCAGGGCAGATCTGAGGCAGGCGCAGTTGGACTGCCCTTCTCTTGAACCCCTCAGACAGCAAGCTGCTGCTGCAGGCAATGCTAGTGGGACCCATAAGGTTTACTGGGATGAGGGGCTCCTGTATTCAGAGGCTAGATACCCCAAGCCTGGTGCTTCCAGGAGGTTGGTCATACCTTTGACGTTCAGGGGCTTCCTTTGAACACTAGCCCATGATATTCCCCTTGCAGGACATCTTGGCCAGAACAAGACTTGGGATAGACTTGTCCCTCACTTTCACTGGCCTCACATGTCAGAGGACACCAAGGAGTTTTGTCGCTCCTGTGTCACCTGCCAAGTCAGTGGAAAATCAGATGGCACTACAAAGGCCCCCCTTATACCACTACCAGTGGTGGGGGTTCCCTTCGAATGTGTAGGGATTCACATTGTTGGACCAAGGGATCCCAAAACAGCCTCTGGGCACAGATTTATTCTGGTGGTAGTGGATCATGCCACCAGATAATCAGAAGCTATTCCCCTTAGGATCACAACAGCACCTGTTGTGGCAAGAGCCCTCTGGGGAGTTTTCCCAAGAGTGGGTTTCCCTTAGGAGGTTGTCTCAGAAAGGAGGTGCAAACTTCATGTCTGGATACCTGACTGCAATGTGGAAGGATTGTGGCGTGAACTACAAGTTCCCCACACCCTATCACCCACAATGCAATGGTCTAGTTGAAAGATTCTACAAGACCTTAAAGGGCATGATTAAGGGTCTCCCTGAAAAGCTCAGGAGGAGATGGGACATCCTGCTGCCCTGCCTTTTGTTTGCTTATAGAGAGGTCCCACAGAAGGGGGTTGGCTGCAGCCCTTTTGAACTTTTGTTTGGACATCCTGTAAGAGGACCCCCCTTTGTCTGGTGAAGGAAGGATGGAAGTTACCTCTCAAACTTCCCAAGCAAGACATTGTGGACTATGTACTTGGTCTCCGCTCCCGGATGGCAGAGTACATGAAAAAGGCATCCAAAAACCTTGAGGCAAGTCAGGAATTGCAAAAGGCCTGGCATGACCAACAGGCTGTGCTGACTGTTTACCAGCCAGGACAGAAAGTGTGGGGGTTGGAGCCTGTGGACCGAGCAGCTCTCCAGGACAAGTGGAGTGGACCCCACACTATTGTTGAGCAAAAGGGAGAAGTCACCTATTTGGTTGACCTTGGTACTCCCAGGAGCCCCCACAAGGTGCTTCATGTCAACAGACTGAAACCATATGTTGACAGGGCAGACATGGGCTTGCTCATGGCTACTGATGAAGGACAGGAGGAAGAGAGTGACCCTCTCCCAGACCTGCTCTCTCAGAACCCTGATGATGGTTCAGTTGATGGTGTAGCCTTGGCAGGCAGGCTCACTGACCAACAGCAGCAGGACTGCAGACAAGTTCTGCAGGCCTACAGACATAGTTTTCTCTGACTCTAAGTCAGACTACCTGATGCATTAATGAAGTGGACACTGGTGACAGTCTGCCTGTTAAAAGTAAGATTTACAGGCAACCTGATCATGTCAGGGACTGTATCAGGACAGAGGTCCAAAAGATGTTGGAATTGGGAGTCATTGAACCCTCAGAGAGCCTTTGGGCCAGTCCAGTAGTCCTTGTGCCTAAACCTCACACCCAAGATGGTAAGAGAGAGATGAGGTTTTGCGTGGACTACAGAGGTCTCAATGCTGTCACTAGGACAGATGCCCATCCAATACCCAGGGCAGATGAGCTCATAGACAGATTGGAATCTGCCATGTTTTGAGCACATTTGACCTGACAGCTGGCTACTGGCATATCAGACTAGCTGATGATGCAAAGCCAAAGACCGCATTTTCTACCCCTGGTGGCCATTATCAATTTGTGGTAATGCCCTTTGGTCTGAAAAAATGCACCTGCCACATTTCAAAGGTTGGTGAACCAAGTCCTCTCAGGCCTGGATGACTACTGTGCAGCTTATCTAGATGATATTGCTGTCTTTAGCTCCACCTGGGAAGATCACCTGATCCACCTGAAAAATGTTTTGGAGGCCCTGCAAAAGGCAGGCCTAACTATCAAGGCTACCAAGTGCCAGATAGGGCAGAGTTAGGTTGTATACCTGGGCCACCTTGTAGGTGGAGGCCAGGTTCAACCATTGCAGAGAAAGATCCAGATCATAATGGACTGGACAGCTCCAACCACCCAGACTCAGGTCAGAGCTTTCTTGGGCCTGACTGGGTATTACAGGAAATTTGTCAAGGGGTACGGTTCCATAGTTAAACCCCTTAATGACTTCACGTCCATGAAAATGCCTAAGAAAGTTCAGTGGACAGTCAGCTGTCAAAAGGCACTTGATGACCTGAAGCAGGCCATGTGCACTGCACAAATTCTGCAAAGTCCAGACAACTCCAAAGAATTCATTGTTCAAACAGATGCTTCGGAGTTGGGGGTAGGGGCTGTGCTATCACAATTGAATAAATATGGTCAAGACCAGCCAGTAGCTTTTATTAGCAGAAGGCTGACCCCTAGAGAGAAACGTTGGTCAGCTATTGAGAGGGAGGCCTTTGCTGTGGTTTGGGCCCTGAAGAAGCGGAGGCCATACTTGTTTGGTACTCACTTCAAAGTTCAGACAGACCATAAGCCCCTCTTGTGGCTAAAACAGATGAAGGGTGAAAATCCCAAATTGCTCAGGTTGTCCATTTCCCTACAGGGTATGGACTTTACAGTGGAACATAGACCTGGGAGTAACCATGCCAATGCAGATGTACTCTCCAGATATTTCCACTTAGAACATGAAGACTCAACTGGTCAAGGTTAGTTTAATGTCCCTGCGTTTGGGGGCGTGGGGGTGTAGGAGAGTAGGGTCTGCTTCCTATAGTTACCCCCACTTTCTGCTGTAATTCTCTGTTTTTTTTACATTAGTGTGGCTGTGGACCTGCTAATCAGGCCCACAGCCAAGCTGTTCTCTCTCTAAATTGATACCATGTACTTTAGGTACATACCAGATTGGTTACTGGGTCACCCTTGTGAGCCCCTGTATAGTGTACCATAGGTACCCAGGGCATAGGTGCACCCTAAGCCTAACAGGGGCTGCAGCATGTATTGTGCCACCCTTGGTTTGCCTTCCAAACTGACACCACAGGTCTGTTCACACAGCCTAGGTAAGGTGGTGTAATCACCCCTTACTGAGATATAGTATACCTATATCTATATATACGTATAGACGCATATACACCTATAAGTCACTCCTATGGCAGGCCTTACCAATCCTGGAGGCAGAGTGTTTGGTTTTATGTGAGAGGGTGCCCTAGCATGAACTGAGCCCCCCTGCAGCTTTCAGAACCATCTCCTTATAGCTGTTCTATAATATAGCCATACCATATAGCCTTAAGTGCATTATAATCATTGCGGTTAATGCTAACTTTGGTTTGGCTATATCAACACATGTCGTGTAAGGTGTCAAACACTTTGGAACACTACCCCCCCCCCCCCACCAGTCCTATCGGCGGGGGCAGTATTCCACCCTTCTAGAGGGAGAAGACATGTGGTTACTGGTTTACCCGGTTAAAGTTAAACAGAGCCTCAGCATCACAAAATGGATGCTGCTGCCAAAGACACAAGTCTGACCTCCTGGTGCTGGACAAAACTGTGGCAGGGGAGGCCTGGACAATAGGTTTCCTGTCCAAGGAGGTGCTGGCACCTCCCCACACAGGCTTTTGTGTATTGGGGCAGGGAGGGCTGCATTCAGTGAATGCTTTCCAGACACTGCCTGGCGCACACAAGGTGCTCCATGCATTTTCCAGTTCAAACTGGTTGTTGGGGCACTATGCCCCAGCTCTGGCGCGAAACTGGACAAAGGGAAAGGGATGTAACCACCCCCTTCCCAGGTCCACCCATAGGAGGGACCTTATGGCTAGTCCAGCCCCTAAAGTTAGTATACGTATAGGAGTCCAGTCACTAGGACTTTAGATTACCCTGGACAAAACATTGAAACATAAGTCCTGGACCTTCGACATTCCATTTCGACTGGAAGACAGAAGACCTCTCCCTTGTGGTCAAGGAGAGACCACCCTGTTCAAACAGGCACCAACAGCAACTTTGGCGGTCTGCATTTTTCAGGCTCCTGCCGGGTTCCGAAGAATCTGCAACACAGGACATAGACTTCCAGACATCTCTGACCCTGAACTTCGCTCACAGCAAAGCTGAGACCCGTTGTGGACACGAGAGACGTGGGACCGGAACTCCTGGACATCCTGCTTTTTGCAAGCTGCACTCACTTTACGAGTTAACTCGAAGTCGTGCATTTGGGTGCTTGAAGCCCCAGACCCGAGCACTATTTGCACTGAAGCTCAGAGGCCCCCACTCCACGAGTGACCCGTGGGCCCTGCTTTTGCATTTCAGCTTGACGCGTCTTTGCGGTTCCTATTCCGTTGGCTAGTGAGCCCCCCGAAGACTTTCTTTTGAATCTAACTTGCTTTCCTGGTTGCTCCAGTGGGGTGGTGAGCCTCAGCAAGGCCTACCAGTGCTAGGGGTTCACCCTTCTCTGCAAAAGTCCGCAGACCAATAGGATAGAAGTTGGCACAGAAACTGGAATAGAAAATACAAAGTTTATTAACCTCATTAGGTGGAACTACATTCACACAACAGCATTCGGCAATGTATGAAGTAGCACACTGAATGGAAGGAGCTTGGTCCTTTTATACCCACACAGGGGCTCAAAAGAAGGTGGTACAAGTACAAGAGAAGGTTTCAGGTACATATAAGGTCATACAGAAAATGCACAGACAACAAGTGGGAGGAGCTAACAGTTACTAATTCTGGTGAACACAGCCTGACATTTACAGACTAGGGACAGCTGCAAGGACAGCTGCAAGCTGAACTGAGCATGTGTGAAGCAGAAGAGGCTAAATATAACATGTCTCTAGGCAGATTTCAAGAGCAGACAACAGCAAGTTAGGACAGAGCACATGGCACGCACGAGGCTTGCTCCAACTTCCCTACAAAGGAGAAGTTTCTCAGACCTTGCTGGTCAGTATCAAAGCCAATCTCGACATCCTGCGTGGGTTGCGTTTGCCAAGGCTTGTCTGGTCCAGTCCGGATACCGACACCGCAGTCAACTAGATCCTTTGTGGGACAGCTCAAATCCAGCTCCTGGTTGTAGTCAGCGCCTCCTGGTCCTCGTGGCTGAAGAGGCAAACTTCACATCTTCACCTGAAATCACCCGACATCTGGTGGCATTTTTCTATCGCCGCCCTGGTCACTGGCAAGTGACCCAGACTCTGTCCCTTCTGCTTTCAGGTTCTACAGTTCTTCGATCCACCCTTGGATCCACCCGGACACTTTTCCTCTGGTCGCCTGCAGCACTTCTTTGCTTCTCCATTGAAAAAGACGACGAAACCAGACACGAATAGACACTTATGCACCCGGCTTCCCTGGGTGAGGTAACACGAGTACTCCGGTACTCCCGTGGGTCTTGACTCTCAAAGTGTCCTAGTTTAAAAGGGTTCCATCGTAGTCCATCAAAAGTGTCCTTAAATTGTAAATTTTTAACTTCTTCGTTTCCCATAGAAAGTCATTTGTAAGCCGTGGCTGTGTTTAGACACTGCACGCGTCTCCGTGGGCCTCCTACTTCCTAACCTTTGGTTGTTTAGAGTAGCCCCAGTGATTCCACCGGCCCCAGGCCTGCTTTCTAATTCTCTCGTGGTTCTTATACGACTATTTTAGTATATGGTTTGTGAGGCCCCTAGGGCATATCGTATACTGTGCAACTTATCGTATATTAATTGAGTAACTTGTATTGTACTTTTACCTCTGACCTCATAAAGAGTGCAGAGTGGGTGTGTTTAGAATAAATACATATATTTGATATATACCTTATGTAGTGTCCTTTCATTTGGTACTCAAGTGATTATAATTGGTAAAATAACTTGCTGAATAAGCTCTCTGAAGTCTTAGCCTGATGACTGCTAGTCCATGCTACCACTAGGATAGCTTTCTATATGGTTGACTTTACAACCACCATCAATAAGGGTAGATTAGACTGGTGCAAGGTGCTCACTAGAACTAGTGGACATCATATGCCAGGCTAACTGCTCACAACTGCTACAAAAGGTTCCGTACTGCTTGGCAACAAGAATACAAGGGAAAGGCAAAATATTCGGTTAATCAGTCTCTATGCTCTGCAAGATATATAGCATGGTCTATACCCTGTTCCTAAGAATCACATACAAAAACATCTGATTTGACATTGCAAACTCCTACAATTGCAAGACTTTGGAATTCCCTTACAAATAGCAACACATAAATAAACTGCTTATGAATTGCATTACAACTAAAGCTACAATTTTTGATTGCATTGCATTGCTTGATTTGTTTGTGGATCTGGACCGAATACAGTCACTCATTATAAGTATATGGGCAATATCTTTGACTACTTCTGGTACTGGTACTGGAACCACGTCTTAAACATCCAGTGCTTGGATCTAGTTTTCTGCCACATTTTGGGTACTTGAACATTTTTAAACTTTCCTGGAAGGAGCCGAGGTGGAAGAGACTTTTTAGGGAAAATCACATGAAGATTAGTAAAATAACAGCAAATTATAACCAAGCCAAAAAAACCTTTCCTGTGGAAATATGATCCTAAATATTATTACTGAGTAGAAACTGATTTCATGCTGATAATACACAGTTAAAAACTGAGGTATGGCTCTGGCGCAAACATATAAAACTACTGAAATCCAGATGTCACAAATTATGCCACCAACCATGTTGCTTTTTTAGCTTGTCTTTCTTTTTGTACTGTTGGCAAATTGGTGTTTTGGGTATTGTACACTGGTAGGGCTACCCTCCACAAGTTAACAGGTTGATAAGTAGGGGGCAGCCACAATTTCTTTTGTGACCTTGTTTTGGGTCACGCTGACAGAAGACTCATAGGGCTAGATGTATCAACATTGCCTTTTGAGAGTCCATAATAGCGAATTTTACAGATTCACTATAATAGACTCGCAAAATGCAATGTATGTAGGTTTCGCAAAATAAAGTGCGTTTCCTACCCATTCCTTATTTGTGACTCACAAATTGTGAGTAGCAAATAAGGAATGGCTTCCCATTCATTCCTATGGGCCCTGAGGCCAAAAGGAATGAATGAGAATTGCATGAGCAATTTGTGATTACCCAATAGGTACTTGCTAATTGCGCATGCAATTTCAAGAGTACCAGGGTGTCAAATAGACACCCTGTTGCACCCCTGGAATATGCATGTGTGCACATGTGGTGCACAAAACATGCCCTAAGGGCATAAATGTACTCCACATGGCACCTTCAGAAATGTAAAAAACTTAATTTTTCACGGATCTCGCATATTACCACCAACTTGAAGTTGGTGGTAATTTGTGATTTCTTAAAGGCAGGTCATAATTTATTTTTGCTTACTGCATTTCATTTAAGGAATCTCAAATTTAGATTCCTTAAATGCATTTGCAAAATAGGAAATCACAATTTTTGCGATCCCCTATTTTGTAAATGGCTTTTGGGATGATACATCCTAAAAGGCTTTTTCCCGTTCGCAAAAGAGCCGATTCTGTCTATCGGCCTGTTTGCTAACGGAGAAAATGCTTGATACATCTGGCTAGGTTCCACCTTCCTACTAGCTACTGACAAGAAAGGCTATGGCTAGACCACTCTCAGTGGAATAAGCAAAAGTTAGGAACTGCCTAAAACGTGCCTCCAAAAGTACTATTAGAAAACACAAATGCTGTCTGCAACATTGATATTAAGATGGGAAAGCAAATTTAGAGCCAATGCATTCCAAGATGTCTCTTCTAACATCTTCGGCCTCCACACAAGTGGCACCCGAGAAACTCACTGTACTCCAGGTGTGGGGCAACTACAGCTAACCTTCCTTACTAGGTAGGGATCTGAAACATGCAGAGTTCTAAGAACCTGCCAGGAGACACTGCATTGATCCTGCTTTGAAGGAGAGAGAAGACCAATTGCTCAGAAGGTCAATTAGAGGTGATGTTGCATGAGGAAGACACTGTTGAGGAGAGGGGCTGTAAAGATGCTGGGGAAAGATGAACTGAAGGAATCTGCTGCAATGCAGGGAAGAGCCTGCATTTCTCTGCAGAGGATCTGGGTTGGCAGGCCTGAAGTGGTCAATAAGCTTGAACGAGAAATATGTATCTGGAATTAGAGTGCTAGGGAAATGGGTACTGTATGTCTTCCGCTTCCTAGAACAACTCTACGTAGAACTCTCACCTACAGACCTCCCAGACACTAACACCATTTCAGACTACATCGCACCCACCGCCCTCACCTCCATGGACCGCATTCTGCTCCGAGACCTGAATTTCCACCTTGCCAATTTCAGCGACCCCATCTCCCCTGCTCTCCTAGGCAACCTCGCCAACCTCAGACTGAAACAACTTGGCACCACCCCCTCTTACAAGGCAGGACACACCAATAACCCCATTTTCGCCAGAGGAATCAACATTTGCTTCAGTTACACCACGCAACTCCTCTGGATGGACCAAAACTTTGCTCACTTCTACTTCTCAAAACCCACCACACACAAACCAACCGCATTCACCAGCCAAGAAACTGGACCAAGATCACCATGCCTCCGCCCTCAGCCACACACCCAGTCAAACCTCTGATGTCCCTCCCTCCCAGGCCATCTGCAACAAACTTGGCTCCTTCTTCCACTACAAGATCAGGAATCTCTACGACAACTTTGATGAACAGAACCAGGGCACCAATCCTACACCTTCCACCAGCAACTCCATTCAGTTGACTATCCTCACCTGGTCCCCTGTCACTATAGAAGACACCACAAAGACCATGAGGAGCATACACTCGGGAGCACCCACAGAGCCACATCTTCCACAGGGCCACCCCCACCATCGCACCAGAACAACGACGGACAGTCAACTGCACCTTCAACACAGGCATGTTCCCTGACAACTGGAAACATGGGGAAGTCAAACCCCTCCTCAAAAAGTCCTCCGCAGATCTGACATACCTCAAAAACTACAGGCCAATCTCCCTCCTCCCCTTAGCCACCAAAAGTCACTGAGAAGATCGTTGTGATCCAACTGAAAAACTTCATGGAATCAAATGACATCCTCAACACATCTCAATCCGGATTCCGCAGCAACTACAGCAAAGAGACTGCCCTCCTAGCTGCCATGGATGACATCCGCACACTCCTCGACCAAGGCCATACTGGAGCCCTCATTCTACTAGACCTCTCAGCAGCCCTCAACACAGTCTCCCACTACGCACTAGCAGCTAGACTGCACGACGCAAGTATACAGGGAACTGCTCTAGACTAGCTGCTCCTTCCTAGCTGACCAAACTCAAAGAATCAGACTTCCGCCCTTCTTCTCCAAACCAACAGTGATCAGATGTGGAAAAGATCGATGCATTGAGCCCTCAGCATGGATGCTTTGCTCCATCCAAGGTACTTTCTCAGCAGGCACTGCGGGGGTCCGGTAGCTGGCATGTCCTCCATCGCGGTTGCCACTGGTCTCTTGTGACCTCAAATAACCTTTTAACCACCTGTGACTTCGAAGCACTATTATTGGTTTATTCTTTAAAATTCATAATGTGACTACTACTTATTAGATTGTTGTTTTGGTCTTGTCTCAATCAGAAAATATTCTCCATTTCTCTAAACCTGTGTGGAGTCTGTTTGTGGTCTATTTATTGTGTTACTGTGTGTGTATTGCACAAATACTTTACGCATTGCCTTTGTAGATAAGCATGACTGCTCTGTGCCAAGCTACCAGAGGTTGAGCACAAGTTATCTTATTGTGTATCTTGCTTAGCCTGAATAGACTGGGTGCATACCTCAGCCGACCAAGAATCCCATTTCTCACAAGGAAGTTCTGACTTACAGGCATTTAGTCAGTTTTCAGTTTTTAACGTCTTTATTTCGAAGTTTTCCTTCATAAAAGACAAACATAAAAAAAAGATACATACTCAAAACACTCAACCAATAAGTACAGGTTTATACAAACAATTTAAACATTTTTCCAGAAATCTTGTTTAAAAAGACAATTAAATAACATAGAAAGACGTTTGTGTCAATGTCATTACTGATATAAACAGTCAATTTAGGAATGCTTCCCAGGAAAAGTAGTTTAACAGGTTAGACACCCGGCTATTGGCTTTTCACAATTACATATAATATAATTGGAAAGGGACATATGCCCAATCTATAGGGGCCTTTTCCTTGCTTAAGAACAAACTACATTGAAACCACATTACAGATTGAGTTAAAATGTAAACTTGACCCTTAATAACAGCTATTCAAGCTTTGCAGTGTTTTTAAAATAAGTCATATCTATGGAGAGCTGGTGAGCTAATACCACCCCTTTCTAGCAGATAATTGTATGCTGCTTTAGATCTTGGTAAGGGAATGTAAGGGGTACACAGATAAAAATCATACAAATCCCAACTGGAGATGGGGCCGTCACCTTCATGGGGCTGGGAGGATCGTAAGTAGGGAACGATGTTCCTGTTCCTAAATTTAACAAGGATTAGGTCCCCAGGAATGTCCTTTGGTAGTGGCCCTAACCAGCCCACCCTTCTAACACTCAGGATACCACCATCCATATTAGGTAGCAGGGGTCTATTTTTAGCTAACCAGAAAATGACCTTGTATAATAGGTCCTGATGGCTCTCGGGTTTCCTGTGAGCGGGAGCTGGTACTCCTGAAAGAATAAGCACATAGGGGGCGGCTTCCGGAGGTAGGTCTATATGTGCTGTTTGGTTTGGCTCTGCTCTAATAGCAGAGTAACTTCTTAACAAAGGTTTAGGGGCAATTTTAGCAGCCAGTGGGGGTTGGCTCGTGGGAGGCTGTCTTTCAATCGGGACATTTTTTGTATTAAACAATGGTTTATGCGTGGTTTTAATAGCAGATGGAGGTAACGTGCTGGGAGCTGAGACAGTTTTTATTGTGTCAGTTAACGTAAGCACTTCAGGTATGGTTTGTGAGGTCGAGCAATTGGGTGTTACCATGTTTATAACGTGTGAAGAGTTGACTTTAATAGCAGACTCTATACTTGTCAGCCTATCTCCTAAAGCGGTGATTCGTTCTAGCAAGGGTGCCAATACAGAATTCAACAACAGTTCAAGCTGGGGCAATAGTTGCAATTGAGGCAAAGCTACTTTATCGTCCAAACATTCACCAACCCTCCTGGGTGTAGTGGAGATTTTAACAGGCGATGGGGGATCGTGACAGCGTTTTTGTATTTTGGGTTGGAGTTCGCACCCATCTGCCCCTTCGTGTTTCCTTTTCACACTTTGGCCCAGCGACAGAGCAGTATCCTGGAAGGTGTCCTCATTTGGTAGGGAAAGTTCACCAGGACTGTCAGGGGGAGTGTTAATGGAAGTGTTAATGCTAAGGCCTTTTACGGGGGAGGGGGATATCACTGGAACAAACTTAGTCCCGCACAGAGCATTTAGTTCCTCCCAGTAGGACAAGTTTGGCAAACTAACGGGGGTATGTGACGGGGATGGCACTTGGCGACAATCATCAATGTTTAGTTCGCAGATAGAGGTGGGTGATGCATAGCTCAGAATAAGCTTTTCCATTCTCTGGCAGTAGTATAGAAGGTTGGTATGCCCCCTTAAGTGTTGCTAATAGTAGAGTCTGTTCAAAGTTTATGGCTGCGAAGGAGAAGCCAAGAAGTCCATAGATAATCATATGAGTGGTAAGCAGTACTATACCTTCTTTGGCTGTGAAACCAAGAGAGCTTGCCCGTCCCGGCCACCTCGTGCCTCTGAGGGCCACAGAGGGCCCGCCCTTTGCCCGGGCTTCGCCCCGGGCGGCTCCCGCGCGCGACTCGCGGGGCTCGGGACGCTCCGTTTACTTAAGCGCCTCCGGGCGTGCTGGTGACGCGAATACTGCTCGCCTCCCTGGGGCACCTGGGAAGGGTAGTTCGCGTTGGTCTGGCCATTTCCCTCACGGCGTGGCAAATAGCGGGGAAAGCCGTTGCCCTCACGGCTGCCGGTCCGCTTTGACTGTGGGCCCCCTGGAGCTCGGGACGCTCCGTTTACTTAAGCGCCTCCGGGCGCGCTGGTGACGCGAATGCTGCATTTAGTCATAATTGCACAGATGGTAGCTTAGACCTATTGGATCCTCAGCCAAGCATATACACCAAATATCTGAATCTGTGTTTCCGTTCGTACGGACAGGATTACTATTGTAACAACACATGATCAGTAGGGTAAAACTAACCTGTCTTATATAACTAAGCTGGGCAAGTTGCGGTTTGTCTACTATCCTGGACACAGACCAAGGTTACAGGTATTTTTCAACACTAAGATTGCTGCTGTTTTGCAGTTATGCTTTGCTGAGTCTTCCACGTTTTTGGTTGGGGCCCCGGTGATTAATAATTTTGTGTATACCATATTTTTTATAACAAGTTTTTGGGCCAGTCTATAATGTGCAATACATAATCTAGATGTAAAATGTTGGCACTGGATGGATCCTACTTATGCAGCATTTTAAAAAAATGAATAGTCTTCCTTCCTTTTTGCGTAGGCAACTACTGTAGCCTGACAGGATCAACGCATATCTTTCATCCAAAGTGCAATAGGATTTGAGACCTGGGAATGGAGAACTGAGATTAGTCGTGTGTATTTTGTAGGCTTTAGTGTGCTCTGTTTTTTGGATTTATTGCTGATGTATAATTTAATTTGCCTTTGTTTTTTATACAGAGATATTGTCATTAATTATATTATATGAACATATGAATAGGTTATTTCTGTAGAGGTGTTCGGAGTGTGTTTTGGATCAGAGCATTTATAACTTAAAAACGGGGAAATTGCTTTTTACAACTACATAGTAATATGGCGGACTTGCTTTCACAGGTGTAGTTGGACAGCAGTCTCACAATCCTTGGATAACTTGTTGCGGTACTACGTTTCTGCCTGATTATAGATTGGAGGCATGCATACGGCCGGATATCAGTATCACTAAGCATGTATACCTTTTTTGACCGCGTTGTTTCCTTTTCTCCTTCGTTCTTCTTATCTTATTTTTTTTATTGTTCTTTTATTTATTTTTTATGTTAGACAACACTGTAGCTTGATAGGTTTAGCACATGGTTCCGTGCGGAGGGGATCGGGACCAGGAAACAAAAGATTGGATTTTGTTAGCGGTTATAATTGGTTGCCTCTGTTTGTGTGATTTATAACACTTTTATATTGGTTTTGGTGTGTACATACTTTTTTAAACAACATTGTTTGACTAGTGTGGAATATAGAATAGGTCATCTAGATGTTGAATTTGGGCACTGGATAGATTCTACCCAGGCAGCACTTATCAGTAAAGAACAGTATTCCTTCCCTTTTGCATTGGCTACCACTGTAGCCACACAGGATGAAAACATGCCTTCCATGTAATGTACAATGGGGTTCAAGACCCAGGAACGGAGGACTGTGAATAATTAAATATATTTTGTAGGCATATTTGTGCTCTTTTTTTTTATTGTTTCACATATAATTTAATTTTTCTTTGTTTTTGAGAAAGAGCGATTGTGATTTATTATATTATATGAATATGTTATATCTGTAAAGGTATTCTGATTTAATGTCTTTTGGATCAGAGCAGTTGGAGCTCAAATATGGCGAAATTGCTCTTTACTACTTGATTGGAATATGCCTTTCGCAGTTGTCATTTTATTTATTCTGTATCTTTTCAGATTTCTCTGACTGTTCTCTATTTATATTGCAAGTTATTTTCTATTTGATAGTATAGCTTATTTACAAGGGGCACAATGCCAAGTATGGGGGCAGTCTGGCTTGATATTAAAAGGATCAACAGTGTGTAATATAATGAGACCCCGCGCATATATAGTATATTTCCATATGGTTAACTACAGCTTCATGAGAGGCATATAATGGTAGATTGGCTGTACAAAATAGGAACGGTATGCATATATAATTGTTCTTATAAAGATATATAGTTGGTCACACAATTAATATATAAGGTGATAGCATGAGTCTTGCTAAATTCCATAGAATGATGTATTGCATTTTTGTTGATAATTGTGTTTTTCTTTTCCTTCTTTCTGCTTTCAAAACAGTATCAGGATTCAAATTGTATATTAATGGGAAACATTGACTCTCAACTTCATTCTTTTCCTTTGTCCGTTATGAGTTCTACTAGTACATGTACTGGACCGTGTGTCAAATAATTTCAATTTCGGATCTATGAACTCTGGTATCTCTCCCTTTCATACTATAAAATCTCTTATGGCTGGTATTGAGAATAATTGGTTGGATTTGTTTTGGTATAGCTGTAACATGTCCTACATGGGACATGTGGGGGGCATGTTTGCTTGTTACTCCACAACGTATATGGTGAGTGTTTTTAATGTGATTTTAAGATGGTTCTATGAATCCCTTGGACCTTTAGTATCAATGTAGGTGTTAGGATAATAGTTTATTTTTATTAATTCAGAGAGATGTACTATACATTTATGCATACACAAAACTTATTCAATCCTTACACAATATCAATTATTATCTAATAGTCCAGATTTCTACTTCTTACATTAAAAATGGCATTTCCAAAAACATTTTGTATACATAATTCATGACAGAAAAATAGAAAACGGAGAGTAAAACCATACTCAAAAGAGGGAGGGAAATAATAATTAACTTAATCAGAATAGTATCAATATATTAAATATACTATATACATTACCCAACCCCCTTTAACCACTTCGCAATTGGAGCCCATAATTGTATGCACCATTTTTGGCCTGGAGACCCTTACAGGCATACAGGGCCTATTCAAATTCATACACTGCTATAAAGCAGGCCAGAAACTCATGAAAGCACTGAGGCATTGGAATAAATATGATACGGATTTGAACTTGATCTAGCCCCATACTGTTATCAAATCCCCCCCATCATAATTGAAGGGGTTAGTTCCACTGTTTTATCAAGAATCCTTTGCCAAAACTTTACTAGTTCTGTTTTTAGGAAATCTAGCTGCGAACACCCATAAAACATGTGGATCTCCTCTGCTGGCCCAACCCCACATCTAGGACATTTGTCATCCTCCCTTTTCCTCATCTAAATAATTTGGCAGGAGGAGTAAAATATAAGTTGTAAATTGTGTTATAGTGTGATAAGAGCATTTTCTTAGCCAGCCGCAATGACATATCTATATCCAAATGAGCATTTCCTAATCTACTGGCCCATTGTGTTTTTATTTTTTCGATATCATCCGGGACTTGTTCCATCATTATACCATATAGATGTTTAATTTTACAGCTTGGTTTCCCCCATTGTCTCAAACAACGTAATTTTAGCAATTAGAAGCGTCTGCTTCCGTTTCCCAAAAAGCCCCTTTATTTGATGGTATTTAAAATAATGCCCATAAGATATTCCTTACTCTCTTTGTAGCTCGGCAAATGAATATAGTTGGCCTTTTGATTGAATATCCCCTACTGTCCTTAAGCTGAGTTGCTCCCATTGTATCCCCATAGTATCATAAAACCCTGGGAGACAGTGTCGATCTCCAGATAGGTGTATACTTTGTAAATTTCTTGATATATCTTATATCAAACCTTTTTATAGTAGGTGGGTTAGACATGACGTAGTAGGAATGCTCTTGCCCATCCCCCTAATGCCAACTCATAGATCGTCGGGCAACCCTCACCCGGTACCCCACTAGCTCGGCCTTTATTATCAAAGGGGAGTATATTCCAATGTTGTAAAAATGCTGCCCATTGATAAAAGGTAAGGTTAGGAGCAGCCCATCCTCCCCGTGCTTGTGGCAGGACAAGTAACTTTAGAGATTTCCTAACTGTACCATATTGCCAGATAAATTTACTAAATATAGAGTCTAAAGTTTTTATTATAGAGCAGTCGATTTCTATGGGGAGTGCCCTAAAGAGGTACAATATCTTGGGAAGCATTACCATTTTAAGGAAGTTGATTCTTCCTATGATGGTTAGATGCAGCAAGCTTATTCGCCCAAGGTCATTAGCCATTTTATTAATCAGTTTAAAATTAATTTGAGCAATCTTATCTACATCTGGACTAACCCTAACCCCAAGGTAGGTGGCCGTCGGTACTAGACGACTATCCTGACAAATAACCTTTTCAGAACAGACTATCTGGGTCTTGGATTTGTTCAATAAATACCCCAACTCTTTACCAAATATAGTGGCCATGATTTCTAATTCCTTTATTTCTCCCTCAGGGTCAGGTGTTAGTACTGTGATATCATCCACGTAAGCCAGTACATCAGAATGAAACCCCTGAGATATCACTGGTATAATTGCCCGATTCTCAATTATTGCTTGAAGGAACAGATTTATATATAGTGCAAATAAAATTGGGGAGCAGGGACATCCCTGCCTCTATGGACACCCTTATAATGTCTGACTCCCTGCCCATCAACTGTAACTTCACGTATGGTGCCTTATACATAGCTTTGATTGCATTGATTACCCGTGGGCCAAATCCTTTGGCTGCCAAAATTCCCCATAAATACTCCCATGCCACCCTATCAAATGCTTTTTCCGCATCCATGAGGATCATAGCCACACTATCATTGGTTTCCCGTGCAATATCAAATAAGGCTACGGCTCGTCTTATATGACCAGCTGTGTCTCTACTTGATACGAAGCCGTGTTGCCAAGATGACACAAGCCTGGCTATGAACCCCTGGAGGGGATTTGCCAAGATTTTGGAATACATTTTTGCATCTGCATTAATTAGGGAAATGGGCCTGTAAGAACTAGGCATATCCTATGGCATATCCTATGGCATATCCTTTTTGGGGAAGATAACAATAGTGGTACATTTCCAAGAATCTGGTGGGTCTCCAGAATATTGCACCCCCAGAAACAGATCCCAAACAATAAGGGCTATTTCTTCAAAAGAAGATTTTATAAAATTCTAGTGGGATCTTATCAGTGCCAGCAGCCTTGCCTGAGGCCAGCTGCTGTATCGCTATTTGCATCTCCTCCATTGTAAATTCTGACTCCAACCTGTCTCTCACATCCCCCCCAACCTCCTATACTCTTCACTGGTCCTTATAAATAATTTCTCATGTGGTCCCGGTTTCTCTTCTGTATAAAGATCTTGATAAAACCCATGGAGAACATCCACTATGTCCCCTAGTTCTGTGTATAAGGTTCCTTGGCTTATTATTGAAGTTATCTGGCTCTTCACTGTCTTTTGTCTTGTCTTTAATGCAAGGAGTTTTCCCACTGTTTCCCCATATTCATAGCTCTCTGCCCTATGAGTCTGATATCGTGCTGCTACCTTTTGAGAATAATATGGCCCAATTTCTGCTTTAATCAAAGTAATATCTAACTGGGTAGTATCAACATCCATCCCCCGCATTATCTAACCCATGTGCTCTCTCTCTAAATCCCAAAGCTTAGCTCGCAGTTGCTTGATCTTCATCTCTTGTTGTTGTTTCTTATTATAGGCGAAGCCAACCATCTCCCCCCCTAACTCCCTCTTAAGCTCATCCCAGACCATATTGTGCGAGGCACTATATCTATTCATGTTAAAAAAGTCTGGCATCCACTTCTTAAAATAAGACACATATTCCTGATCTACCAATAATTTCCGTTCAAACGTTCATTGTGATTGCGACATTTGTATCTGCTATATACTTAGCCCTAAATTGAAGGGATTATGATCCGACATTATTTTGGGTAATATTTCTATCTCTGCCCCTCCCAAAATCTGGTTTGAAATAAAAAAATAATCCAACCTAACATATTTGTGGTGGGGATAAGAAAAATATGTGTATCTCGGATCAGAAGGAAAATTAGATTCCCATACATCTACTAGCCCATGGCTACCAATTAGTGACGTTAATGCTCTATACACCTGAGGCTTCCGTCCTTGATACCTGCTCATTGTACCTCCTACTCCTAAATGTATGGTCCCCACACATAACTATAGGGGTAGAGGGGTAGGCCATGCTGCCAATAATAGTTTTAAATGAAATACCCTCCCTCTGTTTTTGGAAGCTGGGGATTGATATTTTTGTTTTAGGTTTATTGTAGTTTTGGTAAATTATGTAGTATTTGTGATTTATTTCAGTATCTTTTTTTGTCTTTGTTAAATTACAGCCCTGAAGAAGTTCACAGTGCTGAACAAAATGTGTAGGCTGTGTTGTTTTCCTGTAACACTTGGAGCTACATGTCTACTGTGCAAGCACAATAAAGAAGCTATGGAACATTCTACTTTTTGATTTGGACCCTTTCACGTTACTATCTATTGTTGGCATACCACTATATGCATCAGCGCAGCTGTGCATGCTATACATTGGTTTTTCTTCAATTTCATATCCTTACTAATTGAGAAATTTGAAGTTGGGTTATTGTCTAGATATTATCTAGATATTTTATACTGTTCACCTAGGACAGGGCGATTTTTCCATTTCTCAAATCCCTCTTTTCTCCATGCATATGCTGCTAGCAATTACAAATCGTAGCTTAAAAATCCGAAATTTGATATTTTGGAGTAAAGGAGACCATCACAGGTGTATGCAGGTAGGTGGAGGACATGCTTGACTAGAGTCTTTACATCTGTAGCTAGCTACCATTTCCAATTTAAATGAAGATTTTGAGCCCAACCTATTAGAACTTAATTCTTTTGCTGTTTTGTGTATGACCTTTGTGAAGACCAAAGTTCAATCTGAGGTATCTCTCACTGACACCTTGATGGATGTTCTCAATATTTTGATTTTCAAATTACCATGGTTTGCAATTATTCACCAGAATTTTGATTTTATGGTGACTTCTGAAAAAAGTGTGTCTTTTTCACATTCAATTGTAAGCCTTTGTTTTACTGAATCTTTCAATGATTTACAAATTAGTACTCATTCCTTCCCACGTGCTACTGAGTACTGCTATATCATATGCAAGGGCTTCAGCAGTGATCTGCTCAATATGTCCATCTGATCCAAATGTAAAGCCCTTGCCATTTTTCAGAAGATCAGATATTAGGGGATCCATGGCAATGTTAAACAACAGTGGGGATCATGAGTCACCTTGTTTTACTCCAGATGTTATTGTTACTTGTGGTGTAGATTCATCATTTTTAACCTTAAAGAACATTGATAACTCTGCATACAAGTCTTTTATTAGATCCCAGATGTATGGCGTAACTCTATATCTTTCAAGACTCTGTATAATGTAATATTGCCACTATTAAAGAAGCCCAGCCTGGATCCTAAGGATCCCAACAATTTTCGCCCAATTTTGCATCTTCCGCTCCCAGCAAAATTGCTTGAGAAAACAATGAATGAGTAATTCAGTGCCTTTCTACGCGAAACTCAAGCTCTGGATCCCACCCAATGTTTCTTCAGAGAAGGAAAATGTACAGAGTCCGCTCTCATAAAAGCCACAGAAGAGATTAGGGAAGCTGTGGATCAGGGAGGCAAGCCCACCCCAATCATGCTGGATTTGCCCATGGCCTTTGATACAGTCCATCATGACCTGTTGATGGATCGTTTAAAGTCATGCAGGGACCAGGCAAAAGCGTGGGAGCTTTTGAATTCCTTTCAAACTGACACATTACAAATTGTGTCTCTGGGCAAATACTATTCCAAACCTTTTCCGCTGCCTTGTGGAGTTCCACAGTGGTCATCCTTGAGCCCTACACTTTTTAATGTGTATGTTTCGTCGTTGGCCCCCCTGATCAGCTCCATTGGCTTTGGCCTCAGCTCATATGCAGATGACACACTTTGTAGTGTCTCTGCTATCAGGACAGGAAGTGGGAATAGGCAAACAGTTCCAAAACTGTATGGAAGCAGTCAGGTGGTGGATGTCACAAAACTGCCTGAAGGTCAATTGAGGCAAAACGGAGGTCATCCTATTTGGAAACAATGCCAATTTCTGGACCCTAAACTGTTGGCCGGACACTAGGGACATACTTCCTACTCCCACCAAAAAAGTTAAAAACTTAGGAGTAATAGTGGACGATAGGCTAAATTTTGGTGACCAAGTTAATGCAGTGGCATCAGCCACCACGTACACTCTCAGAACAATTAAGAAAATGTTGCTGTTTCTACCACCTGATAGCCGGCTAACGGTGGTTACAGCACTTGTCCTGTCAAGGCTAGATCACTGTAACAGTCTCTACTTACAAATTCAAGATTGTTGCCTGAATAAACTCCAAATGTTGTAAAATGCGGCCGCTAGACTGCTTACTGGCACTTGCAAATTTGCATCAATGTCCAGGGAAATCAAAAGACTGCACTGGTTACCTAGTAGGAATCAGGTACATTTTAAATCCCTCTGTTACCTAGTAGGAATCAGGTGCATTTTAAATCCCTCTGTACAGTTTACAAGGCCCTTCAAGGAACAGGACCTCACCATCTGAAACAGTTTCAATGGTACATGCTCAAAAGAACTCTTCGCTTGCTTGGAGCCAAATTGGTGACAGTACCTACCACTAAAAAAGCAACGTGGGCTGGGAGATGCTTTATTGCCTGCGGTGCAAAGTTCTGGAACAACCTCCCTTTCCACCAGAGGAATGCCACCGATCTCTAGGCATTCAGGAAGGGATTAAAAACCTGGCGCTTTGACATGTAAACTGCACTTTAGAAATATCTATACCATAACATAACAATGGCTGACAGTCAAAAGCTTCTGAATGACTATGAACACCACTGCAAGTAAGTGTTTATACCTTTGTGCCCCTTTATGATGTTCTGAAGCAGTGTCAGGTTTTCGAGACATGAAGCCTTTTTGTCTAACGAATGAAGTAAGTGTTTTGGGCAGGAATGTTTGTACACAGCTTCATGAATTCTGTACCAATTGCAATCGTCTGTAATTGCTTATTTTGTTTAGCTCAGTGATTGGTACATTCTTTGGAATTATACATTCTGGGATTCTTCATATAGTTTCTCAAGTCGATAATATTTTGGGCAGCAGCCTTGGTTACTTTTTGTAGACACTGTTGATATCTCTTCATTTAAGTTAATATTGTCTGGCACCACTGTTTTTTTATTTCAGTTAGAGTCTTCAAATGCTTTAATTTTTGTCAAGAAGTGTCATTTCTTTACATATTCATTCGAAATCCCATTCTTCCGGTATTCTGTCAATAGGGGTACATTTTGGCTTTTTCTTGTTCTATTTTTCAATACTATCTTATTACGTCGTATTGCAATGTTATCATCAGCACGGATTTGGCAAGTGACATCTTCTGCACCATCTGTGAATATTCCGGCAATTTTCTTTTTGCCTTTCCTGAACATTGCCTGATATTCCTTAAAGCTGTAGATTCAAAAAGGGTTCTCTAGTTGGCACAGGTATGCTCCCTGTCAAAGTAAGAACCACCACTATAGTCAGGGTAAGCCAGATACACACCGTAAATGAACTAGGCCTGGGCGGTAAATTTCGTTCAGTTTTGCAGAATATGGGTAATTTTGCGTTCCGCGGAAAACGCGAAAATGCCCAAAATTTGCATTCTGCGACTTTGCGAAATGTTTTGCGTGTTCGCGTTCACAAAATGCGTGTTCGCGAGATATTTCCCCCCGAGCACGCAAACAGCCATTGCGAACAGTAAAAAAGGTTCGCGAACAAGCAATTCCGCGTGTTTGTGGAATTTCTGCGTGTTCGCTGAGATTTTGCGGAGATTTGCGTAACGCGATTACGCAAATTCCGTCCACTCCTAAAATTAACTTGTGCTCACCCTCTTGTAGATTGGCACAGAGCAGGCAGGCTTAACTTAGACTTATTACAGTAAAACAGTGACAACAGCACACACAAATATTTCACACAAGGTTAGATAAACAGAGTTTCATTCAATGAGCAAAACTAGACTAAAACGACGAAAGTTATTTTTTTTGTGACAAAAACAAAACAGTAGGTCAGATGCACATAGCGTTATGCCCACAACCCTATACAGGGCTGGCTGCGCAAAACTTCATGAAAAAGAGGTGATACTGTAGGAGTTTAAACACAGCATGTCGCCTACAACCCGTGACGGGCCGGCCGCGTGGTAATCGTTTACAGATAATCCTGTTTAGTTGTGGTACGTCACAGGACCTTAAAAAAATCAACCCATTAGTACTGCAACAAGGGGCCACAGAAAGAGAAGACAGATGGAAAGCAAGTGAGCATCAGTACTGGAGAAGCAGGAGCGAACGAGAGCTTGTGGGCGGGCGGGAGGAAAGAAAGGGGAACAGTCGGGGTCAATGGGCTAGGTCAGTGAGGGCCACAATGCGCTGTGAGCGGGGATCACGCCTGAGCTGGGCCTATTGCGGGAGTAGCTTGCCAGGAGAGGTCAGGAGGATAGCATCCTCAAAAAGACGCATCGCTCGAAGTTTAGCAGGCAGGTGTCGGGCATGCACCACCTTGCAGAGATACTTAATTAGGGGTTGCCAGACTGCAGTGAAATGGGTGTCACGTGCTTGTATGCGCGCTGAAAGGAGCTCCATAGTGATGACATGCCATAAGCGCACGTACCAAGCGGCGATAGGGGGCGGCTCTGACTTTTTCCAGTGTTGCGCAATAAGTTGCTTGGCTGCTCCGAGCATGTGGAGCGCAATGGTCCAATGGCTCCAGGTTACAGCTTTTAAAGTGGCCGGTTTGATGCCCAGTAGGATTGTGCTTATAGACTCAGGCAGAGGGAAACCAAGAACTTGTTTGATATGACTAAGAACTTCTTTCCAGAACAGGGCCAGGAGCGGGCAGGACCACCAAATGTGTATGAAGTCACCAGTCGCATTCGAGCACCTCCAGCACGTGGGGGACGTAGTAGGGAACATTTTGTGCAAACGTTCCAGTGTCTAGTACCACTGTGTCATGATTTTATATGCATTCTCCCTTTGCGAGATACTGCGGAAGACCCTGGGGATATCGTGCCACAGATGACCCCACTGAACGGTGGAGATCTTCCTGCCCGACTCCATTTGCCACTTGCGCTGATACAGGTGGGTGGGTGTTGAGGGAGGATGCTGTGAAAGCTGATATGTGCGAGAGATGAGGCCCTTTAAGTCGTCGAAGGAGCGGACCAGCCGCTCAAAAGGGGTGAAAGGGCGAGTAGCTGCTTCCCACATCTCAACCAAAGTGGCCCAGTGTTTCAGCTGCGCGTGTTGAAGCTCCGTCCCCAACGGGAGGTTAAATTCTTCCCTACACTGCGCAAAAGTTTCTAATACCCCCCATCGTACAGATCACAGACCGCTCTACATCCCCCCTGTGGCCAGCTATCAAAAGCCAGGGAGCGATATGCCGGAGGAAACATGTTGTTGCCCACTATAGGTGTGTCGGGGAGGGAAAGGTCATAAGGCCTCTGCGCACCGCCACTTTATCCCAGATGTCTAATACCGTTCTGGTACGTACCACCATGTAGGTGGTCCTGGAGCATGCCGTGAGGTGGAGCCACGTAAGGTCGCAGATGGTGCGCCCGGTAACCGTCCTATCCATGTGTAGCCAGCTTTCTTCACTTTCCGTGGTCGTCCACTCCCACGTGAAGCAGAGATGGGAGGCCCAGTAATAGTCTAGGAGGTTAGGGCAAGCAAACCCTCCTCTAGCCCGCAGCATCATGAGGATCTTGTGAGAAAACCTCGGCTTGCACCCACCCCAGATGAAGGTGGTAAGATCACGCTGCAGGCCCTGTATCTGATGGTGTGGGATTGGGGTGGGCAGGCACTGGAATAAATACAATATTTTAGGGAGGACCGAAATTTTAATAGTGTTGAGCCTGCCCAGTCAGGACGTCGCCAGAGGCTTCCATCTTGCAGGTCCTCCAGCACCGCTCTCCGGCAGTCACGCCAATTAATTTGGGTCAACGTATCTAAGGAAGTAGTTAGCTTGAGACCCAGGTATTGGATATGATCAGTAGTCCACTGATACGGCGCAAGCCTCTCCAGGGCAGGGATTTCCTCTTTAGGAATTGTAAGGTTCAAAACCCAGGATTTGCCAGGATTGATTGGAGTCCCGAAGCCCGTTCGAAAGCCTGCAGAAGGGAATGCAGGGCCGGGAGAGAAGTGCCCGGGCGCATGAGTGTAAGGATGAGATTGGCCGCAAATAGCGCCACCGTATTCTGATGACCCCCTATAGCAATGCCATGTATGTCCGCTTTCTGTCTAATCATTTCTGCCAGGGGTTCCACCACAAGGGTGAAGAGCAGGGGCGATAGGGGGCATCCATTCTGGGTGCCCCTGTGGATGTGAAACGGCTCGGTCAGCTGCCCATTAACCCTTACCCTGGCTTGGGGAGATTTGTTTGGCTCCATGATCCGGGAGATCATATTCTGGCTGAGCCCAATCCTCTTGAGCACCGCCCAAAGGAAATCCCAATCCACCCGATGGAACGCCTTCTCTGCATCGAGCGATAGAAAGCAAGCAGGGATGTTCCAGGCATGCGCCTTTTCCACTAAGTGCGCAAGCCTACGTACATTGTCTGCTCTCTGGCGATTGCGACTAAAGCCAACTTGGTCCGGCTCCACCAGACCAGGTATGTGGGGGTCCAGACGTTTGGCGAGAACTTTGGTGTATATTTTAAGGTCAGTATTCAGGAGCGCTATGGGGCGGTATGAAGCACATAACGCAGGGTCCTTTCCAGGTTTGGGTATAAGCGCAATTTCCCCCAAGCCCATGGAGGGCGTTGGACCATCAGTGTCCGAGAAGGAATTGTATAAGCGCAAGAGGTGGGGCATGAGCTGTGCCTGAAACATGTGGTAGAAGGTCAGCGGTAGACCGTCCTTCCCCGGAGTCCTTCCGAGAGGGAAGTCTTTTAGCGCCGCCGCCATCTCCTCTGCAGTTATGGGTCCCTCCAGACTCCGAGCATAGTGGGGGTGCAGCGGGCTCTATGTACACTGGTCTAAGACATCCTCGATAAGGGCGGGAGGTGGTGGTTCCACCTCGTAAAGTGCAGCGTAGTAGGTCCTAAAGGCCTCGCATTTGGCCCGCTCTGTGGTGACTCGCGAGCCGTCCGGGAGTGTAATATTGGCTATGTGGGCTTTTGCTGTCCGCGCCCTCAGGCGCCTTGCCAAGAGCTTACCCACTTTGTCCCCCCCCTTCATAGTACCGCTCTTTTAAGGCGAGAAGGTACCTTTCAGCCTTTTTAGTGCGCAAGACGCGTAGTTGCCCCCTTAGGTTCGCAAGCCGCCGCAGGTATGCAAGCGAGGTGCGGGCCTGAACTTGCTTTTCGGCCGTCAGATCTCAAGCGCCCGCGCAATCGAGAGTGAGATGATGTGGCCTCGGATCGTCGCCTTAAAGGCATCCCACACCACGGCGAAGGGTGTCTCAGGGATATCATTATTCGCAAAATAAGAGTCAATGGCAGCCCATATGCTTTCTACGTCCGCCGGGTCTCGGAGTATACTTGGCGGCAAGCGCCACCGCGGGGCATGGAAGGGTCCAGCGTCCGGGTCCTGCAGGAGTAGTTCAACATGGGCGTGGTCAGAGAGCCATATGGCAGACAGACACCACCAGCGTGTCCCGCACTATGGCATGGGAAATAAAGAGATAGTCAATGCGCGAATACGAGTGATGTACATGAGAGTAGAATGAGAAATCTCTTGCTTCTGGCAAACAGTATCTCCAGGCATCTGGCAAACAGTATCTCCAGGCATCCGTCAAGCCCAGGTCTGTAATTTGCGCATGAAGTGCTGTTGACATAGCCCCCATCCCGGTCGCGGATGTTCCACTACGGTCTGCCCCAGAGTCCCACACAAGATTAAAATCACCCCAAGATTAGTGAAGGGTCACCCTGTGGGATGTGGTCCCTCAAGAGTGCTCGGAGGTAGGAGTCCTGCATCTTGTTTGGTACATACACATTACATAGTGTAAATACGCGCCTCCCAATACCAACCCCCGCCTTAACAAAACGCCCGTCCGGACTATTCAAAGCCTTGATCCCCCTCTGCCTGACACCGTTCCTGCACAAGATGGCCACCCCAGCCGTTTTGGAGGCCGCCGTAGCCCAGAATTGGAGTGGGTACTTGGGATGAGCCATGCGCTGGACGTCTTCTTTCAACAAGTGTGTTTCCTGGAGAAATATAATGTCGGGATCATTTTGTAGGAGGTACCGCCACACCTGTTGCCGCTTGTTCGGAGAGTTAAGCCCCTTGACATTAAGGGAAAGCACCTTCAGGGGGTGAGGAAGGGCCATTATCGGTTCCTGTCCTTTAAGCCACCGAAGGGAGCCGCGCAGGTCAGGGAAGGGGGCGCGCAGGATCAGTTTTGATTTGCCCAGGGATATGTGCCAGCGCCTGTGCATTACCCGCCCGCCACGCTCAGGGAAATAGAGAAAGAGAAGGAAGAAAGATAGAAAAGCAGGAAAGCACAGCATTGCAGAACAGTAAACCAACGATGGCCAACTGGGCCAAAGCATTCTGCTCCCTCCATCGGATATCCTACACCCGAAGGGTCAGATAAGCCCAGGGATGTCACTCCTTCAGGAACAATTGTGGGTAGGTTTGCAGCCGACTTTAATTTCATCTAGCGAGGGGACCCCTGCGTCCACCCCCCCATTGACAGGGAGCCGGGCCGCAAATCAAGGAGGCACGTGAGTCGGCTGATCCAGCCGGAAATCAAGAGGGCGCAGGAAGTGGCAAATCTTGGACGAAAGGTGCATTGTCAATGAGCGCTTGCTTCACACATCGATGCGGGTGTGTGGTCAGACCTTCAAGTAGTCGAGGGGCATGATGCAGTTTCTTCCTTTTTGCCTTCAAGGGAGCGTATGTGTGCAATAATATCCTGTTTGGCCTACGAGGCCGAGCGTTCATCCATGGGCTGTGAGCGCCGAGGGCGATGGACCGTAGTCCAAGAGGGCTTAAGTGGCATCCGTTCCAGGCAACAGGGGCGGTTGGGGCTAGCCGGCGGCATCAACGGCAGTCGCAGTAACTGTGCCACTTCCGTGTAGGATCGCAACACTCTGCGTTTCGTTTCCCACTGGAAAATAAGGGCGAACGGGTGGCCCCACTGGTAGGTGATGCTCATGCTCCGTAACTTTTCAGTCACCGGTTTAAAAGCTCGACGGCGCTGCAGTGTGTTGGGTGCCAGGTCCTGAAAGATTTGGATCTTATGCCCATCGTAGCAGAGATCCACTTGGCGTGCGCTGCCTTGAGTATGACCTCCTTCTCTGTTAAAAAATGCACTCTAGTCAGGATGTCCGGGAGGAGGTCTGGCCTCCCCTCGGGCCCGGAGACCCAAAGCCGGTGGAGAGGCGTCCTCATCCCCCCAGACCTCGTGGAGGAGCTGCGGCACATATGTCATGATGTCCTTCCCCTCTGCGCCAAGAGGAACCCCCCGGATGCGGAGGTTGTTCCGTCGGCTTCTATTTTTCAAATCTTCCTGCTTTACTTGAAGCTCTAAATGCTGCTCCTCCAGCGCTGCCAGACGTTGCCACAATTGTTCCTGGTCCTCCGTGCGGGCATCTACAGTCTTTCATAGTCAAAAAGTTTTTTTTTTTTTTAAGAATTTCTTTAATTATAGTGCTTATAGACAAAGTGTCAATCGGGGCTATCTCCTTGTGCTGACCTTTGACTCAAATCTTAAAAGTTAAGCCGACTGCAATGGAATGCGGGTCAGATACAGAGGCCACCCAGGCCCGGCTGAAACAGTATCTTTATGGAGAACAATCGTCTACGTCGAGCAGCAGCTGCTAGGAGCAGAGGAGGCGATGCGTCATAGTTGATCCGAAGAATTGTGGGTTGGTTGTGAGTCACGCAGTCCGATTACGCATTGTCATCGAGCTGAGGGCAATGAAGGCAATGCATTTTCATCAAACTGTACAGTCGATGCTGTGAAGTCCTCAAAGCAGCGATGCATCGACTTCAAAGGCAAATGCATTGGTTCTGAATTTCAAAGCAGGCCATGCATGGTTTGGATTCTTGCTGATCAGTCCAGGAAAACCTAACTCCAAGGGCCCAGGACTAGATTGGCATCACTTGGCAGGGTAGGACTCACATATGGCAGAGTCCAGGTGCTGGTTGGAAGGTTTCAAGCAGTCGTTGGTGCCCTGGACTGAAGAACAGGAGAAAAGCAGCCCTTTGAGGGACTTGCTTATAGGTATGTAGAGATTCAGGTCCAGTACTTCTCACCACTAGGCAAGGGGCAGTAGGGCAGGCACAGCAGAGCAGGAGTCCAGCAAATCCATCAGAGTCCAGCAGAGTGTCACTCCTTTCAGCAGCTGTTCTTCCTGGCAGAGTTTTCTCAGGTCCAGAGTGTTCTGAGTTGGTGGTATCAGGGATCCAGTACTTATACCCAGTTGTGGCTTTGAAGTGGGGAAGACTTCAAGGAGAGGCATTTGAAGTCCACAAGGCCCCTGCCCTTCCTGCCCTGGCTCCAGACTCACAACAGGGAGGTATGCAGCTCTCAGTGTGGGGACAGGCACAGTCCTATTAAGGCACAAGTATCATCTCCTCTCTCCCATCTATCTCAGGGAGACCCATCAACCTGGTGAGGGACCATTAGGATGTAATTGACACACCTCAGCTCCCTTTGTGTGTAACTGTCTAGAGGGAATACACAAAGTCCAGCTGTCACCCATCCCAGACTTGTATTCTGAGCAAGGCAGAGGCACAGAAGGTTATAGTAAGAAAATGCCACCTTTCTTTAAGTTACATTTTCAGACTTACAATGTAAAATCCAACTTCACTATAAGTTGTGATTTTAAATTGTGAGTCCAGAGACACCAAACTCGAAATGTCCCAATTAGAAATTACTCTTGTAAAATGTAATAAGGTCATCCCAATAATAACCTATGGGCAAAAAAAGGAACTGTGTAGTGAAAAAAAATGTAAGAGTTTTTAATTACCTGGACATGTAACGTTAAAAGTACAAGTCCAACTTTTTATATACAATACACCCTGCCGATTTTGGGGCTGTTCAGAGCTTACCATAGGGTTGGCATTTATGTTTTGAAAAAGAAGGTTTGGGTTGGCAAGTGGGTTATCTTTTCAGGTCAACTTGTCAGTTTAAAACTGCACACACAGGCTCTTCAATGGCAGGCCTGAGACACGCTTAACGGGCTACTTGAGTGGGTGGCACAATCAGTCCTGCAGACCTTCTAATAGCATTTAATTTACAGGCCCAGGGCACATGTAGTGCACTTTATTAGGAACTTATAAGTAAATTGAATATGCCAATTGTGAATAGGCGAAAGTTACCATATTTTATGGACAGGGCACCTGCGCTTTAGCACTGGTCTGCGGTGGTAAAGTGCCCAGAATCCTAAAGCCAGCAAAAATGAAGTCAGCAAAACAGGAGGTCAGAAAGCAAAAAAATCTGGGGACACCACGCCAAGGATCCCAGGTCTAACACTGCCCTCTGCTGTTTGCGCTGTAGCCAATCAGGCGGGGGGTACAAAGAGGAAGCAGGGCGTGGGAGCGCAGCGGAGGTGCGCAGTGGGAGCGCCGAAGGCACGCCTAAGGCAAGCCCGTCTGTGCTAGTTTGTGCCCGTCCGTGCCTGGATGCTGCCAGCAAGTGCTGCCCATTTTGCCCTGGCAGGGTTTCCTTAATGAGGTACTCAAGAGAGCAACTGCTGGGAATGGAGCAGAGATGTGAGGGGGTTTCAGCCAGTAGGGAGGGGGCCCTTGAAGGCTTCTGTATGAACTGTGACCAGCCGAGGGACCGGGTAGGGCCCGCAAATAATCCTCCAACCCCTCAGCCACTAAGAGAACAGGGAGTGAACTAGCCAAAGGGGGGCACCCTCGGTAACATAACTGCTCACCGGAAGGATCTTTCCAGGGGTTGTGTATCAACGCCAGGTCAATCTCTAAACACTCGGGGGAGTTATGGAACCTTCTGGAGGTTGAAAAAACAGACCTACGTTTGCTGACTGAAACCTGGCTTCAAAGCCATTAAACCCCGGTTCTAGTGGTTGCTTTCCCTGAAGACTATATTGTGACAAGATTAGATAGGATAGGTAAGCGGGGAGGTGGGCTTGCAGTAGCAACACAGGCCCCCCACCACACAAAAGTTTTGGACACTCTGCTAACCTCATATATAGGGCTTTTGGTGTTTCAGATAGAGTCTTTCAAGGGGTCTAGATGGAGGGGAGCGGTAGTGTATCATCCTCCAGGAGAGAGTAAGCAATTGTTTTGCTTTACTCTTTTGGAAACACTTGCCCCTTACATACTACAATCTGACTACTGATGTGTTAACAGGAGACTTTAATCACCATCTGGAAGACACCTCGAATATAGACTCCAAGTCCCTTCCGTCAGCAATGGAATCATTGGGGCTTCTCCCTAGAGTGTACGAGCCTACTCACATTTCAGGTCATACACTGGATTCCATATTCTCAAACGTCCCTTTTTTGTCCGTAAACTCACGCCAGGAGATTACATGGCCCAACCACTGGGCCTGAAGATTCTCTTTCAGCCAGCCAGAGGGTGTAATGAAGCCCTCAGTCAGGGAGGGTCTTCGGAGGACATGGAGGAAAGGTTACGCCAGAAGCCTTTGGCATGGCCTATCCAGCCCCCTTGCTGAAGAGGGAGCTGGATAGCAATAGGGCCCTGGAAAAATGGGAGGGAGCGGTCGGGAAGGCCCTGGACAGTATCGCCCCACTGAAAGCAGTGAGAGTAATAGGGAAACTGGCGCCTGCACCTTGGTACTCGGAGGAGCTCAAAGTGGAGAGAGGCTGGTGAAGAAGTCTGGAAAGAAAGTGAAGAAAAACGAAATGTCCAGACGGCAAGTCAGCCTATGCTGCGGCATACAGAGCCTATTTAGGCCAATGTGAAATTGCCAGAAGAGAACATCTGAGTCTGCGGATAAGGGAGGCAAAACATTTGTGACAGGAACTTTTCAAGATATTAAAAGAGTTCACCAACCCTATAGTGCAGTGGTTCCCAAACTGTGCACAGTGGCTCCCTGGGGAGCCATCAAACCTTGCCAGGGGAGCCGCGCACCAACCACTTTAATGCATTTAATGTTGAAGAGGTTGTTGGCTTCAGTTAAACTAATTAGACTTAAACACATGTTGTTGATGATTTATAAGTGACATGCCTAATGCTGTAAATGCAGTGCTTAATTGATGACATGTTGAAGGAGATGACCTCTATATTTCACTGGATCCCCACATTCCAACACTCCCAAACAAAGCAGAAGATGACGGATTTATTTTGTTACTCGTTAATAGTTTCATTTTTTTCCAAATGCATTTTACACCAATGCAAGTTTCCCAGGAAAGTACAGTTGTTCTGTCTATTAAACAAACTAAGTATTATTAACCCCTTCCATGCTCATGACGAGCTCAGCTCGTCATGCAGTACACTGCTCGTGTGCTTATGACGAGCTGAGCTCGTCATGAACAATGGGATCATGCAAAGGTCAGCACAGAGGGGGAATTGCTGCAGCAGTCAAGGTGTTAAGTAATGACATTTTGTACTTGAATAATAGGTACTTCCAGTACACATGTCTTGCAGTACACACACATTTTCAGACAGGCCTGCTCTCTCCTCAAGCAAGGGGAAGTAAAACACTTTATACGGCAAAATGCCAACATTAGGAAGCAAGAAAGAGGGTCGTTAAAAAGAAAAGAATTCAGAGGAATTTATTTTACCTGCATTGATTTGGAGGCAATTTTAGGGAGGAGACAGCAAAAATAAGCTGTATGTGGTTTAGAAAATTGAAAAAGGTGTATTGGCACGTATAATATGGGTAGAAATGGAAGTGCATGCAGATTCTTCAAGCGCAGAAACACTTTGGCAATGGGCCACCATGCATAGGGGTGCTATTAGGCACTGTAAGTGGGATAAAAAAAAGTTTGGCAGGGTACGCTAAAAAAGGCATGGGTAAAGAAGTGTGTATAGGAATATTTTATTAGAGGGGCCGCCTTAGTAATATAACACATCCTGCGTATATGATTATAATACCTTCATCAGCTTTATCCCAATTATTTTGTAATGTAATAAGTGTCTTATATAGTGCAGGCTACACTCCAGGGAGCATCTTTGCGCTTTTAGAAAGAGAACCTGAAGCCTGAAACCGGGGGTCTGGTGGATTGGTACAGTTTAGATTAGGGATATACTTTGTGTTTTGGATAGAGTATAGATCCAAGTTTTGAGGGTCTTTCTAAAGATGGATTCAGTTGGGATTAAGCAGAGGTGTGGTGGGAGCATGTTCCAAGCTTTAGAGCCCAAAACTGCCAGGGCTTTCCCTCCTCTCATTTTGAGTCTAAACTTGGGAATGGTGAGGAGGTCGGCAGTTTGGGATCTAAGACAGCGTGAGGGGGTGTAGCGTTTGAACGTACAGAGTATGTAACTAGGTCCTTTCCCATTAAAGGCTCTGTAGGTGATCAAGAGAATCTTTAAGAGCACATTTTCAGGGAGAAAAAAGCAAGTACTCCCAATGCCGGGCTTACATCCGCTCTACCCTCCAAAAAAAGTAACAGTGGGGAGCCACGGGCAATGGCCGATGGGTCAAGGGAGCCACAGGTCAAAAAAGTTTGGGAACCACTGCTATAGTGAGTAATGTTGTGGCCCCCCACACTCAAGAACTATGTGATTACCTGGCCACACACTTTCGAGAAAAGATTGACAACATATATATCTTGCTGGGGGAGGAGAGACCCTTAGTAAGCCCACCCCGCAGACAAGAGACCCCTCACTACCTAAATTCGACTCATTTGCCACCATTACTACGGAGCAAATAGGGGTGGCACTTGCAGCAACAAAGTCAGAGTCAGACTGTGCCCCTCCTATCATCATGGCAGATCTGGCCTTAATCTTAGCTGCCTCACTGTCTTCAGTTTGTAACATCACTCTGGATACAGCCACCTTCCCGAACAAGTTGAAGAAAGCATCGATCAAACCTCTCTTAAAGAAAAGGTCTGCAGACCCATCACAGATGAAAAATTACAGGCCAATCTCCCTTCTTCCATGTTGTTTGAAAGTCATGGAGAAGATGATCAATCAACAACTAACCGATTATCTGGAACAACATCAATTGCTGGACCCTGCCCAATCGGTTTTTTGAGCAGGTCACAGCACCTCGTGACCTTTGCTCCATGCCCTACACTGGCTGTCCATTAAAAAAAGAGCCGTCTTTAAACTTCTCACACTGGTGTTTAAGGCAAGTCGAGGCTTGGGGCCAGTATACTTAAGGAAGAAAAAGAGGCCTTAAATCCCCGGGTGCCTCCTTAGGTCAAGCAATCAAAACCTTCTAGTGCCATGTAAGATCAATAAATCTAGAATGGGAGGGCGGGCATTTTCCTATCTTGCCCCCTTTCATTGGAACAGGTTACCGGAAGAGATATGCCACTGTACTTCTCTGGCATACTTCAAGAAAAGCCTAAAGACCTGGATGTTTTAGGGGTATGCTTTGATCATGGTCCCTGCTAGTGACCTGCCAAGGCGCCGAGAGATCCCACTGGGGATGATCCGTTGCGCATACAAGTGTTAAATAAAGTAAATAAAATACATAAATATATAAATAGTTCAAGTAAATTTAGCCATTAGAATAGATTTCACTTCTTTTTTTTAATGAGGCAGTAGAGGGTTTCTGTCTCTTTTCTGGTGGCAAAGCATTCCAGAACCTTGAAGCCATTCCTTAGAAAGTCCGGTTATATGTTTTCTTCTTGGCAAATCTTTTCGGTTTCAGAAGAAGATTTCTGGCGCTCCTGGTGGATCTGTTACCACAAGAGAGTACCAGTTTCTGACCTAGATAACTCTGGGTATTGTGCTGTAGGGCCTTGTGCGTCATACATGCAATGTTATGATGAATTCTAGCCTCAAAAGGTAGCCTGTTGAGGGCTCTTAGAACCGGGAAGATGTCACAGTTTCTTTAGGAGCAAGTGATGAGCCTAACAGCTGTGTTGATTGAAGCTCTTAGAAGGGCGGTCGTTGATCTGGGAAGACCGCAAGAGCGACACTCTTGGGATTACTAGAGCTTGCACTGCCTGTTTGAAGTCATTTGCGGGCAGAAAGTGTTTCAGTCTTCTCAAGGTGTTCATCTGAAAATTTGCTTTTTTGTCGAGGCGCTGTTGTGATTCTTCATATTTAGATTTCTGTCCAGTGTTATTCCCGGTGACTTTGCTGAGTCGACAAGGAGAGGTTGAGCTTTGAGTGCTGTTAGGTGGTTCAGCCAATCGAGGATGATAGTCGATTGGTTGGGGAGAGCGATTAAGAGGAATTCAGTTTTGAGGGTGCTTCACTTCAAATGGTTTTCGGCAAGCCAGGACTGCGTTTTTTGAAGTGTTGAGTTGAGAGATTTGATCGCCGCAAGTGAGTGGATCTTTATGTAGAGTTGTGTGTCATCTGCGTACATGTGATAATGGACCTTAGAGGCGCTGAGAAGTTTGGTGAGTGGTTCCATGAAAAGGTTGAAATGTGTGGTTGAGAGGGATGATCCCTGCGGTAGTCCTTGAGTGACTGGGACGGGTGTGGATAAGGATTGATTAACCTTGTATCTTTGTGATCTATTTTGGAGTAAACAGGTGAACCATGCAAGTACAGAGCCAGATAATCCTATTCTGTATTTCAGGAGATCTAGCAAGTTGTCGTGTTTGACTGCATCAAAGGCTGAAGATAGGTCAAGCAATATTAGTAAACAGGCTTCATTTTGGTAAAGGATTATTAGTGCGTCATCATTTATGTGGGTCAAGGCTAATTCCGGCTGAGGAAAACATGGATTTGCGCCAAACGTTAATACCCCTTCAAAGAAGGCGCTAACAGGAGAAATGCTTTAATTTCTCTGTGCTTTTTCGACTTTGCATGCGTGCTGCACCATGCAGCATGTATGCAAAGTGGGAAAAGCTTGCATCGTGCCTAGCATAGTATTTTGTAGTGGAAGGGCACCCTTCCTGTACAAAACCAATGCTACACTTATGCACACACGCTAGCGCTACAGTGCTAAGGGGTGTGCATGGCGCACAGCAGCTGAAATCAGCTCTGGTGCCAGGGAAAGGGGAGGAGAGACCCATATTTCTGAAGATATGGCTCTCTCCTGCTTCCTACCTGTTGCGCAACTCAGCACAGCCTCGAGGGGACTGCACTGCGTAGTGTGAATTTTTGGAAAATCTCCCCATAGTTTGAGTATCTGCATCTAGTTTTAAGATGCTATGAATCTTCTCCTAATATGGGCAATCCTTTTGGCTTAATTTTGAATTACAAATGTGACACATCTCCTTTTTCATGAGTCCTGCAAACAGTTTCTAATGTCCAAAATCCTTTTAGTGCACTAGCATGAGGCACAAATCACTAGCCTTGGATAGAGCTTTCAATTGACCTTAGCCGTTTTCCCATCTAGTCAAATGTTTCCTGTGTTGCAGAACCTTCTCGAGAGAGGTTTAGATTAACTTACTTAGCCTTTGTTGTTTGTCTTCTTTCACAGGGCTGGTGAAGTGGTGCGAAGCTCAGTAGGGATTCCAGCTTGCATCAGGCAAGTATACTCAGGTTCCAGAGGAGTGAGTGGAGTGCAGCTTTTGCCTCCACAATCCACGAAGCCAAGCAGGTTTCAGGTGCAAGTATGCATTTATATAAATGCCCCAAACGCATGAGAACAGTCCAGAACTGTCTGACCCCTTCCTGTCTGCAAGAGGCAATGGTTTACAAAAACACCAACTGGCAAAACAAGCATAAATAAACAGGTGTCTCCATCCTGTTATGTAAGATACAGTATTTGCATATGGGCAGACGATGAGCGCAGGTCTGGAAAAACAGGCGCTTCCGTCCTGTTTCGTGAAAACCAGTCTGGATAAACAGGTGTCCTGCTTGTTAGAATAAGGGAGCGGTGGTAAACCACCAAAGGCCATAGCGGGAGAGGTGAGAAGAGGGAAAACTTTGAGGCAGAAACAGAAACAAAACCTTCCAGAGTTGAGAGTGGGTACTTTGTGTGCCTGCTGCCTTCCTTGATTTTATAGCCATTTCTCAGTCTTCCTTTACAGAATCAAACCCCGATTCCGCACTAATCAGGGTCACCATGGTAGGCACAGAAATGACCATGAAATGTTGATAGGGCAGACACTCGTATGTATTGCCACCATCATGGGGAGGTGAGATCAGCCAGAGGGTATCTAGAGTCAAAGTGCCCAGGCAAGCCCAGATTGGTCTTGGTCTGATAGATGCATGCATCCTTGGAGGTCAATGCTCTTCGGATGTATTAGCTCTAGATTTACCATGGTTGTCCAGGTGTAGATGGATCTATCAAAGGAAGCATAACATTTAATGAGCCAACTGCAGTTTCAATATACCAGTCATGTGTACTCACACATGCCTGTCTTAATCTTTGAAACAGGATTATGCTACTGTGCATTCACAACTGATCTGTTGCCACTCTCACATTATATTTGAAGCAGTGTACATTGTGGAGAAGGAGTGTGCATGGCATCTTGTGATTTCATAAAAAGTAGGATCCTGAGATATTTTGGTGCAATGCAATATCTTTGTACAATATGACATAGCCACCGTTTTCTCAGCTACCTGCCATTGACTGCCCTATTTACTGAGCAGAAGAAGTGGGCGAGTAAAAAGGCAAGATACAATTGCTGAAGTCCCTCCCTGAATCATCACCAGCCATTCTCGCCATATACTTCAAAGATTTTAGCTTTCTTGGTAACCTCAAGCACTATAATAAATGTTCCCTACCCTATGAGCGCTCATTCATCTACTGTAATAGTGAAACAGACGTATGCCATTGAATAGGCAATATTCCATACACCATGAATGACAGATACTTGTTGGAAGTGGTTTCCTGGAAGAGGTATCAATATCTGCTGCTTTCCCCACTTCTCTCCTTCAGATCCACTTCAAGGCACGCACTGTGTTGGTGGCAGGTCAAGTTGTGCCATTGGGAACTCACTATTGATGATAGAGAGCCGACATAAGAGCTCACAGTTGTTGTGACCACCCAATGATTCCTTGTAAATGTGTGTAGAGGTTAAAGGGGGTCAGAGGTCAGGGATTGGTTAGTTATATTTTTTAGGGGAGGTGTGTTACAGGAGACTAGGTATTGTTAGATTAGAAGAAGGAAGGATAGTGATCTTGTAAATGGGTTGTGGGCAATTTGCAGAAATACAATGATAGAGAATAGGGATGCATGCATGTCTCAAAGTAGGTTGTTCTCAGAGAGAGGAGGCATGCAGAGGATGGAAGGAAATAGAGGGATATTTGAAAGAGAAAAAAAAATCAGAGAGCTGACAAACAGAATTTAATTAAAAGGCAGTTTCCATACCAGATTAAGGAACATAGAGAATATTTGGAGGATGCAGGATTGAAAAAATAAAGAACATTATTTACTTGTGAATATTATGCTATATTTGTATTTTTGATAGGCACTAGATTCATGTACACCATCTATCTGCTGCTAGGCTACCGATAGACCGGCCATCCACCCAGACCATTCAGTGAGCTCAAGGGTTGAAAGTGAAAAATAATGACTGGATGCGTATATTCAGAAATATCAAGAGCTTTAGGCCGCACTCAGTGGAAGCAGTAATTTTAAGATCATAGCAGTGTTAACATACATGGGAAATGATGTACACATTGAGAAGGAGCATCTTTAAATGCTTGGAGTGGCTATCTACTGGCGTTCATCCTCAGGCTTGCTTCCCAGTGTTAATTACAAAGCAGAGTGGGGTGGTATCCATTTGAATTCCTCTGGCTTGCACCTGCACCAGAAGAAAGATGAGAATAGCTTCACAGACAGTGAAAGTGTATTACTTGCATTGTACTGGCTGGAGGGCCAGAGAAGCAAGAACTGGGGTGTGTGTTGATGGTGAAACCTGTGTTTCCTACAAAACAAATTTCTTAAGGGGCTACAACGTGATAGTCTAACTGTATAGTATGAGCTAATTGGGTTTGAATTTCCCAATTAAGATGGACCTGTGCAAAGTTAAACAGTAGTAGAAGTGAAAGTGATTGCATAGTAAGTATACCTACTGTGTACTCACACCAAATTATCAATCATTGTTGGGATGGAAAAGTCCCCTGCATGGTAATGATTCTGCAGTCCTGTCCTTAGTGCGCCAACTGCAATGATATCTGGATCCCTGATACTGATATTTGGTTGCAAGTGAACATCGATCATGCATGTATACCATTACCAATGCCTGTTTATGGTAATGCCATCTGTTTAGACCGAGATGGGGGCACCATCAGAAGGTGGAGGTCTACTCCTCTTACCCAGAGATAAGTGATATGAAAACAGTAGTTGCACCATACCCGTTTTTGTGTTAAGGAGAATCAGCAATGAGAACAGGCCGTTTTACCTCTGTCACTTAAATGGGGCCTACTGGTCCACTAGAGTACAGTTCAATGGCTGTGTACTTAACTCACCCTTGGCCTGCATGGGGTGTGTGTAGTGCTGCACAGCACGTAACACTTGCACATGCATGATGGGTTGCATGTGTGTGTCTTTGGATGGTACATAACATGGTGGTCTATGGGTTCCATTTTGGAAACCCATCACATGGAGAGGCGAGTATTGGGCTGATATGCACACACCCAAGAGAAGGGAAATAGAACAGTCCCTCAGTACATCAAACAGCTCTTTTACTCCGGGAAGAGTTACTGGTCAGTGGGGCCTGTGCTCATTGTCAGGGAGATAGTATGACTGACAGACAAGTCCGGCACTAATAGGGGGTTTGACAGAGGCTAGGGTTATGGCCTGATTCACAAAGGTAAAGTTAGACAAATGTCTAACTTTATGACTTTCGGTATTCACAATATTATACATATACTCTTAAATGCCCATTGTGAATACCGAAAGGCAAACTTTATGACTTTCAGTATTCACACAGAGCATTTACCTTTCTGAATCGGGCCCTTAGTCTTTAGATCTTAATGGGGCATATTCCCATGGAGTCTGACACTAGGTGTGATCTCCAGTTATTCCTTTGGACTGAGAGGTGGTTCACTCAGAACTGGAGCAACTCCTACTTTGGCAGAGTGTCCCTTTGGCAAAGGACAGTGCAGAGGCAAGAATGCTTCAAAGGAGCTGACACTGCCAATACGAATTTCAAAGGCCAGACACTAACTCACGTATGTGTCTTGGTTTGGACAATAAAGGTAGGAGCATTAGCCCCATACTTTGTTGAACAGAACCTTGGCATCAGGAGGGGTACGTTTGCCAGGATTTCTTTGCTGACGGAACAAGGACCGGGGACCAAGGTGTGCCAACTTCCCATGTGCATGAGGGTTTATCACCCAAGATCCAATAACATGTACCTTGCCCCTGGAACACTAGTAGTCTGCCAAAGTCAGTGGCCTTTGTGAGGCAGAGAGGAGTGCTTAGAAGCCTGCCAGCCAAGACCAGTGGATCTTGTGAGAAGGAGGAGAGAGCCTGGGGGGAGAGAGGCCCAGCGTTGAGCAATTTAGTAGCTCCTGGTGAGCAGTGTGTGAAGTGTTCTTATATGTCAGGACCTTGTTGCAAGAGAGGTGTCTCGTCTTTGACAGAAATGGATAACCTCTATCGGGTCCATCACCTGTGTCTGTGACCCCTGTATGCCAGAAGGGAGCCACTGAAGACTGTGGGGGCTGTTGCCTGGATAATCCTACCAGATTAGGAGGGTTGCCTGTGATTATAACTACCAGAAGCTAGGAGGAGTCACTAGGACCATAGGGACTGTAGCTGTGTCAGAGAGGTCCCCGTAACCAGCAGCTGCTCCTCCACAGAGACGGAAGAGCATCGCCCAACTGCTGTTCAGCAGTGTGAAAAAGAAAGATAAAATGATAATAACACAAAGTTATCATCATTTTATTTTTCAGTGCGAGCTAGGTTAGGGCGGGGTGGTCTGTCAGAGCAGGAAATATGTGCAATTAAGTGCTCATGATGGTTTGTCCGGCCGTCTTGGGCTTGCCGAATAGTCATGCATAATTATCATGTTCTCCACCAGTATTGCACAGCCTGGGTGGAGAACATGCACATGCTCCCACTCCCTGTCTGAGTCTGAACCAGGCCACTCAGACGAATCACATTGCTGCTGTTATGCTGGTAACTCTTGCATCGTAATTGGCTTAGGGGAGCCTGTGTGGTTCCTGCTTCTGGGAGTCAGGAAGAGAAGCGGAGAGAGTTGACGGAGGAGAGACAGCGGCCCTGCAGCGGTAAATGTTATATATTTTTTTCCACACACCTCTCCCCAATACCCCCATTCCATACCAGCTGCCACTGCCTGCAAACCATGGAGGGACCCAGAAACAAGACCAGAAGCCGGCCTGCTTTGTTCAAAATAACGGGGGGGGGGACTGCAAAGAGGGATCTGTTACACCCGGAGGTCTACTGTGACCACCTCATAATCACTGCCCCTGCTGAACGCAGGATAAGACGGTGCATGCTGCTTGCTATGGTAGTTCAGGGGGCAAAGAGCCCTAGCTCCCAGACACTTTGGATGCCACAATCAGATAATATTGAAGCAGGGATGCAGGCCCTTCATCAAGATCTTTGTTCTGTTCAAGCGCTGACTTTTTAGGAGATAGCCAGACTTTGATGCAAATGCTAGTGGGCCACACCTGGAAGCAAACCTGAGTTCCATCTGGGGACAAAGAGTCAGTGTGGAGAGAAGGCGAGGAGAGAAGGGACACACAGAGGGGAGAAACTGCCTGGTTCAGTGCTAGAAGGAGTTGTGAGCCTTTGCAGATCTTATTCCCACCGCTCACTGAAGAACCTTGGTCTGCTCAACCCGCACTATCACTGACAGTCAAGTGCTGTAAAGGTAGTGCTTGGCCCAGTTACTCAGAGCCCACAGTATTTCAGGCCCTGGGGAAACAGGAGTGAAAGGACACAATGCAACAGTTGGCCCCAATAGCTCCTGCTTACCCTGTGGGCATCTGAAAGGAGTTCAGGCAATCACTTTAAGACTAACCACAATATCAGGTTTCAGAATGATCTTCACTACCTCCCTTTAGCCTTTCATGAGACAGACAGATAAGGCAATATTTCTTGACAGTTATTTGAATTTGTTGAACTGGAATAGCACTGGATTATATCCTCTTGTGGAACTGTCTGCAGCCATCATGGGATATGAATTATCTTCCTCCAAAACACTTATTTCTTAGATAACCTTGATTTGGCAGATTATTTGCTTTTAATACCCGTTCTCTAAGGAGACATGCTAAAGCTGGCATAGCTACATTATTAAGGTCTTTCTATGTATGGCAAAGTACCAATTTACCAATTGTATCAAATTCATTGTTTTATTTACAGCAATTGGTAATTTCGTTAAGCAAGACATACATATTCCTTTTAGGGTTACAACCCCCCAGGCTCAAATAATCTGAAGCAGGGTTTCATAGCCTCTTTGTATGCTTCTAATATTTAAATATTGTAATGTTCAAATCTCTAACTTTAATAATGGAGTTTCAGAATTAGTTATTGTGGATGGAATTTGGGAACTTAACATTCTTAAATGGACGAACTGAAGGCAATTGTAAATTACCCTGAGATTCGCCATCTGATATTCAGGGAAGGGACAGCAAGGTCTTAAACCTTGAGCTAAGGGGGCTACTTCTCCTTTGCTACACCTAAAATAGATGAGAGGCAGACAGTGCTGAGACAATATTTTATCTGGATTCCTGGAGTGTTAGGTGCTCTAAAAGAATCAACATTCTTATTCCTGTTTTCATCAGTGAAGGATGCCACGCAGGATTCGCCATTTTGAATTCCTAAGAATTAGGTCCTTTAGAAAAAAATCCCATTTAGATTCCAGGGGCCAAATAACAAAAAGTGCCAAGGGTATGTGCATCATCTGAGAGATTTTATTATTGTATAAGGGGCTGTCGATGCTGGTGTGGCTCCTGTGTAACACGGATCAGATTGTGCATATTTTATGCTAGCACAATCATAAGGGGGCATTATTTCATTTGCATGCAGGTAGAACTTCATCGAAATGGGGAAACACTTTGCCTTTGCACCCGTGCATATTTTATGCTAGCACAATCATAAGGGGGCATTCTTTCATTTGCATGCAGGTAAAACTTCATGGAAATGGGGAAACACTTTGCATTTGCACCCATGTCATTTTATAGAAGAAGTGTACTGATTAGTGTGTCAAAAAGAGGTAGCACACAGTTAGTGCACCCCACGAAGGTGCCCTTTGGCAGGGACTCACTGGGTTACCAGGTAACGCTCAGGCATTATCCTGCAGATGGGTGCACTCACTAATTTCATCCACCAGCAGGGTGATCTCCGTCCCCTTTGGAATGCAGAATGGTTGCTTTCTGCTCAGTGAAAAAATGATCGGTAACTTCAAACAGCCAATCAATCTTTCACTAATGTGCTCTTGCCAGTGCAGGCATTGGGTCTCCACCTACAATGAGAACAGGGCATTTGCGAGGATTCAGCTCACTGACCCAGCCTTTGGCCAGCGTGCACACTTGGGAATCCCAGGAGTGTTGGGTACCATGCAGGAATAACCATTTCTATTACTGGATTTTTGGGTTACATGCAGGAGCCACCATAGTGATTACTGGATTATTATGTGCCATTTAGGAATCTACATATAGATTCCGGAACTGTGCAGTGCCATGTAGGACTCAACGTTATGTGTCACATAGTCTCATTCTGTGTCATGGTGCACACTTAAGGGTGTGCATTTCGTGCAGAGCTGGACACAGTACCATTACACATCAAATTCACTATTCACAGTACAGGCACGAACCCAGACCTGCACGGGGAGCAGCACCTTAGTGAAAGGTAGACCAGTAGTTTGAATCAGCTAGCCCACGTTTCACTGGGTAGGTGGCAACCCAGCCTACAGTTCAAAAGTGGATGCACTGAGTAAGTTCCTGCAAACTCCAGTGTACCACCTCTTTGTGGTGCCCAATCCACGCACCTCCCAACAGCTTATTTTTCTCTGCACCCACCCTTGTAGTGCTGTTCAGCCACAAAGGATTTACTAGTTTTCATGGAGTCACACCCATGAATTAGGTGCATCTCTTAGGACTAAATCAGTGCACACTTAGTGCTGATGTGATCTATATTACAGAAGGGACTGCACAAGCATCAGCAGCTACTTCAGTAATGCCCAAGTGCCCCAGGGGTACAAAAAGCAGGCATGCCAGCCCATTACACCCTAGAGGCGCTTTCCATAATATGCCCTCCACCCCTGGAGCGTTGGGCACCATGCACAACTCATCATTTAGCCCGATCAGACTGTTGGTTAGGATAGGCTAGTGTGTGCATGGACACAATGACACATCATTCTTCACATTGGCACACATACAGAATGTTAGGGGAAAATGTAAATTAAAACTGGAAGTGTTCTAGCCCACTATACCTAGAGAGAGGCAGTGTCTATCTCATGGGTAGAGAGGAGAGCTAAGTAAATATCATGTAACCTGCTTTCATAAAGAGGGAGGGACAGTGTGGAGACTGTCACCCTATTTCCTGGCTGAGAAGGACTAGGGAGTCAGTGGAGTGGAGACACTCTAATTTTCAAAGTGCAGCTGTTTTCAAAGTACGGCAGTTTTTTAGGATACTAACCAAGATAAAATTATGCTATGCTTCAGGAGGCCTAAACTCACAAGACGTTCAGGCCCTCATTCCTATGCAGGACTAATTAAAAGTAAACCTCATCTACTGAGTGAGTCACAAATGCACCTTTCAAGTAAAATCCCACAGCTGGTAATAGCCGGAGCAATTTTGCTGTCTTAACGCGTGGCATTGGAATAAGAGTAATAGGGCTGAAGGGACTAGCTCCTTATTTAACTATGCTGGAAATTAGACTTCTTATCATAGTTAGTCCTAAAGGACATAAAAGAAGATCTGCCGAGAGGTCCACTGGATGGTCACCCTAAAAGGATGCACCCACATATTGCTCAGTTTTATAGCATCTGTAGGATTTAAAGGGCAAATGCTAGGTGGTGGCGGAGTCACAACAGATTTCCAAAATTCAAGAGTGAGTTAACTATAGTACTTAGTTTAACTAAAGCACCAATTTCCAACATGGCAACTGACTTTGCAAGAATAGTTACAACTCTTTCATGAGCACTTCAATGAAAGAGGTAGACTTTGCAAGCCAAAAGGCTCAGGCACAAACTTCCAATGAGGTTCACATAAATTACAGACTAAAAGAGAGTGGTGAAAAGTTCCAAAACTCTCAAGCATGACTCTGTTGAAGTGAGGGTGAAGTTGTGAGGCACTGGATTAGTGGTTAGCATACACAATGCCAAATGGTTCACATGAGCCATGAGAGTTTGCATAATAATGCTCAGCCAGAGCTTCATAATTCCTGGAAAATTCCGGCTTTGATGTGAAACACCAGTATCCCTATCTATGAACCTTTGATGTTTCTTGAGAAAAAGCTGTAACATGAGATCATTGTGTTTCTAATGTCTGCAGGAGAAACTCCCGGATGATGTCATGACCTCCTAACCCATCATCACCAAGGCAGAAACAGCAGTGACAATGCAATTTGTTCAATCATCAGCCTCATATATATACACCAAAGGACTAGACACAATTTGCACAGCCTTGACCCAGATACCTCAACAACTATATCAGAACAGCTCCCTTCCTGGGCCCCTAGTAACATGCCACCATATTGTCCAATTGAAGAAAGCTAAAATAGACCCTAAGATACTAGGCAAATACTGATTGATCTCCTTGCTGCTCTATCCCAATAAAGTCTTGGAGAATGCCAGCAACAAATGACTGGCTAAGTAACAATACCCCAATCTGGATTCAGACCCAACCACAGCCCTGAGATTGCTCTCATGGCTGCCATAGATGACATACAACTGTCATCTATGCAACTCTCATCCTTCTAAACCCATTTACTGCCTTCAAAACGTTCTCCCTCCCCATCCTTATTCAGTGCCTCCACAAGGCTCGCACAAGAAGGCCCGTCCTGCACTGGATCTGCTTCTTCTTCAACTGATGTAGCTAGTCTGGTCCTAACACTTCAGCTGCCACCAAACTCATCTGTGGAGCAGCCCAACAGATCATCTCTCAGTCCAGTGCAGTTCCACATGCCACCACTCACCAAGATCATCCAATGCAACAGCATCAACATCATCTCTTACGCTGATGAAATCCAGCTCATGCTCTCCCTTGATGAAACATCCATCAACAGGATAAATTTCACCTCTTGCATGTCCGAAGTCGCCCACTTGATAAAGGTTAACTGCCTGAAACTGAATAAAGACAAAACAGAAGTGGTACTCTTGGCTCGAACACTTCCCTATGGAACTCTACCTGGTGGCCAGCAGACTTCGGATCAACACCCTGCCCGACCAATCAAGCTAGGAACCTGGGCATAGTGGTGGACAGGCAACACTTAATACCCTCTTAAGTGATTGCAACAATTGGGTGCTGCATTCCAATCGCACAGCTCTGAACGAACATGATCACAAACTTCTCATGTTTCAACATTTGTTTATTCCAAATTTTCCAAATTTCTCACATTTTTCAAGGTATATCACAGTAAGGCTGTTCGTAGTCCCATTTTTTTTCAAATGAAGCAGTTGTGCCCATCCAGGCCTCTTACCACTTCACGTGGATAATAAAATTCATATTTAGCAGCTCAAGTTAACAATAGTCCCAATGCATTTCGGGCCCTTTTATTCGGCCCTTTGTCAGGGGTAGCTGTTTAATTTAAAACGAGAAAAAACCTCCATTAGTGTTCTGTGTAGATGTTCAATGATGCTTACAAAAATACAACTAAAATACACATCGGCTTGATCAAGGTCATAAATGTAACTTAATTCATTCATATGATGTCTGACACAAAACTCCTAATCCAAATCCATAAATAATATTACAACCCTGTCAGGTATTTACTGCCCTTGGAAACCTCCCCCACATCCATCCTCGATGTAAAACCTGCCATTATGACCGCGTAGCTACATAAACCACCCCATGTTAATGAGATAAACAATTCACCCTGTGTACATTTTTGAACCCTCGAGTCATTGTTCCAACCGTTTATACGTTTATACGAGGAAGAGGTGTGGCTCCGAGGCCAGGGCGACTGACTCCGGAATCTGGGGATCACGGTTCGATCCCCGGCTCCAGCGGCAGATTAGCCCAGCACCATGTGACTCTGGGCAATAACTCGCTTAATCTTCCCGGCGGCCCCCAGCGCTTCGAGACCCTTGTGTGTGATTGTGCGTTTTACAAAAAATGTGGATGTGGATTACGTTCAGGTGTTCACTGTGCTCTCCCCATCCCCTTCCAGTTTTAAGTACCTGCTCTTATTCCATGTAAGTTCCCGACCGTCACCGATAGCACTTCTCATAACCGCATTTCCAACCATATGCTCAAACTCACTCCTCCCCTTCCTCACAATTTAAACTCTTCCGCTACCAGAAACGTGCTTTCAATCACCAAAACGAATTACTGGAACCTGCGCTCCGTGTAAAACACCCTAAACTGCCTCCCCCTAGTCTTTACATATAAACTCCTCCCTCGTGTTCCCAGTAGGAAGTCACACCCATCATCACCACCACATAATTTCCCCATTGACTACGTGTCCCATAACCCCTTTCATCGAAAGGAACACAAACCCGTTTACGTGTAAACGAATCTTCCCCATCTACGTTCGATAGTGCTTAACAGAAACACGAATCATAAATACTACTGTCAACTTTACCAACAAATATATAAGTGCTTAAAAATATTTTCTAAAACAACATACCAAACAAATGTCCATTAAACATATGCATTTCTCTCAGATGTTTTTTGGTATTTCTCTCCGATATACTAAAATGCGCATCGTAGAAAACACATCAACGACGGTTTTAACATGAATTGAAACAGCCTTATCGGTGAATATGTTCCATCGTGAATACTGCGATAGTCCAATTCAACATTTTCATCTCGTGCAACACTGCTGATGGTGAGGCAAGACTTCATGACAACATACGAAAATGGAGTAGCAGGTGCACACCTACAATTATCAGTTTTTTCAAAGTTTATACATTTTATTCCAACACTTCACCTGGTCATTACGGTCATCTTGTCCTGCTTCCACACCCTAAAGATCCACGAAAAACTGTTTAGATTCCTCCCAATCACCACAGGTAGAACCATCACCCAGGCCATTATCACCAGCTACCTAGGCTATGGCAACATCAGCATGACTGCCTAAATATCCAGGTGACTTCAGACCATACAAAACGCAGCAGCAAACTCATCCTCAAGCTCCCTCTCTGAACACACATCGTCCCACACCCCAGAGTGCTTGTTCCACTGGCTCCCTGTCCACAAACAAGCACTCTTCAGGCTCAACAGCACATACAAAGCCTTGCACAACCTAGGCCCTACATACCTAAACAACAATGTCAACTTTCACACCCTGACCAGAAATCTGTGCTTGGCTGATCTCCTGCTCTCTCACATCCTCCTCATCCAATGAGCCAACAACCATGCCTTGTCACACCTCTACCCAAGCCTAAAACAATCTCTCCCTACCCATCAAAGCCATCTCCTCTGTCCTTACACCCTACAAAAACCTGCAGGCATGGCTCTTTAAATAGACCTCAAACTCTCATTCTTATCTAGCATAGTGGGTATCCAAAAGCAAGACAAATGGAGACATGAATGAATGAACAAATGAGAGGTTGTTGTAAAGTGCACAGCTACTCCTAGGAGTGCCCTCATTCTAAAGACTGTAGAACAAGAAAAAAAACATAACACCAATTAACAAGAGAGAAACAGCCAGGTTTGGGATTTCCTGCAAAATACAGGTTAGGTACCAAAGGTCCAAAGTTCGACGGGAAGCTCATTCCCAGCCTTAGATGCCAGAAAGGAGGAAGAGCAACCCACCTTCCTCATACACCTGACTGGTGGCACTAGCAGCAGCACAGTCATTGCCAAGCACTGACCAACTGATGAATAATAAGGCAAACATCTTTCTGAGAGATAGCATAGGCTCGAAAGAGAGAGCACACAATGAATAAGGACTATAGACTTTAAAATGATCCTCCTATTAATTAGCAGTCAATGAATGGATCTTAGTTGGGTGGCAACTGAAGCACGCCAATGGAGTCTCAAAATTAAGTGGCTGACACAATTCTGGACTACCAGAAATTGGCTGACCAGGCCTTTTGACATTCTTAGTTAAAAAGTATTAGAGTGGTCCAGTCTAGAAGTTATCAGCATGTGAACCACAGTTTTTCTAGAATGAACCTAGAATGAAGAGGCAGCGAGAACAGGAATTTCTTAAAGCCATGAAACAACTAAAAACAGGATCCAACAGTTGCAGAAACCAGCGGAGATGGCTGTCAAACTTAACTTCAAAAGTTTTGGCCACCAACTGGTATATTTATTAGAAGATTTTGGAGTGCAAAACAATGCCAAATTTGGCAGCGCCTGGCTCTGACATTTTAAAAACCAGGGATGCACACTATTTACAACAATACGGGACACCCCTGTGTTTTCCTGCTGCTGGTGCTAAAATGAGCTGCCTAGTGCCAATGCAGGCACCCTTGAACCATAGTGCAATGGTGTATGAGTTGCAGGGAATGGTTGTTTATGTGTAGGAAGGTGTCCCTTCCTGCACATACACAATCCATAATAGCTATTTGTGACTTCTATGTGTTCTACAGCACACATAGAAGCAGCAAATTGTCATTAATAAATGATTATTTATGTGCTGGAAGGGTCACCTTCCTGCACATAATCAATCATTACTGTCCTTTTGCTCTTTCTATGTGTGCTGCACTGCAGAATGACATAGACATGGCTTGGTAGTTCGGACTGGACTGTTCCCATGAGGCACAGGGTCAGAGCTGATTTGCATATAGCCAGTGTCTAACCCAGGGTGGTGTGGAGTGCAAAAAAACGATGGATTTAGGCCCAGATACTTGTATTGGGGTGAATGTATGACAATGTTCTACATTCTGTCCATCAACTGTGTTTTTTGCAATTTTTACCCCGAGTGGGCTGGGTATGCTCGGACGTGAGTCCCAGGCTCTCCACGCCACTGGAGTCAAGCTATTCAGGCTGAATGAAGGCTGATAGCCAGAAGCCGGTCCTTGGATGCTTGATTCCCGTCTGGGAAAGATTTGGCTTGGTAGTTCGGACTGGACTGTTCCCATGAGGCACAGGGTCAGAGCTGATTTGCATATAGCCAGTGTCTAACCCAGGGTGGTGTGGAGTGCAAAAAAATGATGGATTTAGGCCCAGATCCTTGTACTGGGGTGAATGTATGACATTGTTCTACATTCTGTCCATCAACTGTGTTTTTTGCATTGCAGAATGCAGCACACATAGAAAAAGCAAAAACAAGGAGAAATAAAAACATTTGTCCTTGTGCTCCATTTTAACACCTAATCTTGCATGGCACCTCCTTGTAAACCTGGGGCAGCGTCAAAAAGCAAGTGGAGCCATATATAAGTTGAATGAAGTAGGGCTCGGAGAAGAGATTTGTAACACACCCTGCTTGAGGGATTTAATGGTTGATGAAAAAAGAGCCAAGATTGAAAACTCTATTAATAACTGGGTTAATCACTTTAGTCCCCAGCACCAGGATGGAAGAGAGACAGGGATCAGATGGAGAAACAGATTGCAATATATTTAGTTAGATAACTATGGTTATGTTAGGAATCTTCTAGAAAGTCTCCTGTCAGTGGTACATTAGTGATGAAATTGAAGTTATTCAAAAAAATATTTTTGGGAAATTAAGATAAGGTTTTTTTCATGGCAGTATTACATTGTAGCAGATACATTGAATATTAGAGTTTTTACGTGGTTATGATATGAAGCTCAATCACACAAAAGTGCCAAATGTTTTAAAAAAAGCATTCCGCCAGTAGGTGTCCTATATGTGTGTTTATTTGGAACGGAGTCAGTAAAGTACCTCACACTCAGCTTAAAGCCATTGAGGGAAATGTAGCCCATACGTTTTAGCCATTCTTTTCTCTAAGATTTACAATTCACAATTTCTATTTCTGACTCCTCGAGAGAGATGGAGCTAAACTGAAAGAAATGATGGTCATTACAGATCAACCTATCATTCAGAGGCTTTAGGTCAGGAATGTGCAGACTCCTTTGAATGTTAATCATTTTATCCTCAAAGAAATTGGCAAGCCCATTACAGAGTTCCTGAGATTGGGGATAGTCCTTTTACATGTCTTAGGGTAAAAGAAAGTATTTGAGATATGAAAGATTTCTCTGGGGAGTTGATAGCCTGTGTCAATTTAATGGCAGCATGATACGACCTCAAGGCTTCTTTATACCTTGCTTTATTGACAGGTGAGTAGTCCTTATGCAACTCTCTATCCAGTTTCTTACAAGCCAAAGCAAGGGGTGGAAGGACTATGCTTGCGCTCCTTCTTCTCCTGACATGAGGCCAGGGCCTAAAAAGCAGCTTGAAGTCAGCTATTGATATCACAAGGAACTCACAGATCTCCTTCATTCCTATTTTATTCCAATCACAAAAATATTACCTATGTTCAAGCCTCCTACCATTTGAAATGAGAAAATAGTCAGACCAGACCACTGCCATGGGTTCTTCAAACAAGATCGGAGAAGTAAAAAAATATTCACATCAATGCTGTGTCCTAGGTGAATGGGGGTTGTCACAACCTGGAACACATCAAGGGAGGACAGGTTGCCTAGTAGAACAGCCACTGTAGGAGAGTAGGGTCTGCTATCCTATGGTCACCCCAATTTTTGCTTTTTGCTTCACTGGTTTTCGACTTAATGTGGCTGTGGGCCTGCTAATCAGACCCACCGCCTGCAGTTCTCTCTCTAAATTCACAGACATGTACTATAGGTACATAACCAATTTGGTACTGGACACCTTGTCAGCCCCTATACAGTGCACTATAGGTGCCATGGGCATAGGTGCATCCAAGGCCTACCAGGGCCTGCAGCATATCTTTTGCCACCCCTGGCTGGTACTTAAATCGACACAACTGGCTGTTCACACAGCTGGGGCAAGGTGGTGTAAACACCCCTTGCTTAGATGTAGTATAACTATGTCTAAACCTATATCTGGACACATATATACCTATCAGTCACTCCTATGGCAGACCTTAACAATCCTGGAGGCAGAGTGCTTGGTTTTATGTGAGATAGTGCTCTGGCATGAGCTGAGCCTGTCTGCAGCTTGCGGGACCATTTCCCTATAGCTGTTCCAGTGATACTGCCATACCATATACTCTTAAGTGCATTATAATCCTCGCGGTTAATGCTAACTTTGGTTTGGCTTTATCAAAACATGTCGTGTTTGGTGTCATACATTTTGGAATACTACCCCCTCGCCAGTTCTGGCGACGGGGGTAGCATTCCACCCTTCTAGAGGGAGAAGACATGTTACTTACTGCAAATGCGGTTAATCCTAACCAGAGCCCCAGCATCACAAAATGGATGCTGCTGCCACAGACACAGGTCTGCCCTCCTGCTGCTGACCGAAAGTCGACAGAGGAGGCTTGATCAAAGGATCTCCTGTCCGAGGGAGGTGTCACACCACCCCACACAGGAGATAGTGGATTGTAGCAGGGAGGGTTGAATGAAACTAAACACTGCCTGGGGCACACAAGGTGTCACTGGGCAGATTCCAGTCAAACCGGTTCTGGGGCACTCCAGCCCCAGTCTTGGCAGCAAACTGGACAAAGGAAAGGGGTGTAACCACCCCCTTCCTGGGTCCCACCCATAGGAGGGACCTAGCAGGTAATCCAGCCCCCAGATTTGGAATATAGGTGGGAGCAGTGCCAATGCACATCAGATTATCCTGACTGAAACTTATGAAATGAAACTCTGGACCCTTCGACATCCTACTCGACGTAGAAGACTGAAGAATCTCCCTTGTGGTCAAGGAGTGACCACCCTGTGCAAACAGGCACCATCCAGCACCTCATTGTTTGCTTTGTTTCAGTTCCTGCCAAAACTCGAGTGACAGGGATCGACAAGAGCCAGCTTTCCTGACTTCCAACAGCCTGATCCACAGTCCATGCAGAGCTGAGACCCGTGGAGGCGACCTGAAGCATGGGAGCGGCCATCTTGAAGTAACTACGAATCACTGACCGTGCAGCACCCGAGGCTCCCTCTAAGATGTGCATTAGAGCGTGACAAGCTCCAGCCCCGAGCAACTTTTGCACCGAAGCTCACCCCTCTACACTCGACGAGTGCTGCGTGGGGCCCTTCTGCATTTTCCTGCTCGACGCGTTGGTCCAGTCGCTTGCCGTTGGCTAGTGGCCCTTGAACCGACGAACCTTTAAATTTACAATGCTAGTCTAGTTGCTCCAGACTGGCCCTCGCTCCCCTGAAAAGGAGCACCCGCTCAGACCTTGCTGGTCCGAGTGAAACGCCATCTTTGAATCCTGCGTGGGTTGCCCTTGCCAAGGTTTGTTGACTCCGATCCGGAGGCCGACACCGCCGACAGCGAGAGCCTTTGTGGAACAGCTCGTGATCCACTCCAGGACATCCTCGGTGCCCCAGAGTCCACGTGGCAGTGGAGACAAGGCACCCGCCATCAACCTGATTGCGCCCGACATCGCCTGGTTCCTTCCTGGTTCCTTCCTGGTCACTGGCTAGTGACCCAGACTCTGTCCCCTCTGCTTTCAGGTACCCTTCAACTTCGATCCACCCTTAGATCGCACCGGACACTTCTCTCCTGGACGCCTGCAGCATCTTCATCCTCAGGCACCATCGAACTGCGTGACGAAACCCGACACAGGTTGGCACCTGTGCACCCGCATCCTGTGGGTGAGGTAACTTACTAGCGCCGGTGTTCCCACACTGGTACACCCCTCTAGGGCCTAAGTCTAAAGTTTGGTAGTCCTAGTCCAGTCGGAAGACTCCTTTTGCAATAACATTGTAACTTTTACGCACCATTGACTTTACATTGGTAAAAGCCGTGCTTCCCGCACTGCACCCGAATCCCGCGGGCTACTCCCGTCCTAACTGCTGTTAGTCCAGTGTAGTCCAAGCGATTCACAAGGCCCTAGGCCTTACCCCCCATCGATTAGTGATTGTTATACCACTTTATTGATATATGGTTTGAGTGGCCACCGGCCTCATCCAAAACGTGCAACTTGTCTATGTTATACTGTGCTTTTATTTAAACGCTTGTGCTTCATTGCTCAAAAGTGGGGATTATTCTAAGAATAAATACATATATTTTGATAATATATAACTTGTGTGGTGTCCTTTCATTTGATATTACAGGATTGTACATGGTAAAACAACTGGCTTCACATGTCCTCTTGAGTTAAGCCTTTAGGCTGCTTAGTCCATGCTACCCCCTAGGATAGCTTGTCTTTAAGGTTGACTTACAACCACCACCATAAGGGATTGTTTGGACTGATACAAGGTGCCCACAGAACTGTGGACATCATATACCAGGCCAACTTCTCACAGCCACCTATCTATCATCAGGATAATATTCAATCACATTTCAGGGGACTAAGCAAACTGAACTAGAACAGAGAAGTTCATGTTATCCAGCCCAGGTGAACTGCTACTTATCCGGTTAAAAACTGGGAAATAAATTTGGATGGAGGTGTCCCCTACCAACTTAATAAACACTATAAGATTAGGTCAAAACACAGTTCTTAGAGAATTCTCAGAGAATATCTGCTCAACCTGTTGTGGCTATGGCAATCACCAAAAATGATGTGCTAAGATCAAGCAGTACCAACAATTTCAAAGTCAAGAAGATAATATAATAAAATTCCCTCATGGATCTGGAGATTTAGAAGCATTTTTTAATGAGCAAAAAGACAGAAAAAATATTAAAATCAGATAAGGGAAATCAGAAATATGATTTTTTAAAACTTTTAAAACATAAGAAGTAAAATTTTACAGTTGATCGGGATCCATGCACAATTTTTGGCGACTGAGATGAAGTGGAGGTTGAATTCAAGACCAAGGCCGGTGGTCCCATCAAAGTTTTTACTTTCTGACTTACAGTTTTGTCCCTCTTCTGCCACTGATTATCTGTATCGAAACAGATGGTCTGCAGTACACATATATAATTACAGATCTTATAGCCCATTATCCAGGAATATGTATACGAGTCTGTGATGCTTATTTATTAGGTAAGTCAATTTAGCCTTTAAAATAGGGAGCAGGCAATGGTATTTTAAAATTAGTACTTGTACATTTAATTTAAATTATAGGTGACAGTTTGTATGCCATGCATCCCTGGCTTCTCACAAAATACTTTGATTCCATAACACCTAGTGAAAGAAGATATAATATAGCACATTGATAAACATGCTTGGTTAGAGAGCACACATATTGTCAACTTAAAAGTTGATGCAGATGTCTACACAAGAGTGGTGGTGCACAGTAGTATACTCCAAAGAAATCATGTAAAATCTTAGCATGCTATGAAATGTCACTCAACATGTAATAAAGCGATTCATTGGTTACGCCACGAAAGAGGTTGTAGATCGATAATCAGGGAAGATCTGCTGAAAGTGCAAAGATTGTCTATGACCAATTCTATTACAGACTGTATTGAATTACATTTAAGGGACAAATCTCTAGCGGAGAATTTGATCACCCTGGAGTACAGATCATCCCCACCCGCACATTTAAATATTCAGATCAGGCAGTCGCCCTGGTGGTCAAGAATTAACGGCCCAAGTACGTCAGATCTAAATATGGTGGATTGACTAGGGGAAGGCAACCAGATACAGGAGTTGCCGTCTATGGTTTTAGCCTCAAGCCCAAACTATACCACTAAGTATAATGTAAATCTCACCGGGAGGTAGGTGGCAATCTCTACCGGTAACATGCAAACTGGGGCGATTAAAGTTGCAACTAGCCATTCGCATGACAACCAAACCATAGTAGACTAGGGCCATCTCCTTTACCCCAGGCCCAAAGGAATAGCTCCATCTTCTAATACTATCAACCTCCTCTCTTGGAACATAGCAGGGCTAAGAAAAAAAAACTAGCCATTCCAGAATGGAAGGATTTTATTGACAAATTCAATATCTGCATGTTCCAAGAGACATGGAGCATGACCCACTCTACAAAAATGGTTATGCCACTTATGTCATTCCAGCAACTACGGTGGGGAGAGGTCGCCCTTCTGGCGGTCTTCATGTATGGATAAGTGTATCACTGAATTGGACTGTCACCATCCATAATTTACCATCAAATGATATACTATATCTATCCCTTAAGGGTCCGAGTGGTGGCAAGACCCTGGAATTGTTCTGCGTATATGCCAGGGGCACCATAGGCGGTAAATCCTCACTGATAATATCATTACTGGATGCTCCGCTAGCTGATATCCCACCACAGTCTAAAGTAATTGTGGGGGGTGATTTTAACTGTACATTTGAGCCCTTACCTGGTGAAGAGCCATTTGGATTTATGGAAGACGATTGGAGGCAGTCCATTCCACCCTTAACTTTGGAACCCATTAAAAAATGGTCGGCTAGAGTAATTCAAATGAACGCTCTAACATTGGAACATAAATTACGGGCTCTTAATGGGAGGACTCCTTCGGATCCCAATGGGACCATGACATATAATAGAATAGGTAGTCAATCTCGTATTAATGATATCTTATTAGATACCGAATCATGGAACAATTTAGTGGACATGGAGGTCATACAATCCCAGGACAGTGACCACAATCCACTCGGTATGAATATAAACTGGGGGCCTGAGATTGAAAGAAGGGCTGTCCCCATGTTGATCACGAAGGAAGTAGTCCCCACAAATTGTAATCGGAAGCTGAAATGGAGCAGAGTAAGATGTGACGAGGGAAAACTAGCCAGTGTTAAAAAGCTTGTCCATGCAGACACGGCCGACCTTACATTATGTAGGCTTCTGAAACCTAAAGATGCAGATTTTAATTTACCAGACTCTTATAAGATTTTAATCGACAAAATTGGCATATTTATTGCAGGGGTCAATAGGGGATCGACTAAAGCCAAACAAATCCCCTTGAATGGTAGCCCTTGGTACACTACTGAATGCAGGGTTAAAAGAAAAGCAATAACAGCAGCCATAAAAAACAATGATATCGCAGCAGTAAGACTAGCCAGAAAAGACTACTCCCGAATTATTAAAGTAGCAAAGAGGGATTGGGAGGAGGACCATTGTCAGCAACTAAAGGCTGCAGCCAATGCAAAAGATTCAACCTTATTCTGGAACCTGGTTAAGAAATTAGATAGAAAAGGGTCGGAGCCAATATCCAACCATATCACTGAATCACAGTGGTACTCACATTTCTTAAAATTATACTGTGGAGAAGCGGATCCGGGACCCACAATAAGGATAGACAATGAACTGAATATGGAGACCCCCAATCAGCTGGAATTCTTTACAGCTCGGGAAGTGCAGGAAGCAATCGTAAGCATAACTCCGGGTAAGGCTGCAGGGCCAGACGGGCTGCCAGGCGATTTTCTTCTGCACGACCCAAAGCTATGGTCTGATTTTATAGTCCTTATAATGAATTTAATTCTACTTGGACACCCCGTCCCTGAATCTTGGAAGGGGGTGGAGGTTGTAACCATTTACAAGAAAGGAGATAGGGAGGACCCTGCCAACTACAGACCTATTAGTCTGATTGATACAATTCAGAAGGTAGTTGGTAGGGTTGTCGTTAATAGAATAGGGACCTGGCTAGATGATAATAACATCTTGACACACTATCAGGCGGGATTCAGGCGGAATGTTGGCACGATGGACCAGGTTTTCAGGTTCTGCGCGGTGTACTGGAAAACTGTGTCCATCGAGAGGGGTAGTTTATACTTAGCATTCATTGACCTCAAAACAGCATTCGATGTAATCCCCCACGAAAAGTTGTGGACAGACTTGCTGGACATGGGGTTACCAAGTTACTTATTGCAGTTGGTTGTTAGGCTCCACGAGGGAAATTTTGCCAGAGTCCGGTGGGGGAACCAAGGCCAATTAACAGAGAGGGTGCCAGTTAGCAGAGGGGTCCGCCAGGGGTGTGTTATGGCCCCAACATTGTTCTCCCTCTTTATAAATGGGGTGGTAGACTATTTGAGGGAGGAAACTGCCGATGCCCCAGTCCTGGCCGGGGAAAAACACCAACCCTACTCTTTGCAGACAACACCCTCCTGATGTCTAAAACCCCATCTGGTTTACAGAAGCTGCTTGACCGCTTTAGTCTGTTTTGCGAAGAGCGAGGGCTAACAGTGAACACAACAAAAACCAAGCTGATGGTCTTATCTACCAAAAAAAAGCCAGGAAGGTTCATCTTACCTTAGATGGGTCCGTGCTAGAGGTGGTGGAAGAGTTTGACTACCTGGGGGTCAAGGCTATGTAACAAAATGAAATGGGTCTCCCACTTAGCGAAGATGCTCTTAAACCTGAAAAGGGTCTCAGGAGTTATCCTGAGAGACCAGCGAGCGACCACGAGTAGGCCAATAGCATCGGCCCTTGTGGTCTTTGAGGGGAAGGCACTGTCCTCGGCGGTTTATGGCTCTGAATTGTGGGGGGGGGGGCGAAAACACGAGAGATCTGGTTACCGCTGAGAACAAGTTTGTGAGAGATTTAGTGTCACTCCCCCTCTCAACCCCTCTGAAACCCCTGTATAACGATATGGGTAAACGCTCAATTGCAGACATAGTACGCCTTCGCCCACTGCTATTTTGGGTGCGCCTGAGAAGGACCCCAGAGTTAGCAAGCTATGCTAGGGTGTTGGATGAGCCGATTAAACTGAATGTGGCGAACAAGATAACATGGCTAAATTCTTTGAAACAGTTAGTTGTGAAGTTAGGAATGGTTGGATTTTGGAATTCTCAGACGCCACCTCACAAACAAATTGTTAAGAACATTTATTGGGAGTGGGTTGAGTCTGAGGAATCTAAAAGTACAAAGTGGAGCCAACTAACTAATCAATTCCTTGAACATAAGCCATTGAGGAAGTTGGAGTCTTTTTTGGATTATATCCAAATCCCGAGAGACAGATCCCTCTTCTTGAAGATGAGGTACGGTATACTCCCCCTCAAAAAGTTCACAGATGGGTGGAAAGGAGTGAGGGACCACGATCTTACTTGCCCAGGGTGTCCATGCAAGAGGGAAACTCTGACCCATTTTTTGTTTGCTTGTAAAGCTTATACACTCCCTAGAGCAAGATGGTTAAAACCTGTGTGTAGGGAGATGGGAGTCAGAGATTTCAGGATTGCTTTAAGTGTTATTCTATCGGACACTACATCGCTGTTTATTGTTTGCGGGATTGCAAAGTTCTTGGCTAGTGCCTGGCTCATACGGACCAGCTGATAAGTAACATTAATAATTAGATCCTCAAACCTATATAAATGAATTTTAGATTGATTGCACCTTGTCTGTAACTACCATTTTTTATTGTATATAGATTTTAGCCTTTTTGAAATGTTGGCGGATGTAATACTTTTGTACATTTGGTTCTTTGTATATAAATGTTTGTACTTTTATGATATGTAATATATCGAATAAAGTATTACTACATAACACTGTTGCAACAAAAGGTATGCCCTTAGTACTTGCTGATTAGATTCTGAAGATGACGAAGTACTACCACTCCCACAAATAAGACAGGATGCTCTTAGTGTTGGAGAGGGAAGGTCATGCTGTCCATGTATCGCATTAAATCATTTCTAAGATAAGTGGTGTATATTAGTTGAAAAAAAAAATATTCATAAATGCAGATTTCTTTGTAAGAAAACATTGTATATATTTATTCACAGGAAAAATGTAACTATAAACATTTGACATTATTGACGTACTCAATGATGATTTAAACTTACAGCACTTTTTTAGGGGGAAAATCGGTTTATTAACAAATACTAAACAGAACCAAAAATAATGTTAATGACGCCTTCATTTTGAGACGCTTGACCTCCCAGCTGGTGTTGATGGCTCTGCCCTTTCTATTTCACCACTTCTGCTCCTGGTGTGGAGGAAACTCAGCACCTTTTTAAGAGACAGGCTTCTTAGACTTGAAGCATCCTCACTTTCTGGGGGTCGACCATGTGCTGATGCAGCAGTTTGTTTTGTCTGTAATACATCAAGAGCAGATTTTCCTTGCACTAATTCACTTGTAGCTTGTCCACTACATTGCCCCATTTCTTCTTTGAGCACAAGGTTATGACAGCATCTTTGATGGCCTCCATCTTATTAGTGAAGGATCGGTATCCATCATTAATAGTGCTACAAACGACCTTGTGACTTCTCTTATTTCAGTCTCCAGTACCCCCACTTTTCTACTGATTCCCCTTAAGGTCTTAAGTTGTCGCTATTGGAAAGTGCACACTGAAGGCCTCATTTACAATAGAATAGCGCAGCGCCGTGCCACAAGCAACTTTGCAGTGCTGTGCTGCGTCATTAGTATAGTGTAGGAATGTGCCATATTTACAAGAATAGTGTGTTTTTTCTGTTACAGACCCTTGCAGCGGTGCTAATAAAGCATCCAAGCGCCAACTGAGGCACCCTTGTACCATGTTGCAAGGGTGTCTGCTTTGCGGGGATGATTGATTCTGAGCAGGAAGGGACACCTCCTTTTATGTGTGCTGCATTCTGCTGCACCCATAGAAAGAAAAAAACCAATGAGAAATAAGGATATTTCTTCTTCTTGTGCCTCGGGCTGGCATTAAAATATGATGCATTCCTAAGTTTACAATTCCTCGTAAATGTGGGAATGCTTCAGATTCAATGGGTGTTGAGTGGTAACACACACAGAAACACCCATGAAATGCCCCTTTTAAGCGAGGTTCTACGTGAAATGGGCACCTATTTGCAAGGCCTTGAAAAGCCAAGTAAAATGGCTTGAAAATATGCTGCGGCATATTGCGCCACCTCAGCTTAAAAAAAGTGATGCTCTTGCAGCACAAAAGTGCTGCTACAGCATCGTAAATGTGGTCCAGAGTTTTCAAGTTCCCTAATTGAAAGGATTTAGCTACAACACCCTCTCCTTCAACATGACTTGACACATGTGCTCTAATTTCTTCTCTCTATCCCTGAAGAAACCTGTTTCTTAACCCTTTCTATGCTCATGACGGAGCGGTTCCTTCATGAGCAATGGTGGGCGTGTGCTCATGACAGAACCGCTCCATTATGGCACCCACCCTTGGAGGAAGCCCTGGCGCTCCCCCCATGGGCAGCCCATCTAGCCCCCACAAATGGGGATGGCAGCAGAAGAGTTTCTGCAGCCACCCCGACCCACCAGGCAATCACATGACTTCAGCGCACACAGCGCGCTCCGACGTCATCAGGAGCAGCTGGACACATTGGAAGCCATTTGCTTCCAGTGCGTCCAGCTGGAAACAGGTACGTTTCCTTGCTCCATTGGGGCTGGGTGGGGGGGTGGAATTGCGATGTATTGAGGCTTCGGGGGAGAGGAAAAAGTATTTCCTCTCCCTTGATGTCTCCACACCATGCACGTTCGTGCAGCAGGAATGCCCCACTAGGCACCAGGGATTTCTCTTTTATTTAAAGGAAGTGACCCCTTGGGCAAGGGTCAATTCCATAAAGGGCATAATATTTTTAAGACTTTTCTGCCCCCCCATGAGGACAGATTAGCTGGGTTTTCTGGTGTTTCCTGCCCCAGGAGGGGGGCAGAAAAGCCCACTAGAGCCAGGGATTTAAGATAAAAAAAAAAAAATGGGAGCAACCCCTTGGGCAAGGGTTGCTTCCAGAGGGCATATTGTTTTTAGATGTATATTCTGCCCTCTCTGTGGGCAGAATGGCCAGTTTTTTTGGCCTTTCTGTCCAGGGGGGGGGGGGGGCAGAAAACCACACTAGACACCAAGGATTTCTTTTAAATGAAAATGGAAGCGACCTCTTGGGCAAGGGTCACTTACAGGGGGCAGATTTTTTATATATGTGTATTTTGCCCCCCTGGGGGCAGATCGGCCCGTTCTTTTGGCCTTTCTGCCCAGGGCAGAAAACCCCACTAGACACCAGGGACCTCCATAAAAATAAAATGGAAGGGACCCCTTGGGCAAGGGTCGCAACCAGGGGGCTCATAATTTTTATTTGTTTATTCTGCTCCACCTGGGGGAAGATCAGCCCATTGTTTTGGCCTTTCTGTTCCCAGGGTGGGCAGAAACCCCCACTAGACACCAGGGACTTTGTTTTGTGTGTAATGGAAGTGACATGGTTGCTTCCAAGGGGGTAAAATGTGGTTAATGTTTTTTCTGCCCCTCCTGGGGACAGATCTGCCCCTTTTGTTGGCCGTTCTGCCCTAGGCGGGAGGGGGAGGCAGAAAACCCTACTGGGCACCAGGGATTTATTTCTTTTTCAAGGGGGGCACACTTCTGTCTGCTGTTTTCTGCCTTACCTGGGGGACAGATCAGCCTGGCAGACAACCTCACCCCATCCCTTGGGCAAGACCACCCCCCCATTTTTCTCAGCCCTATTTGAAGGCCCATCTGGCAGATTGACCATTTGGGTACTGACAAAGCATGTTATTATGTTAATTGTTTTATTTCTTGTGAATTGCAATGGTAATGCTTTATTTCTCCCTTTTTGTTCTAGTTCAAGGCTTTTGCTCTTTAAACTGTTCCACGTTGCGGTTTCGTTACTGGTGGTTCTGCTGTTTGTGGCCGGGTCACCCCCTTCACTCGCCTGCTGCCCTGCTAGCCAGCCTCCTTGCCCTGCCTGCCTGCCTGCCGCCTGCCTGCCGCCACCGCCGCCCCCCCAGCACCCCCGAGTGGCCCAGCCACAGCGGAGCCGGCCGCTCGCCACTTTTCCCGCCGCTGGCCCCTGAGGCCCCGCCCACCACCGGCCCATTGGCCCGGACGCTCGCCCAGCCCAGCAGACCCGCCCTCCCGTCCCCCTTCTTAAGGGGAGCGCCTGGGTGACCGCGGGAGTGACCACTGTGCCTCTCGAGGCCGGGTCACCCCCTTCACTCGCCTGCTGCCCTGCTAGCCAGCCTCCCTGCCCTGCCTGCCTGCCTGCCGCCTGCCTGCCGCCACCGCCGCCCCCCCAGCACCCCCGAGCGGCCCAGCCACAGCGGAGCCGGCCGCTCGCCACTTTTCCCGCCGCTGGCCCCTGAGGCCCCGCCCACCACCGGCCCATTGGCCCGGACGCTCGCCCAGCCCAGCAGACCCGCCCTCCCGTCCCCCTTCTTATGACGCCCCCTGAGCGACTGCGCAGCGTACGCATGCAGCGGGAGCACCGATTGAGCGCCGTCTGTGCCCGTCCGCGCCTGGACTGCACCCAGCGCCAGGACCCCTGGCCCTCGCAGGCCCCAGCCCACCCGCCGGACGTACGACGCCGTCACCCTCAACGCACTCAACGCCGGACGAACCCCTGGATGCTACCGAGCCACCCCGAGACGCACCCACGGACCCTTCATCTGCCAGTCCTGCAAGTTCTCCTGCATCCGGACCTGCACTGCACCAGCGTCCACCAAGCAGAGCACCAGCAGCAACCACCTGAAGTGCATCCTGCTCAACACCCGCTCCGTCCACAGACACGCCGTCGAGCTCTGGAACCTGCTCGACACCACAGCCCCAGACGTCGCCTTCCTCACGGAAACCTGGATGAACGCCTCCTCAGCGCCCGACATCGCCATCGCCATCCCGGACGGCTACAAAATCATCCGGAGGGACCGCGTCAACCAGACAGGAGGAGGCATCGCCATCATCCACAGGAACACCATCCGCATCACGACCAACACCGATGACACCATCGCACCCGCCGAACACCTGCACTTCCAGATCCACGTCAACCCCAAGACCACCCTCAGAGGCACCCTCATCTACAGACCCCCGGGACCACGCACACAATTCAGCGAGGACATCGCCGACTTCATCAGCCCGCTCGCCCTCCCCTCAGCCGACTACATCCTCCTCGGGGACCTCAACTTCCACCTGGAGAACAACAACGACCGCAACACCACCACCCTGCTGAACAACCTCGCAAACCTGGGACTCAAGCAGCTGGTGACCACCCCCACCCACTACGCCGGACACACACTCGACCCGATCTTCTCTTCCAGCAAGGACATCGCCTTCAGCCACGCCACGGGACTCCCATGGACGGACCACAGCTGCGTCCACTTCAGCTTCAGAAGGACCACGCTCCACTATCACCAGCAACAGGCTCCCCGCAGAAGCTGGAACAAGATCACTGCAGACCAGCTCACCACGTCCTTGAGCAAGAACCCTCCCACCAGCACAACGAACCCCAGTCAAGCAGCCACCAACCTCACGAAATGGATCAGCGACTGCGCAGACGAACTCGCCCCGCTGAAGACCCCGCTGAGCCGACCCGGCAGCAAGAAAGCCCCATGGTTTAACGATGAACACAAGAGCTCCAAGAAGAACTGCAGAGCACTCGAGAAAACCTGGCGCACAGACCCAACACCGGACAACATGACTGCCCTCAAGCTCGCCACCCGAAAACACCACCAGCTGATCCGCGCCACCAAGAAAACTGCATTCAAGGAACGACTGGACAACAACGCACACAACAGCAAGGAACTCTTCAACATCGTGAAAGAGCTCTCCAACCCCAACACCGGAAACAACGACATCACCCCTTCGCAAGACCTCTGCAACTCCCTCGCCTCCTACTTCCAAAACAAGATCGCGGACATACACAACAGCTTCAGCACTCAACCGACGCACGCCACGACCGAACCACCGCCCCCCACCACCACCCTCCGCGCCTGGACCCCAATCAGCACCGAAGACACCATCCGCACGATGAACTCCATCCACTCCGGATCTCCGACCGACCCCTGCCCTCACCACGTCTTCAACAAGACCGACACTGTCATCGCACCCCACCTGCGGGACATCATCAACACCTCCTTCGACATCGCCACCTTCCCGGAGAGCTGGAAGCACGCCGAACTCAGCGCTCTACTCAAGAAACCATCAGCAGACCCTACCGACCTCAAGAATTACCGCCCCATCTCGCTGCTCCTGTTTCCGGCCAAAGTCATCGAGAAGACCGTCAACAAGCAACTGGCCGCCTTCCTCGAGACGAACGGCTCCCTCGACCTCTCGCAGTCTGGCTTCCGGGCCAACCACAGCACCGAGACCGCCCTGATCGCAGCCACAGACGACATCCGAGCCCTGCTCGACAACGGAGAAACAGCGGCCCTCATCCTCCTGGACCTCTCCGTGGCCTTCGACACTGTCTGCCACCGCACCCTAGTACAGCGCCTCAGCAACGTCGGGATCCAGGAGAAGGCACTGGAGTGGATCACCTCCTTCCTCACCGGAAGGACACAGAGAGTCCGCCTCCCCCCGTTCAGATCGGAGGCCACCGACGTCATCTGCGGCATCCCTCAAGGCTCCTCGCTCAGCCCAACTCTCTTCAACGTCTACATGAGCCCCCTCGCAGCCATCGCACGCCAGCACAACCTGAACATCATCTCCTACGCCGACGACACCCAGCTGATCCTCTCCCTCACCAACGACCCCGCCACCGCCAGAGCCAACCTGCACGAAGGGATGACAGAAGTAGCCAACTGGATGTCGAACAGCCGCCTGAAACTGAACTCAGACAAGACGGAAGTCCTCATCCTGGGATCCTCACCCTCCGCCTGGGACGACTCCTGGTGGCCCCCCACCCTGGGCAGCGCACCCAAACCAACTGACCACGCACGCAACCTGGGCTTCATCCTGGACTCCTCCCTCTCCATGACCAGACAAGTCAACGCCGTCTCCTCGTCGTGCTTCCACATCCTGCGAATGCTACGCAAGATCTTCCGATGGATCCCCACTGAGACCAGGAAGACGGTCACCCAGGCCCTCGTCACCAGCCGTCTGGACTACGGCAACTCCCTCTACGCCGGAACCACCGCCAAACTCCAGAAGAGACTCCAGCGGATCCAGAACACCTCAGCACGACTCATCCTGGACATCCCCCGCCGCAGCCACATCTCCGGACACCTGAGAGACCTGCACTGGCTCCCGGTCAACAAGAGAATCACCTTCCGGCTCCTCACCCACGCACACAAAGCCTTACACAACCAAGGACCAGGATACCTCAACAGTCGCCTCAACTTCTACGCTCCCACGCGCCAGCTTCGATCGACCAGCCACGCCTTCGCCGCCGTCCCCCGCATCCGAAGAGCCACCACAGGAGGAAGGTCCTTCTCCTACCTGGCCGCCAAGACTTGGAACTCCCTTCCGACCCACTTCCGCCTGACCCAGGACCACCTCGCCTTCAGGAAGCAGCTCAAGACCTGGCTATTCGAGCAGTAGCGGACCCCCCCCCCCCCCCCCCCCCCAGTGCCTTGAGACCCTCCGGGTGAGTAGTGCGCTATACAAATGCTCTGATTGATTGATTGATTGTGTAATTGCATGTGTTTGGTAAGAGACTTTTTCTGACCAATGTAAATGCGTTTCATTTCCCTGCATGAATGTGTTTTTTGCAAATGGTGTAATAATAGCAGTATGTTTGGCTTCTGTTTTTTGAGTGTCAAAAACATTTTGCACTTGTGCTTAATGTGTATTTTGTTGTCTTTTGAGTAATTGGTTTTGTTTTTTTCTTTCTAGTGGGATATCGTTGGGTTTTGCTGTGCCTCTGCAGAGTAGGTGCTGGTGAGTGTAGCTGTTACTTGCAAGTGAATCGTATAGTTCTTGAGTATATAAATTTTTGTGATAAAGGCACACATTTTATTTTACTTACTTACTCTGCACAGTGTTCGTTGTTGTTGACTTGTTTGTGCACTCTCCTTTCTTAGTAAGGATAATGGCTAGCCGCAGGATTACTGTTCAGCAGGTTGTTGGTATGCTTTTTGAGACTTCCTCTGACCATGGTTCAGAGACTGACTCTGCATCTGAGGCAGAGGAGGGAGTGGAAGATTCAGGCAGTGTGTTTTCTGTCCGCGAGGAATCATCGGATGATGAAGCTACTCAGAGCGGATGAAGCTACTATTAGTGTACATGAAGTGCCTGTTTTAGAGGAGGTCATTGATGTGCCGATTGTGCAGCAAGAGGCATCTGGGCTGCAGCCTGGGGCTGCAAGGCTTACCATTGGAAGTGCTGACCTCTGGGTTGCCCCAAGCATGGTGCAGCCGGCATTGCCAGACTTTACTGGTGTTCCAGGGTGTAGAGTGAATACTGAAAACGTTTTGCCAATACATTTTTTTCAGTTGTTTATGGACGATGTATTTTTGGCAGAGATTGTTGAGCTAATTTGCATGCCTAACAGTTTTTGAGGGACAACAGTGCTAGCCTTAGGCCCCACTCAAGAGCTACCTGGTGGACTCCCACAAATCTGGAAGAGATAAAGAAGTTCTTGGGTTTAACATTTTTGATGGGGTTGTTAAGGAAGCCATCAATGTCTTCATATTAGTCTACTAGTCCCTTGATGGCAACAGCTATATTTCCATCAGTCATGAGTCGTGATAGGTATTTGCTTCTGCTTCGAATGCTGCATTTTGTCGATAATGGTTTAGCGTTGCCACAAGATCACCCTGATTGTGACCATCTATTTAAGATTCGGCCTGTCATTGATCACTTTGTAGATCGATTTTCTAAGATCTATGCTCCAGGGAAAGAAATAACAGTGGATGAGTCTTTGGTCTTGTTCAAGGGCCCCTTGATTTTTAGGCAATACATTCCTATTTAGAGGGCACGCTATGGAATTCAGATGTATATGCTGTTTGACAGTAGGACTGGATATGTCTCTTATTTGAGGGTGTACACCGGTGAGGATTCCAGGATTAACCCCCCTGCTTGTCCGTCCACTTTTAGAGTGACTGAGAAAATTGTGTGGGGACTTGGTAAAGGATTTTTTAACAAAGATCACCATTTATATGTAGATAACTTCTACAATGGTGTGCAGTTGTTCTGGGAATTAGCCAAAGTGGACACTTGCTTGCGGCATAATCCGCTCTAACAATAAAGGTTTCCCAAAAGAACTTGTTTGTCAAAAGCTTGTGCAGGGACAGTGCAGTGCATTGCATTGCAATGAACTTCTAGCTGTGAAGTGTTCAGACAGGAGCGATGTCTACATGCTGACTACCATCCATGATTAAAGCACTTCACCTGTGACTGTTTGCGGTCAGGTTGCTAAAGCACGCAAACCTGTGTGCATTTTAGACTACAAAAGGCCCATGGGTGGTGTTGATAGAGCAGATCAGTGGTTGGAACCTTACACTGCTCTTCGTAAGGCTTACATTTGGTATAAGAAGTTGGCTATCCATCTTTTCCACTTGGCAACCTTTAATGCTTTTGTTGTATTAAAGGATTGTTGTTCTGAGTCAAAGATGACTTTTGCTAAATTTCAGGAGGCTGTAATAGGCAGTGTTGTTGTAGTGGAATGGGCAAGTGTTCCTAGAGTTGGGGTGGTGGAGAATGTGGCTAGATTGAAAGATCGCCACTTTCCTGATCACATTCATCCCACACCCTCAAAAGACTTTCCCAGTAGGAGATAAGGAGTCTGTTGGCCAAGAGGTATGTGTAAGCAGACTCGTATGTACTGCCCCGAGTGTCCTTTTAACCCTGCACTGTGTGTGCCTGCTTGTTTTGGAATGTACTATATGCAAAATAATTTTTGGGAGCATCCATGAGTGGTAAAGTGAACTGTCTGGTCTCTACTGTTTTATATTTTTTGTTCAGTTTCAAGGCTGGCATTTGTGCACTGTATTTAGTTTCAGATTTTGTGTTAGTAGATTTGTGTCTATTTGCAATTTGTTTGTATTTTTTTTGTATAAAAAAATAATTAATGTGATGGCATTGTGTGAGCTGGTGCTTGGCTGGTGGTGTGCGTGGACTGGCACTTGGCTGGCGGGTTGCATGGACTGGCGCTTGACTGGCGGTGTGTGAGTAGTGACTTGCTGCGGGTCTCTACACACAATGCTAGCCAAACGCCACTCCATGCAATCTATCAGCTGGTATGGTTGCTGTGTCTGGAATGTGGGCATGTGAAAGTGATGGTCCCTTGAATGGCGCTGTCGGCTGGTGTGAGTGTTGTAATGTGCTGAGCCCGCGGCTGGCGGTATGAATGGTTTTGTATGTGTCACACGTATGAAAGATGTTGGTGCTTTGTCGTGGCTTTACAGCTCAAGAACTGTGAGTCAATGGTTCAGTTTCCCGTCCTTTCAATTATTAACAGTGCATTTCATTTTTGTGAAATCTCTTGTTAATACAACTGTGTGAGAGAGACGACGACCATACCTGTGAAGTTCGTGATCGTAACGAGCCGGCGTCATCAACATTACCTCCTAATGCATCTTGGGACTTGAAGGAAATAGAGACGGGCCGCTTGACACTCCCGTATGCTCTGTCTCCCCAAAGTCGTGACCTGGAAGGCGGCGCAGGAGACCCGGAAAGGAAACAGCAGGAACCAATGAAAAGGGACATAGACCAGGAGGCGGTCTCCTGGAGCAACGAGAACGAGGACGGACAAGGAGGGAGAGACGCCGAACGCCGGAGAAAGCCTGGGGAGGACGCCGTGGAGTTCCAGAAGGAGACGGAGCCTGCCGTGGACCAGGACGACGACGACGAATCGGGAGACCGGTGGACCGAGGAGTGGTGGTACCCGCCGGAGGAGGCTGGAGAGCGGCCGCAACTCACGGAGAGAGTTGCGGCGGAGCCGGTGAGTGGGGCGTACTCCGGGGACTTGGGACTTGGGAGAGGTGTAGAGGAGGGTAGCGGGTAGAGTTGTTATACTCGAGTCGGGAGGTGGGTAGCGGAACCTGACTGTTACATTGCCTTTGCCCGAGAATCTAACTACCTGACTGTTACATTGCCTTTGCCTTTATTATCTCTAGACGGCTATAATACGGCTTCATGTTCTTGGCACTTATCAAACCCTCTTATGTTTGCCCAACCACGAACCTGCGAGCATCCCGCACTATTTATGATTTACCTTATTTCCTACCCTCCCTCATCCGAGCACATTTTCCCTAACTCAGCCTCCCTTCACCGACGGTGTGGTGACCGGTTTATTGTAACCAAAAGCGTTACAGTGTGACTGACGGCTCCCTTTATCTCTCTCTTCTATGAGCCTCCGGGGAGACCCCATCCTGTCCGAAGAAGGGGAGTCGGGAACACCTAGGATTGGCCACGTCGCATCAAGCAGTTCAGAAGAAGAGGAAGACCAGGATCATAAACCATCTGTATCGCTAAATATTCCCATTACTACAAATAAACCACTTCCTTTTGGATCATATATACAGCCTTCTCGCCTGTTTGTTAAGCCTGCGCTCCCACAAACTGTATATACTGAACCATCACACACCCTCGTGCCAAATCCAACAGGTATGTATGCGTGCTTGAGGAATAGGTAGTTGTGCAGAAATATTTGTCTATTCTGTCTTTTTCAAGCAGGGTGTACCTTGTCCTGTTTTGTGAATGTTGTGATGTGTTGGTTTTGTGCCTGGTAATGTGAATAGTCTTGTGTGTTTCATGTATGAAAGGTGTGTGAATGACCTGTAAAGTGGTTGGGGCCTTGATGCAGCTTTACAGCTCACAAGCTGTGAGTCACTGGTTCAGTTTTTTTTTCTTTCAATTATTGACAGTGCATTTCATTTTTGTGTGAAATCTCTTGTTAATAAAATGTTATATACTGAACCATCACTTGCCCTCATGCCAAATCCAACAAGTATGTGTGTGTGCTTGAGGATAAGATGGCTGTGCAGTAATATTTGTCTTTTTTGTCTCTCTGCCAAGGTGCACATTCCATCTAAGAAAAACCTACCAACTGTAGGTATTGTCGTAAACTAAACACACATGGGAGTACATGGTGATGTATCTCTTGAGGATCCCAGCAAGTTATCTTACGCACAATGTCCTGCAAATCTCAAAATGTGACTGTCACATTTTCCTTGCATTATTGTGTCAAAATGGTGCCTCAATTGTGTGGGAGGGCCAAGTATGCACTGCAGGGAAGGACCCAAAACGTATTGTGGAGACATCAAATTTACCTATTTTGAAAGGACCTGGTTTTGCAAGGTGGGGTCACCTGAGTTCTGTCCCTGGGCTTGGCGGCCATCTAGGGAAACCTACAAAACTCACACATTTCTGAAAATCTTGGGATTCTGGAGTTTTGGCATCGAGATAAGCGGCCATCTTGGGAAACTACCAAATCCAAATCCAAACATTTCTAAAAACGAATCCAAATCCAAATCCATTTCTAAAAACTAGACACCCAGGTGGATTCAACGAGGTACGGCTTGCGTGGTTCCCCCAACATTTTCCTAGCCAGAATGCCCTGCAAACCTCAAATGTAGCTGAAAAAAACACATTTTCCACACATTTGTGTGTGGAATTACCGTGCCGGCACGAATGTCCTACCCCACAACATTCCCCTCAGTCTCCTGAGTAAAATGATCCTTACTTGCGTGGGTGTCCAATGCAGAATTGGCCAAAAACATATATATTTTTTAAATGTAACGCTTAGTATTCTCTGTGCTATACCCTTAATCCCTATGTTTTGGGCTCTTGCCAGTCACAGGCCCTTGCCCCACCCACACAAGTGAGGTATCATTTTACTCGAAAAAACCTTGGGGGACCTACGCAGGCCATACTTCATTGGACTGCACCGGGTGTCTAGTTTTCAGAAATGTTTGGGTTTGGTAATTTTCCAAGATGGCCGCTGAGCCCAGGGCCAAAATCCCAGGTGCCCCCACCCCAAAACCAGGTAGTTTTGTTAAAGGTAATTTTGAAATCTCCACAGTACGATTTGGGTCATTTCCTGTTGCAGCCACAATACTACCCACACAAGTGATGTACCATTTTTATCAGGAAATGGGGGGAATGCTGGGTGGGGGGAAATTTGTGAATCCACGGAGATACCAGAACTTTCCCACACAGAAATTCGAGAAAAAAGTGATTTGTTCAGCTAAATTTGAGGTTTGCAGGGCATTCTGGGTAGGAAAATGTTAGGGGACCCACGCAAGCCATACCTCACTGAACTATTGAGGGTGTCTAGTTTTCAAAAATCTGTGGAATTGGTAGGTTTCCATAGATGACTGACGAGCCCTGGGCCAAAAACTCATGGGACCCCCCTTGCAAAACCAGGTTGATTTGTGATAGGTAATTTTGATGTCGCCTCACTAGGTTTTGGGCCATTTGCCTGTCGCGGGTGCTTGACCCACCTACACAAATGAGGTACCATGTTTCTCTGAAGACTTTGGGGAACGCGGGGAGGATGGAATTTTGTGGATCCACACAGATTCCAGAACTTTCCACCACTGAAATGTGAGGAAAATGTGTTTTTTTTTACAAATGTTAGGTTTGCAAGGGATTCTGGGTAACAGACCTCGTGAGAGCCAGTCAAGTCACCACATCCTGGATTCCCCTGGGTGTCTAGTTTAAAAAAAATTATAGGTTTGCTAGGTTTCCCTAGGTGCCGGCAGAGCTAGGGTTCAAAATCTACAGCTAGACACTTTACAAAAAAAGGGTCAGTTTTCACCGTGAAAAATGTGGTGTGACCAAGTTGCATTTGGGGCTGTTTCCTGTCGCCGGCACTAGGCCTACCCACACAAGTGAGGTACCATTTTTCTCAGAACACCTTGGGGAACGCCGGGTGGGTGGAAGTTTGTGGATCTACGCAGATTTCAGAACTTCCCACACAGAAATGTGAGGAAAATGTGTTTTTTTTACCAATTTTAGGTTTGCAAGGGATTCTGGGTAACAGAACCTGGTGAGAGCCAGTCAAGTCATCCCATCCTGATTTCCCTGGGTGTCTAGTTTTCACAAATGTATAGGTTTACTATGTTTTCTCAGGTGCCAGCAGAGCTAGGGTTCAAAATCTACAGCTAGGCAATGGAAAGGGTCAGTTTTCACTGTACAAATGTGGTGTGTCCACGTTGCGTTTTGGGCCATTTCCTGTCGCGGGCACTAGGCCTACCAACACAAGTAAGGTACATTTTTCTCTGATGACTTTGGGGAACGTGGGGTGTGTAGAATTTTGTGGATCCACACTGATTGCAGGACTTTCCACCACAGAATTGTGAGGTAAATGAGGTAAATGTATTTTTTGGGACAAATCTTAAGGTATGCATGGGATTCTGGGTAACAGAACCCGGTGAGAGCCAGTCAAATCACCCTATATTGTCCTGGGTGTCTAGTTTAAAAAAATGTATAGGTTTGCTAGGTTTCTCTAGGGTGCCAGCAGAGCTAGGGTTCAAAATCTACAGCTAGGCACTTTGCAAAAAAAGGGTTAGTTTTCACTGTGAAAATAAAGTCTGTTCATGTTGTGTTTTGAGCCGTTTTCTGTTGCAGGAACTAGGCCTACTCAGACAAGTAAGGTACCATTTTTATCGGGAGACTTAGGGTAACACAGAATTCTAGAGCATCTGTTATTACCTATTGACTTTCAATGCATATCTGCCTTCCAAAGGAAAGACATTGTGTAAAAAAAAAGTCATTTTGAAAAATGACCTATAATTCTCATGCTAGTATGGGCACTCCCAATTGTTGAAATGTGCAAATATCTACTGTTTCTAAACTCTATATTTTGTTCCAATTTCAGAAATACATTGGTGTCTTTCATACCAATTTTTCCATGTATATATTTCTCCCAAATTCATTGCTATATACCCCGTGCATAATAAAAAAAGTTGCTCAGTTACTGGCTCTGGGTTCGTCGGGTTCTTGGTGAACCTATGTGTCCTATATGTCCCCACAATCAGAAAGGTCTAGAGGATGTAACGGTATATTGCTTTCAAACAGCTGTCACAATTAGAAGAAGTTACCTGTGAAAACGTTGGCACAAATGGCTGTTTTTTCCAACTAATTTTCAATTTTCCAAATATTCAACTGTTAGTTTCTATAAAGAAACCCTGAAGGATCTACACAAATGACCCCTTGCTTAATTTAGACTTTTGTCTATTTTTCTAAAATGTATAGCTTTACAGGATCCATTATTGCTTTCATTCCTAGTTCTATCATTAACACTGAAGAAGGTTGAAAGCACAAAAAATAGCAAAAATAGGCTATATCCCAGTAAAATGCCAAAACTGTGCAAAAAATGTTGGTTTTCTGACAAAAGTCTGCCAGTGCCTAAAAGCTGTGAAATGGTGATTTCAGCACATTAAAACCCTTTGTTGATACCATTAGCAGGGAAAAAACAGACGCTTTCATTTGCAGCACTTTCTTTCAATTTTTTCCCCCCAAAAAACAAACACGAGCTGTATTTTGGTGAATTTCTGGGTCCCCTCCAAGGGAAATCCACAAACCTTGGAGACCTTTAGAATCCCCATGATGTTGGAAGAAAAGTATTCAAAATTGGCGTGGTCAAAAGGTTACAGGGGCCTAAGCACGAACTATCCCAAATAGCCAAAAAAATGCTTAGCATTGGCGGGGAAAAAGGCCTAGCATCGAAGGGGTTAACAGCATCTCTCTCAGATTTGCCTGTGCTTGTAGTGGCCATAAGGTCTAATTCGAGGTTGATTGTGTGACTGGTGTTGTTGGTGTAATCTTGGCCCTGTTGCTCTTGAACTTTCATCTAAAAGGGAGTGACATTTGGCTGACCTGGCTGTGAAAGACCATTTCCTCATTCCACCCTCCTACTTCTTTCTCCTCAATAGAGTTTGGGGTTTATTTACAATCCCCTTGTGCTGCTGGTGGTTCACTTCCTCCCATATTACTAGTAATGCACAGGCAGTGCCATAGGTCATCGCTGTAGGAAAGTAGGATCTGCTTCTTATGGTTACCCCTACTTTTTGCTTGATGTTGCACTGTTTTTGACTAGTCTGACTGGGATCCTGCTAATAATAGACCCCAGTCTATCTGCTTTATCCTTTAAATTGACATACATGTACTGTGGTACGCTCCAGATTGGATACTGGGTTACCCATATATGTCCCTAGTATACAGTACCCCTGTACCCAGGGCATAAGTACCCCGTAGGCCTCCCATGGGCTGAAGCATGTATTATGCCACCTATGAGAGGCCATTCAAAATGGAACTACAGGTCTGGGACTGCAACCTGTGTAAGACGGTGCTTGCACCACTTACATTAGATATAGATTCACTATATCTATAGGTCACTACACTTAAAACGTATAAGTCACCCCTATAGCAGGCCTTATCAATCCTAAAGGCAAGGTGCTGAGTTTTTAGTGAGAGGGTGCCCCTGTATGAGAAGAGCCCCTCTGCAGCCTTCAGAGACCATTCTCTCGGGTTGTCTGTGACTCAGCCGAACATGTAAGTAGAGGTGCATTATGACCTCGTGGTGAATGCTATCTCGACAATGGCTGCATAGAAACATATTGCGTTTGGTAGCAAACACCTTGGAATCATACCTCCAAACCGGTAACCAGTGTGGGAGGTATGATTCCACCCTTCAGAAGCAAGTTTCGTGGGGTCACTGGTCTATCTGGTGCCAGCTTTCTCGACCCGGACAGCACAAAATGGATGCTGCCGATGCGAGATATATTTCTGCCCTCCTGCGCTGAACCAAGCTTGAGCAGTGGAAGGCAGCACAATAGGCAACCTCTCACAGGGAGGTGTGACCAACTCCCAGACAGGATTTAGTGTATTGGGGCTGGTTTGGTGCACTATGAGAGTGCCTGAAAGTCGGCACTCGGGGCACATTTGTTGTCCCTGTGTATAGTCCAGCTCGACCAGTAGTGGGAGCCATTAGCTCCTGCTCTGACACGAAACTGGACAAAGGACATGGGTGTAACCACCCCTCTGTCCTGATCCCCCCCAGGAGGGTCCCCCGAATCTGTCCAACCCTCTCCAGTGGGTACCAAAGGGCTTACCTAGCTGTAGGACTTTTTTTTTATGTGGACAAGATTCTACAAGAAGAAACCACTGACCTCTAACTGTCTGGACACTCTGGACTTCGCTGGACTGCGATTGGGCCTGACTTCGTCTCCCTCTCCGTCCAAAGCTTTGTCTGTACCCTTGCTCCATACAGGCTCTGTGCAGCACCTGTGGTGCACTAAGGACAACTGAAGAATTTCCTTTGGAAAGAAGGAGTCACTCTCCTGTAACTGCAGGCACCTTAATGCAACTGACCAGTCTGCTGCTCCTGAGCTCTTGCAGGCTCCAAAGATCTCAGCATCACAGGAGTTTGGTTTTGTAAGTCCCCCTGAGGTCGATCTACCCTCTCAGCAAGTCTCTGAGGCCAATATCCCTCGTGGGGATTGCATAACTCAAACCCCTGTGCACCGCGTCCATTTGCAGTTGAATATGCTTGTTGGCAATTATTGAGCTTGTGCATTGGGCTTCGTGTAGTCCTGACCCAGAGCAGTACTTGCCCTAAAAACTCTGGCTTCCTCACACCGACTGCTCCGTGGGCTGGTACTTTGCAATCTTGCTCAAGGTCCCCTCGCGACTCCTGGTCCTTTGTCCTGTGGGTCCCCCTGAGGGTCATCTTGATTTCTATTGGGCTTTCCTGGTTTCTCTAGATGTGCCCTGACTCTCCTTTGCTTGGTGAGTCCCCTGGACCTTGCTGGTCCACACCGCAACCTGCTTGACCTGCCTGCAGAGGTTGCTTTTACCAAGGCTTGTTGGTGCTCCTGTCGGACACCGACCCCTCATCACTCGACATCCTTCATAGGACAGCTCACCTCTAGCTTCTGGTCATCCTCAATGCCTCCTGTTCCTCGTGTCTGCAGAGTGAAGCATCTCTTCTTCGCTCCAGAAGCACCCAACATCGGAGGGCATTCGTATACTGAGCCCCTGATCACTCTGAAGTGACCCAGACTCTGTCCCCTCTGCTTTCAGGTTCCTTCCTTCCAGAATCCAGGCTTGGATTCCTCCGGACCCTTTTCACCTTCACTGCAGCAGTACTTCCTCACAGCCCTCCATTGAGAACGACAGCAGTTTCTGACACCACTCCAGACCTATGCGCCTGGCTCATCAGGGATAGGTAACTCGGGTACTACAGTATCCACGGGTGGGGTGGCTCTCCAACCTCTTAAGTTCCAAAGGGTATGCTCGAAGTCCTCCTAGAAGGGTCCTTAAACTTTAAAACTGCAACCACGACTTCCCCATGGAATTATACAGAGCCCACGGTCATGTTAGCACACTACACCCGTCCTCCGTGGGGTCCCTATCTACTCACCATGGGTGGTTCCTTGGGGTCCCAGCAATTCTATGTGTTCTAGACCTTGTCGTGACTCAAGTTGTGATTGTTATACCACTATTTTAGTGTCTGGTTTGGTCTCCCCCTGGAGCCCACTGTTTATTGTGCTACTTACAACTGTTCTATTGAGCTCGTATTGTGTGCTTTGTGTTCTATCCTCGCGTAGAGGATACTAGAGAGTGTTATATTAATAAATGCATTTTTTTTATATAACTACTGTGTGATTCTCCTTCCATTTAATGAATATAGGAGATGATGTTCTGGTAAAACAAGCTGCTTTACATTCCTTCAAGATTAAGCCTGAAGGCTGTTCTCCACAGCTACCACTAGGATAGCATTCTAAAGGTTATCTTTGACCTCATACATCATAAGGGTCGTTTGGGCTGGTGCAAGGTACCCACTTTAATTAGTGGACAGCATATACCAGGCCAACTTCTCACAATCACCACAGACCTTCCTGCTGCACTGTACTACAGCAAAAGAAAGGGGCAGGAATGAGCTGCATCTATCAGAAACAGTGCATTCCTGCCCTTTTCCCCTGCACTGGTGCACAATTAGCTGCCATGTGCAAACACAGGCCCCTTTGTGCCATGGTGCAAGGGTGCCTGCTTTTTAGGGATTATTCTTTTTGTACCGTGCCTGCGTTGGCTCTAGGCAGCCAGAAGTGCTCCAGCTTTACAAGGGAGCAGACCTGGGCCATATCTTTGGAGACATGCCACTTTTCTGGTCATTCCCTTTCACACAACACAGTAGAGCAGCTTCCTTTGGTTCTCTGCCTCGCGTGAAAGGGTCATAAAAATGCCCCTTACTTAGATGCTCATCATCTAGCCTTTCAGAGTGATGAAGGGCTTTTTATTTGGACCCTCCCAGTTCAACCTTTTCATCGAAACACATCTTGTTGAAAATCAGTGTTTCCTTCACCAATTAGCAGGTGAACCACAATTATACCTTGAAAAGGGATACCCTTCCTGCCCTAACCACCAACATATTGAAAACACAAACCTGAATTATTAATGTAAAATGAAAACTCAACGCCCATAAAATACAATTCCTTATTTTTTCCTCCAGATAAAACTAAGAGCAACCTATGAACTGGGTTGAACACCAGAATGAAATGGGGATTGCACCTGAACTACTTTGTCTGGTCAAATCCCTGCTTGATTTGTTTAACTCAAAGCTATGGCAAAACCAAGGGTCCAAATCACCAACTCAGAATTACATGTAAGGTAACACATTTGCATCCCAGTGTCATGCATTATCAATGTTTCTTTTCTACAGCCTGTGATCCCTCCTCCCTGGAGGAGTAACAGGCATTGGACAATGCATTCATATTGTGGATATTTGTAATGGTTCATGATGATTTTGAAATGCATGCATTCAAAAAGTATACATATAAGTTTACAGTGTTGGTAGTTGCCACTGCCTGTATTAAGCAGTGTTATGTGAAAGCATTTAACTGAGCCCTGTCACATGAAAAATCTGTGCACCTCTTTCTCATTACGGCAAACAATCGTAGCTTCTGACACAGAAGCATGATATCTGATGAGGTAGTGACAAAGTCAGTTCTCACTTATTTTCAAGGACAAGGTGCATCATTGGTTCAGGGAGAAGACGTTCGTTACCTCACAAAATATGGCGCTCCCGGCTGGAAAGATGGCGGCTGCATGATTCTTGCGGGTAGTTGCCTCCCGTCCACGATCTGAAGATGACTGCCTAAACGCCGTTAAATTTGCACTGGTGGCCTCAGTGTAAAATAAAACTTCACTTACTCTGCTGGTGTTGCTTTGCTCTGGGATGATGCTGATGCAGACGTGTCTTTTCTCTGTGGCACTGCCCCTCGCAACACGAGCATTGAGAGCGCAGAGAGCCTTTCCCTCTGTTACAGCCGCTGACAGACGCGAGGAGCGGCGATACTTTGTGCCAGATTTGGGGACGAAAGACTCTGCAAGTTGTCACGGCGTCTCCTGCATCTCTCCTGGAATGCCTCCAATGGGGAAGCAGGTGGGAAAAGACACAAACGAGACCGGAGGAACCGGGCCGGCATCCATGACTCGTCGCGCCGTTGATTGCAAGTCCCTGGATTCAAACATGGATACACTTCAGCCTGGCCTGCATAGGAAAGGCTCTCAGGGAGGAAGGATGCCGGCGAGCGGAGCTAGCAAGCAGAAGTCGGAGAGAGGAGCTCGCGCTAAGGGGCCTACTGTGCCGGTGATGTTTGCCGGTAAAGGATCCAATCTTGCTTCTTCCTCGATAGCTCCAGCGGACATAAGATTCCCCCAGAGTAAAGCTAAAAGCACAGCCAATGTTATTGTTAAAATGATCAAAGACACTGGTGGGAGAAAGAAGCCGAACGAGGGCAAGGAAATGCAAAAGTGTCTAGTAAATAGTCCTGGGAGGCCTGAAAGCGCTTTTGCAGGGGTAGATGAGATTAATGGCCTCGCTACTGAACTGGCCAACATTTTCACTAGTGCGCCTCTGAACGCAAGTAATGTGCTAAAAAGTCAAGACATGGAGGTGCTTCAAGTGGAGGTCGGGGCGCAATCAGGGGCTGAGGACAACAGGTCTCCACTAACTCCTGCAAAAGAAATACATGACTTACCTGGTCTGGGTCAAGCGGAAGGGGCTGTGACCCCCGAGGCGGATAACTTTTACTCAGTGACCGATGAATCCGACATCTCTGAGGGTAGCTGGAAAAACAGCTTAGATGGGAATTCCTCAGACAGCAGAAGCCCTTTTCTGAAGCCTGACACACAGAGGTGCATTCCCTTCCGCAGCAAAAAGAAAAGCTCAAGAGACTTGGGTGAAGATCAAGGCTTTACTACTGATGGCAGCCAGTCTAGCCAGCTGAGATGGGATTACTCTGCTTCACGTCTAGAAGGAGCACAAGAGACAGAACCCATACCAGGGCAGGGTGCCACAAATGGTACTGATTGCGCTTCAGGGGCTCAAGGGGGCCAACCATCTATGGAATTGATTCATGCGACATTAAAAACAAATACAGACGGAGGCCCGACAGGAACACAAGAGGGCCCACATGGCAAGCAGGAAACTTCAAGGCGATGTCTGCAAAGTTAATAAAGCTTGTTCAGAGATTAATGAACGCACCATCGCGCTTGAGGAGCGCATAGTTCAATTGGAGGCAAGTGTGGAAAACTCTGATAAACAGTCTACGTCTAACGAGAGCAGAAACACTGACGTCCTCTGGAAGCTGGAGGATTTCGAAAATAGACAACGTCGAAACAACCTGTGTTTACTAGGAATTGCGGAGAAAGAGAAAGGCGATAATATTTGTGGGTTTGTCTTGAAGCTTCTGCGAGAGGCCTTCCCGGAGCTGGCTCACTGGAACTGGGACGCAGAAGTGCAGAGGGTGCATAGATTTCCCTTAATTCTCAAGAAAAGACCAGGCCAAGAAGAAAAGCCCAGAGCTATATTCATTTTTTTGGTAACTTTCTCTTACGCCAAGCTATTTTCGAGAAAGCCAGGCCAGATGCAAGAAGATCTGCAGCAGGATATTCCATTTTTGTTCGCCCTGACTTTTGTCATTCCACTGTAGAGAGGAGATGGAGACATCGCTCTCTTATCGTTCCGGATCCATGGGGGAAGTAGTGTGTTCATGGTTTATTGGGTTTCACAATTCTACATGTGGCTGACTGGTATGCTTTTGACCTTATTCTTTTTTTGTAATGAAGAAAATCAGAATAGCCTTGGTTAATATTTTTGGCCTAAATGATCCCAAAAGAGGAGGCAGGTTGGTGTGGACGTTCAGTTTTTAATAGCAGATGTTCTATGCCTCCAGGAAACTCATATTGAGGGAAGCAGGAAAAGGCTTCTGGAGATGTCCGGGTACCATATTGTAGCTAACACAACACAAGAAACTTGCACAAAGGGGGTGGCTATTTTGGCTCGGAATGGGACGAGCAGCTTTTTTACCTTTCCTCGATGCCTGGCTGACAGCTTGGGCAGATGGGTGATTGTTCAAGGGTGTATTGAAAATAACATTTTTACCCTCTGCTCAGTATATGAATCGGTGCTGGATGACCCAGCTTTGTTTGACTGGCTCAGAACTGAATTAGTAGGCTGGACTTTACCTCTGATCTTCTGTGGAGATCTAAATATTAATTTGAATAGCTAAGTGGCTACCGGGAAAACTCTCTATCAGGGCAGGAAGCCCAAAGTGTTTAAATCATTGTCTCAATTGCAGGCACTACATGGGTTAGAGGATGTATGGGCCTTGAAAAGGGGGGCCGATTTAGGATACACATATTTTTTCCGCTCCACACAGGGTATACGCTAGGCTGGATTATTTTCTTGTCTCGCAGGAGCTTGCCTCAAAAAGTACTGTTGACTTATTCCCTAAGGTTATGTCAGATCACAACCCTCTGGTGATCACGCTGGATATTCAGCTCCCTCTCTTGCAGTCAAGGTGGTCCTTTAATAGGGCTTTTTTAAGCGACACAGAGTACATCCGGCAGATTGGCGAGTGGATTCCCAGCTTTATTGAAGTGAATTATGGTAGCACCAACCTAAGTAACATGTGGGACACATTTAAAGCATCGGTGAGAGGAGAATCAAACAGGTTTGGATGGGAGTGACTGAGACAAGAGAGAAGCCTGATGCAAGTATTATATGAGGATATTGGGGTGGCAGAGTCGCATTTGATAGAGGTACTAGCAGCCGGAGGAGATTCAGAGGCTAGCCAGCTAAAAGTTACAGTTGCCAGATCCACAATCATGCAACTTTCATCTAAAAAAGCAACGGGTAAATACGTGGCGTGGAAAACCCGTGCTTATGAGAGCAGTGAGAGAGTAGGGCAGCTTTTAGCAACACGCACCAGGGAGAAAACAGTGCACACCAGAATAAGAGAAATGAGGGATCCGGATGTGGGACTTGTGACTGAGACGAAGGCTATTATCACTGCTTTTCAGAAGTTTTACCAAAAATTGTATACCGAATACATTCAGGGTGGGAGCCGGGAAACTCAGGATTACTTATCGGGGGTGGCCCTGGGTCAGCTCCCTACAGAAGATAGAGAGAGACTTGATGAGCCGATTTCTTTGGAAGAACTGTCAATAGCCATAGATCTTTCCCCCTCAGATAAAGCCTCAGGCCCAGATTTAATTCCAGGGGAATTTTATAAAAAATAAAAAAAACAGATTCTGGGCTTGATGTTGGAAGTTTTCCGAAGCGCTCAACGGGATCAGGCTACGCCAGAGTCTTGTAAAGGGGCTAATAATATTGTATTCCTAAAAAAAGGCAAGCCTATCGCGGAACTGAGATCTTACCAGCGTATAACCCTGCTTAATAGCGATGTAAAGTTATATTAAAAAATTCTGGCAAATAGTTAGTCTCTCCATTCCAGCATGGTTTTGCACCAGGCAGGAGGACTACAGACCACATCAGAAGGATAATCACATTGTTTGACCTTGCTGGAGTGTCAGGAGATCCTATCTCGGCCATTTTTCTCGACGCAGAGAAGGCTTTCGATAGGGTCTCCTGGCCCTTTCTCTGGGCAGGGACTGGGTAGAAATTACATTAATGCAATAAGCTGCATGTATCAAAACCTGAGACTAGAATCAATGTGATGGGTGCCTCGTCGGATTCAATAAAAATTACACGTGGGTCGCAGCAAGGGTGTCCTTGTTCTCCACTATTATTTGCATTATATATAGACCCTTTTATTAGGATAATTGTGGAGAACAAAGACATTCGGGCAGTTCAAACCTCGGGGGGGAGTCAAAGATCTTAGCATACGCAGATGACCTTACCATAACAACAACTAATCCTGCGGATGTAATGAGGAAGTTGAAAAGAGAGGCCCAAAGATTTGGCGTAGTCTCAGGCTACTTTCTGAATAGGGACAAGACAATGATCGTTAAAAGTCCTCGGGCAGACTTGGTCGATAGTAGGGTCACAGAAAAGGCTAAATATCTAGGGGTGGAAATCTCTGCTAACGTGGATGACATTGTGCATGCCAACCTGGCGCCCTTGTTACTTAAGACCAAATCCGATTTCAACAGAATGAACAGTTTACACTTGACGTTGCTGGGTAGGTGTAACGTTATTAAGATGCTGCTTCTGCCTAGAATTTTATACTTTTTTAGATCCATCCCATTGGAAGTTAATAAAACTTGGTTCTCTGCCTTTAGCCAAGCTATTTCTAAATTGTTATGGGCTGGGAAGCGCCCGCGTAGAGCACTGAAGTACATGGCCTTCTCAAGGATTGGGGTGGATGGTCGGTCCCGGATATTCAGATCTTTTATTGGGCAGTAAAATTTCAGCAGATGAAGGAGCTGTTGGGGAAAGGATCACCCAATGCTCTAGATGGATCCTACCCCTCCATCTACAGCTTACGGCTTGGGAGCGAGGCCCAGGGGTGCTTGATCCGGCATATTGATTTTGCTTACTTTAAAAGAGTGAAGTTCAAGGTTTTGCTGGGTGCGTTTAAAATTTGGACATCGATCAGGGAAAAACTTAAACTGAATAGGATTCACAGGTATACGCCTCTGCAAAACAATCAACTCCTACCAGAAATCTTTCACGATGGCTATATGGAATCTTGGAGGGAGAAAGGGATCAGACATATTGGGGACCTAATAAGGGACAACACTATACTGATGTTTGATTCAATTAAGGAAAAATTTGGGGTAGGACACAACTACTTTTTAAAATTCTTACAAATCAGGGATTTTCTTTCTAAAAAGATGATTCAGGGCCACAAAGTCCCCCTAATGGAGGTGGCCTTGGGCCATCAATCTCCAAGTTGTACATACTGCTAAGCGATATATTGGAGGATGACCTCGCTAAACACACAGATCGGTGGCAGGACCAGGTCCAAGAGGATCCAGGGGTTTGTGAGGACTCTTTATTGCTGAGCTCAACAGCAGCCATATCTGCTAACATACAGGTTCAATGTTTTAAGACGTGGTTACTTTTGTATATTACTCCTGCTCAAATTTTTAAGTGGGGAGGTTCAGCAGGTATTCATTGCTCCCGTTGTGGCGACCTTGCCGCAGACAATGTACATATGTTTGCAACATGCCCCCGATTAACTGGATTGATTGGAAAAATGGGGTATTATGTCAAACGTATTTTGGATTGCGATATTGAACTGTCACCACAAGTTATAATTCTGGGGGTAAGCAATCAGGCTCTGACAGTTCCCAAGAAGACCTTGCTCTTTATCATGATGGCCGTGTTTAGGCTTTCCCTTGCCACGGTCTGGCTAGATAAAGAACCTCCGTTAGTTCATTGTTGTCTGGGAAAATTGTTAGCTACGTATCGCTGACAGAAGGAGATATATAAACGTAGAGGCCTAAGAGCTAGGAAAAAAGGGGGCGACATCTGGTCTCCAATTAGCACGTGGATTAATGAATCTACGTTTTAAGTTGGTGGTTTGGGGAGATTTGCCCTATGTGATTGAAATAAACTGTTGTGTAGAAAGCATATTGGCCACAGGATAGTTTTCTTTAAAATGTAATTAAAGAACTCCTATGGCTCCGGGATGACGGTGGGTGTGGGGGCGGGGGGGAGAAAATAATGGTTATACGATTCCTATGTTTGTATTGTTTTCAATTTATGTTTATATTGTAATGACAAATATGAACTCAAATAAAGACTGTTAAAAAAAATATATATGTGGCGCTCCCAAAATGATATTTTAGGTTCAGGAATAGGGGCTGCACAACACATACATTAATAATAAACATTCTTGCATAACTTTTCTGCTTCATATTGGGAATGAATCCTGAATAATCAATGATCCAACAATATCATTCATATATATTTAGTCATTCGTTTTATTATTTTTTTCAAATACATACGTGTAATTCTTAAGAAATATTTCTTAAAACTTGCTTAAACGACTTTACAATAATAAATATAATTAAAAGTATTTGTATCGCAAAATGTATACACAATTAATCACACAAAATTAGGATTATCATAACATGGACACCACTCTTCTTAATCTTTCATTGTTGTGTTTTAGCATGTGGACTTCAAACATTGGTCATCTCATGTTTCGGTGGATTTTATATTTTCTTGTCTACGTTCTTCAGCAGCTATATCTGTATATCTTTTTCACAAAGCAAACATGTTGGGCAGTTAACGTGTATACTGTCCCTGTATCTGTACATGAAAGCAAACATATGTACTCATTCATTATAAAGGATCTATCGATTTCTCTCAGGTTTTTAGCACTGGGGATTGAGGCCAAGGAGGTGTTGGTTCAGAGTTCGAATCTGTAATCATTTGTATCCCTTAAACATCCTGCATGCAACTGGTGAGCAATATTCATTTTCTTTTGTATCACAATCAATACTTTTTCAGCACTGCATGCATCTCACGGTATTCATCCTTACATGACCATACACACAGGGATTAGTGGACCACGATAAGAAAAAGAAGAATATGATTAATGAGGATATGTAGGAATGTGTATTAATAATGTATGAGGAGACATTCAGTGCCAGAAGACACTATATCAATCACCTGAGCATCCCACATATGATCTCTGGACACCAGCATCATGAAATGCATTCCCTTTTCCTAATCTAAGAAGAGATATGAGGGAATTTGATGGTTTACAACTCTGGCATACTAAAATGTTAATTATGTTATTTATGTTTACATGTCTAATTTTCACCTGTGCTAATGTTTTTACAATAATTCACTTGCATGTCTTATCGTACAGGTTAGTATTAAATGACGAAATGTTAAGATTATCGTTGTGATTTTCTATTATTTCTCAGAAGAATATGGAAATCCCACACATGAAACATTAATCTGCAATCTCTCATACGTGACATCAGTAGTAATCTCCAGTCTGTTTTTTCACACTATTCTGATTCCTTTGCTAGTTTTGAGTGTCTGAGACAAAAGGAAATTGCTAGAAATGGTTATCCTGGTAGGCTGAGGCATTCAGCTCGGCCAGGCAGGAACCACAACATTAGTCAGGAGAAGTAAGATACATACGACAATGTTACCTGTGCTTACCCTCTGGCAGCTTGGCTCAGAGGGGCCAGGCTAAACTAAAGAGGCAATGTATAAAGTATTTGTGCAACACACACACTGTAACCCAATGAATGCACCACAAAAAGACTTTACATAGGTTTATGAACAAAGAAAAACCAAAGGTGTTATGGCCATGTCTGAACTGGGGTGGCGGAGTGAGCTAAAGAACGGTGATGGATTAAACCCAGATCAGTTGACTAGGGGTAAGTGTTTGTATTGTCAACGCTCCGTCCATCATCTCCTTTGGTTTTTCTTTGTTCGCCCTAAGTTGGCAGGATAAGCTCAGACGTGAGTCCCTTGCTCACTTTAACACTGGATTCAAGCAAGCCCGGCTGAAGACGGCTGTAATGCCAGAAACCGGTCCTGGGAAGCTTGATTCCGGTCCAGGGGAGACGTGGCTTGGCAGTTCGTGCTGGACTGTTCCCATGAGGCACAGGGTCAGACTGATTTGCATATGGCCATGTCTGAACTGGGGTGGCGGAGTGAGATAAAGAACGGTGATGGAATAAACCCAGATCAGTTGACTGGGGGTGAGTGTTTGTATTGTCAACGCTCCGTCCATTCTCTCCTTTGGTTTTTCTTTGTTCGCCCTAAGTTGGCAGGGTATGCTCAGATGTGAGTCCCTTGCTCACTTTGCCACTGGATTCAAGCAAGCCCGGCTGAAGACAAGTGTAATGCCAGAAACCGGTCCTGGGAAGCTTGATTCTGGTCCAGGGAAGACATGGCTTGGCATTTCGGGCTGGACTGTTCCCATGAGGCACAGGGTCAGACTGATTTGCATATGGCCATGTCTGAACTGGGGTGGCAGAGTGAGCTTAAGAACGGTGATGGATTAAACCCAGATCAGTTGAATGGGGGTGAGTGTTTGTATTGTCAACGCTCTGTCCATCATACCTTTGGTTTTTCTTTGTTCGCCCTAAGTTGGCAGGGTATGCTCAGACGTGAGTCCCTTGCTCACTTTGCCACTGGATTCGAGCAAGCCCGGCTGAAGACGGCTGTAATGCCAGAAACTGGTCCTGGGAAGCTTGATTCCGATCCTGGGAAGACATGGCTTGGCAGTTCGGGCTGGACTGTTCCCATGAGGCACAGGTTCAGACTGATTTGCATATGGCCATGTCTGAACTGGGGTGGCGGAGTGAGCTAAAGAACGGTGATGGATTAAACCCAGATCAGTTGACTGGGGGTGAGTGTTTGTATTGTCAACGCTCCGTCCATCATCTCCTTTGGTTTTTCTTTGTTCGCCCTAAGTTGGCAGGGTATGCTCAGACGTGAGTCCCTTGCTCACTTTGCCACAGGATTCAAGCAAGCCCGACTGAAGACGGCTGTAATGCCAGAAACCGGTCCTGGGAAGCTTGATTCCGGTCCAGGGAAGACATGGCTTGGCAGTTCAGGCTGGACTGTTCCCATGAGGCACAGGGTCAGACTGATTTGCATATGGCCATGTCTGAACTGGGGTGGAGGAGTGAGCTAAAGAACGGTGATGGATTAAACCCAGATCAGTTGACTGGGGGTGAGTGTTTGTATTGTCAACGCTCCGTCCATCATCTCCTTTGGTTTTTCTTTGTTTGCCCTATGTTGGCAGAGTATGCTCAGACGTGAGTCCCTTGCTCACTTTGCCACTGGATTCAAGCAAGCCCGGCTGAAGACGGCTGTAATGCCAGAAACCGGTCCTGGGAAGCTTGATTCCGGTCCAAGGAAGACATGGCTTGGCTGTTCGGGCTGGACTGTTCCCATGAGGCACAAGGTCAGACTGATTTACATATGGCCATGTCTGAACTGGGGTGGCGGAGTGAGCTAAAGAACGGTGATGGATTAAACCCAGATCAGTTGACTGGGGGTGAGTGTTTGTATTGTCAATGCTCCGTCCATCATCTCCTTTGGTTTTTCCCCGATATTATTACATCATATTATTGATATAGTGAATCCCGTGATCAATAATATTGTGAATTCCTCTTTATCCACCCGTATAGTGCCGGACGAATGGAAATTCACCATTGTGAAGCCACTCAAGAAAAAACAAAATGTAGATTCATCTAACCTCTCTAAATACAGGCCCATATCTTAGATAAGATCACAGAGAGAATTGTTTATAAAGAACTCTCCAGCTTCTCGGAGTCAGCTCTGAACTTTAACCCCGCCAATCTGGGTTTCGCCCAAAACATTCGATGGAATCAACGTTACTGGAGATATCGGACACCATGAAATTTATAACTGACAATGGCAGGAAGGCAGTCCTGATCCTTTTGGATCTGTCTGCCGCATTTGATACCATCTTGCACAACATCTTGCTAGCCAGATTGAGATCCTGTGGCATTTCGAATTCTATACTGGCATGGATTACATCCTTCCTGTCAAACAGGTAGCAAGTTGTCTCTCTGGGATCCTTTCTCAACGCACACGGTCACTACGGGTGTCCCACAGGGTGCTTCTCTCAGTACACTTCTCTTTAATATATATATGGCCCCACTTATCTCGCTGATCTCGGCTTTTGGGATTGAAACTACATCTTACGCTGATGACACTCAGCTGATCCTGTTATTGGAAATGAACTCTACGAAAGCCGAAGAAAATTTCAAAGCATGTTTTACGGCAGTCATCAAATGGATGAGAAATAACTATCTCTGCTGTAATACTGATAAGACAGTAATCTTACTGATTGGAAAAAATAATCATTTCCAACCAAAAGACTGGTGGCCAGAGGACACTGTAGCCCCCCCATCAACGGTGGAGGTCGCAAAAAATCTGAGAGTGTGGTTCGATTCTTCCCTCTCTTTCAAACCCCATGCTTTAAAGGTAACAGGGACTTGTTTTGGCCTTATTTAAACTCTGAAAAAATTATTTGACCTGATTCCGCTTGCCGCAAGGAAAACAGTGGCAGTTGCTCTTACACCCCCACGACTGGACTACTGTACATACAGCCGATCTTTGTTATTTGATAGCGCCAGGAGACTCCGTTAGAAGTGGCACCTGCACTTTATAAGCAACACTTTCCATTTAATTTAATTTCATTATGTTTTACATCACTTTTCCTGTGCCTTGGAAGCAGGAGAAACAAAAAGGGGTTCCCAAGCGCTTCTATGCATATTCTATTTTTTATGCGCTATGTGGACTTGGGTTCAGGTGCCTAATTAGACTATTTGTAACTACATGTTTCTGGCACTTGACATATGGATCTCTGCTAATCCAAAATGGCAGCTAAGGTTCTTTCTTGCATTCACTTTATGGAGCAAGAGGTATTTTGTCCATCTGTGACACTCGTAGGTCTCCTGCTGTGCGGACCTATTATCACACCCGGCAGTTAGGTACCGGCTACCGACCGAGGCACCTGCAGCACAGACATGGGTGTAAAGTAATTTCAGCAAGAATGGTGTGCCCCTGTAGGTGGCTTACAGGGATGTACTACTGAATGAGACAGGGATGACTGGTGAGTGTGCTTTCTTCCCTAGTGCGCACCCATATGTTTACGGTTTCTACCGACGCTCTGCCCATGCATGCACTTTACTTATACTCCACCCACTTGCATTTTTTCGGTAACTTTGCAAAATTCTGCTGAGTCAAACTCAGCAAGTTCCGCCCAGACTACTTAAAATAAAACCTCATAGAAAATATTGTTATTTTAGATTAGTTAAACTATTTAAAAAACGAAATACATTTATTTAATGGTATAAAAAATGAAACATATTTATTATTTAGCTCGAACAAATGATGACATTTTGAATTTAAAAATGTATGTAAAAGTCATTTTTATTAAAATGTAACTACATTACTTGTATTTAATTATATACATCACTTTTTATATTTATGAATTATTATTTTAACTTAACTTGGATTATTTTCTAAGCGTAAACTTTAGGGAAATAATTTCTATTTAATGTAATATATTTAGATTATTTAAATATTTATTTCAAAACTGAGTTAATAGTGCTGAAGCATTATTTTCTTCTGATCTACATTAAAAAAATATATAAAAATAATGTAAACTAATATTTACTTTAAAATATTTTTACTATTCTGTTTCAAGCTTATTAACATTTTGTACATTTTCCCTATGGACTGCCATAGGAACATCTCTTCCCTAGCCACAAGGAAAATCTATAAAGTTTTTAAACTTGAAAAAATATGTTTATTTCCAATATGAATGCACATTATATATATGTAAAAGTAGAATGACATCAGCACTACACTAAGAAATTGAATAATTAAATATATTAAGTTGAATGAAAATTCATTTTTATAGTTTTTTTCTTTTAATTTCTACCTTGAGTAAAATGGTTGCATTAACTAATTTATATATTAAAAACTTACAAACATTCATGTATGAAACTAATTTGAACAAAGAATGTTTTTCAAAAAGAATAAATAAAGTTATATTTATTTCAAGGTTGAAAAGGGTTATTAAACTAGGTTATTAAATATTTTCTTTTAAAATATATATATAGTTCTTATTTGTGTATCTATTTTATAAAAGTCAATGTAAATTATCATATTTTAACATTATTTCTTTTGGGGTTGTATTTTAAATCTGTGCCTTCATCTCATATGGGAGGCTTTTGCTGTACCAGTGGTAGGCCATGTGTGAAACAGGATTTACTACTGCATTTATTTTGCTGTAGTGACTTTGCACTAGGAAATGTGGCCTCACCCAGTGTTCCAGGGAAAAGAGACATGTAAGCCTACACTTTTGAGTAATTTTACACTGTAAATGGTGAATAGCTGAGTGTAGTAAAGTTGCTCCAAAGCGTAGGAGTAAACCTATACATGTAGATTTACACTCATGTGAGTTTACCTTTGTGAATAGGCGTAGAAGTGCATAAAAGACCGACAGTAGCAATTACAGGGTACCACATTTGAATTCCCTGAATTACCTGAACAATAAACTGACTCTCTCAGGAGGAAGCAAAGACTTAAGAGGACTTAAGAGGAGAGTTCTCCCTCTGCCTCAGCCTTCCTAATTACAAACAAAATCTCGACTGCAAAACGCACATGTTCCCGCATTGCACAAACCGATGGTACTCCATCATTTTTCTTAAGCATGGCACATGCATGTAATTTATTTCAGACCAGTCTAAACTATCACCTATAACCTAAAACCTAGTTTAATGTCCCTCTGAATCAAATAATGATTGACATCCCCTGGAATCAAGGCCAGTTCAAAGCAGTATTGGAAAATCTGAACTTGTTTTTCCACTTACTTGTATGTCTGTCCTCTGTACTTCTACACGTGGATAAACAAAACGGATTTCCTGCCGTACTTTAAACTCTGAAGCGCTTCCTCACTCTCACGTGCCTATACATTCTACTGCGAATTTAGCTTACCTCGAAGAGTCTTCCTTACAAGTGGTTACTCCAATATGTGCAAGGCTCTGGCACCATTAGTTAAAGGTCACAATGCGCTGTACAAAAATAAGCAAAAAAGTGTAAGAGAGGTTTAAAGGATGTGTCATCTTTAGTACAGTGGGCCTCATTCATGAAAAGTGACTCATCACTGCGTGAAAACAGTGATGCGTCACTTTTCATTGGGTCCTCCTTGCAACATGCCAGATGCGTCATATTTACAATATCATGTCGCAAGGAGTTACAGATACGTCAGTATTTCTGACGTATATGTAGGCGCAAAAATGACGCATTGCTTGAGTGTGTCACAAAAGTGACCCAACTTCAGCAATGGTCCATTTAACATGGGCAAGTCCCATTTCAATGTGCCTGCGTCAGTCTTACGCCTGCTGTGAGGCAGGCTTTAGATAATGACGCATTTGCGTCCTAGAAGTGACGCAGTGAAATCACAAAATTCCAAATATGTGAGACAGAAAGTGCTAGATTTCCATGCACTGCTCTGGTAAATTATGACTTCTAGATTCGAGACCACAACAATAATTGAAATCTAACACCAAGCATTTTTATTTCTTCCTGACCTTCTATTGGTAGCTCCATTCCATGTATTCAAATGGGAACTTTAAAAATCCCCTGGAATCTCTGCATTCCATTTTGTTCACAAAATGCAAAATCATGGATTTGGGGGATTCTTCATTTTGTTTCGCCCAACTAGTGACTTTCATTTTATTCATGAATGCCAATAAACCCCCTGATTTGCAGGTATGATAGCATTTGCACACTTGGCACGCCTGGCCAAGAGAAGCATTTTTCAAAAGAATTGGTGAGATTTGCGGTGGTTCCATGAATCAGGATGAAAATAAAACATTTAAAAAGAAACCATAGGCTCATGTGCTTCATTTTCTTTAGGTCCCTGGGTGGGTCAGGTCCTGTGGACATTTAAAAATAAGGATGTGGGGCCCGCAGCCCTGGTGACTGCCACCTCCCCGGGGCTCATTGTTTGAAGTGTGGGGGAACACATATCCCCCTTGCAGCCTTGGGGACCACCACCTCCAGCAGGGGCTGCATTGTAATAAGATGATTGTGGCAGCTCTGGCCACCCATGCAGCCCCGCGGATTGCCACCTCCGAGGTGCTATTATACATAGAGGCGGGGGCATGCGCAACACCGCTGCCCCTGGGACCACCAACTTTCTGGGACTATTTTCAAAATGTTATAAGACTGTGTGACCACCCTCCTGGGAGCCAAAAATGGGCCTGTGGACCACCACTCCCCAGAGCCGGCTCCAGGAAAGTCCTGGGGTGCCTACCCCTGGGATATTGCAGTTTTCTATGGGATATCAGAAGCATTGCATTTTGTCTCGCTTGTTCAAAGCGGAGTGCACTTTGCTTTTTACACCCAAGGAGCTGCTCGTTAGCAGCTCCCTGGATGTAAAAGCAATGCTGTGTCCAACTGGAGGCGGGATCCTGCCAGGAGTACAGAGGCTTCAGGCTCCCCCCACAGTTTCCGGGCACAAAAGTGTCAAAGGAAGGGGGACACAAAGCCCCTCTTCCTTACAAGAAAAAAAATCAAAAGCCTGCCCCCTTTCTCTAGTACTCTGCAAATGCACCTCGTGGCACATTCTTACTTGGGAGCACTGCTGAGGGTCCTCAGGGGCCAACAATCCCACCTGTTACCCCCAGTAAGTCCCACACAGTGGGATTACTGAGAGATAGTGCAGCCACACCCCTTTCTCCACCACTCTGCAAATGAGCCTCTCAGGGCACTACCGGGGGGATGAGATCCCCTTGCCTCCAGAGGGCCTCAGGGCTAAACTGGACTTCAACCCCCAAGCAGCAGTGCACCAGGAGGTGCATTTGCAGAGTTGTGGAGAAAAGGGGCATTGCCTCTGACCACCTCTCAGCAATCCAGCTGTGTGAGACCAACTGTAGGAAAAGGGAGTGCTTGTTGGCTGCCAAGGACCCTCAAGAGCCAAGTGGACCTCATCCCCTAAATAGTATTGTATCGGGAGGTGCATTTGCAGAGTGGTGGAGAAACTGGGCATGGCCACTGAAAACCTCTCAGCAAACACACAGTGTGGGACTTGCTGGAGGTAACAGGAGGGGAAGTTGGTCCCCAAGAACCCTCAATAGCCAAGGGGACTTCATCCTCCTATTAGAAGTGTGTCAAGAGGTACGTTTGCAGAGTGGTGGAGAAAGGGAGCTTGGCTTCCCCCACTATCTCGAGGTTCTGGGGTTGGATTTCAGAGACAGCATAATCTTTGAAGCTTCCCACTCAGGAAGGCCATCCTCTCGTAGAGGAGGTGTGAAGCACCTCCGTCCAGAGCAGGCTGTGTCTCTGTCATCTTAGAGCACTGACTCCCATCCTATGAGGTCAGAAACATGTCTGGTAGTGGCAGACTGGTGAAAACATATCAGAGACCACACCAGTGCTTGGCAGGTGTTTAGAGACCCATTAAAAGGGTCTCCGTTGTGAATTTATTATTAAATCCACCACTAGCATCATTGAGGATTTATTAAGACAAGATGTTTGATAACAAACATCTTAGAAACAAGTGAAGCCATCAAGGAGCTAGGAAACTCATGTTGCCAAGTATTCAGCTCATGTACAATTTATGGCTTCCTTTGCACTTACAACATCTTGAAACAGACTGGGCATTGTAGCGGCATATCTGCTCATGCCGTTGTGCCCTCATTTAGGCTATAGTGCTCCCTGTCTTAGGGCTATAGACCTGCAGTAAGGTGACTTACCTATATCTTATGCAGAATATACACAGTGCCATGTCAACTCTCTGAATTTCTCTGCACCAAGACATGCAGCCTGCAATGGCAGAGTGCATAGTCTTGGTGAGTGGTCCCTGGGGTAGCACAACCAGTGCCCTCTTCAGTACCCATGCCCTAAGTACCAGGGATACCATTTACTAGAGACTTACAGGAGTAACTGAAGTTGTGCCAATTGTGGTAAATTTCTAGGGAAAGAACACCGGTACAGGCAACCTGGTTAGCAGGGACACAGTACACCTCAATCAAAAATCAAGCAAAAAGTGGGGGGGGGGGGTACTGCAACAGATATCCAGCTTTTCACATGTGTCCAGTAACAGTGCCACAACACCTCTCACAGACCCACACAACCACTCACCCATCCATACAGCCACTCAGATATCCACTCACAGACCAATACAACAACTCACACATCCATTCAGCCACTCAGATATCCACTCACAGACTCACACACTAACTCACTTACCCACATAGAAACTCACACACTCTCTCACACACCTATGCAGCCACTCACAGGCCCTCTGTATTAAATCTGTTGTTGTTTTGAATGAGTGCTTTGGTTGAGAATGAATCGGTGGATCTGCTGCAGAGCTAAAATATTTTGTGGTTAAGTACTGTATGTGGGCTTTTGGTTTGTAGATCTGCAATGGATCTCCAGATCTTAGTGAGAAATTGAAAAAAAAGGATTGGAAAATAAAACAAACCAGTATTTGGGAAATTGGTTGGCTCTGAAAACAGCCTATACGTTTATGATTTGGTAAACCTATATATCCCCACATACCAGAAAGATCAAGCGGTTGTAAGGATATATTTAGGCTATCTGGTTTTAGGTTTAATCCTATATTAACTGATAAAACCCCACCGAAAGGAAAATATCCATCATCGGTGTAAATATATAAACACTGAAAAAACACCTTTTCAACCACAAACTAATTGTCATTCAAAGAAATGAAAAGATGAGTGAAAGAGTCATTTGTATTTCTTCCTGAAGGGGTCAATGCAATGTACCTTTGTTATACAAGGTAGCATCAAGAAAGACTAGGCTAAAATTATTCTGCTTGAGTTTTGTTTAGGGATGTCAATAAAACATTGCCTCTTCTTCCTTCAGCTTTTTCAGTTTTGTGGTCTTTACTCTAAAGATGCAGTGTTTTGTGTCTTATTTAGTTATTTTATAAACTGTAGAGAATCAGGAAATATCAAAATCCTATTTGATATTTTGGCTACATTTGATTTCACTGATAGGTAAAATGGCTGGTTTCATAAGAATCTTTCGTAATATGTACCATCACATTTACCCACAGACAGAGAATGGGTAAAATCCTTTGATATATCAGCCCCCTTTTCTAGCGAGTCAGTATTGATTGTAAGTGAATTGCCAAACACCCCAGGCTTTAAACATTCAATGCAAGATGATGTGAAAAATATATGTGAAAAGAATGTTGTCACTAAACATCTCAGATAGTGTTGAAAACATGATACCAGACGTTTGGTAAACATGGAATGCAGTGTCACTTGGAATGCTGCAGAAAAAGTTCCTACCAAGTTCAATAAAGATTGGAGTGATATTGTTTGTATTTGCAGTAGTTCAGCTACGTGTATGAAAAAGCTGTATGATGGCCTCTCAAAATCGATACCTGAGCTGAAGAGCCTCCCTGTAAGAGATCCTTGTCACTTGCTAGATGGTATGCTGAAAGCATCTTTACAATCTTCAGAGTTAATGAAGAATGCTATTGACTTTGTAGCCCATTCTGGTGCAGTAAAGTGTATTTGGACCCCATATAACCTGTGCACATGCTATCTAGACACATACACTATCAGTGCAGGAAGCAAGCAATAGTTAAAAATAAATAAAAATTCCTTAAACACCGGAAAACACGGTTTCTGTTGGTTTTAATGGCGCGAAAATGTGTAACCACTGATAACCACTGTCTTTTTAAGGTACTGCAAAAACTGAAAAAACCCCACCAGAATTTACCAAAAATAGAAACTGAAAACAGGAAAGCCTAGATATATTGCTTTCAAACATCTGTCATAATTAGAAGTTACAGGTGAAAACGTTGGCACAAGTGGCTGTTTTTTTCAACTAATTTTCAGTTTTTCCTTTTTTCAACTGTTAGTTTCTATAAAGAAACCTTGAAGGATCTACAAAAATGGCCCCTTGCTTAATTCAGAAATTTGTATACTTTTCTAAAAGTTATAGGTTTCCAAGATCCATTATTGCTTTCATACCCATTTCTACCAAGAAGTTTGTAAACCTGTAAAGTGTCTAAACCGTGTAAAATTTTTTGGTTTTCTGACAAAAGTCTGTCAGTCTCTGAAAGCTGGGTAAATGGTGATTTCATCCCCACAAACCCTTTGTTGATAACATTTGCAGGGAGAAAAAAAAACAGACACTGTCATTTGCAGCACTTTTTCCCATTATTCCCCCCAAAAAACATTTAGCTGTATTTTGGCAAATTTTTGGGTCTCCTCCAGGTGAATCCACAAACCCTGTATACCTTTAGAATCCCCAGGAAGTTGGAAGGAAAGGACGGAAATTTGGTGTGGAAACCTTATGTGGTCAAAACGGTACAGGGGCCTAAGCGCAAACTACCTCAAATAGCCAAAAAAAGGCTTGGCACTCCAAATATTTTTCCTCTGTCCTGGATATCAAAAAATTAGACAAAGATGGTTGGTACAATTGTGCAGAAACCTAGGTACACAACGCTGTGAAGAAGCATTTAGGCTCCTCAAATACAACAGTGAAATATCAACTCTTTATGCTGTATCCCGTTTTTTAAGTTCTATGTGGTGGGTTCAAAAGGCTTTTGTAGGAACCAGCAATGGATGTAACACTGACTTACCTTTTATCTGTTACTGTAATAATCGTTTTTTGTTTTATCTGGGTTTTAGCTTTTTGATCTGCTTTTTTAAGTGTATGTGTTTGTGAATTCTCTTTTATGATCCATGGACCAAAATAAAGAAAGATTGGATTAAATTCGACAAATAAATCTAGGTGCATGGCCCCAATCAAACAAACAACAATTTTCCAGCTTACTGGTGAAATCTCAAATTCAAAAGTCCTCAATCAAATCCAATGATATATGATGCAGCACACACAAAGTGTGATCCTTTCAGCTCCAATTCCAAATGAAAATTGACCAGGAGATGGACAAAACACTGGGATGAGCCTGCTGAACAGGAACAGGAAGTTGAAGTTTCTGGGACACTTCTTCCTCCTTCTTAAAAAAAGTAAAAAAGAGGGTGTGGCTGCCCGCAGAGAAAGATGCCCGCTTGTTGAAGCGGCTCCAATCCCCTGTCCTATGTATGTCCAAATATTTGCTACAAATATATGCTCCCAGCTGTCAAATAAGCAACTACCAACTAACCTGGAGCCAGAGGGGTCCCTTACCAGCGACGAAACAAGACTGGACACAGACCCGGCAGCAGCAGCATCGAGAGCCGGCGGAGGCCGATGGAAGCTGCGTGGTGTGCCAATTCCAGACACAGCCCGGCTGTGAGGAGAGTAGTAAGACAAATGATTGGGGAGAAACAGCCAGAGAGATCGTATGGCTGGGCTGTGGCAGAGCCAGCCGCCGACGGTGACAATCGTGACATGATCTGGAGCCAGGTCGGGGACCGACGTAGAGATCCCCCACAACTGGAGCATAATGGCATTGAGGTAAGGAGTGGCCGTTTCTCGTCGAAGTATTATCGAAACTCGACTTCGGACCAAAGATCCTTGCTTGGATCTGACTCCTGTATTCAGAACCACTAGCTCAGGTATTGGTCAATGGTGAAATCTTCCGCACCTTTCTATTATGTTGTGGCACCCGTCAGGGTTTCCCATTGTCCCCACTCCTCTTTGCCATAGTATTCGAGCCCTTAGCCACCTGGATATGAATGGATCCCATATCATGGGGCCTCCACTGGTCAAATCAGTGGGAGGATTGGATATCGCTTTATGCAGATGACATCCTTCTATAGCTAGTGTATCCTAAATGCTCCCTCACCAGGGCAATAAACATAATGGACAGCTTGGGACGTGTGTCCCGATATTCGATCAACTGGACAAAATCACTGATGTATATACTAAGTGGTACACAGCCAGTGATGCCACAAAACCACAAAATACAGGTTGACACTGACTGATTTAAATACCTAGGGCTATTCGCTACAGCTGATCCCTCCCTAGTTTATAAAAAGAACCTCCTCCGGCCCATAGAAAGATTAAAAATAGATGTGTAGCGTTGGACATCACTCCTATTGTCCCTCCTAGGAATAGCTTTCCTATTCAAGATGATGGCTCCTCCCCGCTTCCTCTATGCCCTACACAATACTCCACACCCAGTGCAAGCAAACTATTTCAAAACAATTAACTCTATACTGCTAACACTCCTATGGAATGGAGGCACTCAAGAAACTAACCCATGGGTGGTATGAGGGTGGCATAGCTCTGCCCTAATACACATAGGTACCACTGGGCAGCACAGTTGACTACCAGTGGGTATACATGCCGGAAGGCGAACCATTGCTCAGGATGGATCGCCTGATAATTCGCCTGGGCGGATACCAGCTGTTGGGAAGTCCTGAAGGTCACTCCTGACGTTTCCTCTTGAAGTTGCAAACTCCCAACTCCCCCAAGGATTAGCCAACACAATCAGGAATTCAACTCTGACTGAATTAACTTCCCCTTAAGGGAAAGGGGAAGTGGACAGAGAAACGAACAACATATAAATAAACATTTGCTTCAGTTGTTGTCCTTTCTGTTGTTTCTCTCGACAGTGCTCCTGGCCGCTATCAATTCTTTGAATGCGCTCCTCTGATTTCACGCAATTCTGTAGTTCAAAAATGCACCAATAAATATAACATTCAAACTATCCCTTAACTCAGAAAATGTCTAAACATCTCTCCTACTGACCATCGGTTTTTGTGGCCTTCGTTCGCACTCTCTCTTGAATTCAGTTGTTCAGCCTTAACTCAAGACTCTATAAGGTGAAAAGCAAGAATTTTCAGTAACCTTCTAATTACATGCGTTAGTTTGTTAATGAGGTTAATGAACTGAACTGATTTCTAACATGCAGTATTCATACCTGAAACCTTCAGCAAATCTTCTTGTTAATGAATATCTGCAGTAGGGTGATAGAGAGAAAAAACACAATAGCCTACTCCTAATAGCTACTGCTATTAAATAACCACCAAAATAATACCTTTTTTTTAAAAAGAAAATTCAACCTTTCTTTTTCCTAGGCTGTACAATTTTCCTATTTACATGTTTTGTTTCACCACTGACAATGACATTAGACCCTTGTCTTAGCCAAGGCTTGTTTCTTGAATCAGCGTTTACCTTCAAAGCTCACAGTCAGTTCTTAATTCAATAAACAGTTCTATTAACAATGTTAGAGCTTGTCTTGCCAAGGCTTGTTTAAAACATTGAGTCTATCTCTTGACCTCTCTGAACCAGACTGGTCCTTAATGTTATTGCCAATTCACTCAACAGAGTTGAAACTTGACTTGCCAAGCCGTCTTTTCTATTTTCCTAGTTTTTTAAACTTGAGTTTGCCAAGTCTTGTTTGTGCCCTCCTTGTGTGCTGATGAACTCTCTGATTTACTGAATAACATAGGAATTCAGCCTCAGTAGTCAATTCCCACACTGGAGCAGCGTTACACTCGCAAATTCCAAATTGCCCAAAATTGTTTTTCTTACTGTTCTTCCCAAGCGAAGGCGGAGGACAGGAGGCTCGAACTGCCGGCTGATGAAGGAAACTGAAACCCGGCACCCGCTTTCATGAAGGAGATTTCTCAGCGGGGCCGCGGAGCAACGAAGGGAATGACAGCTTACTGTTAAGCTCGTCGAGGGGGCTGAGGAACAGACGATAACACCGCCTATTAAGAAAGCAGGTCTTAGGAAGGAAATAACGATCGTATACACGATCCAGACCCTCAAGAGCAGAAGCGCTCTTCAGGAAACCAACGAGACGAAGCGCTGAACCGTTAAGGAAAAGGTCTATTTATAGACCTCGCTTCAGGCACGAGATCAGCGCGAGCTCTCTCACATTAGAAATAAAGTCACGAGAGCCAGCGCGAGTCTGGCTCATGGAGAGCGCACAATCTAGTAGGGAAACCAACACATTGTCTAACTAAATCAACAAGCATTGCTAAATGTAAATGCTAAATATTATATCTCATTGACAATGAATCACAGAGTTACATTAAATCAACTAATCATGTATTTAAATCTAACAATAATTTAATTAAAAGTTAAATTTAAACAAGAACAGAAATTAAATCTCCCTGAATTAAGTGAGACGACCAGTAACACCCCTAACAGTTCCTCCCCCCAAAGGTCGTCTTACAGGTCGAGGTTTGTCAGGATGTAAAGCATGAAAAGACCTAACAAGTCTAGGGGCATGAATATTCTTTTCAGGTTCCCAAGATCGCTCAGAAGGATCATAACCTTTCCAATCAATCAAATAAAACAAGGTACCCCGAATCCTCTTAGAGTCTAAAATAGATTTAACTTCATATTCGACATGATCACCTATGACCACTGGCGGAGGTGGATTATCAGGTCGAGTAGAGGGTTCAAAAGGTTTCAAAAGGGAAACATGAAATACAGGATGAATAGCATATTCTTCAGGCAAAATTAATTTAACAGATACAGGGTTCAAAACCTTCTCAATTTGAAAAGGCCCCAGATACCTAGGCTTCAATTTCCTGGGACCCTCTAACTGAATGTTTCTAGTAGATAGCCAAACCAATTGACCTTCCGAGTACAAAGGAGAAGGTCTGCGATGAGAATCAGCTGTTCTTTTCATAGTCATTTTACTTTTAAGCCATTGTTTTCTAGCCTTATCCTGAATATCCATCAGAAATGTCAACCTGTCTGAAACTGCAGGCATGGACTGCTGTTCCTCAGGTAAAATAATTGGAAGGGATCTCGGATGTTGACCAGTGAGAAAATAAAAAGGAGAACAACCCAAAGCCGAATGAGTAGTGTTATTGTAAGAAAATTCCGCCCAGGGCAAAACCTCATCCCAAGGACCAGGAGAAGTTGTTAACAAACATCTTAAACCCTGTTCAATATGCTGATTAACTCTTTCAGTCTGTCCATCCGTCTGTGGATGAAAAGAAGAGGACAGAGCTAACTCAATTCCTAATTGTTTGCTGAGTTGTGACCAAAACTTTGAAATGAATTGAGGACCCCTATCTGAAATAATCTTTGAGGGAAGACCATGAAGTTTTACAATAGTAGATAAAAACACAGTACTAAATTCTGCTGCAGATGGAATCTTTTGTAAGGGAATAAAATGTCCCATTTTAGACAACAAATCCACAACTACAAGAACCGTAGTATAACCATTAGACTTAGGGAGATCAGTAATAAAATCTAGGCTGATTGTATGCCAAGGTTGAGGAGGTATTGTCATCGGACGAAGTAAACCCATTGGAACTACATGTAAGGCCTTTTGACGTGAGCAAACGGGACAAGCTTTCACAAATTGCTGAATTATAGAAATCATTTTTTCCCACCAGAAATGACGCTGACATAAATCCATGGTTTTGTTAATACCTGGATGAGCAGCGATTGCCAAATCATGATTCCATTGCATAACCATATCCTGTAAATCTCTTGTGGGAATAAACAATTTATCGTTGTGATAGAAAAAACCATCTCTAATAGCATTTCCTTTCTTCGATAACCATTCATGAACATTAAAGGTTTTTAATTCTTCCCTAATAGCATCTAAGAAACTTTCAGAATGGATTTCAGCAGCTATTTTTTCCAAGGGCAAAATACTAGGTGGTTCTTTAGCAGAATTTAAATCTTTCTCACAAACTAATCGTGAAAGTGTGTCAGATAACAACTGCTTATTTCCAGGCCGGTACATAATTAAGAAGTCAAATTCGCTAAAGAATTGTAGCCACCTCATCTGTCTAGGAGTAAAAGCTTTAACAGTGGAATAAAATTGTAAATTTTTATGGTCAGAATAAACAGTGATAGTATGTTTAGCCCCCAAGAGATGATGCCTCCACTCCTGAAACACGTCTCTAATGGCCAATAGTTCTCGTTCTGCAATCGTATAATTTTGCTCAGCTAAAAGTAATTTCCTAGAGAAAAAAGCGATAGGATGAAGGTGACCAGTATTTGAATCCTTTTGAAGCAACACACCACCAATAGCTGTCTGCGAAGCATCTGCCTCCACAAAGAAAGGCCTATCAGGATCAGGATGAACCAAAATGGGAGCAGAGGTAAAAGCCTTTTTCAACAAAGAAAACGCTTGATCAGCTTCTTCAGTCCAAGAGAAGGCTTTCCCTTTTTTCAATAACTGGGTAATGGGAGTAACAATTTCTGAAAATTTAGAAATGAATCGCCTATAAAAATTAGCAAATCCAAGAATTCTCTGCGTGTCTTTTATAGAAGCAGGAATTGGCCAGGTTAAAATTGCTTCAACTTTCTTAGGATCCATATGAATCCCCTCAGGTGACAAACAATAGCCAAGAAACTCCACTTGGGAGGCATTAAAAACACATTTTTCCAATTTCGCATACAAAGAATGGTCCCTCAATTTCTGTAATACTAGTTGAACATGTTGTACATGTTCTTCCATATTTTTAGAATAAATTAAGATGTCGTCAATATAAACAATGCAACAGACATCCAACAGATCATGCAAGACCTCATTGATGAAATATTGAAAAGCCGCTGGAGCATTGCAAAGACCAAACGGCATAACTGTATACTCAAAAAGACCGAATTTCGTACGAAAAGCGGTCTTCCACTCATCACCTTCTTTGACTCTAATCAAATGATATGCTCCTCTAAGATCCAGTTTGGTGTAAACACTAGAGCCTTTAATTTGATTAAGAAGCACAGGAATCAAAGGTAATGGATACCTATTCTTAATGGTTGCTTTGTTTACCGCTCTATAATCAATACAAGCCCTCAAATCCCCAGACTTCTTCGCAACGAAGAAGAGAGGAGACGAAACAGGGGAAGTAGAATGACGGATGAAACCTAATTCCAAAAGTTCATCCAAATAGTTCCTTAAATAAACATTTTCAGGTTCAGTTAAGGCGTAAATTCTACTACAAGGTAGAATAGCACCAGGAACTAAGTCAATTCTGCAATCAAAAATTCTGTGTGGTGGTAATTTAGTTGCTTCAACAGGATCAAAAACCTTAGAAAAATTTCTATACTCAACTGGGAGCCTATTATCTTCAGCATTTAAAGCAGCACAAAAAAGGGGCATCACTGGATCTTTGGTTTCTTGATAACAATGCAACTTACAAAAAGAAGACTCTAAGGTAACAGTTCTTTTAATCCAGTCAATTTTGGGATTATGTAATTCCAACCAAGGAATGCCCAAGATGACACCAAAGGTTGGTGCATCAATAAGATCAAAAACCACCCTTTCAGTATGACCATTATCTGCTACTAAAGTCAATGGTTCAGTGTTAAATTGAATCATCCCAGAAGACAAAACCGAACCATCAACAGCCCTCACAGACTCAGGTTCCTCCTTGGTAACAAATTTCAGATTCAATTTATGGGCAAACCCAATATCGAAAAAATTCCCTGTAGCCCCAGAGTCCAAAAGTACAGGAATACTATGTCTTTGAAGGGTAGTTAAAATAAAGACCATCCGAATAGTAAAATGTTTGGGAATATGTGTAGTTACATTCGTGACAAATTTGGAGATCTTAGAAGAAATTTTACTCGAGGAAACGATCTCGGCTTTCCTCGAGAATTTTAGTTTTCCGACGGATTAATAGAAAGAGTTTCAATAGCTAGAACTTTCTTTTTTGCAGGTTTTACAGAACAATCCTTGGCAAAGTGCCCAGGCTTGCCACAGTACAAACACAAATTGCCCTTACGTCTCCGTTCTTTTTCTTCAGGGGTTAAAGGACCTTTAAACCCACTCGACAAAGCAGGTTCAACAAAAGCATTTTTAACTTCTGACTCTTTTTTCTCACTTCTAACCAGTGTATTTCTAAAATCACTCCTAGTTTTTTCATTTTTACGTTCACTTAACCTGTGATCAAGTTTTACCACTAAATCCTGAAACTCCTTGAAATCTCCAGGCAAATTAACTATGTGTGCAAGAGAATCTTTCAAATCGTCTTTAAGACCTCTATAAAACAAGGAAATCCTCTTTTCTTCAGGCCAATGAGTTTCAGTCAAAAGTCTATTGAAAGTAGTGATATAAGAAATGAGATCCTTGGTCCCTTGCCGAAGACTCAATAACTCATTATCAGAAGACTGTATTAAAGTGTGCTTAGCAAATAAATTAGACATAGCAATTTTAAAATTTTGTAGATTATGAAGCAAAGGATCGTTATTATCCACCAAGGGCATAGCCCAATTCGCAGCCACCCCTCCAAGATAAGAAATTATAAATGCTACCTTAGCAGTGTCAGAAGAAAAAATTTGAGGTTTACACATGAAATGCAATTGACATTGACTAAGAAAAGTAGCAAATCTACTATTATCACCTGAAAACCTTTCTGGATTAGCTAAAGGGACAGGTGTAGGAGTAACGACTGTGACTTGTACTGGTTGACTATCAGACCGATCTCCTGAGGTATGTGGCTGACCCACATCAGTCCCAAACCTAGCTGGCGCTAAAACCGGTTTTCTCTCCTTAGAGGAATCTCTCCAAACAGAAAAACCCGCTCTTGTCTCATCCAACTCTTGACGAAGCGATTGATTCTCCAATCGCAAATTTTCCATTTCCACAGTCATTTTCTGCACTAACTGTGACAACTGTGAAACATCCATGGGGGTGAGTTAACAATTCCAAGAGGAAACGATTTTAATTAATGGGAAGGAGCGGCTTCGTCTACTGTTGGGAAGTCCTGAAGGTCACTCCTGACGTTTCCTCTTGAAGTTGCAAACTCCCAACTCCCCCAAGGATTAGCCAACACAATCAGGAATTCAACTCTGACTGAATTAACTTCCCCTTAAGGGAAAGGGGAAGTGGACAGAGAAACGAACAACATATAAATAAACATTTGCTTCAGTTGTTGTCCTTTCTGTTGTTTCTCTCGACAGTGCTCCTGGCCGCTATCAATTCTTTGAATGCGCTCCTCTGATTTCACGCAATTCTGTAGTTCAAAAATGCACCAATAAATATAACATTCAAACTATCCCTTAACTCAGAAAATGTCTAAACATCTCTCCTACTGACCATCGGTTTTTGTGGCCTTCGTTCGCACTCTCTCTTGAATTCAGTTGTTCAGCCTTAACTCAAGACTCTATAAGGTGAAAAGCAAGAATTTTCAGTAACCTTCTAATTACATGCGTTAGTTTGTTAATGAGGTTAATGAACTGAACTGATTTCTAACATGCAGTATTCATACCTGAAACCTTCAGCAAATCTTCTTGTTAATGAATATCTGCAGTAGGGTGATAGAGAGAAAAAACACAATAGCCTACTCCTAATAGCTACTGCTATTAAATAACCACCAAAATAATACCTTTTTTTTAAAAAAGAAAATTCAACCTTTCTTTTTCCTAGGCTGTACAATTTTCCTATTTACATGTTTTGTTTCACCACTGACAATGACATTAGACCCTTGTCTTAGCCAAGGCTTGTTTCTTGAATCAGCGTTTACCTTCAAAGCTCACAGTCAGTTCTTAATTCAATAAACAGTTCTATTAACAATGTTAGAGCTTGTCTTGCCAAGGCTTGTTTAAAACATTGAGTCTATCTCTTGACCTCTCTGAACCAGACTGGTCCTTAATGTTATTGCCAATTCACTCAACAGAGTTGAAACTTGACTTGCCAAGCCGTCTTTTCTATTTTCCTAGTTTTTTAAACTTGAGTTTGCCAAGTCTTGTTTGTGCCCTCCTTGTGTGCTGATGAACTCTCTGATTTACTGAATAACATAGGAATTCAGCCTCAGTAGTCAATTCCCACACTGGAGCAGCGTTACACTCGCAAATTCCAAATTGCCCAAAATTGTTTTTCTTACTGTTCTTCCCAAGCGAAGGCGGAGGACAGGAGGCTCGAACTGCCGGCTGATGAAGGAAACTGAAACCCGGCACCCGCTTTCATGAAGGAGATTTCTCAGCGGGGCCGCGGAGCAACGAAGGGAATGACAGCTTACTGTTAAGCTCGTCGAGGGGGCTGAGGAACAGACGATAACACCGCCTATTAAGAAAGCAGGTCTTAGGAAGGAAATAACGATCGTATACACGATCCAGACCCTCAAGAGCAGAAGCGCTCTTCAGGAAACCAACGAGACGAAGCGCTGAACCGTTAAGGAAAAGGTCTATTTATAGACCTCGCTTCAGGCACGAGATCAGCGCGAGCTCTCTCACATTAGAAATAAAGTCACGAGAGCCAGCGCGAGTCTGGCTCATGGAGAGCGCACAATCTAGTAGGGAAACCAACACATTGTCTAACTAAATCAACAAGCATTGCTAAATGTAAATGCTAAATATTATATCTCATTGACAATGAATCACAGAGTTACATTAAATCAACTAATCATGTATTTAAATCTAACAATAATTTAATTAAAAGTTAAATTTAAACAAGAACAGAAATTAAATCTCCCTGAATTAAGTGAGACGACCAGTAACACCCCTAACACCAGCTGCCCTTGTACTCAACGCATACAAAAATGCAACAACAAAACCCAAGAACCGTAACCATTAGCCTCTAGACATGACACACAGGGCTATGGGTTGGCAACACAAGCTGACGCCAGCCACCCCCTTTTGGACACAGCAGCCCTGGTTACTCCTGAAAATCATACTGGGTTCGACAAATGGGACCTAATCGGTATCGCAAAAATCATGTACGTGTGGAATCAGGGGGTGGTACTTTCCGTTGATAATCTCCAACAGGAATACAATGTTCCGAACACAGAGATCTACGGTTATATGCAGAATAAATACGTGATGCAGACAGCCATATCAATTGGGTAGGAACTGCCAGACTACACCCCACAAAAGGACTGCCTTCTAGATGGACATATGTAATGTAAGGGGTTATTTATAGAGCGCACTGTGGCCAATGATGTTATCCTGGTGCTAAAACCACTATGCAGACCCCCCAGGATATAGCGGCATGGATTGGCAAATTTAGCGGCACAAAAATGAAAATTTAGCGGCACAAAAATGGAAATTTAGCGGCATTTAGCAGCATTTTATTTTGGGGTTTTTGCAACACCAAACACAGATATCTTACTGTTTGACCTTGCCCACGTAACGCTTGTTCCTGTGCCTGAGTGTCTAGCACTTATTGCAGTACTATACCTCAAATTATACTCTGTTTTCTCTTATAACTGCACACTTGTCACTTTCATCTCCTCTTGTGCACTTTTGACTACCTCATGCATTTTTGGATGCTCACAATTTTTACTCAAGTATTTTGTTTGCTCACGATTGTCACTATTACCTTTACTACCTCATGTACTTTTGGTTGCTCACAGTTTTTACTAACCTCATGCCGCTAAATTTGCCAATCCATGCCGCTATATCCTGGGGGGTCTGCTTAATGATCTGCGACGACAGCCCAACTTTCGTTTGGTCTAGTTATGCCACGATTGAAAACGTAACAATAAATGCCCCAAACGTAAGAATGCCCTAAATCTACATTCCATCTTCATGAAAAATAGGGGATTTTTCACAAGTACATAGGACAATGCTCATTGAAAAAGAGAGACCGGAGCAGCATCAATAAACCTTCAGTATTGTGTTTTATAAAAAATATTTTATTTTATTACTTTTTTTAACATAGCCAGATATGTAGCTCCGAAATACAGACACGTCATACTCTATAGTTGAATGCACTATCCAAGAAATAATAAGAGTGATCTTCAAGATATTACAAGATGTGTTTCAATCCAAACATAAACTGGGCATGTTCAATCCAGAGGCAGACTACAACTTTAGTAGCAAAGTGAGAGCTAAAGGTAACCGTTTCCATTTCTTCCACGTGTTAAAAAGCTTGGATAGAAGGTTATTAAATCTGTGAATGTCCTCAGAAGCTCAGTGCTTCTGTGCGGGGCTCTTTAAAATGCGCACACAGAAGGGCAGGACAGGTTGCCGCCGTGACGAAAAGGCGTGCCCTCAAGAGCAGACACTGCAGGGTGGCGCACTTACGTGTCCAGGCAGACGGGTGCGAAGTCTCTGAGGAAGAGTCTTCGGCCACTTCGTGCTCTCTCCCCCTCTTGCTGGTGTGGTGCTGGTCTTCTCCCTCTCTCGGCCGCCGTGGTCTTCTCCCTCGCGCGTCCTCGACCTCCTGGCTCCCTGGCTCCTTCTCTAAGCCGCAAATCAAATGGAAAATGGGTGCGGAAACGGGAAACGGCAGCAGCAAATTTCGCGGGCTTTATGCCAAATATCGCGGCATTTGCAGAGATCGCGCGATTTCGCGATTTTTTTGCAAATCGCGAAATCGCGATAAGCTGGAGGGTCTGACTATGTAAGGAAACTGCAGATCAAAAAGCTGAGAAGCGGGCCGTGAGGAAATAACCAGGTCTTCAGTGTCTTCCTGAATTTTTGTAAATCAGATTGAGATCGTATGGAAGCTGGAAGTTTATCCCGTGTCCGGGATGCATTGACAGTAAAGGTGCATCCTCCTTGTCTAACTTTGTGGTATCTGAGTTCTTGGACATAGTTGCCAGTAGTAGATCGGAGGTTTCTGCCAGGGTATATTTTTTTAGTTTGTTTTGAAGGGGTTTTGGTCCTTTGTACAATACAGAAAGATTTAAAAATGATTATCTGTTTGATAGGCAGCCAGTGAAGCTCCTTCAAGGCATCTGTAGCAGATAAACATTGAGGTCTGTTCAATGTAAGGTTAGCAGTGATGGTCTGAATATGTTCTAACTTTTTAACAAGTAGGTAGGGGCTCCTAGCAACTGGGTGTTGCAGTAGTCCAGCCTACTTAGTATTACCCCTCTGGAAATCAGTGATCTGACTGATAGATCAAGCAGAGGATATAGCTTCCTGAGGGCCCGGAGCAAAGCAAAACAGGTCCATTCACTTGGTTTTCCAGGGATAGCCCTGCGTCAATGATCACACCTAAGTTTCATAGTGCCACAGGGTTGGCCAGTTGCTTTTCCATGGGTAGCGGCCAGAAGTTCAGTGATAACGATACTGGAATTTTGTAGGAGGGGCAGCAGAGGAGTTCAGTTCTATTTCCAGTGTTTTTGAGTGAATTTGCATAAGTATGGGCGAAATTTGCGAATTTGCGGTACGCGAATTCGAGTGAAAGCGAATTTGCGGTCCGCAAAATTCGCAAATTTGTGCGAATTTGCAGATTTTTTCATTTTTGGGTGTTCGCAGGTTTTTTCTTCAGCGCGGCTACCGCGAAGTTACCCAATGCGGTCGTACATGGGCGTGGCCATCTTGTTTTCAATGTTCGTGTTGCGTATTTCCGTTTCCAGGCGCTAGTTGCATGCTCGCATTGGGCATTTCCTACGTGCAGGGCGCAATTGCGTGTTTATGTCCGTTTTTGGGTGCTCACGGGGAAATATCACGCAAACTTACCCACGTGGTCGCAATGGGCACGGCCATCTTGTTTTTCATTCATTGCTATGGTTCTGGGCATGCTTTTTCAATCCTCCTTTAATCTTTGTAATCCTTTGTTTGTTTGAACTTTTTTTTAATCTTTTTTACTCATTATCTATCTCTCTATTTTTCTACATCTATATTTTGTGTTTTTTCAACTTTTTGTTACTTTAATAACTACTTTTTTCAGTTTTTTGTTTAGCTCTCTCTTTTCTTTTCTCTACTTTTTTTCCCTATTCTTTCCTATTTTCCTTTCTGTGACCCAGGACCATGGCAAAGGGAGCCGGCAAAAACCTGAAGGGGAAGGGTCCCGTACCCCGTAGCCGGCTCCCTTGCAGGCGCTTAAGGGGGGAGGCAGTAACTGCCCGGGAGATCTTCAGTGTTGTAGAGGTGGCCGCACTGGTCTTCTTTGTACAGCGCCACCTCCCCAAGAACATCGCGGCAGGCGGAAGGCCCGGTACTGGGTACAGGCTCCGGGAGCATCGCCAGCTATTCGGTAAGGTGTGCCGGGCCATGTATCAGGAATCTGGGCTCCGGCGCACCTACAACCAGGCGACGCACCGGTGGTCCGACATCCTGGACCGGGAACAAGACCTGCTCGACCTGCTTGGCGTCGAGACCCCTGGGCTTGGTGAGTACTAGTAACTAATTAAACACTTTTTTTGTTTTCTCCTGCTCTGTGTTATGATATTGCAAATATTCGTTTTTTCCGAAGAGCAAGAATGCTACCGATTACATTGCAGGTAAACTATGTTTTAAAAACTTCTGTGATTGCAGGTGCTCGCCTGCTCACTGGCGGTGCTACTATGCTTACTTGTTTTCAATTTCGTGCTCATTTGGCCTGAGTGATTATGTATGAGTGTACTTTACAGAACTGTGTAATGCTAGACACTAGAGATTACATTGCAGGTAAATTATGTTTCAAAAGCTTCTGTGATTGCAGGTGGTGATCGCGTGCTCACTGGCGGTGCTACTATGCTTACTTGTTTTCAATTTTGAGCTCATTTGGCCTGGGTGATTATGTATGTACTTTTCAGAACTGTATAATGCTAGACACTAGAGACTCAAGTCCAGTCCTACCTTTGTACTCCTGCCACTAAGAAGAGATAGTGGTGGTAGATTGATAGTTTGAGTATATTATGACTGGTTATTTAGTAGGAAACTTTTTAGTAGTCTGCAATCATGACGGACTGTGTCTGTCCCTTCGCGTGCTGCGGAGTGCTGCCTGTCAGTCCTAGTAGAACCTTTTTGTAGTTGGTTTAGTGAGTTACATAAATTTAGTAGACGGTCCTCAAATTCAGCAATACTAATATCCTAGTAGACCACATCAGATAGGTCAATAAATTTAGTGCAATTGTTGTCCATTTCCCCGAAATATTTTTTTTTTTTATTTATTTTTTTTAAATGTTTGATTTGGCTGACGACAATCATCCATGTTTGTGTCTTTCTTTCATGTTGTACATCAGCTCCCCCTAGGGGCAAGAGGACAGAGGAGGAGGTAGCGGCGCCGGCGGAGCAGGATGGCCAGGATCGGTCCGCCGAGGGCTCCTCGGCTGGCCCCAGTAAGTTTTCCTGTTAATATTAATAATTATACTTCCCTATCTTTTACAGCACCTATTTATTCCAAACGCTCCTCATAATTCTATTTTTTCCTAAATCGTCTTTGATCTTCTTGTAGACTGTTTCTAAATTCTTATCCTGCCTCTACTATGTCTCTCTGTGCTACTACTAGATTCTTATTAGTCTGTCTGTGTAGCTAGCTAAGCTTGCACAGTTGGCAAAAGGTGTTAAACAAAACTCCTATTCAGCAATAGCTCTAGGCACTGAGTGCAGTCCTCTGGGTTGTCCATAATGTCTATTGAAGTCTTCTTAATGGTAATGCTTTGACAATTCCCAACAATAACATGTCAATGGCCACCAAGAATAAGATACTAGTTTACTTTTTGATTGGATAGGAGGACATACTACTACTGTTGCAGGGACTATTCTGCACATACAGAACTATGGACAAGAAATAGGGCATTGGTGATAATAGGCGCAGTTAGACTTTCCACATACCTCAGTCATAACAGAAGTTGAACCCCCAATCTCCTTACTGACTAGCTAGTGTGTCAGAGTCATTATTTAGCTCCCGAATGCAGCGATGCTCCCCAATGATTATACAATCCAGAACATAAGACTACGGAGTCAGAGTCCCGACCTCTCAGAGTCACGGACTCATGCTTGTAAATTGCAAACCCTTTCACTCACTCACTTATGACCAAAAACCACAGAGTCTATGTAAGTTTTAAAGCTTTATTAAAAGTAAAACAACTAGCTCTGTGTGTATGATAATTTTCAATTGTGCATTAAAAACATTGATTAAAATTAACTTCATAGAAGATAAACGGTGAACTCATGAAAACTGTACAGTGACTGATTTACACAGTAATTGTGGGAGACCCCTCACATGGTTGGAATTTAAAGTCTTGGTGGTGATGATGACGACTCCGACTAACATTCATAAGATCTTGCTCTTGTTCATAGAAGGGAAGCTTCTGTCTGTTATGAGAAAAATGGTGCGTGTTAAAAAGCAAGCATTCATCAGTTGTGCCAAAAAGTGTAGCATCACATGTTATGGCTAAGCATAAATAAAAAACACCCTTCCCTGAAGAAAGGGAAATGTTTAGTTTACACTAGAGAGTCACAAATTATTAAATTTGTTTATGTAGTACTAGTAACATATTTTTTCATCCCTAGACAAAATAGGGAGTGGTGTATATGGCATCTAAAAATATTAAATGTATTTTCTAGGCGTAACACCATCGGCACAGCCCACCACCATTACCGGGGGCCAGCACGGAGGTGGTCCCTCCAGGGGCAGGTGCGGTGCCACAGCCAGCAGGAACTTCTGTGGGGGATACCACGGTAGTGGCGGGCAGTGGTAAGCTATTATATTCCTTACTTATTGAGATTGCAGAGTGGGCTCTCTGCAGGGGTGTATGTGTTGTACAGTACAAGTACACTTTACTGTTAAGAAGACTTACAAACTTAGAACTACGTTTTTGTCAACCAGCTAAAAGACAGTCACCCTTGACTTCGCATTAGCAATAGCATTAGCAGCGGGGGTTGACGAGTAACCAATGGCCTCATCTAAATTTGACTTCAACTCAGCTGTGAAAGTTTTATCGACAAGCTAAGTCAGATCAGAGATGAACTTGATGGATGAGATGAACGAAAAGGGAAAGACAGGTGTAAGGAAGGATGAGCGAGTTAAAATTAATGACTGGCAAAGAATGATACGTGTTTTTGAATGCTGCCTGAGGTGGCTGGGAATCTGATGCATGGACGGTTGAATGCAGGATGGGTGGAAGGAGACACAAAAGAGGACTGCCTGGGTGGGTGAAACAGAAACTGTATGTGTGCGCAATATATCCTTTGGTTCAAATTCAAATGCAAGTCAAGCACGGATGCATGGCTGGCGGTTTACAAAATAAAATAAAAAGGTTGTTTTTCGGTGAGAAAAGTAAGGTTTGTCCAGTTGAGACATTAAGAAGAATGATTGACATTTACTTTGAATGGATAGATGCCTGGATTGTATCTTGCTTATACATAGCATTGCTGTATGTAGACAGAGTAGACGGTCACTGGATGAAGAGTGTTACTTTGAAGAGCATGTAACACTGCACGTCCGTGCCAGAGTAGCAAAGCCGAGGAAAGAAGTTGTAATTTTTCAGAATACTACCATGACTAGTAACAGTAGTTTTCAAGCACAGCATATATCCAGTGATTACGGGGACCACTCACTACCTCTGTTAATAATTTTTTTACAACTCTGTCATTCATGTGTGGCGGTGTTCACTCAATCAAAAACAAAGCACCTAAAGTCATCCCATATGTAAGCAAATATCCTGTGAAGGGATAGATGATCATATTATTTATCTTCTTCATTTTCCTTTTGTAGTAGTCAGGGGCAGGGCAGGGTGAAAGTTAAATTAATTAAGCAGTAGCTCTTGTAACAGAGTATGGCCAGTGCCACCCGTAATAGAAAAGTAAGAGCTTCACCACCTGCATGTACTGGACTGGTAACAGTAACGCAAGTCTGTTGTATCATGGCTTGCGTCTGTTTTTCTCAGGTGCAAGTTGACTGCGCTGGCATTATGCCAACTTCCACAAGTTTACGTACCAATTTCGCTAAACAAGAGAGAAGAAGAAAACTGGTGTACTGTCTGAGTCTAAAGTAGTGAGTCCATATAGTGCTAGTAGAATTCCTGAAACTCCCACTAATGTTAGAGCAGAGGCAGACGAAGTGGAAGGTTAGATAGATACATGCCACAAATGTTATGTACTGTGCTTGCAAGTTGCTAGTGCTACTGTGACACAACTTTCTGCTGAATTATTTTGTGTTAATCTTAAAGAGCATTGGTTACAGTATGTTTTTCTTTCTTCATATAGATACTCCTTCTAAACTAACAAGGAAGGAGTTGGCTATACTGGCCCGGCAACGGAAGCTGGAGGAAATTGTCGGCGAATATCTTTCGGCTGATGGCCCAGGAGGAGGAGGATGACACGCAGTCGCAGTCAACAACATCTACGACAGCTACATCCTCCTCCAGTGCCCCTGGGTCATACAGTCAGCGCAAACCTCCAGCGGTACGGATCCGTTGTCCGGCAGCCACCCGCCGGCCCGAGCAGTAAAAACAACACCTGCCCCCCACAGTACCTGCAAGAGCAAGGCTTGTGTGCACTGATTGACTATGCGAATGTCCAACCTTGAGCAGGAGGTGGCGAGGCTGAAAGCCCTGCTCAAGGACCTCCAGAGAGAGCAGCGTGACCACCTGGCCAAAGGACACCACCGGCGGAAGTAGAGAGACTATCCCTTGACCCTTTTTTAAAGACTTTTGGGGGGTGGGAATTGGGCGTTGGGGTTTTTGGACTTTTGGGGACTGATTTCATGGACATTGGTTGGGGTTAGGGAGGGGGGTGGGTTGGGTTGGGTATTCTTGTGGGATAGTTTATTTTTGTTAGGGCTCAAATAATGTTTTTTTCAACTTAAACATAGCATACAGGTTTTACTGTTTTGTGGGGTAGGCTGGGGGGGTTAACTGTACGTTTATTTTCCTGGCACACATGGTCAGTGGAGACAAATCTTCTGGCCCTTTACGCAGCTGCAGTGTAGGAAAAGCACTATACATTTACCCAACGAGGTAGCACTTACTGATTAGCCAGTAGAAAGTACTCCAGTGGAGTAGATGGAAATAACAAAAAAATCCGCGAATTCGAGGACTTTTTTGCGATTTCATTCGAATTCGCGGACCGCAGATCCGCAAAATTCGCCCATACTTACATTCCATCAATATATAGATGTTATATATTGTGAAAAATGAAAGTGGTCGCTTTTTGGATAAAAAAAACGTTATTTTTGAAACCTTGTCACATATTGTGTCAAAAACGCCATTTCTATGTATTTGTGTTCATAATTTCACTTGGGACACATTACACAACTGTAAATAACATTTGATATTTAGTCTAAGAATTGTCTTCAATGTATATGGAAATTAAATACAGTTTCCTTTGGAAAACGCTTTTCTGTGGCCTGTTTTCTCTATTTGCCATCTCACCTAAACCCTGCATATATATGCGAATGTTCGCTTCCTCTTGATCACATTAATAAGTACTTACTCCACAGGAGCCATTGTTTTTCTTAGAATACTTACTTACCCAGGCTCCGTTGTGAGTAGGGTTCCCTTGTCTTTCTCATTTTTAGCCCTATTCTCAAACACGAATCAAAGGTAATTCCGGAGTTGGGAGCACACCGCTGACCTCTTGCGCCGTATCGCCCCACTGCATCATGGTATGTGCAGTTCCAGTATTAATGAGAACAGTTCAAAGTACAATTTTCAAAGTATTTCACCTCAATCGGTGCAAGTAAATACTTGTATTATGATCATCTCTAGACACGAGCCTAGCTCGTGTTTCGGGATTGATTCCCTCATCAGTAGAGATAGTATTCGGGGTTGCAGGACAGGTCGCCAAACAGCCGTCACAGGCCTCGTTGCCCCTCTGGCGCGCAGGTGCATCTCCAACAAGCTTGTCAGCTTACATGGCTACCGGGAGCCAAGAAAAAGGGGATTCCGGAGTTGGGAGCACACCGCTGACCTCTTCCGCCGTATCGCCCCACTGCATCATGGTATGTGCAGTTCCAGTATTAATGAGAACAGTTCAAAGTACAATTTTCAGAATATTTCACCTCAATCGGTGCAAGTAAATACTTGTATTATGATCATCTCTAGACACGAGCCTAGCTCGTGTTTCGGGATTGATTCCCTCATCAGTAGAGATAGTATTCGGGGTTGCAGGACAGGTCGCCAAACATCCGTCACGGGCCTCGTTGCCTCTCTGGCGCGCGGGTGCATCTCCAACAAGCTCGTCAGCTTACATGGCTACCGGGAGCCAAGAAAAAGGGGATTCCGGAGTTGCGAGCACACCGCTGTCCTCTTCCGCCGAATCGCCCCACTGCATCATGGTATGTGCAGTTCCAGTATTAATGAGAACAGTTCAAAGTACAATTTTCAAAGTATTTCACCTCAATCGGTGCAAGTAAATACTTGTATTATGATCATCTCTAGACACGAGCCTAGCTCGTGTTTCGGGATTGATTACCTCATCAGTAGAGATAGTATTCGGTGTTGCAGGACAGGTCGCCAAACATCCGTCACGGGCCTCGTTGCCCCTCTGGCGCGCAGGTGCATCTCCAACAAGCTCGTCAGCTTACATGGCTACCGGGAGCCAAGAAAAAAGGGGATTCGGGAGTTGGGAGCACACCGCTGACCTCTTCCATTGTATCGCCCCACTGCATCATGGTAAGTGCAGTTCCAGTATTAATGAGAACAGTTCAAAGTACAATTTTCAAAGTATTTCACCTCAATCGGTGCAAGTAAATACTTGTATTATGATCATCTCTAGACACGAGCCTAGCTCGTGTTTCGGGATTGATTCCCTCATCAGTAGAGATACTATTCGGGGTTGCAGGACAGGTCGCCAAACATCCGTCACGGGCCTCGTTGCCCCTCTGGCGCGCAGGTGCATCTCCAACAAGCTCGTCAGCTTACATGGCTACCGGGTGCCAAGAAAAAGGGGATTCCGGAGTTGGGAGCACACCGCTGACCTCTTCCGCCGTATTGCCCCACTGCATCATGGTATGTGCAGTTCCAGTATTAATGAGAACAGTTCAAAGTACAATTTTCAAAGTATTTCACCTCAATCGGTGCAAGTAAATACTTGTATTATGATCATCTCTAGACACGAGCCTAGCTCGTGTTTCGGGATTGATTCCCTCATCAGTAGAGATAGTATTCGGGGTTGCAGGACCGGTCGCCAAACATCCGTCACGGGCCTCGTTGCCCCTCTGGCGCGCAGGTGCATCTCCAACAAGCTGGTCAGCTTACATGGCTACCGGGAGCCAAGAAAAAGGGGATTCCGGAGTTGGGAGCACACCGCTGACCTCTTCCGCCGTATCGCCCCACTGCATCATGGTATGTGCAGAATATTAGTGCTGTGAGTGAAGAACCATGTGCAGGTGAATACAAAAATCTGTTTACTCACTAGGAAACCCGGCTTTAGTTTATGACAACTATAGAACATGACAACTTTGCTCTCCCCTAATCAAGAGTAAATCTCGAGAGTCGTGTGAACAAAAGGCAAATTATTTTACTCAGTCAGTACGTGCATTCTTAGTCTCATCAGATTGTAGAGAAAAGGAAGAGACGGGCGTGTTCAATAAAAAGGTGTTATTTATTGATCAGTCTCTTTTCTCATACAAGAGAAATGGATCGATATTATTGCAATACTTATAGCTAAGTAAAGTGCATACATTAAAAGCAATAGTATAAAATAATACTGTAAAAACATTGATATGGTTTCTAAGCCATAAGATGTTTTAAAATGAATAAAATATATTACATACACATATACATTTGACTAAACGTACTCAACTGGTGTTTCTAGATACGCCTACCCCGTGTACCTGACCTAAGTCTAATACGTGGGCGGGAATAGAAAGTTACAGTTTAAGTTAAGTTTGTTTTTGCCAAGTGAATAACTAAAGAATTCTCTGTGAGGGGTTATTCAGTTCTGTACCTGGAAGTTTAGGATGAATGAGGAATGGTATCTCTTTCTCTGGTCTCGATATTCCAGGCTGCCTGCGAGGGCTACCCAGAAACGCCGGGGCTGGATTTCTCGGCAGGAGAAAGCAGCGCGTCTCTCAGCGCGTCAGGAAGGCGGGGCTGCTGCCAGCGGGGTCTGCTCTGCTCTTGGCTTCGGCAAGTATGGCTGCTCCGTCTCGTCACCACGCGTGTGTTGGCATAGGGCAAGATCGGTAATATTTATACCTTTAAGGTGCCGAGATTGACGTAAGGATGGACATAGATACGTCAATAAGGATGTCATACGACTTGCTCGTTAGCACATTCTTTTACTGAAGTTCTCGGTGAAATCAAAACAATGGCCGCAGGGTTTTGCCCAGGTTGTCATAGGTTTGATTTGTTATGAGAACTCCGTATGCCTTATCAGGGGCTGGAGGAATATCGCTTGTCTAATTAGATCGCAAGCGTTATGACCTAATCAGATAACACGTTCCTGTGCCGTAGTGTGACTGCGTCAGATAACGGTATCTGCATCATGGGGATTTTCTGCCTCAAGGGCTGACTGCTAGTTAACTTGTTGGTTTGTTTAACTAGAATAGGGTCAGGAATAGGGGGATCGATTCAGAACCTATAGGAATACATCACACCCACTCCACGCTAACTATGTACATAATTACTAATCTATGCATAGTATAACATAGTACAACATACTATAGAGTATAGTGTATACCTTACCACCCCAAAATACATAAATGCATTTTGAAATTTTTCAAATATACGGAAAAAATTGCAGACATATGTATTGTATGCACTCAAGCTGTAGAATAATGCCAAAGTAATCGCATTTGTATACATTATTGCTTATTTGGTATATGAGAATTACACATGAAATGGCTTCTTAATACAGAAAAAAGGTTCGAGACCATTCCATCACAGAATAAAATATTTATGAACATATCAGCGGGCAGCTAATGTCTATAAGCTATCTAAAATTTAGAAACCTTAGTTCTCTAAGAATAGTTCTTACTTTAAGCAGAAGATAGTGTCCCGAAAAATATGCAAAAATATTTGGGGCTGCTGAAAAATTGCTGTCCGTGAACTGGAGGGAAAATCTGTTCATGTGACTTTATTTTTAAAGTTGAAGGCCGAATTCAGGGAACGCCGTGTGCGAGCTTGCTCAAAAGGCTCTATTTCTGTTCTGGAGAGAACATCATATCATTCAGGCTTTCGAAAAAACTGTCAACAGCTTCCTGGGAAAGTTCCACTAACTCGGAAATAGGTGTAATCATGCATTCTTGCGCATGATTGTCTCCATTGACATTCTGATTTGCATTACTGACTGAAGGTCGTACCTGTTCGATGCTGCTTTCATCTTGAACTTCACTACCCATCAATCGTAGTGGTGAAGCTTCCACGAATGCCGTCATCAGGATTGGTAGCCTTTGAGGGCAGCACAAAGCATGAACCTTGATCGGGCTCAACAATGTTTCTGCATCCATCGGCGCATCCGATTGTAGCGTCAGACAGGTGTCTAACACGCATTCTTCTCCGCATAGCAGACACCTCAATACAGGTAAAACACATCTTTGCCACATTGGTCGAAATGATAGAAACCAAGTCATGTTCAGGTCTCTAAGCCGGGAGAGTCCCAGGATTTTTGATATCCGGTCCCGGTATCCAATGGCTAGGATTGTTTCTTCCCTTGTCGCAAGAGTTTTGTCTGTGACATGGGTTGCCATAACGAAAAATAAGGACTAAGAATAGGAATCCTGCAATTAGTCCCAGGATCAGGGGAAGTCCGCCAAAAATCGAATGGACGAAATCTGGAAAAATACCCAGTATGGCTTTGAATGGTGTTAATGCCATCGAAAATACTGTCTTAAATACCTTTGAGACCCCATTGGTATCAGAAATATTTAAGATTTCATTCAGGATGTCCGCGAAATGTACGGGGGAATTAGTTGATAATAATGTATGTATCTCTGCAGTCGTCCTTGCGACTTGTAGATCATACGTTTCTTTTGATGACGAGAGCCTGGTAGGCGTCTGAAGAAGCACTGTTTTCATTCTGCTTAAAGTATCTATTCGAATAGAAGTAATTTTCAAATCGGGCCATGCCCTTGCCTCCCTGTCTGGGAAGGAGCTGGGGAACAATGAGCGTCCACAGCACTTGACCTTCGCAGTCGTAGTTACTAGATAAGGAGTCCCGGGCATAAGACTACAACATCTGCAGTCTACAATAAGAATGTAACTCCCATTATAGAGTCTTTGAAAGAATGGTTCTATTTCTGTTGCAGGTGCGCCTTGCTGGTGACACGAAAGGTTGTATGAATTCCCTTCACAGGCTCCATGCAAACTAATTCCGTTACACAGAAGTGTGCCACTTAGTGACATCGCACAATTGTTGCCACTAAGAAACACTTTCTGTCCTTTATTACTGACACATGCATGTGAATAGGGCAGGTTCCAAGTTGTTTTAAGGTACCCCTTTCCCAATTTCTCGTACATGCCAGCCTGTATATATTTTTGGCAGTATTGAAACCTGAAGGTTGAGATTGGAATATTTATTATCCCATGTATTATCCATTCACTGACAGGTCGTTCTGACATTGTCACTGGTAATCTCTCAAGTTTCTCAATGCTCAGGATTGTGTAATCAGCACCCTTTTGTGCCATACTGATTTGTCTATCAGTAAGGTTAAAGATTTGGAATAGTGACGTTGTGTTGATTAAACGCCAAGGCACATAGCCTGAACGCAGATTTTGTAACGTCCAGCCAAGCTGTACAATAGAACGCAATTGTGACTGACCGTGTTGTAATAACAGTAATATATACAACAAGGGGTGGTGAGGGACAACAGTAAGTCCTGCGATAATATGTCGATTGCTGAAGACACAATGCTGTCCAAAAGAAAAAATTCTGGAGGACAGAGTCATTAACCCATTGTCCACTACAGAAAGTGATTTTTCCAAATTAATACGGTCAATTTCCCGTATTCTCTCTGCTGTTTCAATTTGAGTAACCTTCCAGGCCTCATTGTATGCTGCATATACAGAGGCTGCTATGAAACGCTTTTGACGCTGTTTGCGTGGTCCCAAAGTGAAATCACGCAAGTCAGCACCATCAGTAAGTAAAGTTAGGTGTTGCTTAATTTCTGCCAGTGTGGAAGTTTGTAGCCATTAAAGGCATAATTTGCCCACACTGTAGGTTGTTATTATCCCTGGGTGATGTCTTTGGGGATATCTAGGGTCTGGCCTGGTCATTTTGAACCCCTGTGTTTTGTTCAGGAATCTGTCTTGACAGTTATTAGTATCTGTGGGCCAGATCAACCACTGTTTCCAATCAGGATGTGTTCTGTTTTGGTTTAATATATGGTTTACGTCTATCTCTTCATCTGTAGAAGTGTTGCTAAACATTGTTGGCTTTGGAATAGACGGTTTATTTAAATCTTTGATTTTGGCTAGACCAAGACAGGTGGTTTGTTGAACAGTGTCATTTAAAAATATCATTTGTTCTGGGATCATGCAGGCTCTAAACAAAGCTTCTATACCCTGTACTTGCCATTCTTTTGTACCCCAAACACTTTTCAATTCAACATTTTTGTCCCAATAATCAAAACCAAAAGTATTCATTTTTTCAAAAAATGAGTCTGAATATAACAATTTTGTGTTGGTTATCATGGTCTTGGTCCCTGTTTTGTTTGACAATTTAAAATAAAATGTTTCAGCATTACTTGTGTTAAAACCTGAAAAATATGAATATTTGTCGTAAACGGTTCTTGAGCTCCCTTTTGGAGGTGTTGCACAATGTTCCCATTGATTATAATTTAAAACATTTCTAGGTTGTGCAGATCTATGTAGAAAATGGTTACCATAGTGGTTATAACAGTACATACTATCATAATTTGTAGAACCCTGCAAATAATCATGTTTGGTAAATTTAGCAGACATTACTAAGTCAGACATCATATTATTAATGCTTTCGAAGTCCCAATCATCAGCAAATGAGTTTGGTTTTACAAAGTCACTCAATGAGATCTTAATTTGGTGTGGATATTTCAGGATTTCGACCGGACCATAAATTTCATAGTCAGTGTTGTCCCAAGCTACCCCACCAGGTATCGGATTGGCTGTGAAGTTGGCTGAAGAAAGTTCTCTTTTCTCGACGTGTGAAGATGTGTGTGGTTTGAGGATCAAGTTGATTTTCTGACTTGCTGTGTCCATTTTAGCATATTTTCCCTCAATGAAGCGTCCCAATGTTAGTATCATGATGAGCCAAAGTATGAGGATAAATGCACCAAAACCCACCCAAAATTCAATCCATGGAGAAATCAGATATGTTTCTTTCAGTTGTTTCAAAAGTTCTTTAGCTTTATCTTTAAAGGTTTTTGATGATGGCTGTGTTTTTGATTCACTGAAGCCTTCAGAGGAATCATCGAAGTTTATGAAGTAGCCGGATGCAGTTCTGTCAATTGTTCCAATTGGTTCAGGATTTTTGTTTCTTGCATTTTCACTTGGTACTTCATTGTAGATTGGTGTGTCTCTGCTAAATGTTTTATTTTGGTTTTCAGAGGTCTTAGTTCTATTGCATTGTTGCATAGTCCATGTTGTTCTTCTGTAGGCTTTTCGAATGTGATGAGCCTCTTCGTTAGGACCTCTGTACTGGTAGCAAACCTTGGTGTTCTGCTACTTATTGGGAGTCCACTTGGCCTACTGTTTGTTATCGGCCACATGATTGTGGTTTTACCAGGTCGATGGATACAACTCGGTTCTCCTTTTTACCAGCAAGTGGCGGTAGTACAACTGATCTTGTCCCGTTGACAGACAAGACAGGAACTGCTTTTCTGTAAGAAGGCCCAAATTCCTTCTTTACCGCGATCTTCTCCCTGACTAGATCCCCGACTTTTGGAATCCAGACAGGTCTTGCTGGGACAGGTGGTGGTTCTTCAGTGGTTGTTGGCTGTTGTTTCAACTTTATGTTGCTCAGGTCTTTTCTTGTTTTGTTTAAGTCCTGCAAAATAGCCAAACGGTCTTTGATATCAAAGCTTTTTTCTTTCACCACTGAAGTCTGACTATCAATGTCAGAGATCATCATCCTAGTTCCAAATAATAATTCGTACGCACTGAATCCCTTCAGAGAATTTCTTGGCAAGTTATTGAGACTACGTTGGACACTTATTAGATGTTTGACCCACCCAGCTCCCGAACCTAATACCTTCGCCGTTATAGATTGCTTTATGTCACGGTTTTTTCTTTCAACAATTCCGATCCCCTCAGGGTGAAATGGACAAGAGTACCGCAATTGCACGCCCATGCTGACTATGGCCTCCTTATAAGCCCGAGAGCTAAAGGCAGGACCGTGGTCTGAATGCAGCATGCCAATTGCGTATGTGCCGATAAAGACTCGCAAATCTTTTATAACAGTTCTGGCGTCAGCCGTTCGCTGGGGCCACATCCATATGAATCTCGTGCATGAATCCACTGCGACCAGGATATATTTATAGTTACCATCCCTTTGTAAGGGACCACAGTGGTCTAGGTAAACACAGGCTAATGGTTTATCCGAGATTAGAAGGGGCGTCTGAGCTGGACGTCTCACAGTTGATACTTTCATTTTTTGACATATCTCACATTCTAGAACATAGTTCCTTGTTTGTCTTCTCATTTGTGGCCACCAGTATCTCTGTTTTAATAATGATACTGTGGCTGAGACGCCAGCATGGATAGAAGCAAGCCCTTCGTGTGCCGCTATTATTAGTCCTAACCTATGTTCCATGTTTGGAATTGCCCTATCCCCCACTCCAGGGATTCGAGCAAAAGGAACATTGTTTGCATCAGTTATGTATGAGTATTTTACTGGAAAGCCTTTCGGGAGTGTTTCTATCGAATCCTTTTCTGAAGCGCTGACAGCTTGTAATATTTCGCTGTCTATTTTTGTTTTTGACCGGGTGATGGCAGCTACGGAAGCCGTTTGCACAGCTGCCTTCGCGGCCTCATCAGCCAATGAATTCCCTGCAACGTGAACGCCATCACGTTGATGACTCAGCGTATGGATCACGTGAGTCTTTGGTAGTTCTTTTTGTAACAGAACTACTTGTTCCCAGAGCATTTTATGCTTGATTGTGTGACCTTTCGCATCCTTGAAACCATTCTGAAGCCAGATCTGCAAGTATTCATTGTAAGACTGAACGCAATAATACGAATCGCACACTATGAGTGTGGGGAATTCTCGATCGGTATTTTCAAGCGCCATCTTGAACGCCAGTAGTTCAGCTCGCTGAGCTGTACAATCTCCTAGAGATTGTGTTTTAGTGATTGCTGGTTTAAATTTTCCTTCGTGCCAGCGACCTTTAACGATCGCGCACGCAGCACTGTAAGCTTGCTTACCCCCCACTGCGGGTTGTGCTGATCCGTCTGTATATATTATACAGCCGTAGTGGTCTAGAGGCAGAATTTCGATTGGCAGAGGGTATGTTTTTTCATATTCTAGATTCTCCATTTCTTCTAGTTCTGGATCAAAGTAGTAGTATACTTTGTCCGTTGTGATTGAATTCACCCATTGTATCCATTCCGGATCCAATGTTGTTGTTGGTAAATTACACGGTGTTGTTAATGCCTCAAAGGCTGATTCAGCTGTTCTGACTGTGATATGTCTACCGTCTGCTTGATCTTTCTCTCTAGCTATTACGGTTTGAACTGCATGAACAATTTTTTCTTTGTTGCTGAATTTCTGTTCAGCTTCTGTGTACAAGTGTGATTTGAATGCAATTGGTACCTTTTCTCCCTCATTAGAGGTCAGGTATGTGAATCCGCATCTCCCTGGGATGACTCGAATCACAAGATTGCGTGTGTTATCACGTGTTTCTAATTTTGTTTTAATTAGCATGTCTGTTTGTAGGGATCTCAAAATTTCTGTGTGTATTTGAGTCCAATTGGATCTTTTAAAATCTGGTTTTATCAGATCATAAAGGGGTTTGACCCTTTCTGCGTAATTTGCAATGTATGTTCTTCCGAAGTTTAGGAAGCCTAGAATCGACTGTAAGTTTTTTAGTGTTCTAGGTGCTTGGAGTACGGCACATTTCTCTAGGAAATTGTCAGCCAGGCTTTTGCCTTCACTTGATAACTCATATCCTAAGAATAGGACTGTCAGATGGGCAATTCTGGATTTTTTAAAGTTGAATTTGTAACCCTCTGCTGCGAACCCAAGTATTATGGTGTTCACCCTCTTCAAGTGAGTCTCCAAGTCATCATCTGTTAAGTAAATGTCATCGACATAAGATAATGCTTCATCATCATATAGTTGTAGTAATTCTGTTACTCTCGCTGAGAATACTCCCGGGCTGTTCTTGTACCCCTGGGCTAACCGACAGAATTGTTTTTGAGTGCCATTTATTGAGAACGCAGTTAAATATCTGCTCTCTGGTGCTATGTTTTGACAAAAGAATCCATTAGAGATGTCTAATGTTGTTTTGTATTTTTTGCGCACTATGTTATTCATTAGTGCAGCACTGTGTGAGTTTTGCACTGCAAAAGTTTTGCAACATGTGTTAAGGTGTCGGTAATCCAAAACTAGACGATATGAATTGTCTGGTTTGGAGACCGGAAACAAAGGGTTGTTCATTTGTGAGGTGCAAGTTTCAATCACCCCCTGGTATTCTAGCTGATCTAGTATTTCATTTACCTGTTTTTTAGCTTCTTGCTTAATTGGGTACTGCCTTTGTGCAGTTGGTTGTGATTTTAACTTGATTTTGTGAGGAGGAGAATCCTCATCCCATCCCACGTGATTTTTATATAAAGCAGGAGCTAGAGCCACTGCCCACTTTCTAGCAAGTGTGTATTTTTTATGAATTGGAATTTGATTTGAGAAGGCAGGCATAATTATTTCTTCGCCATGAGGGCACTCCCTGACAAACTCTGGTGGCCAGTCTTTTTCAGCTAGAAGGATGTCATAGCCCTTGGAGAGATTATCCCAAAATAGTCCCCTTATTTTTCTAGTCTTATCCCCCTCTATACGCAATGTTATTTCGTATATTTTGTGAGGTTTGCTAACTCTGGTGTCCGCAGTTTCCACTTGAAGATATTCATTCGTGTCCACTGTCTCCAGATGATTCATAAGGACTTTGCGAGCTATGCTCACTTCTGCTGCACTGTCTAGCATTGTCTGAGCCCACTCTCCGTTTTTCAGTTGTGTCCTCAGTATTCTCGGCATTGTTAACTACCTTGATACTGGCTACCTTCTTTTTTGGAAATTGTAATTTCTTTTTTAGTTGAGCAGGTTCCTTGTCTTTGGACTTGGCGTGCTCTTCTCTTTGTTCTGATCGCCCTCTTCTTTCCAATTTCTGCGAGGAAGTCTGAAAAGATTGAGAGGGACGTGTATCAATGTCTTGATATCAATCAGGCTTCTTTATATTATCCCTATTTCTAAGGTTATATCTATTCCCAGAGGGGTCACTCTGGGGTGACCTGTGTCTTTGGTTCGGAGATTTTTCTCTTCGCCTAGGAGACCTTCCTCGGGACTGGAATTTCTTTTCTTTAGGATTGGATTGTTTGTTTCCATCCCAGTTCTTTTTTGGTGATGTAGATTTATTATTAAAAAATATTTTTTCTGGACTTTCAATCAGTTGCGGTTTTACTGGTATTCCACCTAAACTATCTCTACCTAGTTCCTCATAGGATTTTTCTATGATTCTGGCAATTTCAGCTGGTTGGTCTGCTATATCTGTCTCTTTGAACCTCTGGCGGATCGCCACGTTTGCTGCTTCACCTTTTATGTTGGCTAATAATATAGCCGAGACCTGCTTGAAGTCTTTTAGTAATTTCATACCAAGAGTTAAAGCGGGTTCAGGACCATATTCATCTTGAATTTGTTTTAGCACATCTGGTATTACCGAAATGGATGGAACACCGTGCGTTTTTGTGTAGATGGAAGCAAAGACTGTACCCCAAGTGTCACAGTCCTCAATGTGTGGTGCGATTCCCATTGGAAGACAGATAGTCAGAATCCTGTGCTTTTCTAGCGGGGTGGTGTCAGGAAACACCGCCTCTATTTGGGTGATTTTTTGCGCTAGCCAGAATGGTATTTGTTCCTGTTTAGCCGGTACTTTACCTAGGCAGGACTGGATGTTCTGTGGTGTAATTATATTTGTGTTCCCCTGGTGAGGGGTCAGCTGTGGGAGTTTAATCGCTGGCTGAATTGTTGAAGTCCGCATCACATACTGGACTAATTGTCTATGTATTTTTATTAATTGTTTTAGCTGTGTTAACAGCTCTGCTGCTGGCATCTCATTGATGTCTGGATGTGGTGTGTATCCGGCTAGGACCGGCCACGTTGCTCCTGGTCTACCTAAAGGACCGAGCCTGGTGATGTGATTATTATGTTTTAGGGCGCCCTCAAATAAGAGCAAATGCTCTTGAAATTTGAGTGGTACTTCCACCTCCTCGAAAGGAGTGTACTCATTAGGAGGTTCCTCTATTTTGTAATAGTGGAAGTACTTTGTTACAGCATTTGCTGCTGGAAAATGTATCCATGAATAGTATACCTCTGTCTGCCGATATTCGTGTGCCTCAATTACGAATATGACTGTGCCACCTCTAGGTGTCAGTCCATTTTCTATAAGTTTTAGAGTTATAGATCTCCTTTTGATGACCGGGATGAGTATTATATCCTGGTCTGCTGCCTGCATGGTAGCATCAGCTGCTGCGAGTTCAGTTGCTAATCTAACTGCCTCTCTTTCATCCTCATTGTCTGACATTTTACTGACAGGATGGTTATTTCTTTTGTTTGCAGATCAGGTTTCTTATGTAAACAAAGGTTAGATGCACAATATTTTGGAACTGTTTATCCTTCAATGTTGACTATACCAAGAACCATACATAGGAGTTCCCTCCTGCGAGGTCTGGCGGATACAACCTTTCACCCACTCCAGACGTCTTTGGAGTATTGTGGGAAAAGGGGTCTGAGTGAGAAAGCACGACTGAGTTACTCTAAATGTCTTACGTTAGTTTTATCGCCCTTTCCAAACGCGTTGGGCGCCATGTAGTGCAGTTCCTATCATCCCAATAGGCTCTGCGCATTGGAATAATACCTACAGCAGTAAAGGCCTAGACCAGACGTTAACTAGGTCTACTACTGTCGATACTAGACTTAAAGTTTTGGGTTTGCCAGCTAGCTCAGAGTTCACTAGAAACTTTCTCGAATGTTCAGGAAAGAATTAACTCCCCTGATTAGACAAGAAGGGATTCAGTTTCTGACAACCATAGAACATGACAACTTTGCTCTCCCCTAATCAAGAGTAAATCTCGAGAGTCGTGTGAACAAAAGGCAAATTATTTTACTCAGTCAGTACGTGCATTCTTAGTCTCATCAGATTGTAGAGAAAAGGAAGAGACGGGCGTGTTCAATAAAAAGGTGTTATTTATTGATCAGTCTCTTTTCTCATACAAGAGAAATGGATCGATATTATTGCAATACTTATAGCTAAGTAAAGTGCATACATTAAAAGCAATAGTATAAAATAATACTGTAAAAACATTGATATGGTTTCTAAGCCATAAGATGTTTTAAAATGAATAAAATATATTACATACACATATACATTTGACTAAACGTACTCAACTGGTGTTTCTAGATACGCCTACCCCGTGTACCTGACCTAAGTCTAATACGTGGGCGGGAATAGAAAGTTACAGTTTAAGTTAAGTTTGTTTTTGCCAAGTGAATAACTAAAGAATTCTCTGTGAGGGGTTATTCAGTTCTGTACCTGGAAGTTTAGGATGAATGAGGAATGGTATCTCTTTCTCTGGTCTCGATATTCCAGGCTGCCTGCGAGGGCTACCCAGAAACGCCGGGGCTGGATTTCTCGGCAGGAGAAAGCAGCGCGTCTCTCAGCGCGTCAGGAAGGCGGGGCTGCTGCCAGCGGGGTCTGCTCTGCTCTTGGCTTCGGCAAGTATGGCTGCTCCGTCTCGTCACCATGCATGTGTTGGCATAGGGCAAGATCGGTAATATTTATACCTTTAAGGTGCCGAGATTGACGTAAGGATGGACATAGATACGTCAATAAGGATGTCATACGACTTGCTCGTTAGCACATTCTTTTACTGAAGTTCTCGGTGAAATCAAAACAATGGCCGCAGGGTTTTGCCCAGGTTGTCATAGGTTTGATTTGTTATGAGAACTCCGTATGCCTTATCAGGGGCTGGCGGAATATCGCTTGTCTAATTAGATCGCAAGCGTTATGATCTAATCAGATAACACGTTCCTGTGCCGTAGTGTGACTGCGTCAGATAACGGTATCTGCATCATGGGGATTTTCTGCCTCATGGGCTGACTGCTAGTTAACTTGTTGGTTTGTTTAACTAGAATAGGGTCAGGAATAGGGGGATCGATTCAGAACCTATAGGAATACATCACAGCAGTAATTATACAATTTAACTTGCCTATCTGCCCTCAGAGAGAATAAACACGTATTAGTAGTACATTACAAAATGAGTTTTAAAAATAGCAAAGAAACTTATCAAATAGCAGTAGGGATGAATTTAAAGCAGAGAGCAAACACACAGAGTCGCACTCACAGAAGTTCACAACAATAACATTATTTAAAAGATAAGGAGAAGTGAAGAGGTTACTGTAACTGTATGTTGTAGTTGTCCTGTTCAATTTGGGAAGTTGCATGCATCCAGCCATTCCGCTTGTTCGTGGTACTCCTCAATTCCATCTGACGCTCTGTCGATCAATCTTGGTGACCAGACACACTGTCCACTGCCAGTCTGGTGGATGCGGAATTGCGGATTGCTATGGTAAGTCAGAGTTAATGTTTTTCCCATCGCACAGGGTAAAAGGAAAGCCGGACTGTAATTGCCAATGGAAAAACAGGAAGGGATATTAAAACTCCACAGAGAAAAAAATATAAGGTACGGTGTGTAGTGCAAAAATAAGTTAGACTTTCACTTTCAGAGGCGACAGTATTACATACAAGCATCATTTCTAAAGTGCGTACTCTGAGTCTCCTTTTCAAGGATAGTAATAAGCACACAGCAGGCCAGGGCCATGCGGACGGTCAAGGCAGGCACCACTGAGTGAAGCAACCTGATGTAGCACACTTCTTTGACACAGACACAGACAAACAAAGCATATCTAATTGTATGCAGAAAGCTATATAGCCGCAATTTTACATGAACTGCTGTCTGGACTCTGGCATAACAACACTACACTGGCTCGACCACTCCATACCACAACTAGACAAACATGTAGTTCTGCTGTGGGTGTTGTTGACTTGTTTACCAGTTTGCCACTCACGAAATGGCCATAGTTCTTCCGTAAACCGACAATGATGATCCATCCATTCCAGTGAGTGACTGTAAAGATATTAACTTTGATCATCAAGACTCATCATCATCATGGTATTGGCAAACTCAATGTTGTTCATGCAGTCACAGTCTACACACACTGAGTCCAGGGACTTTTTCCATGTTAAAAAATGCAACACAGTGGCCCCTGCAGTAGAAGTACAATTTGAATTAAACAAGGTGAAAACAGAGTAGACTTGAGTTACATTTAGTGTGTAAAATATTAAATAATAACAGAACACATATGATTCATTTCATGCACAACAAACAAACCGCAATTGCTTTCATCAGAGCCACACAGCCAGTGTTGTCCACTGCATGCCATCTCATTATTCATTACCTGTCCCACTTTTTGTCCGCATCTTATTCTTCAAGTGAAGGCCCACAGGACAGCCTCTCGTGTCAATTTTAGAAGTAACAGTCAGCATGTGGTCAGTAATTCCAGTCCCACTTCTTTTGAGAGGACTCATCTACGAAGCAGCAGTTTCTTGATTCTGCGTAATCCAGCCATCTGCCTTAAGGGAAATGGATAGCGGGAGTCTGGAGGAGGAGTATAGAGGAGCATGACTGAGTTGTGAACTTGTGAACCTCAGGAATGCAGACAGCTGCACCTTCAATGAAGAAATAAGACGAAGACAGTGCTGCTGATGGATTTGTTGTGATTAGAGTTTTGTTGTGGTAAAAGTTGCAAAACAAAGAAAGACACACAGGAATAAAAGTGAATAAGGACAAAAGAAAGAAAGTCAGTATTCCAGGCCTAGGTGTCAGGGAAGTAGAGCTCGTCCTCAAACTCTGCGAATTGAAACGGGAGTAGGTCAGCTAATAGAGAAGAACTTCCGTCCCCTAAGTCTGTGTCCTCTTCTTCCTGCGTGGATTCACGTATTTTATAGTTTGGTGGTATGAAGTGCTGATTCATCTTGATCATTGTTAACCTCTCCACATTTTTGGGCGAGAGGCGGGTCCTTTTTGAAGTTACAATGGCACCAGCAGCACTGAAAACACGTTCAGAAGACACGCTTGCGAGTGGGCAAGACAAATAATTTAGAGCCAGCTTGGTGATCAGTGGCCATTGACCCCTTTTCCCATACCAATACAGCAATGGGTTATGATCAATGAAGACCTCTGTTGGGTCATCCAGATAGGCCTGCACCATCAACTCAAGGTCACCCAGGGGTGCTCCACTTTGCGTACCATCTGTGGCCTTTTCATCAACACTGGAATGAGCAAACCCTTGATGAGTTATCAAATTTGCTTCCGACAATATTATGGCTGGGCCTGGTGCAGGTGCTGATGATGATAAGGTTGCAGGTGTCGGTAACAGCTCTGACCGAAAGTGACTGCCTTCGGCCACAGAAGTCGACCTTGATGGTCTGCTGATTCAGTAGTACTTGTGGCGGTTCCTTCAATTTCCTGCCGCTCTTTTTCGAACCGAGTGGCTGGCAGAGCTAGCCAATGTTTGTACTTTGAAACATCTGCTTCATTAAAAGGAATGAATGTATTGCTGGCCCGTGCCTTTTTGTACCGTGGATCCAGAATAGTGGCACAAATGTAATGTTGTTCACAATGTATTCCTTTAAGCCTTGCATCGTCAAGTAGGCGGGTTAATAAGCTCTCTGCCAACTGATATGCGTCTTGCTTATCAGCATCATCTTGGAACGTTGAAGACACTGCCTCTAGTTGGTACTCTAGCATGCGCAACAATGGGATAGCTTTGCCCAAAGTACAGTCCTCCCTGCTGACTTCGCGCGCGAAGACCTCAAAAGGATGGAGCATGTCTGTCACGCTTTTAACTAGGTCCCATTCCTCCACCTCTAGCCTCATGTCTTTCACAGAAGCACCCCGTGAGTTAAAGACATACTCATTGATTACCAAATACTGCTCAAACAGACGCTCAAGCATGTAGAAGGTTGAGTTCCAACGTGTTGCCACCTCCTGGATGAGTCCTCTGACTGGCACTCTACGGACACATTGAATGATTCCCAGCTGCTTCCGGGCCTTAAAAGAATGGCTGAAATTTGTGCAGATTCTTCGGCAGGTGGCCATAACTTGCTGACTTTGTTTTCTTTTTTCAAGAAATCTTGAACAACCATGTTAATACTGTGCGCCAAACACGGCACTCTGAAATAGCCACCATCATTCATGGCCCTAACTATATTACTGCCATTATCCGTGGAAACATAACCAATCATGCGCTTTCTTGGATGCAGCCATTTAAAGATCTTGCTGTTAAATTCCTCCAAAATGTTTATTGCAGTATGAGATTTCTCCATGGCAAACATGACTTCTGTTGCATGTTTCCGACTAGCTTGAAAAATTGTGGCACTGTAAACACCTGCAGCTATATTGTCTCTAACCCCCACAATAGAGACCCAGTGTGCAGTGATGAACATGTAATCAACGGCTTGGCAACCGGTCCACATGTCTGTTGTCAGGTGGATAGTGTGAACAACACTCTTCTGCAAAGCTGCCCCAACCAACTCCAGCACATCTTGATGTAGTGCTGGAACCGCAACTCTGGCAAAATAGGACAGGCTAGGAACCTTCCATTTAGGGCAGACTGTTGCCACAAATTCTAGAAAACCCACCCCTTCCATGAAAGAAAAAGGGAGAAGGTCCAGCGCTAACAATTTAGCCAGCATTGCATTATAAAGACGTGCCGTTGGGTGGTTGCGTTCAAATGGCGCCTCCAACCAAAACATGCTTTTAATGGTGATCTGGACACTTTTCTTATGTGATGAGGATCCAGACCTCTTCAACCCTGTTAGGCTCATTGATGTACTTTTTCGCATTGGTGTCTCTACCAGACTACTGTGCCTCCTTGATGTTGCTGGGGTAGAGGAGGGTGTGGACGCTACCACTGCAGTGCTGCTGCCAGGGGTACTGTGTGTACCAGAAAAAATGTCTCTCGGTTGTCCACCTCCCCCCCTGCACGATCAGCTCCTCCTCCTCATCAGATGCAATATCAATGTCTACATTTGGATTGCTACTTTGGACTTTCCGGATGTTACTTAGGTGCGCCTCTCACTGGATAATGTGGTGTTTTTTTAGATGACCTCACTGGCCTCCGGTACCATAGTTGGTACCAAGCTTACCCCGACGACCTACTTGTTTACAAATCGAACAAATGACTAGGTTTTCCACCTTTTTGCTAATACTAAAGAAGTCCCAAACTGGGGAGTTGAGATTTCTGGTGGTGGTGGAGGTGCTACTTTCAATGCCAGATGAAGTGGAGGATGGGTGTGACTGAATTTGACTCTGTTGTGCACTTACAGCACCACTACTTGAGCTAATGGATGTCGAACTGGATGGAGGTCCCTGCCGGCCCTTCTGATGAGAAAATATGGAAGCTGTAGGTCGTGTTGGTGTAGTAGTTACCTGTGTTGGTGGTGGTACCACCAGTGGTAACACGCCACACACATCCTGCACAGCAGCATTTTTTGATAGGGTAAAAATGTCTGTCTGCTGCATGCTCGCTGGGGCTAGAATGATGACTGTGATGACTGGGTCATCATCGTCAGACTGTTCATCAGCAGCAGAATACACCACTTCTACTTCTTCTTCGTCATCACCCATAAGTGAAAGCCTTGCGGGAACCTTCCTTTTAGCTAGCTTTGTCGGCTCATGGCGTGCCTCCCTCTCAGACTGCATTGGTGGGAGCTAATCAAGATCTAGATCATCAGAAGGAAGGGGGCTTGAAAAATAACTTGTACTAGCCCTCCTTGACCTTTTTCTTGCTGCAGATCTGGAAGACAATGAATCACCAGGAGGAGTGGCTTGCTCGGATGATACCTCCACTTGAATCTCGATTTTCTGATGTGCCCCTACTTCGGGAGGAACAAGCATCACTGGTCGATGGTGAAAGAGCAATTAAAGAGGCAGCCTCTGCGGCACTCATGGACTTGGGCCTAACTTGGCGTGGTAGCACTGAGACCAATGAAGCGGATGTGCTGCTTCCCGCTTGGCCCCCGGCGGACACCGCTGCTGCAGGTGTAGTGTTTTTTTTCCCAAAAAGTGTCTGTCGGCATACCAGTCTACTTGGTAAATGGCGCCACTTGCTTCTTCTGCTCCTTCTTACTGGCAGTGGCACTGGCAACTTTCTTGGTAGAGGAGCTACGGCCTCCTTTCTTTGGGCCCATCTTCTTCAGATGTCAGAACAGCAAGACGCAGTTGCACGAGTTGCAGAGTTGTCTGTGGCCACATCACGTGACCTTGTGCACACACCGCTGCAGGACTTCTTCCTGGCACTACAGCAAGTGATGATGATGAGGATGATTCTTGGTTGTCAATCTTTGTGCACCTAAAGCAAAGTACGCAGGAGGAACATCAGTTAAATAAATGTTGCATATGTCATGCTTCAATTAATAATTGCAACTAGGCATTCATTATAACACAACACACCCAAAAACGGAAAGACACTAAATAAAAATTGCAATTCTAATCCAAAATGGATGTTTAAATGATTAGAAGAGAGACCACACAGAGAGAATTGTTTCATGCACCACTGAGTACCCCTGGGCATAATGGATGAAAGCAAGGCAGACTGGGCGCTGGCCTATGGCACAAAGCACACTGCCTGACTTCAAAATGGCCCCTAGACCCCCACCCACATGGCCAGGCCATGGACCAGGCCTCAAAATGTCCCACACCCACATAGCCAGGCCCTGGACCAGGCCCCAACAACACCCAAAAAAATCGAAATACACACAAAAATCACCCCAATCCAATGGCATACATGCCCTAAATGATGTTTAAAATCAAGAGAACACACATAAAGAATTGGCACATGCACCACTGACTGCCCCTGGGCATAATGCATGAAATCAAGGCAGACTGGGTGCAGGCCTATGGCACAAAGCACACTGCCTGGCTTGAAAATGGCCCCTAGAGCCCCACCCACATGGCCAGGCCCTGGACCAGGCCTCAAAATGGCCCCCACCCACATGGCTAGGCCCTGGACCAGGCCCCAACAACACCCAAAAAGAATCAAAATACACACAAAAATCACCACAATCCATACATGCCCTAAATGATGTTTAGAATCAAGAGAACGCACATAAAGACTTGGCACATGCACCACTGACTGCCCCTGGGCATAATGGATGAAAGCAAGGCAGACTGGGTGCCGGCCTATGGCACAAAGCACACTGCCTGGCTTCAAAATGGGCCCTAGACCCCTACCCACATGGCCAGGCCCTGGACCAGGCCTCAAAATGGCCCCCACCCACATGGCCAGGCCCTGGACCAGGTCCCAACAACACCCAAAAAAACGAAATACACACAAAATCACCCCAATCCAATGGCATCCATGCCCTAAATGATGTTTAAAATCAAGAGAACACACAGAAAGGCTTGGCACATGCACCACTGACTGCCCCTGGGCATAATAGATGAAAGCAAGGCAGACTGGGTGCAGGCCTATGGCACAAAGCACACTGCCTGGCTTCAAAATGGGCCCTAGACCCCTACCCACATGGCCAGGCCCTGGACCAGGCCTCAAAATGGCCCCCACCCACATGGCCAGGCCCTGGACCAGGTCCCAACAACACCCAAAAAACGAAATACACACAAAATCACCCCAATCCAATGCCATCCATGCCCTAAATGATGTTTAAATTCAAGAGACCCCACAGAAAGACAGGGCCCATGCACCACTGATAACGCCTGGGCCTACTGGCTAGTGTGGCTTTAACACGCACCCCACAATTACAAAAAACATCCACATAGATATAATAACAGTGAGGTATTCAATTCCATGCCATAAATTATATTTAAGTTAAAAAAAACTCACAGAAACAGTTGTATCGTGCACCCATGACTAACCCTGGGCCTACTAGATACTGTGGCTACCCACAATTAAGCATGGGCAAATTTTGCGGATTCGCAATCCTTGAAATTGAGTATTTACGGATTCGCATTTTGCGGATTTTTTTTTGTGTGTTCGCAAGTGTTTCTGCTGTTTCGCGAGGGTTTTTTACTAGTTCGCAAACGCAAACTTACTTGTCGGGTAGCAACGGTCGCGACCATGTTGTTTCTACGTCTGGTTCATCACAGCACCCTCTTTTTCACCACTGCCACCCTCTGTTTCACCACTGCCACCCTCTGGCTCACCCATGCCACCGTCTGTTTCATCACTGTAGATTATGGGGGGAAAAGCACACCTGCCCTGCCTCAACTGACATGAATGAATTAGGGGCTGATTGATTAATGTGTCACTGAATTTGAACTTCCAGTCTGGCACCTGCTTCCTTATCTGTAATTGCTTTCTGTTGCAGTGTAATTTTTTCTAGCAGGACCTTTGTGGCATACTTGTAGCAATTCTCTGAGCCTGCTGTGAGGGTCAGAGCAGGGTCATAGAATAGTTGCAAGTAGGCAACTGAACTCTGGAGGGGCCCCTGAGGAAGCACTAGAGGGAATGGTTGCTAATGATAAGATTGAACGTTTGCACCTGCTGAGTGCTTTCAGTTTTTCAAAAATCGCTTTTCTGCAATTTCGCGCAATTCGCGGGGCGTGAATTCGGGCAAGATCGATTTCGGAAGCCGCGAATTTGTGCGAATATACGATTTGTTCTTTTTTGCGGCGTGTTGGTTCGCGTGATTTTTTGCGTTTTCGCGAGCTGCTTGTAGCGCAACGTTTGCGAAGTTACCCTAGCGGTCGTACATGGGCGCGGCCATCTTCTTTGCGTGATGTAATTCCGTTTCCGGGAGTTATGTGTAATCTCGCAAAGTGTGCGGCTCGCTATTACATGTTTGTGTGTGATCGCGGGGGAAATCTCGCGCGAACTTACCCACGCCGTCGTGAACGGGCGCGGCCATCTTGTTTTTATTCATTGCTATGGTTCTGGGCATGCTTTCTGTACCCTCTGTCAATCTCTGCCATCCTTTGCTTGTTTGAAGTTTTTTTTAATCTATTTTACTTATTATCTATGCCTCTATTTTTCTAGCTCTATATTTTTGTGTTTTCTGCTACTTTTGGTTAATTTTAAACTACTTTTTAAACTCTTTTCTTTTCTTCTTCCCTATTCTATTTCTTATTTATTATTTACCTTCCTTTCTGCCCAGACCATGGCAAAGGGAGCCGGGAAACAGCCTGCGAAGGGGAAGGGTCCCGCACCCCGTGCCCGGCTCCCGTGCGGGTGTTTGAGGGGGGAGCAAGTTATAGCCCGGGAGATTTTTAGTGCGGAGGAGGTGGCCGCACTAATCTTTTATGTCCAGCGTCCCCAGGACCATCATGGGAGGCGGCAAGATCGCTAGCAGGTACGGGCTCCGGGAGCGCCGGAAGCGGTGGGAGAAGGTGTGCCGGGCCATGTTTCAACACTCTCGGGTCCGGCGCACCTACAACCAGGCCACCCACCGTTGGACGGATATCCGGGAGCGCGACTTGCTGGACGTGCTCGGCATCGAGATCCCTGGGCTTGGTGAGTAGTAGTAGCTATTTCAAGCTATTTCATCACTACTCTGTTTTCTCCCGCTCTGTGTGTTATTATATTGCAAATTTTTGTTTTTTACCAAGAGCGACAATGCTGCCTATTACATTGTTGGTAAATTATATTTCAAAATCTTCTGTGCATTTCAGGTGCACTGCTCTCCTTCTCAGTAGCGTTGCTACTATGCTTATTTGTTTTCGATTTTGTGTTCATTTCATTGGCCTGAGAAATTATGTATGAGTGTAGTGTAAAGAACTGCTTAATGCTAGACACTAAGGGTCAGATTTTCAATTACCGGCGCATCCCTGCAAAGCAGCAGGGATGCGCCAGTAATTGTGCGCCGCACCACCACCACCCATGGTGCGCCGTATTTACAATGCGGCGCATCATGGGCCCAAAAAGTCACCGAAGCGTTACGCATCTGTGCCGTAAAGGCAGCGCATTGCTGGAGTTGCGTCGCAACGATGGCGCAGCTCCAGCAATGCTCTGGGGTGCCCTATCTCCCCAATGTTGCGTGAAGCCGTACGTCTGCTTCAAGCAGGCGCAGGGTTTGAGTCACGCATCATTGTCCTAAAAGTGACTGATTGAAATCTTGTAGATTTCCCTCAGCCACTTTTAGGATGCGTTCCTGCGCAGGAACGCCCTCTTTTGCGCCGGAACGCCCCCTCATGACGCAGGGCTTTACAACGTGATGCATCTCCCATATGCGAACATGTTGTTAATATACGCCGCACCATGGCGACTCTTTTGTTCTGCCGCTGCGTCACAAGGGGCTTGTAAATCTGCCCCTACAGACTCAAGTCTAGTCCTTCCTTTGTATACCTGGCAATAAGAAGAAATAGTGGTGGATTGATAGTTTAAGTATTTTAATGACTGGTTAATGTAGTAGGAAACTTTTTAGTGTTGTCACTGATCTGCAATCACGATGGAGTTTGTCTGTCACTTCGCGTGCTGCGGACTGCTGCCTGCCAGTCCTAGGCGAACCTTTTTAGTAGTTTGTTTAGTGAGTTACATAACTTTCCAAGTCGACGGTCCGCAAATCAAGCAATACAAATATCGTAGTAGACCACATGAGATAGGCCAATATATCCCGTGGAATAGTTGTCTATTTGCTATTTCGCCAAAATATTTTGTTATTGTTCTTTTGAAATGTTTGATTTGATTGACAACAATCATCCATGTTTTCGGGTCTTTCTTTCTTTCATGTTGTACATCAGCTCCCCCCAGGGGCAAGAGGACAGAGGAGGAGGTGGTTTCTGCTGCTGTAGAAGGCCAGGATCGGCCAGGCGAGGGCTCCTTTGCTGGCCCCAGTAAGTTTTCATTTTAATATAGAGTACCTATTTTTTCCTAGCGTTCCTCATTCGATTTTTTCTAAATCGTCTTTGATCTTCTTGTAGACTGTATCTAAATTCTTATCCTGCCTGTACTATGACTCCCTGTGGTATTACTAGATTATTCTTATTAGTCTGTCTGTGTAGCTAACTAAGATTGCACAGCTGGCAAAAGGTGTCAAATGAAACTCCCATTCTAGTCATCAATAGCTCTATGAACTGAGTGCAGTCCTCTGGGATTGTCCATAATGTCTTTTCAAGTCTTCAAAATGTTTATGCTTTGACAATTCCCAACAATAAAATGTGAATGACCACCAAGAAAGAATAATATACTACTTTACTTTTGGTTTGGATAGCAGGACAATCCATACTACTACTGTTGCAGGGACAAATCTGCACAAACAGAACTATGGACACTAAATAGTGCATTGTTTATCAATTATAATAGGCGCAGGTAGACTTTCCACATACCTCAGTGATATCAGACTTTGAAGAACCCCCAATCTCCTTACTGACTAGATAGTGTGGCAGAGTCATTTAGCTCCCGAATTCATCGATGATTGATCCCCAATGATGATTATCCAACGCAGGGCAAGAGTACGGAGTCAGAGTCCAGAAGTGTCAGAGGCACGGACTCATGCTTGGAAATTGCAAAACCTTTTGCTCAGTCACTCTTGACCAAAACCCACAGTCTATTTACGTTTTAAAGCTTTATTAAAAGTAAAAATATTTATTAAAATCAAGCTTGTCATAAAACATAAACGGTTGATTAAAAATGGGAAAGTGCTTAGTGATTTATTTCACACATTCATTGTGGGCGAGCCGAGCCCTCACCTGGTTTGAACTTTAATTTTTCTTTTTGGTGCTGAATCGTTGGTCACTCCGTCCTAGTGATGATGATTTGTTCTTAGAAGTGAAGCTTCTGTCTGTTATGAGAAAAATGGTGCGTGTTAAAAAGCAAGCATTCATCAGTTGTGCCAAAAAGTGCAGCAAGACAACACCCTTCCCTGGAAAAAGGGACATTTTTACTTTAGAGTAGACAGTCACAAATTATTAGATTAGTTTCTGTATTCACATTTCTTCATTCCTAGACAAAACACTAGTGAGTGGTGTATGTCTATGACATCTAACATTCTTAAATGTAGTTTGTAGGTGGAACATCTGGTGCTGGGCCCAGCGCGGAGGTGGAGGACAGTTCTGGTGAGGAGGCAGTGCAAGTGCCGGATGAAACTGCTGTGCGGGTTGCCACGGTAGTGGCGGGCAGTGGTAAGCTCTTATATTCCTTACTTATTGAGATTGCAGACTGCATAGTGTGCTCTCTGCACGGGTTTAGTATATATGTTCTACAGTTAAGTTACTATACTGTTAAGCAGACTTTCAAATTTAGAACAAAGGGGCATATTACCAAGCAATAGCGATAATTATCGCTATTGCTTGGTTAGAGACAATATTTTACCGCAAAGCAGCAGCGATTTTTATCGCAGATAAACCTTGGTATTACCAAGGTTTATCGCAAATGCGATAAAAAACGGCCGCAATGCATGAATATCGCTGAAAAGTCAGCGATAATTATGCATTACCGAGCTAATGCTCTTAGCCATGTTATCCACCTCCCATTGGATAACATGGCTAAGAACTGCTCAGAGCAGGTGTTAGCTTTTGGAGATATTCGCGCTTAGCGCGAATATCTCCAAAAGTTGGTAATAGGAGATAGCGATGTTAGCGACTGTTTCCAGTCGCTAACATCTTGGCACGCCCACTTTGCATGTCATTAGTGATAAATATCACTGACATGCAAAGTGGGGCCCAAGATGGTCGCTATCTCCTACTAGCTGTCGCTAACTGGTGTTAGAGACAGCTAGGTAATAGGGAGATAATTTTATCTCCGCTTTCTTGGCTTTTAAAGCCAAAAAAGCGGAGATAAACCCCCTTGATAATATGCCCCACAGTTTTTTATCAACCAGGTAGTAGCCTCCTCTAAATTTACTTCAACTCAGCGGTGAATTTTTTTTTGAGAATCCAAATCTGATCTGAGATGAACTTGATGGATGGGATGAACGAAAAGCGAAAGAGGGTGTAAGTAAGTGTGGAAGGGCGAGCAAGTTAAAAGTAATGATGACTGACAAAGAAGAATGATACGTGCTTCATTGGTGCCCGAGGTGGCTGGGAAGGAATATGATGCATGGCTGGGTGAAGGATGAAGCAAGGAGGCGTGGAAGGAGAACAGCCTGGGTGGGTGAAACAGAAACTGTATGTGTGCACAATATATGCTTTGGTTGAAATTCAAATGCAAGTCAAGCACAGATGTATGGCTTGCGGTTTCCCAAATAAAATGAAAAGGTTGTTTTCCCGTGAGAAAACATAAGGTTTGTCTAGATGAGAGACATGAAGAAGAATGATTGACATATAGTTTGAATGGATGGATGCCTGGATCATGGTACTATCTGACTCTTAGATAGCATATGTGTATCTAGAGAGAGTAGACGGTCACTGGATGAACTAAGTGTTACTTTGAAGAGCATGTAACACCGCACCCGCAGGTCCATCCCAGTGTAGGAAAGGCAAGGAAAAGAAGTTGTAATTTTGTCCGAATACTACCATGAATAGTAGCAGTAGTTTGTATTGCAAGCACAGCATATATCCGGCTATTACGATGGCCACTCACTACCTCTGTTAATAAGTTTAGTAGAACTCGGTCATTCATGTGTGGATGTATCACTGTTCACTTAATAAAAAGCAAAGCACCTAAAGTCATCCCATATGTAAGCAAATACATACCATGTGCAGTGATAGATAATCAGATTATTTATCTTCTTCATTTTCCTTTTCTAGTATTCATTGGCACTGTAGGGTGAAAGTTAAATTAATTAAGCAGTAGCCCTTGTAACAGAGTATTCTCAGTGCCACCCGTAATAGAAAAGTAAGAGCATCACCACCTGCATTTACTGGACTGGTACAGTAACGCAAGTCTGTCTCACTCATCATGGAGGGCGTCTGCTTTTCCTAGGGTGCAAGTTGACTGTGCTGGCATTATGCCGGCTTGCAGAAGTTAACGTACCAATTTTGCTAAACAAGAGAGAAGAATAAGACTGGTGTACTGTTGTCATAGTCGACTCTAATGGAGTGAGTCCATAGTGCTCGTAGAATTGATTCCTTAAACTCCCACTAATGTTAGAGCAAGGATGAAGAAGTGGGAGGTTAGATAGATACTGGCCACAATAGTTATGTACTACGCTTGCAAGTTGCTAGTTCTACTGTGACACAACTTTCTGCTGAATCATTTTGTGTTAATCTTAAAGAGCTTTGGTTACAGACTATGTCTTTCTTTCTTCATATAGATGCTCCTTCCAAACCAACACGGAAGGAGCTGGCTAAAAGGGCCGGGCAACGGAGGCTGGAGGCCACTGTCGCCGAATATCGGCGGCTGGTGGCCAAGGAGGAGGAGGACACGCACAGTACGTCGACAACATCCACGGCGACACGTGCATCCTCTTCCGCACTCCCTGGGTCAGCCAGTCAGCGCAGCAGATCTCCAGCGGTACGGAGCCGGGGTACCGCAGCCACCCGCCACCGCCGAGCAGCAAAGAAATCAGCTGCCCCCCACAACAGGTGCAAGGCACGCATGCACTGCCTTTCACTGAGGGTGTCCTACCTCGAGCAGGAGCTCCTCAACACCAAAACCCTGCTCGAGACCCTCCGCAAGGAGCATGCGGACCTGGCCCGAAAAGTCAACAGCAGCAGCCAGCTGTAGGAGGAGACTGTTACTTGCCCCCTTTTTAAAGACTTCTGGGGGGGTGGGAATTGGGAGTTGGGTTTTCTATTTTTTGGGACTTAGTTTTCATAGACATTCGTTGGGGTTTGGGAGGGGGGGTGGGTTGGGTCTTGCGGGAGATTATTTATGTTAGGGATATATAAATATACTTTAAACTTTATCTTAGCATACGTGTTTTTTACTGCTTTTGAGGCTGGTGGGTGGGGGTTTAACAGTAAGTTTGTTTTCCTGAAACTTAAGTGGCATCTTGATTTAAGTTGTGTAAGTACTAGTAATTGCCCAAATGTTTTCTAAACATAAGTGCCTGTCACAGAGTAAGTGAATTCAATAGTCCTAGGACCTTCAGTCTATTGTCTCTCCTAATACTCCATTATACTACCTCCCCCCAAACGCTTATCTTACCTGTAATTTGTGTTTGGAAATAGGGCTAGGCACAGGGCTGGCTGCACGGGAAATGGCGATTAAGGTTGGCAATCCTGGGCGGATGAAATGTCATCATTGCGGTGTTACTTGTGATGTTACACAGTAGCAGTTGCAGCATCTGAAAAAAAAGAAAATGAAACCTTGTTTGTCCTTACCGTAGCATTAGAACGGTACGATAGAGAATATAGCAGGTGACAGTACACTAGAACAGTGCCACAATGTAGCCGAGCAAATGGTAAAGTATTGAAAGTACTTGCGTTGAATTTCTTTGACATTGGCTACTACTACAAGAAATAGTACTGAAGGTGAAGGACACAGCAGCGTAATATTAATTTGCCACGTCTAGGAGGAGGATGTTCTTGATGACCAATCAAGTTGATGGCGCACATGAAAATCTGCTTTCATTTGCCAATAGTGACTCAGTGTCAAGCTGAGTAAGAATATATCCTCGGATTCCTTCACCAGCCTGTTGCTATGACCTTATCCTCCCCAGCAAGTGAGTGGAATTATTGATGTCATTTAGTCATACATCAATCAAAACCACACAGCCAGGGGGAAGAGGGTTAGGGTTTGGAAAATGGATGGGAATGGGGTTTTTTGGGAAAGTTTTGTTGAGAGAAGAAAAAAAAAGCACAGCATGGACAAACACTAATTGAAGATAAACAAATCTTTGGGTACAAAGCTATCCATAAATCTTGTAAGTGACATAAAGGAAGTGCATGCACTACTGCATGCATGGTTACTGAAAAGTAAGTAGTACTTTCGACAACCATGAATGAAAGAATGCGACAGTACAGGGCTGCAGTAATAATTATGCGTTTTCACTTGCCTATCTCTACACTCAGCGAAACACTTCTTACATTAAATTAGGTTTAAAAAATAGCAGAAGTAATACCTATAGAATGGCTGTAGGGATGAATTTAGAAGCGGAGATCAAAGAAATGCAGAGTCACACTCATAGAAGTTCACAGCAATAACATTACTTAAAAGATAATTAGAAAAGAACGGATACTGTATCCGTATGTTTTTGTAGTTGTCCTGTTGAATTTGGTAAGTTGCATGTATCCAACCATTCCTCTTATTAGCGGGACTCCTCCATTCCGTCTGACGCTCCGTCCATCAATGTTGGTGACCAGAAGACACCCTGTCCACTGCCTGCCTGGCGGATGCTGAATTGCGGCTCGCTAATGTGAAGCCTGACTTCATCCTTTTTTTCCCATTGCACAGGCTGAAACCCGGCCTGTAATTATTGATGGAAAAACAGGAAGTGATATTAGAACACCACTGACAAATAAATATAAGGTATGTACGCTGTGTAGTGCAAAAAGTCACACTTTGAGATTCCTAATAGACAGTACAATATTTTTGAAAGCGCCTACTCTGTCTGAGTCTCCTTTTGAAGGATAAATAAGTATGGGCGAATTTATTTAGCGGATCCTTCCCCTCAAGCTAGGTGAACTGTACACTGTGTTTTAGAACAAAATTAGACCTTTCCAGCAGTGCTCCCAGACCCTTACTAAACCCAGTTGCAAAAATGTAGAAGACCCCCAATAAGATCTCCAAAAACTAGGCCTAGTAGAACATGGTGACAAAACGTACTTGGAAAGTAAAGTAGGCCCAAATCCCCCCTTACCCACCATGGATTGCATTCAAACCACTTGCAAGCAAGCAAAGTATCCATACCCAGCATTGCTCCAAGACTCGCAAACCCCCCCACAAACACCAGGAACCCCCACAAACAGCCCCCTGAAAACGGTAGAGTGAGCGAAATCTCAGAAAATCCAAAAACTTTTTCCCCAGGGATTGTCTCCAAAACACTTTCTTTCGGGTATTAGACCTTTCCAGTAATGGCCCCAGAACTGTAAACCTGGGTGAAAACAAGTTTAACCCCCCCCCCAACAAGCCAAAAGGAAAAACCCAGGTAAAGCCACACTTAAAATTTTTTGGGCCTACCTGGAATTCAGTCCAAATGCGCTCTGCAGCTAGGCCCTAACTCCCCTTTTCTACCATGGATTCCCTGAAAAACAAATGCAATCAACATTAGACTGTGCCAGCAGTGCTCCCAGACCTCAAAACCCACCCACAACAACCTAAAAGCCCGCCAAACAGCACCCCAAAGACAGGCAAGTGATCAAAAGCGCAAAATCTTTTTCTGCTCCTATTTTCTCGAAACCACTTTTAGCCGGTATTAGACCTTCCCAGCAATGGCCCCATACCCGTCAACCCAGGTGGAAAGAAGTAGAAGACCCCCAAACAGCCAAAAAGCGAAACTACAAAAATGCGGACTGAGAAATTTTCAGACAAATTTCCAAAATCACTCCACGCACGCTCTGCAGCTAGGCTCTAACTCCCCTTTGCCACCATGGATTTGCTTCAAACCTCTTGCACTCACAACTATCCATACCCAGCAGTGCTCCTAGACCCCAAAACCCACCCACAAACACCCGGAACCCCTCCAAACAGCACCTCAAAGACAAGTAAGTCAGCAAAAACGCAAAAAAATTGTCACCTCCCATTTTGTCCAAACCACTTTTATCCGGTATTAGACATTCCCAGCAATGGCCCCAGACCCCTGCAGCCACCCGCAAAAAAGCAGAACATCCCCAAACAGGCAAAAAGCAAAAATGGGCCTACTACCTTCAATTCTGTCCAAATCCGCTCTGCAGCTAGGCCCTAACTCCCCTTTTCCACCATGGATTTCCTGAAAAACAAATGCAATCAACATTAGACTGTGCCAGCAGTGCGCCCAGACCTCAAATCCCACCCACAACAACCTAAAAGCCCGCCAAACAGCACCCCAAAGACAGGCAAGTGATCAAAAGCGCAAAATCTATTTCTGCTCCGATTTTCTCGAAACCACTTTTAGCCGGTATTAGACCTTCCCAGCAATGGCCCCAGACCCGTCAACCCAGGCGGAAAGAAGTAGAAGACACCCAAACAGCCAAAAAGCAAAACTACAAAAATGGGGACTGAGAAATTTTCAGGCAAATTTCCAAAATCACTCCACGCGCGCTCTGCAGCTAGGCCCTAACTCCCCTTTCCCACCATGGATTTGCTTCAAACCTCTTGAAATAAAAACTATCCATACCCAGCAGTGCTCCCAGACCCCAAAACCCACCCACAAACACCCGAAACACCCCCAAACAGCACCTCAAAGAAAAGCAAGTCAGCAAAAACGCAAAAATAAATTCACCTCCCATTTTGTCCAAACCACTTTTAGCCTGTATTAACCCCTTCCCAGCAATGGCCCCAGACCCGTCAACTCACCCGCAAAGAAGTAGAACACCCCCACAAGTGCAGAGTCTTTCTTCATTGGGCGTAATCCAGCCATCTGCTTTGAGGGAAATAGGAGTCTGGAGGAGGAGGAGGATAGAGGAGCATGTTCTTGTGAACTGGTGAACATGAGGAATGCAGACTGCGGCACCTTCAAATCAATAAGCAAATAAGTGAAGACAGTTCTGATGATGGGCTTGTTTTTGTGATTAGGTGATTAAAGTTTTTTTATATAGATTTTGCAAAACAAAGAAAGACAGACACACAGGAATACAAGTGAATAAGGACGAAAAGGAAAGTTAGTGATTCATTGACTCATTTTCAGGGCTCGGTGTCAGGGAAGAAGAGCTTGTCCTCAAACTCTGCGAATTCATACGGGAGTAGGTCACTTAACAGAGAAGAACTTCCCTCATCTAAGTTGGTGACATCCTCGTCTTCTTCCTGCGTGCATTCTCGTATTTTGTAATCTGGTGGTATGAGGTGCTGATTCATCTTGATCATTGTTAACCTCTCCACATTTTTGGGCGAGAGGCGAGTCCTTTTGGAAGTTACAATGCCACCAGCAGCACTGAAAACACGTTCAGAAGACACACTTGCAAGTGGGCAAGATAAGTAATTTATTGCCAGGTTGGTGATCTCTGGCCACACAACTGTTTCCCCATGCCAATACGCCAATGGGTCATGAGAAAGATGGACCTCTGTTGAGTCATTCAGATAGGCCTGCACCATCGACTCAAGGTTCTCCCGGGTTCCTCCACTTTGCTTACTTTTTTCTGGGACCATTTCAGAAGCACACCTAAGCTGAGTTAGCCAATCCTCTTCATCACCCAATATTACTGTTGTGTCTGGTGCAGATGATACGGTTGCTGGTGTTGTTAACGGCTGAGAGGGAAAATCACTCACTTCTGCCACAGCCACAAATGCAAAAGTGGATTTTTTGGACTGCGGACGGCCTGCTGATGCTAATGTACTGCCTTTTCCTTCAATTTCCTGCCGTTCTCTTTCAAACCGATTGGCTGACACAGCTAGCCAATGTTTGTACTTTGTAACATCTGCGTCATCAAAAGGAAAGAATACTCTTCCTGCCACTGCCTTCTTGTATGGTGTATCCAGAATAGTAGCACAAATGTAATGCTGTTCTGTCTTGAACATTTCAAGACGATCATCGCCAAGTAGCGGTGTAATAACTTCTCCGCCAACTCAAATGCTTCTTCCTTTCCATCTTTTTCAAACTTAGAACACACCGCCTTCAGTCGGTGCTCTAGCATGCTCAACAATGGGATAGCTTTTCCCAAATTATAGTCCTCCCTGCTGACGCGTGAAGACCTCAAAAGGACGAAGCATGTCTGTCAGGCTTTTAACTAGGTGCCATTGCTCCACCTATATCCTCATGTCCATCATAGGTGTACCCAGTTTAAAGAAATACTGATCGACTACCGCATACTGCTCATACAGACGCTCAAGCATGTAGAAGGTTGAGTTCCAACATGTTGCCACCTCCTGGATGAGTGCTTTCACTGGCAATTTACGTTCATGTTGCAGGCACCTCAGCTACTTCCGGGCCTTAAAAGAATGGTTGAAATGTGTGCACATTCTTCGGCAGGTGGTCAGTAACTCGGAGACTGGACTTTCTTCACTCAAGAATTTTTTAACAACCAGGTTTATACAGTGCGCCAGACACGGCACTCTAAAATAGTTACCCATATCCATGGCCTTAACTACATTGGCGCCATTATCCATGGAAACATAATCAATCATGTGTTTTCTTGGGGACAGCCATTCAAAGACCTTTGTGTTAAACTCATGCAAAATGTTTTCTGCTGTATGACTTTTCTCATGGCAAACATGGCTATTGTTGCATGTTTCTGAGCAGCTTTATAAACTTTGTCCTCGTCAACACCTGCGTTTATCTTTGCTTTAACCCCTGAAAAAGAGACCCAGTGTGCAGTGATGCACATGTAATCAGTGGGTGCGCAACTGCTCCACATGTCTGTTGTCAGATGTATAGTGTGAACAGCACTCTTCTGCAAAGCTGCCCCAATCACCTCCAGCACATCTTCATGTAGTGCTGGAACCGCAACTCTGGCAAAATAGAACCGGCTAGGAACCTTCCATTTAGGGCAGAGCGTTGCCACCATTTCAAGAAAACCCACCCCTTCCACAAAAGAAAAAGGGAGAAGGTCCAGCGCTAGCATTTTAGCCAGCTTACTGTTATACAGACGAGCCATTGGGTGGTTGCGTTCATATGGCGCTTCTGAAAACAACATGCTTCTAATGGTGGGCTGGACCATTTTACGGGATGATGATGACTCCGTGGTGAACTTTTTCGCGTTGGTGTCTCACTCTCTCCCACACTTTTAGTGTGGCTCATAGATATGCTGCTGACAGGGGTACTGGGTGTAAGTGAAGAAATGTTTGACGCTTCTTCTTCCTCTTCGTCATCAGCAGATGAAACATCAACGGATACAATTTGTTGACTTGCAATTCGGGCATCCTTGATCTCCCTTAGGTGCGCATGCCATTTGACAGTGTGCTGTCTCTCAAGATGACCTCTCTGGCCTCCGGTACCATAGTTGGTACCAAGCTTACCACGACTAACTCGAACCTTACAAATGGTACAAATGGCTATGTTTTCCCTTGTTGGGCTAACACTAAAGAAGTCCCTAACTGCGGACCTCAAATGTCTGTGGGGAGCGGAGGAGGCGGAGGAGGCGATACTGGGAATGCTGCTAATGCCAGATGAACTGGAGGATGTGTGTTGCCGAAATTTAGTACGTTGTGCACTTACAGCACCACTAATTTACGAAATGGAGGTCAAGGTGGATGGAGGTCCCTTCTGGCGAGAAAATATGGAAGCTGTAGGTGGTGGTGTTGGTGTACTAGTTAACTGCATTCGTGGTGGTCCCATTCCCACGTCGCCATCATCATCATCACGCTCAGCAGCATTTCGGGCTAGGGTGAAAATGTCTGTGTGCTGCATGCCCGCTGAGGCTGGAGTGACGCCTATGATGACTGCGTCGTCGTTGTGAGAGTCTTCATCAGCATGAGTATACGCCCCTTCTTGTTCAGCGTCATCATCACACTCCATAACTCTGAGACTTTCGGGGACCTTCCTTTTACGCTTAGCTACCTTTGTCAGATCATGGTGTGCCTCACTCTCAGACGGCTGTGGTGGTTCCCAAGTTTCATCCATATCATCAGAAGGAAGGGGGCTTGAAGAAGAAGTAGACACCATCCTTGATCTTTTCCTTGCTGGGGATCTGGAAGACAATGAATCATCAGGAGGAGTGGCTTCCTCATGTGATACCTCGGCTTGAATGTCGATTTCCTGATGTGCCCTTACTTTGGGAGGAACAACTATTGTGGGCACTTGTGCCGCTCCATGCACCTCTGCTTGCTCCTCTCCTTGCGCCGCCTCTCCTTCCACATGTACTTGGGCTTGTACTTGCACATGTGGTTGTTGTTGCGGCTGTGGTTGTTGAACACTCGTCAGATGAGTTACAACAACCTGGGTTGATTGAGGGATGCTGCTACTTTCTTGCGATGAGCCAACATCACTGGTCGATGGTGATTGAACAACTATACTGGCTGCCTCTGCAGCACTCAAGGGCTTGGACCTAAGTTGGCGTGGTGGTGGTGGCACTGAGCCCAACGGAGCGGAGGTGCTGCTCCCAGCTTGGTCCCCAGCAGACCCCGCTGCTGCTGCAGGCGTACTTTTTTTATCCCAAAGAATGTGGCGGTCGTCACACCAGTCTCCTTGGTAAGTGGCGCCAGTTGCTTATTCTGCTCCTTACTGGCAACTTTCTTGCTAGAGGAGCAACTTTTTTTGGGGCTATCTTCTTCAGATGTCAGAACAGCAGGCCGCAGTTGCACAAGTTGCAGAGTTGCCGGTGGCCACACGTGACGTTGTGCTGCACACCCCGCAGCAGGACTTCTTCCTGGCACTGATGAGGAACGATGAGGCTGATGATTCGTCTTTCTGCACCTAAAAGCAAACGAAGCCAGAGGAACATCAGTTAAATAAATGTTGCATATGTAGCGCTTCAATTAATAGTTTGCAAGTAAGCATTTTTATTATACCCACCCCCCAAAATGGAAAGACCAATAAAATGCACCACTGACAGAGTACCCCTGGGCATAATGGATGAAAGCATGGCAGACTGGGTGCACGCCTATGACACAACAAAGCACACTCCCTGGCTTCAAAATTGCCCCTAGACCCCCACCCACATGGCCAGGCCCTGCCTGGACCAGGCATCAAAATGGCCCACACCCACATGGCCATGCCCCATCAACACCCCCAAAAATCGAAAACCACAATCCAATGCCATCCATGCCCTCCATGATGTTTACATTAAAGAAACCACACAGAAAGACTAGGTCCATGCACCACTGAGTGAGTGAGTACCCCTGGGCATAATGGATGAATGCAAGGCACATTGGATGCAGGCCTATGGCACAAAGCACACTGCCTGGATTCAAAATGGCCCCTTCACCCCCACCACATGGCCCTGGACCAGGCCTCAAAATGCCCCCCACCCACATGGCCATGCCCCATTAACACCCCCAAACATCGAAAAACACACAAAAATCACCACAAGCCAATGCCATCCATGCCCTCCATGATGTTTACATTCAAGACACCCCACAGAAAGACTAGGCCAATGCACCACTGAGTGAGTACCCCTGCGCAAAAGGCCCCAACAGCCAAAAAAATCGAAAAACACACAAAAATCACCACAATCCAATGCCATCCATGCCTTCCATGATGCTTACATTAAAGAAACCACACAGAAAGACTGGGCCCATGCACCACTGAGTGAGTGAGTACCCCTGGGCATAATGGATGAAAGCAAGGCACATTGGATGCAGGCCTATGGCACAAAGCACACTGCCTGGATTCAAAATGGCCCCTTCACCCCCACCGCATGGCCCTGGACCAGGCCTCAAAATGGCCCCGACCCACATGGCCATGCCCCATCAACACCCCCAAAAATCGAATAACCACAAAAATCACCACAATCCAATGCCATCCATGCCCTCCATGATGTTTACATTCAAGACACCCCACAGAAAGACTAGGCCCATGCACCACTGAGTGAGTACCCCTGGGCAAAAGGCCCCAACAGACAAAAAAATCGAAAAACACACAAAAATCTCCACAATCCAATGCCATCCATGCCCTCCATGATGTTTACATTAAAGAGACCACACAGAAAGACTAGGCCCATGCACCACTGAGTGAGTACCCCTGGGCAAAAGGCCCCAACAACACCCCCAAAAATTATAAAACAATCCAATGCCATCCATGCCCTAAATGATGTTGAAATTCAACAAAACAGTTGCATCATGCACCCATAACTAACCCTGGTCATACTGGATACTGTGGCTACCCACAATATATTTTATTTAATGTTCTGAAAAAGTTCCAAAATTGTAGTTGTAGCAACTGTAATGCCCCGATTAAACAACATCAACTTACTTGTGAAATTTCTAATACAAAAGTGATCCAAAGAAAGTCAAAAAGGCCTCAAATCCAAATATCCAGCAGCATCCACAAAAAGTAATCCTTCCAGGTCAAGATCCAAATCAAAGTGACCAGCACATGAAGAAAGCACTGGGAGGAGCCTGCTGGACAGGAACAGGAAGTTGGAGACTGTGGGGCACTTCCTTCCTCCCACCCCCCCCCCCCCCAAATGGACTCCTTGCAAAAAAAAAGTGCAGGCAAATGTCAACCTGAGGAGTTATTCTGATACAAATCATAATTTTCAAGGTGTATGCTGCCTGCTGGTGGATTTCTTGTGCAAAATTGCAAATTTTGCAATCTCGCAATTGCGAGATTGTTGCTGTCCGCCGCATCTACGTGTTTGCAAGTGTTTACTCCCGCGATGCGTGATCACGGGCCTTTATGACGTACTCGCGTTGCCAAACTCTCGCTGTGCAAGGTGGCAAGCCGCGATGACGTAATCGCGGTCGACAAACTCCCGCGGGATCCCGCAGCAAGATCCAAAATGGCGCAGCACACGCAAACATGGAGAAAAACAACTCTTCAAACGCTGAATGACGGTAAGTGAACGCTGCGCGCCGCAAAATTGTATAATATTCTATTTGGCAAGTGCGACCAAGCCAAAAAATCCGCTTTGCGCGAATTTTCGAATTTTCGGCAAATTCGCGAGAGTTCGCGGATTGCGAATTTGCCGAAAATCCGCAAAATCCGCGAGCGGAACGGATTTTACGCCCACGCTTACCCACAAAATATTTTTTTTAAAGTTGTGGAAAAGTTTATTAATTGTAGTTACAGCAACTGCAATGCCCCAAAAAAACAACACCAACTTACTTGCAAAATCTCAACTCCAAACGTGATCCAAACAAAAAGGGGCAGATTTATGTCGGACTTGCGCCATGTTTACGCCGCCGTGCGTCCTGCAATGGCGGCGTAAACGTGGCGCATCCCTGCGACCCATTTACAACGTGACACATCTAGGCAGATGCGTCACGTTGTAAAGCCCTGCGCCACATGTGGGCGTTCCGGCGCAGGATGGGCGTTCCGGGGCAGGTGCGCCTTGCAAAAGTGCCTGCGTGAAATCTACAAAATTTCACAGAGGCACTTTTAGGCCAATGCTGCGTCAAAACCCTGCGCCTGCTTGAAACAGGTGTAAGGCTTGGCACATCATTGGACAGATAGGGCCCCCCAGAGCATTGCTGGAGCTGCGTCGCGCTTGCAACGCAACTCCAGCAATGCGCCACTTTTACGGCACAGATGCGTGACGCATCTGTGCCGTTTTTGCCACATGGTGCGCCGCATTGTAAATGCGGCGCACCATGGGTGGCGGAGCTGCGGCGCACAATAACTGGCGCATCCCTAGATATGCGCCAGTTATTGTAAATCTGCCCCAAAGTCCTCAAATACAAATATCCACCAGCAGCCAAAGAGTAATCTTTCCAGCTCCAGATCCAAATGAAAAGTGACCAGGACATGGACAAAGCACTGGGAGGAGCCTGCTGGACAGGAACAGGAAGTTGGAGACTCTGGGGCACTTCTTTCCTTCCAACCCCCCAAAAATGCACTCCTTGCACAAAAAAGTGCAGCCAAATGTCAATCTGAGGAGTTGTTCTGATCCAAATCATCAATTTCAGAAGGTTTATGCTGCCAGATATAGATGTCTTGTGCAGAATTGCAATTTTTGCTATTTCGGGAAAGCGAGCTGTTTCTCTCCTGCCGGATGTCAGCTGCGCGGCGCATCTACGTGTTCGCAATTGTTTACTCTTGCGATGCGTGATCGCGGGCCCTTATGACCTATTCGCGTTCTGAAAGTCTCCCAGTGCAAGATGGCGGGACTCTATGACGTACTGGTGGTCGAAAAGTCTTGCGCGATCACGCCATGACGTACTCGCGGTCGAAAAGTCTTGCGTGATCACGCAGCAAGATCGAAAATGGCGCAGCGCACGCAAACTGGGAGGAAAACAACTCGGCAAACTCAGAATCACCGTAAGTAAACACCGTGCGTGCAAGATTGTATTTTTGAAGCGCGACCAAGCAAAAAAAATCCGCCAACTTGCGAATTGCAAATTCTTTGACAATTTTGCATGATTCGTGGACCGCGAAATTGCCAAGTTTTTATAAGTGAGATTAGGGATTTAATGTAAATGTTAAATAGGATAGGGCTGAGAGAAGAGCCCTGGGGGACACCACGTGTTGTCTTTCTGAATTTGGATTGAAAAGGGGGGAGAGATACTGCCTGAAATCGATTGGACAGATATGATTTTAGCCAGTTTAACATCGGTCCCCCCTCACTCACTGCCATAATTCTGGACATGAGAGTGTGGTGGTCCACCGTGTCAAATGCAGCTGATAAATCTAAGAGGACAAGAAAAACCGATTGTCCATTGTCAATAGTCCTCCATAGTACATCGGTAGCGCAGATAAGGGCGGTCTCGGTTCTGTGACCAGGACGGAATCCAAATTATACTTCCTCAAGCCATGCAGAATCCTCTAGATGATGCGACAATAGTGAGCTTATATGACGTTCTAAGATTTTTATTGAAAAGGGAGAAGGGATATAGGTCTAAAACTGGCTAGATCGGTGGGGTCAGAGACAGCTTTCTTTAGCAATGGCTTGACTATGGCTTTCTTCCAGAAGTCAGGCACTTTCTCAGTTTCGAGAGAGTGATTGCAGAGTTGTCAAAGAGGGCATGCAATCTCTTCTTTCCATATTAGCCACTGCTTTGGGGGGCATAGGGTCAAATGGCGACCCTATTTTTATAGCCCTATACATTGTTTTAAAGGCCTCGCCAGGGATAGGATCCAACCTAGTAAGTGTCACAGGAGACGAAACTGAGGGGAGGGGGTGGCAAACAGTCCCGATTGAATAGGGCTGTGAGGGTGTACAGCAGAGTTTTTAGCTGTGGTAGATTTGTTGACCACTTCCAGAATTGCTTTGATTTTACTGTCAAAATATTCTGACAGGTTATCACATAATGTATGTGATGGTTTGATCTCTCGCTTAAAGCAAGATGGGTCAGTAAATTCTTTAAGGATTTCAAAGGATTTCAAAGGTTTTCCTCGCTTTGTCAGGAGCTGCAATGATCTGCTCATAATAATAGTTTGCTCTCACTTTCCTTAACTTGTTTTAGTATTCACTCAATGCGTTTTTTAAAATGAGCTTATCTCCCTCAAGGTAGTGGCTCCTCCATTTCCTTTCCAGTTGCCAACATTTAAGTTTGGCATTTCTCAGCGTGAGGTCGTACCAAGGAGCTGAGACCTTTTTTCGATTCTTTAGGGTGGCCAGGGGTATAGTTTTGTCCAAGGATTTTTAAATTTCCCTTTCTAATCTGTTATAGTTCCCCTCCACTGAATCTGCTGGTGAAAAATATATGTTATTGATGAGAGGTTTGGTTTTAACTTTGGAGAGCTTATTCCACGCTCTACCTTCCACTGAATGTGCTACTGACTCAGCAAGGGACCAACTTTTAGCCAGCTGTAAGTAAAAGGTAATCAATGAGTGATCAGTCCAGCAAAGGGGGGTTATTTCTTTTACTGAGGTCAGGTTTTCTAGGGAGAAAATTACGGCCAGGGTATGGCCCACTAAATGTGTGGGCCCAAGGACCTGCTGCTTAACCCCAATTGTTTTACAGGTACTTCACAGTTCCTTATATACTGCAGACAGGCCTTCTTCTGCCCAGAAATTAAAATCTCCCAACAGAAAAAAGTTATTGTGCGTGATCCACAGGTCGGATATATTGTCTAGGAAAGAGGGAAGGGAAAACCTTACACCAGTGGGTGGCCTGTAACAAAGAACAGTGACACGTAAAGCCACATCGCTCATATACACTAGCTACGGGCAAGGTGGACAGGGGATGTAGGCAACATGGACGACGAGAAATGGGCGGAAGCACTAGCCTCACCTATAGAAATGTCCATCAAGGCAGGGTTTTTCCTGATTCAATTGAAAATACTGCACAGGGCCTATTATGTATGCAGCACACTAAAGAAAATGGGAGATCTCCAACTGAAAACTGTTGTTGTACATGTAACCAAAAAGGCACCTTGTTTCACATCATATGGGAATGACCCATAATATGACACTACTAGGAGGCGGTAGCTACCAAGATGATCAAAATATGGGACACAAATATCACCCCTATGCCAAAATGGTGCTTATTAAATATCTGGGATGAGAAGGAGGTCACTTCCGATGGCAGGACATGGATGACACTAGGAATGGCTGTGGATAAATGCAATATGGCTCGCTGATGGGGGTAATCGACTGCACCATGCCTAAGTGAGTGGGAGAAAGACATGGACACTAACATGTTTGCAGAAAAATCAGTCTATATAAGTATGGGATGCACGAAGAAATGGTCCAAAATCTGGGAGAGAGCATTGAACCACATTGAGACATTAGCTTTTTGGAGGGAACGAGGGAAGGCCCTTCTGAGGGGGGCTGTTGTCCTGATGGGAGGAAACCTCAATTGCCATTAAATTGTCAATATGATGTAAATCTTGTGCTATACTGTTTATGTTCTTCTGTATTTAATAAAAAGATTTTTTTTAAGTAAAAAAAGAAAAATGACTCCTTGCACAAAAAAGTACATCCAAATGTCAATTTTAGGAGTTTTTTGTATACAAATAGTCATTTCAAGAAGGTTTTGATGCTGCTTGGGGAGAGAACCTTCTCCAGATTGCAGTTGCGGTATATTCTGCATGTTCAGGACCGCTTTCTTCCCAAAACTTCCACCGGAGGTCTAATGGTGCACCAGAATGATGTGTCCATGATCTCAAACTCTCGCTGGACCATACGGCTAGCTAGCAAATCTCGTGGCACTAGTGAACGGCTCCAAAAATCTTGTCAGCGGTCACAGGCCCCCGTTAAGTCTCTAGTGTGTGTCCAAAAACAAATTTTGAGTACGCAAACAAAAAAAATTCTGCTCCGTTGCGAAGTGCGGAGTTTTTCAGCAACTCCGCAATCTACGCAGAACGCCGAATATTGCCTAGAGTTCATATAAATACAACATATTGTGTGGAGGTTAATTATAGACAAATATGAAGAAAATACAAATATTAAGAAAATACCATGGGTTTCCTGTGCTCATACTTGCTGCTGTAGCTAGGAAGTTCCATTAAACACAACGCTGGTCCATCCATCCGTGCCGCCTTTGTAGAAAGGATTCCAAACAGTAATTTGAGCAGTGCCATGTTTTGATGTCTCTTATTACTCACATTTGCAGTGCCTCAGAGAGAAAGGCAGACCCGTCCCCCCTGGCTCATGTGATTATAAACAGCCCAGTGTGTTTTCTCACCTTCAGCCTCCGATAACCAGACAATTCCATCAGGCAGAGAAATCAAAGGACAGCCCAGGAAACCAGCAGCGCAGTGCAAAATAAAAACCACATTAAAACATAAAGAGAAGCTCTGGACAATAAAAACTATTTAACTCATTGAGTACTTTGTAGATTTGTGTTCACAACTACCAACATAAAGACATTTGCTGTCCCTGTGCACGTGAATGGTGGTGAATTTTCTCAAAGACAGTCTTTGCAAGGGAGCAGAAAATCGGAAACCCACACGAGGTATCTCTCTCGCCGTTTACACACAACCGGCCTCGGTAGAACCTTTCAATGGGCTTTTGGCCATCTCTTATTTATTTGTTTGGAAATAGTAAACAACATCGTTTCAATGGGGGCAAATTATTTTAATACTCGTTAATTCTATTTGCCGCTAGTGAGAGACTCCCATGTAATGCATCCGGAGCGAGAACTCACTATTCTAAACGACGAGAGAGATACCTCTTGTGGGTTTCCGATTTTCTGCTCCCTTAAGGTAGGACACTAGTTGAGTGCCGATGAGCTTTGAATCTAAGGTGTAGTGATAGAATTTTGTACTAAATCTATACGGACCTTACCTTTTAGATTGGGTGCACTCTCTCCCTTGCTATATCGGGCAGCACAAGGAAGAAGTTGTGGCTTATTTTAATTACGCTCGCCACTGCATTAGCTTCAGAAACACTGAAAGGTATCCTGCGCAGAGTCTAACAGGAACTATGTTTAGTGTAGTGGGTATTTTAGGGATATTGATTATTGATTTTTATTTTTTCTGTTTCAGCCGTGAGTGGCGGCAGGTTACCTATTCTTTTTGATACTGTTTTTATCTAAGAATAACCGATGGATTAAACGTGAATGCATGAGGTAATTTGACCCTTCTTGCTGTATCGTACTTAACAGTTCAAGTCATTTTGACTAAACTAGTATTTGACCCTGAGTACAATTCTGTGCAGGGGACTTTTGGTATTAAGTATGTAGTAAAGAAATACTAGTACCATGGAATCTCCCGTATAAGAGGAGGCCAGCTTTGTACAAGGAAAGATTTGGCATCGCTTGATAATAGAGTAACTGTTTGCTTGAATAGAATGACGTATGTAAGTTAATGGTGTGGAGTTTTTTTTAAGAGAAAAATGTGAGCTTGCTTTGTGATCTATTGTTGTGAGCCATTTAACCAAGTCAGTCCAAATCTTAATATGCATGTATGCTTTTATATTTTTTTATTAGAACTTTGTTATATGAAGTGGGAAGATATTGGTATTTCCTGATGAAGGTGGGCAGCTATTCCCATTGTACCCACCGAAACGCGTCAATGCTTTTGCTGTATGGGAATTATCATGGATAAATGACAAATGCAAGCAATAGCTTACTGACTATCTAGCAAGAACCTGTTATGCCTAAAGCTTTGTACATACAAATTGTCTATTTACATGTCCAATTACCGTGGTGTTTCCTGATTTGAAATAATTTTTCTTGCTGTTTTTTTCCCCCACTTTTTTAGCAGATGTACTAAAAATTGTTTCTATGATATTTTAACGTGTTTGTTATATTGTACAATGTATTTCTAAAATGTATAGTTGTTATCTATACTACTATTATAAAGCAAGAACTTTGAACCTTTGAGGCGGGTAAACTCGGGAACCACAGCGCCAATCCACACACCCGATACATCATTGTAATCATCAGGGTGTGCAGATGGACATAGGCTATATAAACTATAAAAATATGCGTTATTTAAAAAATGTACCTTAAAAAAAAAGTAGTCCCTTCGAAGTAGCGCCGGCCGCGACCTGCGTGCTGACGTCAGGAGCGCGGGGAGGAGCGGCGTCAAGAGGCGGCGGACATGGCGCGGGGGAGGAGTGGTGACGAGCGGCGGACAGGCGGTGAGGACCGACGGACAGGCAGGAGGAGCGGTGAGTAGCAACGAGGAGCGGCGGAGCGGTGAACTGAAGAGCGCGGGGGAGGAGAGGAGCGGTGACGAGCGGCGAGGAGCGGCGGAGTGGTGAACTGCGGAGCGCGGGGGAGGAGCAGCGGCTGAGGTAGGGCTACGAGGGACACACGGACAATGTCAGGGCAGGGGGGGAGACGGGGCCGGCGGGGGACTGGGCGGACGGGGCGGGCGGGGGCCCGGGCTGCTGGACAATGTCGGGGAGGGCGGGGTCCCGTGCTGCTGGACAATGTTGGGGCGGCCGGGGAAGCCTGATTGCTCCCGGACAAGGTCGGGACGGGCTGCTAGTAGGTATAATATTTCTAATAAATTGTAAGCAACTTTTTTTATAATTCATTTTGCACTGATTTGTTTCCTTGGTTCAGAGTATGGGTATTTGTGAGTGAGTTAAATGTGACTAGAAGGTTGTCGAGTGAGATTATATGATTCAGTTGTGATAATAGTTACCAAGGGGATTTTTTTTTTACGTTGGTGCTCTGTTTAACAGCCTTGAAAAATTGTCCATATGGGAAAGATCACATGGCATACATGCCTCAATGAGGGTGCTCTGTTTAAGGGTGTGAGACCCCTGCCCATATTGGGGACAGTGAAACACTATAAGTTGATAGAGGGGCTCACTGTTTGTGCACATATGCACGCTATTGAAATAAATGAAGCAGCATTTGGATGTGAAGGTGATCTGGCTGGGGTTGGGATGGGGCGGGTGGGAGGGAGAAAGAGGAAAAAGGAGACAGAGGAAGGAGGGAGTGAATAAATGAACAATGGTGTAGAGCACTGAAACACACAGAAAAAAGTAGCTCTTAAAACAGGAGCAGTGGATGGACACAATTACTTGGTCCCTGCTCTGGAGTGGGCCAAACACAAGAAGAGGCATGACGTATGAATACCATGGAGCAAATGATAAGCCTATCAGCACCCATATACCCCTAGGGGTGACAGTGCTGCGTTATACTAATCCGGATTGATAAGCCTATGGGTAGGCTGAAGCCCACAGATTGAAAACAACATGTCCCTTTAAGGCAGCACATGCAATATCTAGCGGAAACCTAAAAATGACAAAATATATGGGTAATGCTATCACAAAATGTGCCGCATTATACTGCATAAGTTGCCTTTTCTTGCCATATAATTTACTTAACCCTGCTGCATAATTTGGCCCTCCTCTGCTGCATAATTCTAGTGACCAAGACTGACAGCTGGCGTACACAATATTGTGGGGCTTATTTACAAGCCCCTTGCGCTGCAAGGGCGTCACTTTTAATATGGAAAAAAGTGACCTAGAGGTGGCGCAAGGGGCTTGTAAATAATCCCTTCCATTTGTTTCCTGTGCCGCCTGTTTTCGCTGTGCGATCAGTATTTTCACTAACCAAGAGGATTCTCCTGACCCCATCAGTTGCACCTCAGACCTCTCTCTCACTGGTACTAATCAGCGAGATACATTTTTTTGCATGCAGTTTCACTCATTGACACTGCCTAAGCTAATTCGCTCTTGCACGTAACAATGGGCCATATTATCAAGAACGGCGATAAAGGGCTTGATAATATGCCTTTGTGAATTCCCATAGAAGCCCAGGTTTGATGTCCTGCATGCTTCTATTGAAATTCACAAGGGCATATTATCAAGCCCCTTATCGCCGCTTTAGATGCAGTTTCCTGCCGCTAAAGCGGCGATAATGTTACTGCCGTTCTTGATAATATGGCCCTATGTCTTCCACACAATATTTCCTAGATACGCTACACCATAGCTACCCTACACTAAGCTATTGGCATAATAGTTGGTCTAATAAAATTGTATGTAATGGATACTTTTTTGGGGCTAAAATGTTTATTGCTGCCAAATAGCCACCACCTTCATGTAATGGCATGTATTTTGTTTTGTTCATTTAATTTTCGGGACATATAATAGTAAGAAAAAATGAAAAAGAAATATTGCCCCATTATGGGAAGGTCAGACCTATTGACTTTGCCAATGCATGTTGCACATTCAACAAATTTAAGCCCAGATTTACTGCCTTTCGTGCGATGCAGTACTGCTTGAAAAATGACACTGTTGCCATGTGCAAAAGGCAGAAAAGAAAACAGTGCAGTACCAGATTCAATAAGAGTCCCTTGCTGATCAGAGGCGCTTATGATAAATAAAAGGTGCATATGTAACTATGAATGTATCACATATTTGCTAATATGTCCTGGCGGATAGGTAGTAATGGAATATAAATGTAAATTTTCAAACTCTCCCACAATTTTAATTGTAAAGCATTGAATGAAGTGTTTACCGAGTGCTAGGCCTAAAGCTAGCGATGATAAATAATGCAAGGATTCATTAAAATGTTATATGATAAGTAATGCGCTGAGATATTTAAACATGTAAAGTTAAGAAGAGGTGTTTGCCTTGAAATTGAGAAAAATAAATTTCAGAAATATTTTATTAACTGAAGCTGCCACCTAGTGGGCGACGTTCAAAATGAGTTTAACAAGCCTTGAAGTTATAGATGTTTCTTGACCTGTCTTTTTCATGAATTTCATTTAATGAATGTTTGGTTTGTTAAGTACCGTTTTACTTGATCCTGAATAAGAAAAAAATTATCTTGTGATATACCACGAGGGTCCAGAGTACGAAAATTAATTAAACAGTTTTTTTTCAATTATTGTCAATGGCAGCTGTGGTGAGCCACCCAGCCGCTTCAATACATTATGTGCATGCACCTCCCTGGGCCGGGCGCGGACCAGGGAGTATTTAATAAAGGGTGACATCAGCGTACTTGTCTGACAGCATGGACAGAGTATCTGTGTGGTTGTTCTCTTGTGTGCTCCGCTTACCCTGAAATGCCCGAGAGTCTTCCAAGGCTGCTACGCATTAAAGGCCTCGGCTGTTACCGTTCTGTTACCCTTCTGTTACCCTACTACATAGTCCGGGGTACTACATTGGCGATGAGGCGGGATACGACCCTGTGTGCTACCACGTGTCTGGAGCGTGGAAAAGCGGTGTGGTGTGAAAGGGCGCAGCCATGCCGGATTCACCAGAGAGAACAGCAACGGTGGGAGCGGAGGAGGGCGGCCCAATTGCGCAACAGGGAAGATCCTCCCTGAGTTCAGCCAGCTGGCAGACCCTGCGACGGCAGCCCCACGCTGGAAGAAGTGGCTGGGGCAGTTGGAAAATTACTTTGTGGCCACTCGAGAGGCTGATGCGACGGTAAAGAGGTCTCTGATGCTGCTGATGGGAGGTGACAAACTATATGAGTTGTTTCAGGACCTGCCGGACACTGGAGGTAGTGAGGACTATAAAAAGGCGTTGCAGGCCCTCAACCGTTATTTTGAACCCCAATTGAATACCGACTATGAGCATTTCAAACTGCGCCAGGCCAAGGCAAGTCTGAAAAAGTTGGCCCGCACTTGCACTATGCCTGACCATGCGTTGTTCGAGACCCGGGCCCAGCTGATAGCCCGGTGCAAATCATCGGAACTGCACAAGCCCATCCTCCGCCAGCCTAGGATTACGCTGGAAGAAATACTCATATTGGGAAGGTCACATCAGCTGACGGATGTGTGTGCTGCTGAAATGGAGATGTCGCAAGCCAAGAAGTCTACGGGAAATCAGGCGGTGTTTCTGAATCTGATCAAGGAAGAGCAGATTGAGGCGATAAAGAAGTCCCAGAGTGGAGGGGCTAATGAAAGGGCCAAGCCAGAAGAAGGCGCTGGCAGAGCGAATGAAGGAACTGTGGCATGGAAGCGCATGCTCTGAGGGTGTGCCCCGCGCAGGGGAGACAGTACATGAAATGCAACAAGTATAGACATTTTGCAAAAGTCTGTCCGTGTGCCAAGACGTGGATTGGTAGCAGGCCTCTGGACCCTGGGTCTATGAAATCCGCCAAGAAAGTTCTTGAAGAGGATGAAGTGGACAGCAGGTGGCAGCAGTCGTCGATGACGGACGACTATGAGGAGAATGTCTTTGTGATATCCCATGTGCGAGGAGTAAATGGTACCAATCGACCACTACCCACGTGCCAAGTGTGGATTAGAGACTCAGTGTAAGGGCTCTTATAGACACTGCGGCATCAGTCAATATCCTGGATGCAGAGCAGTTCAAGAGGCTCAAACAGAGACCCCAGCTTATGCCGACGGCGGCCCGTATATTGGCCTATGAAGGGGATACTACCGTTCCGCTGCAAGGAATAGTTGACCCAGAGGTGAGGTACAAGGACAGAATCCCGGGCGGGGTCATTGCTAAAGCTGTCATACGGTGGAAGATCTAGGACTCATAACATTTGCCAAGCATATTCACCAGTCGCAGGCGGACCAAATATTGGAGGAGTTTCCGGAGCTGTTCAAAGCGCCAGGATGCCTAAAAGGAGCGGAGGTCCGACTACATATCGACGAGTCTGTGCAGCCTGTGGCATTTTGTCATCAAAGGGTCCCTTTTCACCTCAGACTGCTGGTGGAAGCCGAACTGGACCGACTGGAACAAGAAGGAGTCATTGAGAAGGTGTCAAGCCCTACACCGTGGATGTCGCCGCACCAAGCCAAAACAGCCCGGGGCCATCCAGTTGTGCGTGGACATGCAGCTACCCAATAAAGCCATTCACCGTGAGAGGCACATTATGCCCACAATTGATGAAATTGTGACTGACTTGAATGGGGCGCAGTGGTTCTCGAAAGTTGACTTAAATTCAGGATACCTTCAACTGATGTTGGCGCAAGAGAATCGGTATATTATGACTTTTTCCACCTATGTAGGACTGCCCCAGTTCAAGGGGCTGAGCTTTGGAGTGTCATCGGCAGCCGAGGTGTTCCAGGAGGCTGCGAGGGAGACACTTTCAGGCCTTGTGGGAGTCATTACCGTGAGTGATGATAGTCTCATTTTTTGAAGTCCCTGGAGGAGCAACACATGAGGTTGAAGGCCACCCTGAGGAGGCTGGTGAAGAATGGCCTGACACTCCATCAAACGAAGTGGGAGTTTTATGCCACTGGAGAGGAGTACTTCAGATACCGATTCCCAGAAAAAGGGATGCAGGTTGACCCCGCCAAGGTAGAAGCCATCAGGACGGCAGCCGTCCCCCAGACGCCGTCAGAAGTTAGAAGTGTCCTGGGTATGGCCAACTACTAAGGCCGATTCATTCCATGACGGGCCACCCTCTCGGGAACCCTTGCGACAGTTGACCAAAAAGGACACCCCCTGGAGGTGGTCGGACAAGGAGGCCCAGGCTTTGCCGATGTAACAAAAAGCTCTGCTCACAGGTGCCACAGTGGTGTATTTTCGGACCGGAGCGGCAACAGAACTGATTGTAGATGCTAGTCCAGTGGGGCTAGGGGCAGCGGTCAGACCAGGAGGAGTGGGTGCCCATTGCATATGCCAGCCACTCACTCACGGCGGTGGAAACCCGGTATGCCCAGATTGAGAGTGAGGCTATGGCCATTCGATGGGCCTGTCAACATTTTCACATCTACCCGTGTGGGCACTGTTTCACGGTCATAACTGATCATAAGCCTTTGGTAACCCTTTTTGCAGGGACAGCACAGAGTGGACCACCAAGAATTGCAAGATGGGCCATCCAGATCCAACAGTATCAGTTTGAGGTTGTGTACCGTCCAGGGGCAAGCAATCCGGCTGACTATCTGTCAAGACATCCACTGGTGCCCAAGGGAGCGCAAGAGCCTGAGGTAGATGAGGGTGCTGAGGTATATGTGATTCAACTGCTGGACGAGCCTCGCCCTCAAACAATACTGCTGGCAGACATCCGCAAGGCTTGGTGGAGGACGGGTGCCTGCAGGACGTGAGCCAAACATTGCAAGATAACCAGTGGAAGTGGTTCCTGAGTGGAAACGAGCGGAGAACGGCCGAAGAGCAAGAATACTGGGAAAGCATGTGGAGGTGTCAAGGTGAGCTGAATGCGGCAGGCAATGGAGCTATCCTGAGAGGCACCCGGATAGTAGTGCCCGCAGCTCTCCGGGAATGCACAATTGAGCTGACCCAACAAGGGCACCAAGGAGTGTAGAAGACCAAGGTGTGGCTGCGTACTAAGGTGTGGTTCCCAGGCCTAGATCGAATGGTGGAGGACAAGGTCAGGAGGAGTCACGCTTGCATCATTACTGGGGCAGATCCGCCAGACAATCCTGTTATCACTGAAAGCCCAGCGTGTCGCCGTCAGCTTCCCTGATGGCTGTCAAATGGCTGTGATGGTCGATAGTCACTCGAAGTTTCCAGTGGTAGAAGTGGTGGCGTCGACAGCGTTTGAGTGCTTGCAACCGGTGCATAAGCAGACGTTTGCACTGCTGGGATTGCCAGAGGAAGTGCGCACCGACAATGGGCCGCCATTCCAAGGGCAGGAGTTACAGGAGTTTCTCAAACAACTGGGGATTCGACACTAGAGAATAACACCACAGTGGCCACAAGCCAATGGGGACATGGAACGATTCTTGCGTACACGGAATAAGGCTCTCCGAATTGGGGTGGCCCAAGGCACCCACTTAGAGATGTGTCTGCACCAATTCCTGAGGGCATACAGACTGACTCCGCACTGCACCACCAACTGCGCCTCCATGACTTCTACTGAAAAGAGCAGTGAGAGATATAATACCCGTCAGTGCCACATGGACCCCCGCGGTAGTCAATGTGGAAGCGTCCCATGCCCGCAGCAAGAACAACAATGACCGGGCCAGCACAAAGAGGGGTGCCCGGCCAGCCGACATCCAGGTCGGGAATTACGTTGTTGCAAGGGAAAGGTATCCTGGGTCAAAGTTTCACACGCCATTTGAACCTGAGCCATGGAGAGTGGTCCAGGTTCAAGGGACCCTGGTAGTGGCTGAGAAAGGACACCAAAGAATAGCTCGCAACATATCCTGGTTCAAAAAGGTACTCTGACCAGGCCTTATGGCCTCAGCCCCCAAAGGAGAACTGTGGGAGGAAGATTTCAACCCCGGGCCGATGGATGGCCGTCCGAGTGGCAGTGACACGTCAAGCCACCAGGAAGAACAGGAGGGGCGTCCGACAACAACACCCTGTAGTGACACCCCTCTGGCAGAGACTGAAGAGGGCGGCAGCCGAAGTCAACACCATCGGTATGACTTTCGCGACAAGCCAGCCCTGAACACCCGGCTGCGGGACTTTGTGCGGGAAGGTGGTACCGTGACATGGCTGTGGCAGAGCTGGGGGACATTAAGAGGAAACATTCACATTTCAGTTAATGCGTTGGATGGGGTGTGGGGAGCCATCCAGCCGCTACGATACATTGTGTGCATGCACCTCCCTGGGGTGGGGGCTGACCAGGGAGTATTTATTAACGGGTGATGTCAGCGCGCGTGGCTGATGGCACGGATCGAGTATCTGTGTGGTTGTTCTCTTGAGTGCTCTGCTTACCCTGATATGCCCGAGAGTCTTCCAAGGCTGCTACGCATTAACCCCTTCGACGCTCATGACGAGCCCAGCTCGTCATGGAGTTTCCATTGGTTTCAATGGAAATTACATGGGAATCAACAAATAGGCTTAGCATCCAAGTGGTTAAAAGCCTCGGCCGTTACCCTTCTGTTAACCTACTACATAGTCCGGGGTACTACAGCAGCAGCCTTTCATTTATACAAAATTAATTTCTACTAGCGGAAGTGAACTGGTGGGAAAGTCCAAGTACGTACCTTTTGCAAACAAATCTGATATAACTTGTAGACATCTCTGCTAACAAAATAAAAATAGTGACAATAAGAAATGAAAACATATTGTGTTTTGTCATCAATGGAGCGCACACCGCTAGCCCCTCCTCCGGATCGCCCCTCGGGACTCTGGTACTTGTAGTTCTTTAGTGGATCACCCAGGTGGGTGCAAGTCGGTACTTGTTGGACTGATGAATCTCTAGACCTGATACATGTCCCGGGTTTTAGGATATCTTTCTCTACTGATGAGGGAAGTTATCGCGAAACCCGAGACATGTCTCGGGCGATATCCTAAAACCCGGGACATGTATCGGGTCTAGAGATTCATCAGTCCAACAAGTACCGACTTGCACCCACCTGGGTGATCCACTAAAGAACTACAAGTACCAGAGTCCCGAGGGGCGATCCGGAAGAGGGGCTAGCGGTGTGCGCTCCATTGATGACTAAACACAATATGGCTCCCTTGAGCTTTGGGCCGACGGGCTCTTGGACGACACACCTGCGTGCCGGTTCTGGCATCGAGGCCTTTGACTGTTGTGTGGCGGCCTTCTCTTCCACCCCTAACGATCTTTCTCTACTGATGAGGGAAGTTATCCCGAAACCCGAGACATGTCTCGGGCAATATCCTAAAACCCGGGACATGTATCGGGTCTAGAGATTCATCAGTCCAACAAGTACCGACTTGCACCCACCTGGGTGATCCACTAAAGAACTACAAGTACCAGAGTCCCGAGGGGCGATCCGGAAGAGGAGCTAGCGGTGTGCGCTCCATTGATGACTAAACACAATATGGCTCCCTTGAGCTTTGGGCCGACGGGCTCTTGGACGACGCACCTGCGTGCCGGTTCTGGCATCGAGGCCTTTGACTGTTGTGTGGCGGCCTTCTCTTCCACCCCTAACGATCTTTCTCTACTGATGAGGGAAGTTATCCCGAAACCCGAGACATGTCTCGGGCGATATGCTAAAACCCGGGACATGTATCGGGTCTAGAGATTCATCAGTCCAACAAGTACCGACTTGCACCCACCTGGGTGATCCACTAAAGAACTACAAGTACCAGAGTCCCGAGGGGTGATCCGGAGGAGGGGCTAGCAGTGTGCGCTCCATTGATGACTAAACACAATATGGCTCCCTTGAGCTTTGGGCCGACGGGCTCTTGGACGACGCACCTGCGTGCCGGTACTGATATCGAGGCCTTTGACTGTTGTGTGGCGGCCTTCTCTTCCACCCCTAACGATCTTTCTCTACTGATGAGGGAAGTTATCCCGAAACCCGAGACATGTCTCGGGCGATATCCTAAAACCCAGGACATGTATCGGGTCTAGAGATTCATCAGTCCAACAAGTACCGACTTGCACCCACCTGGGTGATCCACTAAAGAACTACAAGTACCAGAGTCCCGAGGGGCGATCCGGAGGAGGGGCTAGCGGTGTGCGCTCCATTGATGACTAAACACAATATGGCTCCCTTGAGCTTTGGGCCGACGGGCTCTTGGACGACGCACCTGCGTGCCGGTTCTGGCATCGAGGCCTTTGACTGTTGTGTGGCGGCCTTCTCTTCCACCCCTAACGATCTTTCTCTACTGATGAGGGAAGTTATCCCGAAAGCCGAGACATGTCTCGGGCGATATCCTAAAACCCGGGACATGTATCGGGTCTAGAGATTCATCAGTCCAACAAGTACCGACTTGCACCCACCTGGGTGATCCACTAAAGAACTACAAGTACCAGAGTCCCGAGGGGCGATCCGGAGGAGGGGCTAGCGGTGTGCGCTCCATTGATGACTAAACACAATATGGCTCCCTTGAGCTTTGGGCCGACGGGCTCTTGGACGACGCACCTGCGTGCCGGTTCTGGCATCGAGGCCTTTGACTGCTGTGTGGCGGCCTTCTCTTCCACCCCTAGCGATCTTTCTCTACTGATGAGGGAAGTTATCCCGAAACCCGAGACATGTCTCGGGCGATATCCTAAAACCCGGGACATGTATCGGGTCTAGAGATTCATCAGTCCAACAAGTACCGACTTGCACCCACCTGGGGGATCCACTAAAGAACTACAAGTACCAGAGTCCCGAGGGGCGATCCGGAGGAGGGGCTAGCGGTGTGCGTTCCTTTGATGACTAAAGAAATGAAAACATAGCCTAGATCCTGTTTTGTTGCTGTTGCCCTGCTTTCATGGGGCACTCCTCTGCAAAAAGTAGTTGGCCATTGGTTAGACATTTTCTGCATGAATAAGCCTCGTGGAAGCCAAAATCATGCAAATTCACCTAATTTCAGAAAAAAATCAGTAATGGTGCAAAGGTGTTTTCACTAGGCAGCCCATTGTGCACCAGCGTATGGGGAAATGTTAGGAACATGCTGTCTGCCTAAATATGGTGCAATCCTGCCCTTTCTCAGTGATGCAGTGCAGCGCAGCATGTGACTTGCTGCGCTTTGCTGCATAGCACCACTATTTTATAAATATGCCACCTTGGCCATCTGACCCCAGGCTGTGTACAGAACACAGCTCAGATATCCAGACTCATATTTATAAGTATTTTCGCACAGTGAAATGCAGCAAGTCACATTGTTACGATGCACTGTACTGCCTTGCATGAAAGGGACAGGGCAGGAATGCTGCGTTTTTAACATTATATGGCAAATTTCGGTCCTTTCCTTGTGCTTGGGCACTTTTGGCTGCCTAGCACCATGCAGGCACCCGTGGTGCAAGGGTGCCTGCGTTGCAAGTGTGGCCCAAGGTGCAAGGGGGTCTGCATTGTAGGCAGGATTGTTTTTGTTCAGGAAGGGATACCTTCCTGCCCAAAAACAATTCTGATAGGCATTTTCCTCTTTCTCTGTGTGCTGCAGAATTCAGCACCTTTAGGAATAGTAAAAAACAAAGAGAAATACAAATATTTCTCCTTGTTACACTTTACCTGGGGAGGTGTAGCATTTTGATTATGATCTATCAGTAATGGTAAATCTGGTAATGCACCAAAATCCATGGGTGGATGCATGGGAACGCCCATGCACCTGCCATGGAACGCCTCCTTGGGACAGATTAATGAGAGGCAGTGATTTCCTCTGCCTTGTGTTATTTACTTCAGATTTATCAAGCCATTTAGGGCCATACAAGGTGGGCTTGTGTGACTTGATGAATCTCACTCAAGTTTTGAGTCACCCTTGCATCCACTTCTGTGGTGCAAGAGCGATGCAAATCATTGATAAATCTGGCCTACAGAGTTATGAATATGCATGGCTTATGACAACATTATTGTTTCTACGATATAGTTTTAGTTGTGCACTGCGTAGTTTAGATCAACGCTTATTCCAGTGTCCTGTGCTCCTGGGAATCACTCCCTACTCAGGGGTGTTTACTAAAATCTAAACTGGTTGCAGTGCCAATATTCTTGGTCTGTTTCCCCGGGCACCAGGATATATGCTGTGTTTCCAGCTGAATTTCCATAAATAAAGATGCTTTGCTACATTGCTTGGTAGTTGCTTATAGTAATTTATTCATATAATCACGATTTTGTATTCACATCCTTTTTCAAATTGATTAGTTTCAATGTTCTGTTGCTTTCAGAAAACATGCAAATAAATGATTTTTATGCCGACCCAATGCATTTCGGCGAGGCTTCGCCTTCATCAGGTGTTTAAATCTGTGAAAGTAACAATGGAGGTTTTTAGTGCCAAACTGCATAAAAACTGCCTCCTCCTTCTAAACGCTGTGAGAGGAGCCAGAGTTAGTTAAACTTAAATTGCTACTAAACTGGCTGGTGAACGTATGAGTGTTATCTGTATCAAATATCAACTGAGCTATTTCGAGTTCCGTGCTATTGAAATACCATTGAAAAACCTGACTTCTCTTATCATTTCCTGCGTTTGGTAACTGCTTTTACGTGGTACCACTCGCAACGATTTTATGTTCGCCGTTGCTTCTTTAAAGTATGAAAGGTTTAAAAATGTTTAGAAAATGCTTTCCAGAGTCGCGTCTATCGCTCGCCTTTCTTCCGCGCAAATAAAACAGACGCGTAAGAAATGCGAGCGATAGGTTTCAATAGCACGGAACTCGAAATACCTCAGTTGATATTTGATACAGATAACACTCATATGTTCACCAGCCAGTTTAGTAGCGATTTAAGTTTAACTAACAGCATTAACTTAACGCGCTTCACAGCGTTTAGAAGGGGAGGCAGACTTTATGGGGTTAGGCACTAAAACCCTCCATTGTTACTTTCACAGATTTAAACCCCTGATGAAGGAAAAGCCTCGCCGAAAAGCATTGCGTCAGCATAAAAATCATTGATTCGCATGTTTTCTGAAAGCAACAGAACATTGAAACTAATCAATTTGAAAAAGGATGTGAATATAACATCGTGATTATATGAATAAATTACTATAAGCAACTACCAAGCAATGTAGCAAAGCATCTTTATTTATGGAAATTCAGCTGGAAACACAGCATATATCCTAGTGCCCAGGGAGACAGACCAAGAATATTGGCACTATAAGCAGTTTTGATCATTATTGTTTCCAAATGAGTGTCTGATGTCACACGCCATTTCCTGTGAGATGGTAACGAGGCTGGGACGGCTGCACCGGCCTGACAAGAGGACCAGTGGGTTAGCGACCTTAGCCTCAGTGGCTTGGCCTGTTGATCACAGCGGCTGGTCATAGCAGTCACAGATTTTCTTTCTGACCTTGCCTCAGCCTCCACCATGGCACTACAGCAACTTGGGGCGGTCTGGTGCGGTCCAAGCCCAGCTTCTTCATTTGCCTTGTATTTCAACCCCTGTGCTTCTTTGGCGGCTTGAAAAGCGTCCTTAGGACCAAGGCCGGAGCAAAGGAGATGATGGGGAGACCCAGGGGCATATTAGCAACGAACTGTGATAAATATCGCAGGGTGCGCTAAGTGCGATTTAGCTAAACGCCGGCTATCGCCGGATCAGATCACTGAGATATCGCGTTATTTACAACGCTTATCTCCTCGGCGATGTGAAATCCGGCGATAGCCGCGAAATGCAGGATTATCTCTGGGAATCCAGCGATAATCCTGCAGCGATGGGGGAATCCTTACTGATAGGGAGATGTGGATTTAGCCACTCAATCCACCTCCCATGTGAAAGATAGGTTAGTCAGGAAAAAAGCAGACATACAATAATGGCGATAACTGCTGTTAGCGCAGCTTTAAATGTCGCTATGGGAGTCCTGGGCTGTATTTTTATTACGGAGAAGGGCAGTTAGCGTTTTCAATCTGTTTTCGCAGGGAACGCCTACTTTGCATCTCATTAGGGATGCAAAGGAGGCGTGAACAAAACGGGAGCTGAATCAAGGAAACACGCTCTAGCGTGTCCTTGTAAATAATGTGATATAATTATCGCTGTTTTTCGCCCAAAAACCGCTAAAGCTAAAGAGGCGATAATTATATTGCCAGCCCTTGATGATATGCCCCCCAGACCGGCACTCTGTCGGGTTAAGTGAGTTTTCAGTGAGTGCCAACAAAAGTAAATGTCCAAAAGTGCAGGGGACAGGGGAGCACTAAATCACATACACTAAGAAATAGTTATGTGCTAACACATAGGCATTGATAGAACTGGGATTTCTGGTTGGCTAAGGCTTACGCCAAAGCCAGGCAGAAACCACCATTCTAATCAGGGCAAGGGAGTCACACGCCAAGATAACCCCTGCTCACCCCCTTGGTAGCTTGGCACGAGCAGACAGGCTTATCCCGGAGGCAATGTGTAAAGCATTTGCGCACGCACACAACAGCAACAACATCCTAGGCACACCACAAAAGGAACTCCACACAAGGTTATATAAAAATAACTTTTGTATTGTCAAAACACATCAGATAGTAATCACACAATATACATGGTGCCATCTGGCACGGTCAATATTCACAAGGGATTATTTACACCAGGACAGGGCCGCGTGGGCCACTGTCAGAATCAACACTTAGCAGAAATAGCACTTCTAGAACATAGAATAAGTGTAACACAAAATAACAATTATAGACCACAACCAGTAACCACTGGTAACAGGTAGGTACACACTACGCAATACTAATAACCATAGGCCTAGATCACGCATGGACACATAACCTCTCTAGTATAACATACTAGGCAAAGCAAACTTCTAAGCATGAGCACCTTTAGAAGTATAACACAAGCATAAAGGCAAAGCACATTACGCAGCAATCACATTTAGGCCTAACCAGTAAAAATACAGTAGGCAATCTCCTCACTACTCTAAACACATTAGACTCTGCCTCCTAAGGATAAATCACATTTAGGGGCGTAAGCAAGGACATATTACACATGATGCATCACAAGATTCAGAGTTGTGGGGAAGGAAAACACATGATGGATAAACATACATTCAGCGGTGTATGAACAAGGCGCATGATGCATCAAAACATATTCAGAGGTGCAGGGAAGGAAAACACCTCACTAGCATAAACCTACATAGGTAAAATAACCTCATAATCACATTGCGCAAACATCACCTTAGGCAATTACTATCATAAACATAGTAAAATCACATTGCGCAAAAATCACATTAGGGCCTTGCGCCCTACCCACATACCAGCCCCCTGGCCAACTGGCCATCCAACAAGGGGACTCAAAAGCCCTGTGTCCAGAATGTCAGGGCGCACTGCCGATGCAGCACCAGTCAGGGGTGCGCCACCGGCGCAAACCTAAACGTTGCAGCTGCCCACTACTTGCTGGGCAGCTGGGAACAATCACAGGGCCTAAACGTTGCAGCTGGCACTAAGTGCTGCGCAGCTGTTGCAGCCCTGGCACCATTGTGCCATCTCTGTCCCTCCCAGGGACTCACTCTCCATAGGCGCCTAAACGGTGCAGCTGCCCACTATTTGATGGGCAGCTGTAAACTCAAAATTGCGGCATGGCCTCTCACTAGCCCTGGAACACTGCGCCAAATGCTGGAGCCACACAGGCTCTGACACAAAACATGCCCCCAAGCACTGGAGCAGCGCGGCTCTCAAATCACTAATAAAACATTGGGGCGGCCCACTGCCATCCGGGACAGCCCTAAATGCACCACTTATGCCCCCCAAAACTGTGGACAGGACACGGGCCTTGGAGCACTCTGGCTCCTCTCAAAGTGATTGGGGCGCGGGAGCCAACTCAGCTCCTTAAAACAAACATGCCCCCGCACCTGTGGAACCTCTCCTGGGCTCTTAAGCAAAATATGCCCTTCGTCGGAGCCTCCGGGGGCTCAGGACACAACAATGCCCCTGGGAGCCTAGGGGCCACCAAATACAACAATGCCCCCTACGGTGGGGTGGCCCACTGCCATCTGGGGCCACCCTACATGCCAACAGCATACCGGGGATTGCGCTGGCCCTAACACCCGCCCGGAGCCCCAGCCGGTTCCTACTCACCGGGCTGCTGTCCTCTGGCGGGGCTCCACAGGGCAGGCCGCGCGGGAATTCTCTGCCGAGGCTCGCTCCAGGACACGGGAGCCCCACAATACAAAGCGCCCGCTTCGCTCTTCACATGGTCCCCTATCTCGGGACCGGGACTGGATGTGGAGCCTTCGTGGCTCCTGGGACAGCAGTTCCCTTTTCCGGCCGGGCAGTGTGCAGGGCTCCCATCGACATACGGAAGCCCTGCGGTGCAGGCTCAGACTTCTTCCCTTCTCCCGGCCGCACTTCTCCTTCCGTCCTGCGGACCCGCCCACAACCAGGCTGGCCACGGGTGGCGGCAATCTTTTAACGCGGCTCGGGCCACGGCGGTGACCTTGCGGGGGCAATTACGAGGGGTGGGCACCCTTGCCATAATTTAAATAAGTCTCCTGGGCAAAGACGCGGGCTGGGCACCCGTACAGATCAAAACCATTCCATAAGCGGAGTGGCACCCGCAATAGGCAGCCAGTGCAGGGAATCCTTACGCTGGGGGTTCCCTCTTTCAGGGAAGTACGTGCCACACTCCCAGGCTCAAAATAAAGAGCTCATGAGGCGCTGGAGCAAGCACAACCCAGCCTAACAGGGTAGCTGGAAAAACAGGATCTCAAGAAGTCCTGAATATCAAGGTGGAGCACAACAGCTCCTTGGCAAAGAATGGTCCTCCAGTAATCCAGGGGCTGGGCAGGGCCCAGGGAGGCAAGCCTTCCACTGGGCCCCTGGTGGATTCTAGTTAGGAAAAACAAGAACATTTTCAGAGTGTCACAGCACCCATTTTATACCCAAAATCCTTTGTCTAGCAGGGTGCAGGCAATGTGAGAACCAGCTACAACTGGTTATGGGGGACTCCTTTCACTGGCCAGGCTAGGGACATCAGACGCACCACAGGGGGTGGAGCCAGCATTGTGGAGGGAAAACCCAGCCCTATTCAGGTCCCAGGTGTACCCCTCCCCCACATCAGCATGCTAATCACTCCACACTCACCACTGGGCAGACCCATCCTGACTCCTGGAGCCAGGCTCACTAGCCAGCTCCAGCCAATCACACGCCAGACACAAAATACACAAACATGCCAACTTCTAGAAGTGGCACTTCCACACTAGATACAATCATGCTGCATACATCATCGTGCAGCATTCAATCTCATGAGTTCGCACATACCAAACTCGACCCTGCACTCCCCACGCGTCAGGAACTACCATGGTCACACATATTCCGCATGCATTCCTATGGGAGGGCAGGTCACTCTCACCACACACACACAGAGCGCACACACTTTACACTGGACGACAGTGAAAAAGTGCGCAGAAACCTAAAATCACCAACACCAGGTTACAGAAACAAGCTAAGAAAAAGCAAAAAGTTTCGGGGTGAACGTGCCAAAAAGGGCCAGGTCCAACACAACCCCCTTCCAGCCAAAATGCAGGGTTTTCCTATCAATCCCTTGATGGGCTTCCCTGCTTTGGGTGACAAAACACGGACACGGGCCAGCACGGCAGGGACACCTTCCGGTTGTACGCCACTCTGAACCCACATGGATCTCTCTCAACAAGAGCTGTCTGGCTCAACTAGAATACCCCACTGGTACTCTCTAGTCGTCCACGGCCAGGACCAGGCCCTAGGTCAGCCAGATGTCACAGGTCCTGACCACTTCACAAAGTGGGGGGCAGTAACCCCTGACACACAATAGCCAGTCTCCACTCTTCCTCTCTGGGTAGCTACAACTACCACTGATCCTTCAACCGAGGGACCATGCCCTCTGGCTGACCAGAGGTCACGGGCAAGAATGCCCCACCCTACCTCTACTTCTGGGGTTCCGCACCTTTTCAGGGAAGCACCCACCAGAACACATCCCTCACACCACATCAGGACCTCTCTCCATCAACTGGTCTACCACCTGGGATCTGGAAACTATTTCACTTCGGAGGTACAAAGCACACAGCACAGTCCCTCTTCAAGCACGTGGGGGACACAGCACACAGCGAAGTCCCCTTTCCTCTACCTTAGTGGAAACAACAAACTGCAGGTGAGCCCCAGATCACCCAGCAAGGGCAGCCCCCTCAGTATATTCAGCTGATCTACTTTGGCAGCGATTCCTTCTTGACCTGGAAGTTTCCTAATCTCCCAACCTAGGATCCAAATCCTCAGGTTGCACCGGGGTCAGAGGTAAGGACACCGTCCCTCTGCACCCCCTTCCAGAGTTCTTCACCCTCCCACCTTGGAGCGGTACCCCTGGAAGCCAAAACCGGTCAAGACACTGATTACAGATGCCCTTCCCTCCAGGTCAGGTTGAACATGAACCTGACCTCCCCCCTCCTCGGGGAATGACCTCCAGAGGCCCCACAAATGGTCAAGCACTCTAGACGGTCAAATGCCCAGCGAACCAGGACTTCTGCACCCTCCACTTAGGAGTGGTACTACCCAACACCAGGACCGCCGGAGTTCTGGTTACAGACACTCCCAGTCCTCTAGACACAGGAAGATCCTCCTCAAATGACCTGTAAGTACAGCCTAGGACCCTGACCTGGCGCTCCCTTAGGGAACCCTCCAGGCCCTGAGACAGGGTTTCGGGCCATCGTGGGACACACCGTCCCACACTCACTCCACCTCAACTGAGACAGCGCCTGAGCCCCTACACCCCTACCATCCTACTGGGACCTAGCTGGGCTACACATGAACATCTTCCCCTACACAGGATCATCAGATACACAAGCCACTACTTTTAGAATCACTCCCCAATGCCTCTGCAAGACATCTAGCACACCACCAGACGTCCACCTTCTCATCCAGTGCCTTTGCAGGACCTCCTGCACACCACCAGAGGTACACCTCCCATGCAAGCTTTTTATCACACAAATAAAAACCTCACACCAACTTCTCCAGTTCAACACACCACTGATCCACACACTCCCCCTCCAGACTGGTAAGACAGTTCCTCACTGCCTCTGACTCTCAACCTGTACCCCTCTTACTGAGCACCAGGCACCATACTCTGGGGACTGGGAATGGGACTTCACGCACTGGACACATTTCAGCTGCCACCACTGGATCCTACCATACTGGGGAATCCAGACACACACACTACACTCAGGGGATAACCACCCTCCCGAGTTAGCCATTTCTCCTCCACGCTCCCTCCCTTCCATCTACCCACACAGGGACAGGAACAGGGATTGGGCACTGGACCCAGCAAGGGATTCCATATCTATGGGAACCTCCCCCTCTACTGGCGTCCCGCCCTGTAATTTTCTCTCATCTGCCACTAAACATAAAAGCGCAGGAACACCATTTGAAAATGACACTCTTGAGGAAAAAATCCCAAACAATAATCCCAAACATGTGACTATCTAAAAAATGCAGAGTTTTGTAATGTAGCCAGCTGTCGTTGTGGCACCGAACAAACACAAGTCCTAATCCTCACCGCTGTCCAACAATGTTAGAACTGGGATTTCTGGTTGGCTAAGGCTTACGCCAAAGCCAGGCAGAAACCACCATTCTAGTCAGGGCAAGGGAGTCACACGCCAAGATAATCCCTGCTCACCCCCTTGGTAGCTTGGCACGAGCAGACAGGCTTATCCCGAAGGCAATGTGTAAAGCATTTGCGCATGCGCACAACAGCAACAACATCCTAGGCACACCACAAAAGAAACTCCACACGAGGTTATAAAAAATAACTTTTCTATTGTCAAAACACATCCGATAGTAATCACAAAATATACATGGTGCCAACTGGCACAGGCAATATTCACAAGGGATTATTTACAGCAGGACAGGGCCACGTGGGCCACTGTCAGAATCAACACTTAGCAGAAATAGCACTGCTAGAACATAGAATAAGTGTAACACAAAATAACAATTATAGACCACAACCAGTAACCACTGGTAACAGGTAGGTACACACTACGTAATACTAATAACCATAGGCCTAGATCACGCATGGACACATAACCTCTTTAGTATAACATACTAGGCAAAGCAAAATTCTAAGCATGAGCACCTTTAGAAGTATAACACAAGCATAAAGGCAAAGCACATTACGCAGCAATCACATTTAGGCCTAACCAGTAAAAATACAGTAGGCAATCTCCTCACTACTCTAAACACATTAGACTCTGCCTCTTAAGGATAAATCACATTTAGGGGCGTAAGCAAGAACATATTACACATGATGCATCACAAGATTCAGAGTTGTAGGGAAGGAAAACACATGATGGATAAACATACATTCAGCGGTGTATGAACAAGGCGCATGATGCATCAAAACATATTCAGAGGTGCAGGGAAGGAAAACACCTCACTAGCATAAACCTACATAGGTAAAATAACCTCATAATCACATTGCGCAAACATCACCTTAGGCAATTACTATCATAAACATAGTAAAATCACATTGCGCAAAAATCACATTAGGGCCTTGCGCCCTACCCACATACCAGCCCCCTGGCCAACTGGCCATCCAACAAGGGGACTCAAAAGCCCTGTGTCCAGAATGTCAGGGCGCACTGCCAATTCAGCACCAGTCAGGGGTGCGCCACCGGCGCAAACCTAAACGTTGCAGCTGCCCACTACTTGCTGGGCAGCTGGGAACAATCACAGGGCCTAAACGTTGCAGCTGGCACTAAGTGCTGCGCAGCTGTAGCAGGGCTGGCACCATTGTGCCATCTCTGTCCCTCCCAAGGACTCACTCTCCATAGGCGCCTAAACGGTGTAGCTGCCCGCTACTTGCTGGGCAGCTGTAAACTCAAAATTGCGGCATGGGCTTTCACTAGCCCTGGAACACTGCGCCAAATGCTGGAGCCACACAGGCTCTGACACAAAACATGCCCCCAAGCACTGGAGCGGTACAAAAGGGGGTGGTGATGGATGGAGCATCTGAATCAATCAAACACTCACACCCAGTCAAAAGATCTGGGTTCAATCCATCACCGTTCTTTAGCCCACTCTGCCACCCCAGTTCAGACACGGCTATGTGCAAATCAGTCCGACCCTTTGCCTCATGGGAACAGTCCAGCCCGAACTGCCAAGCCATGTCTTCCCTGGACCGGAAACAAGCTTCCGAAGACCGGTTTCTGGCATTCCAGCCATTTTCAGCCCGGCTTGCTTGAATCCAGTGACAAAGTGAGCAAGGGACTCACGTCTGAGCATACCCTGCCACACTTATGGCGGCCAAAAGCGGTACAAAAGGGGGTGGTGATGGACGGAGCATCTGAATCAATCAAACACTCACACCCAGTCAAAAGATCTGGGTTTAATCCATCACCGTTCTTTAGCCAACTCTGCCACCCCAGTTCAGACATGGCTATATGCAAATCAGTCTGACCCTGTGCCTCATGGGAACAGTCCAGCCCGAACTGCCAAGCCATGTCTTCCTTGGACCGGAAACAAGCTTCCGAGGACCGGTTTCTGGCATTCCAGCCGTCTTCAGCCCGGCTTGCTTGAATCCAGTGGAAAAGTCAGCAAGGGACTCATGTCTGAGCATACCCTACCACACTTATGGTGGCCAAAAGCGGTACAAAAGGGGGTGGTGATGGACAGAGCATCTGAATCAATCAAACACTCACACCCAGTCAAAAGATCTGGGTTTAATCCATCCCCGTCCTTTAGCCCACTCTGCCACCCCAGTTCAGACATGGCTATATGCAAATCAGTCTGACCCTGTGCCTCATGGGAACAGTCCAGCCCGAACTGCCAAGCCATGTGTTTCTCTGGACCGGAAACAAGCTTCCGAGGACTGGTTTCTGGCATTCCAGCGTCTTCAGCCCGGCTTGCTTGAATCCAGTGGCAAAGTGAGCAAGGGATTCACGTCTGAGCATACCCTGCCACACTTATGGCGGCCAAAAGCAGTACAAAAGGGGGTGGTGATGGACTGAGCATCTGAATCAATCAAACACTCACACCCAGTCAAAAGATCTGGGTTTAATCCATCACCGTTCTTTAGCCCACTCTGCCACCCCAGTTCAGACATGGCTATATGCAAATCAGTCTGACCCTGTGCCTCATGGGAACAGTCCAGCCCGAACTGCCAAGCCATGTCTTCCCTGGACCGGAAACAAGCTTCCGAGGACTAGTTTCTGGCATTCCAGCCGTCTTCAGCCCGGCTTGCTTGAATCCAGTGGCAAAGTGAGCAAGGGACTCACGTCTGAGCATACCCTGCCACACTTATGGCGGCCAAAAGCAGTACAAAAGGGGGTGGTGATGGACGGAGCATCTGAATCAATCAAACACTCACACCCAGTCAAAAGATCTGGGTTTAATCCATCACCGTTCTTCAGCCCACTCTGCCACCCCAGTTCAGACATGGCTATATGCAAATCAGTCTGACCCTGTGCCTCATGGGAACAGTCCAGCCCGAACTGCCAAGCCATGCCTTCCCTGGACCAAAACAAGCTTCCGAGGACCGGTTACTGGCATTCCAGCCGTCTTCAGCCCGGCTTGCTTGAATCCAGTGGCAAAGTGAGCAAGGGACTCACGTCTGCGCATACCCTGTCACACTTATGGCGGCCAAAAGCGGTACAAAAGGGGGTGGTGATGGACGGAGCATCTGAATCAATCAAACACTCACACCCAGTCAAAAGATCTGGGTTTAATCCATCACCGTTCTTTAGCCCAGAGAGATTCTTGACTGACTGGTTGGCCTAGGGGACGCCAAATACAACAATGCCCCCTAAGGTGGGGCGGCCCACTGCCAGTCGGGGCCTCCCTACATTCCAACAGCATACAGGGCCTCGAGCTGGCCCTAACACCCGCCCGGAGCCCCCAGCCCGTTCCTACTCACCGGGCTGCTGTCCTCTGGCGGGGCTCCTCTGGGCAGGCGGCGCGGGACTTCTCTGCCGGGGCTCCCTCCAGGACACGGGAGCCCGCAATACAAGGCACCCGCTTCGCTCTTCACCCAGTCCCCCATCTCGGGACCGGGACTCGATGTGGAGCCTTCGTGGCTCCTGGGACAGCAGTTCCCTTTTCCGGCTGGGCAGTGTGCAGGGCTCCCATCGGCATACGGGAGCCCTGCGGGGCAGGCTCAGACTTCTTCCCCTCTCCCGGTCGCACTTCCCCTTCCGTCCTGCGGCCGCGCCCACAACCAGGAGGGCCGCGAGTGGCGGCAATCTTTCAACGCGGCTCGAGCCGCGGCGGTGACCTTGCGGGGGCAATTACGAGGGGTGGGCACCCTTGCCATAATTTAAATAGGACTCCTGAGCAAAGTCGCGGGCTGGGCACCCGTGCAGATAAAAACAATTCCATAAGCGGAGTGGCACCCGCAATAGGCAGCCAGTGCAGGGAATCCCTACGCTGAGGGTTCCCTCTTACAGGGAAGTATGTGCCACGCTCCCAGGCTCAAAATACCGCCCTCACTAGGCGCTGGAGCAAGCACCACCCAGCCTAACAGGGTAGCTGGAAAAACAGGATCTCAAGAAGTCCTGAACATCAAGGTGGAGCACAACAGCTCCTTGGCAAAGAAGGGTCCTCCAGGAATCCAGGGGCTGGGCAGGGCCCAGGGAGGCAAGCCTTCCCCTGGGCCCAAGCAGCAGCACGCCCCTGGTGGATTCTAGTTAGGAAAAACAAGAACATTTTCAGAGTGTCACGGCACCCTTTTTATACCCAAAATCCTTTGTCTAGCAGGGTGCAGGCAATGTGATAACCAGCTACAACTGTTTATGGGGAACTCCTTTCACTGGCCAGGCTAGGGACATCCGACGTACAACAGGGGGTGGAGCCAGCATTGTGGAGGGAAAACCCAGCCCTATTCAGGTCGCAGGTGTACCCCTCCCTCACATCAGCATGCTAATCACTCCACACTCACCACTGGGCAGACCCATCCTGACTCCTGGAGCCAGGCTCACCAGCCAGCTCCAGCCAATCACACGCCAGACACAAAATACACAAACATGCCAACTTCTAGAAGTGGCACTTCCACATTAGACACAATCATGCTGCATATATCATCGCGCAGCATTCAATCTCACGAGTTCGCACATACCAAACTCGACCCTGCACTCCCCACGCGTCAGGAACTACCATTGTCACACATATTCCCCATGCATTCCTATGGGAGGGCAGGTCACTCTCACCACACACACACAGAGCGCACGCACTTTACACTGGACCACAGTGAAAAAGTGCGCAGAGACCTAAAATCACCAACACCAGGTTACAGAAACAGGCTAGGTAAAAACAAAAAGTTTCGGGGTGAACCTGCCAAAAAGGGCCAGGTCCAACAGGCATGGCTGCAGCAACTCAACTATCAAAGCACAAACACTGTGAAATGTTAAGCTTAAGCTATGAGAGAAGATTGATCCCTGCATACCTCGATCCCAGAAGCAAATCAGGCACAGCAACTATTGGATCTTCTTCTTCAATACAAGAAGCTTGCTCATGCTTCCCCTCCCCCACACAAACACTGAACAAGCAGTGATTTAGGAACAGGGGAAGGAGAAGCAGTGGTGTTTGCACAATTTGGAGGAACTCGGAACCCGGAAACTGGAGCATGGAACTCGACAGAAAGGGCGCGACACAGCATTAGGGGCTGTTGTCAAGTGTTGAGCAGGGATAGGCGTGGAAGCGGCCTGGCTAGGCTCAGGTGAGGCTTATACCTCCTGTGAAGAGCTCCTGCCACGAGCTTCCGAGTAAGTCAAATAGTGCATTCCATCAAGCAATATTTCATATCATCTGTTTGTAACTGCTCTAACAGTCCACCATGAGGTCAGAAAAAGCACAAAGAGCCTCCAAATCAGCAAAAAAAAGTGGGAGCAAAGAAGGAGAAGCATACGATAAACTAGGAAGGAGCTCCGGACCCAACCTATGATACAAATACAGAAGAAGCATGTATGTACGATAGTTACCAACCCCCTTTTGCATCAATTCCCAATCCAATGGCCCAAACAAATGGTCAAGAGACCAGGGGGCATATTATCAAGGAATAGCGTTAAAATTATCGCTACTTTAGAGCGGCGATAATGGTCTTGATAATATGCCCTTATGAATTCCTAAAGCGGCAATAATTTTAATTCTGTCCTTAATAATATGCTCCTTGATTTTTTAACCATGTATCTCAGGGGGCACGGTTCCTGAGCTCAAGTAGCCCATGGGCTAGATAGTGAAAGTGTGGTATCCTCCGAGAAGGGGACCCTTCTCAACATAGCAAAGAACAAAGAGCTACCCAAGCCATCACAGCCAGTGTCAAACCTGATGAGGAGCCCAGGCATGCTGGCAATATTTCAGAGTTTCAATGACTGTCCTGCACAAATCCCTCCATAACATCACAGGCGCACTCTCAGTTCCGGCCGTTGCTTCTAGCATGAGCAAGGGGAATCAGCAAAGTATAATTCATGGTAAGTAATTAGAAACAATAAACATCTATTCAGTCACCAAACTAGTTAAACAACTCTGCTTAAGAGGAGGGCCCAGATAAACCAACAGCTTGGTGGGAGATCCTCTTAAGTCCGTTTGAACAGCCACCGGCATTAACTCTTGCTCAGGCCCACCCCTCTTCCTCTTTAGCATGTAAACACAATTGCAACCCTCTGCTCTCCCCCATCAAACTATTTCAGGGGGGCTAGATGGTTTATGATAAAGGTAGTCACCCTAATATCGATACCAAGCAGCCACCCACAACAGGTGTAAATGGGGCACAAGAAGCTCTAATTAAAAGGTAAAGGGCCCAGAAGGAAAGGCCCTTCACAGGCCATATAAACCAACTGCCAGATTCACCTAGCTAGGACTAATGCAGATGGAGCCTGAATAGATGTAGCCTTACACATGTAGATGATACAAATACATGGATGACCAAACATCTCCCTAACACAGTCAGCTCCAACACAAAAAACAGCAAACGTCTCACCAATCACAAGTCCACAAGCAAAGGAAAAAACAAAGCACCTACACTAGACCTATACAAATGCAAGTCTCGAGCAAAAATAGCAGTAAGAAGTCTGCTATAGAACCGGATTAATACCTTACACCTGCCCAAATGCAAGCCCCTAGCTCTAATAGCGAAAAGAAGCTCGCCATAGAACCAGCCATAGAACCGTTTAAACATCCAACTCCTCCCATTACTCTGTACCCAATATTTCAGTGCCCAGAACCAGCCGAGGTTATTGCGGCAAGAGGCCTTCCGGGTCACCTTATCCATAGTTCACCTGCGTCTCAACTATCCTCACAGGAGACCTCCGCTAACACTGCCAAGAAATCAGCAGTGGATCAAAGTAATGAGGCCTCCTTGGTCCGATCTCTGCAAATCAGAGAACCAAGCATTGAGGATCCCCCCTAGAGGCAAAAGACCTTTACCTATCGAGAGGCATGAATTATTGTGAGAAGTTGTCCTGATATATGATGTGTCCAATTCTGGAACCACCTTGTATCAGTCCAAATATCCCCTTATGGTGTCTGGTTGTAAGTCAACCTTATAGACAAGCTATTTTAAGGGTAGCATAGACTAAGCAGCCTTAAAGGCTTAACTCAAGAGGTTGTGTTAAGCGAGCTGTTTTACCAATCACAATCCTGTAATATCAAATGAAAGGACACCACACAAGTATATATTATAAAAATATATGTATTTATTACTCAAAATAATCCCTGGTACTCTTTATGAATAAAGGGGCACAAGCGTTAAATCAAAAGCACAGTATAACATACAAAGTTGCACAATTATGGATGAGGGCGAGGGGCCACTCAGACCATATACTAAACAAGTGGTATAAGAGATACCAATCGAACAGTGGTTAGGTCTAGGGCCTAGGGAATCGCTGGGAGCAGTCGGGACAAGCAATGCTGAAGTCGGGAAAAGCCCGCGGGATTCGGGTGCAGCGCTGAAAGCGCACGCATGCACCAATGTTAGTCAATGGTGCGTAAAAGTTACACAAATAGAGTTTAAGGACACTTCCGCTGAACCTAGAGGGACACAACTTAAGACACAGACCCTAGAGGTGTGTACCAGTGTGGGAACACCGGCGTTGCAATGTTACCTCACCCACAGGAAGCGGTTGTACAGGGTCGAAGTAGTGTCGGGTTTCGTCACGCTGGTTCTTGGTGCTTGAAGCTGAAGAGGCTGCAGTCGCTGTGAAGGAGAAGTGTCCGGTGGGATCCAAGGGTGGATCGAAGTCGAAAAGTACCTGAAAGCAGAGGGGACAGAGTCTGGGTCACTCAGCAGTGACCAGGGTGGAACCAGGACGGAACCAGGCAATGTTGGGCGCAATCAGGTGGTTGTTGAGGAGCTTCTCTCCGCTGTCACGTGGGCTCTGGGGCATCTACGAAGTCCAGGAGCAGGTCACGATCTGTCTCACGCAGGCTCTCGCCGTCGGCGCTATCGGCTTCAAGATTGGAGCAAACAACACTTGGCAAAAGCAATCCACGCGGAACCGGAAGATTGCTTCTCACTCGGACCAGGAGGGTCAGAGTGGGGGCTCCTTTTCAGGGGAGCTGGTGCAAATCTGGAGCAACCAGAATCGCAAGTCGTTTTTCAAGTTTCATCGGCACAGGGGCCACAAGCCGGCTGGCAAGTGAGCCAAAAGAAGCAGAAGGGCCCCACGCAGTACTCGTCGAGTGTAGAGGGGTGAACTTCAGTACAAGAGCGGCTCAGGGTTGGGGCTTCTCAAACCCCGGTGTACAGCTTCAAGGGTCACTCGTGGGCTGCACGGTCAGCGTCTCGTGGTCTTTCCAAGATGGCGTGCTTCCGGTTGCCTCCACGGGTCTCAGCTCTGCAGGGACTGTGGATCGGGCTGTTAGAAGGCAGGCAAGCTTGATCTCGTTGATCTCTGTTGCTCGAGTTCCGGCGGGAACTGCAACAAAGCAGACGTCGAGGTGCTGGATGGTGCCTGTTTGCACAGGGTGGTCACTCCTTGACCACAAGGGAGATTCTTCAGTCTTCTACGTTGAGTAGGATGTCGAAGAGTCCAGAGTTTCGTTTCTTATGTTTCATCAGGATAATCTGAAGTGCATTGGCACTGCTCCCACTCTTATTCGAATCTGGGGGGCTGGATTACCTGCTAGGTCCCCATCTATGGGTGGGACCCAGGAAGGGGGTGGATACACCCCTTTCCTTTGATCCAGGCCACGCTGGGACTGGGGCTGGTGTGCCCCAGAACCGGTTTGACCGGATTATGCAAGGGGAAGCCTTGTGCTCCCCATGCAGTGTCTGGTTTCTTTCAAACCTCCCTGCTACAATCCACTATCTCCTGTCTGGGGGGGTGTAACACCTCCCTGCGACAGGAAACCCTTTGTCCAGGCCCTTTTGGCTGAGTTTCGGTCAGCTTCAGGGGGTCAGACTTGTGTCTGTGGCAGAAGCATCCATTTTGTGGATCTGAGGTCCTTTTAGAAATTAACCGCATTTAAGTAAAGTAACATGTCTTCTCCCTCTAGAGGGGTGGAATGCTATCCCCGTCGCCAGAACTGGCGAGGGGATAGTATTCCAAATCGTATGACACCTTACACGACATGTTTTGATAAAGCCAAACCAAAGTTGCTATATAACCGCGAGGATTATAATGCACTTAAGAGTATATAGTATGGCATTATCCTGAAACAGCTTAGGGATTTGTTCCCGACAGCTGCAGACAGGCTCAGCTCATGCTAGAGCTCCATCTCACATTAAACCACGCACTCTGCCTCCAGGATTGATGAGGCCTTCCATAGGAGTGGCTCACAGGTTTATATGTGTCCAGATATAGGTTTAGATATAGGTATACTATATCTAAGCAAGGGGTGATTACACCACCTTACCCCAGATGAGTGATCAGCCAGTTGTGTTAATTTAAGAACCAGCCAGGGGTGGCAAAAGATATGCTGCAGCCCCTGGTAGGCCTTGGTGGCACCTATGCCCTGAGCACCTATAGTGCATGGTACAGGGGCTAACAAGGAGTCCATTTCCAATTGTGGTATGTACCTATAGCACATGTATTAATAATTTAGAGAGAGAACAGCAGGCTGGAGGTCTGATTAGCAGGCCCACAGCCTCAGTAGTCGAAAACCAGTGAAGCAAAAAGCTGACCATAGGATAGCAGACCCTACTCTCCCACACAACCCCCCCCCCCCAAACGCAGGGACATTGAACTAACCTTGACCAGATATGTCTTCATGTTCTAAGTGGAAGTACCTGGAGAGACCATCTGCATTACCATGGTCAGTCCCTGGGCGGTGCTCCACTGTAAAGTCCATCCCCTGTAGGGAAAGGGACCACCTGAGCAGTTTGGGATTTTCACCCTTCATCTGATTTAGCCACAAGAGGGGCTTATGGTCTGTCTGACCTAGGAAGTGAGTTCCAAACAAGTAGGACCTCAACTTCTTCAGGGCCCAAACCACAGCAAATGCCTCCCTCTCAATGGCTGACCAAAGTTTTTCCCTGGGGGTCAGCCTTCTGCTAATGAAAGCAATGGGCTGGTCTTGACCATCTTGATTAAGTTGTGAGAGCACAGCTCCCACCCCCAACTCAGAAGCATCTGTCTGTACAATGAACTGTTTGGAGTAGTCAGGACTCTTCAGGATAGGTGTAGAGCACATGGCCTTCTTCAGGTCATCAAATGCCTTTTGACAGCTAACTGTCCACTGAACCTTTTTTGGCATCTTCTTGGATGTCAAGTCATTTAATGGTGTCACAATGGACCCATAGTTTTTCACGCATTTTCTGTAATACCCAATCAGGCCCAAGAAGGCTCTGACTTGTGTCTGGGTAACTGGAGGAGCCCAGTCCTGTATGGTCTGGATTTTGCTCTCCAGTGGCTGAACCTGACCTCCACCTACTAGGTGGCCAAGGTATACAACCTTACTCTGCCCTATCTGGCACTTGGTAGCCTTGATAGCCAGGCCTGTCTTTTGCAGGGCCTCAAGAACTTTCTTCAGGTGGATCAGGTGATCATCCCAGGTGGAGCTAAAGACAGCAATATCATCTAGATATGCTGCACAACCTTTGGAAAGTGGCAGGTGCATTCTTCAAATCAAAGGGCATCACCACAAACTGATAATGTCCACTAGGGGTAGAGAATGCTGTCTTGGCTTTTGACTCTTCAGCTAGTCTGATCTGCCAGTAGCCAGCTGTCAAATCAAATGTGCTCAGAAACTTGGCAGAAGGCAATTTATCAATGAGCTCATCTGCTCTTGGAATGGGATGGGCATCTGTCCTAGTGAAAGCATTGAGACCTCTGTAGTCCACACAAAACCTCATTTCTCTCTTTCCATCTTGGGTATGAGGTTTTGGCACAAGGACCACTAGGCTGGCCCATGGGCTCTCTGATGGCTCAATCACTCCAAGCTCCAACATCTTTTGCACCTCAGCCTTTATACAATCCCTGACATGGTCAGGTTGCCTGTAGATTTTATTCTTGACAGGCAGACTGTCACCAGTGTCCACCTCATGGGTGCACCAGTTAGTTTGACTGGGTGTGAGTGAAAACAAATGTCTGTGGGCTTGCAAAACCTGTCTGCAGTCCATCTGTTACTGGTCAGTGAGGCTGCCTGCCAAGGCTACTCCATCAACTGAACCATCATCAGGGTTCTGGGAAAGTAGGTCTGGGAGAGGGTCACTCTCTTCCTCCTGTTCCCCATCTGTGGCCATGAGCAAGCTCATGTCCTCCCTGTCCAAAAATGCTTTCAAACGATTTACATGGAGCACCCTGTGGGGGCTCCTAGGGGTTCCAAAGTCAACCAAGTAGGTGACTTCTCCCTTTTTCTCAATGATAGGGTAGGGTCTAGTGCATTTGTCCTGGAGTGCTACTGGGGCCACTGGCTCCAACACCCACACATTCTGCCCTGGCTGGAACTCAACCAGAACAGCCTTTTGGTCATGCCAAGCTTTCTGTAATTCTTGACTGGCCTCCAGGTTTTTGGATGCTCTCTCCATGTATTCAGCCATCCGGGAGCGGAGACCAAGTACATAGTCCACCACATCTAGCTTAGGCTTTTTGAGAGGTAACTCCCATCCTTCCTTCACCAAACATAGTGGACCCCTCAGAGGGTGGCCAAACAAAAGTTCAAAAGGGCTGTATCCAACCCCCTTCTGTGGGACCTCTCTGTAAGCAAAGAGCAAGCAGGGTAACAGGATGTCCCATTTCCGCCTAAGCTTCTCTGGTAACCCTTTTATCATTCCCTTGAGGGTCTTGTTGAATCTCTCCACAAGCCCATTGCACTGTGGGTGATAGGGTGTGGTAAACTTGTAGTTTACTCCACATTCCTTACACATTGCTTTCAAATAGCTAGACATGAAGTTAGTACCTCTGTCTGACAATACCTCCTTTGGGAAGCCCACTCTTGAGAAAACTGCAATGAGGGCTTTTGCCACCACAGGTGCTGTGGTGGTCCTCAGGGGAATAGCTTCTGGGTACCTGGTGGCATGATCCACTACCACCAGTATAAATCTGTGCCCAGATGCTGTTTGAGGATCCATGGGACCCACAATATCTATTCCAACTCTTTCAAAGGAAACCCCCACCACAGGTAGTGGTATGAGGGGGGCCTTTGTTGTGCCACCTGACTTACCACTGGCTTGGCAAGTGACACAGGAGCGACAAAACTCCTTGACATTTTCTGACATATGAGGCCAGTGAAAGTGTGAAACAAGCCTGTCCCACGTCTTGTTCTGGCCTAGAGTGTTCTGCAAGGGGAATATCATGGGCCAAGGTAAGAAGGAAACCCCTAAACTTCAAAGGTATGACCAACCTCCTGGTTGTACCAGGCTTGGGGTCTCTAGCCTCTGAATAAAGGAGTCCATCATCCCAATACACACTATGGGTACCTTGGGCATTCCCTGCAGCCTCATCAGCAGCTTGCTGTCTGAGGGGTTCAAGTGAAGGGCAATCTAATTGAGCCTGCCTCAGGTCTGCCCTTGAGGGTCCCCCTGTCCCCAGAAACTCAACCTGATCAGGCTCCAGTTCCTCAGAGACAGTCTCCTCTTGGACTGCAGAATCAGTTTCCTGTGAAATCTGATCCTCAACCTGGGGCAAGGGGGAAGACATAGCCTTTACCCTTTTGCTCCTTCTCTTGGGTTGTGGTTGGTCTATTGTTCCAAGATCCACCACTGGTTCAGGAAGGCACTTCTTAGCCTGAGTCCTTGTCACTGCAAGGACATGTTTTGAAATCCCTAGCATTTCTGCATGAGTCCTGGACTCCACTTCTGACCAAACTGAGCTTTCAAGATCATTGCCTAACCGACAGTCTACTGGAAGGTCTGCACTCACAACAACTTTCTTTAGGCCATCTACCCCTCCCCAGGAGAAGTTCACAACTGCCACACTACGTGTAGTAGTGGAGTTGCTTGCATTGGTCACTAGGTAACTTTCACCTAGTACAATCTGTCCAGGGTCCACAAAGTCAGGTGTCACCATTGTGACACTGGCACATGTGTCCCTGTAGGCCTGAGCCAGTTTCTCATTATCAAAGGCGTCTGCCTATATTTGCCCAGGTTACTGGGACTCACTGTAGTGGACAAAGCTTGGTCCACATCATATAGGAGAACTGCCTGAGTAGGGATTCTGACTAGGCCAGATCCTACCTCAGTACCCAGGGTTAACCCTACTACACCCTTTGGCTGTGTTCCACCACTGTTAACTGTACTAGGGGGTGCAGGTGCTTTAGGAGCTACAGTGGTGGGGACTGGATTTTTCTTGGTGCACTCACTGCCCCAGTGTGAAACTGATTTGCAGGTATTACACCAAGGTTTCTTTGGGCCATCGTTCTTCTTTTTCTTGTTACCATTTTGGGAACCACCCTCCTTATTATTAGTTTGGGGGCCTGAAGACTTCTGGTCCTTTTCTTTTTCTTTCTGATTCCCACCCTTCTGGTCTGTTTTCTTCTGGTCACCACCTTGGTTCTGGGGTTTCTGCTTAATCCTTGTTCTGACCCATTTGTCTGCCTTCTTTCCCAATTCTTGGGGAGAGGTCAGATCAGAGTCAATAAGGTATTGATGCAACCGCTGGTTTGTACAGTTATTAAGGATCTGTTCTCTCATGATAAGATTGTACAATCCTGTATAGTCTGAAACTTTACTTCCCTGCAACCAACCCTCCAGAGCCTTAGTGGCACAATCAACAAAATCAGTCCAGTCCTGAGTCTGTGCTTTTTGGGTGTCTCTGAACAACAACCTGTATTGCTCAGTGGTTAGGCCAAACCCTTCAATAAGAGCACTCTTCAGGACAGAGTAGTTTTTGGCATCCTCAGGTCTAACTGTGAGGAGCCTATCTCTCCCTTTCTCAGAAAAGGAGTACCATAAAATTGCAGCCCACTGTTCCTGAGGAACCTGCTGTACCATGCAGGCTCTCTCAAGTGCAGTCATCCATTTGTGGATGTCATCCCCTTCCTTGTAGGGGGGCACAATTTTTGTCAGGTTTCTATTATCATAGCTCCTGTCTTTTTCTCTAGGAATATTGCTGCCACCAGTGGCATCTAAGCCACACAACGTTCGTTCTCTTGCCAAGGCAAGTCTAGCTTGAGCCAAGGCTACCTCCTCCCTCTCTATCTGGAGTTTGACAGCCCTCATTCTGGCCCTATGCTCTATCTTCTGAGAGGAAGTCATTCCTCTCTGACATTCTCTTGAGGCACTAGAAATATGAGAGTCCCCTGAGGGAGATCTCACTCTTCTGTTGCCTGGGAGAATGATATGGTGGGGTCTGGGGAGGTGCTGGCCCTCTCCATTCCCCAGTAGGTCTAAGTTGGCCTGGTTAAGCCTGGCAACTATGACCTGGCTACCCCTCTGATCCTCATTTTCAGGATCCTCTACATCTGAGTCCTCCTCCTCTTCCTCCTCTACATCTTCCTCCTCTGGAGTGGTATCAGTTACAGGGGGGTTCACTCCATCTCCTAAGTCTAGGGGAGCTACACTCGCCTTAGCTAAGTCATCCTGTTCTAGAATGGCTATCGGAGCTGGAATGGTGGGACCTCTGCCCCTTTTTAGCCCTCTTGATATGCACAAGGCACACAAGTCTTTGTGGCTAAGTTTGTCATAGCTGGAAGTTGCCTTGGTAAGGTCAACTGTCACAGGCAGAGAGCCTGAAGCTTCACCTGTGCCAGACATGACTGCTAGTGAGGTGTAAGTGGTGCACTTACCTACACTAAGTGTTTTCCTACTGTATCTTGCTAGTGAGTTGTAGTCAGGGTGTGCTAATCCCTTTAATCTACAACTATTAAGTTCAGTAGAACTTAATATGCTAAGCTTTTGATTTATATGTACCTAAGGTACTTGATGTGATCTTTCAATTTGATAAAAAGATTGCAATGGTAAAACAAACAGCAAGCTCAAATCCGCACCGCTGCTCACCAATGTGAGAAGTTGGCCTGATATATGATGTGTCCAATTCTGGAACCACCTTGTATCAGTCCAAATATCCCCTTATGGTGTCTGGTTGTAAGTCAACCTCATAGACAAGCTATCTTAAGGGTAGCATAGACTAAGCAGCCTTAAAGGATTAACTCAAGAGGTCGTGTTAAGCGAGCTGTTTTACCAATCACAATCCTGTAATATCAAATGAAAGGACACAACACAAGTATATATTATAAAAATATATGTATTTATTACTCAAAATAATCCCCAGTACTCTTTATGAATAAAGGGGCACAAGCGTTAAATCAAAAGCACAGTATAACATACAAAGTTGCACAATTATGGATGAGGGCGAGGGGCCACTCAGACCATATACTAAACAAGTGGTATAAGAGATACCAATCGAACAGTGGTTAGGCCTAGGGCCTAGGGAATCGCTGGGAGCAGTCGGGACAAGCAATGCTGAAGTCGGGAAAAGCCCGCGGGATTCGGGTGCAGCGCTGAAAGCGCACGCATGCACCAATGTTAGTCAATGGTGCATAAAAGTTACACAAATAGAGTTTAAGGACACTTCCGCTGAACCTAGAGGGACAAAACTTAAGACACAGACCCTAGAGGTGTGTACCAGTGTGGGAACACTGGCGTTGCAATGTTACCTTACCCACAAGAAGCGGGTGCACAGGGTAGAAGTAGTGTCGGGTTTCGTCAAGCTGGTTCTTGGTGCTTGAAGCTGAAGAGGCTGCAGGCGCTGTGAAGGAGAAGTGTCCGGTGGGATCCAATGGTGGATCGAAGTCAAAAAGTACCTGAAAGCAGAGGGGACAGAGTCTGGGTCACTCAGCAGTGACCAGGGTGGAACCAGGACGGAACCAGGCAATGTCGGGCGCAATCAGGTGGTTGTCGAGGAGCTTCTCTCCGCTGTCACGTGGGCTCTGGGGCATCTACGAAGTCCAGGAGCAGGTCACGATCTGTCTCACGCAGGCTCTCGCCGTCGGCGCTATCGGCTTCAAGATTGGAGCAAACAACACTTGGCAAAAGCAATCCACGCGGAACCGGAAGATTGCTTCTCACTCGGACCAGGAGGGTCAGAGTGGGGGCTCCTTTTCAGGGGAGCTGGTGCAAATCTGGAGCAACCAGAATCGCAAGTCGTTTTTCAAGTTTCATCGGCACAGGGGCCACAAGCCGGCTGGCAAGTGAGCCAAAAGAAGCAGAAGGGCCCCACGCAGCACTCGTCGAGTGTAGAGGGGTGAAGTTCGGTGCAAGAGTGGATCAGGGTTGGGGCTTCTCAAACCCCGGTGTACAGCTTCGAGGGTCACTCGTGGGCTGCACGGTCAGCGTCTCGTGGTCTTTCCAAGATGGCGTGCCCCACGCTTCCGGTCGCCTCCACGTGTCTCAGCTCTGCAGGAACTGTGGATCGGGCTGTTAGAAGGCAGGCAAGCTTGATCTCGTCGATCTCTGTCACTCGAGTTCCGGCGGGAACTGCAACAAAGCAGACGTCGAGGTGCTGGATGGTGCCTGTTTGCACAGGGTGGTCACTCCTTGACCACAAGGGAGATTCGTCAGTCTTCTACGTTGAGTAGGATGTCGAAGGGTCCAGAGTTTCGTTTCTTATGTTTCATCAGGATAATCTGAAGTGCATTGGCACTGCTCCCACTCTTATTCGAATCTGGGGGGCTGGATTACCTGCTAGGTCCCCTCCTATGGGTGGGACCCAGGAAGGGGGTGGATACACCCCTTTCCTTTGATCCAGGCCGCGCTGGGACTGGGGCTGGTGTGCCCCAGAACCGGTTTGACCGGATTATGCAAGGGGAAGCCTTGTGCTCCCCATGCAGTGTCTGGTTTCTTTCAAACCTCCCTGCTACAATCCACTATCTCCAGTCTGGGGGGGTGTAACACCTCCCTGCGACTGGAAACCCTTTGTCCAGGCCCCTTTGGCTGAGTTTCGGTCAGCTTCAGGGGGTCAGACTTGTGTCTGTGGCAGAAGCATCCATTTTGTGGATCTGAGGTCCTTTTAGAAATTAACCGCATTTAAGTAAAGTAACATGTCTTCTCCCTCTAGAGGGGTGGAAGGCTATCCCCGTCGCCAGAACTGGCGAGGGGATAGTATTCCAAATCGTATGACACCTTACACGACATGTTTTGATAAAGCCAAACCAAAGTTGCTATATAACCGCGAGGATTATAATGCACTTAAGAGTATATGGTATGGCATTATCCTGAAACAGCTTAGGGATTTGTTCCCGATGGCTGCAGACAGGCTCAGCTCATGCTAGAGCTCCATCTCACATTAAACCACGCACTCTGCCTCCAGGATTGATGAGGCCTTCCATAGGAGTGGCTCACAGGTTTATATGTGTCCAGATATAGGTTTAGATATAGGTATACTATATCTAAGCAAGGGGTGATTACACCACCTTACCCCAGCTGAGTGATCAGCCAGTTGTGTCAATTTAAGAACCAGCCAGGGGTGGCAAAAGATATGCTGCAGCCCCTGGTAGGCCTTGGTGGCACCTGTGCCCTGAGCACCTATAGTGCATGGTACAGGGGCTGACAAGGAGTCCATTTCCAATTGTGGTATGTACCTATAGCACATGTATTAATAATTTAGAGAGAGAACAGCAGGCTGGGGGTCTGATTAGCAGGCCCACAGCCTCAGTAGTCGAAAACCAGTGAAGCAAAAAGCAAAAATTTGGGGTGACCATAGGATAGCAGACCCTACTCTCCCACAATTATGGAATGGTCACGGCTCACAGTGGGAAGCAAATCACCAAGAAGGATCATTGGGGAAGCCCGGCCCCCCACATCCCACAGAGACCAACAAAGAACTTCCAATTCTCCTGTTGAGTTAACCAAACATACCAGAAAAACCTATGTATGGCCATCAGCGGTAAACCCCACGGAGGGGGACCGGGGACAGGTGCGGGGCTTTACAGTTCAGGAATGTGTAAAGATTGAGTTGATTCCACAATCACAAATAATGGGGTGCTCACAACATTGTAAACTGAAGCACAGTACTAAGATTGCTTGAAGCATTGCCGGGCCTAAATCACATCAGGTCTGGAAACAATTTAGTTCAGACCAAATCCCGAGCAACCAGGGGCTGATATCACTATCACTATCACTACCTCATCGGAGGAAACCATCGCAGCCCAAGTATGGCAGTGTAGGGAAACCTTTGCAGTATGGAGCATCGAAATGAAGAAGGTTGAGCCAGTACGCTGTCCAAGTCTGCTGCTAAAGCCAAAGCTACTGCCAGGAATGCTGAAGGGGGTGATCGGCTCGAATCATTCTATGTTAGTCAAGGAAGGACTGCAAATAAATATCTACATATCTGCCCTAACATCAACACAGCAGTCAGACATTTATGACGAGTACCAGCAAGATGGGCTCCCTGTTAGCAGGCGCAATAGCAGGGCAAGACTGGCTACCGGACATTTTTAAGTTAACAATGCAAAACGAAACGGTTTTAAAGTATTCTTTAACCCCTTCCATGCGGCCGCAATTCTGCGCCTGTGCGGCAGAATTGCGAGTGGGCGGGTTTATGACAGCCCCCAGCCGTCATCAGCACACGAGCACCGTAGTGCATGGCGGCTGGGGGCCGTCATCAGCATGGAAGGGGTTAAAACCATTTGTTTTGCTTTCTTTATTTAGAAGTACATATGGATCCCCATCCACAAACTCAGCCCCCACTGCAGTGAAATCAGCCCCCAGCTTCGCAGCCCACCAAAAGGCCTGACAGCCAGTCCGGCCCTGCGCAATAGAGAGGCATGAGTGAGACATGCTGGCTCCCCTCTACATGGCTCCTTTCTACAGGTTTATCCATGTAAAATATATTCTTGGAATGTGAATGGCCTAATCAGTAAGGTGGAGGAGGACAATTTTCACAAATTTCTGCAAGAACATGAGGTTTCGTTATTGCAAGAAACCTGACAGATGTCACAAACACCTATGGTGCGATTTAAGGAATATCATAATACAGCAACCGAAGAAGCAAGGACCGGTAGAGCAAAAGGCAACCTATCGATTAACATCTCAAATGATATACTATGGGCCCATGAGGAGGTGGAAGTGGACACGCATTGATTCAGTGTGTTAAGCTTGAAGCGGCCCCCTATTTCACACTGATAATCCTGAAGCTTTATATAAGTCAAGCCCAGGCGCACAAAGCTGCAAAAATCCAGTCCTTGATAGGGACACTTAAAGCCTTGAAGTCTACATATACACAAACTAATACAATACTGTCGGGTGATTTCAGTATGAACTTACTGCAGGGCTCTGAAGTCAAACTTCCAGGCCAAACTTTGGAAATATTTGGCAACCAAACAACACATGGTCCATCTTGGAATAAATGCATTTCTGAGCTTGAAGCCTTGGGCCTTTGCACACTTAATGGACATTGTCCAACGGACCATTCTGCTGCTTTCAGAAGACGGGCATGCTCTACCCTAGATTGCACCTTGGTGGACCTTGACCTGTTCCAAGGAATCCCCAATTTTAATATAAAAGGAAGATCAGACAGTTACCAATTCATCAAAACCTTCAACTTGGAACTCATTCATCCCCGGGCTCCAGAAGCGCAAGGTCCGTTATCAGTCTCACAGGCATTCAATTTGAGGCACCGCAAATAGAAGGGAGAGGTGATAAATATAATTGTGGACTTCATTACAATCCGCCTTAATAAGGGTGTACTGAGCCTCAAAGATAGGACGACTTCGACATTGGCTCGGGTGGTCTTCGTTGAAACATTTATCCTGACATTTTCATTCAAGTCCACAACCGTATCAGCTATAGGCCAGAATAGGCAATAATGGTTCACTACAGAATTAAGATCCATGAAAAAAATGTGCGATAAGGAGCTCAGAATTGCACACTTGCGTGGAAATCTACAGAGTCAAGACTTTTTTTTTGTTTAAAAGATTTTTATTAGGATTTTTGCAAATACAATACACAAGCCATATGAAAAATAAGTATTTAACTTGATAAAGTAAAACATTAGGCGTATGACATATGAAAAATATATCCTAAAAGAAAGAAGAAGAAAGGAATAGGAAAATAGAGAAGGAGATAGGAAAAGAGAAAAGGAGATAGAAAAAGAGAAAGGAAAGGGGAAAAAGGAACTAGAGGAAAAAGAAAGAAAGAGAAATCCAAATTATGTAGAAGATGAATATTTGCAGAAAGGGAGAAAAGAGAATTAACATTGGGAAGATTTGGAAGAGAGATAGGTAGTAAAAGGGAGCCAGAGGAGATCAGATTTAATTTTCTGAGAAACAGAAGAAGATGAAGCGACCGCAATCCTATGTTCATCACAAATGAAATTCCAACAAGTAAGTACAGACAATTTGGAGTTATCTTTCCACGAGGATAAACTCACTGGCTAGAGCAATGAAAAGATCAAGTAATCTCGTAGAGGAGGGTAAAATGTCTATGTCATGTGATAAAGAGCCTAAAACACATGCAAAAGTGATAAAGGAGTGGTAAAACCAAACATTGGCATGCAAATATTCCAAATAGAATTCCTAAAGGATGAGACAGAAGGGCATTTGTAGATTTGATGTTTAAGCGTGCCCGTTCCTTTGGAACATGACCAACAAAGAGGGGAAGATGATGGTGAAAATTTGCAAATATGAACAGGAGTAAAAATAGCTCTATGATAAATAAAAAACAAAGATTGAGTAATACGGGCAGCAGCAGAAACTTTAAACAATTTGGACCATAATTTATCCCAAGTCATAACAGGAAGAGAAACGGACAAATCATTTTCCCAAGCAATCTCAACAGTTGACTTAGAACGAACCATAACATTAGATCACAGTAATGTATATACATATGCAGCTTTAGTTAAATGAGTGGAGAATAAAGGGTATAAAGGAGTAGAAGGAGTAATAGGTGGTAAGGCAAAAGGCATTGCAAATTTAGACAAATGAGATTGTATGGCATTAGTAATGATGGTGTATTCATGGAGGTAGGTGGAAGGTAAGTGATAAATAATTTGTAATTCATTAAAAGGAATAATAGAATTATTGGAAAGAAATTGATGAACAAATAGAATATCCTTTTCCTTCCAATATTTGTAGCAAAAAGATTTGTCTTTGTATTTGAGAAATTTGTTATACCACACAATAGATGACAGAAAGCACTGAAAAGGGGTAAAGTCCTTAGAAACTGTATTATATAGCAGCGTTTGAGAATATTTCAAAACTGGGTATTTAGCCAAAAAAGACCAATTTGACATAAAAACAATATGAGGAAAAGAAAAATCCTTTAATAGGGAACTTTCAAAAAGAACGCATCTGGGAACCGGGGTTTCTGAAAAATCACAAGCTAGAGAAAAGGATTGTTTAATTAAAAAAGCAGAGTGGTAATTTTTAAAATTAGGGAATCGAACACCACCTTCAGTTTTGGGGCGAATAAGTCTAGTTAAAGCAATACGAGGGTGTTTATTAGTCCACAGAAATTTAGTACAAATGGTATTTATGCGGGAAAAATAAACATTGGGTATTTTATTAGGGAGCATAGAAACAGTATATAATATATGGGGAGTTATCATCATTTTGATAGTGTCGAGTCTACCCCACAAAGAAAGATATAAAGGAGACCAAAGTTGGAAGAGAGATTGAAGTTTCTTCAGAAGAGCAGTAAAAGTAAATTTAAGCGTATCAATCAGTGACGAAGAAAACCAAATGCCAAGGTACTTAATTTTGGAGGGATACCTCGCAAAGGCAGTAGTATTAAATATATATTGGTAGCATACAGCATTTAAAGGTAGAACTTCTGTTTTAGATAAGTTCAGTTTATAACCCGAAATGGAGGAGTATAATCGAACTTCATCCAAAAAAGGAGATAGAGATGTAATTGGATTGGCCATATAAATCAGGATGTCATCAGCATATGCAGATATTTTAGTCTCAACAGAGGAGATTGTAAAACCAGTAATCTGAGAGTTAGTTCAGATGCGTTCTAAAAAAGGTTTGAGGCAGAGGATAAACAATAAAGGGGAAAGAGGGCAATCTTGTCTTGTACCTCTAGTCAGTGAAAAAAACCTTGAAAACTGGTTATTAACAAAAATACTGGCACAAGGGGAGGAATATAAAAGTTTGACAAAGGAAATAAAAGTAGGACCAAACCCAAACCAATGGAGAGTCTGAAACATAAATTGCCAATTAATGCGGTCAAAGGCTTTCTCAGCGTCTAAAGATAAGGCTGCAAGAGGGTCTTTGAAATTTTTGCCAAGTGAAATAATATTAGAGAAAATACGAGCATTATCAGAAGCTAGTCTGCCCTTCACAAATCCAACTTGGTCTGTTTTGATCAAAAGTGGAATAATGGAATCAAGACGGGAAGCAAGAATTTTAGAAAAGATCTTACAATCATAATTAATTAAGGATATAGGGCGATAATTTTTGCAAAGGGAGTGGCCTTTATCAGGTTTGGGAATAATAACAATTAGTGCATCCATAAAGGATCCGGAGGCCTTAGCATCTGCAATAAAGGAGTTAAGGGCAAAAATTGAATGAAAAGTAGAATAAAATTCAACAGGCAGCCCATCATGTCCTGGTGCTTTTGACTTTTTCAGAGAGTTGATGGCCAAAAGCACTTCCTGAAGAGTAATATCTTTTTCTAATTGTGCAAATTCATCAGGAAGTGATGGTGGTGAGGGGAGACCAGCATAAAAAGAGGTTAAGTTCTGAGTGGAGGGATGGGTATCATCAGTATAAAGAGATTGATAATAATCATGGAAAACGTCAGCAATTTCTTCATCTGATGAAACAAGTTTATTAATAGATTCATTGAGAATAGGGCCAACAGCCTTATGTTCAGATTTGATTTTTAAATAATTAGCTAGCATTTTACCCGCTCTGTTTTGACCCCCATGGAATTTGGACTTTCTCTTAAGTAAGGTATTTAGCTCAGTTTTAAGTAAGCTCAGTTTTTGCTACAATTAGATCCTGAAGGGCAGTAGTAGCCCTAGATGTGAAGTAGGCATGTTCTAGTCCTTTAATTTTCTGCAATTGATCTTTATATTTAGTTCTATTTAATTTCCTTTTTTTTTAGACATATGAAGTAGTGAAGGCTCGAAGGGCAGCCTTAAAAGCGTCCCAATTATTAGGAATAGAAGTGTCAGACGGATTATTAAAAGTAAAAAATTCATTAATAAAAACAGTGACTTCCTTTATTCAATTCAATTCTTTATTTCGGCAAAATTTTGCCATAAAAGATTGCACAAAATACATACATAAATAAGTAAAAACATACCTATCTTACTGGTACACAATCATTTAAACACGATATAAAAATAATAAAAAACAAACACATGCCTGCATGGTTGAGTGTACTACCACTAAATCTTATAAAATTCATGTTGCTACCTTTATTGTTACAGTTTTAGACCTTTTTTCCTACGGGCAATGTAAACAGAATGTAGGAATCTACTAGCACTAAAGACAATGATTTGGGAAGTGTCAGATTTAATTATTCTATATGGCAAATTGCATGACCTAATACCCAAATGGTTACACAAGGGTTTAATCCACTTTTTGCAGGCTTGGGAGTATGCTTGACAGAAAAACAAGATGTGAACCTCATCCTCTTTGTAGTTTCCCTCACACATTATACAATTTTCACTTGCCACATGAGTTTCATCTTTATTTTTTCTAGACCAATATGCCATTGTAGAATTAGTCATAAGGTTACCATATCTAAACTTCATAAATAAGGTCTTTGCAAGTGGGGGTTCTACTTCATCAAGGAACACCTCGAAAAGAGGTTCATCCTTAAAAGTTACAACATTTTTCACTAGAGTCCCACATTTAGTCCCATTGATTAGTTGATTATTTATGAAAGACAAGAAAACCTTTTTCACCGTGATTTTTTAATTATAAGGTAGCCTTTTGGGATACTCCCAAAACTGTGGAAGGCCTAATTTGGAAAACCATGTTTTAATATGTTTAAGCCAAATAATGGAGTTCAGTAAATCTAAGCCCATTATTTCTTGTAGACCCTTCCTATAATCAGCCAGTTCTGGTGTCAGCCAAAGTCTTACCCAGAACATTAAGGGCCTAAGGATGGAGTAGTGGTCTGTCCTCTTAAAGTTCAAGTCCAATTGGAGAGATACTAAAGGAGTGCTTGTAGGGGCCCTTACGATACTTCGCATGAATTTATTATCCATGATGGCAAAGGTATACTTAGCCGATGGCCCCCAAATCTCAGCTCCGTAGAGTGCTGCTGATTGGACTTTGAACTTAAAGAGCTCCACGACAGGTGTCACTGCTTTACTTGTACTTGTGTTTTGCTTACTAAGGATCGGTTTAATATTTTGAGCAAAAATCACCTTACTTTTTTCGATTTGGGGTTTCCATGTAAATTTAGAGTCTATAGCAACCCCCAGGTAAGAAAAGTGATCAACTGTTTCCATTTTTTGGCCATCTAGTACTAAGCACCCTTTATCCGGTCTACAGGGGTTTAAGGCCATGCACTTTGTTTTATTTACATTGATTTCCAACCCCTTCTTATCACAATATTCACTAAGGAGTTAAGTAGTGCCTGGAGACCTTTCTTGGTTTGCGAAATTAGGATGGTATCATCCGCGAAAAGTAACGCAGGCACCCTTTCTCCATTAAGTTTGGGAGAATCATTCATACAGCCCTCCAGGTGTGCAGGAATATCGTTCACAAAAAGGGAAAATAACGTGGGGGCCAGGACGCAACCTTGGCGGATGCCACGTTCAATTCGTATATTATAGGTCAATTCGCCATTGGGACCCCATCTCACATTGGCGAAATTCATTGCGTGCAGCTCGATTATTTGAGCCAAAATGCATCCTGGCATCCCAGCCTCTTCGAGGGACCTCCAAAGGAGGTCTCGTGGCACTAAATCAAATGCAGCTCTCAGGTCTACGAAAGCGACATTTAAGTGCCCTTTTCTGATGTGAACGTATTTCCAGTAAAGGAAGCAGAACCTAAAAACCTGATCAATAGTGCAGACCTTACTCCTGAACCCAGCTTGGAATTTTGTAAGCACCGTCTTCTCTTCCAACCAATAATTTATACGGGTTAGTATATGCCTTGAGTATAATTTCTGCAGAATGTCCATTAAACTGATCGGTCGGTAATTTGAGGGTTCAGACCAATTACCCTTTTTAAAAATTAAAACAATCTCGGCTCCCCGCCAACTATCTGGGAAGTCGCAGTTACTAGACAAAATGTTAAATAAATAGTTTATATAGGGTGCCCAGACCTTTGTATCGTGCTTATACAAATCCCCGGGTATTTTGTCCAGACCTGGCGCTTTGCCACTTTTCAATGCACTAATTGCCATCTCTGTTTCTTCAATAGAGAAGTCTAGACACTCAATCGGGGGTGGGGCCCATGGTGCTTTTTCACTACACTTGTCTATGACACTGTCAAATTTTTTGATATAGAGCCGTGAAGTGCTTCACCCACGTGGATTCATCGAGGTATATGTCTTTCACAACTCTCCCTACATGGCTACCATTGGCAACCAACCTCCAGAACCCTACAGTATCCTTCGCTTTGGCGGCTGCCAACATTTCTGCCCAGCTCGCCTCCTCCCACACCTTCCTTGAGGTCATCTGTATGTGCTTGTACGCTTCCCTAGCTAATCTGACATCAGCTTGGCTTTTATTTTTTATTGCATTCATAAGCGCCCCCTTAGCTATCCTACAAGACTTGCCATACCATGCTTTGCTATGTGACAGATTCCTTACATTTTGCTGCCTCATCCTTGGCATTTTTGTCAGTAATGTTTTCAATGCCATTAAAAACTCCTTATGCAATGCAATAAATTGTTCTGAAGTGTTGGGTAAAACATGATACCCAAATAAGGGTGCAAAGGTTAACTCAAATTGTGAGTAAATTGCCGAGAGAATGTTACCATGTTCTAACACATGTGACCACTTTAAGGCTCGCCTATTGTTACTGACCAGTATTTCGTCACATTAGACAGTTTTATATGCCTCTAGTGATGGTTCATCCCTATTCTCCAAAAACAGGAGTGGATCTAATGATAGTTCAATAGGATAGTGGTCACTCTCTAATCTATCCTTCACCTCAAGATCAACCATATACTGCCAGATGGATAATGAGACAACTACAAAGTCTAGATTACTTTTGGTGTGGGCTCTTGAAAAGGTAGTTTTTTTTAAAACATCTGAGGGAAGGCGGCCATTGCACGCCCTAAGGCCATGTTCTGCCGTCAACATTACTATTTGTACTGCCAAGGCAGAACATTTCACAAATTTAGTATTATCCAACCGAGGGATGTTGTTGGCTTGATCTTCTTCCTCAAAATCATCAATTAGCCCTGGGACAGGTTCGAAATTGCAGTTTAAGTCACCAGCTATTATAACTGCTTCTTTACCAACCGTCCTCCCCAGGAAGGAGTCTAGTTTAGCTAGAGTTGCCGATTCCTTAGTATGTCATAATGGCCTGTTATAAACATTAATTAGATAACACACTTTCCCCTCAGAAGTTGTAATTTTTAGGGCCAGGATGTCCAGTGAGCTAGAATCCATGACTTCAATCCTAATCTTCAGGGTTACTTTGATCCAGATAATTAGGCCCCCTGAGGGCCTACCCCTGGTTGATGGAACTGCTCCAATGCCAAACGATTTATAGCCAACCCTGTGCGGTGTATCGATTGCCCATGATTCCTGTAATAGGCAGAGGTCACTAGAATCAATGTACTCCGCCCACTCAGGATCCCTTCGATTCTTAGTTACTCCCGCTATATTCCACGAGACTAATAACAGTGGCGAGTTATTACCGATAGTAGTCAGTCCTAGGTTTGGAGTAACTGGTTCCAGTGGATGAGGCCCTGGGTGAGTCAGCACATCTTGGGGAATTCTGTCTGCTTCATACACCTCCATTTGCGAGGCATAATCCCTCACTCCCTGGACGGCTAATGCCGCCAACCCTCTCTCGTCTTGCGGTTCCTTAGGGGCAGCATCAGTACCAAGACAATGGCTAGTCCCCCCCCGGTGATCATTTCTATACTCTCTTCTAAATTACATATAGTAGTCGGGGGCACAGTGCACAGTATAAAAGGTGAACCGTTGGAGCTGATTGTGCAGTCTATCCTTGGTGCAAGTCAATCTACTCTTTCTAGACAGCTGAACCTGTTGTAAGTTGGAACCCCATTCCACCAACTGGGGATACCCTGTCTACCATCTCTTGACCCACCCCGAGCATAGTGTCTGGCCATTGTCCAACTTCCTTCTTGATCAAGGCGCATCTGCAGAGGATAGAAGAAGGTGAGTGGTCTGGCTTCAATAGTTGAATTCCCACCAAAAGTGTTCCATGTGCATATGTGGTGTACAGTGTGTGATGCTTCAAATGTAACAACAATGCAATCACCTGGGATAGATTTATATGAAGGGCCTATCCATGGCACCCTTCGCGCCATTAAAATTTTACTTTTCATATGGTTAGATAAAGGCCTATTTTCATTCAGCCAATGAATTATTTTATTCCTCAGTGACCAAAAGGTTTCCTTGTGATGGTTGCCTATCTCCGGGACACCTGTTAGCACTACTACATATGGCCTGGCATCAGGTGGAAGGTCTATATAACCCCCCGCTGTTTCTCTCTTGTTTGGATCCCCTTTTGGATATACTGATTTGCTTTGGTCTCCTTTGCCCTCTGTACTGTGATGTCTTTATGAACTGGTACAGTGTGTGCTGGTAATTGCTTGGATACATTCACTTTTGGGTTGCTAACATTTGCTCCCTGAGCCTCAGGTTGGGGTTTATTCGTATGTGATACTGACGGTATAGCGGGGGGTATTACCGGAGGTACTAATACGGTCTTAACAGCATCGGTGGTGCTATTTATTTTAGTTCCCACTATACTTAGGCTTGCCAAGGTTATAATGCTTTTTTCCACCTCAATCAACTGGTTTTCTATGCGTGTTAATCTGACTTCCAGAGGGGTTAATGTTTTTTTAACGTTTCCTACACGTTTTTCAAGAATTCCTGATTCCTTCCCTCCACCTCACCGACAATCACCCCTCCCCTCTTGACTCCTGTTAGGGGATCTTGCTGCCCATTTATGGCCTCCAAGTTAACCACGTTAATGTTCTCATTCTGACGGTCTCTTTCAACATTTGGGGGTACCTGATGAAGCTTACTACTCCCACCCCCTGATTTGGTATTTTCACCCCTAAGGTACTGGTCCTTTGCTACTTTAGCCTTGTTCCTGGCATAGGCAGATGTAATATTACGTTTTCTTTTTTGGTTTGCACCCTCCTTACTTCCACACAGTTTACTCACACTCGCCTCATCTCCCTTTGGATTTATATCGGTGAGTTCCTCCAGTGTCGGATCCACCACAACCAACGACAAAGATGGACTCCGGTTAGTGGGTGGTTGGGGTGACCCTTGAATAGGGGCAGGCATAAGGGGGATTTTATCTGGAATATGGTGCACATCCACTAATGTTATAATTGGTACTGGACCAGTCGAACGTTCAGGGGTTTTTGCAGATGCTATATGACGTAGAGATGATTTTTTGGCCATTGCAGGATCCTGTGACAATCTTCTTCTTGCTGCATCTAAGTCCATAGATACTCTCTGCTGCATTTTATTTATCTCTATATCTATGAGAGTATTGGTCCTAGTTATAAAGTCATCAAGGGTCCCAGTTAGCTGTTTCCCCCCTTTAGCAGTCCTGCTTCTACTTTCTCGAGTTGACATTCTTCCAGAATTCCCCTAAACACAGTACAGACACAAACAATGATGGTGGTGGTATACTTAAACCAAGAGGGGTGGCCCGGTCCGGTCTTACCCGGTCTGTAACGGGCTAGAACGGGCCTGCCCTTGGCCCGGGCTTCACCCGGCTCGTCCAGTGATGCGCGTTTCCGGTGCTAATTTGAAGCACCTGGTCGGCTCTGGGCGTTGCCGGCGATGTTCAAGGTCCCCCACTGCCTTATGGGAGATGTAGTCAATTAGGCAGTGACTACTCGCTGGTCCCAATGCGAGCGTTTCCCGCTTCCTTTATAAAAACAGCATCAGATAAAAGAAAAGTATTGAATTTCCAGCGACTAAATTTAGAAGAAGTAAGGGAAAGGTCAAGGGCACGTATACCGGTGCATGATCGGAAATGAAAATAGAACCAATTTTTGAATTTTGAATAGAAGGGAGTATGGATTTTCTAACCAAAATACAGTCAATTCGTGAACTGGTATGATGTACATTCGAGAAAAAAGTATATTCGAGTGAATCAGGGTTACAGGTTTTCCAAACGTCATATAACGGACGTGAGGTAATGGCAGATTGGAAAGATATATGGGACTTGTCTGGTTGAAATTTACAAGAGGAGAGTCTATCAGAGAAAGCGTCCAACCATTGATTGAAATCACCTGCAACTATAGGCAATCAATGGAAGATAGAAGAATTTTAATATCATTCCAAAATTTGGGATCGTGGCGGACAGGTCCATAGATGTTTAATAGAACCAATGTCTTATTTTGAATCACAATCGTCACCATTACCCAACGACCATCATCATCATTCTGAGTAGACAATATTTGGACTGATAGAGCTTTATGAAACAATATAGCAACACCGCCTTTGTTGTTGATAGCAGGAGAAAATACAAATTGGCCTACCCATTGCTTTTTCAACTTAACCGATTCCACGTCATTACAATGAGTTTCTTGGAGAAAAACTATTTGAGAATGAAGCTTAGATAAATGGGATAGTACATTTTGTCTTTTAACAGGATGACCAAGACCTAGGACGTTCCACGAGACAAAGTTACACATGGTGGAAGGTAAGGAAGATGGGGAACAATTGGAGTGGAAACACTCCAAGGGGACAACTACAAAAAAAAAATACAACAAACAAAAACATTATAATGGGATAAATCGCCCAACATATTCACTGCATTAAAATACATTAAACCCAAAGCTGCAGAGGAAGATAAGAAGAAATGTTGAACAAAAAAAAAGAGATTGTTGAGAAAAAGAACAAAAGACAAATATAGGAACAATAAGTAAGAACCAGAAAGAGAAAGAGGGGGAGAGAAAAAGGGAATAGAGAAAGAGAGACAATAAGAAAAAAGTGAACAGATCAAGGCAAAAAAGCCAGGTCTGAGGAGAAAAGAAAAACCAAGATAACAGGAGCGTAGTGATGCCGAAAAGGAGGTGGGTCCCAGCGAGCATCGCAGAGGAGGAAAGAGAAACAGAACCTCAAAAAGGGAGAAAAGACATTGAAAAAAGAAACTACAGAGGAGAGATTTGAATCACAAATCTCAGAGCAATCCTGATCGAGAAAACAAGAAAAAGAAAATAGAGATTTCAAACATTAGTGTCCAAGCCAGAAGGACAAATGGTCTGCAAAAATGAGTGGAGCTTCTGTGGATCATCAAAGGAGCGAGTAAGGCCACTGTGTGTGATTTTGCAGAAACATGGATGAAGAATGCCATGTTGGGTATTCAATTGTCTCATTTGAGGTCGAATATTCAAAAATTCTTTGCGTCGAGCATTCGTTGCGTTAGAAATATCTTGGGAAATAAAAATATTATGACCAGACCAAATCAGACGTCGTTTGAGTTTAGTAGCCTTCAACACAGTCATTAACTCTGTAAATTCAAGACAAAGCATAATAATACCACGAGTCTTAGAGGCATTAGGGTGAAGGCGACCTAAACGGCGGGCTCTCTGAATATTAAGAGGTTGTGTCGTAGGTTGAAGTTCCAGGATAGCCTGTAGAAATTTCTGTAGAAAGGACACCATGTCAGGACCCTCAATATTTTCCGGAAGACATAAGGGCGTAGGTTATTTCTACGATTATGATTTTCAAGGTCCTCAGTGTGAAATTTCAACTTGTAAATCTCTTGTTCCAATAAGGGGATCTTAGAGGAAACATCCTGAATATCACTGACACGTTGTTCCAAATCCAGAACTTTACCTTCCATAACAACCAATTTTTCTTCAATTTGGTTAAGTTTGACGTTGGTAGCAGACATAAAAGGCTGGAGACCACGGACTTCCTCCAAAATAGAGTCCAGAACAGGATTTGAAGATGACGAAATAGGAGAAGGCGGGTCATTTTTTGGTCTCTTTGATTTAGTTTCAGTGAGAGAAGATTTTGAATTGCCTGACTCATGAGCCATGTTGAAAATGTGAGAAGAAACCCAAAAGGTAACAAGCTGCACGGCTTTATAAGAGCAAGCACCTGTAAAAGCACTGAGACAAGAGATGCAAATGAACACCTGAAATTCAAAAATGTAATCACATACAGTCTCGCTCAAAAAATATGCAGGATAAGTCAATATGTGTCAATTCCAAACGAGTTTGGAGGCAAACATAGATGCGAAGATGATAGACCTTGTTTTAAAAGAATAGATTGGTTGCCTGACAGAAGGAGTAAATTCCATACAGGAAGAAAAACATAGCTTTCAGGATGAATAGGTCTAGTGTGGAAATAAGAACTCCATTCATAGAATAACTGTGAGAAATTGTAGATAAAACAGCATGTCAGGAGCAACAGAACAACAAAAATGGGCATTCGCGCCAGTATTTAAAATGGCGGCCGGTGTTTCCACAGAGTAAGTAAAGCAGAAGCAGCTGACAGAGAAAAGCACCAGAAATAGCAGATAAATATTGCGCTTTACACCACACGAGAATAAGCTGTTACGTGAAAGTGGTTACGCAATAAACATAACTGCTGGAGGGTCAGCATACCGGCAACAGAGGGCGCATTAGGCTGCTGAAAGGACGCGGGCTCGGCGGCACAAAATGGCGGCCGCACGCGTCCAAAAATGGGAAAAGTTACCGGTAGCAAAAATTGGACAAAGGCAGGCTGACAGACAGCGAACAAGGACGCTATTACGTGCAGGGCATCTCCGACGACTGGCACACTGCATAAAGTCCTCTGAAGCGCAGATTGAGGTCCGAAATCTGCTCCGTAGGCCCGCAACACCGCGGAGCTCACCGAGAAGTCGCCATCACTCCTCGGCGCATAAGCCATGCCCCCTACAGAGCCAAGACTTAATTGCCAATATTGCCAGAATAAAACAGGCCTATAAAAATGCAATCAGGGTGGCAAAATCAAACCACAGTGAGGGCATTTACACCACATTGCTACATGCAGGTCAACAACAGAATCATAAACACTTTTGGGCTGAAATAAATAAAGGGGCATTCAAAACAATGAATAGTATAGTTCCTAGATTTTAGATGGCTGTACAGAACTGGTGCCGGAATTATCAAAAGAACCTTATTTTTAATGCAATTTGTGGACCTTCATGCCCCATCCTCTATAGTCATCAAGCACAACCACTCACTTTGTGGTGTTTTTTTTCTTTTTATCCCTAATTCCTATGGACTTTACTATGACAAGAAAAGTTTAATCGATCACTATCTGACCCAAACAATGTTGTGTGCTCAAGCATTTCCATATTTTAAATTAATCTGATTTGTAATGCTTTGATAAACGAATCAGTGTGAGGCATTATATAACTCTCATTAGGATATGTGGGGCACCAGTTTAAAAAGCTATACCTCTTGAAAAAAATATGATTTATTTTACTGGCAGGTTGAGGTACACTAATGCAAAAAGAGTCTTGTTTGTAGGATGCTAATCAAGACTTTTCATTGCAATAGGGCACAAAGGTGAGCAAGGGTACTCAGCATAAACCTTCTGGTTGAGGTCCAACTTCCACTACAAATCTCTATATGAAGACTAGACTATCATCCAACTGTTCATCAACAATATTTGGGACAGTCCTCAAAGATAGAGAGACAACTTGGTTATAGTACTGTTCACTGGCAGATGACCCGTCTAATCCGGTGATACGAGAATAGTGAAGGAAATAGTACAGGTGAAGTGTCCACAAATGTGAGCATTTCTACAGAAAAGGGGAGAATATTTTTTAGCACCAAGGTCTCAATCATGCCCTGAGAGGATACGAAGTCAGGCTTCGCCTGCATTGCGGGGTGGCTGGTTTTGTGCAGGAAGGTAAACCTTTGTGAACAAAAACCATCAGTATTGGCATTTTCCTCTTTCTATGCAGCACGCATAAAAACAGGAAAATGCAAAGAGAAAATAAAAACTATTTTTCCTCATTGCACCACTCCTACGCCTCCCCTGGAGCGCCGCCCCTTCGCTTTGCAGAAGTGAAATAAAGGAAAAATAAAAAGATAATAACTTGATGCTACTGTCATTTTATTTTGTCATGCTGCAGCAGCTTTGCATGGTGGGCCTGCTCCAATGACAGAGGAGCAGGGGGAGTGGTGAGCACACTCTGTAAGTGTGCATGAAGTTTGGCTGGCCGTCTCAGGCTGGCCAAACATTCATGCACACTTTGCATGTTCTACACCCAGGCTGTATTGCAGCCTGGGTGGAGATCATGCCCAGGATCCCACTTCCTGTCTGAGCACCGAACCACAGTGCTCAGACTAATCACAACGCTGCATTGCAGCATTGTGTTTGGCTTAGGAGAGCCTGGGTATGATTCCTGTTCCGGCCAGAGGAGCGATGTTGCGAGGTAGCGGAGGAGGGTTAGTTCTTTTTTCTTGTTTTTTTTTATCCACCCCCACCCAGCCACCTCTGATGCCAGCCACCACTGGGTGGTGCAGGAGTCTGATGCATTCCGAGGTTTACGATTCCTCGTAAATCTGGGGATGCTTCAGATTCCATGGGTGGTGCTGTGAAAGGCCCACATTGGGGGCCAAGCAGTGTTTAGCATGAGTTTTACACTTGAGGTACAACCTCCAGAGTGAATCTCTTTACACAGGCAACTTTGCAACTGTATGTTAAATTATGTGTAATTTGAGGAAACTGGTTATTTAAATTGCCACTTGAGCAACTATATACTTTTTGCTCATTGTTTGCGCTTGTTTTTACTTGGCTCAAGGATTTCACACATTCATGCAAGGCCAAAGCACGTTACTTTGCATGTATTTAGTTGACGTGGTGTTAAATGGAATTCTCGAGGTTCTTTCGCAGCTCTCTCTCCATTACACACACTTTCCATGGATTATCATTGGTTTCACACTATGTGATTTAGTGGTGCTTCAATTCCATGCTCAAGTCAAATTTCTGTACAAAAATGATTTTGCTTGCTAAATTTAATTGATTCTGTCACTTGTGCCCCTTTGCATTGGGTAACACCAATACTAAAGTTTGGTCAATCTGAGCAAAATCTGAAATACTGCAAACAATATTGATTTTTAGGCTGAGCCTCAACAGCGCTTGCACTGCCTGCAAGACATTTTGTATTGTATTCTATGGGTATTACAAATTTAAGTAGTTGTGATTGGCTGTTGCCTGTGTCATTAAGAAATGCAGCCTTTTTATTGGAGCAGTTTTACAAGTGTCCCTCCCTTGTGTGCTTGTGGCGATTTCACTTAGTGGACATGTTGTTGGGCCATCACACTGAGTAGCGTGTGATGGCCCCTTCTTTATCTTTTCTTTCTGTTTACGGGGACATCTGGTAACAATTATCCCGATCACAGCGTGTGATGGCCCCTCCCTCTTGTTTGTAATCCTTGGCTAGCAGTGGCGGCTGGTGACATTTGAAGGTGGTAGGGCGTAAAAGTTTTGTATGAGTGCCCCGGAGGCGAGAGCGTGTAGCGAGTGAGTCCAGCCACCATTTGGTGGGGTTCGAGGAGATTCTCCTCAAACCCCTTCCCTCACCCCCGAAAAAAGAGCAGGCAAATGGTGCATTTAAGTAAATTTGAGGAAGCAAGAGAGTTGATAAAGCAATTGTGAAAGTGTAGTTATGGCATAAATAAAGAGACCCTGAGCCATAATCCCTATTAACAAGCCCTAATCCTTAGCCATAAACACCAACCATGAGCCCTAAACCATAAAATGAAGCCTTAAACCCCATTGCCCAGCCTTAAGTCCTAATACCTAGCTATAAACCCCAACTCTAAGCCACAAACACTAGCCCAAAACCCTTGTGCCTAGCCCTAAACCCGAGCCCAGCTCTAAAGCCTATCCCGAACCATAAACCCCATTCCTCACACCTAAAACCCCCTCCTGTGGCTCTCATATGCAACATACCTCCCGACCCACCAAACCATGTTAGAACTAGCTGGAACATCCCCAAATTCGACACCCAAATCACGTAAAACGCATAACCGCGACTGGGCCTCAAAATCGTGTCCAACTCACAATCACAAAATAAGCACTTCCCCTGCTTCAATCTTCATCACACTTGCAGGGAACATAGTTCCAGCGATTCCCAACAACCTCACCAAGCCACAACTTCCTCGATCTACCGGAACGGGTACGACTTTTCTCCCGAATTTACCCCACACCCCACATTCAAAAACATCCAAAATTCAACCAAACTTGCCTCAAACCTTGCCCTAATCCTTAGCCTTGAACAGAAAGTAGGAGGAAAAGAAAGACAGGAAAACAGGGACAAAGAAGAAGGGATGCAAAATAAGCGAAAAGGGTGAGGGTTGTGGAGATAGAGGAACGTGGAGGAATAACAGTTAGACAACGTTGGCATTTGACAGCCTGGCATTATGTTCTTAAGAAAACTTTGTCCCCACATGTTTTTTAACATGTTAAGTACAAGTTCATTGACGGACCCACACACGACTGACACTCCTCAGAAAGAAGGTCGGTAACAAGAAAAGCCAAGGACTGGAAACGTGGTGTCCGGAGAAACCGCATGTCAACTCTTGTGGACAAAGTAGATTCCCACGTGACAACTGCTGGCCACATCGTGCCTCCAGGCCCCTTGAAAACCTTGTGCTGTCTGTTCCCTCGGGTCGGAAGAGGCCGTCACGAAGACTTTCCTTTTAAAGGTCTGCCGTCTCAGAGTGCAGCACCCTGCAATCCATCAGGCCTTCTCTCAAGCTCTCCGCATATTGTCCGGGCCTGCGTGGTTGCGCCGAGGCAACACTTGGGCCACCGTGGCTATAAAAGGAACTGTACAACGAGCGCCTGACTCACCTTCCTGGCCCACTAGAACACTCCCTGCAAACAACCACGCCAGAGTCGGCATTTCAGACATCCCGGGTTTGCAGGCCTTGAGGCCTGGGTCCCGGATGAAAGATTTGCACCTCGCACACAGTCATCAATCCTAGCGCCGAAACACAGACCTGTCTCTGGTCATCTGAAATAAAGCATTCTCTGTCTTCAAACTAACACCAAAAATTATAGTCTTCAAACTTAGTTTACCTGTGGGAAATAATAAAGCGGCTGCTGTTTTGACAGAGAAAGTGTGCGTGTATTCATGAGTGGTTTGAAAATTATCAGACTGGGACCGAAAATAGCGAAAAAGGCGCCCGGCGTCCTTACCTGAGTTTCTGGGCTTCCTGTTCTTCATGATGACCAGGAGGCTGCCACTCCCGTGCCACTGCAGCCAGCTTGACTCCCGCCGGGCGCTGTTTTCAAATTCATTTCTTGCAGGCAGGACTGCACGCACACAGGACTACAGTAGCCAATCCTGACGCTGCCCTCTTTAGAGGAGAGCATCAGGATTGGGCTGAGCACAAAAAAAACGCCGCCCTTTTCACAATCACTGGGGACTGTTGCAAATGCTAACCCCCGTACTCTGCAGTGCTTGCTTTTTGAAAATCCATTTCGTTTGCTTGCTGCATAAAGGCAGTCGGGCAAACGTCACATGCGCAGTGCGCACTGGCACTTCAGCGCCACCCAGTGTCTGCAGACAGTATACTGACACATAAGTGAAGCGCTTGACACCACGGCCGCAGCAGGGCAATAATTATCGGACAATTTATTCGAGCGGCGCGTTAATTTCTAAAACTTTTATTAAAGCGCCGCTTGAATAAATTGCCCGATAATTATTAGTGGGGCAACACCCCACCGCCCAAATGGAAAAACCGCCACTGTTGGCTAGTTTCATGTGGTAGTGGCTCCAGACGGATTTTGGTTTCACAATCTCTTTACTGTAACTTGTTTTATTTGTGTGTTTCCCCTGGCTTAGCGCTGTGCTGGCTTCACGGATGCGAAGGCTCCTCCCTCTGCTCTCAGGCTCCACTGTAGCTCGCTCCCTCTCCTTGGGCTGCAGCTGCCTGCCATGTCCTATTTCACCAACCCGTTCTCACTGAAGGAGGAGGCATAGTTTGACGTGTGTACTGGCAGCCCCGCTTGAGCTGGAGTGCGGTTTTGGAGCAGGGTGGCAATACTGCTTAGGTCAGTGTGCAGAATCAGAGTACGGAGGAGTAATATATTTGTATTGCTTGTTGTATACTTTAGTTTGTAATCCTAAATGTGAAAAATATATTTCCTGAGTTGAAAATGGCTCCTGCTTGGGATAAGTGTCTCACCATTTTTTTAACCGCGCTGCGCGTCTTACTCTACCTTGACTGAACATAATATATTTATTTGACAGCAGCACAGCTCAACGCGCTGTTTTTTATTATGTTTTTTCAGCCACCAAAATAATGTTATGTTTTAATTTCACTACCGAAATTATTATGTGTTTATTTGAGCAGAGCTGTCTTCCACATTAACAATAGGGGCCAAGGCTCTCAACTTATTTGAAAATGAAAAAATGTGAACACATTGAGAGTCGTGATGCTCCCATTAAACATGACTTACCAAAGTACTGAATTTTCTTTCACATCCCTGATAGTGGTGTTTGTAATGGTTCTCCTGTGGGGGTTGGGTCCCTGGGCATCCGGCTGGGGGGAATTCAACCGACTACTAATAGGGATAGCGATTGGGGATGCTTAACTCTGCTGCGTCAGCAATAAGGGACACATGCACACCGTTCCTTGGTCCGCGCCATCAGCCATGTGGGCTGACGTCGCCGTTTATTTATACTCCCTGATCCGAGCCCGGCCCAGGGAGTTGCGGGTGGAACAATGTAGTGCAGTGGCCGGGTGACTCACTACATCCCATCTATCCCACGGAACATGTGAGGATACAAACCACAGTAACATAACAACAAAGTTTGTAACAGTTCGTGTCAAGGTATGTTCATCTCTCGACTGCTCACTTTTCCTCTCTTCTTCAGCACAAGAAATCTCCCACATTCTAGTACGGGTTTAGGGTTGCTCCTCAATACATAGTGCTGACGGCCTCAGCGTTCTCGTATGCTTCTTCCCTCGGATCCGCAAACACGGAGGTATTTGCCGCCTGTTTACCAGGGCTCTCCTCTCGTTCCTCCCCCGTGATGTCTTCAGCCCCAGTGTTTCCTTCCGGCTGGGAACCTTTACCATCATTCCACTCCACGGGCTCGGACTTGGTCGCTCGCTCCTCCGGTTTTCGGGCATTTTTGAACCACGATGCGGTGTGTGCTATCTACTGTGCACCGCTTCGTACTGTGATGATAGATCCTTTGACCTGCACCACCTTCCATAGCCCACGTTCAAATGGCGTGCAAAACTTTGACCCGAGATGCCGGTCTTTCACCACCAAGTGGTCCCCTTGGTGTATGGCTGACGGGCGCGCTACCCTTTTCTGACTGGCTCGGTCATTGTTGCATCGTCGCCGAGCTTGGGTGCACTCGGTATCCAGTACAGCTGGGGCCTATTGGCCGCTCATGGGAATGCTGTCACGCACCTCTTGCTTCATGAGTAAGTCACTGAGAGCACACCTGGTAGTGTAGTGGGGGTATGGCGGTACGCTCTTAGGAACCAGTGCCGGCAATTCAGCAGATTTTCCGCCTGATCCACTCCAATCCTCAAAGCCTTGTTCATGGTCCTCATAAATCTTTCCACATCGCTGAGGGCCACTGAGGTGTTACTCGGCGATGCTTAATGCCGTGCTGATTCAGATACTCTTTGAAGTCTTGTCGCTGAAACAGAGGACCATTGTCTGTACGTATTACTTCGGACATCCCCAGGAGTGCAAACACCTTATCCAGCACTGGCTGAATGCAGTCAAACGCTGTGGACTTTACCACCTCTACCACTGGAAACTTGGAATGACTGTCGACCATTACGACGGTGTGTTTTCCATTGGGGAAGCTTCCAAAATCCAGGCTCACCTGAGCCCACGGTGTTTGGCTGGGCCCCGCCATGACGATGGGGAGTCAAGGGCGGATCGGCTCCTGTTATCAAACACGATTCAGAAAAGGGGGTGGTGATGAACAGAGTGTCTGAATTAAGCAGACCACTCTTACCCAGTCCAAAGATCAGGGCTTGATCCATCACCGTTATTTAGCTCACTGCCCCATCCCAGCTCAGAACCTGGCTATATGCAAATTAGTCTGTCCCTGGCCCAGTGCATCATGGGAACAGGGCAGACCAAACTACCAAGCCAATTCTTCACCAGAAAGGAGACAAGCTACCGGGGACCGGTTTCTGGCATTTCAGCCTCGTCGGCCCGGCTTGCTTGAATCCTGATGGAGCAGTGAGCAAGGGACTCATGTCTGAGTATACCCTGCCACACCTATAGTGGCCAAAAACGATTCAGAAAAGGGGGTGGTGATGAACAGAGTGTCTGAATTAAGTTCCCATGATGCACTGGGCCAGGGACAGACTAATTTGCATATAGCCAGGTTCTGAACTGGGATGGTGCAGTGAGCTAAAAAACGGTGAGGGATCAAGCCCTGATCTGTTGACTGGGTAGGAGTGTTCTGATTAACTCAGATACTCTGTCCATCACCACCCCCTTTTTGAAATTATTTTGGCCACCATAAGTGTGGAAGGGTATGCTCAGATGTGAGTCCCTTGCTCACTGCACCATCAGGATTCAAGCAAGCCGGGCCGAAGACGGCTGTAATGCCAGAAACTGGTCCCCGGAAGCTTGTTTCCTTTCCAGTAAAGAATTGGCTTGGTAGTTTGGTCTGCCCTGTTCCCATGATGCACTGGGCCAGGGACAGACTAATTTGCATATAGCCAGGTTCTGAACTGGGATGGTGCAGTGAGCTAAAAAACGGTGAGGGATCAAGCCCTGATCTGTTGACTGGGTAGGAGTGTTCTGATTAACTCAGATACTCTGTCCATCACCACCCCCTTTTTGAAATTATTTTGGCCACCATAAGTGTGGAAGGGTATGCTCAGATGTGAGTCCCTTGCTCGCTGCACCATCAGGATTCAAGCAAGCCGGGCCGAAGACGGCTGTAATGCCAGAAACCGGTCCCCGGAAGCTTGTTTCCTTTCCAGTAAAGAATTGGCTTGGTAGTTTGGTCTGCCCTGTTCCCATGATGCACTGGGCCAGGGACAGACTAATTTGCATATAGCCAGGTTCTGAACTGGGATGGTGCAGTGAGCTAAAAAACGGTGAGGGATCAAGCCCTGATCTGTTGACTGGGTAGGAGTGTTCTGATTAACTCAGATACTCTGTCCATCACCACCCCCTTTTTGAAATTATTTTGGCCACCATAAGTGTGGAAGGGTATGCTCAGATGTGAGTCCCTTGCTCACTGCACCATCAGGATTCAAGCAAGCCGGGCCGAAGACGGCTGTAATGCCAGAAACCGGTCCCCCGAAGCTTGTTTCCTTTCCAGTAAAGAATTGGCTTGGTAGTTTGGTCTGCCCTGTTCCCACGATGCACTGGGCCAGGGACAGACTAATTTGCATATAGCCAGGTTCTGAACTGGGATGGTGCAGTGAGCTAAAAAACGGTGAGGGATCAAGCCCTGATCTGTTGACTGGGTAGGAGTGTTCTGATTAACTCAGATACTCTGTCCATCACCACCCCCTTTTTGAAATTATTTTGGCCACCATAAGTGTGGAAGGGTATGCTCAGATGTGAGTCCCTTGCTCACTGCACCATCAGGATTCAAGCAAGCCGGGCCGAAGACGGCTGTAATGCCAGAAACCGGTCCCCGGAAGCTTGTTTCCTTTCCAGTAAAGAATTGGCTTGGTAGTTTGGTCTGCCCTGTTCCCATGATGCACTGGGCCAGGGACAGACTAATTTGCATATAGCCAGATTCTGAACTGGGATGGTGCAGTGAGCTAAAAAACGGTGAGGGATCAAGCCCTGATCTGTTGACTGGGTAGGAGTGTTCTGATTAACTCAGATACTCTGTCCATCACCACCCCCTTTTTGAAAATATTTTGGCCACCATAAGTGTGGAAGGGTATGCTCAGATGTGAGTCTCTTGCTCGCTGCACCATCAGGATTCAAGCAAGCCGGGCCGAAGACGGCTGTAATGCCAGAAACCGGTCCCCGGAAGCTTGTTTCCTTTCCAGTAAAGAATTGGCTTGGTAGTTTGGTCTGCCCTGTTCCCACGATGCACTGGGCCAGGGACAGACTAATTTGCATATAGCCAGGTTCTGAACTGGGATGGTGCAGTGAGCTAAAAAAACTGTGAGGGATCAAGCCCTGATCTGTTGACTGGGTAGGAGTGTTCTGATTAACTCAGATACTCTGTCCATCACCACCCCCTTTTTGAAGTTATTTTGGCCACCATAAGTGTGGAAGGGTATGCTCAGATGTGAGTCCCTTGCTCACTGCACCATCAGGATTCAAGCAAGCCGGGCCGAAGACGGCTGTAATGCCAGAAACCGGTCCCCGGAAGCTTGTTTCCTTTCCAGTAAAGAATTGGCTTGGTAGTTTGGTCTGCCCTGTTCCCATGATGCACTGGGCCAGGGACAGACTAATTTGCATATAGCCAGATTCTGAACTGGGATGGTGCAGTGAGCTAAAAAACGGTGAGGGATCAAGCCCTGATCTGTTGACTGGGTAGGAGTGTTCTGATTAACTCAGATACTCTGTCCATCACCACCCCCTTTTTGAAATTATTTTGGCCACCATAAGTGTGGAAGGGTATGCTCAGATGTGAGTCCCTTGCTCACTGCACCATCAGGATTCAAGCAAGCCGGGCCGAAGACGGCTGTAATGCCAGAAACCGGTCCCCGGAAGCTTGTTTCCTTTCCAGTAAAGAATTGGCTTGGTAGTTTGGTCTGCCCTGTTCCCATGATGCACTGGGCCAGGGACAGACTAATTTGCATATAGCCAGATTCTGAACTGGGATGGTGCAGTGAGCTAAAAAACGGTGAGGGATCAAGCCCTGATCTATTGACTGGGTAGGAGTGTTCTGATTAACTCAGATACTCTGTCCATCACCACCCCCTTTTTGAAATTATTTTGGCCACCATTAGTGTGGAAGGGTATGCTCAGATGTGAGTCCCTTGCTCACTGCACCATCAGGATTCAAGCAAGCCGGGCCGAAGACGGCTGTAATGCCAGAAACCGGTCCCCGGAAGCTTGTTTCCTTTCCAGTAAAGAATTGGCTTGGTGGTTTGGTCTGCCCTGTTCCCATGATGCACTGGGCCAGGGACAGACTAATTTGCATATAGCCAGGTTCTGAACTGGGATGGTGCAGTGAGCTAAAAAACGGTGAGGGATCAAGCCCTGATCTGTTGACTGGGTAGGAGTGTTCTGATTAACTCAGATACTCTGTCCATCACCACCCCCTTTTTGAAATTATTTTGGCCACCATAAGTGTGGAAGGGTATGCTCAGATGTGAGTCCCTTGCTCACTGCACCATCAGGATTCAAGCAAGCCGCGCCGAAGACGGCTGTAATGCCAGAAACCGGTCCCCGGAAGCTTGTTTCCTTTCCAGTAAAGAATTGGCTTGGTAGTTTGGTCTGCCCTGTTCCCATGATGCACTGGGCCAGGGACAGACTAATTTGCATATAGCCAGGTTCTGAACTGGGATGGTGCAGTGAGCTAAAAAACGGTGAGGGATCAAGCCCTGATCTGTTGACTGGGTAGGAGTGTTCTGATTAACTCAGATACTCTGTCCATCACCACCCCCTTTTTGAAATTATTTTGGCCACCATAAGTGTGGAAGGGTATGCTCAGATGTGAGTCCCTTGCTCACTGCACCATCAGGATTCAAGCAAGCCGGGCCGAAAACGGCTGTAATGCCAGAAACCGGTCCCCGGAAGCTTGTTTCCTTTCCAGTAAAGAATTGGCTTGGTAGTTTGGTCTGCCCTGTTCCCATGATGCACTGGGCCAGGGACAGACTAATTTGCATATAGCCAGGTTCTGAACTGGGATGGTGCAGTGAGCTAAAAAACGGTGGGGGATCAAGCCCTGATCTGTTGACTGGGTAGGAGTGTTCTGATTAACTCAGATACTCTGTCCATCACCACCCCCTTTTTGAAATTATTTTGGCCACCATAAATGTGGAAGGGTATGCTCAGATGTGAGTCCCTTGCTCACTGCACCATCAGGATTCAAGCAAGCCGGGCCGAAGACGGCTGTAATGCCAGAAACCGGTCCCCGCAAGCTTGTTTCCTTTCCAGTAAAGAATTGGCTTGGTAGTTTGGTCTGCCCTGTTCCCATGATGCACTGGGCCAGGGACAGACTAATTTGCATATAGCCAGGTTCTGAACTGGGATGGTGCAGTGAGCTAAAAAACGGTGAGGGATCAAGCCCTGATCTGTTGACTGGGTAGGAGTGTTCTGATTAACTCAGATACTCTGTCCATCACCACCCCCTTTTTGAAATTATTTTGGCCACCATAAGTGTGGAAGGGTATGCTCAGATGTGAGTCCCTTGCTCACTGCACCATTAGGATTCAAGCAAGCCGGGTCGAAGACGGCTGTAATGCCAGAAACCGGTCCCCGGAAGCTTGTTTCCTTTCCAGTAAAGAATTGGCTTGGTAGTTTGGTCTGCCCTGTTCCCATGATGCACTGGGCCAGGGACAGACTAATTTGCAGATAGCCAGGTTCTGAACTGGGATGGTGCAGTGAGCTAAAAAACGGTGAGGGATCAAGCCCTGATCTGTTGACTGGGTAGGAGTGTTCTGATTAACTCAGATACTCTGTCCATCACCACCCCCTTTTTGAAATTATTTTGGCCACCATAAGTGTGGAAGGGTATGCTCAGATGTGAGTCCCTTGCTCACTGCACCATCAGGATTCAAGCAAGCCGGGCCGAAGACGGCTGTAATGCCAGAAACCGGTCCCCGGAAGCTTGTTTCCTTTCCAGTAAAGAATTGGCTTGGTAGTTTGGTCTGCCCTGTTCCCATGATGCACTGGGCCAGGGACAGACTAATTTGCATATAGCCAGGTTCTGAACTGGGATGGTGTAGTGAGCTAAAAAATGGTGAGGGATCAAGCCCTGATCTGTTGACTGGGTAGGAGTGTTCTGATTAACTCAGATACTCTTTCCATCACCACCCCCTTTTTGAAATTATTTTGGCCACCATAAGTGTGGAAGGGTATGCTCAGATGTGAGTCCCTTGCTCACTGCACCATCAGGATTCAAGCAAGCCGGGCCGGAGACGGCTGTAATGCCAGAAACCGGTCCCCGGAAGCTTGTTTCCTTTCCAGTAAAGAATTGGCTTGGTAGTTTGGTCTACCCTGTTCCCATGATGCACTGGGCCAGGGACAGACTAATTTGCATATAGCCAGGTTCTGAACTGGGATGGTGCAGTGAGCTAAAAAAACGGTGAGGGATCAAGCCCTGATCTGTTGACTGGGTAGGAGTGTTCTGATTAACTCAGATACTCTGTCCATCACCACCCCCTTTTTGAAATTATTTTGGCCACCATAAGTGTGGAAGGGTATGCTCAGATGTGAGTCCCTTGCTCACTGCACCATCAGGATTCAAGCAAGCCGGGCCGAAGACGGCTGTAATGCCAGAAACCGGTCCCCGGAAGCTTGTTTCCTTTCCAGTAAAGAATTGGCTTGGTAGTTTGGTCTGCCCTGTTCCCATGATGCACTGGGCCAGGGACAGACTAATTTGCATATAGCCAGGTTCTGAACTGGGATGGTGCAGTGAGCTAAAAAACGGTGAGGGATCAAGCCCTGATCTGTTGACTGGGTAGGAGTGTTCTGATTAACTCAGATACTCTGTCCATCACCACCCCCTTTTTGAAATTATTTTGGCCACCATAAGTGTGGAAGGGTATGCTCAGATGTGAGTCCCTTGCTCACTGCACCATCAGGATTCAAGCAAGCCGGGCCGAAGACGGCTGTAATGCTAGAAACCGGTCCCCGGAAGCTTGTTTCCTTTCCAGTAAAGAATTGGCTTGGTAGTTTGGTCTGCCCTGTTCCCATGATGCACTGGGCCAGGGACAGACTAATTTGCATATAGCCAGGTTCTGAACTGGGATGGTGCAGTGAGCTAAAAAACGGTGAGGGATCAAGCCCTGATCTGTTGACTGGGTAGGAGTGTTCTGATTAACTCAGATACTCTGTCCATCACCACCCCCTTTTTGAAATTATTTTGGCCACTATAAGTGTGGAAGGGTATGCTCAGATGTGAGTCCCTTGCTCACTGCACCATCAGGATTCAAGCAAGCCGGGCCGAAGACGGCTGTAATGCCAGAAACCGGTCCCTGGAAGCTTGTTTCCTTTCCTGTAAAGAATTGGCTTGGTAGTTTGGTCTGCCCTGTTCCCATGATGCACTGGGCCAGGGACAGACTAATTTGCATATAGCCAGGTTCTGAACTGGGATGGTGCAGTGAGCTAAAAAACGGTGAGGGATCAAGCCCTGATCTGTTGACTGGGTAGGAGTGTTCTGATTAACTCAGATACTCTGTCCATCACCACCCCCTTTTTGAAATTATTTTGGCCACCATAAGTGTGGAAGGGTATGCTCAGATGTGAGTCCCTTGCTCACTGCACCATCAGGATTCAAGCAAGCCGGGCCGAAGACGGCTGTAATGCCAGAAAACGGTCCCCAGAAGCTTGTTTCCTTTCCAGTAAAGAATTGGCTTGGTAGTTTGGTCTGCCCTGTTCCCATGATGCACTGGGCCAGGGACAGACTAATTTGCATGTAGCCAGGTTCTGAACTGGGATGGTGCAGTGAGCTAAAAAACGGTGAGGGATCAAGCCCTGATCTGTTGACTGGGTAGGAGTGTTCTGATTAACTCAGATACTCTGTCTATCACCACCCCCTTTTTGAAATCCTGTTATCAAACAGGCATGGCATCCTCACACCTTTTCTTCTACCATGCGGTCCACACCTGGAAACCACACTTTGGACTGCAGCCGTGCCTTGGTTTTCTTTACTCCCTGGTGGCTGTGGTGGGCCCGATTGATTGTCCTTTTCCTGAGTTTTGCTGGTATCACCAGTCGGGTGCCCCTGAGGATTACTCCATTGACGGCTTCACTTAGCTCTTCACAGCATCTCCATATGCGTTCACGGTATTCTCGTTCCTCTCCTTTTAACCGGCCAGATCCTTGCTAGAACCACTTCCATTGATGGTCAGGGAGCAACCTCTTCACGGCCTGTAAACACCCATCTTGTCTGGCGGGCTCCTGTATTTCTTCTAATGACAATGCCTGGGGGCATGCCCCCTCCACAATCTGTCGCACGAACAGCTCTGTTCCATTGTCCACCTCTCCCTTGCTTCCAGCGTGCAGAGCTATGGGGTGCCTTGACATGTAGTCCGCGGGGTTGTTTGCCCCGGGACGATAAACCACTTCAAACCTATAATGTTGGATCTGCCTGTTAATAGCGATGTCAACAGCTTGTGATCTGTGACTACCGTAAACGTATGTCCACACAGGTAAATGTCAAAGTGTTGGCATGCCCATCATATTGCCAGCGCCTCACGCTCAATCTGAGCATACCTCATCTCCACTGCCTTGAGCGCTCTACTGGCATACGCGATTGGCACCCGGGCACCTTGTGCGTTCTTCTGGAGGAGTACCGCTCCCAACCCCACTGGGCTGGCATCCACTATTAGCTTTGTTGCTGTCCCACTTTTGATGCCGTTGAATGCTCGTCCCTCTTCGTCTGTCCAATGCCACGGCACATCTTTCTTTGTTAGCCTGCGGAGGGGTTCCGACAGGGTTGCTAGGTGTGGAATGAAACGGCCACAATAGTTAGCCATCCCCAAAAAGCTTCTGACCTCTGACTGTGTTTGGGGAATGGGCGCTACCCTGATGGCCTCCACCTTCCCTGGATCCACCTGTCGGCCTTTCGCTGTGAACCGGTATCCAAAGAATTCGGCCTCATTGTCATAAAAGTCACACTTTGCTCTGTGTAGTGTCAGGCCCTGTTCGACAAGCCTCTTGAGGGTAGGTCTTAGCTGAACATGGGGCCCCTTTAGTGATTTGGAGAAAATGAGAATGTCGTCGCTGACATTGATCACGCCCACCAATCCTGACAAAGCTTCTCTCACTGCCTCCTGGAATACCTCGGGTGCAGATGATACCCCAAAGCTCAGGCGTTTGAACCGGCGTAGCCCTACATGTGTCGAGAATGCTGTTATATATCGACTCTTCTCCGCTAACACCAGCTGATGGTAGCCTGAGTTGAGGTACACTTTGGAGAATCATTGCGCCCGTTGATGTCCGCCACAATCTCGTCTATTGTTGGAGTGATGTGTCTCTCTCTGCATATCACCTTGTTGGGTAGCCTCATGTCCACGCATAGTCTGATTTCCCCAGGCTGTTTGGGCTTTGGTGCTTTTAACAACATCGATACCCAAGGCGTCAGTCCCATTACTTTTTTTATCACTCCCTACTTCTCCAGACGATCCAGTTCAGCTTCCACCAGTGGACAAAGATGAAAAGGTACCCTGCGGTGTCGGAGAGTGACTGGCTTGTCGGTGTCATCAATGTGGGACTGAACCTCTACTCCCTTCAGACATCCCAATCCCCGGAAGAGTTTGGAAACTCCTCCAGCACCGCTTCCACCTGCGACTGATGTATGTGGCTTGCAAACATTACTAGCCCCAGATCCTTAGCGGTATGGCAACTCAGCAGCGACCCTGCCCAGTCACAGGTGACATATAACCTTGTGAATGATGTTCTGTCCTGATGTTTGACGTCAACTGCAATTACCCCTTGGAAGGGAATTGGTGTGTGTCCTCCATAGGTGAGTATTTTGGCTGTAGTTGGCATCAATCGCAGTTTGGGTCATAGCTCAGGGATGCTCTGTGTCAATGAGCATTTGAATGCAATTATTTACTATCCATATCTGACACAGCGTTGGCTGTCTTCTTGTGGTGTTGGCTCCACGAATGTTCGATACTACAAAGACATTGTCATCATCCCCGTCTTCGGCTACCGTTCTGACACCTACTATCCAGCTCCTCCACCTCCTGGACAGTCTTGGCGCTCCTCAGGAACCTCTGGCCTTTGGCACGACTTGTACCAGCTCTCGCCGCACTTTGGCACATCTTCACAAAATGACCATATTTGTTACACTTGAGACACTGTCACCACTGCGCCGGGCATCCACTCTGGGAATTATTCGCTTTCCTGCAGTTCCTGCACCCTTGCTTCTTCTATCACACCTCGGTGCCTGTGTTGGGGCCTGCTCCTCTGGTGTAAGTTTTCCTGATAGTATTCACCCTTTCCTCCTTGATGGGTGCTGGATATAGGGGTTGGGGGCTCATGGATCTCTTAGCCAATGCCACCTCCAACTCTCCAGCCCTGACACCCGCCAGGTCATGTGATCTCCCCAGGACCAAGATATCATCCAACTATATACCAGGCTGTCGTGATATCAGCTTCTGCAACTCTAGAGATTTGCACCCCACTATGAGTTGCGCCCTTGTCTCCAACTGCTGGTCAGTTCCTACGCAGGTGCTCGCCAGCTTCCTCAGACGTGTGAAAAATATATCAATCGACTCGTCCTCCTTCGGTTTGGCCTGGCGAAGCTTGAAGTGTTCAAAGTCTGGATTAACCTGCGGGTCAAAATGCCGGTTTAGGACTCTGATGGCCTTCTCATAGTTGTTGCCGTCTCCCATTGTAGTGCTCATCCCTCCCCCATGGTGGAGTGCTTCACAACATTGTCTGTTTCTCTAGTTGCCACAAAGTAGTTCTCCAGCTGATCTATCCATTTTCGCCACCTCTGCACCTCTGTAGCCGGGTCTGCTAACTGGCTATATTCATGGAGGTATCACAAAAGCTTTATCCTTTGGAGAAAATATAATCTTATGCAATTAGGTTGTCTAAATATTGTGTCATAATTGTGTGTTAGATAGCGATGATATTATGTATTATTGTCTTTAGGATTATTTGTGTATTTTAACTGTTTCTTAATCAATAAATTGACTTTGTACTTTTTTACAACTGATGTTGTCAGGATTATCTATTAAGAATATATGGTCTCACTTCCAATGTATGCAGGTGGTGTGAGTGATTGCGAATGAGTGGTACATCTTGATTAAATAGGAGACATAAGAGTACATTTTCTCCAAAGGATAAAGCTTTTGTGATACTTTGGTATATTACCCTATTCCTTTGGATAGAAGGGGGTTCCTCTTAATTTTTTAATAAATTCATGGAGGGCCTTAACTGTCATCCATCCTGGCCTGCCCCCAGCAGCTCCCGCATCCTGGGGCGCAGCCTGTGGTGTCGTCATGGTTGCCTGAATGTCACCATTACTTCGTGGCCTGGCTTGCTAGACCATGCACCACCCCACCTGGTGTCTCCAGCCAAAACTGGCTCCCCTCTGGGCTTCTTGCTGCAGGAGCGCACCTATCTGCCCCTCCATTGTGATCCAGGGGCCTAAAATGCTGCCGGTGAGTGTGGTGCACTCCCCCTCACTATCCTACATCATCAGCCGAGGCACAGTGCCTTCCCCTTGCTCCTCGCCTCCTCTTCAAATGCTCACCGAGCACCCTAGCCGCGTCTTCTGCATACAGCACATGCGCGCCGCTCAGAGGGCCACACATGCAACTCTTAAGAGACAGACTGCCGTAGGCTTCCTCACTGCCCATGGGCCCGATTCACAGAACTAACTTAAGACAAAATCCTAAACTTACTACCATTTTGGTATTCACAGAAGGCACTTACTCATTTTGGTATTCACAGAATGCACTTACTCATTTTGGTATTCACAGAAGTTAGGAGTCCTAACTTTAGGACTCTTAAATGCCTTCTGTGAATACCGAAAGTCTTAAAGTTAGGATTTTTCTCAATTTAGTAGTAGTAAAGTTAGGACTCCTAACTTTAGGACTCCTAAATGCCTTCTGTGAATACCGAAAGTCTTAAAATTAGGATTTTTCTCAATTTAGTAGTAGTAAAGTTAGGACTCCTAACTTTTGGACTCCTAAATGCCTTCTGTGAATACCGAAAGTCTTAAAAAAAATTTTTTCTCAGTTTAGTAGTAGTAAAGTTAGGACTCCTTACTTTAGAACTCCTAAATGCCTGCTGTGAATACTGAAAGTCTTAAAATTAGGATTTTTCTCAATTTAGTAGTAGTAAAGTTAGGACTCCTAACTTTTGGACTCCTAAATGCCTTCTGTGAATACCGAAAGTATTTAAATTAGGATTTTTCTCAGTTTAGTAGTAGTAAAGTTAAGAAAAATCCAAATTTTAAGACTTTTGGTATTCACAGAAGGCATTTAGGAGTCTGAAAGTTAGGAGTCTTAACTTTACTACTACTAAATTGAGAAAAATCCTCATTTTAAGACTTTCGGTATTCACAGCAGGCATTTAGGAGTTCTAAAGTAAGGAGTCCTAACTTTACTACCACTAAACTGAGAAAAAAACCAATTTTAAGACTTTCGATATTCACAGAAGGCATTTAGGAGTCCAAAAGTTAGGAGTCCTAACTTTACTACTACTAAATTGAGAAAAATCCTAATTTTAAGACTTTCGGTATTCACAGCAGGCATTTAGGAGTTCTAAAGTAAGGATTCCTAACTTTACTTCCACTAAACTGAGAAAAAAACCAATTTTAAGACTTTCGGTATTCACAGAAGGCATTTAGGAGTCCAAAAGTTAGGAGTCCTAACTTTACTACTACTAAATTGAGAAAAATCCTAGGGGTATATTACCAACAACTAGCGATAATTTTTGTCTCTAACTTGTTTAGAGACAAAACTTATCGCCGCAAATCGGCGATTTTTATCGCAGATAAACCTTGCTATTAGCAAGGTTTATCGCAAATGCGATAAAAAACGGCCGCAATGCATGAATATCGCTGAAAAGTCAGCGATATTCATGCATTATCGAGCAAATGCTCTTAGCCATGTTATCCACCTCCCATTGGATAACATGGCTAAGAACTGCTCAGGGCAGGTGTTAGCTTTTGGAGATATTCGTGCTTAGCGCGAATATCTCCAAAAGTTGGTAATAGGAGATAGCGATGTTAGCGACTGTTTCCAGTGGCTAACATCTTGGCACGGCCACTTTGCATGTCATTAGTGATAAATATCACTGACATGCAAAGTGGGGCCCATGATGGTCGCTATCTCCTATTAGCTGTCGCTAACTGGTGTTAGCGACAGCTTGGTAATAGGGAGATAATTTTATCTCCGCTTTCTTGGCTTTTAAAGCCAAAAAAGCGGAGATAAAACCCCTTGATAATATACCCCCTAATTTTAAGACTTTCGGTATTCACAGAAGGCATTTAGGAGTCCTAACGTTAGGAGTCCTAACTTAACTACTACTAAATTGAGAAAAATCCTAACTTTAAGCCTTTCGGTATTCACAGAAGTCATTTAAGATTCCTAAAGTTAGGACTCCTAACTTCTGTGAATACCGAAATGAGTAAGTGCATTCTGTGAATACCAAAATGAGTAAGTGCCTTCTGTGAATACCAAAATGGTAGTAAGTTTAGGATTTTGTCTTAAATTAGTTCTGTGAATCGGGCCCCATGTCACTGCCGCCAGCACATACGTGCGTACACCTTACGGCCCTTCTCGTCCCCCAAAGGCCTCCGGACTTCAAATGCCGCGCACCGACAGCAGCGGATTTTACTTCCTGCTTCGCGCCTTCGTGCTGCCACCAACGCTGACCTGCTTTGCGGTAGGCAGGCACGTGTGTGCGCATGTGGTCCTCACACCACCCTCGTCACCAGTGTGATGGTTCTGCTGCAGGGGTTGGGTCCCTGGGCATGCGGCTGGTGGGGGGGGGGGGTTCAGCCAACTGCTAAAAGGAATAGTGGTAGGGGAGGCCTAACTCTGCTGCAGCAGCAATAAGGGACACATGCACACCGTTCCCTGGTCTGCGCTGTCAGCCATATGCGCTGATGTGACTGTTTCTTTATACTCCCTGGTCCGAGCCCAATCCAAGGAGTTGGGGTGCAACAATGTAGTGCCGTGGCCTGGTGGCGCACTACATCATTGTATACATGCAACGGCCATTGTCCATAGGCACTCGTACAGTGTGTGATGATAGTCACTGCAATGTTAGTCATCATGCATGGCTGCAGTCAGTGTGCACTGCCACATTCATTTAACAGAGTAATTAGTTTACAGCGTAAAGGTGTGCAGTTCTAAAGTCCTAGCTCTACTGCACATGGATTGCAGCAATGCAGTGTCACTGAGCAGTGCAACAGCCAGTGAGTAGTGTTAAAGCCAATTACCAATGTAGCATTGTGCAGCATAAAAATCAGCGCACTTTGCTGAAGTTTGGTCGTATTCAATACTGCACCGTGACGCATGGAGTGTGTGGTTCTAAATATAACGTACTGGGATACACTTCAGTAATTCAGCAAGAGCATGATGCTGTGTAGACAGTTCTACCAAGTCTGCCTCACTGAATTATTACATATATTGAGCAGTGTTAGTCATGGCAACCGAATCTCTGATAACAGGATATTCAGTGTATAGCCTAAAATGCCTGCGCTGCTCGTAATGCACTACTGGATGTGTTCTACAAACAGTGTGCAGCCGTAATTGGCGAAGTGATACACTGGTAAATGTCCAATGCCGTGGAAGGGCCATTTGCTACGGCCACTGTGAAGAGCCATATTGAATTCTAAATTAAGTGAGCAGTTTACAAATTGGTTAGCCTTTCCACAGATAGTGAGCAGTGCTACAATACATGACCTGTGTTGCAGATAGTGTGCGTTGCTGTAAACTATGCTCTTTAGTCCGGTTAGCTTGAACTGCAGCGGATTGTGCAGTGCACCAGTTGAGTGCCATACATAGTTTAAAGTGCCACAGAGTGTAGTGCTACAACCAGTGTGCAGTGCTACACAGTGTGCAGTGCTACAGTTGATAAATACTGTGGGCCCAATTCACAGAACTAACTTAAGACAAAATCCTAAACTTACTACCATTGTGGTATTCACAGAAGGCACTTACTTATTTCGGTATTCATCCAAGTTAGGACTCCTAATTTTAGGACTCCTAAATGCCTTCTGTGAATACCAAAAGTCTTAAAGTTAGGATTTTTCTCAGTTTAGGAGTGGTAAAGTTAGGACTCCTAACTTTAGGACTCCTAAACTGAGAACATTCCTAACTTTAAGACTTTTGGTATTCACAGAAGGCATTTGGGAGTACTAAAGTTAGGAGTCCTAACTTTACTACTCCTAAACTGAGGAAAATCCTAATTTTAAGATTTTCGGTATTCACAGAAGGCATTTAGGAGTCCTAAAGTTAGGACTCCTAACTTCTGTGAATACTGAAATGAGTAAGTGCCTTCTGTGAATACCAAAATGTTAGTAAGTATAGGATTTTGTCTTAAGTTAATTCTGTGAATCGGGCCCACAATTCTGCGACTTGTGTACATTGCTACTGTGGCCAGTGTGCATCACTACCAACGGTGCAGTGTTCACGTCCTCACACATTGCAGATCTAAATGGAGTGTTAGCGTGCATGCTTCAATCATTTCACAGTGAAACACCTGAATGTACACATTTTGGTCGAAACTTTACTGCCTATGATGCTCTTCTGCTTTGCAGCAATAATATTTTTCTAAGTGTAGTCTTATTTCTAGAACACTTTTTAGATCCTTTAATGTAGTTTCCCCCCCGCAAAGAAAATCAAACAAGATTTCTCTAGGAAAAAAAACACTAACGCCCTATCATGGCGATTTCCACGTAGTGCGTACTACATATTACTGAAACTTGCATTGTATGTCCCAGCTATTCTGCTGTAGGAGAAAAAAAAACATGTTTGCATGTTCCTCTTCTATGCTGCTCTCTGATTCCACCTCCACTGGTTGCGCTTTAACCCCGTTGGTGCTCATGACTGCCCCCGGCCATCATGAGTCACAGTGGGCGTGTGCACACAACGGCCAGGGACCGTCCGAACCACTCCCAAGAATGGAATGTCCAGCACCGTGGCGTATTACAATACAGCCTTTGAAATTAGGTGAACCTTGTCCTGTAATCAAGTGCATTTCTCCTCCTCATTTTTCTTCCTTGTGACTATGCAGCTCTTATCCTCACTCTCCGTCCTTGTGCCTCATGCGTCTAGCATACTCACTCTCCTACTTTGTGGCTCATGTTTCTCATCTTCTCACTCTCCTTCCTTGTGCTTCATGCTGCTCTTCTCCTCACTTTCCTTACTTTTGCCTCATGCAGCTCTTCTCCCTCTACTTCCTTGTGCCGCATGAAGCTCTTCTTACTCTCCTTCCTCGGGCCTCACACTGATCTTCACCTCCTCACTTTCCTTTGTTGTGCCTCCTCACTCTCGTTCCTTGTGCCTCATGCTACTTTATTCTCATCCTCCTTCCTTCTGCCTCACGCTTCTTGCCTCCTCAGTCACCTTCCTTGTGCCTCATGCTTCTCTTCTCCTCACTCTCCTTCCTTGTGCCTCCTGTTGCTCTTCTCATCACTCTCCTTCCTCGTGTTTTGTGCAGCTCTTCCCACTCTCCTTCCTTTTGCCTCACACTTCACTTCTCCTCACTCTCCTTCCTAGTGCCTCAGGCTGATCTTTGCCTCCTCAATCTCCTTCCTTGTCCCTAATGCTGCTCTACACCTCCTCACGCTCCTTCCTTGTGCCTCACGCTGCTCTTCACCTCCTCACTCTAGTTCCTTGTGACTCACGCTGCTCTTCACCTCACTCTCCTTCCTTGTGTCTCAGCTTGCTCTTATCCTCACTGTCAGTCCTCGTGCCTCATGCAGCTCTGCTCACTCTCCCTCCTTGTGCCTCATGCAGCTCTTCTCACTCTCCTTCCTCATGCCTCACGCAGATCTTCTCTTCACTCTCATTCCTCATGCCTCACACTGGTCTTCGCCTCACTCTCCTTCCTTGTGGCTCACACTGTTCCCTGCCTCCTCACTCCCCTTCCTTGTGCCTCACACTGATCTTTGCCTCCTCACTCTCCTTCCTTTGTCCCTTCCGCTGGTTTTGCCTCCTCATTCTACGTCCTTGAGCCTCATTGCTGCTCCTCTCATCACTCTCCTTCCTTTTACATCACTCTGCTCTTCTCTCTCCCAGTACTTGTGCCTCACACGGCTCTTCTCCTCAATCTCCTTCCTTTTAGCTCATGCTGCTCTTCTCATCACTTTGCTTCCTTGTGCCTCACACTGTTCTTCTCCTCAACCTCCTTCCTTCTGCCTTACACTGCTCTTGTCATCACTCTCCTTCCTTATACCTCATGCTGCTCTTCTCATATCTCTCCTTCCTTCTGAGTCACGCTGCTCTTCTAACTCTCCTTCCTTGTGCGCCATGCTTCTCTTCTCCTCACACTCCTTTCTTGTGCCTCACACTGCTCTTCTCACTCTCCTTCCTTGTACCTCACGCTGCTCATTGCCTCCTCACCCTGCTTCCTTGTGCCAGATGCTGCTCTTCACCTCCTTACTCTCCTTCCTTGTGCCTCATGCTGCTCTTCGCATCCTCACTCTCCTTCCTTGTGCCTCATGCTGATGTTTGCCTCCTCACTGTCCTTCCTTCTGCCTCATGCAGTTCTTATCCTCACTGTTCTTCCTTGTGCCTCATGCTTCTCTTCACCTCACTCTCCTTCCTGGTTCCTCACGCTGCTCTTCTCCTCACTCTTCTTCCTCATGCCTCTTGCAGCTCTTCTCCTCATTCTCCTTCCTTGTGTCTCATAAAGCTCTTCTTACTCTCCTTCCTCGTGCCTCACAATGCTCTTCTCCTCATTCTTCTTTCCTTGTGCCTAATGCTGCTCTTTGCCTCCTCACTCTCCATCCTTGTACATCGCGCTGCTGTTCGCATCCTCACTTCTTTTCTCGTGCCTCATGCTGATCTTCACCTCCTCACTCTCCTTCCTTGTGCCTCATGCTGCTCTTATCCTCACTCTCCTTCCTTTTGCCTCACGCTTTCTCTCCTCACTCTCCTTCCTTGTGCCTTATGCTGCTCTTCTCCTCACTCTCCTTCCTTGTGCCTCACACAGCTATTCTCACTCTCCTTCCTCATGCCTCACACAGCTCTTCTCCTCACTCTCCTTCCTCGTGACCTTTCGCTGATCTTCTCCTCACTCTCCTTCTTCGTGCCACATGTTGATCTTCGCCTCCTAACTCTCCTTCCTTGTGCCTCCCGCTGCTCTTCACCTCCTCACTCTCCTTCCTTGTGCCTTCTGCTGCTCTTTGCCTCCTCACTTTCCACCTTGTGCCTCATGCTGCTCTTCTCATCGCTTTCCTTCCTTATGCATCACGCTGCTTTTCTCTCTCTCAGTCCTTGTGCCTCACACAGCTCTTCTCCTCAATTTCCTTCCTTGTGCCTCATGCTGCTCTTCTCCTCAATCTACTTCCTTGTGCCTCACACTGATCTTCACTTCCTCACTCTCCTTCCTTGTGCCTCACGCTGCTCTTCTCATCACTCTCCTTCCTAATGCATCACGCTGCTCTTCTCTCTCCCAGTCCTTGTGCCTCACACTGCTCTTCTCCTCAATCTCCTTCCTTTTGGCTCATGCTGCTTTACTCATCACTCTCCTTCATTGTGCCTCATGCTGCTCTTCTCCTCAATCTCCTTCCTTGTGCCTCACACTGATCTTGCCTTCTCACTCTCCTTCCTTGTGCCTCATGCAGCTCTTATCCTCACTCTCCTTCCTTATGCCGCACGTTGCTCTTTTCATCACTCTCCTTCCTTAAACCTCACGCTGCATTTCTCATCACTCTTTTTCTTTGTGCGCCATTCTGCTCTTCCCACTCTCCTTCCTTGTGCCTCACACTTCACTTCTCCTCTCTTTCCTTCCTAGTGCCTCAGGCTGATCTTTGCCTTCTCACTCTCCTTCTTTGTGCCTAACGCTGCTCTTCGCCTCCTCACTCTCCTTCCTTGTGCCTCATGCTGCTCTTCTCCTCAATCTACTTCCTTGTGCCTCACACTGATCTTCACATCCTCACTCTCCTTGCTTGTGCCTCACGCTGCTCTTCTCATCACTTTCCTTCCTAATGCATCAAGCTGCTCTTCTCTCTCCCAGTCCTTGTGCCTCACACGGCTCTTCTCCTCAATCTCCTTCCTTTTGGCTCATGCTGCTCTACTCATCACTCTACTTCCGTGTGCCTCACGCTGCTCTTCTCATCAATCTCCTTCCTTGTGCCTCACACTGATCTGAGCCTCCTCACTCTCCTTCCTTGTGCCTCACGCAGCTCTCATCCTCACTCTCCTTCCTTGTGCCTCACACTGCTCTTCTCATCACTCTCCTTCCTTAAACCTTGCGCTGCTCTTCTCATCACTCTCCTTCCATGTGCCCCACACTTCACTTCTTCTCACTTTTCTTCCTAGTGCCTCAGGCTGATCTTTTCCTACTCACTCTCCTTCCTTGTGCCTAACACTGCTCCTCACCTCCTCACTCTCCTTCCTTTTGCCTCGTGCTGCTCTTCCCATCCTCTCTCTCCTTCCTTGTGCCTCTTGCTGATCTTTGCCTCCTCACTTTCTATCCTTGTGCCTCATGCTGCTCTTATCCTCACTCTTCTTCCTTGTGCCTCATGCTTCTCTTCTCCTCACTCTCCTCCCTTGTGCCTCATTCTGCTCTTCTCCTCACTCTCCTTGGTCGTGGCTCATGCAGCTCTTCTCCCTCTCCTTCCTCGTGCTTCAGGCAGCTCATCTCCTCACTCTCCTTCCTCGTGCCTCACACTGCTCTTCGCCTCCTTACTCTCCTTCCTTGTGCCTTCTGCTGCTCTTCGCATGCTCACTCTCCTTCCTTGTGCCTCATGCTGCTCTTCGCCTCCTCGCTTTCCTTCCTTGTGCCTCATGCTGCTCGTCTCATCAATCTCCTTCCTTATGCATCACGCTGCTCTTCTCTCTCTCAGTCCTTGTGGCTCACACGGCTCTTGTCCTCAATCTCCTTCCTTTTGGCTCACGCTGCTCTGCTCATCACTCTCCTTCCTTGTGCCTCACGCTGCTCTTTGCATCCTCACTTTCCTTCCTTGGGCCTCATGCTGATCTTCGCCTCCTCACTCTCCTTCCTTGTGCCTCATGCTGTTCTTATCATCACTGTTCTTCCTTGTGCCTCATGCTTCTCTTCCCCTCACTCTCCTTCCTTGTGCCTCACGCTGCTCTTCTCCTCACTTTTCTTCCTCGTGCCTCACGCAGCTCTTCTCCTTACTCTCCTTCCTATTTATTTTTATTTTTTTTCTTATTTTTACAGTTACAAGTCATGGCAATTTCATAGTTTGGGAATAAAGGACAGAAATAAGAGTAATAGGTAACAAAGCAGTAGCAAAAAGGTTGATAAGCAAGCAAAAATAAGTAACATAATTTAGTCTAACCATTCGGAAATAGGAGCCCACGTTTTTTGCCTGAGTGCTCTTCTCTTATGTCCTTTCAATCTATTTACAGAGGACTCCATATTATAGATAGAGAGAATCCTTGATCTCTAAATTATAAATGTAGGTGAGTCAGGACTGATCTGTTTGAGCGGTGATACACAATCAAATACAGGCCATAGCGATAAATACAAATCTAACCTCAGGTCTTGCCCTTATATTCTCTCCCCCATTAAAATGAATGCCCAAGATTACCAGTTCTGGCGTTCTTGCAAGCGGGATCCTCAAAACTGTATTATAGAAAGATTCGACATCTGCTACACTTGCTCCCTCAAATACCTTGTGCACCTCCCCATTTCGCAACCTTTCGAGGAGAGTATTAAAGGTCAAACAGGGACATATAATGTTGGGTTCTTAGGCTTCCTGTTGTTAAAGTCTCACTTATTAAAGCGATTGAGTCTTCTATATTTATCCCCTCCTTTCCAAATTTCTCCTCCCATTTAGTATTCTGACTACATAAATCATTGGGGAGAGCTTGCAGTAATGTCTTATAGATTGTCCCATATCAGTGATTTTCTACTTATTGTCTCCACCAGAGATATTTTTTCTAAATTAGCTGTAGTGCCTTGTACATTTGTCCCCATGAATCTCCGAACCTGCAAATATTTGAAAAAATCTCTTTTATCTAACCCAATTTGTTCTAGTAAGAAGGTAAATGTTTCTATTTGACCTTTATCATAGATATCCCCTAAGACATTAGTCCCAACATTGCCCCATCGGAATGTTGTTTGATCTTGAAAAATTGGGGGTAGAACACCACACGCCAAGAAGGAAATATTACCTACTGGCGGTCGCCAGTAGGTATATATAGTTAGGATTTTTTCTCTATGGGTTTTTTGAAAATTCTATGTCTAATAACTTTGGCGTTTGTGGACGGAATCGGCTGAAATTTTCAGGAAAATGGCACATTTTGTTTCTGAGCAGCCCTTGAAAATTTGGGGGGGGTTCGTCCAGTGGGGGCCGAGAAAAAAGGGGGGTCCCAAAACGTGTTTTTAACATTGAGTTTTCCATAGGGCGGTTGGCCTCACTTTTAGCCCGAACGGCTGAATGGATTTGCACGAAACTTGGCAAAATTGTAGGGACTGGTAGCCCGATGTGCCTTTTGTAGGTCTCAATATATGTGCTCCAGTGGATTTTGAGAAATTAACGTTTAAAAAAAGATATATATCTGTAACAGCGGACCGGTTAGCGCTCTGGTTCGCGGACTTTTCGCGCAACGGAGCTTTGTGAAGCGAAGCTGATTGGTTCTCCGGCGTCTGTCAACATTCCAAACAGTCCGTAGCGGCCGCCATCTTGTCTCTCGGTAGGATCGAGAGACAAGAGGAGGTCAAAACAAAGGGGGAAATAACTATAAGGGGGCATAGTAGATCCTCGCTGACCCCCTAGGTTTGATGTGGAGGTTTTAAAAGGGCCCCGCGGGGCAAAAAAAAAACAAAATAATAATAATCGAACGGCTGAATGGATTTGCACGAAACTTGGCAAAATATTAGGGACTGGTAGCCCGATGTGCCTTTGCTAGGTCTCAATATATGTGCTCCAGTGGATTTTGAGAAATTAACGTTGAAAAAAAGATATATATCTGTAACAGCGCTCCGCTTCGCGTACTTTTCGCGTTACGGAGCTTTGCGAAGCTGATTGGTTCTCCGGCGTCTGTCAACATTCCAAACAGTCCGTAGCGGCCGCCATCTTGTCCCTCGGTAGGATTGAGAGACAAGAGGAGGCCAAAGCGAAGGGGGAAATGACCATAAGGGGGCATAGTAGATCCTTCCTGACCTCTTAGGTTTGATGTACCATTTTGCCAAGTTTGGTGTAATTCCGTTCAGCCATTCAGGCTGTAGACGTATGTAAATGTCCTATGGAAAATTGCATGGGGAAAACACATTTGAAAGTGTTGAAATTTAGAACCAATTAAAATGTTACTTTGGTTTTGTATTTGTGTGTGATGAAAGTTAATTGGTTATGTATATATGTCAAATGAGAGGAAACCACAGCCATTTTGTGATACTACTGTCTGAGGTACATTTGTGAGGAATTTTTGGTGGTGAATTTCTGGTGTTTGATTTACACAGTACTAACACTTCTGCTACTTTTAAAAAGGTGAGTTGTTAATTTGTAAGGGGAACTATGTTGTACACTTGAAGATAATTTGAAAAAAAATTTCAGTTATTTATTTGCAGTCCTTCTGTTATACTAAATACTTGATGAAGTTAGTTTTATATTATGTATTACTAAAAACGATAAATGAAAGTGATTATTTTTTTCTGCAATTTACAGCAAGCAATTTCAAAATAAAATGGCTCACAATGAAGAGACCGTGGCAATTTCTTTTGAATTGTCCACTACATTGATTGAAATTGAGAGCACCAATAATGAAATATTGTCACAAGGAGGACATGACTTGTATGATTCCATTAGATTGATTGAAATGGACAGCACCAAGAATGAAATATTGTCACAAGGAGATGACTTGAATGATTCCACTACATTGATTGAAATTGAGAGCACCAATAATGAAATATTGTCACAAGGAGGAGATGGCTTGTATGATTCCATTAGATTGATTGAAATGGACAGCACCAATAATGAAATATTGTCACAAGGAGGAGATGACTTGAATGATTCCACTACATTGATTGAAATTGAGAGCACCAATAATGAAATATTGTCACGAGGAGATGACTTGAATGATTCCACTACATTGATTGAAATGGACAGCACCAATAATGAAATATTGTCAGAAGGAGGAGATGACTTGAATGATTTTTTTGATCAATCTCTTGATGGCGAATTTATCGAGTGTTTGGAGACCATAGAGTTACAAGAATCATCATTGCAGACTTTTAATGAGGAGATTCCAGATGAGATGATTGAAGAGGAAATTACTGATGAGGACATGTTACTAGTTGTTTCAAATTTAGAAAATTCTGAAGAATAAATTTATATTTAGAAATCAAAAATTGTTTGAGACATTATTTATTTTTATTTTTAATTTATGAGGTTGTAGCGAAGTGATTGTAGTATAAAATGAGACTTATAGTATAGAGTGCAACATTTTTATGTTACATGGTAAGTTTACTCATATTTACTTCCCTTCTGCCACTATATTATCTCCAATGTGTATTTGACATGTCTTCTTCATCTCCGGCCTCCTTTCTCTCACTGTGTGTCTCCGATGCATCTTATCGCTGGTATTTTGTGTAATTACAGAAGAGAGTAAAATAAAATAGTTCGGAACGTGAAAAGGGGGCAAAGTAGAGTACTCCTCACCCCCTAGGCCTTTTTAGGCGGTCCCAAAAGGATCAGTTTCTGCTTTCCTGAGAGATTATGGTATGAGTTCCATATACCACAATAACTTGCATTACAACATGCAAGATATCTATCTCCTATTACCAACTTTTGGAGATATTCGCGCTAAGCGCGAATATCTCCAAAAAGTAACACCTGCCCTGAGCAGTTCTTAGCCATGTTATCCAATGGGAGGTGGATAACATGGCTAAGAGTATTAGCTCGGTAATGCATGAATATCGCTGAGTTTTTAGCGATATTCATGCATTGCGGCCGTTTATTATCGCATTTGCGATAAACCTTGATAATAGTAAGGTTTATCTTCGATAATTTCTGACGATGCTTAGTGGTAAAAAATTGGTTGGTAAGCATCGTTAGCGATAAATATCGCTTAACTTTGGTAATATGCCCCAACGTCTGTTAACGTTCGATTCGAAGGAAATGAGGAAGTGTTGAAAAACATTGTCTGCGCCATCTTGCCTTTTTTGAAATGCCACACTTTTGTCGTGCACGGCAGCCATTTTAGATGTCTTGACCAGACCCACTCTCTGCACGCTGTCGATTCGTAGCATGGCTCCTCACCCTCGTAAGCATCTCCCCCAGGCACTGGTCACCACCGCTCTCTGTCTTATGCATGGGCAATAAACCTTCCCCCATCTGCGCTGCTCTTCCCTGAGAATCACACTCTGTGCCCGCCCGACACCTCCCTTTCGCCCTATTCACTACCGCACCCTCTGACACTCCTCTTCCTCTGTGTCCGAATGTCCAGGCCGGTCCTAGGCTATCAGCTAGCCCTGCAGATGTAGTTTATGGCCCCAGCTGTAAAGAATCACCCCTCTTCAAAGGAGTTATAGTAGATCAAGGCCCACACCCGATGTGATCCGTCACAGCACACGCGTTCCTACTATCTGAAAACCATCCTGTATTGTGATTGGGGAGGGGACCGAGCCTGAAGCGGAAGATTCCAGGAATGACTCTTTGTACATCAAAGTTTTTACAATTATGTGTCACATTAAAAATATATAGCACTCCAACAAAGTAGTAGGAATATAAAACTTTAATAACATATAAATATATACAACAAAACAAAAACAGTAAAAACATTTAAACAACGAAGAGACCGTGGCAATTTCTTTTTAATTATCCAATAGATTTATTGAAATTGACAGCACCAATAATGAAATATTCTTGTCAGTAGCGGTCTGTTGTGCGAATAGTTCCAAGGCAGCAGAACGCGCTGAAATCTAGATGGCACGAAAGTGATGTCTAGTAAGTTGCCGCCCAGCAAAAAACGGCGTGGGGCGCCGCGGGGGTGAGTGAGTCCAGTAGGCACCACAGCTATTCTTACCGGCATTGCAGAATTACTGCTGGGGACAATGCCTGTGCTGTAGCAGGGTCACAGCAGAAACAAAAAGGATTCTGTTGAAGATGTTGTTGGTTTCAATTTGAAAACAGTTCTGGTGTCAACTGCTATGCTAATGTAGTGGTTAATGTTTTGTTTTCTCTAGAAAATGTAAAAGAGGGGGAGGCAGTCCAAAGTTCCGTTAAAAGGGCAAAGGAAAGGATCGGTGGTTTGAACTATCAGTCAAAAAGGGGAGGGGGTGCAATAATTTTTCCTACCGGGTCACACTGTGCTTTCACCGGAAGTGAGGTCTGCAGGATTGTAGTAATTCAAAGTGAGGCTGGCGCCAGCATGGGAGCGCCGACGTCCCGCGGATACAGTTTCGTCACTCCACGGGCGATCATGGCAGTCATTCCCCATCGGGGGTCGGAGACTCCCGCGGCTCCTCTAGAATCTTCAAGGTCGTGGAGGACTACGGTGGTGGAGTCAACCAGTGACCGGGCCATTTCTTTATGTTGGGCCCGCTCTTGCCAGGTCGACAGCCATTTTGAGAGTTCGGCAGCTACCGGCGATCGCGGGGTCACATGAGCGGACGGGCTCCACCCTGCCGGGCGAGACGTTGCAGCATGGCCACAGTGGAAGAACCGTTATCTAGGTCGTTCCGAAACTGTGCAGCACTGTAGTTGTTAGGATGCCACCGCCTGGAGCGCTGAGGGTGCAGCTGGGAAGCCTCCACCTGGGGAGGCGGGAGAGGCCTGTTCGCACCGTCTCTCCCTCCCAGTGCACCCCACGGCGTCTCGCTTGAGATTTGTTATGGCCGGACCAGGCGATGAGGACGAGGGGGGGGTCGGAGGCATGTGCAAGACATCCCCCTCCAGTGTTGTCGCAGCCATTATAAAAGAAAGAAGTGTCCCGTCCGTCTTCGGGCCGGGCTTCCGGTGGATGTCGGCCGGACGCCCCTGGCTCTGGCCCCATGAACGGGTTTCTTGGTTTATCGGCTGCAGCCGGATCCCGTCGGCCTCGGCCCCCCGACCGTTGGTGGTCGGACCGGAAGAGCATGTGGCGGGACTACCTGCAACTCTCAAGGGCCACCGCGGCCGGACTGGGAGAGAGAGGGGAGGGTCGAGGAGACATTCCCCCCCCCTGCAACTGTTCAGCGTTGTAAAGGCAATCCCCTGGCCGGGTCCCGCTGGTCTCGGCCTCTCCTCCGGCTACACCCTACGTTAGGATCTCCTGGCCGAGGCGTGGCAGCAGGACCTGCCTTATATGGGCTGCTCCCGGCTGGGCGTAGCCGGAACCCTGCCCCACCTTGGAAGTTTCCAGAGTGGGGGTGGATGTTCTACTGACTTGCATTTTCCCTAGTCTATCGATTTTTTTGGCGTGGCAGGCGGTGGGACAGCGAGGGGTGATTTGGTTTCTCTTACTGTTTTTCTGGTCTCTCACCACTGGCATATTTTAACGTTTTCTTGTTTCTAGGACATTAATAGGTTTTATCATTACGTTATGTTATCGTTTCTTTGTTCGTTGTTTAATAAAAGTTCATGTTCATCAGTGGCCTACTGATTTTCGTTTTCCTATTTTTTTTCTTTCCAGGTTGTTTCATGGTAAAGTTTCTGTTAACAGGATACAGTGATCACTTCGTTATTATTGCATATGTCCTTTTCACTAGGGGTGCTCTCTGGTCGGGCCAGATGACGTATCTCTAGTAAATGGTCCGGGTGAAAAAGGTGCATCAATCAGTGGGGAGTAGATAGGCATGACAGATTACAACGGGGGAGAACGGTCCGCATTACGTACCCTTTCACTACTTGCAAAGATTTTCCTACGTTTATTTGCAAACAGGGAATACCTCCAAAAAGAACTAATTCCCAAACAGTCAATGTTCGGACAATCAATCAATCAATGAGGAATGAAATAGGTACGACGTGTTAAAGGCTTGCGTTACCTACCCTTCACTATCTGCAAAGGGAGATAGAATATTCCTATTCTTCCTCGTTTGCAGGTAGAGAAGATCGTTAAGAGAATTAACTTCGAACAATTCAATGCTCGATTGAAACAATCAACAAGGGGTACTGTGAACACAAATGAACGCCGCTTATATACATACGCATTGCTATTTTCAACAGGTTGTTCCTAATGTTTCTATTTTAGCGAGGTCAAAAGAGATCCCATTAGTGGCCTACTGATTTTGCTCGATTCCTTTTGTTTTTTTACACGATTTTTCGCTATCTGCAAAGACTAAACAGAGTATTGCGACTCTGTGCTTGTTTGTAAATAGAGAATGAACCAAAGAGAACAATCAATCAAATGGAGAGAGAAGCAGGCACGACGGATTACAAAGGGGGAAAGGGCTGCGTTAACTACCCTTCACTATCTGCAAAGAGAGAGTACTCCTAATAGAAATGAGGGGTGGGGGGCAGCAATCAAAGCAGATCAGTGTGCATAAACACGAAAAAAAAAATTCTTACCACGTACTTGACATTCGACAGCTTATGATATTTGCTATTAAAAAACCATTGAAATTCACTGAAAAAACCATAGGTTATAGACCATATATAGTTAGGAATTAGCATTTACAAAACCTTGAAAATTCACTGAAAAAACCATAGGTTATAGACCATATATAGTTAGGAATTAGCATTTAAAAAACCTTATTTTACTCACACAAAACCATTGAAATTCCATATATAGTTAGTTGCACTAACTATATATTGCGCACCCGCAATCCACTGCTGATGATGTCACATATTACATCATTCATGACATGGTCAGTGACATCACTGATGACATCACTGATGACATCTCAAATGACATCACTGATGACATCTCATTTGACATCAATGACCACATCACTGATGATATCATTCATGTGACAATACAATGCATCTCCTCACATTTTAATATAACCTCTGTTTCACCCAGTGTTAAAAACAGAGTATAATTTTTGAAACCATTGACACACCAATACTAGTTACTACATACGTACTCACTGATTCCTACGTCTACACACACATTCACTCATTCACCCATACAATCATTCATACATACAATCACTCATGTTTACAACACAATCATATGCACTCATACACCTATACAGACACTCACACTCTGCCACTCATCCATGGAGTTACTCACACACCTAGTCAGTCCTGTAAAGAATCAATCACACTTCCATTTTCTACTCTATACAGTTAAACATAGAGCACCTTACGTTTTCAACCATATACTAACACATACTTACTCTCTTATACAATCATTGATACAAGTACACATTGATCTGTACAGAGTCACACACCTCCCATCCAGCCACACACACACTCAGTCTCCCATGCAAATACTTGGGCAATCAATCAATAACCCATATAGTTACTCATATAGCTACTGATCAACACATGCAGCAGTTTACAGAACAACAGACATAATGATGCACAAATTAAGACAGTTTAGTCACTAACCCATGCACTCAGTGAGACACATTTAATCACTCACTCATACATTCAGTCATGCACCTACTAAATCCTTCGTCCAGACACTTATACATCCACTCATTCTTCAATATGTAAGACATATTTTAACTTTACAGAAACATAGTCACTGGATGTTGTCATCAGTGATGTCACTGACCATGTCATGAATGATGTAATATGTGACATCATCAGCAGTGGATTGCGGGTGCGCAATATATAGTTAGTGCAACTAACTATATATGGAATTTCAATGGTTTTGTGTGAGTAAAATAAGGTTTTTTAAATGCTAATTCCTAACTATATATGGTCTATAACCTATGGTTTTTTCAGTGAATTTTCAAGGTTTTGTAAATGCTAATTCCTAACTATATATGGTCTATAACCTATGGTTTTTTCAGTGAATATATATATATATATATATATATATATATATATATATATATATATATATATATATATATATATATATATATATATATATATATATATGGCGGACTGCTGGTGCTGGGCTGAAATTTAAATAAAGAACATTTGCACCATCCTTGGGTCTTGCTGTTCCTGTTTTTCTGACTGGCTGTCAGTGTTTTGCTGGCTAAACTTCAGGAGCGCCACGTACCTCATATATATATATATATATATATATATATATATATATATATCATGCAGGTTCCAAATCCAACTAAATAGAAGGACATAGAGACGTCACACCAAGAGATCTTTGCACAAATCCTTTATTGTGCACTCGTAGAGCAAGAACGACGCGTTTCGGCGTAAGCCTTTTTCAAGTGGCCACCATTTTGAATTTTACCACTTATAAGTCCTTCTTTTGTGCCTAGACACATAAACATAAAGAAAATACTCGAATGTACAGAATAACTCATATTGTAACAGTGTTTCTCTATATACATATTATATGAAACATTTCAACATTGTGACCACATGGTATCAGTAAATGTATATGTATAAGGCTTTCGAGCGGATATTACATCGGACAAGAGCCTCGTGGTACGTTTCCTAGCAATCCTCATGGTGCGCGATACCGAACTACAGTGTCGCGTTGACTATCGGGAAATGGAGTACGCAGCATATCTCCTGGCAAGTATAGCGCGCTGCGCGATTCTGCACTACAGAATCGCATCGGCTCTCGGGAATTGAAGTCTACACCAAATGCGGGATTCGAGACCTTGGTCAAACATGTAAAATAACGTCTCCCCTTACTGGTGTTGTCAATACAATCCTTCATATCGGGCCAGGGGTATCATGCATTTATATGGGAGCTCCCTTATGTGCTCCTACGTGTCCCTAAGATGGTTAGTCAACATGTGGGTGCTCCCACCTCCGCGGGAAAGTTGCTAGATAAGGTGGCCGGTCTACTGTTCGAGTGCTATTAATCGGGAATGAGTGAAAGGTGAGATATTTTACAGTGAGTTTTGTGAAAATTATAATCCAATAAATTAATAACATATAATCAACAACCAACGTACATTTCTCCCTAGTGAGTATCGCGGGGCTCTCTATTGTAGCTATAAGGATGGTGGGAAGACTAGCATCTGTCCGATGCTCCACAATTGTGGCTGTTCTACCCACTCTTCTCTACTAGCCAAAGTATATGTGAAGAGAGCCTCAATGCTAAAATCGTGATAGTGATTACTATTAACAAACAAAGCTCATCATACTGCGGGTTAGCCGTTGCTCTGTTCTGTCACAGCTTCAGATGCCTATATGTGATGATAATTCTTCCCCATAATTGAGTCCCTTTGGAGTCTTACTTTCCATATCTATGATGTTCTTGGACTCTCTGACCCTCAGTTGTGCCTCCCGGTCTCCACCCCTGATGTTTCTGGGTATTTTATCTATGCCATAGAATCTCAGGCTCCCATTATTGCTTTTGTGGCTCTCTTCATAGTGGCGAGCCATTGGATAGCTGTGGTCCTTATTGGTGATTGCACGTAAGTGCTGCAGAATCCTTACTTTAAGTGGATGTTTTGTGCTACCCACGTACTGGAGGCCACAAGGGCACTCCAGCACGTAGACAGCAAATTCCGTATTGCAGTTTATCTGGTGTTTGATTGTTTTCATCTGACCTGTCCCTATCTTGTAATCTTTTCGAGATTTCCCATTGCGATCACATTTACAATTACCGCAAACGGAAAATCCATTCGGGATCGGCGGCCACTTCTTATTGGCTGGCTCACTTGGGTAGCTGTGCACTAATCTGTCTCTGAGGGATCGTGCCCTACGGTATGTTACCTGCGGTCTCGCACCTACTAACCCTCCAATAATGGGGTCAGATGCCAGTAGGCTCCACTTGGCTTTCATCACTTTTTCCAGGGCCCATGCTCCCCTACTGAAATTCATGATCATGCGTGGTGCATCAGGTTGGCTCCTATTTAGTATTCCTTTTCTTCTCTTATCACTGGTGGATGTTCTAAACAGGACTTCCTCATGTTTAAGACCTTGAATTTTACTGCAGGCAATTTTTAGGGTTTCATCCCCATATCCTCTTTGGGTGAACCGTTCAATCATTGCTTTCTGTTCACTCTCAAAGTCACTGTCGGTGCTGCAATTGCGGCGAGCCCTCAACAACTCCCCATAAGGAATACTTCTCTTTAGGGGTATTGGATGGTGGCTCGCCGCATGCAGCACCGCATTCCCAGCAGTTGCCTTACGAAACAGACGTGTAGTTAGGCCACCCTCTTTAACCTCAACTGCCACATCCAAAAATTCGCAATATGTATTGCTGATAGTGTATGTGAAACGGAGATTTAGGTCATTGATTCCTAAATGACTGTGTGTCTTGCTAATATCTCGGGGCCATTCCAAATTATAAAAAGGTCATCGATGTACCTGACCCACATTAGAATGTGGTCAGTGTACATCTCGGACTCCTGTGACCAGACGACCTGTTCCTCCCACCAGCCTAGGAAAAGATTCGCTAGGCTGGGGGCAAAACAAGTCCCCATCGTGGTCCCAGATCGTTGTCGGTATACCGCTTTCTCAAAGAGAAAAATGTTTTCCTGTAGACAGTACAGCATCATCGTTTTGAGCATTGCATTATGTTCATAACAATCCACATGTCGACTCCTCAAATAATGCATGCATGCTTCTACCCCTTTCACCTGGTTGATGCAAGTATAAAGTGAGCATATGTCCATACTGATCATGTAGCATCCCTCCTCCCATTCAAGATCATGTAATCTTTTTAGGAAATCTGTGCTATCCCTACAGTAGGAGTTCAGGTTCAGTACATATTCGTTCAAATATAGATCCAAGAACATGGATGTATTTTCCAACAGTCCCCCATTCGAGGACACGATAGGACGCCCTGGTGGTCTGGCGGGGTCCTTGTGAATCTTGGGGAGGAAATATATACAAGGGATACGTGGATTTTCTTTTTTCAGAAATTTGTATTCGTCCGTGTCCAGTAACCCGGTGTGGTACCAGCCACCAAGCAGTATGTGATAATCCTTTATTGTCTTTCTATATTGCTCCCAATTGATCAGTTCATAACAGGAGGTATCGTTTAGTTGTCTCATAGCCTCCAGCTTGTAGTCTTTATAGTTCATAACTACAACATTGCCCCCCTTATCGGAGGGCTTAATCACAATTGTGGCATCTTCCTCTAAGGTTTTAAGGGAGGTTCTTTGTTCTTTTGTCAAATTATCCCATTTGGAATTCTTAAAGTTTTTCCTGGTTTTTCTCAATTCTGCTATGACTGCTTGATTGTAGGCCTCTATATTGTCATACGGGACATTCGGATTGAATTTAGTCTTCAGTTTGAGGCCACTATGTTTCACTTGTTTGTTCCTTACACCACACTCTTGAAGAACTACATGATCACTTCTCTCATCCTCATCCGTGATCTCCAATTGGTACAAATTTCTTAAGAGTTCAATGTCTTGTACCTGTAGGTGTATATTTGGGGTCTCCATCAGGTCGGTCGTTTTTTGTTTTGTGTTGGATCGAGTTGCATATAGTTTCAGCAGTTTCAGTTTCCTAATGTAAAGGAATAGGTCCACCCTTGTATCGATGTAATCCAGGGTAATGCTCGGACAGAAGGACAATCCCAATTGTAGCAGTGATATTTCTATTGGGTTCAATAGTCTATCAGAGAGATTCACCACCATTTTATTCTCATCACCGGTGTCAGTAGTGGGTCTACACATTTTGTTATTCCTATGTCTCTTTTTTATTCGTCTTCTTCGACCGCTGTCCCGCGACCTCTTCCTCTTCCTCTTTTTACGTTTTTTCCCTTTGATGCCTGTCCTCTGGTTTGTACCCTGTTCTGTTGACCTTGGTCGCTCTTCTGTTTCAAAATTTCGAACTCGTGATGGAAAGTCAGGGGACGTACCCCTAAAGGGATCCCTGCGGTACGATCCTCTGCGTCTGTGCTGATATCGGAGCTTGACCCTGTGGATACCGTTGTCACTTTTTTATTTGACCAGTTGGCTCTGATGTTCCTTTGTGCTCTGTCGTACTTCTTAGCATATGTTAATATGCGCCCTTCAGAGTAATCTCGTTTATCCCTAAGGAACTTTCGTTGTTTTTTCTGCTTGATGATTTCTTCGTAATCTTGCAGTTTTTTCGGGAGCGATTTGATGAACTCCTCAAATCCTTTCTCTGTTTTGTGTTTATCCAATTCAGTCTTTAGACTCGATAATTCCTTTCGTGTGGTTTCTAAATCGATTTGTGCATATTTCACAAGCATTTTAAGCATGCCTTTGCATGTTTTGGCCATATACTGTGCCCAATCCGTAAGTAAGTCTTTATTAGGATTATCATAAGTTGGTACAATGCTTATCCTCAATCCTCTAGGGACTCTGCCGACCTCCACATAGTTGGTGAGAGAAGCAACTTCCCACCATTTATTGATTTCCCGCTTGCTCAGTCTTTCCAGAAGCGCTAGCTTTGTTTCAGCGTGGAGTCTCCGGTATTTTGAGCTGTACTGGTCGTCGCGCTAGCATGCACGATATCTTGCTCCTCGCTAAACAGTGACAGGGCTTCGGCTTTCCTCGCTGTCTCCCATTCACTCATCATTCAACAGCAGATCTCCTCGCGCCACAGTAGTTATACGTGACTGCCGCGTTTGCCTCCATACATTGATGTTTTGCGCGTATGATTAAGCGCTAGGGCAGAGGCACAGTAATATGTGTTCCGAGGAGTGTAGGGTCGGCAATCTTTCGTATCTCACACGAAACACGCTCCCCCCGCACTACCCTCACTTCATATACTGGCTTACCCGTCTTCTTCCAAGGTCTTCGATGGAAGGCGGTCGGAATCGCTTCAATCCTTTATGTACTCCATAAAATGCTGCTCGAGCGATCCTCAACCTGACAACGCTGGTGCCGTCGGTAGTAGCAGCCGCTACTCTTTACTTCATGCAGGTTCCAAATCCAACTAAATAGAAGGACATAGAGACGTCACACCAAGAGATCTTTGCACAAATCCTTTATTGTGCACTCGTAGAGCAAGGACGACGCGTTTCGGCGTAAGCCTTTTTCAAGTGGCCACCATTTTGAATTTTACCACTTATAAGTCCTTTTTTTGTGCCTAGACACATAAACATAAAGAAAATACTCGAATGTACATCTCTATGTCCTTCTATTTAGTTGGAATTGGAACCTGCATGAAGTAAAGAGTAGCGGCTGCTACTACCGACGGCACCAGCGTTGTCAGGTTGAGGATCGCTCGAGCAGCGTTTTTTGGAGTACATATATATATATATATATATATATAAATATTTATATTATTATAATATATATATTTAACATTTATATTAGAGACCTTGAACCTCCTTCGAATCTCTCTCCAGACCCCATAGGCTGATTTGAGAATTTTAAATCTGTTTTTTTTGTAATAGCTAGGTTGTAGGTTTTTGACTAAGCATTGATTAGCTCCATTGTCTAGTGCAATTTCATAGATCATTGGTTATACCACCATAGATATCTCGGATTTAGTCCCAGTCATCAAAATCCCCATATGTTGTAGCAGTGATGCCCAGTGGTACATTAGAAAGTTGGGAACCCCCCAACCTCCACGGTCTCTAGGGAGAGTCATCCATCTGTTCCCTCTTCTAGCCCTATGAAATCCCCATAAAAACTTGGAGCAACTTCTTTCAATTTTTGCTAGAGATGCCATTGAGAACTCTAAGGGAATAGTCCTAAATAGGTATAAATATTTTGGGAGAATCAGCATTTTTAAACCATTATTTCTTCCATACATAGCGAGATATAGGTGATCCAACCTCTTTAGTGTCCTGTTGACATTGGCGATCATAGGAGTAATATTGATCCGGTATTAGATCGACTGACTAGGAGATCTTGATACCCAAGTATGTTGCTTTAGTCGAGACACGGAAGTCAGGAGTAGGGATAACATTAGAGTGTATTATATGCGTTTTATCAACATTTACTTTATATCATGATAAAGCCCCATATTGCGTGCCTGATCCCTCACTGCTGAGAAAGCCACTGTGATATCGCTAGTAAGTATCGCAAAGTCATCTGCATAGGCCAATGTCTTATACTCAGTATTGTTGATCATCATTGGTTTTATATTCACAATTTTCTCTAACTTATTAAGAAATGGGTCGATGTAAAGTGCAAATAGCTGGGAGGAACATGGGCACCCCTGCCTTGTACCTCTGTTTATCCTGAATGATTTCGATTCCTGCCCTGATATCCGGATCTCTGCTACAGGTGAGATATAAAGTGGCTGCACTGCTTGGATAAATTCGGGGCAGAACTACTTCCACTGCAACACATACCACATGAATTGCCAGGAGACCCTGTCAAACTCTTTCTCTGCATCCAACAGGGCCACACCCAGTGAAGATCCCGTAGCTTTAGCCCAGGGAAGAAGAGTAATCACACGTCTCACGTGATTGGTTGAATCTCTCCCGGGGATGAACCCGTGCTGGCGACTAGACACAAGAGGGGTGATGATTCTAGCTAATCTAGAGGCTATTATTTTAGAGTAGACTTCACTATCTGATTTAATAAGGGAGATTGGCCTGTACGACGCCGGATTAAGATCCAGCTTATTCTTCTTCTTGAAAATTATTATTGTGTTTTTATGCCAAGATTCAGTTATTTGCCCTTTTTGAGCCTGCTGAAATAATGAGACCATATCCTGTAGGAGTGCGGATCTAAATTTTTTAAAGAACTCTAAAGGGATGCAGTCTGGACCAGCCACCTTACCGGCTGAGAGAGAAGTTATGGCATTTTATATATTTTCCCATGTAATTGGGGTAGCAAGAATCTTATTTGGTTCTGGTGTAACCTTCTTTGTTTCAAGATCTTCAATGAACTCAAGAAATACCTCCACTCTCCTTCCTTGTGCTCAGCCTGCTCTTCACCCCACTCTATTTCCTTGTGCCTCATGCTGCTCTTCTCCTCACTCTCCTTCCCCCTGCCTCATGCAGCTCTTCTCACTCTCCTTCCTTGTGCCTCATGAAGCTCTTCTTACTCTCCTTCCTCATGCCTCATGCTGCTCTTCTCTTCACTCTCCTTCCTTGGTCCTAACGCTGTTCTTCGCCTCCTCACTCTCTTTCCTTGTGCCTCACGGTGCTCTTTGCATCCTCACTCTCCTTCCTTGTGCCTCATGCTGATCTTTGCCTCTTCACTCTTGCTCCTTGTGCCTCGTGTTGCTTTATCCTCACTCTCCATCCTTCTGCCTCATGCTTCTCTTCTCCTCACTCTCCTTCTTTGTGCCTCACGCTTCTCTTATCCTCACTCTCCTTCCTCGTGCCTCACACTTCTCTTAATCTCATTCTCCTTCCTTGAGCCTCATACTGCTCTCTCCTCACTCTCCTTCCTCGTGCCTCATGCTGATCTTCACCTCCTCGCTCTCCTTCCTTATGCCTCATGCTGCCTTTTTCTTCACTCTCCTTCTTTGTGCGCCCGCTGCTCTTTTCACTCTCCTTCCTTGTGTGCCACGCTTCTCTTCTTCTCACACTCATTCCTTGTGCCTCACAGTGCTCTTCTCACTCTCCTTGCTTGTACCTCATAATGCTCGTTGCCTCCTCACTCTGCTTCCTTGTGTCAGACGCAGCTCTTCGCCTCCTTACTCTCCTTCCTTGTGTCTCATGCTGCTCTTCTCATCACTCTCCTTTCTTATGCATTACGCTGCTCTTCTCTCTCCTAGTCCTTGTGCCTCACACAGCTCTTCTCCTCAATCTCCTTCCTTTTGCCTCATGCTGCTCTTATCATCACTCTCCTTCCTTGTGCCTCATGCTGCTTTTCTCCTCAATTTCCTTCCTTGTGCCTCACACTGATCTTCGCCTCCTTACTCTCCTTCCTTGTGCCTCACGCTGCTCTTCTCATCACTCTCCTTCCTTATGCATTACGCTGCTCTTCTCTCTCCTTGTCCTTGTGCCTCACACAGCTCTTCTCCTCAATCTCCTTCCTTTTGCCTCATGCTGCTCTTATCATCACTCTCCTTCCTTGTGCCTCATGCTGCTTTTCTCCTCAATCTCCTTCCTTGTGCCTCACGCTGATCTTCACCTCCTCACTCTCCTTCCTGTGCCTAACGCCGCTCTTTTCATCACTCTCCTTCCTTATACCTCACGCTGCTCTTCTCATCACTCTCCTTCCTTGTGCGCCACGCTGCTCTTCTCACTCTCCTTCTTTGTACGCACGCTTCTCTTCTCTTCACTCTCCTTCCTTGCACCTCACGCTGTAGTTGCTTCCTCACTCTGATTCCTTGTGTCATTCGCTGCTCTTCACCTTCTCTCTCCCCTTCCTTGTGCCCAGTCCTGCTCTACACTTCCTCACTCTCCTTCCTTATGCTTCCTGCTGCTCTACAAATAACAATTCCATTGCTACCCATATAATTCTAATGCACACCACATACATACACTCCATAACACATGGGTAAAACAAATTGCCATATACAACTCCAAAAGCTCAAAATCAAACGCGAGACCTATTCCAATTTTAATTCTTGTTTTCAATGTTATACAGCAAAACAACGGTCTACTAGCACTATGCAACAAACAAATGTGGGCTACATAAAATTTAGACCGACTGTTAGAATGCACATAATTCAGTACAAACATTCTTGTAATACTTGAAAGCGAATCCCATACTGAAACACGTAGAAGTGCCTTTGTCTGAGCAGAAAAGTCCAGATGGAGTGACTGCATTCTGCTAGACAATACCCCTAAAATGCAGAGTATTAATAGGTATTTAAGATGTCAGAGAAATTGCAGCAACGAAACTGAAACGCATCTGAAAAGAACATTTAGGAAGGTGACTGTTGCCATCTGCTGTTTCAGTTAGGTACTGTACTTGTTGGCAAAGAAATACTCTGATACAATAACTCCCATTGTAAAAATTTAAATCTTGCAGATACTTTATCCACAGATTGTCTAACTAAATAAAACCTGGGGGCATATTATCAAAGACAGAGTTAAAATTATCGCTTCTTTAACGGCAGGAAACTGCCGCTAAAGAGGCGATAATGGGCTTGATAATATGCCCCTGAGAATTCCCATAGAAGCTAGTGTTCACACTAGAGCATGGGTTTCTATGAGAATTCACAAGGGCATATTAACAAGCCCATTATCGCCGCTTTAGCGGCAGTTTCCTGCCGCTAAAGTGACGATAATTTTCAACTCTGTTTCTTGATAATATGCCCCCAAGTCTCCATGTGGAGCGAGCTAAACGCAAGGCGCAAAAAGATGGTTGGGTCTGGACATAAAGATTCAAACGAGCTCAAAATATGTTACAACAGAGCTATTGTCTAAAGTGTTCCTTTCGGATTCCTAATCGCGTCCTCTTTGAACATTTTCAAATGCGATTTTACTTTCCAAAAGCGTTTATTTTGAATAACATTAGCATATGTGTGAATTGTTTTCATTGCTAAATTTCGCTGTATATAAATCTCCTTAAATACCGGCAGGATGTAGCACACATGTAAGTAAGTAACTAAGAAAACATATTTCTGATCTTTACGCATCTCTAATGTAGGTACACCGTTTTGGTGTAAACCTAGGTTTTCTGCCTTTAGTAAGTCTGGGTTTGTATCATAATTCATAGGAGCGCCCATGCTTCACAAATGTAAAGCCTAGCTGCTGAGTTACGTTACATCTTTGTTCGAATCCAGTTAAGGCAATGTAAGTTGGCCCTTGCATGGCTTTGTAAATTTGGACTAGCATTTTTCGTTATTTACCAATTTCTCACGCAGTGCAGTACAGCAGCTGCAAATGCTGTACTGTGTGAGAAGGAGAGAGCAGATGAGCGCCAAATTTACTAAAATATGACACTCTCCTCTTCCTAGTACTGGTGATAAAATTAGCTGATGTGCTCCTTCGGAGACACCTTTATGTCATAGTGCAAAAGCTTTTCCATGAGTCAAGCATAGGTTTTGTACTGGATGGATACGCTTACAGTACACAATACTATCCTTAGACTAAGTTTAAACATTTTCCCACTTTGTATTTGTACTGTACAGCGCAGCACACATGCAAAGTCTGAAAATATGGGAGAAAAAAATAATTTCTCCTTCATAGAGCCTGGTCAAAGGGGTGCTATTTTCTGACTCTAAACGTTTTCTACTTCATTTAGCAAATTGGGTTTAGCAGCAGAAACTTTGGGTGGTTGCATGAATATGTCCATGCACCACCTATGGTCCGCCGCCTTGGCACTGCGCTACTTTCACACTATTTCCAGTACTAAACAAGTTTAGTGCTGGAAACAAAAAGTCATACAAAAAACTTTTGCGCTGATTTGCGTCACTTTTGTGGCTCAAACATGTAAAAGCATGGTAAATCAGCCCCACAATATTAGTGAATCTGGGCCCCTATAAATGCCCCTGTGGAGCCCTTGTGAATTGCCACTGTTGTTTGCAGTATCAAAGAGTCCTCTCACCACAACTGAAAAATATAAGGTGGCAATCAAGAGCACTTTTGTGTGGAGCATTCACCTTGAATAACACTTGCATAAATCTTGCCTGGATTTATAATCACGGCCAGACTAAGCAACAAAAGCCCTGTCTAATTCTGTTATACCAACAACATATTGCACAGAGCAAGGACTGTAAGTTGTACTAAGGGAATTCTCTCCCAAGACATTTTGGAACAAATGATAAAATGCACAATTGTTCACAACAAATTTTCTTTGCATACTGCCTTTTATCGCCATTTCCTTATTCTTCCTTTCTTTTGCTTTCTCGCACTTATTCTCAATCTCTCCCCTATTCCTTTATGCAGCTGTAATATCATTGCTTTCTACAAGCATAACATCCTTGATTTATTTTCAAACAAGCGTGAAAGCGTGTTTTGTTCCTTTTTTCTTGCAATCCATGTTTCATTGTTCGTAGAATGGGCTGAGAATGGCGATATGAGAAGAAATTATTAATTTCTCCTCGTATTTCACACTTTCAATGTGTGCTGCATTCTGAAGCAACATCTATATGGAACACCTTCAAGCTCCACCCAGTGGCACAGCTTATTTCAAAAGCATATGCAGCCAATTTTTCACTTCTTCACATTTTTCTTAATTTCACGTTCATTTTTGTTCATCATTATTACACTTTCATCACTCTTTACTTTCACATGCCAGGAAACGGCATTTTTCCAAGTTTCTTATGTAAATGCAGGGCCATTAGCAAAAACACGTGCTGAAGCCAAAATCCGTGAAAAGCAGTTTTATTGTAACACAATGCATTTCAGGCCTCTCAGGGCCTTTCTTCAGGGGTGACTGCAAGTACAAGATACATAAATTAACTCTCTCTCCGTCACTCATCAACAACAGTAATACATACATCAATATTGTTCCAGCTATTAACTAAATTCATTAAGTTTTCAGAAGGCTATATGTGTAATCTGCGTGGAAGTTCTCCTTCGCATCCAAATGCTTAATAAGTTATATCATCATTAGTTTACCTCCCAAAAGCTTTTAAAATCGTCTTATGGGAACCTGTATAACCAGCCCTCCCACCAGAGTTTTAAACTTCACATTGTTACCCACTTCTTAAACATACACAAAGAGCATAAAAAGCGTCACAAAAAGCAGTCTTGTTTAATATCTGTGCAGGAAAAATTCATTTGCATGGTATTTAGTTAGATTCCAGTTATGTTAACATGTAGATATAATTGATGCATTATGGGAGTTAGAGTAATTGAGAGTGCACGAGGAAGGCCAAGCATTTCACAGGTGCTAATGATGTTGCTTGAAGTGGGCGGATTATGGAGGGAGGAGCGCTAGTCATGTTTATAACGAAGTTGCAGATAGACAGCATGAAATTACCTTGCTCGAGGTGGGAGGAAGTTTGTTTGTATAGAGAGCAGGTAAGCTAGCAGAAGCGCTTAAGTGTGAAGTGGGTAACAATGTGAAGTTTAAAACTCTGGTGGGAGGGCTGGTTATACAGGTTCCCATAAGACGATTTTAAAAGCTTTTGGGAGGTAAACTAATGATGATATAACTTATTAAGCATTTGGATGCGAAGGAGAACTTCCACGCAGATTACACATATAGCCTTCTGAAAACGTAATGAATTTAGTTTATAGCTGGAACAATATTGATGTATATATTACTGTTGTTGATGAGTGACGGAGAGAGAGTTAATTTATGTATCTTGTACTTGCAGTCACCCCTGGAGAAAGGCCCTGAGAGGCCTGAAATGCATTGGGTTACAATAAAACTGCTTTTCACGGATTTTGGCTTCAGCACGTGTTTTTGCTAAGAGGTTCGGATGGCCCTGCATTTACATAAGAAACTTGGAAAAATGCAGTTTCCTGGCATGTGGAAGTAAAGAGTGATGAAAGTGTAATACTGATGAACAGAAATGAACGTGAAATTAAGAAAAATGTGAAGAAGTGAAAAATTGGCTGCATATGCTTTTGAAATAAGCTGTGCCACTGGATGGAGCTTGAAGGTGTTCCATATAGATGTTGTTTAGCAAATTACGTGCAACACGGGCTAAGCTCGTCACCAGTGTGCACGCGACTCGGACAAAGAGAACTGGTTTAACATTGAATATAAACTACGGTGTGCTACCCCACCCCTAAATCATGTTGTCTGCATTCTGAAGCACATATAGGAAGAGCAAATTGCCTTTAAAGATTGTTTATGTACAGGAAGGTGTCCCTTCCTGCATAGCAACAATCTCCACTGCGACATGGGCACCCTTACAACATGGCGTAAATGTGACTGCACTGGTGCTAGTCTGCTTTTTTAGCATTAGCACTAGGGGAAACGCAGGGGTGCACTGTATTTTTGTAAATACAGTGCATCTCTGCGTTTATAAAATATTAGACCATGGCGTTAAAACCATGCTCCAACATTTTTTGGGAAATGTACCCATGGTCTTGCTCTCCCTAGACTAGTGGAGGAATAACAGTACTAGCAGCAACTGATTGGGCAAGGGCAGAAGGTTATAAAGAATGACAAAGGTGTACTCAGGCTTGGAAAAGCGCCCTACAGGGCACCACCACCCAGGGGAATTTTCCTATGCCAGGCATGGACAGTCCCAGCAGGTGTGTAATATAAAAACGGAGCACTCTCTATAGAAGTCCCAAAGTGTATAAGTGGATTGCTCCTTTGTCTGTGATTTGCTGGCCCCTTCACTGCTCGGAACCTGAAATTCATAGACCCTTGGGGGAATGCTTATGAGAATAATGGTGCAGGGCGGCACAGCAAGTTACCTTGCCGCACTGCCCTGCATCACAGGTAAAAGGGCAGGTGTGCTGGTGCAATTTCGACAGCCTTGCACCAAAGCAGGCACCCTTGCACCATGGTTCAAAGGGGCCTGTGTTTGTAGGCAGAATTGTTTTTGAGCAGGAAGGAAAAACAATCCTGAGAGCCGTTTTCCTTTTTCTATGTGTGCTGCATAATAGAGCTACATGGAAAGAGGAAGTAACAAGAAGAAATAAAAAATGTTCTCCCGTTTTACCTCACCTGGGAGATTAATCTTTTTGATGCATTCCCAGGTTTAGCAGGATATGTAAATCTGGAAAAGCATCAAAAGTCATGGGATTTGCATGAGAACACCCACCGCAATGCCCATGGAATGCATCCCTTGCATGGAGTAATGCATGCATCGATTTGCGCTGCTTTGCAGTTCTCATTTTTTAACTTATTTAAAGCAATGCAAAGTGGCTTTGCATGGCTTGAAAAATATGATGCAGATGTTTGTGTCATTCATGTACCACGTTATGACACAAAACCCTCATAATATGCCCTTCAGTTTACACGCCATGCCATATTGCAGGAATGGATTATTGATGCATTCTAGGACTCGCAGTAGCGAAATGTGATCACATGATCATTTGAACACTCACCTGTGACCAAGGCGCATTTTTGCTCCAAAACGCATTGGGATTTAATGAGTTGTCTGAAGCTGCCGCACTAAGACGTATTAAAGTCAGCTTGACATGATGCTGAAGATGTGGGCTCTTCTTGTGCTGTAATACTTACCACCGGATTCTCCATTCGTGTTTTCAGACCCCGCCCTGCAGAGGCGGAGTCCCACGGAAAAATTTTGCTTTTCTGGACTGTGTTTATTGAGGGGGCATGACACGCTTTTCATCCGCACCAGTCAACAGACTTCCTTGAGTATTTGGTGGTGGCAGAAGAGAAAGGGAAAAAGGAGAGGAGTCGTCCTCTCTTGGGCAATCTTCATGTTTTCTCACCAATCAAGTATCAGTGTGTGGCAGCCAAGAGCACTATTCTATGCATATTTAGAAATCACCATGAAAGCATTGCGGTTAAACAGCAAGGATGTGGTGCCATGCCATGCCATATTGCAGAAATGGATTATTGAAGCATTCTGGAACTCGCAGTAGCGAACTGAGATCACATGATCATTTGAACACTCACCTGTGATCAAGGTGATTTTTGCACCAAAACGCATTGGGATTTAATGAGTTGTCTGAAGCTGCCGCACTAAGAAGTATTAAAGTCAACTTGACATGATGCAGAAGTTGTGGGCTCTTCTTGTGTGATATATATTTATATTCACTGGAAAAACCATAGTTTTTTTACAGACGTTATAGTTAGGAATTAAGGGCCAGATGTAGGTAATTCATATTTACCGACTCTTAATTACCGAATTTTACCGATTCGGTATTTAAGACTCGGTAAATATGAAGGGGGGAGATGTAGGTATTACAGATTCTGTAAATACCGAATCGTTAAGATTCGGTACTTACCGAATCTGTAAATACCGAATCGGTATTGCCCATTGATTCCTATGGGCCTTAAAGCCCATAGGAATCAATGGGCAATACCGATTCTGTAATTACAGAATCGGTAAATACCGAATTTTGCAAGGGTGCAGGGGGTGTCACTTTGACACCCTCTGGCACCCCAAAAATAGGCATGTGCGCCATGTGGCACACAGACATGCCCTAAGGGCATGTCTGTCTGTCACATGGCTAGGTGTGCATGCACACCTGAATTCGGTATTTTAACACCCAATTGGATTGGGTGGTAAAATACCGAATTTGTAGGGCCTTTGGGACTCAGAAAAGTCCCACCTACATCTGGGAATTACCAAATCGGTAAAAATACCGATTCGGTATTTTACAGATTCTGTAAATTTACCGATTCGGTAAATTTACAGAATCTGTAAAATCTGGCCCCCTACATCTCAAGATGCCAAATACCGGTCGGAAACGGCCGAATTCGGCAGTTTCCGACTGGTATTTGCCACCTACATCGGGCCCTAAGTTTTAAAAAACCTTTAAAATTAACTAAAAAAACATAGGTTTCAGGGACGTTATAGTTAATTGAACATTTGACTCCTAAAAAACCAGAGAAATTTACCTGTTATAGTTAGTTGAGCTAACTATAACTCGCATGCCATGTCACATATTACATCACGCATGACATGGTCAGTGACATCACTCATGACATCACTGATGACATCACTCATGACATCATCCACATGACAATCTGATGCACATACTGATACTTATATAAACTTTAAAAATGATGTAATAATAGGAGGAGGAGCTACGCTAGGAATCAAGATGGCTGCTTAGGCTCCCGGCTCCGCCGACCTCTGTCTCCTGCCAGATGATCCTGTACTAAACCCTGTGTTTGTGCCCTCCCTCCCTGTGGATGAACCGAAGAGCAGTCTGACGGTGCAGTCCCGGACTTTTACCGGCTACGATGACGAAGTTACGTCGAACTTAAGTTTGAGGCCTTCTCCAGCTTGGGAACCGGGGCCTCGAGTGCTGGCATAGCCAGGTTCGAATTGAACAACATCGGCCGTGAGGGTTCGATAGGGTCCGGTCCACCATTGTGGAGGTTGGTTAATTCCCGATTTGGATGGCAGTCCCCTAAGTTTATCCCATCGAATGAGTGGCGACGATGCAAGACTGAAGCTGCTGGCGGAGGGCCTATCCCGGGGACGCTGTCTGCCCCCTCCGGTGTTCGCTGGGTCAGGATCTTAGCCCGCGGTAGCGAGTGCGAAGAGCTGCAGTGATAATTGAAAAGTCGCCCTCCATAGATGTCCGTGCCACTCGTGCCTGAGTACCCAGAGAGACCAAGCTCTCTTGGGGAAGTAAACATGGTCGACATCGAGTGCAGAGAGATGGGACGGGCCGAAAGTTAACCATCGCTGAGAACTGTATTGGCGGCCATCGGGGCACTCCACTCGTATGTGGAGGCCATTGTGCATAAAATGATTGATATCACTTTTGAGAAAGGGCGAGTTGGACCGGACTCTACTCCATTGGAAGAACTATTGAGTGCTGTACCACCCGCACTGGCCATGTTATCGAAAAAGGACGGTCCCGTGCAGCGCGAGGTGTCGCAACTACTATGTGTTGTGGCAGCCGAAAACTGTGAGCTTGATTCTTCGATCGGATCGTTGTATATATCATCGCCTTTTATTGTGGACCGATCAGTCGGTGCTCCCTTCACGGAAACCCCTGTCTGGAATAATCTTGGGCTGGAGACAGTGTCTATCCCCTCACCGGCAGTTTTATTACGATTGCGATGGAATCAACGTTGGGAGCTGAGGTCGGTGAGGGGTATTCCTAATGGAGTTGGAGTTCTCATCGCATTAACATTATTGACTCGTCTCCATATGTACTTTGTGGAACTGTATGCACACTTTGACTCTTCTGAGGAGGTGACTGTTCGACTGGAAGGGTTTCACATGACTGATCGTACGGGCCAAGGCTGAAACTGATGGACTAGACCTTGAATTGTGGTGCCGGTGAAAGTGGGACTTGCTACTATTGTGCCTACGGGAGGGTGGCCGCTGTTTCTTTAAGCTACCCCGGTGTTCAACTGTAAAATTTATTCGTAAAATGTAGATACCGTTATAGGGGTTGCTCAGCTCTGGTGGGGTGAGGGGGGACCGGGGGCCCTTATGGTAATGATCCTCCTCCATTTTCTACATTTAGAAACTTAGTTTAGATGGGGCGACAGGCACACTGCTAGTTGGGTTTAGGCAAAAGCTACATGCAGGGGTGCAGGGTGGGGGGAAGGGGGGTTCATATTGTGTGTGTTTTTTGTATGTTCTTACAATCCTATCGGAATCCTGGAGTCGGGTGCCTTATCGAAACATATTTTTGTATTGTGGGTAGATGGGATCTGAGTTCCGTATTGATCGCACTGCCCCTAGCAATGAGTTGAGATTTATATTGTTGCGAGTTAGTTTCAGTCGTTGCCGAGCTCCGTTGAATAGCTGCACTTCAATCTCCCCCCCATTCAAACTATCTTCCAATGACTATCCTGTTTTCTTGGGGGGTGGAGTTAGTGGACTTTAATGCTCGCATTGGGCTTTGGCAAACGTTCGCACATTACACAGCCGCAAAGTTTTTACAATGCATGGCAGTTCTGATCTGGTTGATCTTCCGTTTGTTCTGCGTTATATGTTTGTATATTATCCTGTTGTTTCATGATGTATGGCACCTGATGTTGATCCTTGATTTATGTTTTTTCACTTATTAAAAAGAAATATAAAAAAAAGAATGAAAAATGATGTAATATTTTATATCTTCCCAAAAAAAGATACATATTTTTTGGAGGGGAGAAAACTGCACTCCCATACCGGTAGGGTACCAAGGTGCATCACCACACGAATCCTATCCGCCATATTGCTAAACTCATAAATGATGCTCATTTCGTATCCAACGAGTTTGTGGCACCGCGTCGCGCATAACATCATATACGCATGAACTCACCCCAGGTGCTACTTTGGTATCCGACGGGTACGCAGTACCAAGCCACGTGTTACGTCATGTAGGTATGGGGTCCCTCCCACTGCGCTTTGCGTATTCTACGAGTACATGCTGCCAGTTTCATAACATTTCCCATTATAACAGTTGGACGACCCCACCCATTTTACTCATTCTCTGTTCAGCGTGTGATGAGAGACACCTCTTCTGCTTAGAAAGCGTTTTTGAAAAGTGTTTTCCTCTATACACACATCTTATACCACACACAACATGCAACAATCATCTTGATCAATATTCATGCTCTTTACGTTAGCCTTCCACATGTGATTGCCATGCATCAAAAAACAAATATATGTTACATGATGCCCCTGGTGTGTGTGTGTGTGTGCACATTATTGTGCTGACTTTCAGCCTGGGTATTGGTGGCTCTAAGGAGTATCATCAGCCACAGGCAGACTGCACATCCTAGATCACATGCCATCTCATTAACAATAGTTTCCGCCCTCCTGACACATGCTACACTAATCTAAATTGCACACTTTGTGAGGTCAAAACTATAAAAGAAACACACATAAGTACACTTCCTGGCCAGACAGGAACTAACCAATGCCCAAGTCTCTGGAATAATTATTTACATCCCTACGCTGGCCTGGTGTAGCCAAGCCCAGACCACTTTGCGTACGTATAAATAGGATAACCACGGCGCTACATGTCCCTCTTCTGCCAAACGTCCCTCTTCTTCCACACTACCTCAAACGATATGCCGCATCCACCTCGCATATCACAATGCGTAATAAAAAAAAGAAATGGATCCATGAAGTGTACACCATCCTGGTAATCAACACATGCTCTAAATTGTTAGCCCTACTGCCCGCCGTCTACAAAATGGATCTCCTGCAATCAACACTCCATCTGAATTGTGAGCACTGCTGCCTATAGTGTTTGTTCACACAACAATGGCAGCAGGTAAGCAGAGCGGCATGGGTACACAGGGCCTCCAATTGAGCACGGTGCTGAGGGGGGGTGGGGTGCTTCAGCCTGGCTGCGCAGGTGCGAACAAACGATATTGCAGTGCGTAATGATGTGACCTCTGACCTCATTCAGTCTCATCTCTGTCTCATTTTAAAGACCTGCTGGACCGTACTGTAGGCCTGAGCCTACGGGCAGCGCTGTCCTACAGACACCTGTTGAGCACGATGCTGCGGGAGGGGTGGGGTGCATCAACCTGAGTGTGTATGTGTGATAAAGAGATGTTGCCATGCGTAATGATGTGAGCTTTGACCTCATTAGTCACATCGGTCTAATTTTAAGGATCTGCTGGACCGTACTGTAGGCCTGAGCCAGCGGGCAGCGCTGCCCTAGAGACACGTGGCGTTGGCTTTTAGGACACTGTAGGGAGCTCCTTACTGAGTGTTCATGCAAACAGGCTCCCGCCACTGCATTACACATGCACATTATGCTTCTAGCATGTGCTCTGTTCCTTTGTATGTGAACGTTGGCATGACATATTATTATTTAACCTTGTGTATTCTTGTGCACTCCAACTCCGCTTTGAACCACAATTACCACTAACAGTTGGTAGATCATGCGTCAAACACGAAGGATGCACTCAACTCCTATTTTCTATCAAGCTTGAAATAAACCTTCATTTACCTCCAGATGTTCCACCATTAAATTATTTCTACCTTTTCAGACATTGCATTGATTGCCACAAGAAGGGCGGAGCAGGAGCTGACCCCGCAAGGATGCCCTGGCATTCTGACACCTTTCATCGTGGTATCAAGACACCGCCCCCAACTGGAGACCTGGTCTACCGTACAAACGTACCACCGACTAGGAGCTTGCACCAACACGTTGTGGGACACACCAGTAGTGGCAGGTGAGCAGTGAAGCCTCGGTGTGCAAGACCTACAATTGAGCACAGTGCGGGGGAAGGGGTTAGGGTGCAGCACCCTGGGGGCACAGGTGCATGCAAGAAATTTTCCTGTAGCTAATAATGTAGGACTATATTATCAAAGAACAGCAAAAACATTATCACCTCTTTAGCGGCATGAAACTGCCGCTAAAGAGGAGATCAGGGGTTGATAATATGCCCTTGTGAATTCCCATAGAAGCCCAGGTTCACAACAGAACCTGGGTTTCTAAGGGAATTCACAAGGGCATATTATCAACCCCTTATCGCTGCTTTAGCAGCAGTTTCCTGCCGCTAAAGCAGTGAGCAGTGATAATGTTATCGCCCTTCCTTGATAATATGGCCCATAATCTCTAGCCTCATGTATTTAATTTTAAGGACTTGCTGAACCACACTCTTTCTTGCGGACCCCAGCGTACTAGACAAACGGGTGACGGAGGGTAAACACTAAGGGCTGGGTGCAATAGGCCGACGTTCTGTCTCCTCTTCCCTCTCTTCTTTTGACTCTACCTCCCCTTCTCCCTTCCACCCACTCCCCCTCCCTTCCATTCTCACTATGGACCTTTCTTTCGGACTACCTTTCTTTACCTCTTCCACATAGCACACATACTTATGTTTCATTTTTGTCTTGCAGGTTTCCTACATTGCTTCCACTGGAGTCCAACCCACGTTTTTTTAAATTATATTCTTTCTATTAAAGTTACATTTCTATTTCTTTCTGTTTTAATAAAGGTTACTTTATTTTCAAATAAATAAGTGAGTGTATAGGTCTTCTTTTTCTGACAACACTTGTCTATTATTTATTTTTTTAAATCATCTGTTTATAGGAGATTTCAAGGACATTTAATATTAGAGTGCACCTACCAAACATATTCTAACTGACTATTAAACAAATGAAGCCTGGGTAATTGTACAACTGCAACAGTTCTATGAGTGTATCACTTTATAACATCATAACTACTGCCCATGTGATTCCAGAACAAATAAGACACTGCCTAGGGCGACCGAGGCTTCAGGGACTGCCGAGTCCCACCCTGCGTATTTAAATTAAGACTCAGATTGTGGCGATCCCTGGACTTCAGTTGGCCTAGAACCCTCCGAACAATTAGTAAACAATACCCGGGAAGGTGGCTCTCCCCTAGGCTGCAAAACGTCTCTGTGCCCTTCCACGCCTAGTTTACATGTGACGTTAAGATCCCCAGTCCTACAGAGATCCCGCAATATAATAATTGGATTGGCCATGGAACATTACCCATCAGGGGCCTCATTTAAAAGAACGGGTGAGACCCCAATTTTTTTCTTTTCTCTCCATTTTTACCATCTGTATACCCTCTATGACAGCGATACGAGGTTTTCCTCCTCTCGCTAAAAGTAGTCAAACAAATTTTGCTATCACAGGGTGGAAGCCATGCACCACCCTCTAATAACAAACACAAATGTCCCGCAAATGCACATCCCGGGTCATTATATGAGCTGCGCCTGAGAGGTCGCCCTCCCTAGGACCATGATGCATTTGTTAGTATGAATGCATACTAACACTACTTACACACGTGTGGTACAGCAACTAGAATGTAGTAAAGAAGCAGAGGAAGCACAAAATCTAAAAATATAAATTCTACCAGAAGTCAGATGACATAGTTCAATGAGCCAACAACTCTGGCATGAGTAGAAACAGCTACACGAAGAAAATGGGTCTTCAGCACAACGCAAGCAATTTTGAAATATTGGTGAGTGGTGCCTTCTTTTTGCCTTCTCCCGCTCGTCGCCAAATTTATGTAGTGAAGAGGAAGACAGCAGTGGATCCAATAAGTAGATTTATTACAAGAATACAAGACACCTGAAACAACCACCAACAGGAGCAGACAGCAAAGCAACTATCCAATCCAGCACTGTGTACAAACTCTGCAAGGTTCCCATCATGACAGCCCTACATTCTAACATTACATACTTAGATTCTAGTAAAATTACACACTAACATTTTACTATGACTTACAATGGAATACTACACAGAGCACATGATTTTACAGCAATAAGCTCATGGTTTCATCCATGAGTCTTGAGACCGGTCGGGGTAAGTCTTTCACTTCCCACTCCCTATATTGTATAAATGTAAACAAACACTTCTTCCACAGGTATTCTACAGTGCCCAGAGCACATCACTTTACAGCAATGAACTCACAATTTAGGCTCACGGTTTAATCCCAGAGTCTTCACACCAGTAGGGGTGAGTAGTTTGCTTCCCACTCCCTATATACAATAAACGCATACTAACACTACGTATATACTAATACTACAGCGGCTAGTATTCTAGAGTCCAGAGCCCATCACTTTACAACAATCAGCTCGGTTTCATCCCCAAGTCTTCACACCGATAGGCGTAACTACTTTGCTTCCCGCTTCCGGTATAATATCAACACACAGTAGCGGTCAGTAGTTCACTTCCCACTCCCTGTATGGTATAAACACCTACTAACACTACTTGCACATGTATGCTACAAACACCAGACCAGATCCCTTTACAGCAATGACCTCACGGTTTAGACACTCGGTTTCATACCCGAGTGTAGCACCATATCATATCTCCACCATGCCACTCTGAGCAACACCGCACTTTCAGACCGTTAACAGTGATAACTACCTATTGGCGACCGCCAGTTATGTTATGTTATGTTATAGGGAGGTTTTGTATAGCGCTCAGCTACTCCAAAGGAGTGTCCCGGCGCTTTCAGACCAACAGGTCAGCAGCTAACACATAACACAACAGGAAATAAGACCGGCAAAAAAGAAAACAGAAAACTAAAGACAGAACAACCAGGTTTTAAGTCCCTTTCTAAAAGCAAGCAAATTGGCAGTGCTGCGGAGTGATAAGGGAAGAGTGTTCCAGAGCTGAGGAGCAAGCCGTTTGAAGGAGCGTCCACCAGTCCGGGCTTTCTTCACCGCTGGCACCACCGCAAGAGAGAGAGTTTCTGATCTCAAAGCCCTAGTAGGTTTGTAAAAGGCTAGCCTTTTCCAAATATAGGTTGCTCCCGTAGAATAGAGCGCCTTGTGGGCCAAAGTAAGGGTCTTAAAGGCAATGCGCTTTCTGACAGGGAGCCAGTGCAAGGTGGATAAAAGGTCAGAGGCACTGGCACGGCGGGGAAGACCATAAATGGCGCGGGCCGCCGAGTTCTGGACTACCTGAAGACGCTGCAGCAGGTAGTCGGGCAAACCCAGGTAGAGAACATTGGAGTAGTCCAGCCTCGAGCCAATGAGGGCATGGACGGTAATTTTGCGATGGTCAATTGAGAGCAGAGGGAGAAACCTCCGCAGCATCCTAAGCAGGCCAAAGCAAACGCCCACAAGGTCAAGAACTTGGGCTTTCATCGTCAGGCCATTATCAATTTTGACCCCCAGATTTTTCGCCACGGTGGAGGAAGATACCGGTGGAAACATGTCATGCGGCCACCATTCCTGCCAACTCGGGTCAGATTGGCACCCAAAAAAGAGCACCTCAGATTTTCCAGGGTTACACTTAAGACTATTACCCTGAAACCATTCAAATACCGCTCCCAGGCAACCACGAATACTCTCTCTATCTAACTCAGCCCCCTTTGCACATGTGAAAAGGAGCTGGGTGTCGTCGGCGTATGATATTATCTGGGCCCCAAGGGACTCAGCCAGCACCGCCAAAGGGGTCAGAAAGATATTAAAGAGTATGGGGCTCAACACGGAGCCCTGCGGTACTCCAACCTCCAGCGGCGGCACTTCGGCTGAGTAAGGGGGGGCCGAGACCACCTGCCGGCGACCAGACAGGTAAGATTGAAACCACCTCAACACCGTCCCACGCAGACCAATCTCATACAGTCTGCGGAGAAGACCTTCATGAGGGACGGTGTCGAAGGCCGCCGACAGATCAAGCATGACCAACATGGCCCTACCCCCTGAATCCAGCACATCCTTGATAGCCTCACTGACTTCGAGAAGCACAGTTTCAGTGCTAAAGTTGGTACGGAAGCCAGACTGGGTGGCATGCAGCAGGCTATGTGACTCAAGAAAGGCAGAGAGGACCTTATGGACATGCTTTTCAACGATTTTAGCAAAAGCAGGTAGGAGAGAGATCGGGCAATAGTTAGCATGAAGGTCAAGATCAAGGCCCGGTTTTTTGAGAAGCGGAACCACCCTCACCTCTTTCCAAACACCAGGAACAACGCCGCTGGTCAAGGAACAATTCAGCACAGGATTCACAAGAGGATTGACCACCTCCGCCGTCCTTGCCAAAAATCTGGCAGGACACGGGTCAGCAGGTGAACCTGATTTAAGCTGAGAAAGCAAATCAAGCGACGCAGTGATCGATAAAGGTGGAAATTCCGACAAAATACGCTCAGAATCTTCCGCCAAATTCCCGTGGATCTCCTGGCACATCCTAGTCCCGATGACAGGGGCTGGGAAAGAGTCCTGGATCAGCTTGATCTTATCATGGAAGAAGCTGGCCAATGCGGTCACCCACGGTTCAGAGAACTCGTGCTGAGATGCAATTGCTTTGGGTGACATAAACTCCTTCACAATGGCGAAGATCTCCTTACAGGAGCTAGAGGCTGACTCTATTCGGGCCGTGAAGTAGTGCCGTTTTCCCCGAAGAATGTCAGCATGATAGGCTTTTATAGCCATCTTGTATTCCGTCTTGGCCGCATCCTCGTACATATGGCGCCACCGTCTTTCAGCACTCTTACAGGCGCGTCTGGAAGAGGCCAGAGCCTCGGTAAACCAAGGTGCAGAGGACCACCTAGGGGTTTTACGAGGAGAGGATTCGGGAGCAAGTTCATTAAGTCGCTCCCTGATCCAAATTTGCAGCTGGACAAGGTCGGACTCCAGGTCTCCCGACAACCGGCAGGGATAATCTAAGCAGGCCTGTCCTAAATCTTCAAGGGAGATCTTATGATAGGCTCGTCGGGGCTGCCCCGATGGACAAGTGGCGACATACACAGGCTTACCGACCGCGACAATTTGAAAGGATATCAAAAAGTGATCTGACCAGAGCACCGGGATCGGATGGGCCATGATGAGAGGCAAAGTGGAAAACACCTGGTCAAGAGTATGACCTCTATTGTGGGTTGGCACAGCCAAATAGGGAATAAGGCCAAGAGGGGCGGTGACTTCCAAGATTTTAATCGTGTCACCCTCATCTCCTTGGTCCATATGAATGTTTAGATCGCCCAAGACCAGACAATGTTTACCCTTCAAACATAGCTCTATGGCCCTTGCCTATAGAACCTCATGAAAAGAAACAAGGGGCCCCGGGGGGCGATAAACAAGAAGCCCCGTAAAGGATTGGTGGGCAGAGAGAGTTATAGAGAAAGCTAAGGCCTCACAACCCGGAAGGGGCTCTATCGGGACTACAGCACAAGTGGCCGATCTCCTAACCACAATCGCCACACCACCACCTCTCCCTTTCACTCTATCTTGACGTAAGATGACATAGGTAGGTAGGTAATCAAGAATAAATTACAATAATTCCTTGATTCTTTTAGCTTTTATTCTTTCTACTTTTCCATATAAATATTTTTTTTAATATTCAAGTGCACTTCGAAGTCAGAAATGAAATGTATTCTATCAACACACTTTCTAGAGCATTCTACAACACGTGGTGGTTAAAAGTCATCAATTTTTTTAAAACTAACATTTTTCTGCAACATTTTCTCGAACATTTAACGGCACGTGCAGGTTAAAAGTTCACGATTGTTTTAAGTTCAACAGTGCCTTCCAAATGCAAGTAGCATGGTTGAGTTGAGCAAATTTTATCCTATAATATGTACTCCACGTGCAAACTGCTTTTTCTTAACCAATCACAAAGATACTTTTCCACAAAACAAATGTGCACCCTAGTTTTAAAAAACAATGCTTTTCATCACCCAACCAGGTACCGTTTTGTCTGCAAAAAGAAACTAGTTCCACATCTTTAAACATATCTCTTAGTCTACAAAGGAACTACATGAGCTACAGACATCTTTCCATACCTTTCAGCCATACCTTCAAAATGCTAGTGTGGATCGTATGACATAGCTATGTTTTCTGGTGCAAGAGGTATGCAGAACAGAGACGTATTGACTTAGACCTAGGTTTACAACATGTGGACATTAAATGGTTTGGATAGAGAGGATTGAAGAGGCATCAATTGTTGCCTTTGGTTAAAACCTGTTTGCATCTCCAACACCCTGACCTCGTGATTGTGCACTGTGGTTGAAACGACCTAGGCATATTGACTGGGGTAGGTTTGGAAATGCTTATGAAGGACACCTTTGGACAATTGATGTTACTTTTGCCTCAAACTGTCTTTGTATATTCCAATGTATGCCAAAGACAGAAGTGGAAAGGGTCCAAAACATTTTGTACTCAGATTGAAAAATCTCTGAAAAAAGTCAACAAAGCTGTATTTGCATACCTCAGAGACCACAAAATGGGCTCCATCTACAACAACAATGTACGTTTTGATATGTCAGACATATACAGAAGTGATGGAGTACACTTCACAGATCAGGGAAACCGAGTTTTCCTGAATAACTTGAAGCTGTGCATCTGCACTTATATGTAGCTCCAACTAATGAACACAAGGGCTCTTTTTAGAGCCACCCTATAACTTACAACTTAGGCCCGCTATTTTAGAGCCATATAACGCCAACTCCCGCACCCTCGCCACAATGTATTCTCCACACAGCTGTGGCGCAGTGGCCAGATCATCTCACTTTGCAGCACAGACTTCTCGCTTTGATCCCCAGCTCTACTCACCCATAGGGGTGAGTAGTTTGCGCTTTACAAACACCGTATTGATTTACCTTCGCACTCCCTATACAACACCACCTAAGCACCATACACAAGCTATAATGTTCTAAACAAAAGTTCATCCAAGTAACTACATGCTGACACTACTTGCACAGATGTTGCACAGTGGCCAGAGCACATGACTTCACAGCATATGACACACAGTTTGGGCTCATGCTTTAATCCCCGACTCCGGAGGCAGCTCAGCTTAGCAGCATGAGACTCTAGACAATACCCCATATATTCCATACCCCAAGATTTTCATACCAGTACGGGTCAGTAGTTCGTCCTAGTAGTTATAAACACATGCGGTGTTGGGGTTCACAGGAGGTTTCCTCCGCGTGACCCTAAAGTTTCTGCTATCTGTGCTGTTTACCCTACGAAACACAAGGAAAGAATGCATTGGGCGCCAAGTTTGCGAATTTGCTGGCACCATTGGATTTCCAACATGACTGTCAGCACATGGTGGGGGTCAGCGTTCTAGTCTTTACTGAATTCTATCCGAGCTGGTGAAGTGCGCTTACGAACATTCTAAGGCGCAGTTCACCTGAGATCTCAGCCTGTCGACACCTACCTCACGCTTGTCGTGGAAGTCAGGGTAGGCCGCATCGTTTCCTGGCTCACGAATTAGTTGCGACGGTCCATAGTCTCCTCAACATTTCAGGTTAGGGCTGATGAGGTGTAATTGAAGTAGCGTACCATAGTTAAATGCGCATGTGCACCAGTGCAGTGTTTCTGAACCTCGTGGTACAGACACAAACACTCACACCCAGTCAACAGATCTGGGTTTAATCCATCACCGTTCTTTAGCCCACTCTGCCACCCCAGTTCAGACATGGCCATATGCAAATCAGTCTGACCCTGTGCCTCATGGGAACAGTCCAGCCCGAACTGCCAAGCCATGCCTTCCCTGGACCGGAAACAAGCTTCCAAGGACCGGTTTCTGGCATTTCAGTAGTCTTCAGCCCGGCTTGCTTGAATCCAGTGGCAAAGTGAGCAAGGGACTCACGTCTGAGCATACCCTGCCAACTTATGGCGAACAAAGTGGTACAAAAGGGGGTGGTGATGGACGGAGCATCTGAACCAATCAAACACTCACACCCAGTCAACAGATCTGGGTTTAATCCATCACCATTCTTTAGCCCACTCTGCCACTCCAGTTCAGACATGGCCATGTGCAAATCAGTCTGACCCTGAGCCTCATTGGAACAGTCCAGCCCGAACTGCCAAGCCATGCCTTCCCTGGACCGGAAACAAGCTTCGAGGACCGGTTTCTGGCATTTCAGCCATCTTCAGCCCGTCTTGCTTGAATCCAGTGGCAAAGTGAGCAAGGTACTCACGTCTGAGCATACCCTGCAAACTTATGGCGAACAAAGTGGTACAAAAGGGGGTGGTGATGGACGGAGCATCTGAACCAATCAAACACTCACACCCAGTCAACAGATCTTGCTTTAATCCATCACTGTTCTTTAGCCCACTCTGCCACCCCAGTTCAGACATGGCCATATGCAAATCAGTCTGACCCTGTGCCTCTTGGGAACAGTCCAGCCCGAACTGCCAAGCCATGCCTTCCATGGACCGGAAACAAGCTTCCGAGGACCAGTTTCTGGCATTTCAGCCGTCTTCAGCCCGGCTTGCTTGAATCCAATGGCAAAGTGAGCAAGGGACTCACGTCTGAGCATACCCTGCCAACTTATGGCGAACAAAGTGGTACAAAAAGGGGTGGTGATGGACGGAGCATCTGAACCAATCAAACACTCACCCCCAGTCAACAGATCTGGGTTTAATCCATCACCGTTCTTTAGCCCACTCTGCCACCCCAGTTCAGACATGGCCATGTGCAAATCAGTCTGACCCTGTGCCTCATGGGAACAGTCCAGCCCAAACCGCCAAGCCATGCCTTACCTGGACCGGAAACAAGCTTCCGAGGACCGGTTTCTGGCATTTCAGCCGTCTTCAGCACGGCTTGCTTGAATCCAGTGGCAAATTGAGCAAGGCACTCACGTCTGAGCATACCCTGCCAACTTATGGTGAACAAAGTGGTACAAAAGGGGGTGGTGTTGGATGGAGCATCTGAACCAATCAAACACTCACACCCAGTCAACAGGTCTGGGTTTAATCCATCACCGTTCTTTAGCCCACTCTGCCACCCCAGTTCAGACATGGCCATCTGCAAATCAGTCTGACCCTGTGCCTCATGGGAACAGTCCAGCCCGAACTGCCAAGCCATGCCTTCCCTGGACCGGAAACAAGCTTCCGAGGACCGGTTTCTGGCATTTCAGCCGTCTTCAGCCCATCTCGCTTGAATCCAGTGGCAAAGTGAGCAAGGGACTCACGTCTGAGCATACCCTGTCAACTTATGGCGAAAAAAGTGGTACAAAAAGGGTGTTTCTGAACCTCACCACAGAAAATAAAGAGGGAGGTTTCAATTCCTACTACTTCCTGAGAGACCAGCATCTCATAGTTGAATGCACATGTGTACCCAAGCAGTGTTTCAGAGCCTCGCTACAGAAAATTAAGTAGGATATTTCGAGAGAGACTAGCGCTACTTAGTGCATACGCTTTGAGTAATTAGAATGCAAAAACAACAATTGATGGACAGAATGCAGAACAATGTCATACATTCACCCCAGTACAGAGATCTGGGCCTAAATCCATCGTTTTTTTGCACTCCACACCACCCCAGTTCAGACATGGCCATATGCAAATCAGCCTTGACCCTGTGCCTCATGGGAACAGTCCAGCCCGAACTGCCAAGTCATGTCTTTCCTGGACCGGAATCAAGCATCCTAGGACCGGTTTCTGGTTATCAGCCGTCTTCAGCCAGGATAGCTTAACTCCAGTGGTGTGGACAGCATGGGACTCACGTCTGAGCATACCCATCCCACTCGGGGTGACAAATGCAAAAACAACAATTGATGGACAGAATGCAGAACAATGTCATATATTCACCCCAGTACAGAGATCTGGGCCTAAATCCATCGTTTTTTGCACTCCACACCACCCCATTTCAGACCTGGCTTGGCAGTTCGGGCTGGACTGTTCCCATGAGGCACAGGGCCAAGGCTGATTTGCATATGGCCATGTCTGAACTGGGGTGGTGTGGAGTGCAAAATAACGATGGATTTAGGCCCAGAACTCTGTACTGGGGTGAATGTATGACATTGTTCTGCATTCTGTCCATCAATTGTTGTTTTTGCATTTGAGTAATTAGAAGGCATACAAGGTTATTACATAAATATGGTTAGAACGAGTACTTCTTTTCTTCGCGCAATTCATACTAAACCTTCATAGGAATTATACAAGAAGCGTTAAACCTTTCCAAGAATAAACTAATCTAAACAATGAAGATCTCTGATTAAGATTAAATAGATACAAAAGAAGGAAGATACACAGTGCTCAGGCCAAAATACTCAGTAAGTCTCTAATAATTTATACATGTATAGGTTTAGAATACCTTAAGAACTCACAGAGAGCCTACCTTATGCTTCTGAATAAAACAACCATAGACAATCTTCGTTGGCACCTGGAAGAAGAGAGAAAAGAGTGTTAACAAGAGCCAGAGCAAACCAGTTGAACATAAACTGAAGAAGATAGAAGAGAGGTTTGGCCCTAGATACATCCTGGTAAGACAAGCTAACCTTATTTGAGATTTGCAGTAAGTCATTAATATTAAATAACAGGGGGGACGCCCTTTGACCTACCAGCCATCTCTGCTTGACCTTTGTTGCTCTGTGCCGCCCAGGGATCCGCTTGCTGTTTGAGGCTGCCCAGGGACCTGCTAGCTGTTTGAGGCTGTGAATTTGCCCCATCTACATCGCGGAGCGCGGGACTGCCGGGATTCCAGTTCCCAGGAGGCAGCGCGCTCCTGCGATACTACCATCAGGCCAACGAGGATAAATCTGCGTCGGGGATCCCGCGGCGCGGGGCGCCCTTCGACCTACCGGCCATCTCTGCTTGACCTTTGTTACTCTGTGCCGCCCAGGGATCCGCTTGCTGTTTGAGGCTGCCCAGGGACCTGGTAGCTGTTGGAGGCTGTGACTTCGCCCCATCTACATTGCGGAGCACGTCACTGCCGGGACTCCAGATCCCACGAGACAGCACGCTCTCGCGATACTACCATCGGGCCAACAAGGATAAATCTGCGTCGGGTCTGCCGCAGCGTGGGACGCACGCGGGCGAAGCCCGGGCCAAGGGCGGGCCCGTTTGAGGCTGTTCGAGGCTGGTGAAGGCTGGGCTGGGCCCCCCCTCCAACGTTGAAAAACCTGAAAGGCAGAGTAAGTCTATTCATCTGTGAGTGTTTTCAGATTTTTTGTACTGGCATCGTTGAAGTACTTAAAAAAAAAACTGATATGGCCGGACGTGTAGGGAGGGGGGAGGAAGGTCGCACCGGGGGGTGCCTTGACTGGAACACTCGACCAATTAATCTCAAGGGCAATGTCGGTACTAGCGCATAAAATCGAACTCACGGTGCACTGCCTTTCTCTAGACCCGGCTTTCTCCAAGCGGTCGTCTCTGGGAAACTTTGTGTCGTCTGTCACCCCGGAGCGACATATAAATGCTGCCATAGAACCAGTGACCACAAGCCAGATTAGTGGCGTAACTATGGTGGATATGGTGAGCACTGGGTCTGACTGGGCTCTCAGTATGCGGGCACAAAGTAACATCAACACACCAATAATTGTGTCTGGCGGGGTATCTACTTGTGCATCCATGCTGCCTGTTTCTGGGCTTGCGCCACTGCCAATAGAACATATATTGGGAGTGATCCCAAAGAAGAAGCAAGGGGGGGGTGTCTCAAAGGGAAAATAACCAAAGGTGGCTAAAGCTAAGAACATGGGTAATTTGGCATCTGCTGCACCAACTATTGTACCAACTATTCCTGAACACCAGACGGTGGTATCAAGCATTCCACCTAACATCCCGCCTGCTGGTACCTTGACTATATTGGATAAGGATTTCTGGCTAAAAGTTGGCGGAATTCTTACGTCTTCTATGCTGCCTATTCTGGCTAGATTGTCGCAAATCGAAGACAGACTAAAGAATCTCGAGCAACTGAGTATATCTAATCTTGAGCAGAACAAGAAGAAACAGCCAATAGTCAATCAAGATAAGAACTTGCCGATAAGCGGCACAAGGGATACTTCGGTTCTTAACCCAACTTCCCACATACGGGAATGTGATCCCATGAAAGACACTTCACGGGTCTGTGTTGGAACTGAACTGACCACAAATGATGATGCAGTTTCCCAGGGAATTATGGACACAGTTAAGTGAAATACTGCAGACCATCATGTGTTGGGAGTGGGTATAGTTAAAACCTTGCAGGGGGTTTGGAAGGGACTCACTGATGTTGATGACCATGAGAATTCACTACCACAAATCGACTTACCACCCGAATCTATCCCCTATGTTGTTGTCCTGGCAGGGGTTCCAAAACTAGGGAAGGGCTGTGTGGAAACGTTTGTCGAACTGCATTATAAAACCATTCACTGGCTGAATGCCAATAGACCCCTCCCTTTGTATATGCAAAGTAAAATTCTGTTTGTACGCAGAGTTAGTTGGGTGGGCAGAAGTAGGAAAGACATATTGGGTGACTGTATTGTCATAAATTTCAGAGACACACGAGTAGTGCAATACATTTGTGAGACGCGGACCCATATTACAAGAACCAGAATTCAGCCACTTGATCTCATTTACTTTTATAGCCCCCACACACGACGAGTTAATCATGTTTTTAATGGAAATGTTCTTGAAGGGAGTTCTGGAGTAAATAATGGCAGAAATAGGATTGTAAATGATGGCTATGGTCTGGTATCTAGCATCCCCCTTAGTAACCGGTATAGTGTACTTGATTTGGTGGATTGACTTACCCCAAATAGTGTTAACTTCCAGAATGTTTTCTCAATGGAAAGGGGACTAGAGGTCACGAAGCAACAACTTGATAACAATCCAATCAACGAGGATTCTGGGGGGGTTGCAAATTCTACCAGATATAGTTTAGATGATGCCAGCAAAGAAACGGGATATGCTAACATTGCTGTTGAAACTAACCAACCTATATTTAGTGTGGGTGAACTCCTCCCTGAGCCGTATATAACTTTGAAAATAGTAGAAAGGGAAGAGTTTCTGGAAAAAAATAATCAAGCCAAAGAATATAGATTGAATACATCTGTACGGTATAGTAAATCAAGGTGCACACTAGGAGATGTTAGCACCGAAATAGCTGCCAGCCCAAATATTAACAAACAAGAGATGGGTAATACTTTCAAGATGATGTCGTGGAACATCACTGGGCTATCTTTTAGAATAATGGACCCCAATTGCTTAACTTTCATGCAGGATTTTTCTATTATCTGTTTGCAGGAAACTTGGGCAATCGAGCCATACATATGAATGGCTACCGTACCTTCAACACTCCTGCCAGCCCGAGCTTAAGGGGAAGGAACAAAGGGGGATTATGCATGTATGTGTCTAACCTTCTGAACGATCTAGTAGTGAAATCTGAAAACGGATCTGAATATTATCAGATACTACTAGTAAGCGACGAGGGAAATAAGAAAACAGTTCTAATAAACTTCTATAATAACATCCCAAAAATGGAAATTAAAAAGGTATTAGAAGAGTTATGCCAAACCCTCAAGCACATTGAAGAACAGCAGTTGGGAGATATGTGTGTAATATGGGTTGGCGACTTCAACTGTTTTCTATGCCCATATAGTCATCCGGGCATTTGTGGTTTGGGCACAGATAAAGATGACCCCCTAACACACTTTTCCCATACTACCCTGGGAAATTGGTTAAATGAATTGACCTTTCAACTTGACTTGGGTTTTGCAAATGAATTATGTACTCCTCGGGTCCCTTTTGAGCCAACTTTTATTGGAAGGCTGTGTAAATTAGTAATTGATTTCGTTCTTATATCAAATCGGTATTCTTGTCATGTTCTTACTTGTAAAACATGTGATATATTATCAAGCATCCACCTTCCAAATAGGTTACTTTTTTCCCTTGCAGGGAACAAAAAACAACTAAAATAACAGAAAATTTATATAACTACAAATTAAGCCTTGCAAAGACTAATGGATATGCCATTGGGTGGAATAAAATAGAACCCTCTGCCTTTTTTGAAACCCTTGTAAAGAAATAAATATAAGGAATTTGAAACATGTCTAACTCAGACAGGTGAAAACGTCCTAGTCACTGAGGCTTTCCTCAGAATTACTGAGGAAATACGTGAACTCCTCACAGGGACACAGAAACAGGGTAAGATTAAGTTTGATAGGGACTGTAGCAAGGCCCATGCTCACTTATTGCAGGTGCTAGAAAAGGACCCGAGAAGCAGGGATGAAGTGAGGTTGGCTAGGACTGACTGTCAATGAGTAGTTAAAAAGCGTAAGAGTCAGTTGAAACAGGAAGCTTGGCAGGCGCTACATCAAGCCTGCCTTACTAAGGACAACACGGGCTTCTGGAAGGCTGTAATTGCCCCTTTCTTTGTAGACAGGGCAACAAATTCAATTGAAGTGGCAATTACGGAAGACAGATGGGTTAATTATTTTAAGGACCTTTATCAGGCAGATGACCCAACCAAATGTGAGGAACCTGGCATAATTGAAGGAGATGTAAATGTGAATCAGGCACCTTTTCCCATGAACATCGAATTCTCATTGATGGAGGTTTTAATTGCCATCGATGAGAGTGCTGCAGGGAAAGCCCCAGGCCTCGACAGTGTGCCAGTGGATATATATAAATCTAACACTGAGCTATGGGCTCCACTTTTAACTAATGTCCTGAATAGTTGCAATAAACATAGGTTCTTTTCCACTTGGCTAGAGGCCATTGTGATCCCCATCTTTAAAAAGGGCGACCGTCATGAACCAAAGTGCTATTGTCCAATATCATTACTGGACTCACTCATGAAAGTTGCCGGGAGGGTTATATTAAATAAATTACAACTTTGGGTGGAAGAAAAGGGCATACTTTCAAAATTTCAATATGGGTTTAGGGCAGGACTCGGTGAGACAGAACAAGGATTGAATTTAGCGTTGATTATAGCTAAGTATGTGACAGCCAAAAAGGATAAGTTGTTCTTAACATTTGTCAACCTGAGTTCAACCTTTGACTGTCTAAATCACGACACACTCTGGAGTACATTGACACAAATGGGTGTCGAGTCCAATTTACTTATATTTATTAAGGAGCTATTTAGGTGGGCGGGGGCGAGGGTGCGATTTGGGAAGCAGGGCGAGTGTACATCCAAGTTCAGCATATATAAAGGAGTTAGACCAGGATGTATACTTGCAGCGTTTTTGTTTAACTTATACATAAACAGTGTAGGTTCCCACGTGGTCCAGGATAAGCAGGACTACCCTCAGATTAGGAATGCCCCAATCCCTATATTATTATATGCAGATGATGCAGTAATTATGGCATGGACTCAAGTAGGCCTCCAAATAGCAATTACCAATTTCTCAAATTACATGAATGACAGAGGTCTAAAAATAAATATAAGCAAAACCTTCACTATGTGCTGTACTACAAATAAAACCATTACATGTAAAACTTTTATCTCTAAAACAAAAATAGATATGATTGATAATTTCTCGCATCTGGGTATTAACTTTGAGGAAACGGGCACTTGATCAACTGTGGCACGTGCGAGAAAATTGGCTTTTTCAAGAGCCATAGGTCCCGGTCGCAACTTTGACAATAAGTTGGGTGGACGACCAGCTCCAGAGATTGTGGATATATATAAATCTAAATGTGTATCCACAGCGATATATGGGGCAGGGATCTGGGGAATAGCAGAAACTCACAATATACAACTTTGTAAGAATGCCTTCTTGCGCTATCTCCTAGCTGTCCCGGGGTCCACCTCTACTTATGTATGTCACAAGGAACTAGGTTTGCCATACATATCGGACCTTATTAAAGTTAATCCCCTTCTTCTGTGGCATAAGGTTTGGTCCACTGACGAGACCGGTTTTAATCAAGATATAATTAAGGATTGCCTTAATCTCCAGGGGGTTACAAGGATCTCATGGATTATGTATGTAAATAAATTATTTTATGACATTGATTACCCAGAATATTTTGATTCCCCAAGTTGCCTAGAAACTGTATCAAGGAAGAAGTTGAAAGAAATTTGTTTACTCTTTCTAGAAAATAAGCGCTGGCTGACTGAGAAATGTAAGACCTCAGTTATGAAGAACCATCTGATACTCCAAGGCCAGGGAATTCAGCCATATCTGATACAGACGCAAAGTTGTTATTCACGTATGCTAATTACACGCTTTCGTAGGGGGACTTTTCTTTTAGAGGTTTCTGCCCAATCAATGTTACACTGCATACTTTTTTGTAAATGTTATGATTTACCGAGGGAAAGATTTTTAATTTTTATTTTGAGAAAATGGGGGCTTAGACAATGTAGAACAGCACTTCTGAGGCTACAAATGCTGGAGGATGAATTGATCATGTTCCTTATGTCGTCTTTTTTAAAAGCTATAATCAGATACAGGATTACAATGAATTGATTTATAATAATCCATATGAGTTAGTGTAAAATCCTTATGTATCCGATATGAGCTGCTTTTTCTTTTACTGTACTATCATGATTTATAGTAATGTGTAATGTACTTTTTTAATGGTAAACTTTTTATAATATGACTTGTTTTTTATTGTGCTTTTATGGTTTTTAATCAAAATCGAATAAAGCAGTAATTGATTGATTAAATAACAGAAAAGAAATAACTGTTAATTGTTACAGCTTGAAATAAATAGGAGGACGAAGAGAGTATCCAGGGCTGTCTCTTCTCTTTCTCCCAATCCCCTTTCCCCCGTGAAGTACTTACCTGTTGGGAGTCATAAAATATCTCACAGGGACGTTCTGGCGAGGGCATTGGGAATAGCAGCATTCTGCTCCTGTGTTATTTGAAAACGGACAGAGAAGGTCATCTGACATGCAGACACTACTTGCACAACTGTAGTGCAGCGGCCACAGCACATGACGTCACAGCATAAGACACACAATTTAGGCTCACGCTTTAATCCGCAAGATCCAAAGCAGCTCACCTTACCCGCATCAGACTCTACGCAATACCTCACTTAATTTCCATAGCCCACCACTTACACACCAGTAGGGGGAAAAATACTTTGCTTTGCACCCCCTCTATAGCACACCCTAAACACCCCACAGAGGTTACAGTGCTCCTATCCTCCTATTTCCCACTTTTCCACCTTTTTCCCCCTTTTTCCCCTTAATCGCTTCGACGGAATCACAAAATGGCAGCCAACACTTCCTAGTTGCAACAGCTCGCACCGCTCGCAGCCAATCAGCAACAAGCTTGTGCCTGTAACGCCTCAGCCAATCAGATGGCAGAATTCCCAAATATTGATATCTGTAAATTTCAATATTTCTCAAAAACTATTGAATGAATTTACACCAAATACACAAAAGCATGCTTTCTAGACCAAGACCCTCGAGGCCTGGAAAGGCTTAGCGAGAGATGCTGCACACACCATCACCCCTTTTAAATAACATATGGCCCTGGGAAGGTGGTCCCTGGGGCCTGTAAAAGCTCGGGGATGGGAGCAGCCCCTACCCTTTTAAAGTGCATTCTGCGCTGTGGAATGCACCCCCCCCCCCCCAGGGCCCTTTAAGGCACAGGGAGAGAAGCTGAGCGGGGCACTCCCCTTTTTATTCCATTTGGCCCCAGAAATGGGGCCCCTGGGCATAATAAAGCTCAGGGAGGAGGGGTGCATGACATAAGCAGTGCATGTCGGAAGCACAATCTATAGTTAGCTCCGCTACCAATAACTTGTGAATTTCTGAGTTTCTTTTTGTTCAAATCTTGAATGTTGTCACTAATATATTCACCTAAATATAACTTCACTTCAACCTTTGTTTCTTTAGGGAAGATAGATAGATAGATAGAAAGATAGATAGATAGATAGATAGATAGATAGATAGATAGATAGATAGATAGATAGATAGATAGATAGATAGATAGATAGATAGATAGATAGATAGATAGATAGATAGATAGATAGATAGATAGATAGATAGATAGATAAAGTACCCTCTGCCAAACATCATAAGGATATTTCAAGTTTCCTACACCATTCCAAACAACAATGGAGAAAGTCCAAGGAAAATGCAGGACTTTGGAGAAGCTAGAATTACTATACACAATCTAATCTAACCAAAAGTAGGTAAATATTAGACTGTGAAGGGATTAAATTGACCATTTCGGCTTCAATGTAAGCAAATGCATGGAAAGTGTTGGACTTAGAAAGGGTAACATACCAATTCAACTCCCTATCTTAATATTGTTATAGAACCTTATTATTAAAACATATTCAAAATAAGCATCCATTACTATATAAATCAATGCATTTACATCTAAAAAATCCAAACCCTCCGCCCCATCAAAAAAATAATTAAATAAAAATAAAAGAATAATACCATTAAATCATAATTAACAAATGAAATAAAAAGCAATAATAAATATAAAATGCATTTTACAAATTTCATTATCCACACACTCATTAGAAATTAACAGCTAATTCAAATGCAGCAAATACTTTAATACCACAATAATCAATTAAACAATTAAATCAATCAAATATTTAATAAATAAATAAATGATTTGAGAAATTATAATTTAAGCCTAGTCCTCTACAAACACATCAACCTGGAAATTAAATATAAATTACTAATACAAATTTAAAATATACATGATAATACTGGTAAATAGTTAAAATAATAATTATTCAGTTAATACAGTTTCAGTTCAGTTTCATACGTCTTTATTTCGGTAAAATTAACCATAAAAGACATCACAGAAAATACAATTGAAACTTTAAAAAGACAACATAATACATAATTTATATAATACAAAAATCATGTCTTAAAAATCTGATTAAATTTTTGTCAAAGAGACATACAAATAGCCTCACTCATAAGTTTATTCAGGAATAAACTATCACTGTGGATTTCTAACTCTAATGATCCAAGACCAACCTAAAAAATTTGCAACTGATATGGCCACTGGGAGTGATGTTACCATCCCTAGCAACCTTAGGGCCTCATTGGCCCCTCTAGTATTAAGGTTTCGACAGATTGGTTTCAGCCATTTTTTCCGTGGGGCGGCATAAGCAGGACAAACAAAAAAGAGGTGACCCACAGTTTCCTCCTGTTCTTTACGCCATGGACACGAGTTCCCCGTCCCACCCTTCCATTTATGTGTGAACGATCCCAAGGGTAGCGTTCCTATTCTAAATTGGTGAAAACGTTTTCTATCAATACTCTTTGTTATGGCGTCCCAGTAACTTACCAGGACTGGGTCCACCTTGTGATTCAAAAACCTACCAGAAAGGGTTAGCGAGCTATGTTCCATAATCAGCTTATTTCTATATACAGCCCAAAACTGAACCTTGAGGTCTTTTTTTTGATGGAAACACACTAGTCCTAGGGTCGGACCATAGCTGAATGAGGCCCATGTCTGACAAAATAGATTTTAAAGCTTTAAACCAAGGAAGATTACCACAGCCCACTATACGTCTAAGATCTTCTAGTCCCGCAGCAAATGTGGCCAGTTCAGGGGTTACCCAGATTCTCCTCCAAAGTGAAATAATTCTCAGTTTTGCCAATTCCTTAATTGGTTTGCAGCCCAGGTCCAACAATAAGGGAAGCATAGGGGTCGATTGTGGAAGACCCACCAAGTTTCGTAAAAACTTGTTTTGGATTTTCTCAAGTTGGGACAAATCAACATAGCCCCAAAGATCTGCTCCATATACAATGGCCGATCTAATCTTGGTGTTATAAATTTTGAGCGCTGGGCTTATTCTCTTGGTTAGGGAAGATCGCTGTTGCTTAACCAATGTCCCACTCAGCTGAGAGAATTTTAATGATAATACATCCATCTGGGCAGTCCATCTTAGTCTATAATCTAGTGCTACCCCTAGGTAGGTCGTCTCGTTTACCTGTTCCAAATTAATGCCATTAAGACTTACCTGGCCTGATCTTGGTCTATTTTTAGTAAAAACCATAAACTTGGTTTTGCTTGTGTTGACCTGTAGGTCATTGGCATCACAGAATTCTACAAATTTGCTGAGAGCCAGTTGAAGCCCCTTTTGTGTTTTTGAGAGTATGAGCGTGTTATCCGCAAAGATGAGAAGAGGAAACTTCATACCACCCAAACTAGGCGCATCAGTAGGAGTATCCAAAAAATATGCAACCACTCTATTAATGAATAAAAGAAAAAGGGTTGGAGCAAGGACACATCCTTGACGGACTCCTCGTGTCACCGGAAACTTTTTGGTGACTTGGCCCTGCATACCCCATCGGACCTGGGCATAGTTCTTATCATGGAGTCTTATAATTATGTCCAGCAGGTCCTTCGGAAGTCCCATTTGTATCAGAGCTTCCCACAATTTGGGTCTTGGAACCAAGTCAAAAGCGGACTTCAAGTCCACGAAGCCCGCATAGATCACACCTCCACTTAAGACCACCACCTTCCAGTATATTAGAATAATTCTTAAGATCTGATCTATGGTGCTTACGCAGGGCCTGAAGCCGGCCTGCATGGGTGACAGTATTGACATTTCGTCCATCCAAGCTGAGATCTTAAACAGCACCATCCGGAAATGATCTTTTGGATGGCGTCAATGAGGCTGATTGGACGATAGTTAGCTGCCTGGGAGCGATCACCCTTTTTGAATATAGGAAGGATTTCCGCCCCCTGCCATGAGTCGGGTATCGGGGCTCCATCTGCCACCGCGTTAGCAACTTTTAATATATATGGGACCCATGCTACTTGATCAAATTTAAAAAGATCTGAGGGGATACAGTCTATGCCGGGAGCTTTCCCCCCTTTGGTCATGCTTAAGGCCAGCTCTACATCTAAACGATCAAAGAGGGGAACTAATGCCGGAGTTCTTAGCGGGGCTGCACACATACTTACTACACACATACTTGCTACAGGGGCAACTAGGGGACCAGAGTTACTAAACTGAGCCCCAAAATGTGCAACCCATCCTTCTTCCGCTACATAGTTGGAGGGGAGTTGAGACTCATAGGAATTCCCCCACTTGAGAACATGCCAGAACCTCGATTGGTTAGGGGATAAACTCGCTTCATAAAGATCCTGCCAATGTTTGTCGTCCCAGGCTGATTTAGCCTCCTTCTGGCACTTTTTATAATCCTGCCTACTCTTCCGTATTGCTGCACTATCACGTGACTTAAGTGCTGCTAGTAGGTCTATATGGGCTTGGCGACACAGTCGATTGTACCACTTTCCCCCACCCAATGAGTATTCAGTTAATACATTAATTTACATATTTAATCACTAAATACATGTAAACACATTTGTAAGTACACATTTAAAATTACAAACCATGCTTCAAAAATGTAAAACGATTACATTAATAATATAAACATATAACATTCCTTCGTGGAGGAAAAGTGTTCGAATATATATATATATATATATATATATATATATATATATATATATATATATATATATATATATATATATATATATATATATATATATATATATATATGTATATATATATATATATATTCACTAAAAAAACATATGTTTCAGCCACGTTATAGTTAGGAATTAGCATTTAAACAACCTTTGAAATTCACTGAAAAAAACCATAGGTTTCAGCCACGTTATAGTTAGGAATTAGCATTTAAAAACCTTGCAAATTCCCTAAAAAAAAATAGGTTTCACACACGTTATAGTTAGGAATTAGCATTTTAAAAACCTTTGAAATTCACAGAAAAAACCATAGGTTTCACACATGTTATAGTTAGGAATTAGCATTTTAAAAACCTTTAAAATTCACTAAAAAAACCACAGGTTTTACACCAGTTATAGTTAGCTGGTCATTTTACTCATACAAAACATTTGAAATTCCCCCGTTATAGTTAGTTCAGCTAACTATAATTAGCGCGCCCGCAATGCACTGCTGATGACGTCCCATATTACATCACTCATGACATGGTCAGTGACATCACTCATGACATTACTGATGACATCTCAGTACGCGTACCGTGCGCGCTTATAGATATATATATTTTTTCGCTTTCGATTTTCCCAGGAACTACTAGAGGGATTTACACCATTTAAGCAAAAGCGTGATCTGCGAATCAGACTCTACCATTTTGCCAAATTTGGTGTAATTCCGTTCAGCGGTTCGGGCTGTAGCCGTGTCTAATCGTCCTATGAAAATTAACATGGGGAAAACACATTTTGGGACCCCCCTTTTTTCTCGGCCCCCGCTTGACGAATCTTCCCGAGACTTTCAGGGAAGGAGTGGAGTGGAGCGGGCCATCTTCTTTGAGAAATTCGCGAAGATTCAACAACCGGTGCCAAAGTTATTACCAATAGAATGTTGCGGATTTCCTATGGAAACTAGGTCCTAACTATAACTACCTACTGGCGACCGCCAGTAGGTAATATATATATATATATATGAAGCAAATGAAGCAAAGCAGATTGCTTTTCCACATGGGGAGCAGCATGTTAGCTGCTCCCCATGTGGAAAAGCAATGCCGGCTCCTGCAGGATGCGGGGAGCCGGCTGGGACCGTGGGGGGATAGGGGAGCACCCCACGGTCCCCAACTGAGAGGGCCAGCCCCGGGGGATGGGGTCCCCGGGGCCAAGTGGCCCGGGAGGGGGACCACTCGGCCCCCCTCCCCAAAAGTTAAACTTTTTTTTTTTAACGAATGGAAAGGCCGTCCCCGGGGGTTGGTGTCCCCGGGGCCATAAGTGGCCCGGGAGGGGGGCAACGCGGCCCCCCTCCCCAACAGTTTAAAACATAATAAAAAAATTAAAAAAGGAAAAGGTCATGCCCCTGAGGATGGGGTCCCCGGGCCAATTAAGGCCTCGGGAGGGGGGGCACGCGGCCCCCTTCCACATTTTTTTAATAAACAAAAAAGCATTGGCATAGCAAATAGGTCACACATTTGGGGCCTTATAAGTGTTTAACCATGCAACAGTTAATGATGTTGCACCAAAGATATTGTGCTGCATAACTAAATACTTATAAGGTACCAAAAGCGTGACCTATCGGCTATGCCAATCCTTGTCTTTAAAGAGGTGATGCATCACTCTTAAAAATAAATTATATGCAATATATGCGGACCTGAAAACTCTCTTCCTTTCTGAAACAAAATTCATTCCTATAAACTTCTACTGCTGAGCATAAACACATTAAAAAAATTATTGTAAAGAATATCCAGGCTATATGTATTTATTTAACTTAGTAGTGTATTCTGATAGGGTTTTCACACAAAAAAGAAGTTAATGTTTTGCGCGCACCAATATTTTGCACGCCTGGTTAGGTGTGCTGTCCCTGCCCACGGCAGAGTTTCCAAAGTGAAGTCTCAAAGCTACAGGTATTCTTGTTTGTCTATGGGATTCCATACCTTGCTCCACTCTACTGCAGACAGTGTTAAGATCTACTTATGTTGTGTGTGAGTGCCAGAAATCAGGTGCAGTTGGTCAATTGGGGTGCTGGGGTGTAGCCCCCCCCGCCCGCATCTCCCAAGGCGTTTCTGAACTTAAGTAAACTGAATCAGTTTACTTAAGTTCGAAGACGCCGAGGGAGAACTGACAATCATGTCAGTCAACATAATGCCGGACCGCCCACCAACTTCAGAGACTGAAGGGGTGGGCGGTCCGGCGTCATGTTGACTGACATGATTGCCAGACCAGGGGCAACAGGCAGCAGCAGAAGTGCCCATGAGTGGGGAAGGTGAGCACATTTTTCGCCCGTGCCCAGTCATGCGCACTTGTGTTTGCACTGGCTTGCGCAAGCCCATTAATAACCCCCTGGTCTCCTAATGGGCAGGCGGCAGGCGAAGAATAACCGTGCCCTTAGCTAATCCTGCTCTTAGTCAATCTTGGTGCTGCTGGCAGCGCCAGGATTGGCTGAGAGGGGTTGCAAGTCCACTCCAGTGCCGTTTGTGAAGGCGCCAAGGGGAGCAGAGGTGGCGCTGACCGGCTGTCAGGTAAGTTTTCGGTTTTATGATTATATTTAATTCTCCGCCCCCGCGCGACCCCACCGCGAGCTGAGACTGATAGTAAACTATACACATTTCTACTATATTATACGGGTGTTATTTCAGAGATTTTGCGCTGGTGCACCTGTGGCGAAAACAAGCATAAAAGGTTGTCAATTAACTTACTATTTTAACCACCTGCAGGCGCAGCTCCAAATTATAAGGGGCCTGAATCCACTTTTTCTGTGTTTTGAGTCCCGTATTTTCCATTTTATGATTTTATGGGTCATACTTTGCTGCACAGGATTTTTCCGGTGCTGAGAGCGGTCAGCGTTTAGAGGGTTCAATTTCATGAGGTCCTTCTCTCAAGTGGTACAACCCTCCCTGAAGCGGATTTCATCTGTTCCAATCCTAAATACAAATAATATTGTGATACGATGTATATAAAAGTCCCCCAGGCCTCCTCTGGACAAAGACACTTAATTTGTAGGTGGCCTTGAGAGGTGCTAAGAGCACAGCAGCCCGAGGCTCTAAAGCAGACGTGGCTATTGATCTGCTTTCGGGTGAGCCAGAGGTTAAAAGACATTAGTGATCGGTGTTTAGTTTTGGTGACTGACACTGTCTCACGTATGTTGGTGTCTGATGTATGCTACCTGGTGATGAGACCTGAAATATATTTTTAGGACCCTTATGACACAGGAGGAAACACATTAGCATACGTATGTTGACAGAGAATCCATTGTTTATTAATACATCGGAGCAATCAATGCAACAACAGAGGTCAAAGCAGAAGTAATGAGGGAAGAGGGCCATCTTTTATTAGATTGTTCTGATCGAAAGGCACTAATCAAATCCAGGGCGGAACTGGACAGGCATAAAGCAGGCATGTCTCGGACTACCCGGATTGTACGTCTTCACTGAACTGCCCTATTGTTCACACCTGCGCAAGTATTCAGCTGTAGGCAGCGGAATGGGGAGTCATTTCGTGTGCGCTGTGAATTACTTAACCTATAAAACATAAGTAACGTCAACCTTGGGTCACACTGGTTACCTCATTCAGAAATGACGAGGGGTATGCGAGACGAGTTTAGGATTTTCGTAAATTATTCATGTAACTATGTGTTGCACAAACGAGCCTGGCGTATCTTCCATATGCCTTCTAATAGCAATCATCAGAAGGGGTATCTTTAAGGAAATGTGAAACTGCGGACTGGCTCTGGCTGTTACTGCTGGTCATTTGGCAGTATGAATTATTTTAGAGTATGCACTGCAGTAGGTGTGACTGGGCAGAACAGCCAGCTTCTGAGGCACATTGACCTCAAGGCGCAGAGCGCCGCTCGAAGGCCAATGAATGATTGTTTCAGATGCTATCCCACAGTGATAAACATATTCATCAGAGGCAGAGGAGAAACCAGGCCACTGATTTGTGAGACGAGTCTGCACATGGGAGCTGTGATGTTGAGGATGGACCTCAGCTGCAAAATGTTACAATGGGGCATAACAACGTTTACTGTTTAATAATGTTTTGCTTTCTGAATGAAAAAAAAAGCCTTTTGGGGAAAATGGATGGCTATATGCTTTTATAAGATGCATTGTTATCTCAAACTCTGTTATACAGTTCTCTGGTTATACTGAATGAGTAGCTACTTAGATCATAATTATATGAAACCTCTTTATTGATGGCATAACCACACTTTCACAATTGCTTTATCACTTCTGCTTTCTCAAATTTGCTTGCAAATGCACCATTAGCCCAATCTTTTCCCAAAATGTTCCAGGGGGGAGAACACTCTCCCTGAACATCCCTTATGGCAGTCGGGCTCACCTGCTACGCGCGCTCGCCACTGGGCACTCATCCCGAACATTTACGCCGCACTAATTTCAAATGTCACCAGCCACCACTGCCAGGAATCAACCCATCGTGCAGCAGCTGAGCATGCTCTCCCAGGCTCGAGGCGGTTCACTGATCATTCCTCCTCCCCCTCTTCCATGGCCAGGCTGGGACTGCGAGCCTGAATGAAAGTGGTGAAGGTGGGTGTTGGGCTGCAACTGGGGTTGAGGTAGATGGAGGAGGGGGCAGGGCCGGACTGGGAACCAAAACCGGCCCTGGCAAAGTGCTTGGCTGGCCCCCCCGCCCCCCGGGTGGGAGGGGGGCGAGCGCTTTGCCAGGGCCGCTTTTCAGCCGATTTTGTTACAGGGACGATTTTGCAGCTATGCTGCAAAAACGGCTCTGGAACAAAAACGGCCCCCAGGGCCCAAAACCGGCCCCCACCCTGCCGGCCGACCGGGGGATTGCCCGGTGCCCACAACGGCCAGTCCGGGCCTGGGAGGGGGAACAATGGCGCCCGCAGATTTTTTTAAAATTAACATAGAGTCGGCTTCCCTTGGTGTCCGTGCAGCAGGGGAAGGGGTGGGGTGGAGCATAATTAAAAGTGATAGCTATTAAAGTAAAAGCGCGGCACGCGGCACTTTATAAAAAATAAGGGGCAGATTTATGTTAACTGTCGCATCCCCAGGGATGCGCCAGTTAATGTGCGCCACAGTGCGCCACAGCTCCGCCACCCATGGTGCGCCGCATTTACATGGTGCAAGGCAGGGAAGATGCGTGACGCATCTTCCGGCGTACGGGCGGCGCATTGCTGGAGTCATGTCGCAAGTGCGACATGACTCCTGCAATGCACAGGGGCCACCCCTACAATGCATGGTGCGTCACCCATACGCCTGCTTCAAGCAGGCGTAAGGAATTGACGTAGAAAGTGACTGAGTTAAATCTCATAGATTTCACTCAGCCATTTTTAGGAGGCGTTCCTGCGCAGGAACGCCCCCCCCTTCGCGCAGGAACGCCTCCTTATGGCGCAGGGCTTTCCAACATGACGCATCTCCTAGATGCGTCACGTTGTAAATAGGGCGCATTGTTTGCGCCGCCGTTGCGTCAAATTAAGTGACGCAATTGCGGCGCAGAGAGGCGCAAGGGCCTCATAAATCTGCCCCTCATTCTTTAAGGTACTGCACAAGCACATTGCTCTCTCGTGGATCATCAGCAACCTGACTTGAAGAACGAAGGACTAAAACGGCAAGAAACTATAGTGTATCAATCTCAAACATGGAATAGGCTACACAGAGCCGTGTCGACAATATATGTCACGCCATCTAAAACTGCAAAATATTAGAGGTGCATGAAAGAATGACTATAAAGTCAGCTGTTGACATGCACTCAAGATAGGAATCTTAGGCATGCAACCAGTCAAACACAAAAGTTCGGCAAAGGTGGAGGGCCATAGCGGCTATCTTAGAATGGAAATATTTTAATGATTTTGAACAGAGGTATTAATGATTTAATTAAGGATCAGCAAAATCGAATGAACATTTTAGACTAAAATTAAATTGTCGAGAAAATACAAAAGTCTACCAAAGCACTATTATTGCCAACCTCAATTTCTTCACAGCACGAAAAGTTGTATTATTGATTACTGAGTAATGCAATACATTTAGTTGGTAATGTAACTACCACTGGCTCCCCGGTAACCTATGATACATGCATGGTGGACAACGAGTTTATCGCCAGTGTGATAAAAGCACTCTCAATACATTTAGTTGGTAATGTAACCACCACAGGCTCCCCGGTAACCTATGATGCACGCATGGTGGACAACGACTTTAATGCCAGTGTGATAAAAGTGCTCCAGCGGCCTTGAAGCAGGGAGGGAGCATCTACATTTCTGATGCGCAGTGGCATAAGGCAAAGAATTTAAAAGTACAGAGCTATGTGGCTGCTAGTGAAACATCTAATAAAAAATGGAATATGGATAATTGGAGGTAAGTAAACAATGTAATAAATAAAACAAATTTCGTAGCGCGCCCTGCATCGCAAAATGAGATGCAGCGCGTGCTACGAAATTCGTTTTATTAATTAAATTGCTTACTTATCTCCAATTATCCATATTCCGGTTTTTAGCAACCCCCACCCTACCCCTCCCCCGCCCGCCTCTCTGCCCCACCGTACCTCCCTCCACGGGCCACGGCTGGGACTAGTTGCATCCCAGGGACCCGCAGAATTCAAGGGGAGTTAATCCCCCAACTTAAAACGCGCACAGTGGTGAAGGGAGGGGGCGGGGCCTGAGTTCACATGTGTGCAAACACCCTGTGGCGTGTTTTAGGTTGGGGAATTATTTCCTTGTCAATCCTGAGGGTCCCTGGGGGCCAACTAGCCCACCAGGTACCTCCAGTAAGTGCCACGGAGCTGCGTTGCAGAGTGTTGTAAAAAGGGGAATGGCCTCTGAACACTTCTCTGCAACACAGCCCCCTGGCGCATACTGGAGGTACCTGGTGGGCTAGTTGGCCCCCAGGGACCCACAGGATTGAGGCGGAATTAGTTTTCTAACTTAAAACGCGCCACAGGGCATGTTTGCAGGCATGTCACCTCAGGCCACGCCACCTTCCCACACCACTGTGCAAACGCACCCGTGGCGCGTTTTAAGTTGGGGAATTAATTATCTTTCAATACTGAGGGTCCCTGAAGGTCAAATAGCCCAACAGGTATCTCCAGTATGCGCCAGGGAGCTGCATTGCAGATAGGTGTTCAGAGGCCAAGCACTTTTTTACTCCTCTATGCAACGCGGCTCTGTGGGGCTTATTGGAGGTACCTACTGAGCTAGTTGACCCTAGGAATCCTTAGGACTCAGGGAGACTTAATCTCTCAACTTATAACAGCCACAGGGTGATTTTACACAGGGGTGAAGGGAGGAGACGGGGCCTGAGGTGATGTGTGCAAATACACCCTGTGGCGCGTTTTAAGTTGGGGGAAAATTCTCCTTTAATCCTGAGTGACCATTGGGGCCAAGTAGCCCACCAGGTGCCTCCAGGAAGGGCCACTGCACTGCGTTGCCGAGAGGTGGTGCAGGCCGTGCCCCTTATTACATCTCTCTGCTACGCAGCTCTGTGGCGCTTACTGGATGTACCTAGTGGGCTAGTTGGACTCTAGGGACCCTCAGGATTGAAGGGGAATTATTTCCCTAATCTAAAACGCGCCACAGAGCGTGTTTGCACAGTGATGAAGGGAGGAGATGGTGTAGGAAAGTGGCTCTATATATACTGGACCGAAGTAAAATTAGCCGAACTACAAATTCCAATTTACTCACCTGTTATCAGGAGAGACCTCAGTGCTGTATCTTTGAGCCCAGTACTGATCCTGAAAAGTAATTTTAACCGTACTTACCAGTAACTTGAATTGTCTTCCATAGGCTAACATTGACTGGTTTCCCTTGGAAAATCTTCTAAGTGTGGAGTTTTGGAACTTACAAATATTCCTCTAAAATCAGCTGAACTACGAATTCCAATTTACTCACCTGTTATCAGGAGAGACCTCAGTGCTGTATCTTTGAGCCCAGTACTGATCCTGAAAAGTAAGTTTAACTGTACTTACCAGTAACTTGAATTTTCTTCCATAGGCTAACATTGACTGGTTTCCCTTGGATAATCTTCTAAGTGTGGAGTTTTGGAACTTACAAATATTCCTCTAAAATCAGCTGAACTACGAATTCCAATTTACTCACCTGTTATCAGGAGAGACCTCAGTGCTGCATTTTTGAGCCCAGTACTGATCCTGAAAAGTGAATCTAACCACACTTACCAGTAACCTGAATTTCCTTCCATAGGCTAACATTGACTGGTTTCACTTGGAAACTTTTCTAAGTGTGGAGTTTTAGAACTTTAAAATATTGATCTAAAATCAACCAAACTACGACTTCTGATTTAAGCACCTGTTATCAGGAGAGACTTCAGTGCTTCATCTTTGACCTCAGTACTGATCCTGAAAAGTAATTCTAACCGTACTTACCAGTAACTTGAATTTACTTCCATATGATATAATTGCCTACTTTTTGCTGAAAAAGTTTCTAAGTGTCGATTTTTTAAACTTACAAATATTCCTCTAAAATCAGCCGAACTACGAATTCCGATTTACTCACCTAATATCAGGAGAGACCTCAGTGCTGTATCTTTTAGCCCAGTACTGATCCTGAAAGTAATTCTAACTGTACTTACCAGTAACTTGAATTTCATTCCTCAGGCTAATATTGACTTGTATCACTAAGAAATTCTTCTAAGTGTGGAGTTTTGGAATTTTTAAATATTCCTCGAAAATCAGCTGAACTACGAATTCCAAAGTACTCACCTGTTATCAGGAGAGACCTCAGTGCTGCATCTTTGAGCCCAGTACTGATCCTGAAAAGTAGTTCTAACGTACTTACCAGTAACTTGAATTTCCTTCCATAGGATATCATTGCCTGCTTTTTGCTGAAAAAGTTTCTAAGTGTCGATTTTTGAAACTTACAAATATTCCTCTAAAATCTGTCGATCTACGAATTCCGATTTACTCACCTGTTATCAGGAGAGACCTCAGTGTTCCCTCTTTGAGCCCAGTACTGATCCTGAAAAGTAATTCTAACTGTACTTACTAGTAACTTGAATTTTTTTCCATAGGATTTCATGCCTGCTATATAAAATATATATAAATATATTTAAAAAAAATATAAAATAAAAAATAAGCAATATTAGAATTTCAATATTTTTCAAAACTATTTTTTTCAATATATATTAAAAATAGATAATGTAATTTAAAAAAATAAAATATCTAAAAATAAATAGTTTAAAAAAATGTAGTAAATCAGTATAAAAAAATAACAATTAATACATTCAGACATGTTATCGTTAGGAATTAGCATTTAAAAAACCTTAGAAATTCACTGAAAAAACCATAGGTTTTAGGGGTGTTATAGTTAGCTGGACATTTCACTCGTACAAAACCATTGAAATTCTTCCGTTATAGTTAGTTGTACTAACTATAACTCACGCGCCCGCAATCCACTGCTGATGATGTCACATATTACATCATTCATGACATGGTCAATGACATCACTGATGATATCACTGATGACATCTCAAATGACATCACTGATGACATCATCCATGTGACAATCTGATACATCTCATCATACACTAGTATAACCTTTCAACACTCATTATAAAATATGGAGTACCATATTTGAAACCATTGACACACCAATACAAGTTTCTAAAAACCCACTCAGTGATCCATACATCTACACACACATCTAAACACTTACCTATAGATTCACTCATACATGCTAACAAAGATCAATAGAACACTATTAAATATACTTATATACCTACATCGACATTACACACCAGCACACATCCTATTCACTTATGCAGTCATCCTACTCACGTATGCAAACAATTGATCATACTTACATTTAGTAAGCTACACACCTATACAAACACCACTTTATTTATTCATATAGATTGTAACTCATACTTAGTGTGTTATAAAATCACTATTACAAGTATACAGTTTTCGATATAGCCACTCATACAATCACTGAGTCTTATGTATACTTATTTATATACAACAACTTTCACATACACTGCCTTTTATATTTCTACTTTGTTGGACATTAAGTGTGAAGTACCTTATTGTATGATTAATTAAAATCTATTACAAAAACAGAAGAAAATGCGAACTAGAAAAGGTTTCAAAATAAGATGCATGAAATCAGAATAAAACTAAGAGAAGTTAAAAAGAAATGATGCTATAAAGTAACTGTACATAGGTGACTTTGTACCCAAAATGGTTTGTTTAGAAACCGCTCATGTAGATATGTAACATGTGGGGGATACGCAAGTAATTGCGAGCGCCAGTAGTCCTTTGAACATGATTTATTAAACTGTCACTTCTCTTGCCGATTGTAGAACATTCTAGCAGCCGCGTAAAACTTCCTAATTAGTAATCAGCGCCATCGGGACTATGGTGGTGTAAATGTGCCTTAAAGCCTCCTTGCATGATCTTACGCCATGTGTTATGAACTAGGGGCTAGATGTAGGTAAATAGGTATTACTAATTCTAAAATACCGAATTTTACCGATTCGGTATTATAGAATCGGTAAATCCTATGTAGGTAAATATTCGGTAAAAATTACTTAATCGTTAGGATTCGGTAATTACTGAATCAGTATTTACCGATTCGATAATTGCCATTCATTCCTATGGGCCTGGAGGCCCATAGGAATGAATGTCAATTACTGAATCGGTAATTACCGATTCGGTAAAATTGGAAAAAAGTCAAGGGTGGCAGGGTGTCACTTTGACACACTGCTGCACACCTGATTAGTGCTTGTGTGCACATGTGGCACACATACATGCCCTAAGGGCATGTATGTTTGTCACATGGCACAGGTGTAAATGCACATATTAGCATTTACATAGGAATTCGTTATTTACCACCAACTAATAGTTGGTGGTAAATAACGAATCCTTAAAGCCCAGAAGCACTATTTACAGTGCTTCCTACATCTCATTTACCGATTCGGTAAATACCGAATTGGTAAATGATGATTCGGTAAATACCGAATCGGTAAATACTGATTTGTTATTTACCGAATCAGTAAAAATGCCTCCTACATAGGAAAAGGCTATTACCGGTCGGTAACGGCCGAATTCGTCCGTTACAGACCGGTAAAAGCCTACCTACATCTAGCCCATAGTTCTTAGATACATATGCCTTGGGGACAGCAAACCTGGGCAACAGCAACTGACATGTTCTGCAGATTCTAAGTGACGTTGGCACAGACGACAGCCAAACCCACTTGGTGACCAGTTTTTCCGATTCGGTATTATAGAATCGGTAAATCCTATGTAGGTAAATATTCGGTAAAAATTACTGAATCGTTAGGATTCGGTAATTACTGAATCAGTATTTACCGATTCGATAATTGCCATTCATTCCTATGGGCCTGGAGGCCCATAGGAATGAATGTCAATTACTGAATCTGTAATTACCGATTCGGTAAAATTGGAAAAAAGTCAAGGGTGGCAGGGTGTCACTTTGACACACTGCTGCACACCTGATTAGTGCTTGTGTGCACATGTGGCACACATACATGCCCTAAGGGCATGTATGTTTGTCACATGGCACAGGTGTAAATGCACATATTAGCATTTACATAGGAATTCGTTATTTACCACCAACTAATAGTTGGTGGTAAATAACGAATCCTTAAAGCCCAGAAGCACTATTTACAGTGCTACCTACATCTCATTTACCGATTCGGTAAATACCGAATTGGTAAATGATGATTCGGTAAATACCGAATCGGTAAATACTGATTTGTTATTTACCGAATCGGTAAAAATGCCTCCTACATAGGAAAAGGCTATTACCGGTCGGTAACGGCCGAATTCGTCCATTACAGACCGGTAAAAGCCTACCTACATCTAGCCCATAGTTCTTAGATACATATGCCTTGGGGACAGCAAAGCTGGGCAACAGCAACTGACATGTTCTGCAGATTCTAAGTGACGTTGGCACAGACGACAGCCAAACCCACTTGGTGACCAGTTTTTCCGGTGGGCTATATAGTCTTGTATTGGCAAAGTTAAGAGCCTCACCCTCATGACATTTTGTAGGGCTTTCCTTCCAAGGCCTGTTTTTAAGTAGGGCTGGCATACAGTAGTTTCATGTGATTTGATGAGGCCTTCTGCACCCAGGACTGATCTGATCCGTTCAAGGTTTTGTTGCCTCGAGATGTTCTTGCCACATGTTTTTAACACGATCTTTAGACTGCACTTTGTGAATAATGTGTCTGTTGAAACATTATTAAATAAAGTGCAGTCTAAAGATCCTGTTTAAAAACTTTGTTGGACATGTATCAATGAGAAATATGTACTCATCACCACACCCATAAAGAGATTCACTCACCCAAACAACTGTTTCCACATACAGTCTTAACCTCATATATCTACTAAATCAACTATTTACACATCTTTGGACAGCCACACACCTCCCACCCAACCACACACACATTCACTATCCCGTACAAATACTCACTTAACTAATTAATACCTAATATAGACTTTCGACTTAGCTAGTAAACAACTTATGTAGTAGTTTACACAACAAGAGATAGAGTGACACAAATATTCACACAGTTTAATCACTATCCCATATATTTAGTGCGACACTTTGAATTAGTCTCTTAGACAGTCAATCACAGTGCTACTAAATCCTCCATCCAGACACTTATACATCCAATCAGTCTACACTGTGAGTTGCTATATATTTATTACTTATTTAAATATCGAACCAAACCACATTCACTGGATGATGTCATCAGTGATGTCATCAGTGATGTAATTTGAGATGTCATTAGTTATGTCATAAGTGATGTCACTGACCATGTCATGAATGATGTAATATGTGACATCATCAGCAGTGGATTACGGGCACGCAAGTTAACCGTTAGTACAACTTACTATAACAGGGGAATTTCAATGGTTTTGTACGAGTGAAATGTCCAGCTAACTATAACACCCCTAAAACCTATGATTTTTTCAGTGAATTTATTTATATATATATATTTTCTTTGGAGTGGCTGAAAGCGCAGTTTCTCCGGGATCTCCGTTCCCGGCCAGAGCCCACCTTGCAGGACCGGTGGCCCCCGGTAAAGCAGAGGTGTTCTTGTGATGTTTAACGAGGGGGCATGGACCGCTCCTCGCCTGTTTGCCAGCACAAATGGACTGCCAAAGCAATGTGGCAAAGGGCGTAGGAGAAAGGGAGATAAGAGAGGACAACACCTCTCTTGGAAGCAGCGCGGATGCAGTACAAATATCAATATCCTGTGGCAACCTTTGCACTAAGCAACAAACTTTTGCACTAAGCAATGTGAATTTGAATTTGAATTTCAATTGCACCGATCATGGACAGTAGCTGGCAATATCGCTATTTAAGCAAGACTCCAATACTTGGCATGTACTTAAATAACCATTGCGATGCATTATGGAGCCTGTAGAATGTTCGAGCAGGCATGTGACCACTGAGTCTTAATAATTGTGCTCACCTGTGATCAAGACGTTTGTGGCGTCGAAACGCATTAGGACACGAGCATGTTGCACAGGGTCGACGAATAAAGTCATCTGCATCATCAGACACTGTGGGGCTCTTTTCTTTGGAGTGGCTGAAAGCGTAGTTTCTCCGGGATCTCCGTTCCCGGCCAGAGCCCGCCCTGCAGGACCGGTGGCCCCCGGTAAAGCGGAGGTGTTCTTGTGATGTTTAACGAGGGGGCATGGACCGCTCCTCGCCTGTTTGCCAGCACAAATGGACTGCCGAAGCAATGTGGCAAAGGGCGTAGGAGAAAGGGAGATAAGAGAGGACAACGCCTCTCTTGGAAGCAGTGCGGATGCAGTACAAATCTCAATATCCTGTGGCAACCTTTGCACTAAGCAACAAACTTTTGCACTAAGCAATGTGAATTTGAATTTTAATTTCAATTGCACCGATCATGGACAGTAGCTGGCAATATCGCTATTTAAGCAAGACTCCAATACTTGGCATGTCCTTAAATAACCATTGCGATGCATTATGGAGCCTGTAGCATGTTCGAGCAGGCTTGTGACCACTGAGTCTTAATAATTGTGCTCACCTGTGATCAAGACGTCTGTGACGTCAAAACGCGTTAGGACACGAGCATGTTGCACAGGGTCGACGAATAAAGTCATCTGCATCATCAGACACTGTGGGGCTCTTTTCTTTGGAGTGGCTGAAAGCGCAGTTTCTCCGGGATCTCCGTTCCCGGCCAGAGCCCGCCCTGCAGGACCGGTGGCCCCCGGTAAAGCGGAGGTGTTCTTGTGATGTTTAGCGAGGGGGCATGGACCGCTCCTCGCCTGTTTGCCAGCACAAATGGACTGCCGAAGCAATGTGGCAAAGGGCGTAGGAGAAAGGGAGATAAGAGAGGACAACGCCTCTCTTGGAAGCAGTGCGGATGCAGTACAAATCTCAATATCCTGTGGCAACCTTTGCACTAAGCAACAAACTTTTGCACTAAGCAATGTGAATTTGAATTTTAATTTCAATTGCCCCGATCATGGACAGTAGCTGGCAATATAGCTATTTAAGCAAGACTCCAATACTTGGCATGTCCTTAAATAACCATTGCGATGCATTATGGAGCCTGTAGTATGTTTGAGCAGGCATGTGACCACTGAGTCTTAATAATTGTGCTCACCTGTGATCAAGACGTCTGTGACGTCGAAACGCATTAGGACACGAGCATGTTGCACAGGGTCGACGAATAAAGTCATCTGCATCATCAGACACTGTGGGGCTCTTTTCTTTGGAGTGGCTGAAAGCGCAGTTTCTCCGGGATCTCCGTTCCCGGCCAGAGCCCGCCCTGCAGGACCGGTGGCCCCCATTAAAGCGGAGGTGTTCTTGTGATGTTTAACGAGGGGGCATGGACCGCTCCTCGCCTGTTTGCCAGCACAAATGGACTGCCGAAGCAATGTGGCAAAGGGCGTAGGAGAAAGGGAGATAAGAGAGGACAACGCCTCTCTTGGAAGCAGTGCGGATGCAGTACAAATCTCAATATCCTGTGGCAACCTTTGCACTAAGCAACAAACTTTTTGTCATGATTCAGTGTGAAGCCTTTATTGATGATAGGCTTCACTTATTTCTTGGCATAATTTGCCATATGAAAACCCGCTCCTTTCCCGTGCACCAGCACTCCTTATGTGAAGTAATGTGTGGATATGTGTTTGGTACTTATTTAGGTGATAATGGTTGCTTTGAAAACATGAAGCCTTTTGATTGCCGTTTTTTGTAAAGCCTCTGATTACCGTTTGATGTCATGTAATATGAGTGTCTCATGCTATTATGCCTTTTTTCCGTAAAACTCTCATTTGCCCCTTGAGATTATCATACAGGCTTGTTACAAGATGGAATCGTTTGTGTTTGAACCTTCGCGTGCGCCCTGCTAGAATCTGGCCGAGCGCACGCATACGTAAGGTGCGGCTGGGTGCGGTCGGGTATTTAAACCGCACCCAGCCTTCTGGAAGACGCTTTGCCTTCCCCCAGCGCTGGAGAAAGGACTTGTGAACTCTCGGCAGCTTACCTGATTTACGAACTTGAGGCCTTCCGGCTTCTCCGGAGCAAAAGCCTGGCATCATCCTTCATCGCACCAAGAGAATCTGCAAAGACAAAAAGATAAGTTATTATTTTCTACAGTTCAGGCGCCCTTCGCAAGAAAGGTTATCGGAACAATTCTTGGAACACTTCTTTCCAGAGAGAATCTACAAAGCTTCAGGAAAGCAACAAACATTGAAACTTGATTTAGGTATTTAGTTATTTAGAAATTGTTGAAAACTGAATCAAAGGTCAGAGGGTTATTTTGGAAAGGCAATATTTCCGAATGTTGTATCTTTGAGTTTCAGTGTTTGTGCTAGTTTCTTCTTGCCATAAAAAACATTATATTTTTAGATCTGGAAACCAAAGAATATAAAGACACAGAACGCAATTTAAGTAAGTCAAGAGAAGGAGTCAGGCCCTAGTTAATTAAGGTGAAAAAGGGGGTTTTCTAGATGAGAGGAAGAGAACAAATGTTTTAATCCTTTTATTTGTATATTACAGAAATTAAAGGCTTGAATTCACAACAAGACAACACAACAGGACAGGACACCAGAACCCCTTCAGACAAAACTGACCAACAAGACAAGAAAGACATACTGGACGGAAGACTGACAACAGCTGTTCGCAGGTAGGCGAGAGATAGAACTTCGAGCAAGAGAATTAAGAGTCATAGAAGAAGTGCCTATAAAAGTTTAGAACAAGAGAAGTAATAGTTGTTCATGTTGTTTCGCAGGTCGACAGCAAGAACACTTACGTCCAGTACCGGCCCACCTCCCCTTTGTCTAGCTCATATCTTGTAGTGTTTTATACTTTCTCCAGGAAGGGGCTAGTCTTTAGGGAGGTTGGTCCTTTGCGTCCCTGCGAATTCACAACGCGTCTCATATCAAGACAAGGTAAGGGACGACGAATTTAGACCTTGACAGAAGGCAAAGCCCAAGTAGACTCATTCGCCTGGACGCAATGGACCAAGTCTCTCTTCAAGATATAGCTGCCATGCTATCAGAGTTAAAACAGGAAAATGTAGCGTTACGTAGAGACATGGTTTCTCTCCACAACACAGTTCACCAACAAAAGCCAATTTTAAAGCCAGCCACCTTTTCGGGGGGAGCTTCTTCGTCTTCTGAAGCTCAAACCCAGATCCAGGTAGTCACACCAGTTCCTACGCCTTTAGCTCAACCTGAGAGGTTTTATGGAGATCCTAATAAATTCTCCATCTTTCTTAATCAGTGTCATTTACATTTTTTAGCCAAAGTCACAGCCTTTCCAGACGATTCCTCCAAGGTGGCTTTTATGTTGTCTTACTTAGGAGGAGATGCTGCTTTGTGGTCTGTCCCTCTGGTAGAAAGAAACGATCCGGTTTTGTATAATTTTAGAGCCTTTGAAAGATCATTAAAAAAGATTTTTGCAAAACATGTCTTTGTTCAATCAGCGGACAGTGAGCTCCTGAATCTAAAGCAGGGTTCGTCTGTTTTACTACATTATATATCAGTATTTATTCGTTTGGTTCTAGAAGCCGATTGGCCAGATCAAAAAAGGGTGTCTTTATTCTAGAGAGGTCTGAAGGACGAGCTCAAGGACATGGTAACTCAAGTCTTAGAACCTCCCGAGGAGATCAGTGAGTTCATCGATCTAGTTGTAAAATTAAATCATAGAATATCAGAAAGAAAAGGAGAAAGAGGAAAGTTGGATCATAAAGTTTTGTTTCAGAGAGATAGAGTCTTTACTCCTCGAGAAACTACCCAGAAATCAGACTCTGTAGAACCCATGCAAATAGGCTCCATTCGTGGGCATTTAACTAAAGAAGAGAAAGAAAAGAGACGAAAGTTAAATCAATGTCTTTATTGTGGGAAAACGGGACATTTTGTGAAAGAATGTCCTTCTAAACCAAATAAAGGAAAGCCTAAGTCTGTAAGTTTAGCTTTAACATCAGAGGAAACGGAAAACTTGAGCACTCGGTAGAGGGAGAGGTCAGTTTATCGAGTGGGTGTTCTAGTGTGGCCTCAACAGTCCCACCCAAAGGGTGTCGACACTTTTGTGTAATTGTCGAATTGAAAAGTCTGGCCAATTCTGGGAGTTCTAGAAGGGTAGAAGTAATCATAGATTCAGGAGCTACTTGGAATTTCATTGACACTCAGTTTTTAAGACACCTTGGATTTAGCTCCCTTCTAAAAACTCACCCAGAAACTGTCAGAGCAGTGGACGGTAAAGAATTGACCTCAGGACCTATTAAAAGACAAACCGAGGTCTTAATTATGGACAGTTCCCCTATCCACAGAGAAAGAATAGTTTTTGATGTTATCGATGCCCCACAATTTAAACTGATCTTGGGACTTCCCTGGCTTGTTTTACACAACCCAATTATTGATTGGCAGGCAAGAACAGTGACCTTTAGATCTCATCATTGTTTGAGTCAATGTTTTCTGTTAAATAGGACTGGAGACACAATTCAAGGTTTTGAATTACCCATAGAATCTTCAAGTATTCTACTCCTAGAAGGAGTGCCTACGGTATACTCAGATTTACAAGACGTATTCGATAAAAAAAAAGGCTAATACCCTTCCTCCCCATAGGGATTTTGATTGCAGGATTGATCTTGTTCCCAGGGGCTACCTTGCCATGCAGCAGAACCTATGCTCTGACAGAGAAGGAAAATGAACACTTACGGGGATATCTGGACGAATACCTTGCTAACGGTTTTATCAGGCACTCTAAGTCTCCTGTATCATCTTCACTTTTTTTCATTACAAAACGGGGAGGGGAATTAAGAGCGTGCATAGATTATAGAGCCTTAAACAATGTCACAATTAAGAACAGAGACCCTTTGCCTCTCATTCCAACTCTTTTAGATCAGGTAAAGAATGCAACCATTTATACAAAATTGGATTTGCGCGGAGCTTACCACCTTGTTAGAGTCCGAAAAGGTGATGAAGGGAAGACAGCATTTCGTACCAAATTCGGCCTTTATGAATACCAAGTCATGCCTTTCGGACTCTGTAACGCTCCTGCAGCTTTTCAATTTTTTATAAATGAAGTATTGCATGAGTTTATTGACATTTTTTGTGTGGTCTATATTGACGATATTTTAATTTACTCTCAATCTGAAGACGAACATGTACAACAAGTTCGCGCCATTCTTCAAAAACTGCTTTCCAACTCATTATATGTGAAGTTGGAAAAAAGTCTATTTCATGTGTCCAAAGTAGATTTTTTGGGATACATTATTAGTCCCTCTGGTATAGAAATGGACCCTAAGAAAGTTGAAGCTGTAACTTCTTGGCCTCAACCCTCATCTGTGAAACAAATACAAAGTTTTCTAGGGTTCGCAAATTTCTATCGTCGATTCATTCAAAATTTCTCACAAACTATAACTCCCATTACCAAATTGTTGGGAAAAGGAGTAAAATTCGACTGGACTGAATCAGCTGATAAGGCTTTTCATGACTTAAAGGAAAAGTTTACTTCAGCTCCCATTTTGAGTCACCCCGATTCCAATCTCCCATTCATTGTTGAGGCAGATGCTTCTCAGTTCGCTTTAGGAGGGATCCTGTCTCAACGAAACTTGGAAACAGGTCAAATGCATCCCATTGCCTATTATTCAAGAAAATTGTCTCCTGCTGAAGTAAATTACGCCATAGCTGATAAGGAATTATTAGCTATAAAAGCAGTTTTCGAGGAGTGGCGACACTACTTGTTAGGGGCTCGTCACCCTATCACTATCTACACTGACCATAGGAACCTGCAAGCTTTGCAAAAGGTAAAAGCTTTATCAGCTAGACAATTGAGATGGTCTCTGTTTTTCAATGATTACAATTTTGTGATAACATATCGACCAGGGAAAGAAAATCTAAAGGCTGACGCTTTGTCTCATTTGGGAGAAAATAGTGTGAATCAAGAAACTGTTGTTCATCCTGTACTACCCACTACTTGTTTTCAAGCTTGCTTATCAATCAAGAGTATTTCTGATGAAATTCAAAAGGATTTAAAAACAAAAAGTCTTGAAGAATGGAGAAAAGAGTATCCATACCTTCAAGAAAAAGATACATTTCTTTATGTGCATGATCTAGTAATGGTTCCTACTAAAGCCCTCCAGGAATCAATTATCCACATTTTTCATGATTCACCTCTTTCAGCTCATCCAGGAATTGCCAAAACATACGAACTGATCAAAAGACAATTTTGGTGGCCAACAATGTTCAAGGATGTACAACTTTTTGTAACCACTTGTAGTGTTTGTATCCAAAACAAGCCCTCTCATCAGTCCCCTAGTGGTTTATTAACACCTGTACCTATACCTCCTCAACCATGGCATTCTATTTCTTTAGACTTCATAGTGGAACTTCCTTTGACACAAGATGGATATACTACTATTCTAACAGTAGTAGATCAATTTTCACATATGGCACATTTCATTCCATTGAAAAGACTTCCTACAACTATGGAACTAGCCTAAACATTGATTAAACATGTCATTCGTTTACACGGAATTCCATCTGTAGTAATTTCTGACAGGGGATCTCAATTCATATCTCATGTTTGGAAAAATGTAAGTTCTCTTCTCCAAATGGAAATTCGTTTGTCGTCCAGCTATCACCCCCAAACTGATGGTTTAACTGAACGCACAAACCAAACCATAGAACAGTACTTACGTTGCATGTTAACCACCATGTCTGAAGATTGGTCTGATCTTCTAAGCACTCTGGAATTTGCATACAATAACGCTGAACATACTTCCACCAATATGTCTCCTTTTTTCTGTAATTATGGCTTCCATCCTAAAAGTTTCCCAGAAGACATTAGGGTTCATGATACTGTTCCAGCAATTCATGATTATATTTCTGGGTTGTCTTCTATTCATAAGGAAGCTCGATATAATTTGGCTAAAGCAAAAGAATCCCAAAAAAGGTCAGCCGATAAGCACAGAAGTGAACAACCTCAGTACAGTCCTGGAGACAAGGTTTGGTTAAGTACAAGAAATGTAACCATAAAAGGAACCAAGAAATTCAATCCCAGGTTTATAGGGCCTTTTCCCATTGATAAAATCATCAATCCGGTTTGTGTAAAATTACAACTTCCTCAGAAATATCAGATTCATCCGGTGTTTCATGTATCCTTGATCAAACCTTTTGACCCCAAAACTAGGTTGATTCGACCTCCCTCTTGGATTCTAAAAGAATTCGTGGCAAGCTATTCTATTTAGTAGATTGGAAGGGGTATGGCCCTGAGGAAAGATCATGGGAACCAATCACTCATCTGCAAAATGCTCCAAGAGTTCTAAGAAAATTCCATATGCAGAATCCCTCAAAACCTAGACCGATAGCAACAGTCTTAGGGGGGATCTTGAGGAGGGAGTACTGTCATGATTCCGTGTGAAGCCTTTATTGATGATAGGCTTCACTTATTTCTTGGCATAATTTGCCATATGAAAACCCACCCCTTTCCCGTGCACCAGCACTCCTTATGTGAAGTAATGTGGGGATATGTGTTTGGTACTTATTTAGGTGATAATGGTTGCTTTGAAAACATGAAGCCTTTTGATTGCCGTTTTTTGTAAAGCCTCTGATTACCGTTCGATGTCATGTAATAAGAGTGTCTCATGCTATTATGCCTTTTTTCCGTAAAACGCTCATTTGCCTCTTAAGATTATCATACAGGCTTGTTACAAGATGGAATCGTTTGTGTTTGATCCTTCGCGTGCGCCCTGCTAGAATCTGGCCAAGCGCACGCATACGTAAGGTGCGGCTGGGTGCGGTCGGGTATTTAAACCGCACCCAGCCTTCTGGAAGACGCTTTGCCATCCGCCAGCGCTGGAGAAAGGACTTGTGAACTCCCGGCAGCTTACCTGATTTACGACCTTGAGGCCTTCCGTCTTCTCCGGAGCAAAAGCCTGGCATCATCCTTCATCGCACCAAGAGAATCTGCAAAGACAAAAAGATAAGTTATTATTTTCTACAGTTAAGGCGCCCTTCGCAAGAAAGGTTATCGGAACAATTCTTGGAACACTTCTTTCCAGAGAGAATCTACAAAACTTCAGGAAAGCAACAAACATTGAAACTTGATTTAGGTATTTAGTTATTTAGAAATTGTTGAAAACTGAATCAAAGGTCAGAGGGTTATTTTGGAAAGGCAATATTTCCGAATGTTGTATCTTTGAGTTCCAGTGTTTGTGCTTGTTTCTTCTTGCCATAAAAAACAATATATTTTTAGATCTGGTAACCAAAGAATATAAAGACACAGAACGCAATTTAAGTAAGTCAAGAGAAGGAGTCAGGCCCTAGTTAATTAAGGTGAAAAAGGGGGTTTTTCTAGATGAGAGGAAGAGAACAAATGTTTTAATCCTTTTATTTGTATATTACAGAAATTAAAGGCTTGAATTCATAACAAGACAACACAACAGGACAGGACAACAGAACCCCTTCAGACAAAACTGACCAACAAGACAAGAAAGACATACTGGACGGAAGACTGACAACAGCTGTTCGCAGGTAGGCGAGAGATAGAACTTCGAGCAAGAGAATTAAGAGTCATAGAAGAAGTGCCTATAAAAGTTTAGAACAAGAGAAGTAATAGTTGTTCATGTTGTTTCGCAGGTCGACAGCAAGAACACTTACGTCCAGTACCGGCCCTCCTCCCCTTTGTCTAGCTCATATCTTGTAGTGTTTTATACTTTCTCCAGGAAGGGGCTAGTCTTTAGGGAGGTTGGTCCCTTGCGTCCCTGCAAATTCACAACGCATCTCATTTCAAGACAAGGTAAGGGATGACGAATTTAGACCTTGACACTTTTGCACTAAGCAATGTGAATTTTAATTTTAATTTCAATTGCACCGATCATGGACAGTAGCTGGCAATATCGCTATTTAAGCAAGACTCCAATACTTGGCATGTCCTTAAATAACCATTGCGATGCATTATGGAGCCTGTAGTATGTTCGAGCAGGCATGTGACCACTGAGTCTTAATAATTGTGCTCACCTGTGATCAAGACGTCTGTGACGTCGAAACGCGTTAGGACACCAGCATGTTGCACAGGGTCGACGAATAAAGTCATCTGCATCATCAGACACTGTGGGGCTCTTTTCTTTGGAGTGGCTGAAAGCGCAGTTTCTCCGGGATCTCCGTTCCCGGCCAGAGCCCGCCCTGCAGGACCGGTGGCCCCCGGTAAAGCGGAGGTGTTCTTGTGATGTTTAACGAGGGGGCATGGACCGCTCCTCGCCTGTTTGCCAGCACAAATGGACTGCCGAAGCAATGTGGCAAAGGGCGTAGGAGAAAGGGAGATAAGAGAGGACAACGCCTCTCTTGGAAGCAGTGCGGATGCAGTACAAATCTCAATATCCTGTGGCAACCTTTGCACTAAGCAACGAACTTTTGCACTAAGCAATGTGAATTTGAATTTTTATTTCAATTGCACCGATCATGGACAGTAGCTGGAAATATCACTATTTAAGCAAGACTCCAATACTTGCCATGTCCTTAAATAACCATTGCGATGCATTATGGAGCCTGTAGTATGTTCGAGCAGGCATTTGACCACTGAGTTTTAATAATTGTGCTCACCTGTGATCAAGACGTCTGTGACGCCGAAACGCGTTAGGACACGAGCATGTTGCACAGGGTCGACGAATAAAGTCATCTGCATCATCAGACACTGTGGGGCTCTTTTCTTTGGAGTAGCTGAAAGCGCAGTTTCTCCGGGATCTCTGTTCCCGGCCAGAGCCCGCCCTGCAGGACCGGTGGCCCCCGGTAAAGCAGAGGTGTTCTTGTGATATATATATATATATATATACTGCAAGGCTCGCCTTCAAAGGGACGAAAAGACGAGGAAGACCCAAATTTGGTGCAAGTTTTTAAATATTTATTTCTGTGCTTGCCATATCGTCACGACGCGTTTCGGCAGATCCCTGCCTTGATCACATGACAACAGTGTCGTGAGATACACCTCTATTTAAAGTGATAGTGCAAAAATAGGCATAAAATAAATACTGTCAGTATTTTCTCATTTTACATTTCTGTGAAATACATTATCGAACAATCTGTCAGCGTTTCTTAATTAGAAAAAGAATGTAAAATATACAATGCAAATTTATTATATTTTTAGAAACAATGGTTTAAAGTGACATCCGTGCTTAAATGCAGTGGCTTTTGGCTTCTATATATCGAATGGCCAAACTCCTAATAGTGTGTAGCTAATTTTGCAATTTTGCTTTCAACTTTAACACCTCACCTCTGTCAATATAAAACATGTACCTTATATCACATTTGATATCTAAACCATCATTGTATGTATTTAATCTAAATGCCTATACAATATACACAGTGCATCCCTAGAACCCAACCCATAACTGGATTATTTCTTGTGTTATTATTTTATAATTATTTTCTTATTTTATTTTTTTGTTATAAAACTAACAAACAGAAAAGTGCTCCCTAAATGTGTGAAATACGTATATATGTATATATATATGTGTATATACATACATAAGTATATATAGTAAATGTATTACAAAGTTATATTTAGCATAACTAGGTAAACAATATTTTATATGACAACATTTACAAAACCTGTGTCAGCTACATAAAAAACAATATTCTTTTCTTCTATATATAAAACTATGGGGCAGATTATCAAGAACTGCGATAAAATTATTGCCGCTTTAGTGGCAGGAAACTGCCTCTAAAACAGCAATAATGGGCTTGATAATATGTCCTTGTGAATTCCCATAGCAGCCCAGGTTCTGGTGTTAACCTGGGCTGCTATGGGAATTCACAAGGGCATATTATCAAGCCCATTATCGCCATTTTAGCGGCAGTTTCCTGCTGCTAAAGCGGCGATAATTTTATCGCAGTTCTTGATAATATGCCCCTATATTTTTGAATCAATATTTAAGTCATTCACCAGTAAGGTAGTGGTATATGCTCATGGAAGTGATTTGTCAGTGTGAATGTTAACTATACAACCCTGGCAAATATTTGTTTATATTACTGTTTAAGCAACAACCCATACGCATTTAAAAAAAAGAGAGCATGTAGTCAACAAAACATGAGTTAGTTGACTGAACTAGACAGGGAAACATCTATTATAATGCAGGCAACAATGCAGGCATTACATCGCAATGCCTTTACAAGGCAACCATTACAACGAATGTGCTTTTACACTCATGCTGTTACAATGCATGACATTACAACACATATGCCATTACAATGCATGGTATTACATCGAGGATCAAAGCGAGTGTTTAGGTAAGTAATAATTATTCTTTGACAGATGATGCAGGGAAATTGGGGGCTTTGGGTGGGGAATTATATTAATACGCAGGTATTCATTTGAATACCTGGGTATTCATGAATATTAAATGTATTGTTTTTTTTGCAATTTAATATTAATTTAAATAAATACTTATGAGGTTGTGATACCCTTTGTCTAACACGGTAAACATCGTTTACAATGCGGTGTTTACACCGCAGTGCCTTTACAACGATGCCATTACAACGCAAGTCGTTACTACGACTTGCGCTGGATGGCGCTGTTGGAAAAGGAATGTTGTAATTTTATATTCCAACACCTTCCCTACTGTTACGTGGGCTGGTGTCGGAATATAAAATTATAATATTCCAAAATCCGCGTCCTCCAATGCAAATCGTTGTAACGACTTGCGTTGTAATGCCTGCGTTGTCAAGTACCGCGATCTTTTAGATCGCGTTGTACTGACATACATCTGTCTAGCACGGGATGGCAGGGATGGAATTAGAGGTTTTGGGTGGGGAGTGTAGTAATACTGAGGTATTTATTTTAATGCCTGGGTATTCATTGAAATTACATTTAGGGGCGGATTACGATGGGGGACGGAAAGCCTCCTGCCGACAGTTGGAAGCTTCGCGATTGCGTTGGAGTCCTGGAGTCTTGGAGTCCTTCTGACCAACTCAGTCGGTTTACTGTCCGACCGACCGATTACGATGTTCGCAGTTGGATCGTACACAGGTCGGTCATTCCGACATGGTTCTGACCGGCTTTTAAATTACTCCTGTCTGTCTCAACAGCACCATGACCCCCTATGTGCGGTGTGTCTGCCGTCGGGATTACAAAGTCTGATTTTGACAGCCTTTCTGTACCAGCTTTTTTGGCACGTAAAGGCTGCTGGAAAGCAACTTTGGTTTGCCCCCGAGACCTACGGTTGGTGGCTGTAGGGGCAGCTAAGGAACCCCCTGTAACACACTGCACTGTATGGCAGGCACCATTCGGTGCCTGCGACAAGGTGCAGGGTTTTACACAGAAACATCAATTTCTCCATAGGAGCTTGTGTTATGGATGGTTTAAGGCTGTAACACAAGCTCCCGTAGGGAACAATGGGAATCTGACTGAACAGAGGGGCTCATTATGCTGGCGGTGGCGGAAAATGTCATTTTCCACACGCCAGCAGCGGTCCTCACTCCCGCCATTTTACAATGGGCAAACATAGCATATTTCCTGTCCTCTGCAGTGCGACTTGAACCACTATAAAAATGCACCCGCCACTGCGGCGGTGGGAGCCAATAGAGACCCACCGTCATGCGTAATGACGTCCCGACCGCCGTACAAATCCAGATGCCCCAAACATCCTGTCACACTGCAGCTAAGAAACCACCCAACCGGAGACGCGGAAGCCCGACAGCGGAAGCACGACAGCGGAGCGCCAAACCAGACTCCTGGTTCCCTCCACCTGGTCCCGACCGCAATGGATCCAGCTTTACATGCCTTTCTGGTGCTGTACCTGATCCACTACTAGCAAATAATGCACCGTCACGGACATTGCCGCAGGTACACAATCACACGACTCCGCACACAACCACAACACACAACTCCTGGACTGATATATGGTTCCCGTCCACACCAGACATTCTGGTGGGGACAGGAACACATCCACAAGTGTACCCACACATGTCCTACCTGTCACAAAACCACCCCTCTGCATCCGGGTCACCCATCAACTGCGCAATCACTACAAACTCCCGACCACGTCACAGACGCAGGAAAACCTGAAAACAAATGATAGACCTGGCACCATTGGCGTGGGTCTCCCTTCCATTTTTTGCTTTTGTCTCTACTGTTTTTGCTGGTGTTAGATGCTCTGGGCGCTGGGCCACTGTCATTCAGTGCCACAGCGCGAATGCTCCCTGTGTAAATATGTCTATGGGAATTGGTATGTCCATGATTGGCTCATTTGGTTTGCCCATTAGTCCCTAGTGGTATGGCCTGTGTGTGCCCAGGGCTGGTAAACCAAATACTGCTTGTGGGCTTGCAGCGCTGTTTTGCGCCACCCACAGAAGCAGCTGTAAAGTATGTCTCAGACCTGCCACTGCAGAGTCTGCGTGCAGTCCAGAACTGCCATCTTGGCTCTGAAGTGCACACACTTCCCAGCCCCTGAACCTTCCCTTGGCATCAAGTAAGTCAACCCTATGGTAGGATGCAGTATATGTGTAAGGTAGGACATGCCTTGGTGTGTGTAGCATGTCCTGTTAGTGAATTACACCTAATTTCGTTTTTCTTTACTGTAAGGCTACCTGTTCTCCATAGGCCAGAATGGGAGGTTGACTATTACATTCTATAATCCTAACTGACCCAAGGAACATGGTAGAAAAATGAATTTAGTGTGTCTGTGCTCAGAATATTAAAATACATCTTTTAGTAAAGTTTATTTTTCTATTCTGTGTTTGAAAATACCACTTTAGAAAGTAGGTATTTTCTTGCCTAAGCCTTCCAGTGTGCTCTGCTGTTATGTGTATTGGCTGTCTGGTTTAGGAGGGACAGGGCAGGCTGAGTCGGACCTGGGTTGAATAGAGAGATCTGCATTTGGAGTATGGGGAGGGGTAGCTCCTTGACCTGAATACGGCTGTGCCTGGCAAGGTGAATGCTGGCTCCACCTCCTACTGTGCGTCGATGGCAGGCCCCCTCTCTCTAAAAGGAAGGATGCAGCCTGGTAAAAAAAGTGCTCCAGGACTGAGCAGAACTGTTCCGGCTGGGTTCAGTGACTTGTGACTCTTTAGAACAAAGATTTTTGGGTATAAATCCCTGTGCCCAAACCCCTACAATTTGTATTGCTCCTGGATGTCAAGACAAACCTCTGTCCGTGTAACTAAGGAATCTGCAGGGGCTGGACTGCCCTTGTGCTTGTGTGCTGTTTCTTGGGTTGACCTGCAATGGTTACCAGTGGACTTGGAAGAAGAGGGGAAAGGACTTAGGAGAAAACTTACACAGATCTTGCAAAGCAATCACCCAAGGGCTAGAAGCGAGCTAGCCTCCTGTTGAAGTCTCAAGCCCATCAGACTTCGCCAACAGCCTCCTGATTCCTCCCAGCGGGGATTTCTATCTGCAGGTGAGGCTGCTGTGGGTTCCAGGACCTCTAGTGCTACTACGGAGAAGAGAGTGCTGAAATTGTCGGTAATGCACGTTTGGAAGCCGCAACTGCCGAGAGCGCCGTTTTGGGAATCGCTCTGCTGTCGCCGAGTGCTCACTACATTTGAAGTCATCGCTATAGCATGCTTGCGGGCCACTGCAGCTGAGAGCGCCACCAAGGATCATCGCACTGCTGCCACTGAGTTCTTGCAAGATCAGTTCCATCGGATCGCACCTAGATCGTTGCTCCTCAGCTGAGCGCCATTTCTTCGCATCACAACCTACTCGCACACGCAACAGGATCTTCGGCTCATCTCCTCCCTCGCAGCAAGGAATCATCACATCAACAGCCTAGCATGAAGAAGTCGTCGCCTCGTCTCCTCACACATCAGCAGATCGGCGCATCGTCTCCTCCCTCGTGGCAAGGATTCATCGCAACACCAGCCTCGCGTGCAGAAAGTCATCGCTACCGCTTCATTGCGACGCTTTGTTTGCTTTGCTGCAAAATCCAGTCGCAGAGACCACTGCTTTGAACTGAACTCCTTTTTGCACACCTTGAACTATTTTTGCAGCATTTCAAGAATAATCCTATTTTACAGTTTTGTGGCTTTTGATCGTTATTGGTCTTGTGTTAAGTCTATATATAAGGATACTTATTTTTTATAACTACTTGTGTGGTTTCCCTTTGTAGTGTTCTTCACTGTGTTACTGTGTATGGTCATAAATGCTTCACACACTGCCTCTGAGATAAACCTAGCTGCTTGTGCTACGTTACCACAGGGTTGAGCAGGGGTTATCAAAGGGTGTAGAACCCTTACTCTGACTTAGGAGGAGGGGTCCCTACTTGGACAGTGGACAGCCGTTGCCAACTAGAGACCCCCATTTCTAACAACAATGTAGTAGGCAGGGCAAGCGCCAGGCATGGGTAGTCCACAAAGATCATAGGGCCACACCTCCACCCTTCACACACTAGGCCCCCACACCCATTAGGGGACATGTTGTGTGCCCTTCATGTGCCCCCCTATACAATTAACTAGGCAGGTGTACCCAGACCCTGCACCATACACCAAACAACCAGGTAACCTGTCTCAGAAGGTGGGGGTGAAAAGGAAAACCGTGCACAGAAGCTCAGGGGCAGGGCAACCCTCCTCCTCACACCTACCCACCACTCATGTCAAGCAAACTGAGTCCAATCATAAAATTAACACTCACACTGAATATGAACTACCACTTAACTGTGCACACTGCCTGTCAAGTCACCCAGACACACCACACACTGACACACAGCCACATATACATACCAGATGTCTGCAGCAATGGAGGACAATAAATGGGCTAGCCAAAAGTGAGGCGGACAGTGCTGATCAGCCATGGAGCAAGTCGCAAAGCATGTGTACATCACATGCAAGAGAAGGAACATATCACAACAGCCTTAGGCGATAAAATCAGACATGGCTGGCACAGTGAGTGCAATTAAACCACAGTGACCTCTGTGCAACAACTCAGGGAAACAGCCAGGCAAGCCATGTACAGGCACATGGATGACAGGAAGTGTCTGAAGTCAAACAGTGATTTGCCACACATCTGTCTCAACTTACTTCACATGGGTATGTCATCAGCACAACACACATGGCTCATTGTCACACTCCCTGACTGTCAAGCACAAGTTGGATTCTTCACACCTACCCCTCCTCCACCCACGTCACACCTTCACCACTCAACACCAGTGTCAAACACACAGAATGGTGCAAATAATATCCTGTGAGTACACTGAGAAACAATCACAGTCCCTGGGGTGCATCCACAAACATCACACACACACTCAGGGATGCCTGAACCAATGCTGGCACAAAAACAGCAGCCGACCACAAACCTCACAAACAACATACACAGAAGTACAACAAGCCCACATAGGGCCAGCCAAACAGTGGAAAGGCAATGGGAACCCAGACAGAACAGGAACACACAACATTGTCACTCAGGACCAATGCACATACACCATACCCCAACACAAACAAGAAGTGCATCATCTCAAAACTATCATGGACACAAACTGGGATCAATGGGAGAATAAGATAAGTCAGACAGAGATACCACACCACCTATCAAGGCAACACAGTGTCATAGTCTACCACATGCATACACATGCACAGTTCTGACAGGTGACAGGTAAAAAATAGGAGGACAAACCACCAATGTGCACTCAAAACAAGCTCAGGAACAAGGATCCACCTTGCTGCATGTGACAGACACACAAGTAATGCACACTACATCGGCAAAACACACATCTGAATGTATCACAATGCACAAACAACTCACACACAATGTCATGCAAATTGGACATCACACACAGAGCATCTGTCAGCTTAAAGAGTCAACACAGGCCAAACACTGTATACATCCACAACAAAAACACAACAGATGCACATGCCAATTCATAACATTGCAAACTCAGCTGGACAACAGGGGATGCACACCAGGCAAGTACAAGGCAACATACACTCACAGCACTGCATGCACAACAAGCAGTGTGTGCACAACAACCAAATCAATAGCAAACACCTCTCAGTGCCACAACATGTACTCCCACAACACAAATCAGCACAGCACACAGACAACATCACAATCAGGAAGGGTAGCAGTACCTCAGCAAACACCCATATAGATAACCCAACACCCACAGATGCTCAACTCAGGGACACCCAGATGCAAACAACATGACAAGAGGACTGTGCAGCACAAAAAGTTGCAGTGCACATGCTCAACTATGACTGCAAAACAGTACAAGAAAATCACACATTACTAATGGGGAAACTGTCATGAGAGGCACATTGGTCCTGTGCACAGATCAGCACCACAAAGCATAGTGAAACAAATGAAGTGGTGGGAGGTGCACACACACTGCCAGCCCAAGGGTATGGGGGACATGAGAGCAAAGTGGTGTGTACGTCAGTAGTGGACAGGTCAGGAGTGTAATATACACAAAAACATGGAGGAGTCACTCACAATGGGTAGGCATCAGAAGCAAAGCTAGGGGATGGTAGAACTCCACATCCCACATATGATACTGGAGCCAAAAATGGCTCAAGTGACAGCAATGCATGAGAAAACTCACCCATAATGTCAGTGTGGCTGAGCAGGTCTGCACAGTGAGCACAAACAGTAACAAGACACATGGCTGATCAACAAAACACAACACAGACTTGTCTGTCATACAATCTGCATACTCACATCTGGCAGCAACAACACGTAGGTGTCCCCCAGGAGTGCAAGGACACACCAACACACTGGACAGTGCACAACCTACAACTACTACATGTGCACACAATCACAAGCACAGGGCTGACAAATCAAACTAAAAGGCACTCAGCTCCAGGGTAACACATGTGTGCAGTTGCCATTGCAGGGGCACACACACATCAACACTACTGAGAAAGTCACCCCTTCAGACTGCACACTTCATGATCACTCAAGTACACACATTCAAATGTACCCATGTGACTAGGAAGACAGGCCATCATAAGATGACCATACACCAACAATGTTGATCACACATCAAGAAAGATCACACCGATATGATGGACCCTGGCCAGCCGGCCTGCAATCCTGTGGATAGAATCCCCCTCTGTGCTGGCAGTGCATCCAAACATGACATGTGTACAATTTAGCAAACCTGACCATAGAATGATTAGGATGACAGTAGGTCATCACAAACCACCATTAGTGCACCCCCAAGCCTCTGAGTGAAGAAGAACTGAAGTGCCTGTCACCTTGGCCAAACTCTGAAAAAGTGAAACAAGCCATTGGCAATGGTAAAGCTGGCATACAGAGCATGTGTCACATTAAACCATACCCATACAGCAAACCATTTATTTAGCAAGGACATTGACAAAGCAGACAACAGGAGTAACTGTCTTTAATACATATTGCACAGATAGGCATCAAAAGTAGACAGGGGCAAGACCAGTGGCCAGTCCACAGTTCAAAGTAGGCACATGTGGGCATGAGAACCTGCACAGGGAATGGGCATCAACAGTGATGAACAGCAAGGCCATTGTCCAGTACAAAGTTCAAAGTAGGTACATGATAACCTGCACAGGGAATGGGCAGCAACAGTGATGTACAGCAAGGCCAATGACCAGTACAAAGTGCACAGTAGGTACATGAGAACCTGCACAGGGAATGGGCATCAACAGTGATGAACAGCAAGGCCATTGACCAGTACGAAGTGCAAAGTAGGTACGTGAGAACCTGCACAGGGAATGGGCAACCTAAGTGATAAACAGCAAGGCCAGTGGCCAGTACAAAGTGCAATGTAGGCACCTGTGTGCTTGAGAAACTGTACAGGGAATGGACATCCTAAGTGATAAACAGCAGGCCAGTGGCCAGTACAAAGTGCAAAGTAGGTACATGAGAACCTGCACAGGGAATGGGCATCCTAGGTGATAAACAGCAAGGCCAGTGGCCAGTACAAAGTAGAACAAAGTACCTGTGTGCATGAGAACCTGCACAGGGGAATGGGCATGCATAGTGACCAACAGCAAGGCCAGTGGCCAGTACAAAGTGCTAAGTAGGTACTTGAGAACCTGCACAGCGAATGGGCATCCTAAGTGATAAACAGCAAGGCCAGTTGCCAGTACAAAGTGCAAAGTAGGCACATGTGTGCTTGACAAACTGCACAGAGAATGGGCATCCTAAGTGATAAACAGCAAGGCCAGTGGCCAGTACAAAGTAGAACAAAGTACCTGTTTGCAAGAGAAACTGCACAGGGAATGGGCATGCAGAGTAACCAACAGCAAGGCCAGTGGCCAGTTCAAAGTGCAAAGTAGGTACATGAGAACCTGCCCAGCGAATGGGCATCCTAAGTGATAAACAGTAAGGCCAGTGGCCATTACAAAATGCAAAGTAGGCACATGTGTGATTGAGAACCTGCACAGGGAATGGGCATCCTTAGTGATAAACAGCAAGGCCCGTTGCCAGTGCAGAGTAGAACGAAGTACATGTGTGCATGAGAAACTGCACAGGGAACCGGCATCCATAGTAACCAAAAGCAAGGCCAGTGGCCAGTACAAAGTGCAAAGTAGGTACATGAGAACCTGCACAGGGAATGGGCATCCTAAGTGATAAACAGCAAGACCAGTGGCCAGTACAAAGTGCAGAGTAGGCACATGTGTGCTTGAGAAACTGCACAGGGAATGGGCATCAACAGTGATGAACAGCAAGACCAGTGGCCAGTTCACAGTTAAAAGTAGGTACATGAGAACCTGCACAGGGAATGGGCATCAACAGTGCTGAATAGTAAGGCCATTGGCCAGTCCACAGTTCACTGTAGGTATATGAGAACCTGCACAGGGAAGGGGCATCCACAGTGATGAACAGCAAGGCATTTGGCCAGTCCACAGTTCAAAGTCGGCACATGTGTGCATGAGAGGCTGCACAGGGAATGGCTGAGACTGTACACTACCATGGTCAGCAACACACCTAGGGGGATAACAATTGGCAGTCCAGGCACTGCTGTGGGAGAGCCAGGTGTATAAGGGGGACTTTGACTCAGACATGGCTGTCAGTTGGACTGGGAGGTGGCTGAGTGTTGGGGCCAGTTGGAGGACTGGACCTGGGAGAGAGAGGACCAGCTGAGGTAGAGGCATCAGGCTTTCAGAGCCTGAGGTCTGCTTGGACCAGGTGGCGTTGTGGCACATGGAGGCGAAGTCATGCTGCCGTGAGACACAGTATGGAAGGGAGAATGTGGAGGGGTGCTTTCCACTTCTTGGAGACTCGATAGGGAATTATTGTCTTGGGCGGAGTGGTAAGTGGGGCGGACAAAACAGATTCAGTCTCCACCACAGGTGAATCAGGTGCAGGTGGTGGCCCTCCCTCTGGGGATCTGCTGGTTTGGGTGGTACTCTTGGCCTGGCCTTGCATTTTCCCCTCCATCCCCTGTTGACCTGGTGAACCCCCTACAGTGCCCTCTTTTCCCAGCTTCACAAGGGTGTGAATGGGAGGCATGGCTACTGTCTTATTGTCTTTGGGAGACGCTTTCGGGACGAGAGTGCCCTTGGATGGGGATGCTTTTGAGGCATGTGAGCCGGAGGGCTGCTTCTTGGCTTGATGCCCCTGAGTGTCACCTGAAGGGTTTGTTGCGTTTGCGCTCAGGGTTGACTTTGGTTTGTTTGGGGGATGGTGTCTGCACTCTGGCCCACTTGGAGTACTGCTGTTGTGTGCTGTGTTTGGTGTATCTTGAGCCTGAGGGCTGTGGTGTGTGGTCACTCTCATCAGATGTAGCCACTGGCAGGGGGTTGGCGGAAGGGACTGGAACTGGACTCAGACTGTGACAGCTGAATGGCTGCTGTCACTTTGGAGGACGTAGACTGTACAGTCCCGTGTAGTCCACCCACATCTGAATGAATTCCCACCATGAGGTCAACTACCTGTGCCAACTTCTTGTCATGGTCTAGGAAGGCATTCAGGAGAGTTGTCTGACCCACACACAGCTGGCACAAAAGGCCCACAGCCTTAACACTGAGGGCAGCAGGGGAGACAGGGGCAGGGGCAGCGATGCCTGGGGGAAAGGACGCTCTTCCCTTCTTACTGGTGCAAGCATGTGTAGCACTATTGGAAGTAGCTGGGAGGGCGGGCACTGGTCGATGTGTGGTGGAACAGGAGGCAGATCTCCCACTCCCTGTGCCGGCCAAAATAGAGGAGTCACCGTTGTCGTCAGATGAAGTTGAGGTTGGTGTCTCTGGCTGTGATTCCTCAAGCAAACTCCTCTCCCCCTCCGAGGCCCTGGTCACATCAGTGTCAGTGTGCTCATGTGTAGCAGTTGTGCCTGATTCCTCATCACTGGTGTCCGTCCCCTGTCCTTCTGTGCCCTCGGTAGATGCTGCAAGAGACAGAGAAGTAGGTTCAGTTTAGTGCCATTCACATCTTATGCAAGCAAAGCACAAAAACAAGATGATGATCCCCCCATGTTGCACACCACCCTGTGCAGTCACATTGTGCAAGCTTAATTCCAAAGTCAAAAATTGCATGGTATCATGCAAACGTGGCATAATTGAAACATGTGATGTCCACACAGCCAAATAGCTTGCCCATGCCTCTGTGTTACCAGACATACAGATCTCTCTCAGCATACCTAGGTTTCTGTGGCTGAAAAAGGTGTACCTCCCAACATGTTGTCACAGTCACATATGGAGTCACCATAAGGGGACAACACAGATACAGACTCCTAAATAAAAGTTCGCAATGGCCATGAGCTCATGCCATCCACCATGTCGTACTGTGGGGCACAACTACAATTGCACATTGGTGTCAGATGTGTAGCTCTCACAATATTGAGGTCAGGCACTGCACACATTGATAAAAGCACTCTCAGGTGAGGCACACTGCCGTTCACTGCTATAGGATGTCCCAGACTTCCCCAATGCAGACAATGCCATAAGGACACAACTCAGAATCCAATGTCAAGGGCCATTACATCAATGACATGAGAAACTACATGTAGCAAAAAGTGCATGACAGCTGCACCCAACACAGAGGCCACTTACAAGCCATTGCATCACACTAGCAACATCACAGAGCTCAGCACTGGCTCAGGCTTGGAATACATGCAGTCACTCACAACCAAAGTCACCCTTTCCAGAACACTAACACCCAGCTTGCTGCTGATGGTCCTTCAAACATGCATCCAACTCAGGCTGTGTCACAGCTGAGATGCGGGCCATTGGTGGTGCAATACTTCCCACCAACCTGCCAGTCCAAGAGGGCAGCCCCAGCGTCATCTCTGCCACATTTTTGCACAGCCGGCAGATGTCATCCCACCTCTTTGTGACAGTGTGTGTGCCATTGGTTGGAGACACCCAGAGCCCGCACCTTGCATGCAATGGCCCTCCATATGGCTTTCCACTGGGGGACTTTGAGCTGCAGGCATTGGAGAAAAGAGGAGGAAATGTCTGTGACACTGGGTTTTTATACCACTATCTCTCAGTACAGGAGCATGCACTAAGTCAGCACTACTTCACATATATGTTTAGCAGAGACACTACAGCATGACATGTAGTACATAAGCATTGGATCATCATACCAAAATGAATGCAGGTTTGAGGATGGACACAGTACCTGCCCATCTCATACACATGCTGAATGCCAACACAGAAAGCAATGTTAAGGAGGCCCACATCTGCTATCCAGTTTGTGGGTGAGTAAGACATACATTACATTGGAAATGATGTGTAGGGGCAGACTCACTGTGTCCAACACTGCACACTCCTCAATGTACTTGCCCTGTGAATGGCTCACTGTGTCATGGAGGTCACATTGATTTAGGGACATGATCTTACAATCTCACACCCTTCGAACAAGGTCCGTCTTGTGCAATCCACAGGCCTGAGAAAGCTCTTTGATGTATAAGGTAGCAGACAACCCATATGTCTCACTCTGTCCATTCAGTGATGTGTCCTTGTTAAATTGGACAGTGACTATGCAGGCCAGGGGGGCTCCCACTGAGGTTCATGTCACATGCAGGGGCAATATTAGAGGGCAAGCAGTGCCTGCACATACGAGTCAGTACACATAATGATGAAAATGCCTTTGCGCTCAGGGTTGACTTTGGTTTGTTTGGGGGATGGTGTCTGCACTCTGGCCCACTTGGAGTACTGCTGTTGTGTGCTGTGTTTGGTGTATCTTGAGCCTGAGGGCTGTGGTGTGTGGTCACTCTCATCAGATGTAGCCACTGGCAGGGGGTTGGCCGAAGGGACTGGAGCTGGACTCAGCCTGTGACAGCTGAATGGCTGCTGTCACTTTGGAGGACGTAGATTGTACAGTCCTGTGTAGTCCACCCACATCTGAATGAATGCCCACCATGAGGTCAACTACCTGTGCCAACTTCTTGTCATGGTCTAGAAAGTCATTCTGGAGAGTTGTCTGACCCACACACAGCTGGCACAAAAGGCCCACAGCCTTAACACTGAGGGCAGCAGGGGAGACAGGGGCAGGGGCAGCGATGCCTGGGGGAAAGTACGCTCTTCCCTTCTTACTGGTGCAAGCATGTGTAGCACTAGTGGAAATAGCTGGGAGGGCGGGCACTGGTCGATGTGTGGTGGAACAGGAGGCAGATCTCCCACTCCCTGTGCCGGCCAAAATAGAGGAGTCACCGTTGTCGTCAGATGAAGTTGAGGTTGGTGTCTCTGGCTGTGATTCCTCAAGCAAACTCCTCTCCCCCTCTGAGGCCCTGGTCACATCAGTGTCAGTGTGCTCATGTGTAGCAGTTGTGCCTGATTCCTCATCACTGGTGTCCGTCCCCTGTCCTTCTGTGCCCTCGGTAGATGCTGCAAGAGACAGAGAAGTAGGTTCAGTTTAGTGCCATTCACATCTTATGCATGCAAAGCACAAAAACAAGATGATGATACCCCCATGTTGCACACCACCCTGTGCAGTCACATTGTGCAAGCTTAATTCCAAAATCAAAAATTGCATGGTATCATGCAAACGTGGCATAATTGAAACATGTGATGTCCACACAGCCAAATAGCTTGCCCATGCCTCTGTGTTACCAGACATACAGATCTCTCTCAGCATACCTAGGTTTCTGTAGCTGAAAAGGGTGTTCCTCCCAACATGTTGTCAGAGTCACATATGGAGTCACCATAAGGGGACAACACAGATACAGACTCCTAAATAAAAGTTCTCAATGGCCATGAGCTCATGCCATCCACCATGTCGTATTGTGGGGCACAACTACAATTGCACATTGGTGTCAGATGTGTAGCTCTCACAATATTGAGGTCAGGCACTGCACACATTGATAAAAGCACACTCAGATGAGGCACACTGCCGTTCACTGCTATAGGATGTCCCTGACTTCCCCAATGCAGACAATGCCATAAGGACACAACTCAGAATGCAATGTCAAGGGCCATTACATCAATGACATGAGAAACTACATGTAGCAAAAAGTGCATGACAGCTGCACCTAACACAGAGGCAACTTACAAGCCATTGCATCACACTAGCAACATCACAGAGCTCAGCACTGGCTCAGGCTTGGAATACATGCAGTCACTCACAACCAAAGTCACCCTTTCCAGAACACTCACCCCCAGCTTGCTGCTGATGGTCCTTCAAACATGCATCCAGCTCAGGCTGTGTCACAGCTGAGATGCGGGCCATTGGTGGTGCAATGCTTCCCACCAACCTGCCAGTCCAAGAGGGCAGCCCCAGCGTCATCTCTGCCACATTTTTGCTCAGCCGGCAGATGTCATCCCACCTCTTTGTGACAGTGTGTGTGCCATTGGTTGGAGACACCAAGAGCCCGCACCTTGCATGCAATGGCCCTCCATATGGCTTTCCACTGGGGGACTTTGAGCTGCAGGCATTGGAGAAAAGAGGAGGAAATGTCTGTGACACTGGGTTTTTATACCACTATCTCTCAGTACAGGAGAATGCACTAAGTCAGCACTACTTCACATATATGTTTAGCAGAGACACTAAGCATTACATGTAGTACATAAGCATTGGATCATCATACCAAAATGCATGCAGGTTTGAGGATGGACACAGTACCTGCCCATCTCATACACATGCTGAATGCCAACACAGAAAGCAATGTTAAGGAGGCCCACATCTGCTATGCAGTTTGTGGGTGAGTAAGACATACATTACATTGGAAATGATGTGTAGGGGCAGACTCACTGTGTCCAACACTGCACACTCCTCAATGTACTTGCCCTGTGAATGGCTCACTGTGTCATGGAGGTCACATTGATTTAGGGACATGATCTTACAATCTCACACCCTTCGAACAAGGTCCGTCTTGTGCAATCCACAGGCCTGAGAAAGCTCTTTGATGTATAAGGTAGCAGACAACCCATATGTCTCACTCTTTCCATTCAGTGATGTGTCCTTGTTAAATTGGACAGTGACTATGCAGGCCAGGGGGGCTCCCACTGAGGTTCATGTCACATGCAGGGGCAATATTAGAGGGCAAGCAGTGCCTGCACATACGAGTCATGTAGTTCTGAAAATTCTGGACTCGAGAATTAAACTTCGTCATAGCATGACGATTTTTATATCAAAAGACCGAGAATGGCTAGTACACTATGTACAAGCATTTTCGTCATATTCGAGTGACGATTTCACCTCGAAATCGTCATTTGCGTTCTGAACCCTTGGCTTCCATTTTGTGTACGGCAGCCATTTTGTGATTTGCCCTCACATAGGCAGGCGAATTAAGCCAAATTCGATTCCAAAGGACACGTACACCTTAATTGACTTTCCTGTGACCTGGGCAAGTTGGAACCATTGCCCCAGGCCGAACCTGTTTGGTCAGTTCCTCTCCCAGTGGCCAAACGAGATAGCATCAAGGCACAACAGGCCATAAAACCCTTTTCATCGCACACACACCCTGCCAAATCTTGCTCACACCTGTCACTGCTCTTTTCTCTCTCACTTGCTTTATGATGGGGAGGTGCCCGTTTTTATTGGGGGTCCACCGGTATCTGATGGAAATGCTGGGCCTTGCCGGATGATTTGTTGTGGGCTGGACGAACTGTAATGTGGGCTTGTCACCATGACTCTGCTTTTCCTTTGTAGTGGAAACATTTCAATGGTATACTAAAAAGTGAAGAATGTTTGCCTAAAGCACAATATTTCGTATAAAAAGAGAAGCCTGACTTTGTAAGTTTGAGCAGTCTCCTGAGAATATACATCCCGTGCTGTTGTACTTCTAGGACGCCTGTTACCTTGGTTGCAGCCAATAAAATTGATCCTTGACTTCACCTAGAAGACTCTGAGTTTCTGTGGTCTGAATCAGGAAAGTACTCGAGGTCTTTGGGTGTGTTCCCTGTCACCACTGGGTTACCGGTTCGGTACCGGTTCTTAAAAACCCAGTACCTCAGTTGGCGCCCAACGTGGTGCGATACCAGCGGTACCGGTCCAGCCAGAGGTTCGTGAGGAGCTTCGTGTGAAAATTCTGGAGGAAGGCCACCACTTCATCGACCCCTGCATGTCGACGTGGTCCGAAAGTCTTTGCTGCGAGGTTCCCCGCTTCCCGACGGCTACAAAGGACTGCTGCCCTGGCTATCGCCCTGATTTGGACCCTTGCAGGTTGGTAGAGCGAAACACTAAGACGAGTCTTCTGGTGACGTCATCGATATCTCAGTTAAGTATAAGTGGAGCGTCTCCCAGTCCTTAGTTGGTTCTTAGTTTTGGGTATCATTTGGGATCACTTTGTTTGGAACTTGCAAGTGCCAAAACCGAAGGACTCGTGTATTCATGAGAATATCGTAATCGATAATCCTTTGAAGTTTGGAGCTAGACTAGAGAGCAAAGATGCCTGGTCTTAGCAGACTTGGAAATTTGTTTTGTCTTAGTTGTAATAATAGGGACTCCCGATTGAAGGACTCGTGTCCGGTTCCTCCGATTGGAACTCCAACTTATGAACTGTATGTGAAGCATGGAGTAGGCCCCATCCCATATAATGAAGTGTGGATCAAATACACCAGAAAATATGGTGTTTTAAAATGGCCCCAATATGGTAGCTTTGACACAGAAATCTTAGATAATCTCGAAGTTAAACTTTTTAAGAAGAAAGGCCAGCCGGCAATGTTTGACTCTTTCTGCCTATGGCGTAAGGAAGCCAAACAGAAGGAAATTAAATTAGCGAAGAAAAATAAGAGAGAAAGGGGTATTTCGATAATGCAAGCTGCTATGCAGTTTAAAGACAATGAAGAAGAACAGATGAGTGAGCAGTTGCACAGGCAACGTAAAATGGCAATAGATAAATGCTATCCAGTTTTGCAGCCTCTTCAGCAAGATGCAGCAAAAGAGTTTGAAAAAGATTCGTTAATGGCGCATTTGTTAAGTTCGCCACCCCCCTATGCGCAGAATGCTACAGCACCTCCGCAACCTTTAGCTGCGCAACCCGTGGTTGCATTGCCTCCTGCTCCTCCACAGCACCCACCAGCTACTCTTCAGCTGGCTCCTGCCCCTCCGGTGCAGCCTCCTCAAGGGCCACGTCTTTAACATCCGCTCCTCCTATACTTCCTACAACTTTAACTACTGTAACGACTACCACTCCTGGTACTCCTCCTGATACTGCCTCTGCGTCTGCCTCGCCTAACCCTGCTTTTCCGCTTGTCTTTTCATCAACTTCTCCTTCTGTTCGTTAGAGAGTGGCTAGCACTGTTACTAGCATTTTATATCCTTTCTTTGGAGCGGCAAGTCCGGCTCCTGTCTCTGAGCATAAACAGTTGCGTAGTCAACAGCCTGATTCTAGGGAGAAAGAAACGTTGAATTATTTGGCACATAAATGGGTTGCTGACCCAGAAAAATATGATTTAGAATGTGTTATGGATGTCTTCACTCAGTGGGAAACATCAAAGCAGAGATACGTTTTTGAGAAAATGTGTGTTTTTCTATGTGAAGATTTAGAGGAAAATGATTAGGACTCTAATCCTCCTGAGTTGAGCCATGTACGGTTTGAGTTTTCAAAAGGCGCAGTTGTGGGTTCAGATGTTAAGAAAGCAGTTGCGACGTTGTTGTCACTTAGGACTGAATGTGTTTCCAAGTCTTTGTTTGAGTCTGATTCTTCTGTCAAAAAGAAGGGAAGACAACATCCCATGAGAGAAGTCCCTCCACAATGGAAGGAAGAGGTAGCGGCAGGTCCTGGTAATAACCCCCCAGCCATACCAGCACACTTTCAGCGTGTATGGGTACATGTTCCATGGAAGCGAGCTGAAGTTTTGGCCCTTAAGCAGACATTGCCTGATCCCCGTAAAAATCCTGCAGGGTATTACAAGGAACTATCGCAGACTGCAGGTTGATGCATTATGAATCTAGCCGATATCGATATGTTATTTGGGAATGTTGTTCCACAGCCTTTATGGGGAAAGATTCTTCCTGCAGATCATGATCAAGAGTTAGGTGACTCATGGGCTAATATTACTGCTGCAGATGCCCGACAGGTTGGTGGTGCTAAGCCTGAGCCTTTAGTAGCAGAACTTCCTGGTAAAATAATTGATTACATGAAAACTAAAATGCCTGCGATGCGTGTAAATTGGGATAAGTTGTCTGCGTGTAAGCAGAGGAAAGATGAAACGGTGTCAGATTTCTTCACCAGGTTTGAAGAAACGTTTGTCGACCACAGTGGTCAAGATATGAGCACAGAAGGTGGTCAGCGATTGTTTGTCGATAAATTTGTGCACAATCTGCTTCCCGAGTTGTGTAAAAAGTTGAAAGATTCAGAGAGTTCTTGGGCAGTTTCCTCTTCAGCACAGATATTGGCTACTGCACAGTACTACGAGAATAGAGACAAAGATGAGAAAGATAGAGCAGAAAAGAAAACTAAAGAGTTGAAAAGGAAGGTTCTGTTACAGCAAGCGTATCCGCCACGTGGTGGTGGTGGCCAGAATAATGGTGGTCAGAATAACTATCAGAGTAATTATCAGCAGCCAACAAAAAGACAAAAGGAGTGGTGGAGGGTCCTAGGGGAGTTTGTTTATAGACCGTGAGAGTACCTAGTCCCCCAACTTGACAGCAAAAAACACGAGAGGTACTAAAAGTCTAGAAATCAGAGAACTACTGGAACCTAATTGTGTCCCATATTAATGTTCAGACCACACTGTTAATCTAAACAAATGACAGTGTCATGCCAGAGAAGTGAGACAGAGAAGATACAAAGTCTAAAAGACTAGAAAAAGACTGGAAAAAGTACCCATCAGCCCACTCAAAAGTGGAATCTCGTCATCTGGGTTGTTCAGTGTTGGAGACAGGTGTCCTGTAGGCTCCTCCTCAGGGAGAGTCTGAGGTTGCCTAATGATGGACCCTGGGATCAAGCATCCAACCAACAGAAGAAAGTCTGTGAGCGGAAGGGGCAAAAAGTTGCAGTGCTCAAAAGAAGAACAGAAAAGGAAAATGATCCTAGTGATTTAAAAATACCTACTTTAATGACATAAAGAAACTTTATTGGGTCTGACCATCAAAGTGGTATTATTAAAAGCAGTATGCTGATAGCGTGCAAGGAATTGCTATCTACCATGAATGTTAGTTGGTCGACATGTTTCAGCCTAGAGCGGCTTTCTTCAGGACCTATGATTGGCTACTGCAACACTTACTTATCGTGTTATAAGACGTGATTTACAACCATTCTCCAATTGATTAAGAGGAAAGATGGTATATCTTCTCCCTAATTGTGGGGAGAAAAAACCTCACCTCACCTGGCGACAGCTCAGGTTGGAAGGAGGCCACGCACTCTCCGTCGTTGCCTCGGATTGAAAACTGAGCCGAGGGGCAGTTTCCTCTTCAGCACAGATATTGGCTACTGCACAGTACTACGAGAATAGAGACAAAGATGAGAAAAATAGAGCAGAAAAGAAAACTAAAGAGTTGAAAAGGAAGGTTCTGTTACAGCAAGCGTATCAGCCACGTGGTGGTGGTGGCCAGAATAATGGTGGTCAGAATAACTATCAGAGTAATTATCAGCAGCCTCAACAGTATCAGAGGAACTCGCAAAGAGTCGAGTATACTCAACCACGTGTCCCTGTAGGCCCCAATCAGTGTTCATACTGTAAGGAAGAAGGTCATTTCAATATAGTTGCCCTGTCTTGTTACAGCGCGCAAATGGTGTTTCTGGCTCCAGAGGTCGAGGTGTCCAACAAGCACCTAGAGGTAGAGGACGTGGAAATTTCCCCCAGAACGCTCGCTCCCTTCCTCCTCAGAACTCAATGAATAGGTTCGATCAACAGAATAACGCATCTGGTAGGACAGCTCAGTATTATGCTGATGATTATTATGCAGAAGATGAGCATATGGAAGGTAATGATTGCTAGGACAGCCATAGACAAAGAGAGGAAGTTGTTTCAGTTCCAGTAGATCAGAGTGGACCATACGTTGAGGTGATTACATCAGGTGTGTCAGAGCCTTTTCTGTTGGATACTGGCGCTACAAAGAGTTCTATTATGCACTCCAAACTCCCTGGCGCACCTTTGTCTGGCGAAATGAATGTTTCTGTAGGTTTTTCTGGCGCCCCGGTTAGAAATCCGATTTCTGACCCTTTTTCTCTTTCTGTTGGTCCTTGTGAATTAGAAGCACCCCTTATTCTGACAACAGGTTGTGGTGAAAACCTGTTGGGATTAGATCTGTTAAAAAGATTGTATGCGACTTTGTACTGTTCTCCTTCAGGAGTACAACTTACTTTAGGTAAGAAAGTGGTTTCTCCAATGTATTTGTCAAGGGATAAACTTCCAACAGAATTGTCATTTCTGCCGGATATTCTTTGGGCCACTGGTCCTAATGATGTGGGTCTCTTAGAAATACCACCATATGTTGTAACATTGAAAGCCAATGTTAAAATGCCACGAATTCCCCAATACAAAATCTCTAGTGAAGGTGAAAAAGCTTTGCTAGCGATCGTTTACGATCTGATTGAAAAAGATGTGATTGAAGAGACTAGAGGCAACGTTTGCAATAGTCCTGTTCTGCCCGTTTTGAAACGAACTGACCCTTCTCAGCCACCTGTTTACAGATTTGTGATTGATCTGAGAGAGTTCAATAAAATCGTTGTGCCACAATTTCCAGTTGTTCCTGACATTACTGCCCTATTGACTATGATTCCAGCTTCTGCAACGTGGTTTTCGGTGATTGACTTGAAGAATGCTTTCTTCAGCATCCCGATTGCTGAGGAGAGCAGGGATATTTTTGGCTTCAGTTTAGGAGGACGAAGCTTCCGCTTTAAACGCGCTCCCCAGGGCTACTGTGAAAGTCCATCAATATATAGTCAAGCTTTAAAGACACAGCTTGATACGATTGTTTTACCTGAAGGTGCTACTCTTGTACAGTACGTTGATGATTTGCTTGTTGCTGCAGATACTGAGGAAATATGTAAGAAAGCCACGTTGTCATTGTTGCGTCATCTGTGTGATTTGCATCACAAGGTGTCACTTTCCAAATTGCAATATTGTCGACAAGAAGTGACCTACTTAGGTCATCTCTTGTCAAAGGAGGGAAGGAAACTGACCCCAGAAAGAATTCAGGCAATAGCAAAATTGAATGTGCCAAGAACACAGAGAGAAGTGCGTGCTTTCTTGGGCATTACATCGTACTGTAGACAGTGGATTCCACATTTTTCGTTATTAGCCAAACCCTTGGTGGCATTAACGTGTAAAGATACACCCAATCCCGTTCCTTGGTCTGAAGAGTGTCAGAAAAGTTTTTCTGAATTGCGCACAGCATTATGTTCGGCTCCTGTGTTAGGTACCCCCAACTACAGTAAGCCCTTTACATTGTATGTCCATGAGAAAGATGGTTGTGCATTGTCCGTGTTGACACAGTTATTTGGAGACAAGCAGCGTCCATGTGCATATTTTTCGTCGACTTTGGATCCGGTAGCTAAAGCATTGCCGAGTTGTTTAAGAGCAACAGCGGCAGCAGCTGTTTCTATTCGACAGTCTGCTGGTCTAGTGATGAATAATATGTTAGTCGTGATGGTTCCACATGCAGTGGACACGTTGCTAAACAGAACCAAGACACAGCACTTAACTAGTGCTCGATTGTCAGGTTACGAATTAACCTTGTTAGCGAGTCATGTGCACATAAAAAGATGCAACACTCTCAACCCAGCTACGTTGTTGCCAATTGTAGAGGAATTAGATCCTTCAGAACAGCATGATTGTTTTCTTAGAACGGAAGAAGAAACGAAAGGGAGAATAGATCTCCAGGACACTCCTCTTGCTGAATGTGATGGTACCTTATGGGTGGATGGTTCATGCTTCAAGCTTCCGAATGGTGACATGACTGCAGCATATGCTGTCATGACTTTGCATACAATTGTTGAAGCTGCACGTATTCCACATAATTCAGCTCAAGCAGCAGAATTGATTGCACTTACAAGAGCATGTGTGTTGTCAAAGGGAATGAAAGTGACCATCTACACCGACAGCCAGTATGCATTTGGAGTGGCTCACAGTTTTGGACGATTGTGGAAAGAACGTGGGTTCCTGACTTCGCATGGAGCTAAGATTCAGCATGGTCAGTTGGTGAATGAGCTTCTTGAATCACTGACCTTGCCTCTGCAAGTGGCGATTGTGAAATGTAGTGCTCACAAGAAGGTGACTGATGATGTTGGTCGTGGAAATGCATTTGCTGACGAAATCGCGAAAGAAACTGCAAGGAATGTGATGAGCCGAATGTATGTTGCAGGCCCTGCAAGATGGGTTGGTGATGTTGGAATGTGTGAGGACACGATAGAGAGTGTGAAATAGATCCAGGCTGAAGCTACAGAGAAAGAGTTGAACATGTGGAGAGAAAGTACGGGTAGAATGGATGCAAATGGTTGTTGGGTTGAATTGTCAGAGCATCAGAGATGGTTGCTACCCGATGCGTATGTGCTTGCAGTGGTTACAATGGCTCATGGAATGGCTCATATCAGCGTGAAAGGGATTTGCAAGTTGTTGGCTCCGGTATGGCAAAATGCAGGAATTCCCAAGTGTGCAGAGAATGTCGTCAAGAATTGCATGGTGTGTCTGAAACACAATCCTGGTAGGGGAACCCCAACTCCAGCTGGTCATTTTGCACCTCCTACGTATCCGTTCGAGGTTTTGCAGCTAGATTTCATCCACATGGAGAGGTGCAACAACTTAAAATACGTACTCGTTGTTGTTTGTGCCTTCTCAAGATAGGTAGAAGCATATCCCCTAAAAGACAATACTGCCTTGTCCACAGCTAAAACCCTTGTGAAAGAGTTCTTCCCCAGATTCGGAATGCCTAGAATGGTCTGGAGTGACAATGGGAGTGAATTTGTGGGTCGTGTGATGAAGAAAGTATGTGAAGGGCTAGGCATTCAGCAAAAGTTCCACGCTGCAAATCACCCCCAATCAGCTGGATTAGTAGAATGTTATAATGGCACGCTTAATTTAAAATTGGCCAAAATTCAAGCGAGCACAGGTCTTAAATGGCCTGACGCTCTACCCTTAGCACTCCTATCCACCAGAATGACTGTGCATTCGCGAGTGAAACTTAGTCCCTATGAAATTGTCTTTGGCCGCCCAGCCAACATATGGGGAGTGCCAAGGCCCACCAAGTTCAGCGAAATCGAACACCCTGTTTTGCTTGATTATCTGTACGAATTGACGGCTAAATTGCGTGTTTTACACCAACAGGTGCATGATACACTGCCTCAAGTCTCTGAAGCTCCAGGACATCAGATCGACCCTGGATCCTGGGTGCTGGTCAAGAACTTCCAGCGAACCAAGAACGACCAGCCCAGGTGGACCGGACCGCACCTCGTCCTTCTTTCCACAAGATCAGCTGTTTGAGTGGAGGGGAAGAAAAACTGGATCCACGGGATCCACTGCAAGCGGATCCCTCTGCCTCTGCCTTACGACCAATGGGTCCAGAAGGGTGTCACTGACTCAGAGACTGAAACCGTGCCACGTTTTCTGCCTTTCAGTGATGCACGAGTAAAAGGAACACTTACTGAACAAGAGAGTGATACAATTTTGCAACCAGCTGTATCACCGTTAATTCCACTGGACACTACAGAACCTGAACTCCTTTTCCGTGATCACACCATACCTGGAAAGCAAAGATACAATTTGAGGCCGAGAAATACGAACTAATAAAAGTGTTTTTTTCCTCCAAGTACCATTTTTTTTTAAAGTGCAGCTCTCCCATCAGAGAAACTTGCTTATTTTTGTTTTTCGAACCGCCATCTGGGTTCCACTGCTAGGGCCGCGATTGCCCAAAGTCTTTGGGGTGCAGCTGACGACGTTAGGTCGGCAGTTCTGGTTGGTCCAAGGGAGTTGCCCTAGACTGACAGAAGCATTCCTTAGCAGAATCAACCTCCCATCGTGGGCAGCACTTTAGAGAGGATGGAGTTTTTCGAGATGGAGAGACCTGCCAAGGAAACGAACTTTAGAAACAAAATATGTAAAATGATGACAAAGAAAAGCTTTTTGATATTGTGCATGTTCATGTTATTCAGTATGATGATGTTTTTAATAGGATATGTTTTATTCTCTTTTCGAGTAACATTTGCACCCACTACATCGCCCATACCTCCTCCTACTGTTTCCTCTCACTCTTTTCAACCCCTTCCTGAACACGAATCTGCTAGGAGATTAGAGTTTATTAATAACTCCTTTGTTCAGCTCTTGCACCAACACCAACTAGTAATGAACACAACTAACTTTTGGGTGTGTGGTCTAATGCCTCACACCACGGATAAAGGTATCCCTTATCTGGTCCTGCCTTCCAGCCATAATGGTTCTGTGTGGGCATACAGAACAATGTTCATCTATGTTCGTGAAGTCCACCCCCTACGTTCTGTGAAAGACGATCCTAAAAATAGTGCTCTGGTTAAGGGTATAGTCGACATGATTAAGGAAGAGATTTCTTATGAAACTACCCCCGAAGATGAGACACTTGCATATATAGGATGGAACGTGACCGGATATGGAACTACTCTGAGTGAGAAACAGCAAGCTAAGAGATCCTCCCCGATTTGGATTGTACCCCATCAGGGTCACCTGTGTCTGCAAGGTACTGGCAAGAATCCCAGAGCTCAGTTAGGGAAAAGTGTCTGTACAGAAACGTATGTTTTTGGGTCTCAGACTTCCCCAGCGTTTTTAGCAGCTAAGGGTACCTATTTCATCTGCCATGATAGAGCCTACTCATGGTTGCCCCCTGACTTTTCGGGCTCATGTTTTGTTTCGTTCCTGTTGCCTCCCACCTACACAGCAGCGGCAGACTACCACAAGACAAGGATAGTTAGAGGTGCCTTGAGTAAAGAAGACCCTGCAGGTCAAGAATTTGGGGACTTCGTAAAGGGTTTTCTGCCGTTCTGGGGACCCATGGTTAACAGCAGGAACATAAGGCAATTGACAAGGGTAGTTGAATCCACCGTAGTTGAAACTGCTGGTGCCCTTAGTAACTTGACTGCTGAGCTCCAGTCGGATCGTCTAATGACCCTTCAGAACAGGGTCGCTTTAGATGTCATACTTGCAGACCGAGGTGGGGTATGTAAATTGATCCAATCGAGTTGCTGTGTTTTCATTCCAGATAACGCTCCAACAGTGTACCAGGCCATCTCCAAACTGCATAAGATTTCCGAATCCATTCATGAAGGAGATTGGTCGTTTATGGGATGGTTCTGGGAACTGATATCCGGCTGGGGATGGAAAATTCTGATGGTCATTGGGATGGTCTTAGCCATTCTTTTCCTGTTCTGTCTGTGCGTGCAGTGTGCTCCTGCAATATGTGGCCTCTGTGCTACATCATGTGTAAGGAAACCTGTATCAAGAGACGAAGTAAGTACTAGAATGATGTTACAGCAACATCTCAATGACTTTAGGAATATAGACCTGGACTCAGATTAGCATGAGATTAGGTTAAATTGCCTATGTAAGGGCAAAAGGAGGGTTTGTAGTTCTGGAAATTCTGGACTCGAGAATTAAACTTCGTCATAGCATGACGATTTTTATATCAAAAGACCGAGAATGGCTAGTACACTATGTACAAGCATTTTCGTCATATTCGAGTGACGATTTCACCTCGAAATCGTCATTTGCGTTCTGAACCCTTGGCTTCCATTTTGTGTACGGCAGCCATTTTGTGAGTTGCCCTCACATAGGCAGGCGAATTAAGCCAAATTCGATTCCAAAGGACACGTACACCTTAATTGACTTTCCTGTGACCTGGACAAGTTGGAACCATTGCCCCAGGCCGAACCTGTTTGGTCAGTTCCTCTCCCAGTGGCCGAACGAGATAGCATCAAGGCACAACAGGCTATAAAACCCTTTTCATCGCACACACACCCCGCCGAATCTTGCTCACACCTGTCACTGCTCTTTTCTCTCTCACTTGCTTTATGATGGGGAGGTGCCCGTTTTTATTGGGGGTCCACCGGTATCTGATGGAAATGCTGGGCCTTGCCGGATGATTTGTTGTGGGCTGGACGAACTGTAATGTGGGCTTGTCACCATGACTCTGCTTTTCCTTTGTAGTGGAAACATTTCAATGGTATACTAAAATGTGAAGAATGTTTGCCTAAAGCACAATATTTCGTATAGAAAGAGAAGCCTGACTTTGTAAGTTTGAGCAGTCTCCTGAGAATATACATCCCGTGCTGTTGTACTTCTAGGACGCCTGTTACCTTGGTTGCAGCCAATAAAATCGATCCTTGACTTCACCTAGAAGACTCTGAGTTTCTGTGGTCTGAATCAGGAAAGTACTCGAGGTCTTTGGGTGTGTTCCCTGTCACCACTGGGTTACCGGTTCGGTACCGGTTCTTAAAAACCCAGTACCTCAGTTGGCGCCCAACGTGGTGCGATACCAGCGGTACCGGTCCAGCCAGAGGTTCGTGAGGAGCTTCGTGTGAAAATTCTGGAGGAAGGCCACCACTTCATCGACCCCTGCATGTCGACGTGGTCCGAAAGTCTTTGCTGCGAGGTTTCCCGCTTCCCGACGGCTACAAAGGACTGCTGCCCTGGCTATCGCCCTGATTTGGACCCTTGCAGGTTGGTAGAGCGAAACACTAAGACGAGTCTTCTGGTGACGTCATCGATATCTCAGTTAAGTATAAGTGGAGCGTCTCCCAGTCCTTAGTTGGTTCTTAGTTTTGGGTATCATTTGGGATCACTTTGTTTGGAACTTGCAAGTGCCAAAACCGAAGGACTCGTGTATTCATGAGAATATCGTAATCGATAATCCTTTGAAGTTTGGAGCTAGACTAGAGAGCAAAGATGCCTGGTCTTAGCAGACTTGGAAATTTGTTTTGTCTTAGTTGTAATAATAGGGACTCCCGATTGAAGGACTCGTGTCCGGTTCCTCCGATTGGAACTCCAACTTATGAACTGTATGTGAAGCATGGAGTAGGCCCCATCCCATATAATGAAGTGTGGATCAAATACACCAGAAAATATGGTGTTTTAAAATGGCCCCAATATGGTAGCTTTGACACAGAAATCTTAGATAATCTCGAAGTTAAACTTTTTAAGAAGAAAGGCCAGCCGGCAATGTTTGACTCTTTCTGCCTATGGCGTAAGGAAGCCAAACAGAAGGAAATTAAATTAGCGAAGAAAAATAAGAGAGAAAGGGGTATTTCGATAATGCAAGCTGCTATGCAGTTTAAAGACAATGAAGAAGAACAGATGAGTGAGCAGTTGCACAGGCAACGTAAAATGGCAATAGATAAATGCTATCCAGTTTTGCAGCCTCTTCAGCAAGATGCAGCAAAAGAGTTTGAAAAAGATTCGTTAATGGCGCATTTGTTAAGTTCGCCACCCCCCTATGCGCAGAATGCTACAGCACCTCCGCAACCTTTAGCTGCGCAACCCGTGGTTGCATTGCCTCCTGCTCCTCCACAGCACCCACCAGCTACTCTTCAGCTGGCTCCTGCCCCTCCGGTGCAGCCTCCTCAAGGGCCACGTCTTTAACATCCGCTCCTCCTATACTTCCTACAACTTTAACTACTGTAACGACTACCACTCCTGGTACTCCTCCTGATACTGCCTCTGCATCTGCCTCGCCTAACCCTGCTTTTCCGCTTGTCTTTTCATCAACTTCTCCTTCTGTTCGTTAGAGAGTGGCTAGCACTGTTACTAGCATTTTATATCCTTTCTTTGGAGCGGCAAGTCCGGCTCCTGTCTCTGAGCATAAACAGTTGCGTAGTCAACAGCCTGATTCTAGGGAGAAAGAAACGTTGAATTATTTGGCACATAAATGGGTTGCTGACCCGGAAAAATATGATTTAGAATGTGTTATGGATGTCTTCACTCAGTGGGAAACATCAAAGCAGAGATACGTTTTTGAGAAAATGTGTGTTTTTCTATGTGAAGATTTAGAGGAAAATGATTAGGACTCTAATCCTCCTGAGTTGAGCCATGTACGGTTTGAGTTTTCAAAAGGCGCAGTTGTGGGTTCAGATGTTAAGAAAGCAGTTGCGACGTTGTTGTCACTTAGGACTGAATGTGTTTCCAAGTCTTTGTTTGAGTCTGATTCTTCTGTCAAAAAGAAGGGAGGACAACATCCCATGAGAGAAGTCCCTCCACAATGGAAGGAAGAGGTAGCGGCAGGTCCTGGTAATAACCCCCCAGCCATACCAGCACACTTTCAGCGTGTATGGGTACATGTTCCATGGAAGCGAGCTGAAGTTTTGGCCCTTAAGCAGACATTGCCTGATCCCCGTAAAAATCCTGCAGGGTATTACAAGGAACTATCGCAGACTGCAGGTTGATGCATTATGAATCTAGCCGATATCGATATGTTATTTGGGAATGTTGTTCCACAGCCTTTATGGGGAAAGATTCTTCCTGCAGATCATGATCAAGAGTTAGGTGACTCATGGGCTAATATTACTGCTGCAGATGCCCGACAGGTTGGTGGTGCTAAGCCTGAGCCTTTAGTAGCAGAACTTCCTGGTAAAATAATTGATTACATGAAAACTAAAATGCCTGCGATGCGTGTAAATTGGGATAAGTTGTCTGCGTGTAAGCAGAGGAAAGATGAAACGGTGTCAGATTTCTTCACCAGGTTTGAAGAAACGTTTGTCGACCACAGTGGTCAAGATATGAGCACAGAAGGTGGTCAGCGATTGTTTGTCGATAAATTCGTGCACAATCTGCTTCCCGAGTTGTGTAAAAAGTTGAAAGATTCAGAGAGTTCTTGGGCAGTTTCCTCTTCAGCACAGATATTGGCTACTGCACAGTACTACGAGAATAGAGACAAAGATGAGAAAGATAGAGCAGAAAAGAAAACTAAAGAGTTGAAAAGGAAGGTTCTGTTACAGCAAGCGTATCCGCCACGTGGTGGTGGTGGCCAGAATAATGGTGGTCAGAATAACTATCAGAGTAATTATCAGCAGCCAACAAAAAGACAAAAGGAGTGGTGGAGGGTCCTAGGGGAGTTTGTTTATAGACCGTGAGAGTACCTAGTCCCCCAACTTGACAGCAAAAAACACGAGAGGTACTAAAAGTCTAGAAATCAGAGAACTACTGGAACCTAATTGTGTCCCATATTAATGTTCAGACCACACTGTTAATCTAAATAAATGACAGTGTCATGCCAGAGAAGTGAGACAGAGAAGATACAAAGTCTAAAAGACTAGAAAAAGACTGGAAAAAGTACCCATCAGCCCACTCAAAAGTGGAATCTCGTCATCTGGGTTGTTCAGTGTTGGAGACAGGTGTCCTGTAGGCTCCTCCTCAGGGAGAGTCTGAGGTTGCCTAATGATGGACCCTGGGATCAAGCATCCAACCAACAGAAGAAAGTCTGTGAGCGGAAGGGGCAAAAAGTTGCAGTGCTCAAAAGAAGAACAGAAAAGGAAAATGATCCTAGTGATTTAAAAATACCTACTTTAATGACATAAAGAAACTTTATTGGGTCTGACCATCAAAGTGGTATTATTAAAAGCAGTATGCTGATAGCGTGCAAGGAATTGCTATCTACCATGAATGTTAGTTGTTCGACATGTTTCAGCCTAGAGCGGCTTTCTTCAGGACCTATGATTGGCTACTGCAACACTTACTTATCGTGTTATAAGACGTGATTTACAACCATTCTCCAATTGATTAAGAGGAAAGATGGTATATCTTCTCCCTAATTGTGGGGAGAAAAAACCTCACCTCACCTGGCGACAGCTCAGGTTGGAAGGAGGCCACGCACTCTCCGTCGTTGCCTCGGATTGAAAACTGAGCCGAGGGGCAGTTTCCTCTTCAGCACAGATATTGGCTACTGCACAGTACTACGAGAATAGAGACAAAGATGAGAAAAATAGAGCAGAAAAGAAAACTAAAGAGTTGAAAAGGAAGGTTCTGTTACAGCAAGCGTATCAGCCACGTGGTGGTGGTGGCCAGAATAATGGTGGTCAGAATAACTATCAGAGTAATTATCAGCAGCCTCAACAGTATCAGAGGAACTCGCAAAGAGTCGAGTATACTCAACCACGTGTCCCTGTAGGCCCCAATCAGTGTTCATACTGTAAGGAAGAAGGTCATTTCAATATAGTTGCCCTGTCTTGTTACAGCGCGCAAATGGTGTTTCTGGCTCCAGAGGTCGAGGTGTCCAACAAGCACCTAGAGGTAGAGGACGTGGAAATTTCCCCCAGAACGCTCGCTCCCTTCCTCCTCAGAACTCAATGAATAGGTTCGATCAACAGAATAACGCATCTGGTAGGACAGCTCAGTATTATGCTGATGATTATTATGCAGAAGATGAGCATATGGAAGGTAATGATTGCTAGGACAGCCATAGACAAAGAGAGGGAGTTGTTTCAGTTCCAGTAGATCAGAGTGGACCATACGTTGAGGTGATTACATCAGGTGTGTCAGAGCCTTTTCTGTTGGATACTGGCGCTACAAAGAGTTCTATTATGCACTCCAAACTCCCTGGCGCACCTTTGTCTGGCGAAATGAATGTTTCTGTAGGTTTTTCTGGCGCCCCGGTTAGAAATCCGATTTCTGACCCTTTTTCTCTTTCTGTTGGTCCTTGTGAATTAGAAGCACCCCTTATTCTGACAACAGGTTGTGGTGAAAACCTGTTGGGATTAGATCTGTTAAAAAGATTGTATGCGACTTTGTACTGTTCTCCTTCAGGAGTACAACTTACTTTAGGTAAGAAAGTGGTTTCTCCAATGTATTTGTCAAGGGATAAACTTCCAACAGAATTGTCATTTCTGCCGGATATTCTTTGGGCCACTGGTCCTAATGATGTGGGTCTCTTAGAAATACCACCATATGTTGTAACATTGAAAGCCAATGTTAAAATGCCACGAATTCCCCAATACAAAATCTCTAGTGAAGGTGAAAAAGCTTTGCTAGCGATCGTTTACGATCTGATTGAAAAAGATGTGATTGAAGAGACTAGAGGCAACGTTTGCAATAGTCCTGTTCTGCCCGTTTTGAAACGAACTGACCCTTCTCAGCCACCTGTTTACAGATTTGTGATTGATCTGAGAGAGTTCAATAAAATCGTTGTGCCACAATTTCCAGTTGTTCCTGACATTACTGCCCTATTGACTATGATTCCAGCTTCTGCAACGTGGTTTTCGGTGATTGACTTGAAGAATGCTTTCTTCAGCATCCCGATTGCTGAGGAGAGCAGGGATATTTTTGGCTTCAGTTTAGGAGGACGAAGCTTCCGCTTTAAACGCGCTCCCCAGGGCTACTGTGAAAGTCCATCAATATATAGTCAAGCTTTAAAGACACAGCTTGATACGATTGTTTTACCTGAAGGTGCTACTCTTGTACAGTACGTTGATGATTTGCTTGTTGCTGCAGATACTGAGGAAATATGTAAGAAAGCCACGTTGTCATTGTTGCGTCATCTGTGTGATTTGCATCACAAGGTGTCACTTTCCAAATTGCAATATTGTCGACAAGAAGTGACCTACTTAGGTCATCTCTTGTCAAAGGAGGGAAGGAAACTGACCCCAGAAAGAATTCAGGCAATAGCAAAATTGAATGTGCCAAGAACACAGAGAGAAGTGCGTGCTTTCTTGGGCATTACATCGTACTGTAGACAGTGGATTCCACATTTTTCGTTATTAGCCAAACCCTTGGTGGCATTAACGTGTAAAGATACACCCAATCCCGTTCCTTGGTCTGAAGAGTGTCAGAAAAGTTTTTCTGAATTGCGCACAGCATTATGTTCGGCTCCTGTGTTAGGTACCCCCAACTACAGTAAGCCCTTTACATTGTATGTCCATGAGAAAGATGGTTGTGCATTGTCCGTGTTGACACAGTTATTTGGAGACAAGCAGCGTCCATGTGCATATTTTTCGTCGACTTTGGATCCGGTAGCTAAAGCATTGCCGAGTTGTTTAAGAGCAACAGCGGCAGCAGCTGTTTCTATTCGACAGTCTGCTGGTCTAGTGATGAATAATATGTTAGTCGTGATGGTTCCACATGCAGTGGACACGTTGCTAAACAGAACCAAGACACAGCACTTAACTAGTGCTCGATTGTCAGGTTACGAATTAACCTTGTTAGCGAGTCATGTGCACATAAAAAGATGCAACACTCTCAACCCAGCTACGTTGTTGCCAATTGTAGAGGAATTAGATCCTTCAGAACAGCATGATTGTTTTCTTAGAACGGAAGAAGAAACGAAAGGGAGAATAGATCTCCAGGACACTCCTCTTGCTGAATGTGATGGTACCTTATGGGTGGATGGTTCATGCTTCAAGCTTCCGAATGGTGACATGACTGCAGCATATGCTGTCATGACTTTGCATACAATTGTTGAAGCTGCACGTATTCCACATAATTCAGCTCAAGCAGCAGAATTGATTGCACTTACAAGAGCATGTGTGTTGTCAAAGGGAATGAAAGTGACCATCTACACCGACAGCCAGTATGCATTTGGAGTGGCTCACAGTTTTGGACGATTGTGGAAAGAACGTGGGTTCCTGACTTCGCATGGAGCTAAGATTCAGCATGGTCAGTTGGTGAATGAGCTTCTTGAATCACTGACCTTGCCTCTGCAAGTGGCGATTGTGAAATGTAGTGCTCACAAGAAGGTGACTGATGATGTTGGTCGTGGAAATGCATTTGCTGACGAAATCGCGAAAGAAACTGCAAGGAATGTGATGAGCCGAATGTATGTTGCAGGCCCTGCAAGATGGGTTGGTGATGTTGGAATGTGTGAGGACACGATAGAGAGTGTGAAATAGATCCAGGCTGAAGCTACAGAGAAAGAGTTGAACATGTGGAGAGAAAGTACGGGTAGAATGGATGCAAATGGTTGTTGGGTTGAATTGTCAGAGCATCAGAGATGGTTGCTACCCGATGCGTATGTGCTTGCAGTGGTTACAATGGCTCATGGAATGGCTCATATCAGCGTGAAAGGGATTTGCAAGTTGTTGGCTCCGGTATGGCAAAATGCAGGAATTCCCAAGTGTGCAGAGAATGTCGTCAAGAATTGCATGGTGTGTCTGAAACACAATCCTGGTAGGGGAACCCCAACTCCAGCTGGTCATTTTGCACCTCCTACGTATCCGTTCGAGGTTTTGCAGCTAGATTTCATCCACATGGAGAGGTGCAACAACTTAAAATATGTACTCGTTGTTGTTTGTGCCTTCTCAAGATAGGTAGAAGCATATCCCCTAAAAGACAATACTGCCTTGTCCACAGCTAAAACCCTTGTGAAAGAGTTCTTCCCCAGATTCGGAATGCCTAGAATGGTCTGGAGTGACAATGGGAGTGAATTTGTGGGTCGTGTGATGAAGAAAGTATGTGAAGGGCTAGGCATTCAGCAAAAGTTCCACGCTGCAAATCACCCCCAATCAGCTGGATTAGTAGAATGTTATAATGGCACGCTTAATTTAAAATTGGCCAAAATTCAAGCGAGCACAGGTCTTAAATGGCCTGACGCTCTACCCTTAGCACTCCTATCCACCAGAATGACTGTGCATTCGCGAGTGAAACTTAGTCCCTATGAAATTGTCTTTGGCCGCCCAGCCAACATATGGGGAGTGCCAAGGCCCACCAAGTTCAGCGAAATCGAACACCCTGTTTTGCTTGATTATCTGTACGAATTGACGGCTAAATTGCGTGTTTTACACCAACAGGTGCATGATACACTGCCTCAAGTCTCTGAAGCTCCAGGACATCAGATCGACCCTGGATCCTGGGTGCTGGTCAAGAACTTCCAGCGAACCAAGAACGACCAGCCCAGGTGGACCGGACCGCACCTCGTCCTTCTTTCCACAAGATCAGCTGTTTGAGTGGAGGGGAAGAAAAACTGGATCCACGGGATCCACTGCAAGCGGATCCCTCTGCCTCTGCCTTACGACCAATGGGTCCAGAAGGGTGTCACTGACTCAGAGACTGAAACCGTGCCACGTTTTCTGCCTTTCAGTGATGCACGAGTAAAAGGAACACTTACTGAACAAGAGAGTGATACAATTTTGCAACCAGCTGTATCACCGTTAATTCCACTGGACACTACAGAACCTGAACTCCTTTTCCGTGATCACACCATACCTGGAAAGCAAAGATACAATTTGAGGCCGAGAAATACGAACTAATAAAAGTGTTTTTTTCCTCCAAGTACCATTTTTTTTTAAAGTGCAGCTCTCCCATCAGAGAAACTTGCTTATTTTTGTTTTTCGAACCGCCATCTGGGTTCCACTGCTAGGGCCGCGATTGACCAAAGTCTTTGGGGTGCAGCTGACGACGTTAGGTCGGCAGTTCTGGTTGGTCCAAGGGAGTTGCCCTAGACTGACAGAAGCATTCCTTAGCAGAATCAACCTCCCATCGTGGGCAGCACTTTAGAGAGGATGGAGTTTTTCGAGATGGAGAGACCTGCCAAGGAAACGAACTTTAGAAACAAAATATGTAAAATGATGACAAAGAAAAGCTTTTTGATATTGTGCATGTTCATGTTATTCAGTATGATGATGTTTTTAATAGGATATGTTTTATTCTCTTTTCGAGTAACATTTGCACCCACTACATCGCCCATACCTCCTCCTACTGTTTCCTCTCACTCTTTTCAACCCCTTCCTGAACACGAATCTGCTAGGAGATTAGAGTTTATTAATAACTCCTTTGTTCAGCTCTTGCACCAACACCAACTAGTAATGAACACAACTAACTTTTGGGTGTGTGGTCTAATGCCTCACACCACGGATAAAGGTATCCCTTATCTGGTCCTGCCTTCCAGCCATAATGGTTCTGTGTGGGCATACAGAACAATGTTCATCTATGTTCGTGAAGTCCACCCCCTACGTTCTGTGAAAGACGATCCTAAAAATAGTGCTCTGGTTAAGGGTATAGTCGACATGATTAAGGAAGAGATTTCTTATGAAACTACCCCCGAAGATGAGACACTTGCATATATAGGATGGAACGTGACCGGATATGGAACTACTCTGAGTGAGAAACAGCAAGCTAAGAGATCCTCCCCGATTTGGATTGTACCCCATCAGGGTCACCTGTGTCTGCAAGGTACTGGCAAGAATCCCAGAGCTCAGTTAGGGAAAAGTGTCTGTACAGAAACGTATGTTTTTGGGTCTCAGACTTCCCCAGCGTTTTTAGCAGCTAAAGGTACCTATTTCATCTGCCATGATAGAGCCTACTCATGGTTGCCCCCTGACTTTTCGGGCTCATGTTTTGTTTCGTTCCTGTTGCCTCCCACCTACACAGCAGCGGCAGACTACCACAAGACAAGGATAGTTAGAGGTGCCTTGAGTAAAGAAGACCCTGCAGGTCAAGAATTTGGGGACTTCGTAAAGGGTTTTCTGCCGTTCTGGGGACCCATGGTTAACAGCAGGAACATAAGGCAATTGACAAGGGTAGTTGAATCCACCGTAGTTGAAACTGCTGGTGCCCTTAGTAACTTGACTGCTGAGCTCCAGTCGGATCGTCTAATGACCCTTCAGAACAGGGTCGCTTTAGATGTCATACTTGCAGACCGAGGTGGGGTATGTAAATTGATCCAATCGAGTTGCTGTGTTTTCATTCCAGATAACGCTCCAACAGTGTACCAGGCCATCTCCAAACTGCATAAGATTTCCGAATCCATTCATGAAGGAGATTGGTCGTTTATGGGATGGTTCTGGGAACTGATATCCGGCTGGGGATGGAAAATTCTGATGGTCATTGGGATGGTCTTAGCCATTCTTTTCCTGTTCTGTCTGTGCGTGCAGTGTGCTCCTGCAATATGTGGCCTCTGTGCTACATCATGTGTAAGGAAACCTGTATCAAGAGACGAAGTAAGTACTAGAATGATGTTACAGCAACATCTCAATGACTTTAGGAATATAGACCTGGACTCAGATTAGCATGAGATTAGGTTAAATTGCCTATGTAAGGGCAAAAGGAGGGTTTGTAGTTCTGGAAATTCTGGACTCGAGAATTAAACTTCGTCATAGCATGACGATTTTTATATCAAAAGACCGAGAATGGCTAGTACACTATGTACAAGCATTTTCGTCATATTCGAGTGACGATTTCACCTCGAAATCGTCATTTGCGTTCTGAACCCTTGGCTTCCATTTTGTGTACGGCAGCCATTTTGTGAGTTGCCCTCACATAGGCAGGCGAATTAAGCCAAATTCGATTCCAAAGGACACGTACACCTTAATTGACTTTCCTGTGACCTGGACAAGTTGGAACCATTGCCCCAGGCCGAACCTGTTTGGTCAGTTCCTCTCCCAGTGGCCGAACGAGATAGCATCAAGGCACAACAGGCTATAAAACCCTTTTCATCGCACACACACCCCGCCGAATCTTGCTCACACCTGTCACTGCTCTTTTCTCTCTCACTTGCTTTATGATGGGGAGGTGCCCGTTTTTATTGGGGGTCCACCGGTATCTGATGGAAATGCTGGGCCTTGCCGGATGATTTGTTGTGGGCTGGACGAACTGTAATGTGGGCTTGTCACCATGACTCTGCTTTTCCTTTGTAGTGGAAACATTTCAATGGTATACTAAAATGTGAAGAATGTTTGCCTAAAGCACAATATTTCGTATAGAAAGAGAAGCCTGACTTTGTAAGTTTGAGCAGTCTCCTGAGAATATACATCCCGTGCTGTTGTACTTCTAGGACGCCTGTTACCTTGGTTGCAGCCAATAAAATCGATCCTTGACTTCACCTAGAAGACTCTGAGTTTCTGTGGTCTGAATCAGGAAAGTACTCGAGGTCTTTGGGTGTGTTCCCTGACACCACTGGGTTACCGGTTCGGTGCCGGTTCTGAAAAACCCAGTACCTCAGTCAGTACACATAATGATGAAAATGGACGGGGGTCGGTTCAAAAGTACAACAATCTGCTATGTCATAGGTGAAATTCCACCAAGAGTGTCACCCTCTGGCATTTCACTCTTGTGCATAGTGCTGACACATCCATGGTGGCAATATTAAGTCAGACACACTTCCATCAGTGCCCTCTGGATGTAAACTCTTGGGAATGTCACAGATGAGCCTGTGATGAACCTCATGGACCCAAACATCCATTAGCATAGGCAATTTCTGTCCTGACTCCAGCTTACCAAACTTGCAGTGTCACTGTATGGCTGCAAAAACACTGCAAGCCCCTCCCATCCTGATATGCAGCCAGGGATATGTATAAAATAGGCTACAAAACCCTTTCCCCTTAAGTCTGCATGCTAGGCAGCGTATCACACAAAGCCACACTCTCAGGCACATACTGCAGCAGATCAGCTTCATGTGTGCACTCCCTGCAAACTCACTACCAATATGAAACACTTACCATGACATCTGGAGCACCATATAGCCTCCCATACTGTGTGAGCACCTCGTCCCTAAGGACCTCCAGCTCCTCTGCGGTGAAGGGACGGGCCCTGATGTTCTCAGTCCTCGCCATCACTGGGTCCATGAGACAGGGGCAACAGCAGTTGGTGGTGAGGAGTGTCAGGCAGCAGTGTCTGAGTCCAGGAGACAAGAGCAGCAGCAGTTGGTGGTGATGAATGTCAGCCAGCAGTGTCTGGGTCCAGGAGACAGGAGCAGCAGCAGTTGGTGGTGAGGAGTGTCAGGCAGCAGTGTTTGGGTCCAGGAGACAAGAGCAGCAGCAGTTGGTGGTGTGGAGTGTCAGGCAGCAGTGTCTGGTTCCAGGACTCAGGAGCAGCAGCAGTTGGTGGTGAAGAGTGTCAGGCAGCAGTGTCTGGAAGCAGTGAAAATGTGAGGCTCTCTCCCACACATATATAGCCCCGGGGTAATTTCAGTAGTTCTAAGCTGCTGCAATTGGTGTTCCAGGTCCGCTTTTTTCAAATGCATCCAATGACCAGCCCCACGGTGGCGGAGCACGCCTACCTGGATTTTCAAAATTGCATTAGGCTACCGCGATTATGGTTCCCATTAGCTGTAAGGGCTTTGGCATTGGCGGTGTCACACAGCTGGGGACAAGCGGTCGCTACCACGGTCGTGCATCTTTCAATTGCATCCAATGACCGGCCCACGGTGGTGGAACACGCCTACAGCTATTTTCAACTACTGCAATTGCGGTTCCCATTGGCTGTAGGGGCTTGGGCATTGGCGGTGTCACACCACAAGGGCCAGGAGATTGCTACCGCGATCGTGCATCTTTCAATTGCATCCAAGGACCAGCCTGCAGTGGTGGAGCCTGCCTACAGCGATTTTCAAAATTGCATTAGGCTTCCAAAAATTGCGTTTCCGATTGGCTGTAAGGGCTTGGGCATTGGGGGTGACACACCACCGGGGCCAGGCCGTCACTACCGAGATATGGCTGCTATCCATTGGTGCCAATGATTGTGATTTGGGTGGCGGAGCATGCCAACCCCCATTTTCCAATGTGTGAATCATTACCGCGATTGCGTTTCCCATTGGCTGTAAGGGCATGGGCATTGATGGTGATACACAGCAGGGGCCAGGCGGTCGCTACCAAGATATGGCTGCTATCAGTTGGTGCCAATGACCATGATTTGAGTGGCGGAGCACACCCACCGCCATTTTAAAATGTGCATATCACTACCGCGATTGCGGTTCACATGGGCTGTAAGGGCATGGGCATTGGCAATGACACACCGCAGGGGACAGGCGGTCGCTACTGCGATATGGCTGCTATCCATTGTTGCCAATGACCATGATTTGGGTTGCGGAGCACGTTGACAGCACCTATGCAGACATCATGCTGTGACAATGGCAATGGCCAGTTCTCAACAGTTCACAGTAGACACCTGAGTCATGGCACAAGATAGTGCACAAAATGCCAATGTAACATTTATCCCACTGCTGACTACACATACCATGTTGGTGCATATGATTGAAAACACAGGCATGTACTCCCTCACATGTCCCTTGTGATATTGCTGGGCATGTACACAGATCAGTGTTGTGGTGGAGTCTCCAATATGTATACATGTCAATGTGTGATATGGCTAAGCAACACTGTGCTCACCTGCTGTTTAGCGGGATTAAGGACCTTCGATCTGTTTTCAGCGCCATCTTGGGTTTGGGGATTAGAGGCTACTCGACACCTCACTTAACACCATTTTGGGTTGCGCTCTAGCGTCTGGCTGACTGCACTTGCCTGCCTATTTAGGACAGGCAATGCAAGCGCACAATGCGAGGGCACAGCGGGTCTGTGCCTGTCTGCGCCTTGGACGCACCTAGCACCAGCCATGCTGCCCAATCCGACAGAGAACAAGGTTGGATAACATATTCTAGGGAACAGATGCTTAACCTAGGTAAGAGGGAGGACTGGGGACAATACCCTTATCCACCTAATGCAGGCAAAGATAAAAAGCCCTTAAACTGTAGGCTGATTAACAGTAGATCTCCAATAAAACACCATTTGGAGGTGTCTCTTATGATAGAGGACTTGGACCTGGATGTCCTGTTTTTAACTGAGACGTGGACTAATACTGACTCATCTGTAGGAATGGGCTTCGCCTGCCCTGAAGGTTATAAAATCTTTCATAAACAGAGGGCTGCTGGAAGAGGAGGAGGGGTTGGAGTGATTTTCAAGGAAAAGTGGAATTTTGCCCCGTTAAAGGTTGATGATGTCACAGGGATCGAATTCCTGGGTTTTTCGTTGCAGGCGGCCAAAGGTAGACTACTTACGGGAATTGTCTGTTATAGACCCCCACAACAAGATACCCAATATCAAGTACTTTTGGACACTATCACTAACCTGACCCTAACCCATTCTCGAATGATTTTTTTGGGGGATTTTAGCTTATGGGATAACGGAAAATTAGGTAGTCACCTGAGATAATTAAGGCATACTTGTGCAAATCTTAATCTACAACAATTAGTACAGCTACCAGCCCACCAAGTGGAGCATGTTCTAGATCTTTTGTTTGCCAATCAAACCGAGACTGAAGTGACATACATACAGCCACAAAGCTAGACTGATCATTATCTTGTTCATTTTAACATCAAGATACCTAGTTCGGAGGATAATAATAAGAGTCCGGTGACATACTGAAAGGAAAGAGATTGGGCCAAACTAAGAAAAAATAAGACCCATCCGACCTTTTCAAACTCAAACTTCTTTGATCCCGCTCTCTCTGTAGAGGAAAACTACCAAATGTATTGTAATCATATAGATGGTACTTTGGGCCTGTTAGTCCCAGTAAAAAGACTTAAGAACAGGAGCAAAGCCTCAGCTCCTTGGTATAATGAGTAGCTGAAACTACTGCGTGTATCATGCAAGAAAGCCGAGAGGAAATTATGAAAAAGAACTACCTAGAGCTGGACAAGAAGGAACTGAAAGTGGCCAAATATAAGGAGTCAATTTCTAAGTCTTACCAGACTTCTATGCTAATTCCATCCTACAAGCACTCAACAGCACTGAAGCCCTTTTTAATATCTTTAAGGATCTTTCTATCACTACCTGTATTAGTCTTTGCTTAAGAAACCCTCATTGGATCCTACAATTCCAGCTAATTATAGACCTATCTCCCTCCTGTCATATCCATTTGAAATCTTGAAAAAGCAGCCAGTAAAATCCTTTCATGCTATCTTGAGGACAACCATCTGTTGGACAGGGACCAATTTGGGTTTCGCCCAGGTCATTGCACCGAGACTGCATTGGCAACCATAATGGACAACTAACAAATGCGAGCCGATAATGGTAATGCTTCTGTTTTAGTGTTGCTAGATATGTTGGCCGCATTTGACACGGTGAGCCATAGAGTGCTGGTGGAAAGACTGGAGAAGATATGGGTGAAAGGACGGGTCCTACAGTGGTTACAGTACTATCTATCAGGAAGACAACAGGTGGTGACGATGGCACCATTTACTTCCAATAAATCTCCAGTACACCATGGGGTGCCGCAGGGCTCGGCAATTAGCCCTATTCTTTTTAATATCTTTCTACGGCCCCTGTTCCCCATTATTAAATCCTTGGAATTGACCTGGTCATCTACGCTGACGACACTCAACTCTTGTTTTCCCTGGAAGGGAAACAAGCGGTATCCATGGATACGTTCCAGGAGTGTATGCGTCAGACTGCTGGTTGGCTCAGAAAAAATGTATTACAATTTAATGGGGGGAAAACAGAGGTGGTGTACTGTTCCACTGTAAGAATGTCCCAGCATCTACCACTGGAGTTCAAGCTTACCCCCGAGGAGGAACCCCTGGTCCCAGCTAACACAGTGTTTTGGTAGACAATAATCTCCAAATGGAGTCACAGGCCAACAAAACCATCAGCGTGTGCTTAAGGAGAGGGTGTGCTTCTAATCACTCTGCATAGTAAACAGGGCAGCACATGGTTCGGGCCCCGTCTCACTCCAGGAGAAGTTTACCTGGTACAACCCAAAGAGGCAGCTTCGCTCCTCTAATGCAAATATGTTGATGACTACCAGATTCAAGCCCTCCGGGATGGGAGGTAGAGCTTTTAGTGTGGCTGCTGAACACCTATGGAATGAGCTGCCCCAGAGTGTTAGACAAGCCAATTCTTTGATTGAGTTCAGAAAGAGCCTGAAAACGTGGCTTTTCCCCAAGGACTGAACCTTAGTTTTATCCCCGGCCACTCTGGTCTGCTCATTTGGTGGTTTTTCTTAAGTCTAAAGCACCAGGATACCCATAGGGTGGCAGTATGCACTATACAAGAACATAACAATAAACAATAATAAACACACAGTGATGAATGTCTGACTACACATATTTCACTGTGTAGTTTGCTTTGCTCATGTACATACTTGATTTTGATGCACAGACTGTGCTCCTTGTTTTGTGGATGTGTGCCCTGTTCGACTTACGCAAGAAGGTTTGGCAGGAACAGCAGCTAGGTAGGAGCCAGCAGTGTTGCTGTTTCACACATTGGCTGTATGAACTACTGTCAGGGCTGGTTATGCAAGATGAGGACATATGCCTTTGGGCATTCACATAGTCAGATTTTGTTTTGGAGGTACTCACTGTGTGAAAAGTGGACATGTGTACAACTAGTGTAGCTGAAGGTGTCCCTACATGTAAGTTGTGCTGTGAGCTGAACTGTGATTCCAGTCATTGTTGGCATTGTGTCAGTCATAACGTAAGATGTTGGACACATCTCATGGTGGATTGCAATGACATGTGTTCCCTTTCATCTGATCTAGGAGGTGACTAAATGTATATAGTCCCTTCACAGTGTTGGCGGACATGGAGGATGAGGACGTCATATGGAAATACCATCTAGATCGACCCACCCTACAAGATCTAAGTGCTCTGTCAGAGTCCCACCTGCGGCCTCGCAGAATGTATCCGACTGCTTTCAAACCAACGTCTAGGGTGATGGCTGCCCTGCATTTTTATGCTACTGGATCTTTACAGTACACAGTGTCCATTGCAGGTTGGATGTCACAATCTATGTTCATCATGGTGCTACGTGATTTCCTGTCCGCTATGATGACCTACAAGGACAGATACATCCATTTCCCCAGGAGGCATGAATTGGCGGCTGTAAAGTGTGATTTTTTATTCCATTGGGCACATCCCTAATGTTGTTGGTGCAATTGACTGCACACATGTTGGCCTGGTTCCTCCACAGGCAAGTGAGCACATCTACAGGAATAGAAAACATTTCCTTTGCTTCAATGTGCAAGTGGTGTGCCAGGTGAATATGATTATCTCACACTTCTGTGCCAGATTTCCTGGCTCTGCCCAGAACTCATACATCCTGCGTAACAGAATTGTGCCACAGCTGATGGCACATCTGCTTCCTGAGCGTGCATGGATTGTGGGTGAGTACGCAGAGTCAAGTAGCGTGCTGTATGTGTGACATGCTGTCCTCTGCCACAGTTATATCACAAAATCAGTATGTGCATCTCACACCTAGGTGACTCTGCATATCCCAACCGGCCTTGGTTGCTGAGCACACTGCGGAATCCCAGGACCCCTGGGGAAGTCCGCTACAATGATGCTCATGGGAGGACATGTTGTGTGGTGGAGCGTACTTTTTGTCTCCTAAAGTAACGATTTTGCTGCCTGGACAAGGCCGGAGGTGCACTGATGTACTCGCCCAAAAAGGTGTGTCAGATTGTAGTTGCTTGCTGCATGCGGCACAACCTGGCCTTGCGCAAGGAGATCCCCCTGCTCTTTGATGCTGATGAGCAGCCGAGGGCTCCGCCTGCAAACCCATACATGTCCAGTGACAAGGATAGTGGAGAGGAGGAAGGTGTCAACCTGCGTCAACAGCTCATCAACCACTATTTCCCTTGAAGGTGACTGAAAATGTACAGCGTGTGCATTGTCTGCTGATGTTGTTGTTAGTGAAAAGGCCTAGGAGAACTTTATAACTGCTGCCTGTTGTTGCCTCTGTGCTGACTGCTAATGTTTCTGGGACAGGGTGGTTATGTACAGATACAGAATGTCTATGTTGGTACTGTTGCTCATTGTAATCTGTGCAGATTGGAGTACCTTGATGACAAGTATTGTATAATGGCTGTGATGCCACCGCCTGACAAGTGAATATTGTTCTCTTGTGTTTTCCTTGGTCCCTTCTGCCTCTAATTGCTTACAAATAATCCGTGCTCCAGGTACATTGTAATCATGTTCAAAATGGTACGTCCTGTCATAAACATGGAGCAGACATGAAGACACAGGTGTGTAATTAGGGCTTATTTACAATGGTATATGTGACAGGGAAGTGAATATTTCCGAAAAGGTGAATAGGGAATCAATGGGTTGTCAGTGATGGAAGATGAGACAATCGAATAGTCACCACATTGATGTGGTGCCCCAGTCCAACAGACGGATACCATTGACCTGGCAGTGTGGGGAAGGACAATCAACCAAGTCAATGCAACAGTGAAGAGGGGTTCCATCATGGCTGTCTCCTTGACTGGCGTTTGGCTGGTGCTTTGCCACCGGATCCTCCCTGGGATTTCTTTGGACTGCCCCGTGATCGTTTGGCAGGGGGGGCCTCTGCTGTGGGGTCTGAGAACTCCCCCCTCTCAGTGGCCGCAGGGTAGTTTTGGGAACAGGGATGCATCCCCCTGGGCACCAATAGACCCTGACTCAAGTAGTCATGTTGTATGCTTTGTTTTTATTCTGGGATTTTCAATACATGATATACATGTTGTACAATCCACACATTATCGTCATATTTAGATAATTAAACGACTGTCCCATTGGTGTTCCAATGCATTTCGGGTGGTGTACCCTTCATCGGGGAACAAAGCTGGAATGTGATCAAAATAACATTGTTAGACCTGGCACCTTGACGTGAGTCTCCCTTCCACTTTTTTACTGGTGTTAGCTGCTCAGGACACTGCGCCATGGCCAATCCGTGCCGCAGTGCAAGTGCTCCCAATGTAAAGTGTACCTGTAATTGATTTACATGGTTGGCTCATTTGATTTACTGTCATAGGGTGGCAGTATGCGCTATACAAGAACATAACAATAAACAATAATAAACACACAGTGATGAATGTCTGACTACACATATTTCACTGTGTAGTTTGCTTTGCTCATGTACATACTTGATTTTGATGCACAGACTGTGCTCCTTGTGTTGTGGATGTGTGCCCTGTTCGACTTACGCAAGAAGGTTTGGCAGGAACAGCAGCTAGGTAGGAGCCAGCAGTGTTGCTGTTTCACACATTGGCTGTATGAACTACTGTCAGGGCTGGTTATGCAAGATGAGGACATATGCCTTTGGGCATTCACATAGTCAGATTTTGTTTTGGAGGTACTCACTGTGTGAAAAGTGGAAATGTGTACAACTAGTGTAGCTGAAGGTGTCCCTACATGTAAGTTGTGCTGTGAGCTGAACTGTGATTCCAGTCATTGTTGGCATTGTGTCAGTCAAAACGTAAGATGTTGGACACATCTCATGGTGGATTGCAATGACATGTGTTGGCTTATTTGATTTACTGTCAGTCCTCAGTAAAGTGCACCAGGAGTGCCAGGGATTGTAAATACAAATACTGCTAGTAGGCCTGCAGCGCTGGTTGCGCCACCCACAGAAGCAGCCTGTTAAAATATGTCTAAGGTCTGCCATTGCAGAACCTGCGTGCAGTCTGGTACTGTCATGCTGGCTGGGCAAGTGCACACACTTGCCAGCCTCTAAACCTTCCCTTTACTTCATGTGAGTCACCCCTATGGAAGGCCCTAGGGCAGGGTGCATTGTAAGCATAAGGTAGGACAAGCCCTGATGTGTGTGGCTTGTCCTAATAGTGAATTACAGCCATTTTCGTTTTTCAGTATTGTAAGGCTACCTGTTCTCATAGGCCAGAATGGGCTGTGGAATTATTCCACTCTATAATCCCAGCAGGCTCAGGGAACGTGGTAGAAAGTCACGTTTAGTATGTCTAAACTCAGAATAAGAAAATACATCTTTTAGTAAAGTTTATTTTAATATCCTGTGTTTGCAAATGCTACTTTTAGAAAGTTAGCATTTGTTTGCCTGACCATTTCAGCCCACCTCTGCTAGGATGTGTATCTGCTGTCTGGTTTCTGTGAGTGACAGGGCTGGGAAATTCCAGGGGACAGTCTGGGCTGCCAGGTGGTGAATAGAGGGATTACCCCCAGGATGGGTGGGAGGAGTGCCCCTTGACTCTGAATAGGTCTGGCTCTGCCACCACAATGCTGGCTCCACCTCCTGCGGAGCTTCTGATGTCCCTGCCCTGCACCCTGAAAGAAGAAGGCAGCTTCCTGTAAACAAAGTGCTCCAAAACTGGGCTGAACCAGGCTCAGGCCCTCTGGCCTGCAAGAACAAAGTATTTTCAGTATAAATGTTGGAGCCCTGCTCCTAAGAAATCAGATGCTGTTTTACCACGACGAACCTCTGCCCAACTAGAAGGACCAGGAAGAAGCTGAAGGAGAAAATACTGTCCCTGACCTAAAGGACTGGCCTGTAGTGGTGCCTTGCTGAGGAAGGAGAGGAAATTACCAGAAAGGACTTTGCTTCGTTGTGCTTGAAACTATCTCTAAGGGCTTGGTCTGAGCTTTCCCCCTGAACTGAACCCCAGGACCAGTGGGTTCATTGTGCCTTCGCTCGTCTTTTGAACGAGCCATGTGCTTCCTTCCCACCAAAGCTGAGTTCTGTGCCCCCTCGCCCCCTCCTAGAGCCGTGGCACTCTGGAGTCTGGCCGCCCCTGCCCACTGAGAGCCCCGCTCCTACAGAGTCGCTCTCTCCCCGTCGGGCCAGGCTGCCTGCTCCTCTGCCACCCCGCCTGTTACTGGAGCGCGTGGTGTGCTCCCTCGCCCCTCCCGCTGGAATTCTGTTTGGAGCGCAATCCTACGCCTCGGACGGTCGCCCATACATTGTATCATACCCGGCCACCCCGCTTTGCCCTCCAGCCCCCTGAAAGAGGCCGCGCCGCACCCAGAAGAGACCCCCAGTATGGTCCGTACTGGAGGCCCTGTGCCGCGCCTGCCTACTGAAAGCCGCCAGCCGTCGAAGATCCCAAGGTCCGCTTTTCTGCCGGTGCGTACAAGCTGAGTGCGACTCCAGTGGACACAGACGCCGAACCTAGGATGTCTGCAAATCAAGGTACGGTCCCGCACTCAATCGACAGCGAGTCTACAATGGACTTGAGGTCCGTACCGTTCTGTTTTCCCCATACGCATTGTACACCTCGTCCTTCCCAGCGCTGTATGCTTCGTACGCGAGGAGCGTATCATTCAAAAGCCTTAGTGTACATCGCGTCCAAGGAGCAGCGAACCTCAAGGTACTCTGCCATCTACGGACTTGGGGTCCGTAACGTTCTGTTTTCCCTGCATCGCATTGTTCATGAACGAGTCGTACGGCCGCCCTACGACTTGTACCCCGCTCTAAACCCTGAACTCACCGTATGTGCCGTACCACACGGCGCGTGAGCTTTAGTAGGCCTTGCTGCCTCCGTCCCACACAGAGTACGCCAGCGCGCATCGCAGCTCCCCATCCATCACGAACTGTGCTACAGAGACAGGGCCGCTGAGATCAGGTGGGGGATCATGTTACAAGCCATGAACTGTGCGAACTAAAGTATTAAACCAAGAACTGGGAATATTCTTTGTCTTAAGAGCACACTATTGCCTATTTTCATCTGGTGGCCTCATTTTTGAACCGTAATTTTGGGCTTGTAAATAATCCTGCACATGAAAGTTATTTTTACATAAAGTCTACGTATTTTTGATACCAACCCTACGCCTGGTGTCTATTTGTGGGGGGTCTGTAATTTTGCTGTATGTGGTCATGAATGCTTAACTCAACTAACGCCCTGAAGATTAGCCTTGGCTGCTCACGCCACACTACTTAGAGGGTGAGCAGGGGTTATATTTAAGTAGTAGTTCCCTTACCCTGACTGGAGGAGAGGGTCCCTGTTTGTCACAAAAGCAATTCTAACATTGGAAGCAACGGAAAGGTTCTTCGAATTTGCATTTATGACTTATGTACAGTAAATTATTGATCACCACATAGTGAGAGCAGACCTATAACGCAGCCACAGATTTATTAATTTTGTCAATTTTGCTGAGAGATCTCCAAGTTAAATCATGCCTGGTTCACGCCGTGCTGGAAGGGCAGCCTCTGTAATTTCTGGACTAGATGACGTAGATTGGGAAGGACTGGATTGCTACGCAGTGGAGCAGTTGAGAGGCTTCTACAATAAGTTTAGAGTTTCCCACTCAGGATGTAAAAAGAAGCCCCACTTCCTAAAGGCGCTGAGGGCCTGGAAGGAATCAAGGGCACCAGAGAATGTGGTGGAAGTAGAACCACCAGAAGGTCTTATTGATTTTTGCCGAGTCCTGTAACCAGAGGAGATGGCAGACAGGGCAGCAACCAGGGCACATGAAGTGGAGATGGCAAAAAAAATGGACAGATGGAAATGGAGAAGCAAAGATTGGCAATGGAGGCGCAAAAACTCCAGATGGATCATGATATGAGATTGAAGGACTTGGAGTTGAAAGCGAAAAGTTTGGAAACAACTTCCTCTAGTGGCAGCACAACGCCGGCGCAGGTAGAGTCAAGGGTGTACATGCCTAAAGATGTGGTAAAGGAATACATTAAGGGGGACGACATAGGGCAGTGGGTCAAGGCCTATGAGGTAGCCATGTCCTCCCACCGGGTCCCTGAGAGAGATTGGGGAGTGGGGTTGTGGGGGCGATTCCTTAGCGAAGGGTGGGACACCCTGCTAGATTTGGCCTCTGAAGATTACAATTCCTACCCCCACATGAAGGAAGCCTTGATGACCAGGTTTGGGTTAACTCCTGAAATGTATAGACAGAGGTTCAGGGGTTGTAATAAGATTCCTGGGGTACCTATGTGGAGTATGTCACTTTTTTTTGCAGAGCACTGGATGGTTGGGTGAAGGGTAGCAAAGTGAATGATTTTCAAGGGCTTCTTGATTTAATGGCGTGGCAGCACTTGTCTAGTAATTGTTTTCCTGAGCTACGCCAGCACCTGATAGATAGCAAGCTGACTAACCCTAGGAAGCTTGCTGAGGAGGCGGACCGCTGGCTCAGCACCAGGGTCCACAAGGGTCCAGTGGGAGACTCCACCAAGGGTGGGCAGGGTCCCCAGCAGAGGAGTCGAGGGACTGGGAAAACAGAAGGAGTTCCACAGAAGGCCCCAAAGTAATACCTTAATTGCTCACTTCTCCCCTGAGGCGGAAGCCGGGGGTTCTTTGCTATCCACTTTTAACATTGCTAGGTCGTTATTGAAATAAAAATAACGCTCTTTTAAAAAAATTGTATATATTTTAATCTGCAGCTTTTAAATTACCTTTTACACCTCGGAGCGAGATTTGCGTCACTCCGAGGCTGCTCTTAAGCCTCCCTGGCACAGCGCTGCTGTTGGTAGGCACTGGAAAGCAGTGCCTCGATCCATCTTGGCCGCCATTTTGAGTTGGGTAAGGCTGCCGGTCGAGTTGTTCCCCCCTCCCGCCCTCCCAGATTACTTAAGGGCGTGATTAGCACCTCGCGCTCATTGCTCACTTCTCCCCTGAGGCGGAAGCCGGGGGTTCTTTGCTACCCACTTTTAACATTGCTAGGTCGTTATTGAAATAAAAATAATGCGCTTTTTTAAAAATTGTATATATTTTAATCTGCAGCTTTTAAATTACCTTTTACACCTCGGAGCGAGATTTGCGTCGCTCCGAGGCTGCTCTTAAGCCTCCCTGGCACAGCGCTGCTGTTGGTAGGCACTGGAAAGCAGTTCCTCGATCCATCTTGGCCGCCATTTTGAGTTGGGTAAGGCTGCCGGTCGAGTTGTTCCCCCCTCCCGCCCTCCCAGATTACTTAAGGGCGTGATTAGCACCTCGCGCTCATTGCTCACTTCTCCCCTGAGGCGGAAGCCGGGGGTTCTTTGCTATCCACTTTTAACATTGCTAGGTAGTTATTGAAATAAAAATAACGCGCTTTTTTTAAAATTGTATATATTTTAATCTGCAGCTTTTAAATTACCTTTTACACCTCGGAGCGAGATTTGCGCCGCTCCGAGGCTGCTCTTAAGCCTCCCTGGCACAGCGCTGCTGTTGGTAGGCACTGGAAAGCAGTTCCTCGATCTATCTTGGCCGCCATTTTGAGTTGGGTAAGGCTGCCGGTCGAGTTGTTCCCCCCTCCCGCCCTCCTCCCCCTCTCCTTCAATATGGATAATAACAATAGGCCATCCCGTCCGCGCAGGGGGCGGGCGAAGCGGGCGCGCCGACGGCGCGCCAAAGGCAAGCCCGTCTGCGCCCGTCCGCGCCCTGCAGCACCCAGGGTCCAGGCCCCCTGCCCAACCATTAGAGGATCTGCCCACCCGGATAAGGTATGCCTCCGATCAATTAAGAACTCTCACGCCCATCCTAGAGGCCGCATGCTGCCATTCAATATATCTAGATGCACCTGTGGGAAAGTACCCCCATTGTCAGTACACACCTAGCCCCACACTGGAGCAGTCCGAGATTATCAGTCCCCCTTTTAAAATGTTCCTTTTAAATTGTCGCTCTCTTACCAAACATGCAGTGGAAATGTCAATCCTCCTTGAGGACATTAACCCTGACGCCATATTCCTAACGGAAACTTGGTTAAGGGAAGAAGCTGACCCTGACATTGCTGCCATATTACAGAAAGGATATGGACTACAAAGGGTTGATAGGGTAGAGGGCAGAGGAGGAGGATTAGACCTACTTTTTAAGGACTGTTATCAATGCAGAACCAGTTCTGCGACAATTCCTACTTGCGAAAGTATGAATTTCGCACTTGACCTATCCCCCACCTTAACCTTCTCTGGCCTACTTATCTACCGCCCCCAGGCCAAATGGGCGATTTTATGAATTGTCTCCCCTCTAAGGTCGCTGAATCAGCCGTTTCTCTGCCTCATTTCACGGTATTGGGCGATATGAACATTCACTTAGATGATCCTATGGACCCACTAGCTACCACCTTTCTGAACAGTCTAGCAGCCATACAAATTGTCCAGAAGGGTTTTTTACCTACACACAACAAAGGTCACTTGCTAGACGCGGTTCTAAGTAATGATCAGAGACTTAAAACCGGGAACCCAGTCCCGCTCCCATGGACCGATCATTTCTTGGTCCCACTTCTTTGGCACATACCTAACCCCCTTTCTGCACCTCCTCGAGCCACATTAAGAGGAAGGGATTGGGCGAAATTATCCACAGATAAGTGGGTGGAGTGCCTCTCTACCACCCCTCGACAGACCGGGGGCGACGTAGACACACTATACACCCATTATGCAAACTGGCTACAGACCACCTTAGACACAATCATACCCCAAAAACCTATCAAAGTGAGAACCAAGTCTACAAAATCACCGTGGTTCACTCCAGCGTTAAAAGAATTAAAACTAAATTGCCGGAAGCTGGAGAGAACCTGGAGACGCACTCACAAGGAACTGGACAGAAGTAGCCATCGAGAGGCAATTAAAAAATACAAAGCTAAGATTATATTGGCACAAGCTCTATTCTACGAGGAAAAAATTATAACATCCGCCAACTCCCCGAGGGAAATATTTCGGATAGCGAAATCTTTGATTAGTATCCCCTCTAACTCACAGGACCCCCGTGAAGCCCAAACTCGCTGTGACAATCAGGCGGAGTACTTTCATCAAAAAATTCAAGCTATTTCCTCATCATTTGACCTGGTCAGTCAACAGCCAGGGGGAACAGATACCCCTCCTTCAACCACAATCTGTCAACTAGCTGAATTTCCATTAATTGAAGAAGATTCGCTTAACACTCTTATGCTGAAAGTCACAACAGGTTCCCCCTCAGACCCGGCCCCCGCACGATTCCTCCTGGAAATTGCGGATACCATCAGACCAATAATTTTAAATATTGTAAATATGTCAATTACCACAGGGAGAGTTCCAGAAATCTGGAAGTGTGCACAAGTCAGGGCCCTATTAAAAAAAAAAAACCTTGACCCTGAAAAAATGACCAACTACTGCCCCATCTCACTCCTTCCTTGGGTAGGAAAGCTGCTTGAGAAACACATCAACACTAGGCTGATGTCTTACCTGGAAGCCAACCATCTGCTCCATGATTCTCAGGTGGGCTTTCGCCCAAAATTGGGGACGGAGGCGGCACTACTGACTGTCACAGAATTAGCCCGCAGGCATATGGATCAAGGCGGTACTACAGCAGTTATGCTGTTGGACTTAAGTGCCGCCTTTGATACCGTAAATAGTAACACTCTTATCTCCCGATTAAAACAGCTCGGAGTGACAGGAAGCGCCATCTTATGGCTACAGTCTTTTCTGGAAAACCGCACATTCCAGGTGGTGGAGGGTGATACTCATTCCAAAACCTGGCCTCTTAATCAAGGCGTGCCTCAGGGCTCCTCTCTGAGTCCCACACTTTTTAATGCTTATATGCAACCATTGGCGGAGGTCGTTCACCCTTTTGGGTTTGAAATTGTGACCTACGCTGATGACACTCAGCTTGTGCTGGCCCTGAATCAGCCAGGTCACACCCCGTCGAACTTGAACAGTTGCCTAGTAGCAGTTTCAGAATGGATGGCCTCTTCCCATTTAAAACTTAATGGGGACAAAACTGAACTGATGTTCCTGGGGAACACAGCTGACCCCAGATCTCCTCTACAATGGCCACTTTGTATGGGCCCTCCCCCAGAACCAAAAAAGCAAATTAAGAGTTTGGGTATGTGGCTGGATAATACTCTCACTTTCAACCAGCAAGCCACAGTACTCTCCGCCACCTGCTTTGGGCTGATGCGTATGTTGCGGAAAATTTTACCACTCCTCCCTTTTCAAGCTCGCAGGATAATGGTCCAGGCCAACATCCTGTCCCGCCTCGATTACGGGAATGCTCTATATCTGGGTGCTCCGACCAGCACTTTCAAGATGCTGCAGGTCACCCAGAACGCAGCAGCACGTCTATTGCTAGGCCTGCCCCGTAGCCACTCAGGCACCGATGCCCTAAGGAAATTACACTGGCTGCCGATCCAAGCCAGAGTAAAATTTAAGGCGATGTGCATAATGCATAAGGCCATGTGGAAAAATGCCCCCGCAATGATCTGTTCCTTAGCCACACCCTACCATCCGCAAAGATCACTGCGTTCAAGCACGGCCTTTTTAGCAATAACACGCAAAATCAAACGGGCCAGGTGGGGCGGACGCTCCTTCTCCCTGAATGCGGCTGTGACTTGGAACTCCTTACCCGCCATGATTCGGAACGAGTCCAATCTTTTAAAATTCCGTAAAACCCTCAAAACCTTTCTTTTTTCTGAATAAGCCAGTAGACCCCCAGAAGTTTGCAATTATAGCGCTAGAGGCCTTCGGGTAGTAATGCGCTTTACAAAACCCATTTTCATTTCATTTCATTTCATTTCATACCCACGGGAACCAAGGGAAAGGTTCTCAGCCTCCCCCACCCCAGAACCAGACCGGGGCCCCGACAGGTAATCCTGTTCACAGATGGCCCCAACGTGTTATAAGTGTGGCGAACCGGGTCATGTGGCCAGTGATCCCAGGTGTCACCTTTTTGTTAAACCAGCACCCACTGGTGCTCCCCCCGACAGATGACTAGTGTAACCTTAGGTCAGGAGGAAGAAGTCCAAGGTGGGTGGGACCCCGTTCAGATGACCCTGGTCTCTTTAGGAGACAGTGAGATGGTCCCAGAGAACTACTTACCCTCTAACACTAAGAAATATGGGCACATAGTGACCGTCAATGGAAAGAAAGTAGAGGCTCTTAGAGACACAGGAGCCAGTGTGACTGCAGTCCGGCAGCACCTGGTGTCTCAAGATCAGGTTGTACCCCATGCCTACTGCTGTGTTGTCAATGCTGACAACACAAAGAGTCGTTGTCCAATGGCTCAGCTTCCCTTTGAGTGGGGGGGTCTCTGGAACTCTGCAGGTTGCTCTGAGAACTGCCATGCCTGTAGACTGTTTGCTAGTGAATGATTTGGAGGGCTCCCCTTGGGAAAAGGTGAAGGAGACAACTCACCTGAGGATGGTGGGTTTACCCGACTGGGCGTGCGTGACCACCAGGTCAATGGCAGCCAGTAGGGGTGTTCAAGAGGTCTTGGTGTCTGAGGGAGAGGCCCAGGAACCAGCCTTAGAGGGAGGGCGCAGGAGGCACGGGAAACCGGCCCCTGAAGTTCCCACGGCCCAGGAGGAAGCAGACCTTGAGGGGGATGCCCTGGAGCCTACCGGGGTACAGATCGCCGAACTGGGGGACCTGCCTGAGCTGACCCATTGGCAGCAAGAAGGGGGCCCCTCCAGGGAGGAATTCTGCAGGGAGCAGAAAGAATGCCCTTCGCTCGTAGGTATGCGGCAGCAGGCTGCAGACCAGGCCAATGGTGATCAGTCCGGGACACACTTCATTTACTGGGAAAATGACCTCCTGTACTCCGAGCCTAAGGTGGCTGAACCTGGGTCAGCCCGTGCGCTGGTTAAGGGTGGGCGTAGTTCGCGAAGTAGCGCTACGCAAAGTGCACTTCGCACTACGCGAACTTCACGTAGCACTACGCGAGCTGCGTAGTAGCATGTTCGCACTGTGCAAGATGTGTTTTCAATGATTGCACAGTGCGGACAAGCATCCGGCACTGCGCAAGCATTGAAAACGGCATCTTGCACAGTGCGAGCTGTAGTTTTCTGCTGCTCGAGTAGATTATTACTCGAGCGGCAGCTTTCTCAACGCGAACAGGTAGTTTCTCATTGAGAGCGGTCGCGAGCATGCGCAACCACTCACAATGAGAAACCTGACCTCCTCGCGTTGAGAATCTCGCCGGGATGTCATTTTGCTTGCTCGCGGTCGCGAACATGACGTTCAGGACCGCGAACAAGCAAAAAATGAGCGCTGCACTACGCTACGCTGCACTATGCATGTTCGCACTGTGCTACGTGCCGCTCGCGTAGTGCGAAGTTGCAAAAACTTCGCAAACTCCGCGAGCGCAGCGTAGTGCTTCGCCCAGGGTTAGCGCTGGTGTTACCCCAGAAGTTCAGAGCCTTCCTACTGGGGCTGGTTCACGATGTACCCTCAGCAGGACATTTGGGGCAGGACAAGACCTTTGAAAGGCTTGTCACCCACTTTTATTGGCCCCAAATGCTTAGGAGCTCAGATGCTCACTGTAGATCATGTCAAACTTGCCAGGCAAGTGGGAAGAGTGGGAGAAAGCAGAAGGCTCCTCTCCAGCCCTTCCCTGTGGTCAGTATACCATTCCAGCGATTGGGAATTGACAACGTGGGGCCTCTGGACCCCAGGACAGCCATGGGCAACAGGTTAATTCTGGTCCTGGCAGATCATGCCACCCGGTACCCTGAAGCCTCCCTCTGAGGACAGTGACGGCCCCCGTGGTGGGACGGGCACTGACGGGAATTTTCTCCTGAGACTTTAGCCGCCATATTGGGAGAGGGAAGGGTGGCGGTCCAGTAGCTGGACGCCTCCCACCCTCCTCAGCACTGGATAAAAGGGGAGTGGTGGCTCGGCCGCGCAGCGGGCGCGCCGGCGGCGCGCCGGTGGCGCGCCAAAGGCAAGCCCGTCTGCGCCCGTCCGCGCCGGACGTGCGCCTAGCGCCATGACCCCTGGTCCAGTGAGGCGAGACTGGAGGAGTTATTCCGCTGCTGATCTACACCAATTGAGACCTGGTAGGAAGCAGGGATGCCTCCAATACCAGCCTAATGATGGTGATAAAGTGAGTACTCTTTGCTCTGGCTGTAAATACCAGATACCGCTTGCTGTTAAAAAACCTATATCATATCAAACACCTAACAACAAGCATAATGATATTATTATCTCCCTTATAAACGCACGGTCCCTGGGAAAACATAGACAGGAAATCACTGATTTCATTCAAGACAAAAAAATAGATCTTCTCTTTATCACAGAAACTTGGATGGGGATACATCTGGCCCGGATCTCGTGGTGGCCGTTCCCAATGGGTTTTCTGTATATCGACAAGATAGACAGGGGAAACGAGGTGGGGGTTTGGCGATCATCGCCCGGAGCAACTTCCCAGTTAGAACTCTGTCTTTACCCTCAAAAACCTGTGAAGCATTGCAGTTTTCTATCAAGCTCACTCCCTCATACAACCTCAAAGGAGTATTAATATACAGACCACCAGGAGCTCGTGCTGAATTTTTGTCTTCCTTCTTACCACTTATGGAACCGCTGGCAATTGTTGATTCCTTCATGGTTTTGGGAGATATGAACTTTCACTTGGAAATTTCTTATGATTCCGAAACCGCTTCTCTCCTGTCCGATTTTGCCACCCTTGGTCTGACCCAGCTGGTTACAACATCTACACATGAGGCTGGCCATACCTTGGATGGCATTTTTACGAATATTAATGAGATAAAAATAAATGAAATACTACCCCTTATTTGGTCTGATCACTTTGCTATAATGAGCAGTATTAGCATTAACCAAACCAAAAAAACTAATCAACACCTCCCAATGCAAGAATCCTTTAGGGTTTGGAAGGATATTGATCAGGCTATTTTAAGAACTTCTCTTACTGACACATGGCCGAATATTTCGGAAAATGTTAATGTGGCGGTGCAACAATTTTCAGAATGGCTAGGGTCAGCGTTAGACATAGCCGTCCCTTCAAAAACGTTTTCTAAAAACAGAAAGATGCCATCAGCCCCTTGGTTTACGGAAACTTTAAGAAGACAAAAACAGACCTGTAGGAGCTATGAGAGAAGGTGGCATAAAACCTATGATACTGAGAGCAAAATACAATATAAACAGACACTAGCAGCCTATAAAAAAATGATTCTTGAGGCCAAAAAGAATTTTTATGAGGAACAGATAGAATCGGCAAAAAACTCTAGCAGACAATTGTTTGAGACAGTAAAATCTCTAGCGGGTCAGTCACAGGATCTGGCTCCTCCATCCTCTCAGGCTTTTTGTGATGCCTTGGCAAACTTCTTCTTTTCCAAGGTAAATGACATCTAAGTCGAATTCGCAACTACTAACAAACCAAAAGATTCGCAGTGTTATCCACCCAACAGGCAAATTGAATGCTCCTTTGCCGAATTCAAAAAGGTACAGAAGGATCAACTCATAGCGATTATTGGGTCTATTAGATCAGGATCGGCTTTGGACCCATGTCCTCCCAAGGTTTTTCCTCCCATAATTGACCTAATAAGTGATTTCACTATGCAAATCTGTAATACGATGTTCATATCAGGTGTCTTCCCTGATAGATTAAAGAATACTCTATTAAAACCACTCCTGAAAAAAACAGGTTTGGATAAAGAGTTATTAAAAAACTACAGGCCAATTGCCAGCCTGCCTTTTCTAGCCAAGGTGGTGGAGAGAATAATGAATATCCAGCTCTCAGAGTATATTGAGCACAATGACTTACTTGATGAGTCTCAGTTTGGTTTCCGGAAGTTGCATGGAACTGAGACTGCACTCATCAAGGCAGCAGATGACATCAGGGCCATAAGAGACCAGGGCGGCACAGCGGTCTTGGTGATGTTAGATCTGTCTGCTGCATTCGACACGGTCAATCATTCCACCTTGATTGACCGTGTCGGGGAGCTGGGTGTTCACTCTAAGGCCCGAGCATTGCTTACCTCATTCCTGGCTGCAAGAACACAGGCAGTAACCTTGGGGCCTTTTCGGTCGGCCAATCTAGCACTACCATGTGGAGTGCCACAGGGCTCATCTCTAAGCCCGACGCTTTTTAACATTTATGTGTCGGACTTAGCTAGGGTAATTAAGAACTACCAGATGAGTCACACCACGTATGCCGACGATACGCAACTGGTGCTAGCCATCAATAAAGATGGAGAAGAGGTGGCAGCCAGGTTTCAGGAAGGCATGTTGGCAATTAAGGACTGGATGGCCAGCAACTGTTTAAGGCTGAACTCAGATAAAACTGAGGTGATTGTTTTTGGTCAGCTTTTTCCCATCTGGTCATCCATCTGGTGGCCTCCGCTCCTTGGAGTCTTACCATGTCCTGTGAAGAAAGTCCGTAATCTAGGAGTCATCTTCGACGAGAAATTAAATTTCGTCGATCATGCCAATCAAACAATGTCTACTGCTTTTTTTAAACTCAAAATTCTTAAAAAAATAATTCCATTTCTCTCAGAATCTGGAGGGAAAACAGTGGTGAGTGCACTTGTTTTATCAGCCTTGGATTATTGTAACGGCTTATTTCTTAATGCTCAAGCTCGGGTAATTGCCAAACTCCAGCTTATCCAGAACGCTGCAGCGAGAATGCTTTCCAGGACACCCAAATATAGACCAATTAGACAGGTAATTAGGAGCTACCATTGGCTGACGGTCAAAAACCGGATTAAGTTCAAAACATTGTGTCTCACCTTTAAAGCAATTCAGCAACATGGACCCCAATTCCTCAAACAGAGACTTCTGTTATATCGCCCCAATAGACAACTAAGATCAGTTAATTCTTTCAATCTGCTGGTACCACGAACCAGGACAGCTACTTGGGGAGATAGATCTTTCACCATTGCAGCAGCTAGACTCTGGAACACCCTTCCACTAGCTATAAAATCGACCTCCACGCTGCTACATTCAGAAAATTAGTGAAGACATGGTTGTTTGATCAATAACCTTTCCTATTATTGAATGCATGATTGGAACTGTAATCGAGTATAATGAGGCATCCATGAGTTTTTAGCGCCAAGACGCCCAAGGGATTTACTCCAGCCCCTCGTTCTGTCCTTAGTTTACTACCATCCCCGCCCAAGACTTTAGGTCTAATTCTCTCTTCTTTTTGTGTGTGACTTTTGGCAGAGAGTGTGGGAGCGTTGGGCCGCTGGTCCTGGCAGTCACGCCGCTTGCTAACTTCTAGATTTTTTGTATTTGTCAATGAAGTCGTTAGTAGTCGTTAGAAGTCATTGGTTTGCTACGTCATTACATAGTGTGTTGTTGTGGTGGAGTCCTAAGAATTTATCTAGACCAATTTCTATTTTTTACAACCTTTATCCAAGGGTATTAATTGATCGCAACACAAATTCTTTTAAATCTTTTATGGCTACACATAGCTCTGCTACTTCGCTTGGAGTTACAGTGGCCATTTTTTTCCCCCTCATGGTGACCAGGTCCCTTTGTGTTTTGTTCCTACCCCCCTGTGTTTTACCATATGGCCTTTTTGATTGGGTCTTAGGGGATCTAGGGGTATGGGCAGGGAGCGGATGGATTACTACTGCATCTCCAGCGGTGTTGTTAGCAACCAATGGTTTGGGCGAGTTAGAACATTTTTTATTAGGTGGTAGTTGGTTGCTTTCTGCAGAGTCATTTAAAATATCCTCAGAAATTTCCTGAACACACCCATTATTTAGTTGTCCACAAATAGCATTATCAAGTGCCTCTTTCCCTCCCACCACTACACGACTTGCATCGCATGTCACTATGCTGGCCGTATCATGTTGTTGTGGAGGGGATGGGATTGCAGATTTGTTGTTTATTGTTTCCTCAACAGAGATAATATTTGTCTTTCAATGTCTCCAACTGCCCCTGTTAAGTAATTTAGCAGCATCATATTAATCTTTCTATGTTTACTTGGTGCTTTGGATATATGGCTCGCCGCCTGCTTCCTTTTCCCCATTTTGTTCCTCCACTAGAGGGTGTAGCTATCAAAGCCTCAGTGTTGGTACTACACAACCCTTGTAAACTAGCTGGATCACTGTGTCCCCGACGGGAAAAAAGTGCTTAGTGCTTAAATGAGCTGGACCCCTTGATAAAAACCAAGATTAAAAACTGTTAAAACATTTATATATTATAATAAAACTATAACATTAGGCTAAAAACGAGCCAAGCATGTGCGTACAGGAATAAGTGCAAAGTGCTAAGTCCAAATTTGTTAGCAGCGTAAAGTTACGTAAAGTGCACACTGCAATTAAGTTAGAAACTTCAATAAAATGTCAATAGATATCAAGACTCAAAGGATTCAAATGCCTGCAATGGGCGCTGTCACTGTCACAGTATCTTTCTTGATAATCCCAGGGTAATCCCGGGTCTGGAAAATTAGAGCGGTGGCCCAGCCCAGCCTCTTCCAGCCTCTGACGGGCGCAGACGGGCCCGCCCTTCCCGCCCTTGGCCCACGCTGTGTGAGGGCTGGGCTGGCTATGAAGGCCTCCGGCGCCCTTAAATGACATCCTCACTCTGTGCCCCCGCAAAGCCTGCTGGATGTTGTAGGCCACGACCGCCTGGCCGTTCCCCTCACGGTGGTGCAGTGCGGCGCAGCGAAACGGAGCGATGCAGCTGACCCCCAAAGAGAGCAGGTGAGGGCTGAGATTTGTGAGGAAAGAGCAGTTCCCCTCACGGCAGGCAGTTCGAGTAGCACGTCAAGCAGGGTTCTTCAGGGTGTGCCATTGCAACCAACCAGCTCTTCGAAAATAGTCGTCAGCTTCACAGCATTATTCTGCATTTCTGTTCCAATAGTTTGCAAGATGTCACCATGTGTCAACACAAAAATGAGCATCACACATTCACCTTCGAAGCAACAAATGAAAATGTATTAAGACAAACACAGAAGAGAAAGGAAGAAACATGGTGGCACCCCTCGGGACACTCCGTAGGTCACAGCCTGCAAGACAAATACCATGATGAGAAGGTGTGTCCTGCACCCATCAAGGGACAGAGAGAGAGAGAGAGTGTGAAGGAGAGAGAGAGAGGGAGAGAGATAGACGGACTAAGAGGGGGAGAGAGAGATAGACGGACAGAGAGGGGAAGAGAGAGATAGACGGACAGGGAGAGGGAGAGAGAGATAGACTGACAGAGTGGGAGAGAGGGAGATAGATGGACAGAGAGGGGGAGAGAGACAAAGAGAAAAGAAGAGAGGCGGTAGGGAGAGAGAGTATTGACACTGCGCACCCAGGCCACACTGCTCACCTGCTGCCACCGGTGTGTCTCCAACCACTTGCTGATATGTAGTGCTGTTCACCAGGTCCCACATCTGAGACAGACCCGTCATCTGAAACAGAGTCCAGATACCAGAATGGCAAAGTACATACAATTGCACACAACATCATCACCTGTCTACCGCATCGCACCCAGGCTGCTGCGCCCCAGCCCCTCCCGCCGCCCAGCGATGCATGCCTGCCCCTGCGCACCCTGGCCTCACTGCTCACCTGCCGTCACAGGCGTGTAGAAATTAGGGCCCACCACGTGCCGGTGCAAGCCCCAAGCCCGCAGACATTGCACTCTCCACATCATGCAGCTTCGCTCCGTGGGCCCCCAGGTCTCACATTTGATGCTGGGTCTTAATTTCTCCATGGCAGAGGACATACCAGTGCACCCTGCATAATTGCAGGCTGCACACCCGCTCAGCCTCATGGGTGCCACTAACACTGTGATCCAGAAGGCGACACCACATGGCGGTAGGCCCACGCTGCCTGCTGGCTCAGTCCTACACTCCGGTCCAGCAGGGCACACAAAACCTGAGCTGTCCAGACCGCCAGGACAGGGCATCATCGCCGGCTGCACACCCGCTCAGCAATTAAGGTGCCCCTACCTCAGTGCACCGAAAGTCAAGCCCCGGCCGCATGTGCCGGCCGCAGTGTATCCGGTGCCACCAAGTGTGATTCGCTATCATGGTGCGGACGCTATCATGTCACCTCCAGGCCTGCAGAATGTGATGTCACAGGCCCCCGGGCCCCCATGCCTCAATGCATAAGACATGGATACATCCCGAGAGAGGTCAGATATGGTGTCATGCACGTGCGCACTGCCCTTTTTATTGGCAGGGTCACTTGTGCTGTGACAGTGTGCTGGATGGGTGTGGTGTGGGTGTAAACCAGCCGTGAGGGAGTGGCTGTGGCATGCTGACAACTAGACCTGTGAACAGCAGATCACTACAGGGAAGACATGGCACATGTAGCATTGTACCCCCCCAGTGAGCTTAAGCGTAGTGGGTTGACCTGGCGTATGCCAGTCCAGGGTAAGAGTTTAAACAATGAGCCTGGGCGTGGTTCCATACAGGGCTGGACAAGGAAGGAAGTAATGCGTGTTTCCCCATTGTTTCGTCTGCGCCACCCGGACAACATTCGGCGATGTGTCACCCTGTGAGCCAAGTCCAATGACATGAGCCACATGGACGTAGGGGGAATTCACTGACCCTACAGTCATCAATACTATCACACATGAAATACCATAGACACAACACATCTGTGTGATTCGGAATGTTTAATGCACATTCAGTGGAGTGTTGCATCTGGAGCAGTGCAGGGCCATGCACACCCTACATGACGATGTTGGCCCTTGGAGGGCCAGCCAGTGTCCTTCAGGGAATGACAAGTGCAAAGGGCAAGGAAGAGTTCAGTCCGCAGTCTGATTGCTGTGTCATTGGCGGTCAAACAGAATAGGGCACTCCATTGCGAGGTCCAAGGTGAGTGTGGCGGAGTGCATCGGGGGACAGTGGAAGGGGATGATGCAGAGGGCAGAACTAAGCTGAAACTGGCCATATGGTGGAGATGAATGCTACTGCGTCCTTCTTACCATGATGGCGCTTTCATCCGCCTCTTCGTCCTCTGCTGTACCATGTGCCTCACGTGCAGGTGGTGCTGGCCTTTCTCCAGCACTGTGTGGCAGTGACACCTCAGGGACCGGAGGTGGAATGTCTGCTGCACTGTGTGGTACTGACACTACAGGGGGCGGAGATGTGGATGTAGTGGTAGCAGCAGCGCCAGGCCTTGTGGCAGCAATGCCATAAGGATGGTTTTGAGGTCATTGAGGAACCAGCTACCACTCGCTGGTGTGCAGCAGTGGCAGCCGCTCTTTCCGCATTGGCTCGCTCCATAGTCTCCATGAGCCTCCGCATGTTTCCCAACTCACGGGCGAGCTTGATGGAGCCACTCTGAGTAGTCAGCCATTCTTGTCTCTTAGTCAGGACTTTGACAATGTCAGCCATGGTTCATTGGAGAGCATGGAGTGGACTGGGGGTGTCCATTAGGTACTGTGAGTGGTCCCTGACGGGACTTAGACACCCACTTATGGCATCTAGTTTGTCTGCCATGCGGTCGAAGCCCACCCACACCTGTACAGCCAGCTGCTCCTGGCATCCCAACACACAGAGTTGGAAGGCCATATGTTCTTCGTTGGGGTCCTGGGAGGCAGCCATGGTGGTGGGTGCTGCCTGCTGTGTGGTCTGTGCAGGGGTCGGGGTGTCCTTGTTGCAGCTGTGCTGCCCTGCTCCTGAAGGTGGGTTGACGTAGCTGTCAAGAAACTCTTATAGGGCGTCGGAGTCGAAGATGTGGTGGTCCTCTTCGTCATCAGGGAAGAGAAGGTTGGGCTACTCTGCAGGAGGCGTTGATTGTCCCTCTGCAATGTGAAGGGGAGATTCAGTTTAACAATGTGTTCACATGTGGGTTGTTGCATTGTACATGTTTACATACAGACAGAATGACTGTGTTCATTGTGGCTGTTTGGGAGGAGCTGCCTATTTGGTGGGGAACAGTGGACATTTTGACAAAAGACGCGTGTGTGTGTTCGTACTTGTACATTGTCGTCTCACATTTCCCTGCAATGCCACTTGTGCTTGGCCAGTGTCTACACCCAGTCGGCACCAGTTGTGTCCTGTGTTCTGGTGTGGACGTTTTGCAGTTTGTTTTACATTGTTGTAAGTGTTACTGTGATCTGAATGTTATGTGTGTTTGCTGCATATAGGTAGGGGTGGCCCCTGCTGCTCTGTTTTGCTGCCCCTTATCCCTTTCCTGTGATGTGTCTATGCCTTCTGTGCTTATACAGTGCTGAGATGTGTCATACTTGGGTACATTGGTCTCTTGGTGGGTGTTGGGTGTCTGGGTCATAGTTTGTGCGCTTGACATCATTCTAACGCCTCTTGATTTCTTCCATTGTCCTCTTCAGCACTCCCACTGCATTCACCTTGTCCACGATGGACTGCCATAGTCCATTTTTTGTTGCCAATGACACAGTGGATGTGACAAACAGTTGTTGATGGTGTTCGACCACCTGCGTCATCAGGATCCTGTTTTCCTGCAGACTGGAGTGTTTCTTCCTACTCTTCTTCTCCTTGGCCTTCCCTGACCCCGAGGTCCCAGGCAGGTCCTCCAGGGGGCTTGTAGGGTTCTGTTTCTCCTCTGTCTTTTCTCTGGCAACATCCATTGTGCTTCGCTCTTGTTTGGCATTTGTTTGTCAGGTTTCTTTTCTACTTTTATGGTGTTTTTTCCCACTTAGCATGTGTTACTTGTCGGTTTGTAGCTAGTTTTCGTTAATTTCAGTATCGCGATTGGCCTCATTGCAGCTTTCTTTGCGTTCGTGTTTCGCATTTTTGCGGCATGGCGTTGATTTTAAGGCAATCAGTTAACGCGTTTTCTGGAGACTATCTCATGGTACCGCAGTGTTGAGAATGCTTGGTTAACATGGCGTAATTTCCCTCAATACACTGCCAAGTTGGAAGTTGCGTTAAGTAACTTTTGCGATGGTTATCACACGTTTTTGAGAATGTGCCCCTTTGGTGTTACGCTGGCAATCTTTAGCTGGATTCTTGCTTAATAAGGGAGCCAGTTGAGGGATTTCAGATGAGCCTTGCAGCAGAGTTGTGCAAGGCTCTCAGCTGAGCCAGTTTGGATCTGGGCAGTCCAAAGATAGTTGCACTTCCATGGGCCAACCTGGGAATTACTAGGGTCTGTACTGCATGCGTGAAGTCATTGGGGGCGAGGAAGGTTTTAAATGTTCTTAGAATGTTCATTTAGTGATTCACTCCTTTGGTGGCATCACTGATGTGTTTCTGCATGTTGAGGTTCTTGTCAAGAGTTAATCCCAGTGACTGCCCAGAGTCAATGACGTGTGGAATGCTGTTGAGGGCTCTTAAAGGTTTCAACAATTCTTCAATGAAAGGTGACTTATTAGGTGGGGCGATCAGGCCGGAAATCCGTATTTTAAGTATTTAGTTTGAGGTGATTGGATGCTAGCCAATTTTCAGTTTTCTGAAGAGTTGTGTTGGGGGAACTGATGTCTCCTGGGGCAGGGACTTTTAAATATAGATGAGTATCATCAGTGTACATGTGATAGTGGATGTTGCATAAACACAAAATTTCTGTAAGAGGCTCCATGACAGTGAGCGAAAGTGAGGAGCCCCATGGGACCACTAATGTGACAGACATGGTCTGAGATAGTGAGTGAGTAACCTTGACTCTTTGAGTCCTGATTTGGAGATAGGATGTGAGTTATGGACTGATCTTGATAACACCATATGTTATTCCAAAAGGTCTAGTAGGTTGTCATGCTTACCCGTAACCAAATGCCAATGATAGGTCAAGGAGAATTAAAAGAAAGGATTGGTTCTGATCCAGCATTTTTTAGGGCATCGTCCACTATGTGTATCATAGCTGTATCGGTGCTGTGCCCTTGATGGAAACCATATTAAAACTGATCTATGGAATTGATTGATGTGGTTACAGAGTTGGATGTGAACAGGAGGTTTGTAAGGGTAGGAATATTGTAGATAGGTCAGAAGTTGTTTAAGTCAGTTTGATATGCTTTTGTTTTTTTAGGATGGGGGAACCCTGACCATAATTTAGGCAGTCATGGATAGTGCCTTGAAGGAGAGAGGCATTTACAATCTTGGTCCAAAGGGGGAGTATTGCAGGTAAGATCCCTTTGAGAAAGTTGGGAAGAAGATGGTTCTTCGAGTGGTTTGAGGGTTTGAGCGCTGTTATACATTATGAATGGTCCTTTCCTCAAAGGTTTTCAAAGAGTTCCATGAGGCGTTGTTTTTGGGGAAGTCCCCGGGGGGGACAAAGGAACAGTAGAACAGGAGGCGGAGAGGATGGTTTGAGGTGGGAAAGGTCATTGTTCCACAATAATCTGCAGAAAGAAGGAGGTGAATTCCTTGCAGTTCAGTAGTGAGTGGATTAGATCCAGCAATGGACAGAATAGGTGCACAGCTCAATTGATCATTTATGAGTTTAAAAAGTCTTTTGGTCGGTTGGCTTGGTCTAGCTGATTTCTGAAAACATTTGCTTTCGAAGTTTTAATGCTTTTGCAGTCTCTGTTCCTCAATTATCTTGATGTCCAGCTAGCTTCAAGTTGCATCTTTGATGCTACCATTATATCAAGGTTTGTAATCTTTTGTGGACACTATTTTCAGTTGTAGTAGAGTGACCATGTCAAGAACAGTCAACATGGAGCGAGGGTAGTGATATTTAAGATCCTGGACATCTGACATCTCTCCAGGAGGAGGCAGGACATTGTGGCTAAGAGAAGTACATTCATGATGTTGCACATGCTCCTTTTCCAGAATTTGGGTTACGTTAGTGGGGTTAGTTATCACAGCTTGCCTGATGAAGAATGTGATGCTATGGTGATCGGTCAGTCACAGGGTAGGATACATTCCAATTTAATTGAGTTAGGCTTCCTGATGAAAAGATCTAAGGTCGACCCTTTGTTGAATGTGGGCCTGTCACAAAATTGAGTCAGGTTATGGTCAGCAAAGAAGGTTTTAAAACTGTGAACTGCAAGATAGTTCAGATCATTTCAGTGAAGGTTGAAGTCTCCCAGAATGATTTTGAGTACAATGTTGACCAGTGTTTGTTGCAATGGTTTCCATGATTTGTTCCCAGGAAACCAAGATTGTATCCTTGAGGATGGTAGATATGTTGTAGTTTGCATATAGGTCTTTTGTTGCAATAATATTGAGACAAAGGTTATTCGCAGGTGGATAGAATAGGATTTGTGCATGTTTAACTGACAGGTTGATGTTGTGTTTGCAGGCGATGCCTCCACCTGGTCTACTGGGTCTATCCATTCTAGTAATGCTGTTGTTAGAAGGGATTAGTATGTCAAGGATAGGAGCAGAGGCGTCCTTTAGCCACGGTTCAGTCAGGATTAGCAGGTCAAGATCACGTGTGAGAATAAGTCTGCAATATCTCCCACATGTCGTGAAACTGATCTGCAGTTGGTTAGCATGCATTTCAATTGGGGTTTGTGGTGTTCTGGGATAGAATTTGTGAGGGTAATTCGCCTGAGTTTGTGCTTGTTGACCACTCTATGGTTGAGCCTAGGAGCTCTGTGTGGGTTTGCTAGGATGGGATGGATTATCCCCTGAGTGTCAGTGATAGCAGGAAGAAAAAAGGTATATGACAAGAGGAGGGTTTGTATATCATTATTGTTATAAAGTGATTTCCATCTAATTGGTTGAGTGAACTCATTGGGATAAAGGTCTAGTTCTCCCAACTCATTTGCATGGGTGACATGAAAGGAAAGGTCAGGTTGGAAGGAAGGGGTATTGGAGATAAGGCAGGGTGGTTGAAGGGTTGGTCTTTGGTGAGTGTCTTCATCCTATGGTCTTTATTAGGACATTGAATGGTGGTCATCTCTGAGGTGATTCGAATGAGTCTATGTAAGTCTGCTTTGAGCTCGTGCAAGTTTTTTGTAATTTCAATAAAGTCTGGATTCTAGTAAGGTGTGTGGGTGGGTTGTCAGATCTTGATGCAATGTGCATGGGGGCAAGGGGGTGATGGTGATCGGCATTCTGGGGAGAAATCGTTAAGGCAGGTGGGAGGTCAGACTTATAGTTGGGGCAAGAGTGTGGGTAACTTGGCTATGTAAATCTGAAGTAATTGTTCTGGCTGTAGGGTAATGCCTACAGCGTTAGGAGGAAAACATTCCTCAAATGATTTAAGGCGGTGATCTGAAGATTGGACGAGGATAATACCATCATTGTGGATGTTAACGGTGACTGCTGCTCTGCATGAAAAAGAGGGGGATACTGACAGTTTGAGACCATGGGGCTTTTTTCTATTTGTGAAGATCACTAGTAGTGAGAGCAGGGCTTTCCTACATTATGCCTGTCTATTTGTACAAAAAATGAGGTTGCTCATTATAGCTCCTTTATTCACACAAAAATAGGGGTCGGAGATCAGAGTTTCTGGATGAGGTTTGAAGTTTGAGGAGTCTGTGTTTTAAGGACTTAAATGCCTTTTTGGATAGATTCAGAGGGTATTTAATTTTATGAGCATAACGTCCACCTAGCTCCAAAATAGGTGTTGGTTGTTCTTTGTGGAACCATGCAAGAGGCAAGCTGTGCATAGAGTGGTGGAGAAGAGTGAAATAAGTGGTCAGGGGGCAAAGGAAATGAAGGAATTAGGGCTAGAAAGTGCAACTGTTGAAGAACGCGAGACTTGGCACGATTGGCGTGAGTCTCCCTTCCACTTTCTGCTGTTGACTCATCTGTTTTTGCTGGTCTAGATGCTTTGGGCACTTTGCCACTGCTATTCAGTGCCAAAGTGCAAGTGCTCCCTATTGTAAATCGTTGTATGGATTAGTGATTCCATGATTGGTTATTTGATTTATTTGTCAGTCCCTAGTAGAATGCACCATGTGTGCCCAGGGCCCGTAAATCAAATGCTGGTGGTGGGCTTGCAGCACTGATTGTGCCTCCCACAGAAGCAGCTTGTAGAATGTGGCTCAGGCCTGCCATTGCAGAGGCTGTGTGCAGTCTGGGACTGCGGCTCCAGCAGTCAGATGAGTCAGGGCTGGGCTGAATGGGACGTTGGGTTGAATTTAGAGTAGGGGCGGAGATTTCCTTTCACCTGCCTGGACCAGGTCTGCTTTCAACAATGCTATCTCTACCTCCTGCCAGGAAGCTGCACCAGAGCAGACAGAACTGGTTTTAACTGGGTGCAGACACTCTCTGCCTTCAGAGACAAAGGCTTTGTGTGTTTAAAAAGGGGGACCCAGACCCCAGAACTTTAGATCACTTCTGGGAAATCAAGAGGAACCTTTGCCAAGGAGAAGAAATCGGAGAAGCTGAAGGAAGATTACTGTTCCTGTGCTGTTTGATATTTGGGGTTGGCCTGCAGTGGTTACTTGTTGCCAAGGAAAGGAGAAAAGGACTTTGCTGTTTGCTTTGTCATCTTGAGGAAGATCTCTAAGGGCTTGAACTTGAGCTTGCCTCCTGTCTGAAGTCTCTGGAACACAAAACTTCACCACCAGCTCCCCTGAATTTCTTTGCTGGGAATTCTAACCTGCAGAGAGGTGCCTCCCACTGTTTAGGATCTCTAGAGACTGTTTGTTGCTGGGAGCTGGAAGCGCGACGCAACAAAGAAGAAGAGTGTTGCATCCGCACCGAGACCAGATGCATCACTGAGCTACGGGGAAGAAGCATGCCGCATCTACACCAAGTCTTTTCTTTTTTATTTAATTATTTGCAAAGTTTTATATAGCCTGGCTAGACCCAGAGGTATCAGAGCGCTTCACATGTGGACCAGTGAGTTACCGGTTCCATAATTACATAGACAGGTATGACATAGGAGAAAAAAAACATGAGAATTACACAATAATGTGAATTATTAGCGCGTAAATACGTCTTATGGGGAGTGAAAAGGTAGAGAGGGAAGGGTAAACAGGGGTAAGGAATGCAGCTAGAAAACACAATGGGGAAGTGAGGAAAATATTGTCCGATGTCCGGCTGGGTAGGTGCCGGCCGAGGGGTGACCCAGAGCCAAACTCCACCACAGCTGCATAGGACAGCTCCACCGGGAATCAACCAAGATTGCTCAGGCACCGCGGTAAATACAGACAGTTATGGTTTCCACCCAGGGGGCATCTTCAAAGTTCCATCAAGAGCACTGGTCACGGTGTTGCTGGGAAATGCTGTCCGCCTCATCCTCCAGCTTGCCCCCAGGTCAAGAGTGGAGAGGAGAGGTGGAAGGGACAGTTCCAAAGTCTGCAATTCTTACCCATTTCTAGCAGCAGTGGTGAGTGTGGGGCATTTGAGCAGGGTCCCAGTGTTCCTCCCCTACATACTCCGGAGCAGTCTCCCTGCATAATCCTGTAGCCGTACCTCTCTCGGAAGCTCAGCTGGGCGCTCATATAGATTCAGGTTTCTCCTTCTCTTCAGAATCCCGACGCTTCACCGAGAACATCGTGGCAGCGCCTGCGTGTGGCTGCAAAAGTTCAGGCATCGGACCGAATCGTCGCATCCCATCACGCCAAGATTTTATCGTATCGCACCGGATCACTGCATCGCATGAAGGCGCCATCTTGTCGCATCGTAACCGGAATGCAGTTAGTAATTGACGCATCAACTCCCCACAGAGTATGGAAGCGACGCATCGCCTCCCCTGCCCTGCAGTAAGGAACAGACGCATCCACTCCCCGGAGTGTAATGAAAAGCGCATCACCTTCCCTGCGACCCTTTTGTTTGCTTTGCGTGACACATTTAAGGTACTTTGTTTGAAAGCATTTACAACTTGCATTGCACTGAACTATTTCTACCATTGAAGTGTGGTACTGAAAACTTTTGACCTGTGTCATAAACTTTGTCGTAGTATGACAATTTTGGTATCAAAAGACCGAGAATGGCTAGTACACTATGCACAAGCATTTTCGTCATATTCAAATGACAGAATCACCCTAACATCAGAGTTTTCGTCCTGAATCCTCGGGTTCCATTTTGTGAACGGCAGCCATTTTGTGATTGCCCTCACATAGGCTGATGACTACAGGATGACTGTGGCCAAACAAGTCTCTAGGGACACATACACCTTAGCTGACTTCTGTGTGACCTGAACAAGCTGACTCCCTTGCCCGAGGCTGACCTCGTTGAGCCAGTTCCTTGTTAGGCAGCTGGTCAGATAGAGATCAAAGAGCAGGACATTACAATGTTTATTGTACACGCACACACCCCTTTATCTTGCTCCTATCTGTTTCTGTTCCTTCTTTATGGTCTATTTATGATGTGGGCTGCGGGCCTTTTCATTATGGGTCTTGTCCAGCTTGTCTAAAGAAGAATGTTTATTATGGGTTTGTTTGATGATTAATTTTGGGCTGGACAAACTGAAAAGTGGGTTTGTCATCATACAGTGCTTTGTGTGCACGTCCTGGGAGTGACCAAAATAAGGTACTTCAAAGAGAAAATGTGTGCCTAGGGCATAATAAATGGTATAAAAGGTCTGTGCTGAGACCATTCAGGAGACTGCCTCATTCAATTGCTAAGGCAGTTGGGTGACGTAGCCTCACTTATTGAAAGTTTAATAAAGATGTCTTTTCATATTTTCAGCTACTGTGCAAAGTTCTTGGTATATTACAAAGTATTCCCTGAGAGGCGAAATTACCAAGTTCTTCAGTTGGCGCCCGAATCGGGACTCATCAGAGAAGTGACTTTCTGTGGGAGTGATCGTGCCAGGAGACTGAAATAAACTGAGGAGGACAGAGCAAGATTCTACTAAGAAGGTACTCTGTGCACGGGGATTCTGGAGATTCTTTGATTCTGCGGCCCAGTATATTTCTGATCTTCCTGATTTTTGATCCTCCACATGATGTCACTCCTGACTGATAACCTTTTTGGCGTGAGTATTCTTAAAAAACCATTAGGTCATGTAGAACTTGACAGTTAGAATTTGGATAACCTTTTGATTAGTAAAAGTAAGAGTTAAATATAAGTGGGTCGCTCCCAGTCCTTTGGTCTTTAGTTTGGTTCTTAGTTTGTTTGGTCCTTAGTTTTATTTGAAGATTGCAATTTTCGAAAACCGAGGGTCTTGTATATTTACGAGTGTATCGATAGAGATAGCCCCTTGAAGTTTGAAGCTAGATTAGTGAGCTATAAGATGCCTGATCTTAGCAAATTTGGAGCTTTGTGTTGGCCAACTTTGTATACGTTTGGATTAGCTGGCTTCCCCTAAAGGGGATATCTAAATAGGTTTAGATTTAAAACACATATTTCTTCCTTGGTGATTTTGTATCCCCAGGGAATTAAAATATGATATAATACAAAACAAGGATCCTTTGTTCTGTGCAATTTTTTTATATGCAGAACGATTTTTGGTTTTGTGCCAGCCAGTTAGTGAATTAAGTGTACTGTGGCTTCGTGCACATACTGTCTGTCTGTTGGGCTGTGTTTTTTGCAGTCTTTTGGAACCCTATTGAGACGTGTTTCTTGTAAATATGACTTAGCTAGTATTTACAAATGGCTTTATTTTCGTCCTGAGTGTCGATTTGTGGGTTCAATGTGTGTTTCAATGTCGATGTGGTTTTCTCATTGGTGTAACTTCAGTATGTGAATTGCGATGGCAATTTATGAAAACAATAGCTACAGCACTGTATTGTGTGTCCTGTTTGAATCCTTTCTCTTTATGTTTACAATGAGCTCAATGTGTTTGTGGGTTTCTTGATGTTTTCAGTCTGTTAAGTAAAATGTCAGATTAATTAATATTAAGTAGAAATTAAATAACACTCCAGCAATTTACTATGTCACATGCTAAAAATCGCTATGTGTTGCTGTTTAATTTACAGACTACGCAAAAACGCATATGTGCAAACTGTTAAATGCTTCAAATAGATAAGTTAAAATTCGCATTCACTAGGAATATGAAGGCCTCAAAAATAATTGTGTCTTTTGTAGCAAAACGAATTTGTAGCGTTTTTTTTACTTACATGCATTGTAGTACGTATTAAAAGGCAAACACCTCAGCTAAAGTGATTTTTTTCTTGCTAGATCTAAATGCATCTTTTTGCAAGCGCATTTTTAAAACTTGAAATGTCTGTTTTCAGTAAAACTGAAAGCGTGCTCAGGTTTCAGCACTCTTTCAGGTTTCAGCCTTCCCTGCCTTAAGGCAGCAGATGTTGTTTTTCGAAGGCCATAAATAGCATTGGAATGTTTATTTGGCCCAGGACTTAGCCGTTAGTTAATCACAGTTGGCCTCTTTTTCATTTCAGAATAGTGTTTTAGAGGGTTACAAAATTAAGGTTCATCACTTTGTATCACTGGAAGACATTCCAAATGCGGTTTTCCTCTCTGAAAGCATTTTTGAAGTATATTTTTGGTTCTGTCGCTAAATACTGATTGTCCTTTAAAAATGGCGCGAAAAACGTCATGTTTTAAGTTAGGTTTTTGTGCTTAGGCACATAAATGAATGCATCTAAAATGATAGGCAAGGGATGCAGCTTACTTTTAAATGTGGAATTATCATAAAAACAGATAATTGGTTTCATTGAACGAAAAATTATTAATTATGAAAAAATTATTTGAGAAAAAAATAAGTGCTTTTTAAAATTGTTTTTTGATATTTATAAAGCTTAATACTGATACTATGACCTCCTAGTATTAAAATTTGATTTAAGTAATGTGTTACGGTGTAATTAGGTAATTTACATGTTGGTTTTCACTTGGACAGGCGTAAAAAAACTCATTTTTCCAAGGATTTACATGAGATATGACTAATGTCTAATATCTGTATGTGTAAAGACCATCCTGAGGATGATTAATATGTAAAACAATTATAGGATATTTATTTTTAAGTGCCCAAAGATAAAAGTCGAAATTGAGTTAAATGGGTTGTTTTTTTTTAACACAGATTCTTGTCATTTACCATAGCTTGAAAGTGTCTCTGGCTTCAGTAAATGCATACATTGGTGTATAATACAAACTTGCAGGCTGTTATTGAGGTTGTTTTTCATAGCTCAGTGAGCCAATGTGCCCGGTGCAGAGGTTTGTGTAATATCAGGGTTGAAGGTTCTAACTTTAACGGGGCTCATTTAATCAATGCTAGGTTGAGTACCATTGTATAGGGTGGTAGCAAGCATTTGTTCTAAAAACTGGTATGTGTGAATACTTTACAGTAAATTTAGTAGGCCTTCTGGCTTTGTCATGTTGACATTGTGACCTTTTAAATTTGAGCCTTGTCTCTGTGAAATGCAGGATAACCTTGCTAAACAGGCCTCTGAAAGGTGGAATTTCTGGTTTAAAGTTAAAGACTTAATTCCAAAGGGAAATATAAAAAAAAGGTTTCTTAAAAAGGTTTCTTTAAAAGTCCCAACATCATGACATTTGTATTTCTGCTAAAAAAATAATGTCTGCTAGTACAGAAAACGAAATGTTGAATTACATCTTAGACAAAAAAATAAGATGCAGCCTTTTACTAAAATTTTGAAGCCTACATGAATAAGTAAGAACGATTTGCCAATTAAGAATATTTTTTATCGTGGAGACTGTGGCAAAAGGCTAATATGCAGTGTCAAGGAAAGGGTTTTACTTTTGGAAAGGTAAAAGGGCTTCATGTTGCAAGGTGACTGACAAGATGGTAACAGTTAAGTAATGGAAATTTATTTTTGTGTTTGTTAATGTGTATCAGGTTTTGTCTTCTGCTTAAAAGTTACAATTGATGTCTGTTTATTGTCAGAAATGTCTCTCTTTTGTGTGCTGTGTATTTTTTTTCCTTTTCGCTTCTGCTCACAGATTATTCTTGGATTGCTCTGGGGGCTTTTAAGCATAACAAGACACGTGGGTTTGGTTGGTTGAAATGAGATTTTTTTTTTTTTTGCGCAACTCCTTTGAAAAGAAATGTCCATGCGTTTTTCATGTTTGTGTATTTCCTTCTATCATGAATTGTTCTTGCTGGTTCTGTGTGTCCGAAAGTTGTATTTGACAGCAGATACCCACTATTGGTGATCTACTGTCAAAAAGGAGGGTATCCTTACACGGTATTATGGGTCACCGCTCATTTATATATGCTATTGTTTTACCGAGTCTATCTGATGGCTTGACGTCCGTTTTGTGCGTTTTTGCATGTTTTATGTTGTATGTTGCTGCTTAAGAAATTATTACAAATTCACCCGTGTTGTTGTGACATGTATGACGATACGTGTCGCTGTCAACAGTTGGGTAAAATTTTCGCTGATACTGAAATTCACAGATATGATTTTTTTAATTGTGAACCAGACAGACAACACTTCACCAGTGTATGTCAAATTTGGCTATAAGTATTGAAGAAAAATAAACAGCAAATTGTGTCATTTGTAGTCACGATACTGCCCTTTCCTATAAGGAACAGGCAGCCCTAAAATTATATATCCTGATTGGACGTAAGGATAAATTATAGATATGTGACTCTTGTACATGGTAACCTAATTTCTATATCACAGTAGTCAGTTTTTATTCTGCTTCCTAAGTGGCCTTCCTATGGCTCTGGACCGTAAAAGAAACCAGGTTTCATTATTTTTTTTTCCTGAAGAAGGAACTGGAACATTAGCTCAGATTACCGTATATGGTGTAGTGGCCAGCGGTACAGTTATCACCCATACTCTTGGTATTGTATCACATGCCTGACTATCACCCAAGCACATCGTGCCTAGTTATTGGGGATTTTAGCTGTGTTCTACTCCCATTCCTCTTTTCCGTATTCCTTTCACCAGTCAGCTTTTTATTATTATTAGCATATTGTTCAGGTTCACACTTTCAGATTGCAGTAATGTACCATGGACCACCACCTTATGTATAATTCCCTTTTTCTTTTTTTTTTTTGCATAACTAGACTGGTTTCTAAGAATTTTCTTTAGGCCTATTCTGATGTTTTTCCAGTATGACTGTTAGGACTGTTAGGACTGATTAACTGACTCAATACTATACTAAGATAAGCTTTCCACCTCAATAGGAGGCACATTACGTTTTTTTAATATGCCTATTCTAAAACTGGTTTTAGTTCCTTTTTACTGCTTTAAGTTTTGATGGACCAGATGTATTATAAAAAATGGAAATACCAGGACTCTCTAGTTCTTGTCTTTTGTTTCCACATCTTGATAATTAGCTTTTGTATTGCATAGTCCCACCTGATGCACAATTATTTGATAATATGTATGTGATCCCGCTTTTGAGATGTTCTAGATGAGGATTTTAGGAACACTTATGTGTAATAATTGAGATAAAATGTGTTTACCCAATTAGACGATGCCACTATGTGTGAGGACATCCATTCAGATAGAATTCCCATGTCGCTATGATGATGAAAGATATGCTCTCACACGGAAACCCAATTGAAGAGCCTAGAGACACTGTTTTGCCTATTGCCTTTGTTTTTGTATTGCCTTTGAGAATGACAGTGTATTTCAACGCAGAATTGTCCCATGGCGTGTGGCCACTCCTTTGAAGATCGCAGGCCACCTGTTTGCAGTCCCCTTGTTGTACAATGAACTGTTTAAAGCATCGCACTTGCTTCATCAGAAGGCGTTCAACATCAGAAAAGAAGAAGGAGCTGGTTTTTGCCACAGTCCCCTGAGCAGTGCAAAAGAGTGCCTGTTATGTGCTGGTTAACCTCTGACAGTGTGCAGTCCCTTGAGCCCCTTGGCCTGAGTTTTGGCCACACACACACCCCTTTTTCCTTTGCTTCAACAGAAGTGCAGTGCACCGGAGGATCCAAGAGTGGCAAAAGGCACTCCATTCTGGTGCCCATGAAAGAGCGGCCTGAGCGTTCTCTGACACTGAATGATGAGTGTTGGAGTCTGAGAATGGTCCCGGGTCTGCACGAGATGATCTGTGCCCATTGACCAATGAAGCGCACAATATCTGTAGTGTCTGCCACGGAGGAGAGATACGGTGCACTGCCTTGAGACATTGAGACTTTGTGAATGAGCTATGAGTGTTTGCCAGGAGGGCACTCCAACAGATACTGAACATCAGAGCATGGGAGGCCTGTATCCAAAGGCCAATGCAACAACGGGAGCAGACTTGATTGGACAATAGAAGCCTGCCAGAGAGGCTTTTTGAACAGACTCTGGGCATAGTTGGTTTCACAAGAGGTTTCCGTGTGATTGTACAGACTAAGTGTTAGGAGAATGATTTTATTGTTCAACTGGCATTATTTTTAAGTAGTATTCTGTTTAGTAAAAGCAGAATAAAGTCCATTTCCTGTGGAAGAGTATCCCCTTTTCACCTCAGAGCATTAATGAGGGTCACCACTGTTTCACTTGAACATATAATGAATTACAGAAATGCATAGGAAGACCTAAAATGTTACTAGATAATTTTAGGATTTACTTTTTGCTTAGGGTTATGAAAAAGTATGATTTAATTTGTAATAGCGGTCACTACTTTGTCTATATGTTCTTAATGACGTGTTTTCTAGTGTTTTTTTAAACATGGCATTGTCTTTTTTGGGTGGGATTGTTTTTGCTGCCCAATTCACATCTGTACCCACCTCCCAACATATGTCTTTTCCTACTTCTACTTCTTTGCATTCTTTCCAGATTTTACCTGAACATGGACTAGTTAGAAGGTCAGAGTTTACTGATTATTCCTTTTGTACAGTTTCTGCATCGACACCAGTTAGTAGTGAACATCACTAATTGTTGGGTGTGTGGTTTTATACCACATACTACAGATAGAGGCATTTGGTCCTGCCATATATGGCCTTTGTGCTACTGCGTGTGTAAGGAGACCTGTCCCGAGAGAGTCGCTAAGTAATAGGATTATGCTTCAGCAACATCTTGATGATTTGATAAAAATAGACCTGGACTCAGACTAGCGTGAGTATAGGTTATTGCCTATGTAAGGGCAAAAGGAGCGTCTGTGGTACTGAAAATTTTGGACCTGTGTCATAAACTTTGTTGTAGTATGACAATTTTGGTATCAAAAGACCGAGAATGGCTAGTACACTATGCACAAGCATTTTTGTCATATTCAAATGACAGAATCACCCTGAAATCAGAGTTTTCGTCCTGAATCCTCGGGTTCCATTTTGTGAACGGCAGCCATTTTGTGATTGCCCTCACATAGGCTGATGACTACAGGATGACTGTGGCCAAACAAGTCTCTAGGGACACATACACCTTAGCTGACTTCTGTGTGACCTGAACAAGCTGACTCCCTTGCCCGAGGCTGACCTCATTGAGCCAGTTCCTTGTTAGGCACCTGGTCAGATAGAGATCAAAGAGCAGGACATTGCAATGTTTATTGTACACGCACACACCCCTTTACCTTGCTCCTATCTGTTTCTGTTCCTTCTTTATGGTCTATTTATGATGTGGGCTGTGGGCCTTGTCATTATGGGTCTTGTCCAGCTTGTCTAAAGAAGAATGTTTATTATGGGTTTGTTTGATGATTAATTTTGGGCTGGACAAACTGAAAAGTGGGTTTGTCATCATACAGTGCTTTGTGTGCACGTCCTGGGAGTGACCATATAATGTACTTCAAAGAGAAAATGTGTGCCTAGGGCATAATAAATGGTATAAAACGTCTGTGCTGAGACCATTCAGGAGACTGCCTCATTAAATTGCTAAGGCAGTTGGGTGACGTCGCCTCACTTATTGAAAGTTTAATAAAGATGTCTTTTCATATTTTCAGCTTCTGTGCGAAGTTCTTGTTATATTACAAAGTATTCCCTGAGAGGCGAAATTACCAAGTTCTTCAGAAGAGCCTATTTCTGATAACTGCAGACTGGAGTGTTTCTTTCTACTCTTCTTCTCCTTGGCCTTCCCTAACCCCGAGGTCCCAGGCAGGTCCTCCAGGGGGCTTGTAGGGTTCTGTTTCTCCTCTGTCTTTTCTCTGGCAACATCCATTGTGCTTCGCTCTTGTTTGGCATTTGTTTGTCAGGTTTCTTTTCTACTTTTATGGTGTTTTTTCCCACTTAGCATGTGTTACTTGTCGGTTTGTAGCTGGTTTTCGTTAATTTCAGTATCGCGATTGGCCTCATTGCAGCTTTCTTTGCGTTCGTGTTTCGCATTTTTGCGGCATGGCGTTGATTTTAAGGCAGTCAGTTAACGTGTTTTCTGGAGACCATCTCATGGTACCACAGTGTTGAGAATGCTTGGTTAACACAGCGTAATTTCCCTCAATACACTGCCAAGTTGGAAGTTGCGTTAAGTAACTATTGCGATGGTTATCACACGTTCTTGAGAATGTGCCCCTTTGGTGTTACGCTGGCAATCTTTAGCTGGATTCTTGCTTAATTAGGGTGCCAGTTGAGGGATTTCAGATGAGCCTTGCAGCAGAGTTGTGCAAGGCTCTCAGCTGAGCCAGTTTGGATCTGGGCAGTCCAAAGATAGTTGCACTTCCATGGGCCAACCTGAAAATTACTAGGGTCTGTACTGCATGCGTGAAGTCATTGGGGGCGAGGAAGGTTTTAAATGTTCTTAGAATGTTCATTTAGTGATTCACTCCTTTGGTGGCATCACTGATGTGTTTCTTCATGTTGAGGTTCTTGTCAAGAGTTAATCCCAGTGACCGCCCAGAGTCAATGACGTGTGGAATGCTCTTGAGGGCTCTTAAAGGTTTCAACAATTCTTCAATGAAAGGTGACTGATTAGGTGGGGCGATCAGGCCGGAAATCCGTATTTTAAGTATTTAGTTTGAGGTGATTGGATGCTAGCCAGTTTTGAGTTTTCTGAAGAGTTGTGTTGAGGGAACTGATGTCTCCTGGGGCAGGGACTTTTAAATATAGATGAGTATCATCAGTGTACATGTGATAGTGGATGTTGCATAAACACAAAATTTCTGTAAGAGGCTCCATGACAGTGAGCGAAAGTGAGGAGCCCCATGGGAACACTAATGTGACAGACATGGTCTGAGATAGTGAGTGAGTAACCTTGACTCTTTGAGTCCTGATTTGGAGATAGGATGTGAGTTATGGACTGATCTTGACAACACCATACGTTATTCCAAAAGGTCTAGTAGGTTGTCATGCTTACCCGTAACCAAATGCCAATGATAGGTCAAGGAGAATTAAAAGAAAGGATTGGTTCTGATCCAGCATTTTTTAGGGCATCGTCCACTATGTGTATCATAGCTGTATCGGTGCTGTGCCCTTGATGGAAACCATATTAAAACTGATCTATGGAATTGATTGATGTGGTTACAGAGTTGGATGTGAACAGGAGGTTTGTAAGGGTAGGAATATTGTAGATAGGTCAGAAGTTGTTTAAGTCAGTTTGATCTGCTTTTGTTTTTTTAGGATGGGGGAACCCTGACCATAATTTAGGCAGTCGGGGATAGTGCCTTGAAGGAGAGAGGCATTTACAATCTTGGTCCAAAGGGGGAGTATTGCAGGTAAGATCCCTTTGAGGAAGTTGGGAAGTAGATGGTTCTTCGAGTGGTTTGAGGGTTTGAGCGCTGTTATAACATTATGAATGGTCCTTTCCTCAAAGGTTTTGAAAGAGTTCCATGAGGCGTTGTTTTTGGGGACGTCCCCGGGGGGGACAAAGGAACAGTAGAACAGGAGGCGGAGAGGATGGTTTGAGGTGGGAAAGGTCATTGTTCCACAATAATCTGCAGAAATAAGGAGGTGAATTCATTGCAGTTCAGTAGTGAGTGGATTAGATCCAGCAATGGACAGAATAGGTGCACAGCTCAATTGATCATTTATGAGTTTAAAAAGTATTTTGGTCGGTTGGCTTGATCTAGCTGATTTCTGAAAACATTTGCTTTCGAAGTTCTAATGCTTGTGCAGTATCTGTTCCTCAATTATCTTGATGTCCAGCTAGCTTCAAGTTGCATCTTTGATGCCACCATTATATCAAGGTTTGTAATCTTTTGTGGACAGTCTTTTTAGTTGTAGTAGAGTGACCATGTCAAGAACAGTCAACATGGAGCGAGGGTAGTGATATTTAAGATCCTGGACATCTGACATCTCTCCAGGAGGAGGCAGGACATTGTGGCTAAGAGAAGTACATTCATGATGTTGCACATGCTCCTTTTCCAGAATTTGGGTTACGTTAGTTGGGTTAGTTATCACAGCTTGCCTGATGAAGAATGTGATGCGATGGTGATCGGTCAGTCACAGGGTAGGATACATTCCAATTTAATTGAGTTAGGCTTCCTGATGAAAAGATCTAAGTTCGACCCTTTGTTGAATGTGGGCCTGTCACAAAATTGAGTCAGGTTATGGTCAGCAAAGAAGGTTTTAAAACTGTGAACTGCAAGATAGTTCAGATCGTTTCAGTGAAGGTTGAAGTCTCCCAGAATGATTTTGAGTACAATGTTGACCAGTGTTTGTTGCAATGGTTTCCATGATTTGTTCCCAGGAAACCAAGATTATATCCTTGAGGATGGTAGATATGTTGTAGTTTGCATATAGGTCTTTTGTTGCAATAATATTGAGACAAAGGTTATTCGCTGGTGGATAGAATAGGATTTGTGCATGTTTAACTGACAGGTTGATGTTGTGTTTGCAGGCGATGCCTCCACCTGGTCTACTGGGTCTATCCATTCTAGTAAAGCTGTTGTTAGAAGGGATTAGTATGTCAAGGATAGGAGCAGAGGCGTCCTTTAGCCACGGTTCAGTCAGGATTAGCAGGTCAAGATCACGTGTGAGAATAAGTCTGCAATATCTCCCACATGTCGTGAAACTGATCTGCAGTTGATTAGCATGCATTTCAATTGGGGTTTGTGGTGTTCTGGGATAGAATTTGTGAGGGTAATTCGCCTGAGTTTGTGCTTGTTGACCAATCTATGGTTGAGCCTAGGAGCTCTGTGTGGGTTTGCTAGGATGGGATGGATTATCCCCTGCGTGTCAGTGATAGCAGGAAGAAAAAAGGTATATGACAAGAGGAGGGTTTGTATATCATTATTGTTATAAAGTGATTTCCATCTAATTGGTTGAGTGAACTCATTGAGATAAAGGTCTAGTTCTCCCAACTCATTTGCATGGGTGACATGAAAGGAAAGGTCAGGTTGGAAGGAAGGGGTATTGGCGATATGGCAGGGTGGTTGAAGGGTTGGTCTTTGGTGAGTGTCTTCATCCTATGGTCTTTATTAGGACAGTGAATGGTGGTCATCTCTGAGGTGATTCGAATGAGTCTATGTAAGTCTGCTTTGAGCTCGTGCAAGTTTTTTGTAATTTCAATAAAGTCTGGATTCTAGTAAGGTGTGTGGGTGGGTTGTCAGATCTTGATGCAATGGGCATGGGGGCAAGGGGGTGATGGTGATCGGCATTCTGGGGAGAAATCGTTAAGGCAGGTGGGAGGTCAGACTTATAGTTGGGGCAAGAGTGTTGGTAACTTAACTATGTAAATCTGAAGTAATTGTTCTGGCTGTAGGGTAATGCGTTAGGAGGAAAACATTCCTCAAATGATTTAAGGCGGTGATCTGAAGATTGGACGAGGATAATACCATCATTGTGGATGTTAACGGTGACTGCTGCTCTGCATGAAAAAGAAGGGGATACTGACAGTTTGAGACCATGGGGCTTTTTTCTGTTTTTGAAGATCACTAGTAGTGAGAGCAGGGCTTTCCTCCATTATGCCTGTCTATTTGTACAAAAAATGAGGTTGCTCATTATAGCTCCTTTATTCACACAAAAATAGCGGTCGGAGATCAGAGTTTCTGGATGAGGTTTGAAGTTTGAGGAGTCTGTGTTTTAAGGACTTAAATGCCTTTTTGGATAGATTCAGAGGGTATTTAATTTTATGAGCATAACGTCCACCTAGCTCCAAAATAGGTGTTGGTTGTTCTTTGTGGAACCATGCAAGAGGCAAGCTGTGCATAGAGTGGTGGAGAAGAGTGAAATAAGTGGTCACGGGGCAAAGGAAATGAAGGAATTAGGGCTAGAAAGTGCAACTGTTGAAGAACGCGAGACTTGGCACGATTGGCGTGAGTCTCCCTTCCACTTTCTGCTGTTGACTCATCTGTTTTTGCTGGTCTAGATGCTTTGGGCACTTTGCCACTGCTATTCAGTGCCAAAGTGCAAGTGCTCCCTATTGTAAATTGTTGTATGGATTAGTGATTCCATGATTGGTTATTTGATTTATTTGTCAGTCCCTAGTAGAATGCACCATGTGTGCCCAGGGCCCGTAAATCAAATGCTGATGGTGGGCTTGCAGCACTGATTGTGCCTCCCACAGAAGCAGCTTGTAGAATGTGGCTCAGGCCTGCCATTGCAGAGGCTGTGTGCAGTCTGGGACTGCGGCTCCAGCAGTCAGATGAGTCAGGGCTGGGCTGAATGGGACCTTGGGTTGAATTTAGAGTAGGGGCGGAGATTTCCTTTCACCTGCCTGGACCAGGTCTGCTTTAAACAATGCTATCTCTACCTCCTGCCAGGAAGCTGCACCAGAGCGGACAGAACTGGTTTTAACTGGGTGCAGACACTCTCTGCCTTCAGAGACAAAGGCTTTGTGTGTTTAAAAAGGGGGACCCAGACCCCAGAACTTTAGATCACTTCTGGGAAATCAAGAGGAACCTTTGCCAAGGAAAAGAAATCGGAGAAGCTGAAGGAAGATTACTGTTCCTGTGCTGTTTGATATTTGGGGTTGGCCTGCAGTGGTTACTTGTTGCCAAGGAAAGGTGAAAAGGACTTTGCTGTTTGCTTTGTCATCTTGAGGAAGATCTCTAAGGGCTTGAACTTGAGCTTGCCTCCTGTCTGAAGTCTCTGGAACACAAAACTTCACCACCAGCTCCCCTGAATTTCTTTGCTGGGAATTCTAACCTGCAGAGAGGTGCCTCCCACTGTTTAGGATCTCTAGAGACTGTTTGTTGCTGGGAGCTGGAAGCGCGATGCAACAAAGAAGAAGAGTGCTGCATCCGCACCGAGACCAGATGCATCACTGAGCTACGGGGAAGAAGCATGCCGCATCTACACCAAGTCTTTTCTTTTTTATTTAATTATTTGCAAAGTTTTATATAGCCTGGCTAGACCCAGAGGTATCAGAGCGCTTTACATGTGGACCAGTGAGTTACAGGTTCCATAATTACATAGACAGAACTGAGATTGCAGGGTTAAGAAAAGGGGAATGGAACGTTGGCAGCACAGGCTCGCTGTGAGGACAGCTGACATGGTCTCCATCTGCTGAGGCAGAAGCTATCCTAGGGTAATTCCCGAAGTGGGAAAGCATGGGCTCCCGGTAGTGTCCTGAACAATGGGGGCCGTGGATGTGGGACACAGGATAGAGCATTTGGTTCAGGGCCACGGGAGTCAATGACAGAGTAGGTGGCAAAGCGGTCACCGTGCTCACCATAGTGTCTTTTGTCTCGACACAGCCATCTTCCCGATTATAGAGCCCAACTCCACTGAACCCGATTCTTTGCACTACATTGTTAACCAGCAATACAACGTCTGCAATTCACACTACAGCATCGACAGCCTGCGCTGAGCGCCAACACGAAGCTCCAGCATGACCGTTGACAATGCCCAACAGGATCTTCATGCTAGAGCAATGACCATCTGTGGTACCCCGCCTGCTCTCAGCACTACAGCAATTACCATCTGAGACACTCTCCTGCTCCTTGCAGAACTCTATGCACTGGACTTTAACGGGTAACTTTTTCAGAGGGTCTAACCTGGTCAGGACTCTGTAGCCGACCTGTGCTCCATCGCGGTTGGCCTGAACTTGTGACTTTTACTCAATTTTGCACAACCGGATGACCGCGAGTGGTGCATGATGGTTTTAGGTACTAAACTTACCGTAGATCTTTAAATTGCATATCTCTGGCTCCACTGATTGAGGTTTTGTCATTTTATTGAAATGCACAATTTGTTTCTAAATTGGTATGTAGGTTTTTCCTTGTATTGTGTTTTGTATTGTGTTTTCACTTAATTGCTCTGTGCCCTTTCACGCAACACACCGCAATGCAGCAAGTTGGTTTGCTACGTTGAATTGCATGAAATATTCCTAAATATGGGCCCTACGTTTTTTATGCAGAGTTGATAGAACCTTGATCGGTAGTGTAGCCTATCAGTAGAATATTTGGTGTTGTGCATGATGTTCAAGTGTTTACTCCAAGCATGCTGAAGAAACCTATGGTTGTGCTTAAGCATCAGATATATCAAAGAGAGATCAGACCTGCAAGGTCACGTTTGATGTACTTACCTTCTTTCGATTAGGTTCAGCTTTGTGAAGCAGGTATACAGATACTTAATTCCATTACGGTGTAATGTAAGTAACCCTTGACCCTGTCTCCTGACAGGTCGCTCCCCACACCGTGCAGCCCATGTCCTCAGCCCAGCTGCTGCTGCTGTGACTGTGCCCAGTGTTCAAGACCCGCCATAGGTTCGGCTCGCTCACCTGTCCTATTTATTTCATTTGTTCTGTGGTTGTCTTCTGTATTGTACTGTGCTCTTTTTCTGCTGCTTCAGGTTTTTGTTTTGTTTTCAGCATTTTCTCCCCTATTGTTAGCCCACGCCGCCTCTCTCCCTCCCGTTTTTCCCACCTCTGATTCCCTGCCCCCCTTGTTGCCCATTAGCCTCCCTGCTCCTGCCTCCCAACTGCTCCTCGTTCCCACCGCCCCTTTTATGGCAGCCGCACAGTGGACGCGCCTAAGCCAAGCCCATCTGTGCCCATCCGCACCTGGACTGCACCCAGAGGCAGAACTCCTGGCCCCCGTGAACGCCACAATGCCCGACTCCGCTACGATGCCAGCACCCTCCACGCACTCAACTCCAGACGAGAACACACCTGCTACTGGGCCACCCCGAAGCTCACCCAAGGACCCTTCACATGCCAGAACTGCAGTTTCACCAGCATCCGCCACGCGAAACCACCGCCCAGGAAAGAACCCAACTACCTCAGATGCATCCTCCTCAACACCCGCTCTGCCCGCAACCACGCCATTGAACTCTGGGACCTACTCGACTCAATCTCCAGGGACGTTGCCTTCCTAACGGAGACCTGGCTGAACCCTGCCTCGGCATCCGGCATCGCCATGGCCGTCCCGGAAGGCTACAAGATCACCTGCATGGATCGCACCAATGGAGTAGGAGGAGGAATCGTCATCATCCACAGGAACACTCTCAAGCAACTGTGACGACACCATCAGCACCGCAGAACACCTGCACTTCCAGATCCACACCGACCCCAACACCACCCTCAGAGGAACCCTCGCGTACAGATCCCCCCGGTCGCCACCTACAGTTCAGCGACTCCATTGCCGACTTCATCAGCACATGCCCTCGCCTCCACGGACTACATCCTCCTCGGGGACCTGAACTTCAACCTCGAGAACAACAACACCAACTCCACCACCCTGATCGACAACCTCCCCAACCTCACACTCAGACAAATCGTCACAATACCCACCCACTCCACCGGCCCCATGCTCGACCCCATCTTCTCCGCAAGCCCCCACGTCTCCTTCAACCACACCACCAAAGACCAGCTAACCACCACCCTCCCCCAGAGCCCACCCGCCGACCCCACCGACCTCGACACTGCCGCCCACAACCTCAGACAGTGGATACACGACTGCACCAACACCCTCACCCTGCTCAAGAAACCCTCCAACAGTCACACCAGCAAGAAAGACAGCTGGTTCACTGAAAGACCTCCAGGCCTCCAAACGAACCTGCCGAAAACTGGAGAAGAACTGGCTCCGCGAACGAACACTGGACAGCTACGCAGCCCACATGAACGCCACCCGCAGACACCATCACCTCATCAGATCCGCCAAAAGAGCCTGATTCAATGACTGCCTAGACAACAACGCACACAACAGCAAAGACCTCTTCAACATCGTGAAGGAACTCTGCAACTCCAGCTCCAACACCAAAGACATCCCACCTCTGCAAGACCTGTGCGACTCTCTGGCCACCTTCTTCCACCACAAGATCGCTGACATCCATAAGAGCTTCAACGCCATGACCACCCCGACATCCACTGAGACACCCACCCCCACGACCACCACCCCCACCAGCCGCCTTCTCTCCTGGACCAACATCAACGACGACGACACCAGCAAGATCATGAACACAATCCACTTCGGATCACCGTCAGACCTATGCCCACACCACATCTTCAACAAAGCCAGCACAGCCATCACACCCCATCTCTGAAAAGTAATAAACATCTCCTTCGAGAAAGCAACCTTCCCGGAAAGCTGGAAGCACGCTGAGATCAACGCCTTTACTCAAGAAACCCAAGGCGGACCCCATGGACCTCAAGAACTTCCTGCCGATCTCCCTGCTCCCTTTCCCGACGAAGGTCATCGGGAAAACAGTCAACAAACAACTGAACCGCTACCTCAAGGAGAACAGCATCCTGGACCCGTCTCAGTCCGGGTTCCGCAGCAACCACAGCACAAAAACCACCCTCATTGCCACCACCGATGACATCAGGACCCTGCTAGACTACGGAAAAACAGCTGCCCTCATCCTCCTGGACCTGTCAGCTGCCTTTGACACAGTCTGCCAGGCACACTTCGAACACGCCTCCACAACACCAGAATCCAAGAGAAGGCCCTGGACTGGACCACATCCTTCTTCTCTGGCAGAACACAGAGCATCTGCCTCCCCATCGAGATCATCTGCGGCGTACCCAGGGCTCATTCCTCAGCCGAACTCTATTCAACATCTACATGGCACCTCACGCCCACATCGCCCGACAGCACGACCTCAACATCACGCCGATGACACCCAGCTGATCATCTCCCTCACCAATGACCCCCACACTGCCAAACCCAACCTCCACGAAGGAATGAAGGCCATCGCTGAATGGATGAGGAACAGCTGACTGAAGCTGAACTCGGACAAGACAGAGGTCCTCATCCTTGGATCCACCTCTTCGGCCTGGGAAGAATCCTGGTGGCCGACCACACTGGGAACAGCTCCAACACCTACCGACCATGCACGCAACCTTGGGGTCATCCTCAACTCCACCCTGTCCATGACTAAGCAGAACGGTCACCCAGGCCCTCGTCAGCAGTAGGTTGGACTACGGAAACGCACTCTACGTAGGAGCTTCGGCCAAACTACTGAGGTGACTGCAACGCATCCAGAACACCTCTGCACGTCTGATCCTCGACATCCCTTGCCGCAGCCACATCACACCCCACCTGAGAGACCTGCACTGGCTTCCCGTCAACAAGAGGATAACCTTCAAGCTTCTCACCCACGCACACAAAGCACAACACCGGACCAGCGTACCTCAACAGGCGACTCAGCTTCTACACCCCCACCCACCAGCTCCGCTCCGTCGGCCTTGCCACAGTCCCCCACATCCAAAGATTGACCTCTGGCGGCAGATCGTTCTCCCACCTCGCCGCCAAGACCTGGAACCCCCTCCCCACCCACCTATGGCAGACCCAAGACCTGTTGACCTTAAGAAGACTCCTCAAAACCTGGCTCTTCGAGCAGTAGCAGCACCCCCCATCCCCAGCGCCTTGAGACCGTCAGGGGGTAAGTAGTGCACTCTACAAATGACATGATTGATTGATTGATTGAAGTGCACTGAGAGTGTCAGCCTTTGTTACGGAAGAGGGGCAGCACAAAAATAGTTGTTCATGCTTTTCAATCAGAATTGTTATTGGTTCAGATAAATATGTTCTTAATCAAAAATATTAAAGCATTGTACATGCTAATTTTAGTAATGGGGTCTTAAAACTAAATGCAAAAATAAATGTTGAAAACATGAAAAAATGAAATAGGGAACGCCTGCGTATTCTATAAAGAAACAGAAATAGTGATCTAAGTTCAGATGATACTGGGTATGCAGTCTCAAATATGACTGGGGTTGACACCCGTTTTTGATATATGCTTTGCTCAACTGGTCCTGAGTTAAAGCCAAAGCAAGGCTGGATCAATCTCCCTTCTTTCTGTGGTCGATATGGTAAGCATTAGTCATTTTGGATAAGAGTAACTTCAAATTGTGTAACAATATAATCTGCTGTTTACAACTCTTAGGAACGACTGAATTGTGGCATGGAGTGCTACATAAAATAAAAGTTTTAATGCAGCATAACGCACTTGAACCACAAGCACCCACTCTCCTTAAAGGCTGTTGCACTTAACATTCCCACTGGGCAGCACTGCATCTCTTCACTATAGGTTGAAACTTCGCAAATGATTTTGCCATATAAAGTAAATAAATAGTATACATGGCTCCTTTTCAGAAACGGAGTGAATTGACTTAAATACTCATTCAGCATATTTTAAAGATATAAGTACTGGAGAATACAATTTCTTCTTAATTATAGAGAAACTGGTTTCATAACAAATACCACTATTCACAATTTCGTTTCTTTTCAATACTTTATTTCGGCAATATGCCATAAAAGTGCAAGCATATAAATAAAATCACTTGATGCATACGAATACTTCACATAAATTATTAAATATGAAATACCATTTGAAAAGGCCTTTGATTCGGTGGATTGGGGGTTCTTAGAGGAAATCCTGGCTATGATGGGACTCGGTCCACGTTTTAGAGCCATGGTTAAAGTTCTTTATGCCTCCCCCCGCGCACGAGTCTTGGTAAATGGGGCTCTGTCGGAGCCCTTCTTGGTTTACAGAGGAACAAGACAGGGTTGTCCCCTATCCCCCCTGATTTTCGACTTGGTGATGGAGCCCTTGGCATCCATGATGCAGTCGTGCAAGCGTATGCGGGGATGGGAGTGGCCCAACACCGAACCTGACAAGATTGCCCTCTATGCGGACGATGTCCTTATTTATTTGGCATACCCCGCCGTGTCTGGCCCCCATTGCCTCCGTATCTTACAGCTCTTTGAACTGGCTTCAGGCCTCAGGCTTAACCCAGATAAGTCGGGATTAGTTCCTCTCCACCTGTCCCACGAACGTTTTGACTGGCAATCCAACATTCCTCTTCGCCGTTAATCCTTCAAATACTTGGGGATCTGGATGACCTTGCTCCCTGCGTTCAGCTGGGCTCTCAACGTCACCCCACTGGTGAAACGGATAAAGGCAGACCTCCAGAAGTGGCAGCATTTGCCCCTGAATCCCATAGGGAGCTTCCCCCTGTTTGAAATGATGGTACTCCCCCGCTTCCTCTATGTCTTACAAAATGCCCCCTTTGGCTTTCCCAGAGCCTGGTTCTGTGAACTGTATAGCATAGCCAGCAAGTTCTTATAGGGAAAAGGTAGGACCCGATTGGCACTCAACGTCTGTAGGATCCCCTCATTTGATGTGGGTTTGGGGATGACCCACCTTTACTTGTACTATTTGGCTGTGCGGCTTCTTTTCATACATGATTGGTTCAATGGGAGCTGGTCGGATCCGGCATACACGCTCGAGGTCGGGGAGTTGGGCTTTGTCAGGATTCAGGCTATGCTATATGGGGCCCCTATTCCCAGCCGCTTACCAGAGGTTACGCGCTCAGTGTTGTTGGCCTGGCGGGCCGCACTGTGACACACCAAATGGTCCCACACTCTAACCCAATGTACACTGTTGTGGCGGGGGACCTGGCTCAAAGAAGTCAATGGATTACAGGGTTTTAGGGCCTGGGATCTTATAGACATTTCACAGCTGGGCGACGTGTGGGTGGGAGATCACATGCGGACCTTCAGGGACCATCAAAATAGGCATTCATTGCACCAGTCACAATTCTATAGGTATTTGCAGTTATGTCATGCCCTTCATACCCACCTTGCAACTGGCACATGTCTTCCTGATCACAGCCTTCCTGAAGCTCAGATAATGTTCGGTGACCTGGGGAGGGGTGGCATCTCCCGCATCTATCGTACACTGATCAACAATACCCCCACTTCCTTGGACCGACTACAGGCTCAATGGGAGGGTTGGGAAGGCACTTTGGATGAGGAGGATTGGCGTGACGCCCTTATGACTTCTAAGATGGTCCCTGCCTCAGCTAGATTGCGCTTAGTGCAAATATATTATTCCTATGCTGCCAAACTCACCCCGTTGCGCCTCCACAGGGCCGGACTCAGCCCAACCTCAGCTTGCGCCAGGTGCGGTCATGATCCTGCAGATTTTTTTCATAAGGTATGGGTATGCCCCCACTTGGAACGGTTCTGAGGGGAGATTGAGGAGGAACTCACCAAGGTTTTGGGGTGAAAGGTCCCCCATGACCCAAAGCTCATGATCCAAGGTATCACTGATGGGCTTGATGGGTCTCGGAACGAAAAGCTGCTTTACACTACAGCGATGGTGATTGCCAAAAGAGACATTGCAGCCTCTTGGAGGCTCCCCGAACCTCCGAGCGTTGGGCGATGGAGGACAGGGGTGAATTGGTGTGCCACACAGGAGAAAGCTATGTATGAGGCTCGTGGATTTCCTAAGAAGAACCGTAGGATTTGGGGGAAATGGGTGGGGGGTGTGGCCTAGTCATACAGGGAATGTCCAATTTTATGTATATATGTTTTTGTCATTATGTCCAAATCTTGTGGTGCCTATTTCCTTCTTCTAAGTCCTGGAATTTCGGGGTGTCGGACTGTAAGGATGGTGTACTTTCTTTATTTTGTCACTTCAATAAAAATAAAAATGTGTTTATCAAAAAAAAATAATGAAAAAACATACAGTTAAAGCATCAATAAAATAGAGTTAAAATCCCAGTTACTAAAAATGGAATTCCAATGGCAGTTATATGCAATTAAACCCCCTTCCTTTACAAAACTGTGTTAGATTACACATTGCGAAACCCTAAACTGCTAAAATTTCAAAACAGCTGATTATGGACACACCCATTGTCTAATCCTCAGCATAGCTATCAAGTAGCAAAAAACAGCAGAACAGGGATTAGCCACTTTTTCCTTCTCTTTGAGCATGCCGGGCAGAAAAATAAAACATGCTCTTCTGTCTACCTGTCTGCTCCACAGATAGGACAGGTGCACCCAGCAATACCCAATTTGCTAACCCATTTGCCATTGAAGGAGGGAAGCGGTAATGTACAGTACCTAAACTGCAAATACAGTTTTCGAGTAGAAGGGGTTCGATTTCATCTATGAACTGCTCATGGTTATAAACACCCTTATTCTGGAGAAAGAAATTAGTCAGAGTGCCATAAGGGGAATGCCAGCATTTGGACCAATTTATGCTGCCAATACTTCCTTTTTGGTAAAGTTTTGCCAATTACGGGAACGGCCACTAGTCTACAAATCACCACACCACACCTTTATTAGTGTCTTTAACATATCCAATCCAAGGGATACTTACTGAACCAAGAATTCCTAACACTTCTTTGAGGCCCTCTCGATAGGAGTGTTACTCGGGTAAGGCCCAGATTCATCTCCAGTAAAGAATATGCCTAATCCCAACCCCCTCTGCGATAGGCCCGAGACCCATGTCAAGCCTAAGTGAGAGTAATGATGTACTATCAGGGAGCCCCAGTAACTGGTGCAGAAAATGGCTCTCGGTGACTAAAACTTTTGAAATATCTTTGAACCCTCAGAGTCCAGGCCCATAGAGGGCAGCTCACAGAGGTTGAATTTTATACATTTGGATCGCAGAAGTCATTGGATGAAAGTGGGAACTTTGTTGTACTCTTAGTAGTGCCCAGTGTGTTGCATTAATTTAAGCCTATGTTTTTCAATATGGCATCGCCAATCTTCACCTTCCATGAAGGTCAGCCGAAGATAGTCAAAGACATGCACTTGATCTAAGAGGACACCAATGATCTTAGGATTTGATCTTAGTAGGTAGACTTGATTTAACACCATAAATTTCATTGTATTTACGTTTATTTCTAGTCCCTTCGGATTGAACTCTCCAAATGACATAAAATATCCCAACAGGCGATTTTCATATTAAGAGGGTGTCAAACATTAGTGTGAGAGTCTTGACGTTAGCCAACCAGGGAGCACCCCGTCACAAAAAATTCAGAAAGGAGACTCAAATCAAAAACATAGAGTGAAAAGAGGGCTGGGGAAAGAACACAGCCCTGCCTAACCCCTCTATCCACAGAAAAAAAGGTATTTCACCTCACTGGAAGATCCACAGTGCACTTGGGCACAAAATCAAATGCTGAACACAAATCAACAAAAGCAATATATAGATAGCCACCACCCAATACCGCAGTTTTCCAAAAGAATGACTGAAAATGGAAAACCTGCTCAACAATACTAATACCCTCCCTGAATCCCACCTGGAGGGGTGTCAAAATTTCCATCTCTCCAATCCAGGTTTCCAACCGGTCAGGAAGTAGGATATAAAGAGTTTTTGGAGACAAATCAATTAGGCTTATTGGCCTACAGTTACGCAGATCAGCAGAAGAACCCTTCTTGTCTCCTACCCACGTTGGGGGGGTTGGAGCTCCATCCATGATAGTATTAGATATTAACATGAAATGGGGTCCACAACATCTTATTTGCTCAGATATAGATACCCTGGGACTTTATTCAACTTTTGCACTTTGTTAGGAGCTATCTTAGTGATTGCCACCCTTACTTCTTCTAATGAGATTGGGTAAAAGTTATTTTTCTTAGTAGGGTTGATCCCCCTACCATAGGTTTATCAACCAGCAAAGATTGCAGGGTAGGTTTACTTCTCTTCTGGATGAAAAGATGGAGAAGAAATGGGTAACCCAATCTGCTTCTGGAAGGTTAGACACAACAGAGAGGGGCACTCCCCTTACATCCCGTTGAGGCCAAGTTTCAGAAAGCACTCTGGTCGCTGTTCCGGGCAGCAGCCAGCAAATCCTCCCACCTCACTATTTCCCACTCTCTTTTAGCTATTCTAATGGTCTTTTTGTAGAGGTTCCTCTGGTCTTCGATTTATCCCCTATCCTGTTCTTTAATTGCAGAAAAAAGAGCAGACCTAGCTTTTTGAATGCTCTATTATACCAGGACTGTGGTCCCTCTTTCCAAAAGACTTATTAGTGTCCACAAAAAATAGTCCTTTCGGCCGTGAACAAATTATTTTGAATGGAACAAATCTTATCCCAGCCAGCACCCTGATTGTGATCCCTTACCCTTAATAGGGAGATCCCCAGTGCTCCTTGCTACTAGTTAATAGATTTCACCAAACAACTGTGAATCTGTCATACTTGCCCATTTCACTCTACGCGTATTGCTGGTCACTTGCAGCCTACAATCAAATGGCTGTCCAATGCTAACCTTCAGACCTTGGCAGAGAGGCCAATCTCAAGGACCAGAGCTTTTAGGTCACTGTCTTGCCATGACATGACAGTCATATCAATCGAACTGGGCCAAGCCCTTATGTCTAGTAGAATATAATCGATAAGACTAGTATCAGGGACATGCTCAAAAGTGTGCTTACCCTCATTGTCAGACCTCATTCTTCTGTTCCAAGCTCACAGGCCCAATGTCATTATGAGGGCTCTAATTTGTAATGCCGGGGGTCCATTTCTTTATAGGTGCCATTGACAACTTGGGAATGCACCAGACATCGTCCTCTTCTAAAGTGAGGGTTACGGCACCTAGTGGTTCAAACTGACATTTAAAGTCGCCACCCACAAACGTCAAGACCCCCCTTGGGGCTGCTGCCATATGTGAACCTAATAATTCAATAATGGGGGACTCATGATAGGCTCCACCTTGTCTCAAATATACCTTATAAAAGTAGACTGTGTGGTGCGGGGTAGTCAATGAGGCAAAAAGAATCAGGAGAGGTTAAAGTAGTATTGACCCAAATTGTAAATCCTCTTGAAGGTCTACCCCTACCATTAGAAACAGTCTCTTTGCTGGTCACATACACAAAGGTTCCTGAAATAGACAGATACAGTGTAAAGCTATGAATGTGGCCCATTCAGGTTTATCAAGTTTTGATGCTAATCCCGCTATATTCTAGGACAACATTTTAGCAGCAGTAATTGGGTATTCTGGTTGTGATTCAGCATGATTCCTCAGTCCTAGATGCTTATCACTACTTGCCAAAAGAGCCAATTGAGCCAAGGGTAAAGGCAGGGCAAAGGGATCCACCGGCCTTCTCCTTTGGGTTTCACAAAGTGACTATCTAATATCACATTGGGGTATCCACATATCTGAAGGAACTGACTCCATGGAATCTGGGTCTCTTAATGATTTGCCACTAACATTTTGTAAGACCCACTTGCCACATCTGTGACCCGGGGCCCCTCATCCAAGAGAGTAGCATCCCTACTGGATACTAGTAACTCCACCCCTTCCAGGACATCAAAGTGATTTGCTGTGGGAACTGAGAAGCCACCAGGTCTAAATACAGTCAATGGGAGCCCTTTGTGATACTGGGACTATATAATTAATAGACCTTTGGGCAAATTCATCAGGTCCCCTAAAACAGCTTGGTTTGTAGATGTGTCCCAATGGTAGTAGCTCAATATTGAACTCTCTCCTAGACCGACTAGGGGAGCCAAATAACAACCTCTGCATTACCTGAGGAGACCTAAAGTTTAGAATAATACAGTCACCACAACGATTCTTAGTCCCAGACCCCAACCATCCCACTCTCTGTGTGAGCAGAATCTCATTGTCCATATAAAATGGGAACTTCTTCAGTTGGGCCAACCAGTTCAAACATTGATTTGTCAGCTCTTCCTGGCCCTTCCTCTGGTCAGCATGTAACTCAGGTAGTCCCACCAAAACTGTTACATAAGGGCAAGATGCTGGGGGAAGATCAATCACTGGATGCCTCTGTGGAGGCCATGGTATTTAACATAGTTGAAGGCTTCCCCCAAGCTTCTCCACTATAAGTTGTTTGAGCCCCTTTGGTTTCCAAGTCCTTTGCTGTGTACCCAGGTGCACCCATCATCAGTCCCTGGCTGGTTCGAACAACACTAGGTTCAATGTCTGTGACCACATGAAGCGGGGTGCCAGGATTATTAGACAGATTAGCTTGGTGGTTGAATGTAATGCCCTGAGCAACCTTTACTGCTACAGATAACGAATATAATTCTTGTTTTTGCTGAGATATAACGAAGTCAAGATCCCTTTCGTTGCCTTCCAGCACACTAACAATGAGGGAGCTCCTTATGCACCAAGGGGCATATTACCAACGGTTAGCGATATTTATCGCTAACGATGCTTAGCAACACATTTTTTAACGCTAAGCATTGCCGGAAATTATCGCAGAGATAACTTGCTATTAGCAAGGTTTATCTCAGAAGTGATAAAAATCCTTGCGCTAACTGCCAAATGAGAGATTATCGCTGGAAAACCAACGATAATCTCTCGAAGTTTGGCGTTAGCTTGATGACAGGGACTCACAAATGCTAAGTCAGGAAAATACCAGGTGTAAAAAAACCAGTGCTAACCGCGGTTAGCGCTGCTTTTTTTATCACTAACAGGGTTAGCGAAATCCTTGATAATAGGAGAAATGTCGCTTAACAACATTTCTCCTATTATTTTTGTCTGGAATGCCCCCTTTGCATCTCATTAGAGAGGCAAGGGGAAGCGTAGAGAAAAAGGGTGCTAACATGCGAATTTGTGTGTCAGCACCCTGTTGCTAATAGGGAGATAATTTTATCTCCGCTTTCTTGGCTTTTAAATCCAAAAAAGAGAGATAAATCCCTTGATAATATGCCCCCAAGTCTTTAATTTTTCCAAAATAAGACTCCACAAAATGTACTGCCCACAGGTGTTTATGCACAGTCTCCTCCAGGAAACTGTTGCTAGAATCCAAGACATTCAGGTCAACACGTGGGCTTGCTAGAGCCGATGGAGACTGAGATGCATATTGCCGTCTGGGCTGTTTGGCTGCTCGGGAAGACCGTGAAGTATCTTTCGACCACGGGCCAGTTGGATTAGGAGCAGAAGTTAAATCTTCATCGCTGCCTTGCTCACTACCCAACCAGGTACAGTCAGCTGCAATGTCTGCACGCCTCGGACTGCACATTGAAGAGCTGTCAAAGGTAGGTTCATTTGGGACTCCCAGGGACGGTCTCCTCTCAGTAAGTGCTATTTCTGTGGCAATGATCCCCATGGCCCTCTGTAACATTTTATCAATACAGGTTGCTTTTGGAGGAGATGGCACTTTGGGTGGGCCTTAATGGGCTTTTCTTTTGCTCATAGTGCTTTAACAGTGACATAAATCCTCAAGACAGCAAGGGGGTGACAATAGTCACAAAGTAGCATCCAAAGCAGGACAGTTAACATACCCTATAAATCACCCTAGGGATTACTAGACAGTTCAAAACATTAGTAGACGTCACACCCTCAGGAGCACGATGTCAGAGAGAATGCCCATCCCAGCCTCCTCCAGCCTATGATGGGTGCAGAAGAGACATTATCACGCTTTTAAGTGCAGATTTCCAGTCTGGGCTGCAAGGGGTGATGGGGCTTGAACTACCCCAGCATTGCTCCTCCCGACATGGCTACCTCTTGACATGCTCACCAGCAGCAGGAAGTTAGCCAGGCAAAGCAGATGATACTTGGTATACAGTCTCAAATATGACTCAGTGGGTTAACGCTCGTTTCTGATACCTGCTTTGTTCAATTGGTCCCGAGTTAAGGCCATAGCAAGGCTGGATCAACATTCCTCCATTCTGTTGTCGATAATTTAACTATTAGTTATTTTGAATTATACTAATTTACATACCATGCAAGTGTTAATGCCTAATAACCCACCTAACCCACAAGCACCCACTCTCCTCAAAGGCTGTCGCATTTAGCAAATCTAACTGGACATCTCTGCTTCTCTTCACTTATATTGAAACTTCATAAATTATTTTGACGTAAAAAGTAAATAAATGGCAAACATGGCTCTTTTCAGAAACTGCCACTGACTTAAACATTCATCCAGCATATTTAAAAAATATCAGTACTTGGAAATGAAATGTCTTCTTAATGACTGAAAACGCGATTTCATAACAAATACCACTATTCGCAGGCAGTCAGGATTCACATTTTTCAAATCACAATACAAATCCTGTACAGCTTCTTTTGTCCTGCACAACTATTGAAGGATGGTGTGCTATCCTGGATGAAAAAACGTTATATAAATGTTTCATAGAGATCAGTTTATTGGGAGAGCCATTATCTTCAAAATAGGCAAAAGATTGAATGTTGGCAGAAAAGATCATCATTGTCTTTCAGTCTGGTTAAGTGCACACTCCGAAAGACTCTGTGTAAACCATCAAGAATGAAGATGAGAGGCCATGCAAGCATGTGGATGAGAGGGAATTGTAATTACTCCCACTCCCGGTGCGACTCAAGAAGTACACACTAATAACATGTCTGAATGGAATGTCTGTATCATCATCCGGTAAGCTTTTTAGACTTCACAGATGCGCATCAGAGCGCATACACAGGCACAAGGAAGAACTCAATCCACATCTAGGGCCGTGGAGGCACAATTGATGTGTCCACCCACTTTGAGCAACCCCAGGGCACTTTTACATTACAGTAGCATTATATATATTTTTTTATATTTTACCACCTCCCCAGGGTTCTGAAATAATGTGTGGGGGGCACGCAGACTCACGCAGCCCAGGGGACCGCCACCTCCCTGGGGCTTGAACAAAAATGCAATGGGGGGGACTCCTGCCCTTCCCACACTGCCCCGGGGACCCCCACCTCAGTGGGGCATTGCTAATTATATGCGGGCCCCCCCAAGCCCCGGGAACCGCCACCTCCCCGGGGCATAAATTTAAAAAATTGGTGTGGGGGGGGCTCGTGCCCCCCACACTGCCCCGGGAGCACCACCTTCCCGGGGCACTTAATATTTACATAAGGGGTCAGTTACGGACGCCCGGGTCTCAGGAACTACAACCTTCCCGGTGCTTTGAAAATAAAGGGAGGGGGGCGACGCGGCCCCCCTCCTGGAGCCCTTGATGGTCCTGGGGACCGCCACCCACAGGAAAGGGCTCCTGCAATGTCCCGGGGTGCCCACCCACGGGACATTGCTGTTTGCTATGGCAGGGCGGACGCACAGCTCCCGCCCTGTCATAGCAAAGCAGAATTGCTTTTGGGCAAGGGGAGATACATGTTAGCAGCTCCCTTTGCACGAAAGCAATACCGGCTCCAGCAGAAGGCAGGGAGCCAGAAGGGACCGTGGGGGCATTGGGGCTCCCCCCACGGTCCCCAACGCTAAGGGCCGGCCCTGGGGGATGGGGTCCCCGGGGCCAGAAGTGGCCCAGGAAGGGGGCCACTCGGCCTCCTTCCCATTTAATAATAACAGCAAAAAACGGCATGCCGGCAGTACAATGAGTGAAAGGGGGTGAGAATGAATAGAGAGTGAGAGCTTATAGAGACTATGATAAAAAGTGGCAGGGAGAGAAAGAAAGAGAAAAAGACAAAAAATGGAAAGTGAGAGAGATAGAGGAAAGGAGAGAGAGCACAGAACACCAAGAAAGGAATCACAGAGAAGGAAAGCCAGTCAAGTGTAGACAGGCAAAAGAGGTTGAATACTTAACTTGCTCATCAACCACTCAGGAACACCTAGGAAGAAAATAACAGATGTAGGGAGTCATGTTAACATGCCAAATGGAGCACCACAACTTTCCTCGCTCTACTCTTCACACCTTCACTACCACCAAGCCTATTCTCCAAACACAAGAGAAGAGAGGTGGCTTCACCGGCCTCTCCACCTGCTCTACTATTTTCCAGACTCCGGTCCTTGGTGATTTCAGCTACGGTTGTTTTCCTGTAGCAGTGGAGCTAAGAAAATACGAAAACATTAGAATAGAAGGCACAGGGGCGAAACAGAACAAATAGGAGTGGAATGGAAGAAAAAAGGGGAAAACAAGAAAGATTTTGGATGAGGAGAGTGAGAAATCCAGGATTTGACACAGACAGAAATGCGCTGTTGTTAAGGCAACAACAAAGAAGTAACCGTTTCCAGGTAACAACTTCTGCTTGTACTAGACCAACTTATGCATAACTCAAATTAATTGCATCCAGCGGCATTTTTATATAGGTTTTGTATATTTTTTCTTCTTTGAAAGTCGCTGATTCTGGATGGTAAACGCCGACGCATTTCGGCCTTCTGTTTTATGCCCTCCCCTGGACAGTGCGGGATCAGAGTCACCCAAGCTTTCAGAGAAAATAAATAGATCAGTTAAATACGCAATCAGGTAGGTTTAATGTCAATCAAATATTTTTTGAAAGGACTGGAGAGTGCAATTTGCATATATTACCCTGAAACATGTGCTACATGCTGTTAGGAGCAAATCATATGGTGCACCAATAATGTTTTGTGAATCAATAGAGAACGAGGGATGAATTGTAAAGAAGGAGGCAGGCAGAGTATGAGAAACCCCATAAAAAGGTGGTGATTCTCCAATCACTTTAGGAACCAAAAGCAAATTATGAGTTATAAAGCCAGATCTAGCAAAAGATGCTTTAGCCACATGCTAAAGTGATGGACTTTGTGGTCACACTCTGGGAACCCTGACGGCGTTCGCTGTTGTTCAGAAACATCAAATAGAGCACATCTGTAAATAGATCGACACGTGCAGGGAATTATCGGTGTGATGTTCGTGACTGAAAAACCTAAGGGCCTTATTTATGAAGGCCTTGCGCGGCCGGTGCGCCACTTTTAACATGGGAAAAAGTGACGCACCGGTGGCGCAAGGCCTTCATAAATAAGGCCCTAAGTGTCTCCTCCATGTATAAAAAGAATAGTGCTTATCTATGGCTGAGTATGACAGTAATCGAGATAAATCTTGAAAACCAAGACAGGAAAACTTAAGTGGCTAGTCGACCTAAAAATGCCCATAAGCAGACTCAAAAAGTCAGAGTCAAACTCACAAGGAGTCCTCTTAGGATATTCCTTTCACATGTCTAATGGTTGAAGGACGGGGCTGTCTGTCGAAAGGCTAGCCAGCCATAAAAGAAACACCGACTCGGTATGGATTTATTTATTTATTTATTCAAAGTTTTATATAGCGCGAACAGGATCCTTACAGATATCAGAGCGCTTCACACAGACAGGAAAGGGGCAGTAGGAGTCAACAGAGATAATGGGAACAGTATAATAGTCAATAACATGGTAATAACATGGATAATAAAAACATACATAAAACCAATCCATATACAATCAGGTGAGGAAGTAATATAGGACAGCACAAGTCATTGATCCCACTACAGAGGTGTACAGGTGGGTCAGTAAACCAACGTGTATCATATCTTGGTCGGTAGTAAGAGAGTAGCGTAGTAGTGCCCCCAACAAGTAGAGTATAGTGCCAGGGGATAGGGTGAGCAGTGATACAAAGCAATGCAGAGTCTCTGAACCAACATCTAAAACGATCAGGAGATCTTGGCCAGAAGGATGGTTTTCACCTCTTTCTTGAAGAGTGCAGTGGAGGAGATCAGCCTGGTTTCAGGAGGGAGCGCATTCCAGATCCTGGGTGCCATTCCTGAGAAGGAGCGCTTGTAAGTTTTCACTTTCCGGAATCTACGAGGTTTCAGGAGTAGATTTTTTGTGCTCCTATTGGATCTCGAACCTCCTGATATAGACAGCTTTTGAGCGAGGTAGTTGGGTGCCTTGTGGTGCACGGCCGCGTGTGTCATAACTGCAATTTTTAGCTGTATTCTGGCTTCAAAAGGCAGCCATTTTTCAAAAGGCAGCCATTGGATGAAAAGGGGACCTCCGAATTTAGTATGTGTAAGTGTTTTTTGCTGTTGTATCTATAGAGGCATTTATATAGTGCTTTCCATACCCACTGTGAGGCTTAAAGCACACTGCCAAGTAAACACCACAGTACGCGTATAATACGTATACCACATTGTGGCCTTGAAGTAGTCATGGAAGTACTCCAGTTTATCTCACCCTCTTGGGTACCCTTTAGGTGTGGTATTTAAAGTTGTTGATTGAAGCTTGACCTACTGGGAACAATTGAAAGGTGTCTGGGAGCTTTTTAAGTAAGGTAGAATTGTTGCGTAGGGCTCTGACCTTGAATGAATGACATTAAATGAAAATTATGTTTATAAAGCATGTGATTGCCCGAAGGCATCATTGGCGCTGCCTTTGCTTCAGTCACTGAGAAAGAAATGAGGCTCAGTTATATGAGGAGGGAATGTCAAGGTGAGGGCAAAAACTATTGGCTGAGCAACCACGCTTTTAGAGCATGGGAGTTGCAGAGAGTGTGAGCATGTTGGTACATGTTGGTGCTTATTATATAAACCTTAAGGCCCTGATTACGAGATTCAGCAGTCAAGGGAACCTCTGTATCTCTGGTTGTGGTCCAACTGCCGTGAGCTTGGCGGTCCGAAAACCTTATTATGAGATTGTAAGATTGCTGTTCCGTAGACCTCTGACTCCACCAGCCATCTACAGACCGCTGCGGTCGAGGAAAGCAGCTGCCATAGGGCGATACAGAGGAGCTTCACAGCCATCAGTATTATGAGTTGACTTCTTGACGAGTCAACAGTGGCAGTGGGACCGCCGTCTTAAGTTATTGGAAATGGAGGATAAGGGGTGCATACTCACCCCTTTCCTGTTCTCCCGTCAGGATTCGACCTGGATCCCTTTCTTCAGGTCCCCTCTTCACAGCAGCATCTGCACCCAAAGAAAACTGCCCTACTTGCGGCGATATACAGGTAAGTCCTATTTGTACCACATTCCCATTTGCTTAACTGCTCAAATATGGACCAGACCCAACAATGGTTAGGTGATATTTTTCCACATGTATCATGCATATGTGTACATTAAACACATGTGCAGTCAAAATGTTCACGCAGGTATTTATATATATGGTAAACCATTGACCACCCACACTGCGGGCACCATGGTTAACCCGTAATAAGGTGGTCAGAAGACTGTCAGCACTGCGGTCTTCTAGAAGTCACAGCGGTTAGTCTGCTAAACTCATAATCAGGCCCTAATTTGTCATAGACAGAGGTCGACATTGATGGTGCCTGTACAACTCACACTAGGGACACCATATTGGTCCATGAATGAGTTTCTGGTCCATCTCATGTCACTTTGGATTTAACCCTCTATGGCAAACCATCTAAAAGCATTTTGATCCACTTGACAAAAAGAATGTAAATGATTTTACCGAAGTTGTATTTGAGTGATGTTTTGGGGAAAAGCCAAAGTTAACAGCCATTTTTTAATTCTAGCTGGTTATTTCTTGTAGGAGGTGAGTTAGCCACTTAAAACTCAAGTCAGGCTAGAGCCAGATGCAGGGCTCCGACTCAGCTCAAGGTCCTCTTGGAACCTGCAGCCCAAAATGAACCAAAGTTTCTTGTTATACGGTCTGCTATCATCGCTCTAGCCTTGTACACAAACTTGTAAACAATGGGGCATATGTACATATACATGTTGGAGTGTGGAGCTTCACCAAAATTAGCAGCACCGCTCTCCTACCTTTCCAATAATTTCAGTGCACAAACATTGGAATGTTTATGCTCTGGGCTTCAACCAGCCATTAGAAGCCCAGAGCACTCCATTGTTTTCAATGGAGTGCTCAACATTCCAATGTTCTAATCTAGTTGAAATAAAATTATTTACATTTTTCCTTTTAGTCCACTTCATCCAAATATGAAAGAAGTGTTGCCTCTCTGTCATCTTTATTAGAGATAGCATGCTCACTGACATAAGGAGTCCTGTTGCATCTCAAATGTGCACACAGCTCTATAAAAAGTGGGCACACAGACCCCATATTGCCGCTACCCCCCCAAAAAATAATTGGTCGGAACATTGACTACTAAATGTACGCAGTTATATTACTTTAATAAATGGGTACCTTTTGGGGTACTCTTATACACATATGTGCATAGCTTAAGAAAATATACCATAGACACCACAGAGATTATCTCTGTTGTTTTACAAATCATCAGTGGTTACGTCTTCAGTCCATGTGCAGAATTTGGATTACGCTCTGTCATTTAGTTCCAACCAACAATTTACAGCTTCTAATGCATAGAAACAAAGCGATAGGATGAACATTGTTCAAAGTTACAGGTGAATATAGCTTGAAGGAATAACTACGATGTTTCGCCAAAGTCAAAACAGTAACACAAGACAATACTATTGAAAAAAATGTGGACTGTGCATGCACCTTAGACTTTATGAAAAGCATAGATCTCCACTCATGTTTTAGCACCACAAAATCCCTTTAGTTTTCTGCTCAATTTCAGTGATTGGAAATTGAGCCATCACTTCTGGGCTTTTTTCATGTTTTCATAGATGTAGTGACTGTTTAATATGCATTACTTTCCTTTTGCCTTGAGAGTTAATGTCAGGAGAAATCAATTGACTGTCATAAAACACGCCAGTGGTGATGAAGCATACATTTTGATTAAACTTACATGTATTCTCTTGAACTTACAGACAAGTAATACAATAATTCGAAAAAGATGTATCTACCCTGATGTTCTGATCTATGAAAGTCTATACTGGCAGGACTACTTTGTCTCATAAATGGCGTGCAGATGCAAGTAATAGCTTAGATCTATATTCATTTGTTTAAAAATTGAGTTGACATTTATGTTATAGAATATACAGCCTCATTTTGCTGTTGGAAAAACTCTTCCTATGAAGTAAATTGCATGCAGTTCCACAGCATATTGAAGCATTGGAAAAAGATTGTCATAATCCATTCATTTCTTTAAGAATTAAATGCAGCTGAGAAATGAAGAGATGTCAACTTTGGTACTGTTCTGAGATGAAAGAGCCTAAACATATTGCAAGGCACCCATTTGCAAATCGTCGCAGATGCATCAGAAGCATAGACACGCTTTAAAAAAATATAAACAGGCTTTCTTATCCATTGGGATCCATTTGTTAGCTAATGTATGGTTAATGTGGCTATACATTGCAAGGATCTTCAGAAATGTTCACTTTCTCTGTTCATGTGCTATACAGGGAAGTCTGTTCAGCACTATTACTTACAGAGTAACATCAACAACCATTATCTGTTTGCGGAGGTACATGCTGGAGGGATACAGAAAAATATTTTAAACAAATTCCGGCGGGTGTATCTACAGATTTTTGATGGGAGGAGTAATACTGCTCAAATGACATGTTCTGTAGCTCTGAAGAGCACAACTTACTGGAGAAAGCCTTCATCACGTGACACGCATACAGAGTCGAGACACTCAAAGCATCAAGAAGTAGGAATGTACTATTCAGAAATTTATTCCATTTGTGCTTAATTTTCCGTATTTTTAGGAAAGACTCAAAAATATAATCAGCTTCAGGAAAAAGTTTGGTAGCTTTTCGAGGTTTAATCATGAACGTCTCTTCAACAAAATGTTAGAGGAAGTGACATCACACACCAGTTAACCTTTACTTTCACTCACATATATATGCTTACACATACCAGTGACGGCTCCTCGAGGGAGCGCTGCGGGGCGATGAGGCGGGGGGCTGGGCAGGGGCAGGGTGGGGTCTAGTAAACTGCAGCATATGGCCGTACGGAGTTGAGTAACTAAATACATATATAAAATGAATTACATTGAGCATGCTGCATCGCCGATTTGGTGTTGCAGCGTGCGCAATGTAATTCGGTAATTAATTTATTTAGTCACTCAACTCCGTTCGGCCGTATGCCAGAGTTTACTACCCCCCACCCTGCCCCACCCCGCCACAGCACCCCGCAGCACTCCCTCAAGGAGCCGCCACTGACACATACACACACATTTACACTTACACACACTTGCTCTCACTTGAACACACACTACACCGCAAGCACACACACAAACATACATTTAAAATCATGTTTTACTTACCTCAGCTGCTGTTGAAGGTGATATTCCTGCAAATTGTGATTTATTCCTTATTACACTATTAGTGAATAATGAAACATTATTCACTATTAGAGTACATTAAAAATCACAAAGATAAGTGGAGCTGCCCTTTTGTTCCCAGCACTAATTTGGCCTCCTCTGAGGCCAGGGGTCACAAAGGCAGTGACAGGAGTTGCAACTTGCAAGCCGGGGGTCACAGCTGCGACCCCGGACAATCCGTAAATGATGCCCATTGGTTCAATCCGTTTTCTATGTCTTTCCGAAAACATAGGATAAAATGATTATTAGGGAAACAAAGTAAACGCTATACCATTATGTATCATTGAGCTTTAAAGGCATCATGGGAGTCCTTTTGTATATTCTAAGCCTTGATAAAATTGTTAGTCTAAGAATGCCCTCTCTGCCTCCTAACAGCACTGTGTTGACTCATGGTATTCTTTGGTATACAATTAGAACTAGGTAATAAAAGAGATAGTTTGACCCATCATTTATTCCTTCTGCAATTTAGCAAGAGTAACCATCAAGGGTTATTAGTTATTTATCATGAAACAACAACGTGAGCCACTCAACATATCAAACATAAAGAAGCAATACCAATCTTCATTCCGTATTTCAAATATTATTCTTGGCATATCTACTTGAATGAACATCCATCATTAATAAGCCCTCAATAATATTTGCCAAATAATTGGACAACCTTTGATTATCAATAAAGTCCTTGTCAACATAAGAAGTTGGGGTATCAATTGAGGGTGTGGGTATCCACCTCAAGAAATAACCACAACCTTTGTCAGAGTGAACTCTTAAAGTCCCTAAATTAACCTGGCATGGAGCAGACAGGCATAACTTAGAGGCAATTTATCAAGTATGATGCAGTACCAAACCAGTAATAAAGGCAAAGAAAGATTGAACAGATTTTAATAAACAAAACAACAAAAGTCCAATACGGGAAATCTGAGTGGTGAATTTGTAAATGTTAAATAAGAAAATAACACCAAAAAGCATTAGGTGCCAACTGTGGTCATCTTGTTGTGCCTGACTGGTAAAATAACAAAGGTAAACCGTTTCCTACACCTCTAAAAAACGTTTCACTCTTAAATAAGTGTCCCAAATACAAATGCTTTACTGTATGGGGATTAGCCAGCAATACAATCTAGTTGGAGAAGAAACCGGGGGTGTTCACGGGCCATTGGTGTTTACCAATGTTTTGCCAGGTGCTTAACGTTTGAACTGAACACAATTGGAGTGGCCTCATGTAAGCTACCAATCAATAGGAACAGAAGAGAACCCTGCCTACGTAATTCTACAAATGGCCTTAAAGAGGGTCCTGACTATACATCAAGAGAACAGAAACAACCCATAGATTAATCAAGAAGCCAGAACCACCAAGAATCAATATTTGTTTTAATAATTCATTCTTTATTTTTTTTTAATATATAGATATATATCTCTTTTTCTTATTTCTCAAAGGTTTTATCAAAATTCAGTGCAAATTGTGAAACACAATATTTTTAACATCATTCCATATTATAAAAATACAAAGAATTAACAATATAAATCGTCCCACATACACCGTGCAGTTTCACACTCTACACAACACATTCTTCATTCATCCTCATACAAAAACTCATTCATAACTCATAGTGAGGTCACAAAGTTGTATTAACGCCATTAAGCACATAGACGACGAAAAGGAAAACAGATCATCCAGGAAAGAAAAGGTGGGGGCATAAAACTTTCATAGGATTAACGATGGAAAAATTAATCCTGTTAACCACAAAATTGGCGCCAACGCGCGTTTCGGTGTCTGGACCGAAGGGGGGGTGGGCCACACCTTCGTCAGGGCGATGATGTGACACGGAGGCAACAAAACATCAAGGATGCTCTCGCCGGAGCATAGGGCCGTAGGATATAGTCAGTCCTTAGGGGCACGGACTGGGGAACCGCCCGATGGTTTTTCTAGGGCGGGAGCACCGCTCCATCTGATGTCTGGTAGGGAGAGGATTTGATGCAGATAATCAGTATTAAAATGGTCTCCAGCGCGAAATCCGGTAACTGTACAGACGCGAGAGGGCTACAATAGGCACAGATTAGCATTCATAACACGAAACTGCTGTCAACTAAGTGTCACCAAGGATCCGGGACTGGGGCCTAAGTTTAAGAAACAATCCGTCAAAGAAGTCTGTTCTTTTACTTTTAAAATGTAACAACGGAGTGCTTAGGTCAGTGGTTCCATCGGGAAGGCTCGGGCCGGATATCGGGGTCTCAGGTCAAGAATGGTAGCCTGGTAGCATAAACGAACGATACGTAGATGAGGAATGCCTACGGCAAATGCGCAAGGAATTTCAGCGGACTGCTCATGTAAGCTACCACCTCAAAGCAGTGGACGATCCCACTGGCTCTTGCTTTTCATCATCAGAAGAGCCCATTATTGCAGGAAAGAACAGCCCAAAAATTGCTACCACTATCACATGAAGCTCTGCCAATATTTCCTATAAACACTGTCCACTTTCTTTTCCTGAGTCAAGAGGGCTAGTAGGTCTAGTCTTCTAGGATCTTCCCAGGTCACAGACATCATTCCAGTTCTCTTCTGTTCCTCCACAGCTCCAGAAAGTTTTCTGCAAAGGGTACTTTGTGTCCCAATTTTTTGCCTGGCATCAGCCTGTGGGTGGGGGTGGACTTGTGGCCCTTCCCTAACAAATAGAGTAAAAGCTTCCAAGGTCAATCCTACCTATTTCTGAACACTTCCTATGTGCTCCACTGTATACAATTCCACAGTGCCCCTCGCTGCCTAAATCCAAGATGGTTAAACCCTTCTTTCCTTGTCTTGATCTTCAAATTGATGAAGCTGTTGATTCTAAATTGGCAAGGCAAACAACTGCCATTGCGCTGAATCCCTTAGTGACTACTGAAGACTTACCACCTGATCTCAGAGATACAGTAAACCCTGAAGACTGGGACTTCTCAGGTAAGGATTTTTGCATTATAAAAGGGGTTGAGCCTATTTTAATAACAGTTAAATTGGATGTGTTATACCCTAGAACACTTCAATGCAATTTAATTCCAGAAGCAACAGCTTGAATCTCTTCAGTGGTTGAGTTTATGATCAAGGAAGGTATTCTGAAAGAAATAATGAGGGATCCATGTAACACACCCTTCATCATAGATACCTAATGCACACTAGTAAACACTGTTGAAATTTTACTGCTGCATTTGTTTGTTTAAATCAGCATTGTTTTTCTGTTTACTTTCTCTCTGGTCCACCACAACTTGTGCTGTTTGAGTGGAGAGAGTCTGTGGTCATCGCATTTCCTGTTTGATGGCTTTTCTAGGGATTAACAGTCTAGTTGTTCGCCCCGGTCCTCTACTTAAGATGAGGCCGGCGCTGACGTGCAGCACTTCCTTATAGATTCCTAATGCTGGCTGAAAAATGCTTTTGAAATTTCCCTGCCTCATTTGTTTGCTTTAATCAGCATTGTTTTATACTTATGATGTTCCATTTACTTTCTCACTGGTCCACCGTGACGTGTACCGTTTGAGTGTAGAGAGTCTGTGTTGATCGAATGTCCTGTTAGCCTGCTGGTCTAGGGGTTAAAAGGTAGTTGTTGGCCACAGTCTTCTACTTAAGAAGAGGCCAGTGCTGATGCTCAGCGGATTGGCTGAAGGTGCACAAAAGGAAAGCCCATCTACACACGTCCGCACATTTCCATCGCCAGGACCCCTGCTCCTTTTACATAGGAACATAGACCCTAGGTTAGGATTCTTTATTCTGCACTTCACAAATGTGTTATCACACATCTGGACTGCATTAGTACTGCTTGCATTTTGGTGTTCCCACATCTGTTAAAAGTGTCCGTCACCTGTATGAAAGGTAAATTCCTATGTCCTTCCGAGGGTCTAATGTTTGTACAAGAAGCTTCTGAAGCCTCTAGCAACTCAAAGGTTCCCTCTAATACCAGTGAACCAAGGGTTTAGACAGCAAAGAGAGAGGTTGGGGCTGTTGAAGAAGTTGTCCATTGGCACAGGTGTAGACAGACCCTGATCCTGGTGAAAGGTCGAGTGGTGTGAACTGCAAGGAGCGAGGCAGAGGCAAATGGCCATACAGCAAGGGAGGGGGCGACCAAGCCTGTTAGTTGAACGTATACCCTAAACTGTTGCTGAAGAAGTGAAGAACAGCAAGGCAATCAGTAGTTCAGACGAACAGCCAGCCATAAGGAGAATGAAGGTAGCTCTGATGCCTTGCCGAAGGTATCCAGCGCCTGAGTGGAATTACAACATGGATAGTGACATTCTCAAAGTTCCTTACTCTTGGGATGACAACAGCACAGTGCCAACAGAAACTCTTTGAACTTGAACTGTGCCAGATGATTTACTCTTTAAATCTGAACTGAATTTTGACACTTTCATGAAACTTTGCTTTATGAAATAAGATGAGTCCATAGGGCCAAGGTTAAGGCTTTTATTTTAGAAGAACAAGTACTAGGGCCAGGGACGATTAAGGAAGATTACTCTAGATAGAAAAAAGGGACTTTGTTATTGATTTCATTTTTATATTTTTGCACGGGTAGAATGCTACAGATGATACATTTGTGTGTTGTTATCTTCTACCAAATGGTTTGATTGTGGTGAAGTTATGAGTACCCAAAACCCTAAAAGACGTAGGTTGCCAATAGCAGGAATATTATTTGATAGTGCTAACCGCATGGCTTATAGGGCTACAATCTCCAACATCTTATACCATTTAAGCTTAGTACTGCTGTAGGAGAATTAAAGGATTATGATTTTAAATCACTGAATAGGGATGCTTTCAAAGAATTTGCTTCAAATGAGTATGTTAAGTTGCTTTACACATATATTGACACCAGGGGTGAAACGAATTATTACGTTTGCACTTGATTGCCTGTTTCAGTAGCTAGGGGCATCACATATCACCATATCCCTTTAATGTATGGCATGTATGGCATTTCTTGCAGAATCTTGCTTAGTCTTTTGTATAGAAGGGGTCTCTTTGAGTTTTATTTTACAAATTATGATCTGGTTTTCCCAAAAGTACCCATGTATGAACATTTGAACCCCCATGCAAAAGAGATGGCACTGTTTGGAGCATTCTTATGTCCACACCTGAACTTGATACTGAACATGAAATTTGATCTGCTCAATGAATGAGCTAGATAAGAAATGCATTGAAGAGTTGCAAGATAGGACAAGGACTACTGAGAAAAGTGCAGAAACGTGCCAAGGATGATAGAAAAGATAGGTGGGCATCAGAGGAAATTGAACACAAATTAAATGGAGTCCAGCCTGCTTTGACTTTGGATTGGAAACATCAGGAAAAGTTGAGTGTGTATAGAAGGCAGAATGTGGTGCTTCCTGAATTTAGGTTGGGAGGCAAGTGTGAACATTCATTCAAGTTAGGGAAAAACACAGAGCATATTACAGGAGGAAAGGATCCTGGTATTCCCAGAGTTATGTTTGTGGTTCAAATGCATATTGTTCCTTACCTAGAAGTTATTTTGGTACTTGTTATATAGCTGTGGTTTTCCTAAAGGTTTATCATGTAGAAAAGTTAGACACTCCAGTAGGAAATTTTACTTGCCAGGTTAAGGCAGAGTAGTAGTACACTAGAAATAGTAGGGGTTATTTTTGAGGCAATGATCCAATCGGTTGGTGCTGGTCTGACCTGAAGATTATAACACTTTCTACAATACTCAATGGGTTAGCAGCTAGTGTAGCTAATTCATTGTTAGCTATTGATACTGAAATTATTGCTATTAGGTGTATGGTATTGCAGAATTCTCTTCTCACTCACAAAAAAGCAGTTGGGAAAGGAATTTCAGCTGTAGTTAGTTAGTTTAGCAATCTATGCGATGTAATTTTAGGTGCTAGTTTGAGGCCTATCATAATCGTTCCTGTTTGCCTGATTTGTTTGTTTGCTATGTTTAAAGGATTCAAGTGCATGAGATCAAGAAAAAAGGTGAAGGTGATCGATGAGAGAGGAATAAAGAGGAAGAGAGATTATGTAGAGTTAGAGGGGAGTCAATGTATGTTCTATGTTGAGATAAAAGTGTTGAAGAACTCTAGACAAAAGATGTTAAAGACCTTTAATTTTTTATGGAGGTCTCATTGGAAACATTCATATTTTGTGATGGCTATCCTAGTCATCATAGGGGTAATTGGAGCAGTGTAATTTAGACTCCACCCTTCATATATACTCCACCCATATATCACAGCAGATAATTCATATATTCAAGCTGTGCCTTAACTCAATTACTTGTGTGTTTCACATTTATGTATATTATATCTATTGCTGCTGTGCACACTTAGATGTCATACTGTAGTGGAGTGGAGTGATTCATTAACACATGTATTTACATTTATTGCATATTCACAACAATCATGGTGGCATCTTCCTTTTCTATTGTTAATAATATTATAATGTGCTTCCATTTTGATTCTCAAGTTGACTTTTGGCTTTAGCAAAATGCCACATATTTTGATACTGTCAATCAATCAATCAAGCAATCAATCAATCAATCACTCAGGGGTTTCTAAAGCGCAAGCTACTCACCTGGAAAGGGCCTCAAGGTGCTGAGGGTGCGGGGGGGGCAAGGGGAATACTGCAGTGTCCGGAGGTTCACTGGCATCCATCAAAGAGCCTGGTCTTGAGGTCCTTTGGGAGCTTAAGGAGCGATGCAGTCTGTCGGAGGTAAAGAGAGAGGGAGTTCCGTGCCTTGGCCGCTAGGAGGGAGAAGGAGCGCCCTCCTAATCTTCTTTTCTTGATCCGAGGTACAGTTGCGACGGAAAGCTAGTTTCTACATCGCACACTCTCTCTAGGTATTTTGTATTCCATACTTTATAATATCTCAATTTAGATTCTGTGAGCATCTCAATCATTATCTCATATTGATAATGTTGACAAAATCTTTGAGCAGATTTAAAGATTGTAAGAAACTGCTACTCTGGACAAATAAACCTCCTTTCGTGGGTACCAATTCCCTCTGTCGTTATTGTAGACTTGTATTGATTTATTAAAATAAAATGCAGATTTTCCACAGTTTTAGTCGGTAGAAAATCATGATTTTATTAAAATACATGGAAGCTAATATTATGCAATATTCCTGTATTGCTTTCTCACACTATTATGCAAAATTCCTTTATTGCTTTCTCACACAGCAGCAACAACACGCTTAGAATTAGAACAATAGCAACAGTCTAGAACACTGAACATGCATAATATTCAAACTCAGGCAGCCATCTTCCTTCTTTTGGCAGCTGTAAATTTAAGCAAAAGTCTTTTTTCTCTTGAACTTTAACCATCAAACTGTAGATACATATAACTCTATCCTTGTTCCTCTTTTCTTCAATGCACAAATCGATTCTGTCCTAGACCAAATAGAAAACAAAATATTAAAAGGGTAGGGCTTAAAGACACGGGGGGATAATATTAGCCTCTGTGCCTTTTTAATAAAATCATGATTTTTTACCCACTAAAACTGTGGAAAATCTGCATTTTATGGCAAAAGGCCCGGAGGCTAATATAATGCACGTTCAAAGTTAATCTAAAACACTCTTCACAACATTTTCCACAGGTTTAAAGTAGAATTTTTTAAACGTAGAATCAGAAGACCAGTCAGCCGCCTTCAAAATTGCACTTTAACTAGAGCCCCTCATAAAAGCCTTGCTCACCATAGCTCCCCTTACAGAATGTGCACCAAAAAGCTCAGTGTCAATCCCTGACTTCTTCATAATTTCCTTAACCCATCTAGCTAAAGTAGGTGCTGAAACCGCCCTAAAAGGTTTCCTATAAGATATGAGAAGCTGTGTACATCCAACCACTCTTAATCCCATTGTTCTTTTCTCGTATTCTTCCAAACAACGAACCACACATAAATTATCATGCCCCTCCATAACCGGGTAAAAAATCATCCTGGACATGGTCTTAGTTCTCTTCCTCAACTCGAAACACACTCCTTCAGGCTGAAAAATACCTAGAGGATACCTCCAACGCACTAATATCTGAAACCCTTCTAAAAGATACTAAACACAACAGTACCGCTAACTTCCATGACAAACTTTTCAAACTCAATCCACAATTAGATCCCCAACCATCTAATTCTCTCAATACCTCCGAAACATCCCATGGAAAATAATACTTTGCCTTTGGGGGCAATTCTAAACGTATACTCTTAAGTGCCTGTTTAACAAAAACGTGTTGACCAATTGGCACCCCTTCCACCAGTGCATGTCCAGCTGAAATAGCTGACCTCCTTAAATTGACCGAATTATAAACCATCCCATTAGAAAATAAACATGATAAATAATTCACAACCTCAACAACATCGGCTGATATGGGATCCAAATGCCTTTCAATACACCAATCACATCACTTTCGCCATGCCGATTTATAGACCTTTGTTGTTCCTGGAGCCCATGAACCATTGATAAGTTCAGAAGCCTCTGCTGATAGGCCAGTCACTTGCCAAATTTTCCTGAAATCATGCACACCAAAAGTCTTAGTTGCCCCGACATCACAAGATTGTGAACATTCCCCTGAACATCCAATAACACCTCCGGAAAATTCAGAATCAACAGAGGATCCTCTTTCAACATGCTCATCAAATCTGGAAACCAAACCTGTGCTTGCCAGAATGGTACTATTAACACTAGTTCCACTAGCGACCTATGACCCTGCTCGCAGGCAGGTCGCTCCCCACGCTGCTGCACGGCTCTGCCTGCATTGCTTTTGCCTAATCTTCTATTTTTCCCCTGTGCCTAACTTCCTTTCTTGCCCAGACTTGTTTTTATTCCCCTGTGACTGTACTTGCTTTCTTGCCCAGACTTGTTTTTATTCTCTTGTGCCTGTACTTGCTTTCTTGCCCAGACTTGTTTTTATTCCCCTGTGCCTAACTTGCTTTCTTGCCCAGACTTGTTTTTATTCCTCTGTGCCTTTACTTGCTTTCTTGCCCATACTTGTTTTTATTCCCCTGTGCCTGTCCTTGCTTGTTTTCTTGCCTAAACTTGTTTTTCCTTCCTGTGCCCAGTTCTCCCGCAGCCCCCGCCCGTTTTTCCCACCGCTGCGTCACTGCGGCCCCGCCCACCTGCAATCCCATTCGCCGCCCCGCCTCCCAGCAGCTCCTCCCTCCCACATCCCCTCATATGGAAGCCGCTATGCGCCGCTGGCGCACCTAAGGCAAGCCGGTCTGTGCCCGTCCGTGACTGGACCGCGCCCAGCACCAGGACCCCTGGACACCACGAACGCCACAACGCCCGACACCGCTACGATGCCAGAACCCTCCACGCACTCAACACCGGACGATCACACACCTGCTTCCTGGCCGCCCCGAAGCGCACCTGCCAGAACTGCAGCTTCACAAGCATCCGCCCCACCATGCTGCCGACCAGGAAAGAACCCAACCACCTCAGATGCATCCTTCTCAACACCTGCTACACCCGAAAACATGCCGTTGAACTCTAGGACCTACTGGACTCAACCTCCCCAGACGTCGCCTTCCTGACGGAGACCTGGCTGAACCCTGCCTTGGCACCCGACATAGCCATAGCCGTCCTGGAAGGCTACAAGATCGCCCGCAAGGACCACACCAATAGAGAAGGAGGAGGAATCGCCATCGTCCACAGGAACACTCTCAGAGTGTCGACCAACACGGACGAAACCCTCAGCACCGCCAAACACCTGCACTTCCAGATCCACACCGACCCCAACACCACCCTCAGAGGAGCCCTCATCTACAGACTGCCCGGACCCTGACCACAGTTCAGTGACTCCATCGCCGTCTTCGTCAGCACACACGCCCTCGCCTCCACGACTACATCCTCCTTTGGGACCTGAACTTCCACCTTGAGAACAATGACGACACCAACTCCACCACCCTGATCGACAACCTAGCCAACCTCGGACTCAGACAACTCGTCACAACACCCACCCATTCTGCCAGTCACGCGCTTGACCCCATCTTCTCTGCAAGCCCTCACGTCTCCTTCAACCATACCACAGAACTCCACTGCACCGACCACCGCTGCATCCACTTCACCTTCAAGAAACCCACCACGCACCGCCGCACCCAACAGATGCCTCACCGCTGCTGGAGCAAAGTCACCAAAGACCAGCTAACCACCACCTTCGCCCAGAGCCCACCCACTGACCATACCGACCCCAACACCGCCACCCACAACCTCAGACAGTGGATCAACGACTGCGCCAATACCCTCGCACCCGATCAAGAAACCCTCCAACAATCATACCAACAAGAAAGCCAGCTGGTTCACTGAAGACCTCCGGGTCTCCAAGCAAACCTGCCGAAAGCTGGAGAAGATCTGGCTCCGTGAACGAACACCGGACAGCCACGCCGTCCACAAGAATGCCACCCGCAGACACCATCACCTCATCAGATCCTCAAAAAGGTCCTCCTTCAAAGACCACCTAGACAACAATGCACACAACAGCAAAGAGCTCTTCAACATCGTGAAGGAACTCTCCAACCCCAGCTGCAACACCAACGACGTCCCACCCTCGCAAGATCTGTACGACTCACTGGACACCTTCTTCCACCACAAGATCACAGACATCCACAACACTTTCAACACCACGACCGCCACGACAACCACTGACACCTCCACCACCATGACCACCATCCGCACCAACTGCCTGCTCTACTGGACCAACATCAACGACGATGACACCATCAAGATCATGAACACCATCCACTCCGGATCTCTGTCAGATCCATGCCCACACCAAATCTTCAACAAAGCCAGCACATCCATCGCACCCCATCTCTGGAAAATCATCAACACCTCCTTCGAGACAGCAACCTTCCCGGAGAGCTGGAAGCACGCCGAGATCAGCGCCTTACTCAAGAAACCCAAAGCAGACCCCAAGGACCTCAAGAACTTCCGGCCCATATCCCTGCTCGCGTTCCCGGCATAGGTCATCGAAAAAACCGTCAACGAACAACTGACCCGCTACCTCGAGGAGAACAACATCCTGGACCTTTCCCAGTCTTGGTTCCGCAGCAACCACAGCACCGAGACTGCCCCCATCGCCGCCACTGATGACATCAAGTCCCTGCTGGACAACGGAGAAACGGCGGCCCTAATCCTCCTGGACCTGTCAGCCACTTCGACACAGTCTGTCACCACACAGTACGAACACGCTTCCACAACGCTGGGATCAAAGAGAAGGCCCTGGACTGGACCACCTCCTTCCTCTCTGGCAGAAAACAGAGCATCCGCCTTCCCCCCTTCTGCTCCGAAGCCACTGAGATCCTCTGCGGCGTACCCCAGGGCTCATCCCTCAGCCCAACTCTGTTAAACATCTACATGGCACCGCTCGCCCAAGTCGCCCGTTGGCACGACCTCAACATCCTCTCCTACGCCTATGACACCCAGCTGATACTCTCCCTCACCAAGGACCCCACATCGCCAAAACCAACCTTCACAAAGGAATGAAGGCCGTTGCTGAATGGATGAGGAATAGCCGACTGAAGCTGAACTCGGACAATACGGAGGTCCTCATCCTCCGATCCAACCCTTCGGTCTGGAATGACTCCTGGTGGCCGACCACACTGGGAACCGCTCCAACACCCACCGACCACGCACGCAGCCTAGGGGTCATCATCGACTCCACCCTCTCCATGACTAAACAGGTCAACGCCGTCTTCTCCTCCTGCTTCAACACCCTCCACATCCCCACTGAAACGAGAAGAACAGTCACCCAGGCCCTTGTCAGCAGCAGGTTGGACTATGGAAACGCCCTCTACATAGGAGCCTTGGCCAAACTCCTGAGATGGCTCCAACGCATCCAGAATGCCTCTGCACGCCTGATCCTCGACATCCCTCGCTGCAGCCACATCACACCCCACCTGAGAGACCTGCACTGGCTCCCGGTCAACAAGAGGATAACCTTCAAGCTCCTCACCCACTCACACAAGGCACTCCACAACACCGGACCAACGTACCTCAACAGATGATTTAGCTTCTACACACCCACCCGCCAGCACCGCTAAGCCGACCACGCCCTCGCTACAGTCCCCCGCTTCCGAAGAGCGACCTCAGGTGGCAGATCGTTCTCCCACCTCGCCGCCAAGACCTGGAACACCTTCCCCATCCACCTACGGCAGACCTGCTGACCTGCTGACCTTCAGAAAACTCCTCAAGACCTGGCTTTTCGACCAGTAGCAGCATTCCCCACCCCAGCGCATTGAGACCCTCACGGGTGAGCAGTGCGGTTTACAAATGATATGATTGATTGATTGATTGATTCTGACCTCTCTTTTCTCCCCTTTATCAACACCCTCTGAGTCATAGAGAACGGGGGAAAGGCATACATCCTCCCTAAATTCCAATCCTGCATGAAAGCATCTATCCCTTTCGCCTACGGATCTGGGCTCCAACTGAAAAACTCATTCAACTGTGTATTCAATCTGTCCGCAAACAAATCCACTTGAAGCGGACCCCATTTCTCTTGTAACTTCAGAAACACATCACTGTTTAACTTCCAGTTGCTCACATCCATCAAATTCCTTGAACTGCAGTCTGCCTCCACATTGCTCTTCCCTGGAATATACTGTGCTTGCACCATAATCTGTCTGTCCATGCAAAACCTCCAGAACTACTTCGCCAACTCTGCTAGACCCCTTGAACGAGGACCCCTCAATTTGTTGACATAACGAACCACAAATATGCTGTCCATATTCAGTAGAACACAACATTTCGCCTGATCTTTTACGAAACGCCTGATCGCAAATGAACACGCCAAAAGCTTTAGACATTTTATATGCATTTCCTTCTCCTCCAAAGACCAAAGACTCCCTGTTGTCACGGCGCCACATCTCGCTCCCCAACCTAATAGGCTCGCATCTGACTTTATCACCATTTCTGGGCTCTCTCCAAAAATCGCTCTCACATTCCAAGCCCCCAAATTCATCAACCACCATTGCAACTCCTCCTGAGTCTCTTTGTTTATTCTTACCTTTTAAGAATACCCTGCTCCCATTCTCAAATGATACGCTTTCAATCTCTGCAATGCTCTGTAATGGAGAGGAGCCAGAAAGATTGCCTGTATTGAAGCTGACAACAGACCCATCAAACTTGCAAGCTGCCTCACAGTTATCCAATCCGCTTCCTTCACTCTCTTTACTTCCTTGCAAATCTTCCTCACCTTGTCCATAGGCAACCTCAACACACATTCCAAGCTCAAGATCTGAAAACCTAAGAATTGAATCTCCTGAGCAGGAATGACACTCGATTTCTGCTGGTTCACCACAAAGCCCAGATCCTCTAATACTTTTATAGCAAACTCCGTCTGTTCCTGTGCCAAAGATTTCTTCTCTGCCATAATCAAAATGTTGTCCAGATATACTATTAACCGAATGCCACTCGACCTCAAGCAAGCTACAATAGGTCTCATCACCTTTGTAAAACACCATGGAGCTGAAGTTAGGCCAAAAGGAAGACTCCTTATTCTCCATCTCCTACTCCTCCACCTGAATTAGAGTAAATCCCTCTGTTCTTCGCATACCGGTACTGAAAGATAAGCATCTTTCAGATTCAACCTTGTCATCCAATCTCCTTTCCTCAACACATCTCTTAACAGATGAATTCCCTCCATCTTGAAATGATTGTAACAAACCAAATCGTTTAGCTCTCTCAAAATTATAACTGGTCTCATCTTCTTGTCCTTTTTTTCCACGAGAAAAATATTGCTTACGAAACAACCTTTGACTTTTCTTGCAAACTCTATTGCACCCTTCTCTTCCAGAGCTTTTACATCTTGAGTCACCTACTCCTCTAGTTCCCTTGCAAACCAAAACATGCTCGGACACCTTTCTTGAATTGGAAACTCTTTGAAATCTTTATGATAACCCGTTACCATGTGCAAAACCCAAAGATGTTGAGTTATCTCTTTCCACCTCAAAATAAAATGGGCTCGCCTGCCGCCCAATTTTACATGGGTAGAAAAAGGGTCTTGGGTTTGTCTTACCTGAACCTCTTCCTCTTCTATCAGATCGCATTCCTCGTGATCTCGACCTCTGTCTTTGAGGGAAAAAAACTCCCTGTTCTGATCTTAAATTAAATACGTATCTATAGTTGTAGGACCTGAAACCTCTGGTAAAAGAACCTCAGGTAATTCCTTGACCTCAGCCGGGGAAACAACCCCGTATTCTCCTGGCTGACCCAAAAACCTTTCTTACATCCTTTTGTGCTTTTTGAAGGGAAATAAAGCTACTCACATAGTTACCTAAATCTCTCAATAATTCATCACCAAAGAGCATTCACTCGCTCCTTTCTCCAAATTATTTTGAAGCCATATCCGCTAATTTGGGATCTATTTTTATCAGTATACTTTTCCTCCTGTCATACACAAAGCCATATATGTATTTCCCAAAAGGCAGATTGCTCTTTGCACCCATTGGCGCATTTCTAAAACATCCACATTCGTGTTACTCGAATGTGCCTCATCACACATGTCAAACTTTTTAGTGAGTGGACCGAGAATGTCACATAGCCTGTCCTGACATCCTTTGAGGCCTTTATTGAGACCTCTCCTCGGGTCGCGACCAGATTTATTGAAAACCGGCATCATTGTCTGATCCAGCTCAGTTGTGAAAGCGACCTTGTTACCAAAACTAGGCCTTGGACACTCAGACCCAAGGCACGTTCTTACATCTTTAGGGATTTCTCTGCGAATCCAATAAGAAATGTATTTTGCAACATGATCAGCAGGCATCCACTGGGGGGGGGATAAAGGATGCTGAATCAAGGTAGGGTCGAACATTTCTTCCCCCCGAGGATCTAAAAGTTCTTTTGATTCTATTTTCACCTTTTTTTCCTGGAATTTCTTTTTCTTACTAACAATTTCATCCTCTTCTGTCTCATCAAAACTTGATGAACAAGTGATTTCCACATCCCCACTTGTGGATGATGAGTCACACACCACCACACTGTGGTTCCTTTTCTTCCCCTTAATAGCGAATCCTTTGGCCTTTATAGCCTTACTTTCCTCATGAACCTTACGTTCATTCCCTTTTTCATTATGTTTTGGTTCAATATTTTTCCTCTTCTGCGTCTTTTTTACGCATCCTTGTTTTGAACCACTTGTCACTACCTCCACTTCCTCTGTGGACCAGAAAACATCCTCCTCACGAGGATCATCCCTCTTTCTTTTCTCTAGAGTTTTTTCCACTGTACTGTCTATCTTTTTGTCAATTGACAAAGCCAATTCTCCGAACATCTTGCCCATGTACTGCTTGAATTTATCATCCAAGCCTGATCCCTCATTCTGATCCATTCTAATTATTTTTTCAAAATAATCCTTATTTTCCTACTTAATAATCACTTTCCCTTTTTAAATATGTTATTAATAAATGTATTACTACACAGCTTCCCCCACTTGGAGGAAGACTCCCTGGAGCACAGCACAAAAATTGACTGAAGAGTCTACAACATCATGTATTGTTCATCAAAAGTTCAATCCACACGTTTGAGAAATTCCTCATGCTTTTAATTCATATCCATTGATATCATGAACAGTTCATCAATGCTCACAGGAGCTCAAACGTCATCAAAAAATGAAATGTCATCCAATCATAAATCCTCCCAATGCATTTCGGGCAGATGACACGCCCTTCCTCAGGGGACAGCTCTACAAACGTAAAAGAAAACAGCCTAATGTCACAGCGATGTATATGTGTTTCACTACATTACAACTGACAAAAATTCTATGCTGTAGGCCACAAGATTGGTAAGTGAAACCCGTTTATCATGCGCAACACATGACCCAATGTAAAACATATAAAAGAGAAACGCTGCTCACAAAGGTGTGGATAAAATTGAAGATATAAAGTGCATGTGAAAAACCTAAACGTGTTGAATGAAAATTGATCAAATAGTCTTAGACTCGACTACACCCAAATGTGAAAAGAATCAAAAAACGTGCTGCAGAGTCTCCAACAGCCAAAGAGTAAATAGCTGATGTATCCGATACTCACGGAATGATTACATCCGTAACGCGTTGTGGTTGAAATCTGCAAAAATGTATAACGTCACATTAGAACCACACGCGGTAAACCAGAAACAGTGTGAAAGCGATTCTATAAGTCCTCGGTAGAGGTACTCACAGTTAATAACGTAGGTGGATTCCCTCGGTAAACCGCTAACTTGAAACCTCCAACACGCAAAGATCCCAGTGTGTTTAATGTTGAAGTGGGTTAATATCGAAGTGATGTGTGTGAGAATAATAGAAAAAGGACTGTGCTCAATGTTAGGCGGGCGCCATCTTTGAACGGTGTAAAAAATCAAAGACTCATAAAACACAACATGGATGTGCAAAAACAACTCATTATGCATGATATAAGGAAAGATCAACGAATCCTGGAGTCACCTCATTAGTTAAAAGTGAAAAATTAAATACAAAGAAATGAAATGTTATGATGTGATGAAGCAGCAAATAAATAATATACACAGACTGTAAACACACAAATCAACAGTTAATGGCCAACGGATGTAAGGTTCAAAGGTAACACAAAAATTCCATTCTCTCATTTAATCCGTGTGGCGTCATCGTCGCCATGAAGCGGATCCAGAAGTTCTCTCTTTTCAACAAGGTGTTTTTGTTGTTATGTGTGGGTGTGATTTGTTCCAATATGAGATATTTCAGTTGGGCAACTGTGTGTTTTTGTTCTAAGAAATTCTTAGTCAATTAATAAATGTATCACATACCTTTAATCTCTCAAGCACTACTAAACCTCTCTCTCAAAATTCACTCCGATCTAAACGGCTGATCGCCGTACTGTTATCAACCTGTCATAACATATCCCTAAATATGGATGACCCTTTGTCCTTTTTTAACCATCTAACTTTCCCAATCTTTCAAAATGGCCACCTTACGCAACGTCATACAGACGGCGGCCTGCACCAGACTTAACACACAAAAAACTAATTCCTCTCGAGCCGGGCGCATTCCCCGTAACTCTTCCCCGGCTCACGAATAACAAAACCTGCTCCTTATGTTTACGTTCACCCTTGTTCGCGCACAGCTTGTGAATTCCTCAAAGCTTCATTCAAAGCGCCTTCACGCGCCAAATCAACGCTCCCTCACGCAACTAAAGAATCGATATGCTCGCGCTCAACGGTAATTTCATTCAATTTTTAAAACCAAATTCATCTAAATACTAAAACCCACGAAGAACTCTCTCCATCGTGTTTACCCTTAAAATAAACACAATCTATTCTCTTTACAATTTAATCCTAAAAGGTCAAATATAGAAATAACCAACTAAACATAAACTTTTTTCCCTAATTATTAAATACATAGATATTAACAATGTTTCTAAATAGATAGAAATTACCACAATTAATCAATTTCTTTAACTTGAAAATCTAATGAATTACTCTCTCTTAATCATACTTTTAAAAGCACGAATCCAAACTGTACTTATTTATTGTGTGAGCAGCAACAAAAGAAAGAAGATGGCTGCCTACGTTTGGATATTATGCATGTTCATGGTTATAGACTGTGGCTATTGTTCTAATTCTAAGCTTGTTGTTGCTTCTGTGTGAGAAAGCAATAAAGGAATATTGCATAATATTGGCCTCCGGGCTTTTTGCAATAAAATTGACTTATGAATGCTAGCTGTCCCTAAACACTTCAAGTCAACTACCAAAGGTCCTCCCGACCAGTGGGGAGTCTCTTTAATGGCCACACCAAGAGATTGAGGATCAGAGACCCCTGCTCCATTCTTTTCTTCTCCTTTACCTCCTGGTGACTGATGTTGTCCTGCAGGTCTCTTGGATAGTCTTCTGACTCAGTTACTCAGCCACCACAGCTGGATGGCTCCTGGGTGTTGTACCACTAGAGGAGATGCTTAGAAGGAACACAATTGTAGAATGTGGGCGCATGAATGAATTATAGTGCCTATTTTAAGTATAGAACATATTGCATGCTGATGCATGTAGGGTTTTACTTCACAAAATGTATTGGACAGCCTGGCCTTTGTCTTGGATGATTCTTTACCAAATCGAAAAGAAAGTAGGCGAATAGAAATAACTCCTTGACCACCATTGAATAACTGTCAAAGTGGAGATGTCACTTAGAGAGGTCTTTCATCAAGATGATTAAGCCAACCTTGCGGAGTAGTATTTCATAGTGTCATGCATTTTCCCTAAGGATTGTGGTTGTATGTGCTCTGATTCCTTACTTGCAGAATCAGTAACATTAGAGATTGCCTAAACTCTTGATCCGCCTCTGTACATTAATTATTTCATTGCTCTGGATGCCATTTCCAGCAAAGGAAATTAGTTGTTACTTGAAAAGAATTCTATAATTGTATTAGCATTAAATGTTGCGTAAACTACCTAAAAAATAAAGCGTGTTCCAATTAATAACTCCATCGTTGAATGTAATGAATGAATATAATGTGGTATAATAGAATCCTTCACGCTACACTAAAGTAACACATTGCATCCATTTTAATTGAAAAGGGTTATAAAAAGCAATGTTCAAATTATTTTTTTAAAGGCTTGCAGAAGATTGAGTCTTTGCTTGAGCTAAGAAGCCATTTGTTTTCAATATGCTCTTGTTGAACCATACAGGATTTACGCCCTCAGAATGTGTCTCTGTTATATCACAGCCCTGCATACTAACGTCCTCGTAATTCTGCTTGCAAACCCACATGAGCGATTTTTAAAAAAATCATCTGTAGCTGAAGACTAGCATTACTTTGTATATTCGTGCAAGAAAAAAAGCATGCAAAACAAGAAGTAATGATACGACATATTTTAAGAAACGTTTTGTTCACACACTGTGATTTTTAATCCCGCACATTGAAGCTGGTAATTTAAAAGTTTAATATTTGAATACCATACACAGAACATATGTCTTTGAAGGGTGTGCTGCTAATGGCGGCACAATTGCATGACGTGGCGTTATGGCATAATTTCGGGAATGTCCAGTAACAAGTGTAATACACAATTCTCAAAATTCCGCAAAGTAGATCAGCTAAATGTACATTTTGCAGGGCCTAATTTCTGTTTACCCTGTGGAGATTTGTGCACCGGAAGTAGTCTTTTTTTTTAATTCGAAGGATTTTATTAAAAGATTGTTGTATATGCAAATAGCTCTAGTGATCCATTTTGCTCTTTGATCTGACAGCAATATCCTCAATTTCGACAATGGCATAAAATATGCATGTTACACTTCTGATAACCTTTACAAACATACAAAGAGACAGCTTTTGCTCCCAGGACATGAGGTTGCGGCCCCCAGGCAGTTATTTGTTTAACACTGCTTCTTTGCACTGTTCTTGTTTTTAACTAGGAAGAGGTCAAGTCTCTAATAAAATGTATCTTTTTTGTCCTCTATCCCTTTTTAACTCACCACTATTATAATTTTTGCACTGCACATGATCCCATCAGATCAATCTCATACTGTCAGAGTGTGATTGTGGGTAAATACTCAGCTCCGGTTTGGGGTAAGATAGTGGTCTCAATGATCAAGAGACATATTGCCCCGGTTGGATGACCAAATGATAAAATTGATCATCACAAGACTTTGATGAGAATCCTAGGAACACCTTTTGGGTTTCAAACAATCACCTGTGGCTGTGTGTTTTGAATTGATGTCCTACTTTGTAAATTTGCTCAGTGCTTGATCATCAAAGTATCTTGTTAGACACCATTGATTACTGATGGAGGCTCTCTGATACCTCCTTTTCTAGACCCCTAGGTTTCTTTGTTGTTCATGAGGTTGCGGGGCCTTGGAACCCCCCAGCCAATTACCAGGGTCACTTGGTGTGCCCCGAAAGTGAGGGAACTGTACGCCATTCCACTGCTTGGGGATGTCCTCCTCTGAGTCAGCAGGAGACCAAAGTGAATCATGGGATAGCTTGGCTAAACATCCGTGGAAATCAGAGGTCGTGGGTAAATCCCCAAAACATTAAGTTATAGTACTAGCCCATTGCACTTGCAGGGAGCAGGTTACCGAGGGTGGTCTTCCTAAGTGGTGCCCTCAAGTGTTTTTTTTTTTTTGTATTTTGTGAGTTTGTGAATTGCTGACCTAGCTCTGAACACTAGCAGATATTGATCGTTTTGTTTTTAGCAGGAGGAGGAACTTCTAAAACCAGTTGTGTATCATTCTATAGAATCCCATGTGAGTCTTGGGTATATTTAGGATCATTGCTTAATGGACTACATAAAATGCAACCCAATATACAATAAAAAAGACAAGTTAGAAATGATACCTAATGACTGCATTACAAATATGGTGCACTGTCCTGTCTGCTCCGTCACACAACGAACCCTTAAGTGTGTGTGCTTGGTGCATGCCAAGATAGTGCATCATATTACAGCAAATCCGCTCATCCTAGTGAAGGCATGAACGAACTCTTGAACTCAGAACAGCATATTGGTCACATAGTTAGTGATATCATTCCAATAGAATCAGGTGAATCCTAAAAAGTCTTTCTTTGAGTCTGAGTGGTGGGTAACTCACACTAAAACACAGACTTAATCTAGGCATTTGACATATGGATTTTCCTGTTACATACTTGTTGTTAAAGGTAGGCTACGGTGCATTGCCTCTCCTGGCACTTTCTTGCTTGGATGGTCAGTTTTTCCCACTGTATACTGACTGGTGGACCTGACCCTCTCTGCAGGGTCACCTCCAAACGTTTTGCTTTACCCTCCGCTTTTATGTTGAATTCGTTTTCAATCAATGAATCAGTGGATTTGTAGAAAGCTTCTTGCCACTCGTGAGGGTATCCAGGCACTGGCTGAGTCCAGTCGAATAGTCAAATAGTCAGGGCTTCAAGGCCTTTTGGAACTCTGGAAGAGATGGGTGGGTCCGTAGATGAAAGGGTAGCTCTTCGCCTCTAGGTAGTAGAAGGAGCAACCTCCGCATCTGCTACGTGGGATGCGGGGGTGAGGCAGAGAGAACGGGAAGTGGAGCAGAGGTATCTGGTGGGCTGATGGAAGCTCAGGCTGTGGTTCAGGCAGGCTAGTCTGCAGTTGTGTAGTGCCTTGTTTGCCTGGGTCAAGAGTTTGGACTGGCATCTTTTGTGTACAGTGAGCCAGTGAAGTTTCCAGATGTAGGGGTGATGGGGGCTCATCTAGGGAAATCAAGGATGAATCTGGCCTCGGCATTCTTTATGGTCTGCAGTATTCGGAGGAGGTGAACTCCAAGCCCTGTGTAGAGAGCCTTTCCATAGTCCAGTCGACTGGAGATGAGGACCTGGATGATGGTGCATCTTGAGCTTTGTGGTAGCCATTTGAATATCTTATCAAGCATGCAGAAGATGAAGATGCAGGAGGAGGAGACGGAGTTCACCTGAATCATTGTGGTTAGCTTGTTGTTCATAATGATGGCTAGGCCCCTAATGTGGTCAGTGGTGGTAGGAATAAGTCAGAGTTCTGAGGGCCGCCAGGATGCGTCTCATGTGGAGCTTTTGTTTCCGACAATTAGCACCTCTGTCTTATCAATGCTCCGCTTCAAACAGTTCTCTTTAATCCAGCTGTCAACATCTGTCAAGCAGTTGTGGAAGTTAGTCTTCGTGGTGGTGTCTTCAGGGAGGGAGAGGATGAGTTGTGTGTTGTTGGCATAGGATTTGATGTTGAGTCTGTGGGTTTTGGTGATGCTGGCCAGAGGTGCCATATAAGTATTGAAGAGGGTGGGGCTGATCAAAGATCCTTCGAGTACTCCACAGATGATGTTTTGGGCACCTAACCTGACATTTGCCTGTGGCCTCCAGTCCATGCTTGTTCCAGCCTGATCCAGTTGCCACTGTTTGATTCAGTGAAACTACAGCTACCCAAGTTGTTCTGCTCACGATTCTTCCCAACTACAGAAGCCCCGGCCACTCCAGGACCTACTTAATTCAGGCCGCAACACGACCGCACTAGTGGACACCTAGCCTGCCACTCACATGTGGCCTCCAGTTCCATTCTCTGCGCCCTCTCTGTATGCAACTGAGCCAGCCCCGCAGTCATGGCCTCCCGTTCCTTCTTGTTCCAGCCTGATCCTGATCCAATAGTTGCCATTCGACCAAGTGAAGCCGTTGCTCCCAGGTTTCTAATCCGGGTTTACTGCTCACTGCTCTTCCCATCTACAGAAGCCCGCCCACCCCAGGACTCACTTAATGTGAGGTGTGCTTAGGGAGTGCACCACTGGTGTGCCAATGACACCCAAAGGCAAGCTGGTCTGCCTCTGTCCAGGCTTGGACTGCACCCAGCGCCATGACCCCTGGCCATCCTGCCATGCACAGATACACCATTCACCAAGCTCTACATCTTTGACCCCAGATGCTGCAACAAAAACAGCTACCATTCCAACACAGGCTCCATGGTAGGACGTTTCACCTGTACCCACTGCCACTTCATCTGTCACACAGCACACACACCAGCCCATTGACCAACCCCACCCTAATACACCAAATGCATCACCAAAACAAAAACACAAACCCGCTTGTGCTCTCTGAATAGGGTGTTCTACCTCCACACATAGGGACTAATGACCCCACATTGTCACTACAGCCAGGACAACCAGAGTAACTCCAAAGGGCTTCTTTGCTAACTTCTTGATCTGAGCCTCAGGGACACATATGGCTACCATTATTTTGAACCTGCACCTGGTCGCAGCATGAGTGACTCCTGAATCCCCAAGTTGTGCCCCACTAAACCTGGCTCCTTGGTTGTGGTGCTAAAGGTGACCAGCTAGCCAAAACTGCTCTGAGGAAAAGGAGGAGATCGGAACCAACCTGCACACTTATCCATGAGAGGTGCGTTGTCGGTTGGATTGACTCGGTGGCTTCTCCTGCTACGTTCTTCTCCGCAGCAGCCAATCCATTTCAGTGATCTTCGCCACAGGGATATCCGGCCTCATTGACCAGACTGCGGCTACAAGCCTCTGCTTCGTCCCGCTAAATTTTTGACTTCCATTGCAGAGACTAAGGGGTCAATTTACAAGCCTCTAATCACTCCTGTGGCATTGTGCCATTCCCCATATTTACAAGGTCTTTCTAAGCCACTTAACATAGCTTAACGCCACCTTGTAAATATGCCTGTTTCCGCCACAATCTGCTGTGGCAAAGGAGCTGGCAATGGGTGTTGCAATGGGCATTCCACTTTCGATTTTCAAAGCTGGGGCAGGGTCAAAAACTAAGGCCAGGTAATACCTGGTCTTAGAATGGTAACACGAGGAAATATGATTAATTTCTCCTCCTTTTCTTACTCTTTCTATTGTTGTAATTTGGCAGCGATTAGGTTAGCATTAGCAGAAGCCATCCTGCATTTAGAGACTATCTTGTCCGTTTTGCGGAATCCATTTTGTATTTCTGTCAACCATTTTGTTTGGCATGTGCTGCCATGTGCTCGCCATGTGCTCTGTCCTACCTTTCTGTTAACTGCTCTTGAAATCTGCCTAGAGACTAACTATATTTAGCATCTTCCACCTTTGCACATGCTCAGTTGAGCTTGCAGCTGTCCATGCAGCCGCTGTTAGTCTGTAACTGTCAGGATGTGTTCACCAGAATTAGCAACTGTTAGCTCCTCCCACTTATTGACTGTGCATTTTCTGTATGACCTTATATGTACCTAAAACCAGCATTTTGTACTTGTACCACCTTCATTTGAGCCTCTGTGTGGGTATAAAAGGACCCAGCTCCTTCCATTCAGTGTGCTACATCATACATTACTGAAGGGTGTTGTGTGAATGTAGTTCCACCTCATGAGGTTTAATAAATCTTGTATTTTCTATTCCAGTTTCTGTTTCAACTTCTTCCTATTGGTCTGAGGACTCTGTGCAGACAAGTGTGAATCCCTTGCACTAGTAGGCCTTGCTGAGGCTCACCACCACAAATTGGCGCTTCCAACATGGGTCTCATCGGCGACTCGGATGCCCAAAGGGGTGGTCGAGTCAAAGGATTGGAATCTCGCTTTGGAAGCGATCGCTGCCTGAGGAGACCCGAGTCTTGGCAACCACGGCGTTTTTCCTTTCTTTCTGATCTGACCATCCAGGTGGTGCCGGTCCTTGATCTCTTCTGTTGATTCACCTTGCAGTGACCATTTAGTCGATTTGAGAACTTGGCAGTTGGAACCTGGACACCATTTGATTGGTAAGAGTCGTTCTGCGGCCCTTGCTGTTGGTTTTTGATGCCTTGAATTGGTAAGGTAGTTTTGTAACACATACTGTGGCTTTTGATTTGAAGGATTGGCCAATATTAGTATTTGTTTGTAAGGTGTATATGAATTGCAATTTATATAGGCATGTAATGAGGAGATTTTTCTCTATATGAATTTGTTTGAACAGCACAACGTACGAAGAGTACTTGAAGCGCTACTTTGATTATAATACTGCATATTCTGCACTATTTTTGGCATGCCTGTTTCCAGCACACTTTGTAGGATGTGTTGCTTTTGTAGAGGTACCAGTTTGAGACTCGATGAAGCACAACTGCCCTCCTCGGAGGGAACGCCTAATAGGGACATGTATATTAAGTATGGTATTTCTTCTATAATGTACAGCACATTATGGAATGAATATACTCGTAAAGATCCTGAGTTGCGTTGGCCTATGCATGGGTCATTTGATTTGCAAAAGATTCAGTATGTGGAACAACAAATGTTTAAGCGAAAGGCTAGGCAAGACATGTTTGACTGTGTACAAATGTGGGAGAAAGAAGTACGTGAGTGAATGAAGCGTAAGCAATCCTTGATGGCAAAAGAACAACGTAAGAGCATTCATGCGAAAACATTGGAAATGAAAAATAGGGAAATTAAAGAGAGGGAAGATAGGGAGCGTCATTTGCAGGTAAATGGCCAATACGCTGTTCGTAGACTTCTTTATCCTATTCTTAATAAACCCCAAGATGATTCTCTCTTATTAGATCGTTGTCCCCCTCCGGTTACTCTTCCTTCTACTCCTTATGAGTCTGATGAGGACCCACCTACAGACCGGGACAAAGCTCGAGAAACTCGCTCAATGTTATCTGCTGGGCGTGCGTCTGACATTAGATCTGCTGCGCGTAAAGCCGTTCATAGTACTGCCACTGTTTCTGGACTTTTAGATAGTATAAAAGATTGGCAGGAAAGGGAGCAAATATATATTCTACTGATACATTTGCTGCAGAGGTTATTGAACGGTTCAGGAAATATTCGGTAGAAATGGAGCCCGATGATGTAGCAAATGATTGTAAACAACTACGTGAAGGTCTTTTTGTCTTCTCCCAGGTGGTTGACACGATCAGACGCTTGGTTAAACTGCGTGTTGAAGCAGCCCGTTTGCGAGAGGAGAAAAAGGCAGCAGGCACAGCTGTACAAACATCCCAGATGAGCATGGCACGAACTTCTACTCCTGAAACAGATAACAATGTTGTAATTAATGTGAAACCCATGCGGGAGGCTGCGCCTTTATATGTTCCTCCTAAAGGAACGGGTACAAGTGATGATAAGACTTCTACAGATGCAAAGGGTTATTTTATTTATAATTGGGTTTACACTCCTTGGAACAGAGCAGATGTCATGGCCCTTAAAACTGCATTACCTGATCCGTGAAAGAATCCAGCAGCCTTTTATGAGGAAGTTGAGGGTGCTATTGCTCTTGTACTATGACTTTGCCTGATATTGATCTGTTTTTTGGACTAATATTACCGCCTGATATGTGGAGAACTGTGCGTAAAGTTTATGATTGTGCGACATTTGGAGCATTATGGAAAGATTTAGAGCAGTCAGATAAAGACAGAGAACCTGCACAGAAACCGTGTCCGTTAATTATAAATCTTCCGGCAGCTATATTAGTTAAGTTAAAGATGGTTATTCCCCCTAGATTGGACAGTGTTAGCGTCTTGCAAGCAAAAGGTAGATGAATCAGTTTCTGACTTCTTCACACGCTTTGAAGAAGCATTCCACGATTGTAGTGGCCAGTCATTGACAGATGACACGGGTAGACATCTGTTTGTTGATAAATATGTCGCAAACCTTTTGCCAGTAATAGCTAGTCACCTAAAGGACAGTGAGAGTTCATGGACTACCTCTTCTCTGGTTTCTCTTTTGACTATGGCTCAGTATTATGAACGCCAGGAATTAGAAGCGAAGGGCAATGAGGATAAAAATACTAAAGAGTTGAAAACAAAGGTTATGTTGGTACAGGCTTATGGTCCGCCTTCTAGAGGTAATGATAGAGGTGGACGTGGATCTTATGGTTTGTCTTTCCTTCCTATACTCATTCAAATTTGTCTGTTGACCAGTGTGCGTACTGCAAGAAATTTGGACATTGGATTCCTGATTGTCCAGTGCTGTGTGCTCAGCACTGTCCACGTGGTCGGGGACAAATGAGAAATCGTTCAGGATATCCAGGGCCTAGAGGAAGCACGAATGATCGTGCTAGGTTTGATGCTAATACACGTGGACAGGATGGGTTTAACACTTCTGATAGATGGAACCAATATCAGATGTCCGACTATGTGCCGTCTGATTTTCAAGATTCTGCTTATGCATAGGATTGCCTAGGATGGGGTAAGGAATAAGTAGAAGTTCCAGTAGATCAAAGGGGTCCCAATGTTACAGCACATGTTTTGGGTTCTACTGATCAGTTTCTGGTTGATACAGGAGCTACTCGTAGTGCCTTGTCTAAACACTTGGTTCCTGGGGCTCCCCTGTCTGGCTTAACTATTACATCGATAGCTTTCGATGGAACACCTTCCCTTAGCCCACTGTCACAACCAATTGCATTCCATGTTGATAAGTTTAATGTTCCATGTCCGTTTTTGCTCTCTCGAAACACAGAGGAAAATATTGTGTGTCTTGATATGCTCAAATATTTCAGGGCTACGATACGATGTTCTGCGGAAGGAGTACGGGTTATTTTGAATGGCAACTACCCTGTGATTCAGAGATCCTGTATTGTTAAAAAGGACATTGCATTAGCTTCACTCCCTAGTACTTTGTGGGCTACTTCAGACACCGATGTGGGGCAAATAGTTATTTCGCCAGTGCATATTAGTGTCAAGGGGGGTGCTTCATTGCCAAGACAGCCTCAGTGTAAAATTTATCGAGAAGGAGAAGAAGCACTCACACGCATTGTACATGATTTGATTAAAGTTGGGGTTGTGGAAGAAGTTCCTTACAATGTTTGCAATAGTCTGATTCTTCCCATTTTGAAAAAAGATACTGACACTAGGATTTACAGATTCATCATTGATTTGAGAGAAGTTAACAAGATTGTAGTACCACAGTACCCTTTGCTTTCTAACATAACAACATTGCTTACCCTGGTCCCTCCAACAGCAACTACATTTTCTGTTATTGATTTGAAGAATGCATTCTTCTCGATTCCTATTCATCCTGATAGACGATAATTGTTCAGTTTCACTTTGAATAATCGATCATACAGATTTTGTAGAGTTCCTCAAGGGTACACCGAGAGTCCCAGTATCTATAGCCAAGCACTGAAAAGACAACTTGATTCTTTCCTCTTACCTAAAGGGGTGGCTCTCATACAATATGTCGATGACATCTTGTTGGCAGCCGATACGCCTGAGCAGTGTGAAGAATGTACTTTGTCTTTACTTTCTTTTCTTGCTACACATAACCATAAAGTATCACGGAAAAAATTGCAATATTGTAGACCGAAGGTAACCTACTTAGGTCACCTTCTGTCTAAGGAGGGCCGTTCACTGACACCAGATCTAATTAAAGCAATTTTAGACACACCAGTACCTTTCACACAGAAAGATATCCGTGCATTCATTGGTTTGACTTCGTTTCGTAGGCAATGGATATTGGGGTTTTCACACATTGTTAAACCCCGGCTAGCGCTTTTGACTAAAAACACTCCAATCCCCCTTCCATGGATAGATGAATGCCAAAATGCTTTTCGTCAGTTAAGACAAGCTCTTTGCTCTGCACCAGTGTTAGGCACACCAGATTACATGAAGGCTTTTACACTCTATGTACACGAGAAAGATGGGTGTGCATTGTCAGTTTTAGTATAGACACACGGTGATAAGCAGCGCCTCTGTGCATATTTTTTGCAGTTCTTGATCTTGTTGCTCGTGCATTGCCTGGGTGCTTCCGTTCAGTTGCAGCGACAGCTGTGTCCATACGTCAGAGTGAAGGGATAGTTTTGTCACAGAAACTGTTGGTGATAGTACCCCATGCAGTAGATGCCCTTTTGAATCAGACTAAGACACAACACTTAACTAGTGCTAGCCTGACAGGGTATGAATTAACACTGTTAGCACCTCATATCACCTTGAAGAGGTGTGCGACACTCAATCCAGCTACTTTGTTGCCATATCCTGTGACTGAATCTCAATCAAAATAGCCTTATGATTGTATATTCCTTACTTAGGAACAGACAAAGGGTCGCGTCGATTTGCAAGATAAGCTCCTTTCAGATGTAGATGGGGAACTGTGGGTTGATGGGTCCTGTTTGAAGTTACCAGATGGCACAACCTTGTAGTGTAGCTCCTATCTTCCCAATAGGCTCTGCGCATTGGAATAGTACCTACAGCAGTAAAGGCCTAGGCCAGACGTTAACTAGGTCTACTACTGTCGATACTAGACTTAATTTTTGGGTTTGCCAGCTAAGCTCAGAGTTCGCTAGAAACTTTCTCGAATGTTCAAGGAAGGATTAACTTCCCTGATTAGACAAGAAGGGATTTAGTTTCTGACAACCATAGAACATGACAACTTTGCTCTCCCCTAATCAAGAGTCAATCTCAAGAGTCGTGTGAGCACAAGGCAATTATTTTACTCAGTCAGTACGTGCATTCTTAGTCTCATCAGAATGTAGAGAAAAGGAAGAGACGGGCGTGTTCAATAAAAAGGTGTTATTTATTGATCAGTCTCTTTTCTCATACATGAGAAATGGATCGATATTATTGCAATACTTATAGTTAAGTAAAGTGCATACATTAAAAGCAATAGTATAAAATAATACTGTAAAAACATGGATATGGTTTCTGAGCCATATGATGTTTAAAAATGATTAAAATATATTTACATACACATATACATTTGACTAAACGTACTCAACTGGTGTTTCTAAATACGCCTACCCCGTGTACCTGACCTAAGTCTAATGCGTGGGCGGGAATAGAAAGTTACAGTTTAAGTTAAGTTTGTTTTTGCCAAGTGAATAACTAAAGAATTCTCTGTGAGGGGTTATTCAGTTCTGTACCTGGAATTTAGGATGAATGAGGAATGGTATCTCTTTCTCTGCTCTCGATATTCCAGGCTGCCTGCGAGGGCTACCTGGAAGCGCCGGTGCTGGGTCTCTCGGCTTGAGATAGCAGCGCGTCTCTCAGCGCGTCAGGAAGGCGGGGCTGCTGCCAGCGGGGTCTGCTTCTGCTCTCGGCTTCGGCAAGTATGGCTGCTCCGTCTTGTCACCACGCGTGTGTTTGCATAGGGCAAGGTCGGCAATATTTATACCTTAAAGGTGCCGAGATTGACGTAAGGATGGACATAGGTACGTCAATAAAGATGTCATACGACTTGCTCGTTAGCACATTCTTTTGCAAAAGTTCTCTGTGAAATCAAAACAATGGCCGCACGGATTATCCAGGTTGTCATAGGTTTGATTTGTTATGAGAACGTCGTATGCCTTATCAGGGGCTGGAGGAATGTTGCTTGTCTAATTAGATCTCAAGCGTTATGACCTAATCAGATAACACGTTCCTGTGCCGTAGTGTGACTGCGTCAGATAACGGTATCTGCATCATGGGGGCTGTTCTTGCCTCATGGGCTGACTGTTAGTTAACCAGCTAGTTAGTTTAACCAGAATAGGGTCAGGAATAGGGGGATCGATTCAGAACCTATAGAAATACACGACACCCACTCCACGCTAACTATGGTCATATCTACTAATCTATGCATAGTATAACATAGTACAACATACTATAGAGTATAGTGTATACCTTACCACCCCAAAAATACATAAATGCATTTTGAAATTTTCAAATATACTGAAAAATTGCAGTCATATATATTGTATGCACTTAAGCTATGAATTAAATGCAAAAGTAAACACGCATTTTTTATGCATTATTGCTTATTGGTATATGAGAAATACACATGAAATGGCTCTTAATATGGCTATACAGAAAGGAAGGTCGAGACCATTTCATCACATAATAAAATATTTGTGAACATACCAGCGGGCAGCTAAAGTCTATAAAGTCTATAAAGTATCTAAAAATAGAAATCTTAGTTCTCTAGGAATAGTTTCTTACTTTAAGCAGAAGATCAGTGTCCCGGGAAAAAAATATATAGAAAAATATTTTAGGGGCTTGCTGAAAAAAATTGCTGTCCGTGAACTGGAGTGAAATTGTTCATGTGACTTTATATTTAAAGTTGAAGGCCGAATTCAGGGAACGCCATGTGCGAGTTTACTCAAAAGTCTCTATTTCTGTTCCGGAGAGAACATCATATCATTCAGGCTTTCGAAAAAACTGTCAACAGCTTCATGGGAAAGTTCCACTAAGTCGGATATAGGGGTAACCATGCATTCGTGCGCATGATTGTCTCCATTGACATTCTGATTCGCATTGCTGACAGAAGGTCGTACCTGTTCGATGTTGCTTTCATCTTGAACTTCACTACCCTTCAATCGTAGTGGTGAAGATTCCAGGAATGCCGTCATCAGGATTGGCAGCCTTTGAGGGCAGCACAAAGCGTGAACCTTGGTAGGAACCAACAGTGTATCTGCATCCACCGGCGCATCCGATTGTAGCGTCAGACAGGTGTCTAACACGCATTCTTCTCCGCATAGCAGACACCTTAGTACAGGTAAAACACACCTTTGCCACATTGGTCGAAATGATAGCAACCAAGTCATGTTTAGGTCTCTAAGCCGGGAGAGTCCCAGGATTTTTGATATCCGGTCCCGGTATCCAATGGCTAGGATCGTATCTTCCATTGTCGCGAGAGTTTGATCTGTGACATGGGTTGCCATAACGAAAAATAAGGACTAGGAATAGGATTCCTGCAATTAGTCCCAGGATCAGGGGAAGTCCGCCAAAAATCGAATGGACGAAATCTGGAAAAATACCCAGTATGGCTTTGAATGGTGTTAATGCCATCGAAAATACTGTCTTAAATACCTTTGAGACCCCTGTGGTATCAGAAATATTTAAGATTTCGCTCAGGATTTCCACGAAATGTACGGGGGAATTGGTTGATAATAATGTATGTATCTCTGCAGTCGTCCTTGCGACTTGTAGATCATACGTTTCTTTAGATGACGTGAGCCTTGTAGGCGTCTGAAGAAGCACTGTTTTCATTCTGCTTAAAGTGTCTATTCGAATAGAAGTAATTTTCAAACTGGGCCATGCCCTCGCCTCCCTGTCTGGAAAGGAGCTGGGGAACAAAGAACGTCCACAGCACTTGACCTTCGCTGTCGTAGTGACGAGATAAGGAGTCCCGGGCATAAGACTACAACATCTGCGGTCTACAATAAGAATGTAACTCCCATTATAGAGTCTTTGAAAGAATGGTTCTGTTGCAGGTGCGCCTTGCTGGTGACATGAAAGGTTGTATGAATTCCCTTCACAGGCTCCGTGCAAACTAATTCCGTTACACAGAAGCGTGCCGCTTAGTGACATAGCACAATTGTTGCCACTAAGAAACACTTTCTGTCCTTTATTACTGACACATGCATGTGAATAGGGCAGGTTCCAAGTTGTTTTAAGGTACCCCTTTCCCAATTTCTCGTACATGCCAGCCTGTATATATTTTTGGCAGTATTGAAACCTGAAGGTTGAGATTGGAATATTTATTATTCCGTGGATTATCCATTCACTGACAGGTCGTTCTGACATTGTCAACGGTAATCTTTCTAGTTTTTCAATGCTCAAGATTGTATAATCAGCACCCTTCTGCGCCATACCGATTTGTCTATCAGTAAGGTTAAAGATTTGGAATAGTGACGTTGTGTTGATTAAACGCCAAGGCACATAGCCTGAACGCAGATTTTGTAACGTCCAGCCAAGCTGTACAATAGAACGCAATTGTGACTGACCATGTTGTAATAACAGTAAGTCTTGCGATAATATATCGATTGCTGAAGACACAATGCTGTCCAATGAAAATATTCTGGAGGACAGAGTCATTAACCCATTGTCCACTACAGAAAGTGATTTTTCCAAATTAATACGATCAATTTCACGTATTCTCTCTGCTGTTTCAATTTGAGTAACCTTCCAGGCCTCATTGTATGCTGCATATACAGAGGCTGCTATGAAACGCTTTTGACGCTGTTTGCGTGGTCCCATTATGAAATCACGCAAGTCAGCACCATCAGTAAGTAAAGTTAGGTGTTGCTTAATTTCAGGCAGTGTGGAAGTTTGTAGCCATTGAAGGCATAATTTGCCCACACTGTAGGTGGTTATTATCCCTGGGTGATGTCTTTGAGGATATCTAGGGTCTGGCCTGGTCATTTTGAAACCCTGTGTTTTATTCAGGAATCTATCTTGACAGTTATTTGTATCTGTGGGCCAGATCAACCATTGTTTCCAATCAGGATGTGTTCTGTTTTGGTTAAGTATATGGTTTATGTCTATTTCTTCATCTGTATCAGAGTTATTGCTAAACATTGTTGGCTTTGGAATAGACAGGTTATTTAAATCTTTGATTTTGGCTAAGCCAAGACAGGTGGTTTGTTGAACAGTGTCATTTAAAAATATCATTTGTTCTGGGATCATGCAGGCTCTAAACAAAGCTTCTAAACCCTGTACTTGCCATTCTTTTGTACCCCAAACACTTTTCAAATCAACATTTTTGTCCCAATAATCAAATCCAAAAGTATTCATTTTTTCAAAGAATGAATCCGAATATATCAATTTTGTGTTGGTTATCATGGTTTTCATTCCTGTCTTGTTAGACAATTTATAATAAAATGTTTCAGCATTACTTGTGTTAAAACCTTGAAAGTATGAATATTTGTCATAAACGGTTCTTGAGCTCCCTTTTGGAGGTGTTGCACAATGTTCCCATTGATTATAATTTAAAACATTTCTAGGTTGTGCAGATTTGTGTAAAAAATGGTTACCATAATGGTTATAGCAATACATACTATCATAATTTGTAGAACCTTGCAAATAATCATGTTTTGTAAATTTAGCAGACATTACTAAGTCAGACATCATGTTGTTAATACTTTCAAAGTCCCAATCATCAGCAAATGAGTTTGGTTTTGCAAAGTCACTCAAGGAGATCTTGATTTGGTGTGGATATTTCAGGATCTCGACCGGACCATAAATTTCATAGTCAGTGTTGTCCCAGGCTACCCCACCAGGTATCGGAATTGCTGTGAAGTTGGCTGAAGAAAGTTCTGAAGAAAGTTCTCTTTTCTCGACGTGTGAAGATGTGTGTGGTTTGAGGACCAAGTTGATGTTCTGACTTGCTGTGTCCATTTTAGCATATTTTCCCTCAATGAAGCGTCCCAAAGTAAATACCATGATGAGCCAAAGTATGAGGATAAATGCACCAAAACCCACCCAAAATTCAATCCACGGAGAAACCAGATATGTTTCTTTCAGTTGTTTCAAAAGTTCCTTAGCTTTGTCTTTAAAGGATTTTGATGATGGCTGTGTCTTTGATTCACTGAAGCCTTCAGAGGAATCATCAAAGTTGATGAAGTACCCGGATGCAGTTCTGTCAATTGTTCCAATTGCTTCAGGATTTTTGTTTCTTGCATTGTCACTTGGTACTTCATTGTAGATTGGTGTGTCTCTGCTAAATGTCTTTATTTGGGTTTTCAGAGGTCTGAGTTCTATTGCATTGTTGCATAGTCCTTGTTGTTCTTCGGTAGGCGTTTCGAATGTGATGAGCCTCTTTGTTAGGACCTCTGTACTGGTAGCAAACCTTGGTGTTCTGCTACTTATTGGGAGTCCACTTGGCCTACTGTTTGTTATCGGCCACATGTTGTGGTTTTACCAGGTCGATGGATACAACTCGGTTCTCCTTTTTTCCAGCAAGTGGCGGTAGTACAACTGATCTTGTCCCGTTGACAGACAAGACTGGAACTGCTTTTCTGTAAGAAGGCCCAAATTCCTTCTTTACCGCGATCTTCTCCCTGACTAGATCCCCGACTTTTGGAATCCAGACAGGTCTTGCTGGGACAGGTGGTGATTCTTCAGTGGTTGTTGGCTGTTGTTTCAACTGTATGTTGCTCAGGTCTTTTCTTGTTTTGTTTAAGTCCTGCAAAATAGCCAAACGGTCTTTGACATCAAAGGTTTTTTCTATTACCACTGAAGTCTGACTATCAAGGTCAGAGATCAACATCCTAGTTCCGAATAATAATTCGTACGGACTGAATCCCTTCAGAGAATTTCTTGGCAAGTTATTTAGACTACGTTGGACACTTATTAGATGTTTGACCCACCCAGCTCCCGAACCTAATATCCTTTCTATTATAGATTGCTTTCTGCCTTGGTTTTTTCTTTACACCATCCCATACCCTCAGGAAGGAAGTGAGAAGATTCCCGCTGGGCTGTGCTCATTTGGCCATGTTTCCCCCCCAGGCTGGATTGCCTGAGTGAAAACAATGGTCGAACGTAGCATGCTCTTAGCGTATATGCCATTTAGACTCGCAAATCTTGTATAACAGTCCGGACGTCAGCCGAGTGCTGTGGATCTACATTATAAGTGGAAACTAGCCTGTATATGTTAATCGCAAGCCATTCTTTTTAGTGGTGATGTTATCTGCAGTCAGATTCCACCGTATTTTATTTTTTCTCTCCCCACTACGATTTCTGTTGCAGTTTGGGCAGTTTTTTACAAACATGGTATGATGTAGGCTCATGCCCGGCCACCAGTACCGTGATTGTAAATCTTCCAGAGAATCTTTTAGTTTGAGGTGTCCAAGACCCTCACCCATATGTGCGTCTGCGATTAACAAGTGTCTCCTGTCCATGTTTGGAATCACTCTATCCCCCACTCCAGGGATTCGAGCAAAAGGGACGGAGTTTGCATCGATTATGTATGTATAATTGAGTGGATAGTTGATCGGTAACGCTGAGCAGTCGCCTTTTGATGACGTTTTCACCACCAGCAATGTTTCACCGTCAATGTATTTTAATGTACGCTTTTTTCGATCTACGGGAGCCGGTTTACTGGCTGCCGCTGCGGCTGTTTCAGCCAATGAATTCCCTACAACGTGAACGCCATCACGTTGATGACTCAGTGAGTGAGTCACGTGAGTCTTTGGTAGTTCTTTTTGTAAAAGAGCTATTTGTTCCCAGAGAAGTCTCTGCTTTATTGGTGCATCTGTGTCATCTTTGTAACCGTTCTGAATCCATGTCTGCAAATCGCTGTTATATGATTTGACGCAGTAATATGAATCTGACACTATAAGTGTCGGGAATTCGCGATCCGCATTATCTAGCGCCATTTTCAATGCGATTATTTCAGTTTGTTGTTCTGAATTAGTTTCTACTGAGTGTGATTTTGTTAAAAGAGGTTTTAATATACCTCCGCGCCACACTTCTTTTGTAATCTCACATGTGGGGTTGTATGCATGTTCTCCCCAAACGGAGGGTTGAGCATGTCCGTCTGTGTAGATTACACAGGCGTAATGTCGTAGAGGCAGAATGTCGATTGGCAGAGGATACGTCTTTTCATATTTTAGATTTTTTAATTCCTCTAGTTCTGGGTCAAAGTAGTAGTATACTTTGTCCGTTGTGATTGAATTCACCCATTGTATCCATTCCGGATTCAATGTTGTAGTTGGTAAATTACATGGTGTTGTTAGTGCCTCAAAGGCTGATTCTGCTGTTCTGACTGTGATATGTCTACCGTCAGCTATATCTTTTTCTCTAGCTATTGCGGTTTGAACTGCACGAATGATTTTTTCTGTATTACTGAATTTCTGTTCAGCTTCTGTGTACATGTGTGATTTGAATGCAATTGGTACCATTTCTCCCTCATTAGAGGTCAGGTATGTGAATCCGCATCTCCCTGGGATGACTCGGATCACAAGGTTGCGTGTATTATCACGGGTTTCTAATTTTGTTTTAATTAGCATGTCTGTTTGTAAGGATCTCAAAATTTCTGTGTGTGTTTGAGTCCAACTGGATCTTTTAAAGTCTGGTTTAATTAGATCATAAAGGGGTTTGACCCTTTCTGCGTAATTTGCAATGTATGTTCTTCCGAAATTTAGGAAGCCTAGAATTGACTGTAGGTTTTTTAGTGTTTTAGGAGCTTGGATTACTGGCACATTTCTCTAGGAAATTGTCTGCCAGGCTTTTGCCTTCACTTGATAACTCATATCCTAAGAATAGGACTGTCAGATGGGCAATTCTGGACTTTTTAAAGTTGAATTTGTAACCCTCTGCAGCGAAACCAAGTATTATGGTGTTCACTCTTTTCAAGTGAGTCTCCAAGTCATCATCTGTTAAGTAAATGTCATCAACATAAGATAATGCTTCATCATCATATAGTTGTAGTAATTCTGTTACTCTCGCTGAGAATACCCCCGGGCTGTTCTTGTACCCCTGGGCTAACCGACAGAATTGTTTTTGAGTGCCATTTACTGAGAATGCAGTTAAATATCTGCTCTCTGGTGCTATGTTTTGACAAAAGAATCCATTGGAGATGTCCAAGGTTGTTTTGTATTTTTTGCGCACTATGTTATTCATTAGTGCAGCACTGTGTGAGTTTTGCACTGCAAAAGTTTTGCAACATGTGTTAAGGTGTCGGTAATCCAAAACTAGACGGTATGAATTGTCTGGTTTGGAGACCGGAAACATAGGATTGTTCATTTGTGAGGTGCAAGTTTCAATCACCCCCCGGTATTCTAGCTGATCTAGTATTTCATTTACTTGTTTTTTAGCTTCTTGCTTAATTGGGTACTGCCTTTGTGCAGTTGATTGTGATTTTAACTGGATTTTGTGAGGAGGAGAATCCTCATCCCATCCTACATGATTTTTATATAAAGTAGGTGCTAAGGCCACTGCCCACTTTCTAGCAAGTGTATATTTTTTATGAATCGGTATTTGATTCGAGAAGGCAGGCATAATTACTTCTTCGCCATGAGGGCACTCCCTGACAAACTCTGGTGGCCAGTCTTTTTCAGCTAGAAGGATGTCATAGCCTTTGGAGAGGTTATCCCAAAATAGTCCCCTTATTTTCCTAGTTTTATCTCCCTCTATACGTAATGTTATCTCGTATATCTTGTGGGGCTTGCTAACTCTGGTATCTGCAGTTTCCACTTGAAGGTATTCATTCGTGTCCACTGTCTCCAGATGATTCATAAGGACTTTGCGAGCTATGCTCACCTCTGCTGCGCTGTCTAGCATTGTCTGAGCCCACTCTCCGTTTTTCAGTTGTGTCCTCAGTATTCTCGGCATTGTTAACTACCTTGATACTGGCTACCTTCTTTTTTGGAAATTGTAATTTCTTTTTTAGCTGAGCAGGTTCCTTGTCTTTGGACTTGGCGTGCTCTTCTGATCGTCCTCTTCTTTCCGATTTCTGCGAGGAATTCTGAAAAGATTGAGAGGGACGTGTATCAATGTCTTGATATCTATCAGGTTTTTTAATATTATCCCTATTTCTAAGGTTATATCTATTCCCAGAGGGGTCACTCTGCGGTGACCTCTGTCTTTGGTTTGGAGATTTCTCTCTTCGCCTAGGAGACCTTCCTCTGGACTGGAATTTCTTTTCTTTAGGATTGGATTGTTTGTTTCCATCCCAGTTCTTTTTTGGTGAATTATTATTATTAAAAAATATTTTTTCTGGACTTGTAGTCAGTTGCGGTTTTACTGGTATTCCACCTAGACTATCTCTGCCTAGTTCTTCATAGGATTTTTCTATAATTCTGGCAATTTCAGCTGGTTGGTCTGCTATATCTGTCTCTTTTAACCTCTGGCGGATCGCCACGTTTGCTGCTTCACCTTTTATGTTGGCTAGTAATATAGCCGAGACCTGCTTGAAGTCTTTCAGTAATTTCATACCAAGAGTTAAAGCAGGTTCTGGACCGTATTCATCTTGAATTTGTTTTAGCACATCTGGTATCACCGAAATGGATGGGACACCGTGCGTTTTTGTATAGATGGAAGCAAAGACTGTACCCCAAGTGTCACAGTCCTCAATGTGTGGTGCGATTCCCATTGGGAGACATATAGTCAGAATCCTGTGTTTTTCTAATGGGGTGGTGTCAGGAAACACTGCCTCTATTTGGGTGATTTTCTGTGCCAACCAGAATGGTATTTGTTCCCGTTTAGCTGGAACTTTACCTAGGCAGGATTGGATGTTCTGTGGTGTAATTTTATTTGTGTTCCCCTGGTGAGGGGTCAGCTGTGGAAGTTTAATCGCTGGCTGAATTGTTGAAGTCCGCATTACATACTGAACTAATTGTCTGTGAATTTTTAGTAGTTGTTTTAGCTGTATTAACAGCTGTGGTGCAGGCATCTCGTCGATGTCTGGATGTGGTGTGTATCCGGCTAAGACCGGCCACGTTGCTCCTGGTCTTCCTAAAGGACCGAGCCTTGTTATGTGATTATTATGTTTTAGGGCGCCATCAAATAAGAGCAAATGCTCTTGGAATTTGAGTGGTACTTCCACCTCCTCGAAAGGAGAGTATGTTTCAGGAGGTTCCTCTACTTTGTAATAGTGGAAGTACTTTGTTACAGCATTAGCTGCTGGAAAATGTATCCATGAATAGTATACCTCTGTCTGCCGATATTCGTGTGCCTCGATTACGAATATGACTGTGCCACCTCTAGGTGTCAGTCCATTTTCTATAAGTTTTAGAGTTATAGATCTTCTTTTGGCGACCTGGATGAGTATTATATCCGGGTCTGCATCGAGTGCTGTAGTATCAGCTGCTGCTATTTCAGCTGCTAATCTAGTAGCCTCTCTTTCTTCATCGCTGTCCATTTTACTGACAGAATGGTATTATGTTTATTTGCAGATCAGGTTTCTTTATGGAAACAGAGATTAGATGCACAATATTTTGGAACTGTTTTTATCCTTCAACGTTGACTTGACCAAAAACCATACATAGGAGTTCCCTCCTGCGAGGTTTTGGAGGATATAACCTTTCACCCACTCCAGACGTCTTTGGAGTATTTGGGAAAAGGGGTCTGAGTGGGAAAGCACGACTGAGTTACTCTAAATGTCTTACGTTAGTTTTATCGCCCTTTCCAAACGCGTTGGGCGCCATGTAGTGTAGCTCCTATCTTCCCAATAGGCTCTGCGCATTGGAATAGTACCTACAGCAGTAAAGGCCTAGGCCAGACGTTAACTAGGTCTACTACTGTCGATACTAGACTTAATTTTTGGGTTTGCCAGCTAAGCTCAGAGTTCGCTAGAAACTTTCTCGAATGTTCAAGGAAGGATTAACTTCCCTGATTAGACAAGAAGGGATTTAGTTTCTGACAACCATAGAACATGACAACTTTGCTCTCCCCTAATCAAGAGTCAATCTCAAGAGTCGTGTGAGCACAAGGCAATTATTTTACTCAGTCAGTACGTGCATTCTTAGTCTCATCAGAATGTAGAGAAAAGGAAGAGACGGGTGTGTTCAATAAAAAGGTGTTATTTATTGATCAGTCTCTTTTCTCATACATGAGAAATGGATCGATATTATTGCAATACTTATAGTTAAGTAAAGTGCATACATTAAAAGCAATAGTATAAAATAATACTGTAAAAACATGGATATGGTTTCTGAGCCATATGATGTTTAAAAATGATTAAAATATATTTACATACACATATACATTTGACTAAACGTACTCAACTGGTGTTTCTAAATACGCCTACCCCGTGTACCTGACCTAAGTCTAATGCGTGGGCGGGAATAGAAAGTTACAGTTTAAGTTAAGTTTGTTTTTGCCAAGTGAATAACTAAAGAATTCTCTGTGAGGGGTTATTCAGTTCTGTACCTGGAATTTAGGATGAATGAGGAATGGTATCTCTTTCTCTGCTCTCGATATTCCAGGCTGCCTGCGAGGGCTACCCGGAAGCGCCGGTGCTGGGTCTCTCGGCTTGAGATAGCAGCGCATCTCTCAGCGCGTCAGGAAGGCGGGGCTGCTGCCAGCGGGGTCTGCTTCTGCTCTCGGCTTCGGCAAGTATGGCTGCTCCGTCTTGTCACCACGCGTGTGTTTGCATAGGGCAAGGTCGGCAATATTTATACCTTAAAGGTGCCGAGATTGACGTAAGGATGGACATAGGTACGTCAATAAAGATGTCATACGACTTGCTCGTTAGCACATTCTTTTGCAAAAGTTCTCTGTGAAATCAAAACAATGGCCGCACGGATTATCCAGGTTGTCATAGGTTTGATTTGTTATGAGAACGTCGTATGCCTTATCAGGGGCTGGAGGAATGTCGCTTGTCTAATTAGATCTCAAGCGTTATGACCTAATCAGATAACACGTTCCTGTGCCGTACTGTGACTGCGTCAGATAACGGTATCTGCATCATGGGGGCTGTTCTTGCCTCATGGGCTGACTGTTAGTTAACCAGCTAGTTAGTTTAACCAGAATAGGGTCAGGAATAGGGGGATCGATTCAGAACCTATAGAAATACACGACAACCTCAGCTGCATATGCAATCTCGACACTTGAGACAGTAGTGGAAACAGCTCGCATACCACAGAAGTCGGCTCAAGCAGCTGAACTAATAGCTTTGGCACAAGCGTGTGAACTTAGCACTGACTTGTGTGCGAACATCTACACGGATAGCCGCTATGCTTTTGGAGTGATTCATGATTTTGGCCTATTCTGGAAGGAAAGAGGCTTTCTTACATCCCACGGGATGCATATAATGCACAGAGAATTAGTGCATAATCTCTTGACTGCACTTACATACCCAAAGAGAGTTGCTATTATGAAGTGTAGCGCGCACAAGAAAATCATTGACAAAATAGGACAAGGCAATGCCCTTGCAGACCGTGTAGCCCGTGAGACTGCGATGCAGCGAAGCACTACATCCATGTATGTAGTGAAGTCACAAGCTGAGCGTTGGCATGATGCTAGAGAGGTACTATTGGATATACAGAGATCTGCCTCTGTGAAAGAACTTGAACAATGGTCTAAAGAAGGAATATTGGACAATGAGGGTTGTTGGCGCAACAAAGACATGGATAAATGGAAATTGTCGGCAGACTATTTACCACCTATGGTTTAAATGGCACATGGGCTGGCACATGTTGGAGCTCTAGCAATAACTAAATTGCTTACGCAAGTTTGGGAGCATCCTGATATTGACAGCACAGCTAAAAGAGTAGTACAGTCCTGTTTGATCTGTTGGCAGTATAATCCTGGTAAAGGTACACAGACTCCTACATGAGGGTTTGCTACACCAACCACACCTGAAGTTTTACAGATGGATTACATCCAACTTGAACACTGCAATAATCTCAAATATGTCCTAGGGGTGGTATGTGCCTTCAGCAAATGGATAGAGGCATACCCTACAAAGGATAATACTGCTCTCACCACAGCAAAGGTGCTTCTAAAGGAGTTTTTCCCTAGATATGGTGTTTGTAAGCTTTTATGGAGTGACAACGGACCTCATTTTATTGGGCAAGTTGTTGAGCATGTCCTGAAAGGATTAGGGATCAAGCAGAAATTGCATGCAGTCTTCCACCCGCAATCAGCAGGATTAGTGGAAAGGTACAACGCTACTTTGAAATTGAAATTGGAGAAAATACTGACTTCCACATCTTTGAAGGGGCCAGATGCATTACCCTTGGCATTGCTATCCATAAGATCAGTGCCACATTCACGGTCTGGCCTTACCCCGTATGAAATTGTATTTGGAAGGCCAATGAACATTTGGGGAGTTCCTAAGCCACGCCCCATACATGATGTTCCTTGTGTTCTGATGAATGATTATTTGGCACAGTTAACCAACAGTTTGATCTCTATTCATCAACAGGTTCGAGAAGCGCTTCCTGGCAGATCTACAGGTGAGGCACATGAACTCTGTCCTGGCGACCACGTGATGGTCAAGGTCTTCGATAGATCAAACACCTTGGAGCCGAAGGGGCGAGATCCTGAGCAGGTGCTCCTGGCAACAAGGACAGCAGTTCGAGTGACAAACAAGAAGAACTGGGTCCATAGCACACACTGCAAACGTGTGTCGCCTGCCTTGGTGGAACCTGCTGTATTGACCGACCATCAAGAGATTCTGGAGACGGAGAAAGGTCAAGCTATCTCACCTGACAAATCTGCGGAAGTCTTCCTGGACCACACGATTGCTGGAGCATCGCGATACCACTTGAGACCGAGGAAAGAATCTGCAGTGCTGAAAATGACTGGTTGAGCTACCGCCCTGGGTTAATGAAACGGAACGCCGATGTGGCAAGGGGGGGGATCAGTCCTGCGTAGTGTAGTGACGCCCGTCTTGGCCCGTGGTGAAGAAATCAACGGCGGCCCAGGGATAAGAGCTTCAACGATTGTTTCAACGAGTTTGTAGAAAGATCAATTATCGCTGTTGCTAAAATGCATAACAAAAGAATCATTTGTACTGTAGGGTTTGTTGTTGCTCTGGTGGTTATGGCAATAATCACCTGGTTTTTTGAGAAAGTGGCTCTTGTTCGACAGCTTTTTATTGCCACTACTCCAGTTCCAGTGGAACATCACTACTTCACGCTTCCCTACCATAAGCAGAAGCATCGACAATCCTACCTAAATAATACATTCATCCAGATGTTGCATCATACACATAAAGCCACGAATACTACCAACTGTTGGGTGTGAGGGATGATACCTGCACACCAAAAGAAAGGAGGAACACCTTTTATGTTATGTTATGTTATGTTATGTTATGTTATGTTATGTTATGTTATGTGATTTGTAAAGCGCTCAGCTGCCCCAGCAAAGGGGCGTCCCGGCGCTAATCTTGAGCAAAAACAGAACTGAGAACAGAAAAGAGACAAAGTATATGTTCAAGGAAATAAGTGAGTTTTTATGGCTTTCCTAAATTGAAACAACTCCTCCATTTCCCGAATATGGACTGGTAGAGTGTTCCATAGTTTTGCTGCTACGAAACGAAAGAACATTTGCAACAAGGGGTGGTGAGGGACAGAGTCTCTGAATTAAGCAGAATACTCTCACCCAGTCAAAAGATCAGGGCTAGATCCAACACCGTTTTTTAGCTCATTGCACCATCCCAGTTTCAGAACCTGGCTGTATGCAAATTAGTCTGTTCCTGTCCCAGTGCATGATGGGAACAGGGCAAACCAAACTACAAAAGCCAATTCTTACACTGGGAAGGAAACAAGCTTCCGGGGACCGGTTTCTGGCATTACAGCCGTTTTCGGCCCGGCTTGCTTGAATCCTGATGGTGCAATGAGCAAGGGACTCATGTCTGAGTATACCCTTCCACGCTTAGGGTGGACAAAAATATTTGCAACAAGGGGTGGTGAGGGACAGAGTCTCTGAATTAAGCAGAATACTCTCACCCAGTCAAAAGATCAGGGCTAGATCCAACACCGTTTTTTAGCTCATTGCACCATCCCAGTTTCAGAACCTGGCTGTATGCAAATTAGTCTGTTCCTGTCCCAGTGCATGATGGGGACAGGGCAAACCAAACTACAAAAGCCAATTCTTACACTGGGAAGGAAACAAGCTTCCGGGGACCGGTTTCTGGCATTACAGCCGTCTTCGGCCCGGCTTGCTTGAATCCTGATGGTGCAATGAGCAAGGGACTCATGTCTGAGTATACCCTTCCACGCTTAGGGTGGACAAAAATATTTGCAACAAGGGGTGGTGAGGGACAGAGTCTCTGAATTAAGCAGAATACTCTCACCCAGTCAAAAGATCAGGGCTAGATCCAACACCGTTTTTAGCTCATTGCACCATCCCAGTTTCAGAACCTGGCTGTATGCAAATTAGTCTGTTCCTGTCCCAGTGCATGATGGGAACAGGGCAAAACGAAAGAACGTCCACCAGCTCTGCTTCGCTTGAACCGGGGGACCACAACCAGGTTCTGGCCAGCTGATCGTAGAGCCCGCGTAGGCACATACATATTCAGCAATGGCCCCAGCATTTTAGGGGTAGACAGTTTTAGGATTTTAAATGAGATACATAGGGTCTTGAACTGTATCCGCTGAGCTACAGGAAGCCAATGTAGTTTCCGAATAGTAGCGGAGGTAGAACTAAAGCGGGGCAGACCTACTAAGGCTCTAGCAGCCGCATTTTGAATGCGTTGCAGACGGGCAATTTCCGCTTTATTAGCACCTAGGAGCAGTGAAGAGGCATAGTCCAATCTGGACAACACCATAGATTGAACAATTAGTTGCCTAGTAGCAGAATCAAAGAATTTCAGGACTGCTTTCAGACTTCCTAGTATGCCAAAAGTAGCGGCAACTTTTTTTGTTTGGGTGCCAAAGCTTAATGCTGAGTCTAACAAGACTCCCAAGTTTTTTTACTTCTGTCTTAGGTGTAGGAGCTTTCCCCAAAGTGGAAGGCCACCAATGGTCTCCCCATAACTCCATATTTCTGCCCACCAATAGCACCTCTATCTTAGCGGCGTTAAGTTGTAAGCAGTTAGCATCGTCCAGATGTTGCATCATACACATAATGCCGCGAATACTACCAACTGTTGGGTGTGTGGGATGATACCTGCACACCAAAAGAAAGGAGGAACACCTTTTATTCCTCTACCGTTTTCCCATAATGGTTTGTGTCAAGCTTGGTATGCACTTTCGTTTGCTTACGGAAAGCCTTCAGTTGGTGGGATTAACTTTCATCTGAATAAAGTAGTCTATCAAGATAAAGATGGTTATCCTCAAGCTAAAGGGACTAAATGGGAATGGGAAGAGTACCAACCTGACAATATTTCGACACCATATGTCTTCACGAATATGAGAAACATTAAGAACATTGGACTTTTTGTAATTTCTGTGACAAGAGCTAAAGCAGATTTATGTATTAGTAGTGATGGGAGAATTCCAGTAGGAAGGAGTGAATGTACTGTAATTCTAACCATTAAAGGTACTAATAACAGCAGTTTTACGCATTCACATAATACCTATTTTGTGTGCGGAAATAAAGGATACTATCAATTACCTGTTGGGTGGTCTAGGGTATGTTACATATCATTTTTGTTACCACCTGTGTTCTTAGCCCCTCCATCATATCACCGGGATTTAAAATTGTACAACGACATTTCCAAGAACAGATACAAATGAACAATAAGTACAGATGAGGTTGATCAGACAGATACCACTTTGCAACAATATGTCGATTTCAATTTGGGTTTGTTCTTCTTTGTGGGTGCTGCATTGAATAGCTGTCACCAATCAAACAGCTATGGCACTTGGGAACATTACAGAGGAGCTACAAGTTGCGAGGATTGTACCACTCCAGAATTGCATGACATTACATGCGATTCTGGCTGATCGAAGTGGTGCATGCCGCATCATTGGCAGCAGCTGTTGTGTCTTCATTCCAGATCACTCACCTTCAGTATATGATGCAATCTCTAAACTGCATAAGATTGCTGCAGAAATTCACCCAGAGACTGGTACATGGACATTTTCAAACTGGATATGGACACTCTTTATTACTTGGGGCTGGAAGCTACTGACTATTCTATGTATACTAACGGTGATACTATTTACATGCTGTACTTGATTACAATGTGGTACTATGCTTTGCTCCATGTGCATCACTGCTTGCACACCTGCCAAAAGAAATATTACAGAAATGAAAGCAAAACAAATGTTAAATAAAGAGATCACTGAGATTATGAGCATCAATGTACAGGATGCATATCTAGATTACCCCAGATCAACAAATGTCTTCAGCTAATGCTAAAAGGGTTGTCTGTTGTAATTTGGCAGCGTTTAGGTTAGCATTAGCAGAAGCCATCCTGCATTTAGAGACTATCTTGTCCGTTTTGTGGGATCCATTTTGTATTTCTGTCAGCCATTTTGTTTGCCATGTTCTACCAGTGCTCGCCATGTGCTCTGTCCTACCTTTCTGATAACTGCTCTTGAAATCTGCATAGAGACTAACTATATTTAGCATCTTCCACCTTCGCACATGCTCAGTCCATGCAGCTGCTTTTAGTCTGTAATTGTCAGGATGTGTTCACCAGAATTAGCAACTGTTAGCTCCTCCCACTTGTTGACTGTGCATTTTCTGTATGACCTTACATGTACCTAAAACCAGCATTTTGTACTTGTACCGTCTTCATTTGAGCCCCTGTGTGGGTATAAAAGGACCCAGCTCCTTCCATTCAGTGTGCTACTTCATACATTACCGAATGGTGTTGTGTGAATGTAGTTCCACCTCATGAGGTTTAATAAATCTTGTATTTTCTATTCCAGTTTCTATGCCAACTTCTTCCTATTGGTATGAGAACTCTGTGCAGAGAAGGGCGAATCCCTTGCACTGGTAGGCCTTGTTGAGGATCACCACCACACTATGGGCCACATGTAGGTGGCCAAACACCGGTCGGTAACACCGAAAAAGGCCAGTTTTCGGCGTTACCGACCGGTATTTAGCCACGTGAGATGTACGTAATACTGAATTGAATCGATAATAACGAATCGGTAAAAAATTACCGATTCCTTAATTACCGATTTAAAATTACCGAAACAAAGAATACCAAATCGGAAATAACGAATCGGAATAATCCCCAAAAAAGCGATGTAGCAAACCTCTTTAATACCGAATATGACCAGATTCGGTAATAACGATTCGGTATTTACCACTTTTCAGGAGCATGTGGTAATCAGGTGCAGTGCTTAAAAACAGGCCCAAAATGCATCTGTGTGAACACAATGGCGGGCCTCTACCTCATAGCAAGGCGGCTACGCTTGAGAGCAGCAGGACTGAGGATCTGGAGACGGGAAGAGCAGGTGTACAGATTGCGCATCACATTGTTCCAATTGACAGAAGCAGAAATCCATGAAAGATACAGACTGCACCCTGACACCATCCTGGACCTAATACCGGACCTAAAACACTATCTGGAGCATCAGACACCAAGGGCCCACGCTGTCCCCACCCATGTCCAGGTACTCTGCTGCCTGCACCTCCTTGCATCAGGAAGTTTCCAGGGTGTGATAGCTGCAGTGGGTGGAGTGTCACAGAGCTGTCTATCCCGGTTCTTCAAAACCTTCCTAGATGCCATGATGGACAGAATGGAACATTACATTTCCTTCCCCAGTACACAGGCGGAGCTGCAGAGGACCAAGCTGGAGTTTTACCAAATTGCACACTTCCCACACGTCATCGGCTGCATCGATGGGACCCATATACCCATCTGCCCACCTGCAGCAAGTGAATACATATACAGGAACCGCAAATCCACCCACTCCATCAATGTACAGGTGACATGCAATGCCAAGTACATAATTACTGACATCGTGGCCAAATTCCCCGGGAGTAGCCACGACGCATACATCTTCCGGAACAGTGGCATCCATACACGTCTGCTTGCAGGTGAATTTGGAGACGGATACATACTAGGTAAGTAAATTTGACACACCCTGATGTACACCCTGGCTAAAGCTGTTGGTCACACATATTAATGCCACTTACATCTGTACATAGGTGACAGCGCATATGCCCTCCGGCCTTATCTACTCACACCATATCTCAACCCAGTAACCCCAAGGGAGAGGAGATACAATGTGGCACATAGGAGCACACGCAACGTGGTGGAGCGCACATTTGGATTGCTCAAAATCAGATTCCGTTGCCTCCACAAAACTGGAGGTGCACGTCTGTACAGCCCCATCAAATGTTGCAAGATAATTGCCACATGTGCAATGCTACACAATCTGGCCACAAAAAAAGGAACAGCAGTGGAACTGACTGACGAGGACGAGGACAACCCTCAGCCAGAGCCCTGCGCAGCAGGTGTTGCTATTGAACATGATGGGAGACAGAGACGGGCAGAGATTACGTCAAACTATTTCTGAGTGAGTAACGACACAGAGCCAGTTACAGATACATGTTAAGGTGTTTATTAGGCACACCCCCAGTATTGTGAGCAATGTCCTATTGGACATGGGTTACATCACCCATCTCATGCATGGTAAGAGCCATAGGTCCTTACTTCCTGCGGCCACGCGCTGCCCGTGACCGTTCCCTATCAACACTGTCTGGTGTGTTGGACTGTTCCTGTGAAGGCACGTTACGTTCACTACGCCTTCTGCACTCGGTGGGTGAGGGCGTGATGCTACCACGGCTGGTGGCCTCCTCACTGTCCCCCCCCTTCCATTGTGGCCGCCTTAGCATTCTGCATTTGCTCTAGCACTGAGGTCATGGACACCATCCCCCTGGCCACATCCCTGTTGCAATGCGCCATCTCCTCCTGCATGGCGATGGACCTGCGACACATTAGTGATGTTGCAGTGGCCAGCTGGTTCACAGACTTGGTATAGGCCTGGAGCCTCTGTCTCTCCCTGCGCCTGGCTAGACGGTCCTGCTCAAGCTGGCTGCAGAGGTTGTCCACCGAAGTACCTACTCTCTCCATTCCTGCACACAAGTTCTCCCCCATAGCACTGATGCCCTTCTCCATCCTGTGCATATGCTTGTTTATGTGTGCCACCTCCCTGTGCATTGACTTCATCTCTCTCCATTGCACGCGCTGGACCTTCAGCATGTTGCCTTCCAGTCCAGCAAACACACTGTCACCCTGCTCGGCTGCTTCTGGACTGTCCGGCCTTGCCCTGCGGCGTCTGGATGAGATGTGGGCACCCTCGGATGCAGAACCAGCCCTCTCCCTGTTGGATCTATCTCCTATGGGACTTTGTTTGCCCCCTCTGCCCTCCTCCTCTGACTCCTCCATCTGCTGGAGGGTGGCCACGGCATGCCTCCTGCCTGACTGTGGTGGTGGGGGTGTTGGTGATCTTCGCAGTGGGGACTGTGTGAGAGGGGATTGCGGACTTCGCTGGCGCTGTGGTGATGGCTGTGGTGGAGGAATAGATGGCTGTGATGACGCAGAGGTTGTGGTCCCTGCAGGCATGCTGACGTCTTAATTTTGCCTTCCCTCTGGCCTGGCTGACTTAGCTCGGCTGCTCTCTGCTGCACTGCGAGATGACTCGCCTGTAATGACACAAATGTAGATATACTCACTGCTCTGTCTGCTATGGAATTACATTAAACAACATGCCTACAGAGCACAGTGGTTGTCCTGACGTAGCCAATTACTTTACCATGCTATTGTGTTTGCTAGCCTGAATGTCCTATTCATGAGTTCCCTCTGACTAAATCACCCATAATGCATTGCAGGTAACCAGTAAGACATGGGGTGGAGTGGGAGCCCCTTTGCCACTATGGGGATTGGGGTTGGGGATGGGGTAGCACAGCATGCTGGGCATGCTTCTTACCTTGTTTTCTAGCTGCTCTGGCGGAGCTGTCTGCGTCTCCCACGCCACTCACACTCTCCGGCTGGATGGTGGACTCCACCATCAGTTCTAGTGGAGTTGGTGCTGGGGCTCGGTTTTTCCCTCCACCAGTTTTGCCAGCCTGCCTCTGTCTCTCTGCCATTCTCAGTTTTGCTGTCTTCCTGAGGTCGTACCACCTCTTCCTGATGTCCTCTATGGTGCGCTGGGTCACACCTATGGCATTGATTTCGTCCCGGATGCCACTCCAGATTTGCCTCTTCTGTGACTCTGGCACTTGGTGGGACTGGGCTCCAAATAGCTTGTGGTGCTCTTCGCTGACATCCTGGATCAGGACCTCCAGCTCCTTGACACTGAACTTGAGTTTTCTCTTTCTGTCGCCTCCCTCCTTCTCCCTGTCCTGGCTTGCCATTCCAATGCTTGTTGTAGTATTTCAGTCCTGCTTGTGGCTGTGTGGCTGTGTTGCTGCTGGCTCCTCAGCTCACCTGCCTGCCTGCCTACCTCACTGTGAGCTCCAGGTCCTGTGCACCTGGCTGGTTGTGGCCACTTCCTGTTTGGGAGGTAATTGGGTGAATCAGGATTGGCTGATTCAACAAATTACGATTTTTTGAATTACCGAATCGGTATTTCCGATTCGGTAATGGATTCTGTAACACCGATTCGGTATTTGCCTTTCTGTAATTTATATTTTTTTTCCGATTCGTTCTGATTCGGTATTTAATACCGAATTTTAACGAATTGGTAAACTTTAACGAAATTTTATGTACATCGCGTTTACCGATTCCTTAATACCGATTCGGTAAAATTCGGTATTAAGGATTCGGTATTCTCCATTTACCTACATATGGCCCTACGTGTGCTGCATTCTGCAGCGCCCATAGAAAGAGCAAATCTCCATTATTGATAGTTTAAGTGCAGGTAGGTGTCCCTTTCTGCACATAAACAATCGCCCCTTTAGGGAAAGCACCCTTGTATTATGGCTCAAGGGTGCCTGCACTGGCGTTATGCAGCTTTTGTAGCACTAGGGGAAACACAAGGTTGTGCCGTATTTTTGTAAATACAGCGCATTCCTACTCTTTAAAAATGTTGGAGCGTGGCAGAATGTAGAAATCTTCACTGCAGCTGCAGCCCAATGCTATCCAATGATGATGCTCCCTCTTTGGACACCTCCTGCTGCCTTACCTCTCTGAACTTTTTCTTCTCAGGACATTTTTCTCAGAAATTGTTTAAGTCTGAAGGTAAGCACTGACCGGGTCCAATCAACTCCTTATTCTGAACCGTGCTACAATGCAGTCGGCCATATTTTTTTTTACTTTGACCCGGTCTCACACAACTAGATGTCGGAGTTGGCCCTTTAATCTTTTAGGCTCTAAGTTTACTAAAAATGTTAAATATTCATAACTCAGGTTCTACTGATTGGATTTTAGTCATTTTGGTGTCAAAAATGTATTAACGTACTGTATTTTTCTAAATTGGTGCAGGATTTTTCTGGTGTTGTTTTTTCACTTTATTACTGTTTGTGTGCTGTATAAGTACTTTACACCTTGCCTCTAAGTCAAGTCTGACTGCTTTTTGTGTCAAGCTACCAGGGATTAATCCCAGGTTAATTTTGTGACTTTTTGGGGTTCACCCTGCAGCGGATTGTGGCTGTTGCATGACCAGGGTTGAAGGACTGGACTTTTAACAGTACCAGCGGTGCCAGGGAACAACACCTATAACCTTCATGGGATACCTGTTTCGGCGCACAAACTACAGAGACACGGGACACTTCCTTCGGCGTCAAAGATCAGCGTTTATTACTGCAGGGAAACAAGAGTCATAAGAAGTACATGGACATGTAGGTTCTGCAAGTCTGCTTCAAATTGCATATGTAGGTCGCTCTCTTTTATACAAAATGTTGCCATTGCACAACATGTGAACAAAAGATTACAATTCAGTTCCCACAGTAAAACTTCAAAAGGGTCGCTTTCATGTGTTCAGAATCCCGTAATATAATTACAGTAGCAATGCCGGTTCCCAACTGTAAAAGTACATCTTCCCACCATTAGGCACACCCATTAGAGTTGTAAATGACAAAGAAGAGGGGACAAGAGCAGCTGCAAGGAAGTCAGACACGTGTAGAGAAAAGAGTGTGGGGGTAATATCGGAAGCATGATCATAGGATCAAAGAGTTGGATCCCATCTCCTGCACGGCTGTCACAATAGACCGACACGACCAGATTACCCTCAAGCTGAGCCGTCTGCCTTTGCTGTGTCATTCCTTCGGCCATAAAGACGCATGAAAGGAATATGCGTCTTCCGCAAGGCTTGGGAACTAGAGGGTCAAGGGGCGAACAGTTTACCTGCTCGCTGACTACGTGAGGGCAAGAAACAAAATGGATGCCGTATCTAAAATGGAACCCAAGGGTTCGGATGAAGAACACGTAATATTAGACGAACCCTGGCAGGTAGCGTAGCGAAAATACACACACTTGCCGAACTCGTCATTTACGGTTCGTAGATACCAGACTCGTCCATATTCGGTAATGCCCAGAAGGTCGTAATAATTTTTACGGAACCTCAGACGGTCCTTTTGCCCTCATGTAGGCAAGCACTAGTCGGAATCATAATCGATTTCGATACTCATCAGATCATTTAGATGTTGCTGATACATTATTCTATCCTTCAATGCCTCTTTGGTGACAACGGGCTGTCTTATACACGTCGTAACACAAAGGCCACATAAGGCAGGACCACATTGCACACAAAGACAACATGAGAACAGAAATGTCACAACAACCCCTATGATCATCAGAATCTTCCAACCCCAAGTCGACATCAGACCCCAAAACCATCCCAGAAGCGTCCAATTTCCTTCGTCCACGTGTATGGACTCCGAAATTTTGTGCAACTTAGAGATGGCTTGATAAACCGTTGGAGCGTTATCAGGTATGAATACGCAGCAGCTCGAATGGATGATTTTACAAACCCCACCTCTATCTGCTAGAACGATATCTAGAACCATACGGTTCTGCAACGTCATTAGTCTATCCGCCTGGAGTTCGGCTGTCAAATTACCAAGGGCATTTGCAGTTATGTTAGCAGTTGATTCTACTACACGAGTTAACTGCCTCAGGTTCCTGCTATTAACCGTCGGTCCCCAGAACGGTAGGAAACCCTTAAAGAAGTCTCCCGCTTCTTGTCCGGGAGTATCTTCTTTGCTAACCACACCTCTCACAATTCTAGTTCTGTGGTAATCAGAGGCCACAGTGAAAGTCGGAGGCAAAAGATTCGCAATATAGCAGGTACCTGAGAAGTCATGAGGTAACCACGTATAGGCTCGATCATAACATACAAAGTAGGTACCCTTGGCAGGCAGGAAGACAGGGGAGGAGAGCGTCGGTAAGACATACGTCTCGGTACAAGCACTCTCCCCAAACTGAGCTCTCGGATTTCGACCAAGACCTTTCAAGCAGAAATTACCAAGGTGAGGTACAATCCATATCGGTGACGAGCTTTTAAGCTGCCTCTCACCCACTGATAAGCTGTACTCAGCCTCACTTAGTTCCTTATATGCTCGCACCTCTTCCTCTGGGATGAGCGATGCGTCAAAAATATCTCTATCTAAGTCTGCAGTAGCTCTTGCCAGAGTCTTGTGGTACGGGCCAGGACCAGAGTTTGCTGAGCGTGGTTCTCGATGGGGGTAGGAATCTAGTGCGCTACGGAACATAGTTTGTAATGTTCGGGCTGACCCTTGTGCACTATAAGGCAGAACTAAGTACGGAATACCCTTATCCATGGTATGTGGCATTAACCCACACACCCAACAATTGGTAGTGTTTACCACTAACTGATGCTGATGCAAGAGTTGGATAAAAGAGTTGTTTCTGAATTCCGCACGTCTAACTTGTTCGTGTTGAGGCAGAAGATAAAAGGAATGTGGAGAGACAGTTGAAACGAAATATAGATCATGAGATGGAAGAGTAGGTGTAGCAGAAGACAATAAGAACTGGGACCCATAATATACTCCCCCTACCAGTAACATAGATATGGTGAGGAACAGTATGATCACTTGTGAGAAAAACCATTTCGTATGAAACATTTTATGCAATGCAGATCTTTGCGCCAACATTCCCTCTCTTTTCGACAGCTCAGACAATGATGATTCCATCCCCTAACAACCGTCCGCAACGTTCTTGACGCACTTCGTTCTGAGTAGCGATTACCAATTCCCAGGAGTTCCCAGAAATCGATAAAAGAAACCGACCTTGTGTCGATAGCTGCTAAACAAAAGGAAGTACCCGCACGGCCTTACGGTCAACCTGGATGGTAGGTTCTAGCTAAATAATGTTCTTGGCTGTACGAAAAAAGAAAGAAAATACGCAATATATAGTGTCCACTGTTTTCAGAGCAATGTAGAACCTAGAAACAAAAAAATCTTTTTATTTGTGGCTCGTTCGTGGACGAAGAAAGTATCGGCTACTCCCAGGGCGAGTCTGTTCTTCGAATAGTGGATTGGACGGTAAAGGAGTGTTCATTTGTTCAGGCGATTGTTCAACAGTCAAATTTTCCAAGGTTGACGTAGAGGAAATTGTTTGAGGGGAATCAACAACGATGTCAGATACAAGCCGAGCTTCGCTGAATGGAACGAAACGTTGTGGAGTGTCGGTCTCAGATGAAGAAAGACCTCTTCTCATCCAGGTGTCCGACGGCAAAGGAAGCGGAACTTTTTTAGTATGAGTAGCGTGGACCCAATTCCGGCGTCCGTGTAGTCGAACCGCCGTCCTCGTAGCCAGCTGTACCTGAAACGGGCCCACAAATCTCGGTTCAAGGTTCCGTTTTCGTCCGTAGTTCCGGACGAGGATCCAGTCTCCTGGTTGGAGCCGATGACCAGGACCCTCTGTTTGTGACGGCAGAGCCTCAAAGACCTGTTGGTGAATCAAACTCAATTTAGCAGTCAGATCATAGAGATAATCGATCAACATAGGGTATTCAATTCTATCAAATTCTTTAGGTCTTGGGACTCCCCATACATTAGCAGGACGGCCGAACACAATCTCATATGGGCTGAGCCCTACTCGAGAGTGTACAGTTGCCCTGGTCGACAGGAGAGCCAGAGGCAAAGCGTCGGGCCATGATAAACCAGTTGTTGCCTGAATTTTAGCCAATTTCAGTTTTAGAGTGCCATTATATCCTTCCACCAAGCCTGCTGATTGTGGATGGTTTGCACTATGAAATTTTTGCACGATCCCTAAACCGCGACACACACTCTTCATCACACTCCCAACAAACTCACTTCCGTTGTCCGACCATACGACCCGAGGCATTCCATACCGAGGAAAATATTCTTTGAGCAAAATTTTTGCCGTGGATAAAGCCGTGTTATCCTTAAGGGGGTAGGCCTCAATCCACCTAGAGAATGCACATACCACAACCAACACATACTTCAAGTTATTACATCGGTCCATGTGGATAAAGTCCAACTGGATGACTTCGAAAGGGTATGTAGGAGGGGCAAAATGGCCAGGAGGAGTGGGGGTGCCCTTACCAGGATTGTGCATCAAACACACCATACAATTTTTAACCACTCTCTCTGCACACTTAGTAATCCCATCATTCTTCCATACATGAGACAACAACTTGCATATGCCTTTCGTGTTGATGTGCGCCATACCATGAGCCATTGTTACAACAGCGAGCACATACGCATCCGGTAACATCCATCTCTGCTTCTCTGATAAATCAACCCAACATCCATTCTCATCCAATCTTCCCGTGCTCTCTCTCCATTTAGTCCTTTCCGTCTCAGTGGCTTCATTCTGTATTCCTTTCACACTTTCAAATGTGTCTTCACACATACCAGTCTCTGTTGGCCATCTCACTGAGTTCGTAACATACATTCTGTTCGTCAAATCTTTAGCCGTCTCTTTAGCCGTTTCATCCGCAAACGCATTACCATGACCCACATCATCCGTTACTTTCTGATGTGCGCTACATTTGACTATGGCCACCTGTTTAGGCAATGTGAGTGCATCTAAAAGATCATTTACAAGCTGACCATGTTGAATCTTCGTGCCATGCGACGTAAGGAATCCTCTCTCTCTCCATAGTCGTCCAAAACTATGTGCCACACCAAATGCATACTGGCTATCTGTAAACACATTCACCCGTTTATCTTTAGACAACACACATGCTCTCGTCAATGCGATCAACTCAGCAGCCTGAGCCGAATTCTGACTTAATCTTGCTCTTTCCACAATCGTTCTCAATGTTACCACAGCATATGCAGTCGTCACATCACCATTCGGCAACTTAAAACAAGAACCATCCACATATAAAGTACCATCGGGATCTGTCAATGGAGTATCTTTTAGGTCAATACGACCCTTAGTCTCCTCCTCAGTTCTGAGATAGCAGTCATGTACTGCTTCACCACTTGATTCTGTGTCGATCGGCAGCAATGTTGCTGGATTCAACACATTGCATCGTTTTATCCGTATATGACTGGCCAGCAACGTCAACTCATATCCAGACAACCTTGCGCTCGTCAGATGTTGAGTTTTCGTTCGATTCAATAGAGTGTCAACTGCATGCGGAACCATCACCGTAAGCATATTATCCATGACTAGACCTGCGGACTGTCGAATGGACACCGCAGCTGCCGCTGTTGCCTTTAAACAACTCGGCAAGGCTCTGGCTACTGGGTCTAAAGTCGAAGAAAAATAGGCACATGGGCGTTGTTTGCCTCCAAAAGGTTGTGTCAGAACACTCAACGCGCAACCATCCCTCTCGTGAACGTATAGTGTAAACGGCTTACTGTAGTCAGGAGTGCCCAACACAGGAGCCGAACACAACGCATCACGTAATTCAGAAAAACTTTTCTGACACTCTTCAGACCAAGGCACTGGGGATGGAACATCTTTGCACGTAAGAGCTATCAATGGTTTCGCCAACAATGAAAAATTTGGAATCCATTGTCTACAATAGGACGTAATACCTAAAAAGGCACGAACATCTCTTTGGGTTTTTGGCACAGTCATTCGGGAAATCGCTGCAATTCTCTCTGGGGTCAACCTTCTCCCTTCTCTTGACAATAAGTGACCTAGATAGGTAACTTCTTGACAACAATACTGTAGCTTTGAAGGCGATACCTTGTGGTGTAAGTCATGTAGATAGTGTAACAATGATACCGTAGCCGTTTTGCAAATAGCTTCTGTATCGGTTGCCACTAAAAGATCGTCAACGTATTGAATCAAAGCCGCACCTTTAGGTAAAACAAAGGCATCAAGTTGACCTTTAAGTGCTTGGCTGTAGATTGACGGACTCTCACAGTAGCCCTGTGGAGCGCGTTTTAGCCTAAAACTGCGACCACCTAATGAGAATCCGAATAGGTCTCTGCTTTCCTCTGCAATCGGGATGCTAAAGAAAGCATTCTTTAGATCGATCACTGTGAACCAGGAGGCAGATGCCGGAATCATTGTTAGTAAGGCCGTAATGTCGGGAACCACAGGAAATTGTGGAACCACTATTTTGTTCACCTCTCTTAAATCTATTACGAAACGATACACAGGAGGTTTAGTTGGGTCAGTTCGTTTCAGAATTGGCAATACAGGGCTATTACACACGTTTCCACGAGTTTCTTCAACAACACCTTTTCCAATGAGATCATGAACGATTGCTAACAGTGCTCGTTCGCCCTCAAGAGAAATACGATATTGAGGTAAACGTGGTAACCGCGCATTTGGTTTCAATTGAATCACATAGGGTGGAATGTCTAACAGGCCCACATCATTGGGACCTGTGGCCCATAAGGACGCAGGGAGGGAACTCAATTCCGGTGGGAATTTATCGACCGATAAATACATTGGAGAGATCACTCTCCGTCCCAATGTAAGCTCCACTCCTTCGGGGGAACAATACAAAGTTGCATATAATCGTTTTAATAAATCCAGGCCCAAAAGATTCTCACCACAACCTGTAGATAGAATCAGTGGAGCCGTTAGCTCACGAGGTCCAATCATAAGAGGCAAAGGACTAGAGACTGGGTTGCTAACAGGGGTGCCGGAGAATCCAACGGAAACGTTCGTTAAGCCAGACAAAGGTGCGCCAGGGAGTTTCGAATGCATGATGGAACTTTTCGTCGCACCAGTGTCTAACAGAAAAGGCTCAACTACACCCGATGTAGCCACTGCAACGTAAGGCCCACTCTGATCAACCGGAACTGACACTACTCCCTCTCTTTGTCGTTGGCTGTCCTAGTAATGGTCGTTTGCAACAGTCTCATGCTCTACGTAATAATCGTCCACATTATACTGTGCAGATCGGACTGACCCCGCATTTCGCTGGTCAAAACAATTATTCGCATCTGATTGATTTTGATGACGATCAATCTGATTGTGGGATGAACCACGACCTCTACCTCGTGATGCCTGTTGAGGACCACCACCACGGTTTCCTCGTGTCGACACACCATTCAGGCGGTCCCGTAAGGCAAGACAATCATATTTTAGGTGTCCCTCTTTACTGCAATATGCGCACTGATTATACCCAAGTGAAGATCTATAATCAAAGTTGTCAGAGCGCGGCTGCATCCTATCGGGCTGTGCTCGTGGTCGATACTGCTGTTGTGAATCATTTTGGTTTGATCGTGGAGGATATGCTTGCTGCAACAAAACCTTCGTTTTGAGCTCTTTCGTTTTCTTTTCTACACGATCACTTTCTTCCTTTTCCCTATTCTCATAATACTGGGCCGTTGCCAGTATTTGCGCAGGGGTTGAAACTGCCCACGCACTCTCTGAATTCTTCAATTTGTTGCTTAGCTCAGGTAACAAATTCGACACGAACTTGTCAACAAATAACCGCTGGCCTCCCTCAGCGCCCATGTCCTGGCCGCTGTGGTCGACAAACGCGTCCTCAAACCTCGTGAAGAAATCCGAGACACTCTCGTCTTTCTTTTGCTTACAGGCAGATAACTTATCCCAGTTCACCTTCATCGCTGGCATGAGAGTTTTCATGAGCGTAATGATTTTCTGAGGCAAATCCAAGATCAGTTGGTCAGGCTTAGCCCCACCAACTTGTAGTCCATCAGCCGTTATCAATGCAGCCCAATCACCCCCTAATTCAACTGCGTGGTCGGCTTGACGAATTTTAGCCCAAACTGGTTGCGGTACAACATTACCGAACAACATGTCGATGTCGGCAAGGTTCATAATAGAAGCTTCCACCAGTTGTGATAACTCCTTATAATAACCAGCCGGATTTTTACGCGGATCGGGCAAAGATTGCTTCACTTGCAAAACTTCCGATCGTTTCCATGGAAGATGTATCCATACCCTCCGAAAATGCGGTAAAACCACAGGGTTAGCTTGCAGATCTCCAGGCACCCAAAGTGGCGGAACCTCTCTCATAGGATACTGACCAGGAACCGCTTTCCAATTCTCAGTGGTATCATCTAATGACACCCGAGAATGTGCTGTGGATCTGAACGCTAATAAGCGTTCCACGGCACGTCGTACATCTTCACCTATAATCATACCGTTCGAAAAGTGACTCTGAAGTTCAATTATGTCGGACGGTACATTATCTACATCATCATTATACCATTCTTCCCTCAAAAAGTTACACATCTCTTCAAACACGAATCTCTGCGTAGGCTCATTAAACTGAGAAAACGTGTCGAAGACCACACGTGGAGTGTAATTAGCAGGATGTCTCATCCACCTATGTGCCATTGTTACTAACGTCTCTTTCTCCCTACCACTAGGGATCTGACTCCGTCTCTGAGGAGTTCCAGATAAATCAGACGAAAATAACGGACCAGAAAGAGGTGAATAAAGGGTAGCAACAGAGTTAGGAACACGCTTACGAACAGAAGGGGAAAGAAAAACAGGGGCAACAACACCGGAGGTGAAGGAAGGCATAGTAGGAACGGACAAGGTAGTCGGAGTAGCAGAAACAACAGTTTGCGAAGGTACAGGAGCAGTAGGAACAAGGACAGGTGGTAGAACATACGTAGGGTTAACAGCGGGCTGACCCGCAGCCGCTGGAACAACAAGAGGTACAACAAGAGGTACTACAGGAGCAGCTACAGGAGCAGTAGCACCCTGTACATAAGGAGGTGGTGATTTCATTAAATACGATAACAGGGAATCCTCCTTCAAATCTTCTTCTTTCTTCTCTAGACTACTCGGTAAAACCGGGTAACATTTATCTATTTTCATGTGATGCAATCTAGTAGAGATTTCCATTTCCTTTTCTTCTTTATCCTGTTTACATTCTCGTATAGTTTGCATTATCGGAACGAACCCTTGCTTTTGATCCTTTTTAAGTTGTTTGATTTCTTTCTGCTTGGCCTATTTACGCCATATCCGAAAGGAATCAAACATAGCTGGCCTAGCTTTCTTTAAAAATAATTTAGCCTCAAGATTATCTAAAATCGAAAGTTCAAAAGTTCCATGTGGTGGCCATCTAAGGTCACCGTCTTTCTTTGTATAGCGGATCCAGTAATCATTATATATTATAGGACCCACCCCATGTCGACTATAAAGGTCATGTATCGGAGTTCCAACTGGAGGTATCGGACACGAGTCCTCCAACCGGGAATCCATTGCGCAACATTTGAAAATACGAAACAAACCACTATGGCTAGGCATCGTGCACACTAACCTAGTATCAAACTTCAAGGATTACCGAAGCAATAAAACCTCGTGTAAGTCAAAACCCTCGGTTTTTGGCAATTGCAACTGTCAAATAATACTAAGAACCAATACTAAGAACCACAAATGCAATGGAACCATGCAATACAACAAAGCCTTATGGCTATCACAAAGCTCGGAGAGCTAACCACAAAGCCTGAGGAGGCTATTACAAAGCTCGATGAGCTATTACAACAAAGCCTTAAAGGCTACAACAAAGCTTCCAAAAAGCTAGAACAACCACTAAGGACTGGGAGCGACCCACAAATACTTAACTCAGAACTTCAATGGCGTCACCAGGAAGGCCCGTCTATCGTCTCGCTTGTACGTAAGGTCTGCACCGGGCGTCGAAGACAGGTCGACAGTCAGGGCATCGGTCCGTCGCAGCCGTCAGGAGGCGGGAATCTTCGCAGGGAAAATCGTCGGGCCACTTATTTCGACAACAGGATCGATGAAGTGGGGTGCACCTTCCCTCGGAGATTTCACACGAAGTTCCTCACGATCATCAGGCTTTGGACCGGTACCACTGAAGTCGCCCCACGTTGGGCGCCAACTGAAGGACTGGACTTTTAACAGTACCAGCGGTGCCAGGGAACAACACCTATAACCTTCATGGGATACCTGTTTCGGCGCACAAACTACAGAGACACGGGACACTTCCTTCGGCATCAAAGATCAGCGTTTATTACTGCAGGGAAACAAGAGTCATAAGAAGTACATGGACATGTAGGTTCTGCGAGTCTGCTTCAAATTGCATATGTAGGTCGCTCTCTTTTATACAAAATGTTGCCATTGCACAACATGTGAACAAAAGATTACAATTCAGTTCCCACAGTAAAACTTCAAAAGGGTCGCTTTCATGTGTGCAGAATCCCGTAATATAATTACAGTAGCAATGCCGGTTCCCAACTGTAAAAGTACATCTTCCCACCATTAGGCACACCCATTAGAGTTGTAAATGACAAAGAAGAGGGGACAAGAGCAGCTGCAAGGAAGTCAGACACGTGTAGAGAAAAGAGTGTGGGGGTAATATCGGAAGCATGATCATAGGATCAAAGAGTTGGATCCCATCTCCTGCACGGCTGTCACAATAGACCGACACGACCAGATTACCCTCAAGCTGAGCCGTCTGCCTTTGCTGTGTCATTCCTCCGGCCATAAAGACGCATGAAAGGAACAAGCGTCTTCCGCAAGGCTTGGGAACTAGAGGGTCAAGGGGCGAACAGTTTACCTGCTCGCTGACTACGTGAGGGCAAGAAACAAAATGGATGCCCTATCTAAAATGGAACCCAAGGGTTCGGATGAAGAACACGTAATATTAGACGAACCCTGGCAGGTAGCGTAGCGAAAATACACACACTTGCCAAACTCGTCATTTACGGTTCGTAGATACCAGACTCGTCCATATTCGGTAATGCCCAGAAGGTCGTAATAATTTTTACGGAACCTCAGGGTTCACACCCCAGCCGACTAAACACCCAATTTCTCACACTGACCAACACCTGTTCTTGTTGTTTCACGTAGACCTCCCATAAATTACTAAATACTGCTATATCATCCTATTAGGCCCCACAGACCTTTGATAGCCCTGACAGAACGTAATTCACTAGGCGCTGAAAAGTGTCAGGAGCCTTTTTCATCCCAAAGGGCATTCCCCTAAACTGGTGGTTTCACTCTGGCATAGACAATAAAGTATTATTCTGAGCACTAGGGCCTAAGGTGATACACAAGTAACAATTGGCAATTTCAAAGATACTCAGATATCTGGCAGCATCCATAGAACCACTAGCTCATCAGCTATAGGAATTGGGTGTGCATATTTCTTGATGATTTTGTTGAGGGCCCATAGTCTGCACAAACGTTCAAGCCTCAGGAACTTTTCTTGGGTATCAAACTACAGGACCGTCCCATGGACTGTGGGAATGCTTATTCACTCCATGTCCATCATCCTGGCTGCCTCTAATTTGCTGCATTACTGAACTTGGATTGACACCTGATTTCACTTGCAGACTATGGTCTGGAACTATGTCATTGACATAGACAGGTGTCAAATCTGAAACAGCAAGAAGAGATAAGAAAAGCATCCCGGTACCTCTCCAAGCTATTTTGTTGCTCAGATGTCAAGTCAGTGGCAAGCTACACCCAAGCAACAGAACCCTCCTTGGCATCACTGTGCAGCAAGTGTGAAGAGGCTCACTTTATTCCACAACTTCACCTACCATAGCTATGATGCTTACTGTGTAATTTCTCCAGAACTATGGCTTAAAGCCATTTCATATGGATCACCGTCCTAGAATCCCTTGCTGTATCTGTGTCCACCAAGCAGTGGACCCCAGGAGTCATCTGCACTACCTTTTATGGCCAACACCACTTATTCTCCTTTGCTCTGGGACAAATGGGCTTCAGCATCAATATCTCTTGACCTATTCCTGACTTTCCATCAGCTTTCTAAAGCCATTCACATTGTTCACCCAAGTCTTTTGAGATGACTCAGAGGGTCGATCCCATCCTTGTCCGTCTAAGATTAGTGGTCCATGCACTGGGTGCCCAAATACAAGTTCAAGAGGACTGAATTCTTGCACCTTGTGTAGAATTTCTCTGTAGACGAATAAGAGACCTGGCAGGAGAAGAACCCACTCCATCCTGAGGTCCTCCAAGCCCTTGGTTTTTCCAGTTTGCCAACTACTTGTCAGCAAACACTGAAAGTTTCTAGAGGTAGAACATTCTTCCTTGAGTCACTCTGTCACAATCAACTGGTTAAGGACACGGAAATCTTTGGTCTCCATCCCTTTCACCCACTCATTACAATCACACGAAACATCATTGTGAGAAATTGGATAGTTATATGGGGGATGAGCCCTTCTATAGCAACAGCCACAATCCTTGTCAGGGTGAAGTACAAAAAGTCAATAAATTACCCCATGTTTAATGCTGTGGTAGCTTGGCATAAAAGCAGTCAGGCTCAACTTAGAGGCAAAGTGTAGTGTTTCTGCAGCACAAAACAGTAATAAAGTGAAAACACAACACACTAAAAATCCCACACCAACTTCAAAAGATAGAGTAAAATGTAATCAATTACTTGACACCAACATGACAAAAATCCAATCAGTAGAACCAGAGCTATGCAATTTCAAAGATTCCATGTAAGTATAGCGCTTAAAAGTACAAAGCACCACTAGTGGTTATCTGGTTGTGTGAGACTGGGTGAAAGTTACAGGTTCAGTCTGACAGTGACGGAACACAGGACGGATACAGGGATCAGGTTATTTCAGCTGAAAAAGTTACTTTCTAAAGTTTTAAGAGTTCCGTTCGCAGTGGAGGGGGCAGCAAGGAACAGGGGGAGCGTTGAGGATGGTTGTCACTGTAGCACGAAGAACATGCCGGGTGTTGCAGATGGTTGACGCTGTAGTGTGAAGATCCTGTCAACCGTTGCAGATGGTTGATGCTTGAAATTGGCACTGTTGGGCATCGCAGGCTGTCAATGCTGTAACACAAAGTGCAGATCTCACATTGCCTGTTGTCATTGACGGTTGCTCTAGAATGAAGAGTAAGGTTCACTGGAGCTTTGCATCTGCAGATGGCGGGGCAGCATGATCTTGGTGAGAACAGGTCCGTTCACAGTTGCGAGGAGCCCAAAACTTGAGGCTTTCTCCTTTTCTTCAAGGAGAAGTTCAACTGCTGTCACACCAAGGGTCAAGGACCTGAGGGGTATCCCTTTGTGATCAGGAACTCACTCCAGGATAGGCCAGTAGGCCTTAGGCAGGTCTAGTTTAAGATACAGTGCAACAGGTCAGCTGGGCAGTTGCAAGGTGTCCTCTGGAGCTTGTTGAGTCCCTGTAGCTCAGAACAAAAGGTCAGTGAGCTGACCCTTGAAGTCAATTCAACCTGGGATGGAGGGTGCATGCCCAGTCATCCTTCAAAGTGAGCAGGGCAAGCCTCACGCAGGAAGGAAGCAGGGAATCTTTCTTTTGTAGTATCCACAGGTCCAGAAGTGTTCTGAAGAGTGGATCTGAGGGTCAATTACACCAACTGTCCACTTTGAAGTGGGAGAAGGTTCTGAAGTTACCCCCTACAGAGGTGTTGGGAATCTCCTGCCTCCCTTCCCTGGTTCCAGTCTGTGTGGGGATATAATAGCCCACTGTGAAGTCCTTTGTGTGTGAGCGGAGCCAGTTACTTTGAAGTGCAAATGTGGTAGGTGACAGCTGCGCTCCCCCGTCCTGCCAGAGATGGCCCTTCCTGCCAACGCCCATACCCTCTATTGTGATACTATCTGGGAGGAATACACAAAGACCAACTGCCAACTACACCTAGTTGTGTGACCCAGGATTGTGTTTTAAAGCCCTGCGTTGTAAAAGATTTTGCGGTGTAAAACTGCGGGGTAATGGCACGCAGAGTAAAAGTGTGCGGGGTAAAATGTCCTATTCTCTAGGACTATAAAATGGTGACTTTCTAAACAGGGCATTTTTAGAATTGTAACTTAAAATCCGACTTTATCATTAAAGAGGGTTTTAAATTACAATTCTTCAAACAACAAACATGACAAAAGTTATCTCTTATGAAATGTAATATGGTATCACAATGTTATCTTTTCGGAGAGGCAGGCCTTGCAATGGTGAAAAACTAATTTGAGAGTATCTACCACGACATGAAAAACTTAAAAGTACATGTCCAACTTTTTATATACAATGCACCCTGCCCTATGGGCTGTGTAGGTTCTACCGTAGGGTTGACTTATATGTATAAAAGAAAGGTTTAGGCCTGGCAAATGGGTTTTGCCAGGACGATATATCAGTTAAGAACTGCACACATAGGCTGCACTGGTTGGCCAGAGACAGGTTTGAAAGGCTACTTAAGTGAGGGGCATCATCAGTACTGCAGGCCCACTAGAAGCATTTAATTTACAGGCTCTGGGTACCTGTATTACCACTTAAGTAGGGACATAAATGTACATTAAATAGTCCAATTGGGGATAAGCTAGTTTTATGCTTTTGAAAGGAGAGACTATTAACACTTTAGCACTGGTTAGAAGTAATAACGTGTGCAGAATCCTAAGGCCAATGAAATTAAGGGGCTTATCTATGAAAACTGTTGAATCGCTGTGTGAAAACAGCGATGCAACAGTTTTCATTGTGCCCTCCTTGTGACACGATGGATGTGCTGTATTTAATGTACGGTGCTCCATGTTGCCAGGAGTTACAGATACATTAATATTACTGACATATCTGTAGGCGCAGTAATGACACATTTCTGGAGCGTGTCACAAAAGTGATGCAGCTCCAGCAATGGGTCAGTGAAATGCGTCTTCGTCAGTATTACGCCTGCTGTGAGGCAGGCGTAGTATTGTGATACAGTGCCGTCCTAGAAGTGGCGCTGTGACATCTGGTAGATGTCACTACTCCACTTCTACCAGGCTTTTTGTGGGGGAATGTCCACCCTGAATAGATTATACCTGATGCAGGTAGCGCAATGGCGGCATAAATAAGGCCCCTGGAGTGTAGGCAAACCGTTTGAAGGAACTCCACCTTAAGGCTGACAGGTCTAATAATCATGAATCCAGGTCTCAGGTTGTACAACACGGGCCTCATTTATGAGTTTTTGGCGTAGGGCAGCGCCGCATGGAGTCTTGCTGTGCTGCCCTACGTCAAAACAAAAGGGCAGGAATGCTCCTTATTTATGGGAATGCAGCACACATAGAAAAAAGGAAAAAACAATGAGAAATTAAAACATTTCTCCTTGTTGCACCTCTCTAACACCACCCCTGGGGTGGCATTAGATTCTGACGCATTCCCATATTTACGATTTCTCAAAAGTCTGGGAATGCTTTAGATACCCTAGGTGTTGTGTGTGGACAGCCACAGCAACACCCATTAAACACCCCTTTCATGCGTTGTTCTGCAAGAAAGGGGCACATATATAAAAGGCCATGAAAAGCCACGTAAAGTGGCTTTATGTGGCCTTGTAAATATGCTGGGGCACATTGTGCCACCAGAACGTCAAACAAGTGATGTTGCAGTGCGCAAGAGACCTCATAAATGAGGTCCTATGTGTTCCCTTGCTTTATTTAAATCATTAAAGGTACTAAGATGGTTTCAGCACAAGCATTCTGATCAGAGCTTCCTTCATTCAATCATAGTTTATAGTTGCTCAGAATGCATTTTTCCAATGACTGCGGTACCATCCTTTGGGCAAGCGGCTCGTCAGAGATGCTGCCTTAGACACATCATTCAAAGGATGCACTCTACAAGGAATCTCAAAGCTCACAAACCATTTTAAAATATCTTGGACTTCACAATACACGTGAACAAGCTCTTTTGAAATCTTGGCAGGTACTTCAGTAGAGTTCTGTTATGTTTTAAGTTTATACAATGCAACTCTTAACCGAGCACTGGCACCAATGTAAATAGATAGAGATTAAATCTATTTTCCCAGATGCTACTTTCTCTGATGTCACCCTGATTTTATCTATATCTAAAGCTACCCTCTCCTCGACTCTCTCCCTTTCTCATTTTACTGCCTTTTACTCTTTCTCTCCACGTACTGCCTTTTTCTGATCTCTTGATCTCATTCCTCCTGTCTAACACGTCTAATGCCATTCATCGAAATGGCGATGTCAAAGAAAAATAATCAGGGGATCCTTGTTAAGCCAAAGGTCAAGAAGAATATCTAAAAGTGTCATGGCTGCAACCCCCTCACATCAGTGACTATGTCTCCCACCTCCAGCAATGGAAATGTGAGCAAAACACGTCCACTCTCTGATAACATGGCACTCACAAGTCACCTTTGGCAAGGGCAGTCTAAGGGCATCAAAATGGACCTCACTGGCCCCCATTTCTCTTGCTCACTAACACACAGTATGCACGCACCAAAGGTCTCATAGACAAACATAATAAGCACTCAGGATAATATGGTAAGGGACAGACCAAGGGCATAGAAACAGAACTTTACACCAGGAGACCAGTAGGCCCCCTTTCCAGTGATCCAGATGAAATGGTCTGGTCACACTACTGATCCTGAAACCATGTATGCTGCCACTGCCACTCTATATGTAACCCTGTGACAGCAATGGTATTCCTCTGTCTCAAATGAGGGCACAATCGGTCCTCTCCTCCAGGACATAGGACAAGATAAGGACCTCTCATAGTCAGGGACAGACTAAGGCATCAGTATGCATGTTACATTAGTTGACCCCACAGCCAAACATTTAAAGTCAAATATCAGTAGTTGGGCACTCAGGGCAGGTGAACATGTTAATTTACCGTGCAGTAGACATTCCTGTTCCAACTATTTCTGTGTTTGAGGACAGAACACAAAGCTGTATTTCCCTGCTTCAAAAAGGATTTGGATATCCTCTTGCAACTAAGGGCCATATGTACAAAGAAGTGGTGGAGTGAGGTGTTAGTTGTCATGACTTAGCGCCTCCCTCCTCCACTTCAGAAACGTAAGGCTGCACCATATTTTACAAAATATTGTGCAGCTTTGCATATCCCCCTGCGCTGGTGCTAAGTTTAGCAGCTTAGTGCCAATGCAGGCACCCTTGCGCCATAGTGCAAGGTTGTCTGCGTGCAGGAGACGATTATTTATGTGTAGGAAGGTGTCCCTTCCTGCACATAAACAATCATTAAATACCGCTTTGTCACTTCTATGTGTGCTGCTTATTTTAAAGATTTTTTATGTGCAGGAAGGGACACCTTCCTACATATAAACAATCCAAGGTATTTTGCTTTTTTCATGTGTGCTGCACAAGGCAGCACACATGGAAAAAGAAGAAAGTGAGGGGAAATACAACATTTCTCCTTATTTTGCCATGTTAAGACCAGGTTTTCCCTGGTCTTAATTTTGACGCTGCCTACTATTTACGCCACTCTTATACATAGTGGGCAGCGTCAAGATCATAGAGAGTTGTGGTAAACACCCACTGCAACACCCACTGCCCACCCCTTTCACACTAAGCATAGCATGAAAGGGGGCCTTATTTACATGGCAGCGTTAAACCACGTTAAGTGTCTCAATGCTGCCTTGTAAATAAGGTGAAGCCCCTATTGCCACAGTAACGTCGGAAAAAGTGACCTTCCCATGGTGATAGGGGCTTGTACATATGTCCCTAAGCGTGATATTTGGATTTCTGATTCAGCAAAATAACCACACTTCAATTGAAAGTTACTACTCAGTCTCAAAATTGACGAGCTGACTGATTATTCCTTGGCCAAGTGAATGATGGCTGTTGCCCATTTTCCCAAAATGTTTTGCTTTTCACCCCCCTATTTTAGGATGTCTTCCCCATTGTAGAGAAATGTATAGGCCATGTGTGGTGTGGTGAGATGTCATGTTAAATGTAATGCAATGGTGTGCGCACCTGTAATTCCCCCATTGCAAGAAAGCACCCTGGTGAAATGTCGCTTTTAAAATGATGCCATGGCTGTGTGTGCTGCCACATGACTGTGGTGGGTTACCAGTCAAGTTGTTTGGTTTCCCAGCCATCTCAGCTTTTGGAGGGAAAGCCTGGCACCCAGGGTGCTCTACTCCTGAGCCAGTTGGAACAAGTTTCCCCTGAGGCTTCTAGAAGCTTCTGGCACTGTCTGGTAGGAGGGGGTGAGGGGCGTATAAGTAGGGGGGCTGTGCCACCATGTGCTCAGACCGAACGTGGACTTGAGAGTGAGGGGACCTGCTGCCAGGGGGTGCCGCCATATGGGGCTGTGTGCTGGCCCCTGAGCCCATCTGCACACCTCCCCATCCATAGGGCCAGTGAGATCCGGCTGCTAGAGTAGAGGCTGCTGTAACAGGAGGAGTGCGAAGCTACAGGGGATGATGGTTCCCAGGAGCTGATGTCCTGTACTGATGAGTACCCACTGACTGCTAACCTGGCCTAGCACTGCCTGCCGCTCTCCTGCCCTAGCGCCTCGTGAACGCTACACCTGGGTCCTGACTGCTCCCTAGCGCCTGGAAGAGAAGATGTTATCTGCCTACTGACTGCACCCAGAAGGAGGTGAGGAGCGCTATAATCAGAGTGCCAGTGAAGAAGAGAGCTATCTCCTGTCGCAATCTTGCCTGCTGACTGGCACTTGGTGAGTGCAGCTCTATATTCCTAGCCCCAGAGGTGAGGAGCTGATTTCTGCAGCGCTTTATGCTAATTCTGCCGAGGAATAAGCGGGGACCCCACAGCGATGCGTGGACGAGAAGAACTGTTTTAGTGTGAAGCACCACAGGAGCCTACCCCGCGTTATTGCTGCCATCTCAGGTGCCCACCCCACGTGAGAAGACTGCCTGCATACTTAGAATCCAGCGGGAGCCTACCCGGTGGTTTTGATATTGATTTAACGGGAGCCTACCCCGTGTAATGGCGGTGCCTGTGCTGATTTAGAACTAGCGGGAGCCAAACTCGCGTTGGCTCGCTTAATTAACCCAGCGGGTGCCCACCCCGCATGATTGCCACCTGGAATCACCGCCGCAGCCTGGGATCAACTAAGGGCCGCCGCGCTGCCCGCAGCAACCCAGAAGAAGAAGGAGCTGCCCGGGAAGTCAGACGGGGCCCTTGTGTGCTGGTGGAAGCCCGTGCCTTGACTGAATCTAAAACCGGAGCAGGAGCCCACACCGCTGGTTGGCGCCCCGGAAGGACGCCGTCTGGAGCCTCGTGGGCTCCGCATTGAAGACTGGGCCCGGGCGAATTCAGAAGGAGGAAGGTTGCGCTCTAGCAGGGCTCCTATGCCTTGAGGGGAGCCCCGCGCATCTGCCCATTGAAGCCCTGGGTCCCAAGGGTTCGGGCCTGGGTGAAGTCCGGTGAGGCACTACGGGCGGGGCCCAAAGGCACAGGGGAGAGCCCTGTGCGATGAGAACAGGACTGGAGGAAGCCGGCCGGAGAAGCCCTAGGAGAGCGGGAGCCTACCCAGCCTCCCCCTGTGAGGAAGCGCCGCAAGTGACCAGCGGGGCTCCCGGGTGGAAGAGAGAGCCCGCCCCCCTATGACTGCATGTAGGGTTGAGACGTGCACGGTGCTTAAGGCCCCGAGAGAGGGGCTTCCACCTTGTCAGTATTGACTGGGCTTTACATCCCTGACCTGCTGGACAGTGGGCAGTGGGAACGGTCGGGCCCACTATGGACACACTACTGGGAATGTTTTAGGCCCCATGCCCCAAGGACTCTGCCTAATGTGACCTATGCCAGTATAATGCCTAATGCGCCCCATGCCCTAATCATTAAGCCATTGGTATTAGGCCTACTGCTTTCTCTAATGTTCCCATTGCTGAGCTTGGGCCCCATGGACTTATACTGACGTCATGCATGCAATGTTCTGTGCCTAATCTAATGCGGTTTACGAATAGTGAGATGTGCCACAGGTTTATGCTTAATGATATGGCCATTACGACGCAGGGCTGGGGCGGGGACTGTTATGCCCAGGGAGGAGCCTCAGGATTCATGCAAACATGTGGAAGCCCCCACACTGGAAGTTGTTGTGTATAATAAGCCCCTATGCTCACATGTTTATGCTGTTATGTTTTTCATGCAAATGCAGGAGGTGACTTACGCCCCTGATTGTACCTAATGTTAAGGCACAATGTTCTAAGTGCTACCGTGTCTATCCTGCTGATTTGCGGCCTGATGTATTCATGTTCCTAGGCCTACTGAGTTTGGTGCCAATGTGAGGCTGAGGATTACCCTTGATGTCAGGGGATGATGTCCTAAACTTCTGCCTCATGAAGTGTTGTGTAAAGGGTCCTGTTAATGTTGCTTTTGGCTCATGTTGCTGCCCCTTAATTCATGCCCGGGGTGGCTCATGCTAATTTGAGGCCCACAGGTTATGCCCCGGACTGTTGGACTCGCTAAAAGGTATACCAAATGCTACTATGTTTGGGCCCCATGCTAATGTGGTCCATCCCAGGGGTTTATGCTAATGTGGAGTCTGCCTAAGGCCCACGTTGAGGTCTCAAGACAGGATCATTATGTCCTAGAATGATACTTCCCATGCTAATGTTATGCTTATTGCAGATGTTCCTGCCTAATGTGTTATGTCACTGTGTTTCACGCTTCAGGTTCCAGCCTTAGGCAGAATGCTAATGCTTTATGTCTTTATTGCAGCATTGAGACTAATGGACTTACCTTTTTCACTTATCTTTTGTCCCTTAGCGATGGATCTAGCAGAGGCCCGATTAGCCCTGCCCTGTAAATAATCCCCCCATGTAAATACTGCCTTGACACCAGTTGGCACAGTGTAAAGTACTGTGATTACTATCCTGTGTTGACATAATACACAAGTTATTCTTTTCACCAAAACTGGTGTGGTCTCTTTTTGTAGTGTGCCTTGGGTGTCGCCTGTGTGTACTGCGTGGATGCTTTTCACATGTCCTCTGGAGTTTGTCCCGTCAGCTCTGCACCATGCTACCCGTTGCTAACCATGGCAAAGTGAGGCAAAGCAGAGAAAGTGGCAGAAGGGGTTTTCTTTCCAGTGCAAAGTGTGTTTTGTGCTGAAAGACAATAGTTTCACAGCTTCAAATCCAGTTTTTGCTGCTTTGTGTCAAGAAAGTGTTTCTGGAACGGATCTCCACAAACACCCAAAGGCTTTGTTCTAAAACCCAATCCACCAATGAAGCCTGATGAGACTTTGCATCAAAAACATAGGGAAATATTTTCAAGCCCCTATCATCACTGGAGCATCACTTTTTTTAATGCAATGGAGGCGTAGTGCCATTTTCACAATGACAGGGCTACACGAAACCACTTAGCCTGGCTTACCACCACCTTGTAAATATGTGCCTTTCCGCCACAGTCCTCTACAACAAAGGGGCATGCAATGGGTGTTGCTGTGGGCATTCCACCACAACATCCATTGATTTTTGATGCTGCACCAGATTTAAATAGAGGTGTAAATCTGTGGCAGCGCCAAAAACTAATGCCATGCAAGAGCATGTGTTAGAAAGGCGCAAAACGCAGAAATGCATTTATTTCTCCTCGTTTTTAACTTTTTCTAATTGTGCTGCATTCTGCAGCACAAATGGAGCAAAAAGCCATTAATGATTGTTTATGTGGAGAAAGTTGTCTTTTCCGGCCCATAAACAATCATTAAATAATGACGATTTGTAACTTCTGTTTGTGCTGGATTCTGCATTATGGATTGTTTATGTGCAAGAAGGGACACTTTCCTGCTTATAAACAATAATTCCCTGCAACGCAGGCACCCTTGCGCTATGTTGCAAGGGTGTATACACAAAAGGGGAGCCAGAGGAGATTTTTAAGACCAGCGAGGGCGAACTCCCTGAATTTAATTACAAAACACACAAGAACCCTCTGGTCTATCAAGAGAAAGAGGAGAGACAAAAGGGCTGACCTGGAAGAAGGCATCCCTTTAAAGGACGGTTTCCCTCACCCACCAGAAGAGGTATGCTTCATCACGGGGCTTGTAAATGGGTACCTCAGTTGATTGATACATAAAAATGCACCTACATATTCTTCAAATAATGCAATGAAAATATATTATTTTTAAATGGCTTTTATTTGCAATGTATCTGTATTCACTTTACAAAAAAACGTAAAAAAACAAAATATGAAATTAATTTACAGATAATACTTTTGCCTGGAGGAGTTCAAGAATTTTACATTCCAAACAATACCGTTTTAAACTGCAACAATTGTTTTCTTAAACTCATACTTCTAGCATTTTTATCCAGTTGCAACTAATTAGAATGACCACAAGGTGGCAACGTCTTCCCTATAATTGCACGTCAGCTTTATTGTAACGACTGACTGCTTATAAAACCTTACCTAAGCAGAACTTTTTAAAGGACATTAATTATCACATTTGGTGTTAGGCGTGCACAAGATGTCACCGGTAATTGCAATTTACTATAAAATCGTGTTTCTCTTTTTATTATTTTTCTATAAATGCACTGTTTTAAGAAACGTCAGGCTACAAAACCAGAGATAGCAAGACTTAACACGATGTAACATATTATGAAACCTTAAATGTATCTGTGTTTTCCATTTTAGAATCTTAATTGTTGCTGAATGTCGCACCTAGATCTCGTTATTTGTTCAATTTACATGGGTGCTAGTAGACAACTGGCAGTTTTCGAATTCCATGAAATGTTGTTAGAATCCAACTTTCTTGTTGCTGATGAAAATAAAATCCATAGGGCAATCCAGTTCGGAAGAAAAGTGTTCCGCATTTGCGAATTCACGCACATGGGAGATAGATTCAGTCACATTTTCTAGACTTTTATGACAAACGAGAAAGAGTCTTGCAGTATTTTCAATAAATATGCTTGTTCTAGAAAAACATGTTAGGTCTGAAAAGAGTTTTGCACTAACATAGTGCATACGGTTGAAGAAATGCATTTGCCGCTTGTGCTAATTGTTTCTCCACTGCTGAAGTTGTACTTTGTTTGGGATTGTCGTCATGCATTCCACACTCAAATATATTGTGCCGTTTGAAGTGTCTAGTCCCTTTTGTTCATTCAGGAACACACGTGGGTTGTTGTGGTTTCTAAATCCCTTCTCTAAACAGGCCGTTTGCAAAATGTGAAATTCGCCATTATCAGTCTGCTCGGTGATTTACATCCAGACATTCCTCAAAAAATTGAGAACTCCGTGGTACGTTTCATACAAAAAGTGAGTTAAGGCAGCTGAAGTGTACATTTGGATTTCTATTTTTCTACATGTCGACGTCACCGTCGTAGGCCAAGGTTAGAGGTTTCTGCTGTGGAACTGAAAGTTGATGCTGCTTTGGCGTTTTGCTGTAAGAATAAAAAGAACACATTGAAGAAGAAGAAGAATCATCATAATCATCATCAAAAAATCCAGCTCTCCCATCATGCCATTTCCTTTCCTTTTCCCTCAAAAAGTTTCCATATATTTCCCACTATTGAGGTATGCTTGACTGGCCTAAAATATGAGTGACCCCGTAACCATGAATCTAATAAACCAAGGGGGAGATTTACAAGCCCCTTTGCGACACTTTTGCGTCACTGTTGCATCACTTTTTGTGAAGCAGGGGCGGCATAAGTAATGCGCCATGTTGAGGCCCATTTACAACATGACTCATCTAGGGAGATGCGTCACTGCCTGCTCTTGAAAAAAACTTTTATGAACTTTCACAAAGGGGTATATTCCTACACACCGCTGCATTTCGGTATTAGGACGGGACGCCCTAAACATGTTACAGAATCACAAATTGGAATTCATACATACCAAAATGCATTTTACAAGTCGCAAACCGCCATTAGCGACCAGCTAAATGCATGATATGTGTGGCCCTAAGCCTCAAAGGATTGTTGTTATGCAGGACAGGAAGGTACTCCTTCCTGCACAAAAACAATACTGCCTGCAATGCAGGCACCCATGCACCAATATGCAAGGGTGCCTGCATTGGTGCCAGGCAGCACATAGGACACCAGCACAAGGAGAGGGCAGGGATGTGCCAAATAATGTTATATATGGCGCATTCCTGCCCTCTCCCTGTAACGCAAGGTGTCTTGCTGTGCTGTGTGCTGCGTGACATTTGATAACTCAGCACTTACCCCCAGATTCATCATTGTCCCATTTTGCGAGTCCTTAATAGCGATTATTAAGGAATCCCTATTAAGGACTTGCAGAACGGGATTGATGTAGAAATCGCAATTTTATTTGCGATTTGTACAGCTTCCTCGATTTCAAGGGTGCCAGGGGTGTCCAAAGGACACCCTGTAGCACCCCTGAAATGTAAATCTAGACTGATGTTGCGCACACACATGCCCAAAGGACATGTCTGTGTGTAAAATACAACTTAGAAAAATGCACTAAAGTTTTCGCTATTTACCACGAAGTCATACTTCGCGGTAAATAGCGGCCAAAAATAGCGATTTCGCAATTCAAAAATGGTTCATGAATTGCATTTAAGGAATCTCAAATAGAGATTCCTTAAATGCAATTCTGCGCAATTTAGCGATTTCGCAAGTTGCGATTTTTGCATTTGGGATGATGAATCCCAAATGCAAAAATTGCGCTTGCAAAAAGCCAGATTCTGAGAATCTGGCCCTTTGCGAGCCGATTTCCCGTTGATGAATCTGGCTGTTAGTCCTTAATACTGCACTTTTGCTTTGTCCAGGAGTTTTGAGATAAACACGGTCTAAGTTGGCTATGAGTCTATAGTTTAACTGTAGTAGCTGTTTAGCCAGCTTCTTCTACAAGGCACATCAATGCGTCTCTACTAAACCTGAAGCACGGTTCACTGAGACAGTGTATGCATGTGGGCAATAGAATTTATTAAAGTGATATTCACCACAAAAACAGGAAAAACTCTCTTGTGACCCTTTAGCAGCCATGCAGCGATTTTAAATTATGTTTCAGGAATTACTTGATAGGATGGAAATTTGAATAGAATTGTGCTGATAGAAGAAAAGGTTCAAAAATAGCAGACATTTTCAGTACACCAAGATAGTGTTTAAGAGAGAAAAGCTAATTTGAGAGCACAGCGTGGTGATGGAGATAATTCTGGTTAACGATCCCATTATCCAATAGAGGAATTCGCCAACTACACATCTTTAATGTTTGCACCTGGTCAAAACACCAAGAGGCATTTTTATAGTTTTAGGCAAAAGGGTGCTCTCTGAATAGTATTTTCTAGAAGATGGGAGGTTAGATTACACATATTGGCGTTGTGGTGGGAGAAGTACCCATAACATAAAAAGACTCTGTGCCAGCTCTACGTGGGGACAATGCACAAACTGACAGCATGCACTCTAACCGCATAGGCAGGCACACCTTATTAAAATCCACACAGTCCTGTGTCTGGTTCAATACTGTCATAGATGTATTTTTTCTCTAATTCAGTGCGACAAGCACCAGCGTTTGTTTCTATGAATTTTCTGTTAGTGAACTGTGTTTTCACGACTCAACAGAAAATGCTACAGGTATTACCCATATTTGCTAAACTTTGTTCATTTGCTTGATCTCTGCATTTTAAGAAGTGTGGTTTTAGTGTATGTTGTTGATTCTATGAATGAAAGGTACAGAGATACACTGAGTGTATGTTATGTTATGTAAGTGGCAAACAATAAAATAACGTCGAACTTATTCGTCTTAGAATCTGAGCCCAAATGACCACTATTAATATTACATGAAACATTTCCAAATTTTTTTTTATGTCTTTGTGGGCATTTGCCCCATTATTTAGATGACCTAAAGACCATGAATCTTTTAATGCTGGATTTCCCTGCTGATCAATGCCCATAACATTAGGGACCATATTACCATTGTCCTCTGTTGGGGCATTTGGCGTACAGTGTCTTCCCCTTGACTATTTTTTTGATCTAGATGTGCTTTATGAGACCTTTCATGGTCAACAAGAGTATTGAAGGCAATGTTTGAGGAGGCTAAGCAGTCCCCGTTAACCCGACGACCCTGGGATACATTTAAAGAGGAACCCACCATATTACATGTCATCAACCCATTACTGGGCAGTAATGAAAGATTTCTCATGCTGTCATAGTAAATTTTAGTCACATCCACTTCCGGGTTAGCAGAAGAATTTTAAGTATCAATAACATGAGATGCAATAGATGGAGTGTTGGTCGAAGCAATCAAGGGAAACTCTGTATCAGAATTATCTAGCTAGATCCAAACTGGGATGGCCTGGTGGACAAAATAATAGATGGATTAAACCCAGATCTGTTGGCTTGTTGTGAATGTTTGCATTGTTCAGCTTTCTGTTCATCGTCTGTTCTTTTAGCTTTTGTCTCCCTAAGTGGGAATGGAATGCCCAGATGTGGGTCCATACTCAATGGGCCACTGGATTCAAGCTAGATTGGCTGATGAGGGGCGGTACCCCGAAACCAGTCCCAAAATGCTTGTTTCCAGTCCAGGGTGGACCAGGTTTGGCAGTTCTGACTGGACTGTTCCCATGAGGAACAGTGTCTACACTGATTTGCATATGGCTGGGTACAAACTGGTGTGGTGTGGTTGGAAAAAAGATGTATTAAAAAAAGATATGTTGAATGGGGGTGAATGTTTGCATTGTTCAGCATTCCGTCCATCATCTGTTCTTTTTGAAGAATTCTCTACAGCAGGTTCATTCCTGAATCTAATTTTCCTTGCTTTACATTTCATAAAGGGCCTCTTCTTCTTACCTTTTCCTTTCTTCTATCCTTTCTTTTGCTTAGTATCAGAGGGACTTGTTTCTTATCTTCACCTTTGGAAGGATCCATCAATAAAGCAGGAGACTTAGCTGGAACAGTTAAGTTTAACATTTTCCTAAATATTGGAAGCCACTTTATCTCTGTAGGATTTAATGATACCACTTGCTTTAAGTCTTCAAAAGTGATTTTAAACACAGCTGGTCACAGGTGGGGTTGGGGCGTCAGGGGGCAGACCCTAGGTTAATGCTGTTGGGAACAAGTTACACCAACAACAATATCAACAGGGGACTCACCCTCGGGCCAAAGATTTTAATCTACAGCAGTAATCCCAATTAAATCTCCCCCATGACTGTTGCCCCTATATACCTGTTCTTACAGGAGTACCCTCCTCCCAGAGTTCTAGCAATTAATCCTTCGTAGACATCAAAAACAAGGTATGCCATTGGCTGTTTCACCAGTATGATGAGACCTTACTTGTAAGAAGGGTGGGTTTGGTTGGCCCTGTGACAAAAAGCATTAGCAGGGACTGTGTAGTTATCAATTTGTTGACCCCTGATCTAGCTCAACGGTTGGTCTAGAGTTGGGCGGGGACTTGCATAAAGAGAGCTGGTATAAATCTTGTCCCTCTGAGATTTTTCATAAACACCTCCAAGTAAGGTACAAGGGAGCACATGAGCTCTGCCTACAATGTCAATTGGTGTTGGTGGACCCCCATTGCCGCTCTCTAATAATTTCTTTCCCTTATATGATATGGATGGGTTAGATTGATGAACAATATCTACCATTGGTAGTAGCAATACCAGAGTCACAGAGTCAGCTGGAAACTGGTGATAGGGTAGCATAATGCCACTGATAGGACTGTGCCCCTCTAATTACTTTTCCTTGTTTTGATATTGTCCCTTCTGGGTTCTGACCCCGCCACTCAGGTGTGATGGGCCATCCCTTTTATTTCTCGAAGTGTTGAGGCTAAATGCTACAGGTGATGTATACTTCCATCTTCCCCATTCCACCAAGGTAATTTCCTGGAATGTTGCTGGTTTAACATCTAGGTTTCATGCCTGGATTGGGGCTCTTTTATAGTGCTGGAGATTCAAGCTATTGTCTGCTCTTCATGAGTATGTTAGTAGCGATGAGGATCATGTTTGGGGTGTTCCTGGTGGAACACTGCCTCCTGTCAAGAGGTGGTCTGGCGCAGTGTTGCAGCTGAATGTGTTTTCAATAAGTAATGGCATGTGGGCATGTAATGGGAGAACCAGATCTGTCAGGGAAGGGAGACATGCGTATCATCGCCCACAGTGCTCTAGCCTAATTGATTATATCCTTTTGAACATTAGGTTGTGGCCAGTCCTGGGTGAAACGATTGTAACTCCTTGGCAAGATAGTGACCATAACACTCTTGGCTTAACATTGGGAGCCCTGGGTGATTCACACCAGAAGGCCCCACATGAGTACTTAGACCAAGGGTTAGTTCCTACCAAAAACCGGAGAAGACTTAAGTGAATGTGGTGGTAGAGTCAGAGCAAACCCTGGGGAACGGTTTGGAGGTTGTACTGCTGGATTGGGTGCGGTGGTAGCTGAGAACGGAACCTAGAGTCCACTAAAATCCTTTTTGAATTTGTGTACAATTCACAAGTCTATGTTGCTTCTCGCAGGAATTTATTCTTGAAAGAGTTGTAAAGTATTGTAGAAGGGAAAAAAGAGGTCTCCTGGTATACCAAATCATGTAGAGGTACAAGACAATCTTTGTCAAGATCCATTAAAGCAGGGTCTAGAGATACCATTCGGGCAGCTAGGTCACTTTATAAAGCCATTATCTCGAATGCAAAAAGAGCCTGGGATGTACCAAATGGGACTTTATGCTGAATGCCATTAAAGGCAAAGACTATTGTGCTTTCTGACTCATGAACCCACGCTCCTCTTGATAGTAAAATTGCTGCAGCTGCATGGGTTGAACTTTCCTCTCACTTATATCCGGATGAGATAACCTGGGAAATGGCTGTCACACATAGGAAATGCAGTATAGGCTAAGTCTAATGATCAGAAAACTAGTATGGAGAGTGGCAGTCCTCTTGGTGTGGTTTCTGTTGGGTCCCTTGCCAAGGAAATGACACAGGCTAACTTCATTGGCCAGAAGATAATGTTTAAGAGTGGTAAATCTTCTGACATGGCCTCCGCTGAGTCCCTTATTGTATGAGTGCCACAAAAGGTTCCCAATATATTGAGTATAGAGATTTTCAAAGTCTTGGATTTGATCATATCTAACAAGGCACCAGGGCTTGGGATTTGTTTAAGTCATTTAAGGACATACAATGCCCTTATTTTGTCTTGTTTTTCAATGCTTTACTGACTAGTGCACAGATGCCGCCCACTTTTAAAAAGGGCTGCAGGTCCCTACCCAAGACCTACAGGCCAATTAGTCTAATCGACAGTTCAAAAAAACTGTTCAGTCGTATAATTTTGAATAGACTGAGTGAGAGTTTGATTGATTCAGAAGTTCTGACCTCGTTACAAGCTGAATTATGTACAGTGTTGGAACAACTGACAAGGCATTCCGCCTGCAGCTGCTGTACTGGAAGTATGTTTCTGTGAGGGGAGGCAGACTTTATGTAATCTTTGAGTACTTGTGGTCTGCATTTGCCCTCATCCCTAGAGAGTCCATATTGAGGGTGCTGTTAAAGATGAGGGCCCGCTTATCTTTTAAAAGTTATTATAGAACTACACACTGGGTATTATGCCTAGGTCAGATGTGGGACTCAAAGTGAGCTGACCAACCCAATACCTGTGAATCAGGGAGCGAGGCAGGGGAGTGTGTTGGCTCCAACCTTTTTTCTTCTTTATATCAATGACCTGGCATCCCAGCTTGAGAAATGTGAGGGTGATGCTCCATGCCTTGCCGGGGATAAGATTCCAGCACTGCTGACTGCAGACACCACCCTTTTGTTATCTAAATCCCCAATGGGAATTCAAAAGCTCCTGGATTGCTTTAGGTCCTTTGCAAGCATCATGAGCTGGAGATTAACCTGTGAAAGATTAAATATATGGTTTTTAACCCCTTCCCAACATTTCACCCAAATTCAACTTTTAACAGTGAAATTCTGGATGGTATTCAAGTGTTTAATTCTTTGGGGGTTACTATCACAGAACATTTTAACTGGACATTGCATGTCCAGAAATGCAGTCTGAAGTTTGAGCAACATTATGGGGGCATTTTGAGGGCCCAGCCTAGTACACCTTTTTGCCCAGTAACCCAAGCACTTGAGATCTATAAATGTCAGGCTCTAGGGGCTACCCTGTACGGCAGAGACGTGTGGGGTTTTATAGATGTAAGAGCCCTTGAGCTTGTAGAAAATTGATTTATGTGGAATTTAAGCAACCTGCCAACAAGTACCCCACTGTGTCCATTATGGTTGGATTATGGCCCTAAACATATTAATGATACAGTGAAGGTGACACCTTTGTTGTACTAGCTGAGACTATGGACAGCCCCTGAGCTCACACCTTTTTGCAAGGCTCATAGGGCCAGATGTAGGTCGGTCGGTAACGGCCGAAAATCGGTATTTTCGGCCGTTACCGACCGGTATTACAGATTTGGCATGTAGGAGCACAATTTTACAGAATCGGTAAATTTACCGATTCGGTAAATTTACCGATTCTGTAAAATACCGAATCGGTATTTTTACCGATTCGGTAAATCTCAGATGTAGGTGGGACTCTTCAGAGTCCCAAAGGCCCTACAAATTCGGTATTTTAACACCCAATCCAATTGGGTGTTAAAATACCGAATTCAGGTGTGCATGCACATGTGTGCATGCACACCTAGCCATGTGACAGACAGACATGCCCTTAGGGCATGTCTGTGTGCCACATGGCGCACATGCCTATTTTTGGGGTGCCAGAGGGTGTCAAAGTGACACCCCCTGCACCCTTGCTAAAACCGGTATTTACCGATTCTGTAATTACAGAATCGGTATTGCCCATTGATTCCTACGGGCTTCACAGCCCATAGGAATCAATAGGAAATACCGATCAGATTCGGTAAATACCGAATCTTAACGATTCGGTATTTCCACATCTGGAAATACCTACATCTCCCCCCTTCATATTTACCACTTCTTAAATACCGAATCGGTAAAATTTGGTATTTAAGAAGTGGTAAATAAGAATTACCTACATCGGGCCCTAAAAGACTTAATGGGGCAGCGTCGGACCTAAAAGATCTCTTGGCTTAGGTCGGTTAAAGATCAATTTAGGCAGTTTGGGTTTGAGAATCTTTGGTCTATTCCAGAAGACACAATATTGGTCTTGAAACTGAAATTAAAGTGTGCTTACTGGTGTCATAGTGACCATCTTACTCTAAATCGTTTTAGGGTGGATCTCTTACTGCTTCCTTTTAGGAATTTAAAACTGACTATTGCTTGGAGATGGTTTCAGACAAGGTTGAACTCCCTTTTGGGAATTCTTTATACATTAAATTCCATATGGGGATGCGAGCTGTGAAATGGCTGCTTAATCGGCGAGCTCCGCCGGCTGCTCTAGTAATCCTGTTAAAATCGTAACTGTTGCAAATGAAATCCACCTGATTTCGATATCCACTGCCTTTAGACGATCCTGGGCACGATCGACCCGAATTACGTTGTCCTAAAGGGAAAGCTGCCAAAGATACGGACTCCAGCTGCCTCGACCGGCGGGGTGCTGCGTTGCGACCCAGAGACGTTGGAGGTACACCTCAGGAGCTGCCCACTACTTGAGGCCGAGGACGCACAGGCCGGCCGCTTGTGAAACGGGTGAGAGACAATCGGTGCAGAGGCTGCTCACATGGAGGTGAGGTGGTGTCGCCGCTCTCCCTCATAGATCCCCACACTGCACGCGGCTCCTGAGGGTGGATTTGCAGATCGCCGGTCTCTTGGGGTGGCGAACCTCGGCAGACCAAAGAGGCGGCGGACCGCCATTTTGAATTGGGAGGCTCTGGCGCGGGATACGGCGGGCTGCGAACACTCTGTGAAGCCCACTTTGTTGTGATGTGTGCACGGGGGGCCCAATACAGCATGTAAAACTCCTTGGCCTACACCAGCAAACTAAGGACACGCAAACGCGTTGTGGCCGGCATGCGTTGATACGCACTTGTGCCCAACCGGACGGCACTGGGAGGCGGGCGGCAGTGGGAGCTATAGACGACGTCTGCCTGTGATCAGGCATTCGGAAAGCCGCTCCCCGCCCCCTGCAGTCCATATCCTGGGCCTCAGCGTGGAAACCTGCTAAGACTGTATTTGCTGTGAGCCCCCGGCCCTGTGGTGACTCGGCGCGGGCTGACCTCCTCCCACTGCCACTATACTGCCCTGAGTTGTCGTGATGCCCCCTGAGACTTGGCCACTGCCCATGTACTCTGCTTGATCGGTGCCTTCACGGGAACGGCAGAGCACAACTTAGAGGAGAGAAGCTACATCGGACATATTGGCGCCACCGGTGTCCTGCTGCGCCCACTCCGTGATCCTTAGATGTCACTACACCAGGCGGTGAGCTCAACTGATGATTCGGGATCAGCGTGTGGGGGCTGATCGCGACATGGGCAAGGGCGATCCCCGCCAAGCAAAGCTTGCATTTGAGCAAAAGAAACAAGCCAAACAAACTGAACAAGATCCCTTGGCTGCAGGGGGGTCGACACAAGAGGCCCCTCCGGACTTGGATGTCGCAGCGCTCCTGATGGAGGTACGATCAAGTCTCAAAAGCATAGATGCTAAACTCGATGCCATGACTGCCCAATTAGACACTGTGCGCTCTCAGGTTGCCACTCACGAAACGCGGCTAGATAGCCTTGAAAACCGAACCACAGAGTGCAATGAATTCCAGCAGGAGACCAAAACGCATATCACTAACATGGACACCAGGATTGACACCCTTTGTGCCAAAGTGGATGATTTGGAGGCGCGTTCTCAAAGATGCAACATCAGAGTCACCGGGATTCCGGAGACCACAGCAATGGGAAGAATGGAAGCCTTCATCACTGATCTACTGCACGACATCTTTGACCCGAGCCTCTCCCCGGTGTTCACCGTGGAGCGGGCGCACAGAACATTGGGGAAAAAAACTCCTGTTGGGGCTCCACCAAGACCGATCCTAGTGAAGCTACTCAATTACCAGGACGGGGATCTGATACTGCGGTTGGCAAGGGAAAAAGGAAAGATAACTCACAAAGGTAACAACATTTCCTTCTATCCTGATTTTACACCACTGGTGCAAGCGGCCCGCAAGGAATTCCAGCCAGCTAAACGACTACTGCTTCAAGCCGAGATCCCATATTCCCTCCTATACCCGGCCAAGCTGCGGGTCATGCATGAGGGCACGGCGCACCACTTCCTAGATGCAAAATCAGCTCTGAAATTTGCGAAACATGTGTGTGGGTCTAAATCAAAGAGGAAAGCACCCTCAGAGGTTGACGGGGCGGCTCCATGAGTGACAATGACTGAATTATATTTGCCCTGATGCGTGGTCACCTTTGGATGTAACTCAGCTTCTGCTGCCCATATCACAGCTGTCACACTGAATACGTATCCTGCTCCTATAGATAGATCCTGTGAATTAGAGACAGCCCGGAATTTGGTTTATGCAGGGGCTCTACCTTTGTTCAATACTATGTGTTCTATTTACTGTCCTTGACACTCTATACCGGGTTGTGGACCCGATCCATACGCTGCACAAACAGCTTGTAATATTGCAGCCACCCTGTGCAACCAGGGGTGTATGCTCGGACTGCAGCGCCTCCGAGGGGTGTCTCCCACAATTCTACAGTTGTACTGTTTTGACGCCGTTGGCGTATTAGGGGGGTTTATACACAACCTGATTGGGGGGTTGGTGTGGGCAGGGGGTGGTTTGGGGATTGGGGTTGTTGGGCGAATTGTCAGTGCCAATTGAGTATTTACCAGATATGCATTGTACTGAGTTCTAAAATGAGTCAATCGATATTTGCGCTAACTGCTTTGGACAATGGGTGTAACAAAGGTTTTAACATGGAACATACGAGGCCTTAACGATGGCAGGAAGGCTAGATTGATGCACAGCTACCTATTACGCCATGATATTGACATCTGTTTCTTACAGGAGACACACATTAACTCCACAGTCTCACCCAGGCTGAAGCACTCGAGATGGGGGTCCGCGTACTCAGCCATTTTCTCTAATTACGCTAGAGTGGTCGCTATCCTTGTGCGCAGAGGCATTGATTGGAAAAAACACACTGTGCTTAGTGATGAGGAGGGAAGATATGTGGTAATGCAGGGTACCCTGCTGGGCAAAAATGTAGTTTTGGCTGCTGTGTATGGGCCAAATGTTGATGACCCTATGTTTTTCAGGAAGGTGTGGGTGCAGATAACAATCCTTGACTGTCCTACGGTCATCTGGGGAGGGGACTTTAACGTGGTCACAGATGACACACTAGATAGGCAAAGCACTTCCAGGCAATTGCATCCCCGTGCAAGTCAGGCTTTGCGAGATATAATAAGCGAAGGATGTTTAATAGATGTTTGGAGAACCCGAAATGCCCACACAAGGATAGGTACATGCATCTCCGCACACCATGCTGCCTGGTCTAGATCAGATTTCTGGTTGGTGTCCCAGGACGTAGCCACTTCGACTGCGGATGTTGGTATTCTTGCCCGCTCCCTTTCTGATCACACTCCATGCCTCCTTACACTTGACATCCCTGGGGCCCCTGTGAGAGCTTTCACCTGGCGCCTTCCGCCGCATGCGCTTCAAGATGCAGCCTTCACCGAAGAGATACGTCAAGATATAAAAGAAAACTTTGTTAACAATGAGGGCCCCGACACCTCAGAGGCAACACTATGGGACGCCTTTATGGTGGTCATAAGGGGTCAATGCATAGCGCACAGAGCGGGGGTCCTGAAGGCCATCAGAAGTACCTTAGCTAGATTAGAGGGCAAGCTCAAAGATCTGGAACAATCTTTCTGTACCGACCCAACACCTGACACGGCCGCACAACTCAAAGCCAAATTACTAGACTTCACTGAAGAGGCCCAACGCGAACTGAAATTCTTAAACAAACAAGCTGAGGCGCGTAGATATGGAGAGGGCGATAGACCCAGTCGAATCCTAGCTAGAATGATCAACTGCTCTGCACCACCCACACATGTGCACACCATATTTGAAACTGAAGGGGCCTTGATCACAGGTCAGAGTGGGATATTACAGGCGTTCACCACATACTATTCCAACTTGTATAAGTCCACACACTCTACGCCTACTGGCGCCCTTGCGTCCTATCTAGAGTCCATAGTGATAGTGTGGTTCAACAATGTGCACCGACAGTACATGGACCACCCTGTGACGGTCCAAGACATTGCCAAAACCATAAAAGCCCTCCCGCTGAACAAGGCTCCAGGGCCAGATGGCCTGACGGCAGCCTTCTACAAAACATATGTTGATGAGCTTCCCCCAAGGCTGCATGAGGTGTTTGCCGAGGCGCTAGAGGTAGGGACACTGCCTGACTTGATGAGGGAAGCACTGGTCATAACGTTGTTGAAACCAGACAAAGATGAAAAATGCCTTGATTCATGTAGACCCTTGTCGCTGATCAACGTGGACTTAAAAATGTATGCGAAAATAATAGCGGTCTTCAGCCCTTGTTCCCGATGGTGGCCCTCCCGGACCAATCAGGTTTTATACCTGGACGTGCCACTACACACAACCTAAGAACTGTGTTCTCGATACTACACTATTTACATCCACATGTGCAGGCAGCAGCGATATTCTTAGATGCCACAAAGGCGTTCGACTCCCTCGAATGGCCCTATCTATTTACCATTCTAGAGCGCATGGAATTTAGCCCGTTGTTTATAAATCAGATTCGGTTACTCTACACTGCTCCCAAAGCCCGGGTGAGGGTCAATGGCATGATATCCGACCCGTTCATGATTGCTGGGGGAACAAGACAGGGATGCCCACTATCCCCATTGCTTTTTGCCATCGCCATGGAGCCATTAGCAGCCAGAATTAGACAACACCATACAGCTAGAGGTATAGGACTTAGCTCCAGAAGCTTGCTGATCTCACTCTACGCCGACGATGTCACTCTTTATGTGAATAATCCAGCTGAAAATTTGAATCCCCTCCTAAGGGAATTTGTTAAATTTGGAGGACTTTCCGGCGTTAATATAAATTGGTCCAAATCGGTCATGTTCCCATTGACTGATAATACTTCGGAGGTCCACTCCGACTATCCTTTGAGGTGGGACGCAGATGAAGTTAAATATCTAGGCATCTGGATTAGCCGTAACCTCCAAGACCTCTGGACCCTAAATTTTGGGAAGGCAGTGTCCTGGTTGGAAAGCAAGGTGGCAATATGGTCGAAACTCCCTTTATCTTTGGCCGGTAGGATAGCGCTGGCGAAAATGGTTGTACTGCCCAAATCCCATTACCTCTTTGCAAACATCCCTATTCCGCTTACACAATGCTTCTTCACCTGCCTACGGTCCCACTTGCTGTCCTTGGTGTGGGCTGGGAGCCAAGCTCGACTCTCGTGGGTATTATTGACTCTGCCGCTGAGACAGGGGGGCATGGGTGCACCTGACATGCACTTATACGCGCTATGCGCGCAGGCCCAATACTTGCATTTTTGGGCATTTCCCACGCCATACCAACCACATGTGGAGGTTGAGCTGGATGCGGTGGCTCCACTGCCATTGAGTGTCGCCTTATACCGCAAAACTCCTAGACCCGCTAGGGACATTCACTCAGCCGATATGCTTCGCTGGGCGTGGCGCGAGCTGCAGAAGCGTGCGGCCTTACCCCTGTTATACGCACCTGCGATCCCCCTCAAGCAGAACCCCATGCTTCCCTGCCTTGAGATGTGCGGTGACGATGTCTCTGTCGCTGGAGTTAAGATGTACACATTTGCTGATTTATACCCTGAGGGTGTGTTTTTGGATCTTCCGGTCGGGGAGGTGGGACAGCCCTTGTCGTTTGGGGACACGTTCGCATATCATAAACTCAAATCTGCCTGTAAAGCGATGTGGGACCATTTCCCGGAGGAACCGCCACACCTTAACGCACTTCAAAACATATTAGCGAGGGCATCCAGGAAGAAACTAGTATCAATTCCATGCAGGAGCAGTCCCCTGTTGTGGTGCCTAAATCTTTACAACTGTGGAATGAAGAACTTGAGTCGCCATTAACCGACGACCAGTGGTCCTTTTGCTGTAAACAACTGTTGGAATTGTCCCCGAATTACAAACTTCGATTAATTCATTTAAAATTTTTGCACCGGTTCTACCGCACCCCATTAGCCCTACACTGTATGGGTATTAGGGAAGACAATAACTGCTGGAGATGTGGGGCAGAAGGGGCTTCCTTTCTACATGTAGCTTGGAGCTGTACGGCTCTATCTGAGTACTGGTCGTGGGGTTTTGTTGCCATAAATCAGATACTAAATAGAACTGACTGTCCCTCCCCACTTCTTGGTATCCTGGGATGGGTGGCGAATACAGAACCAAAAAGTAGGAAATTACATGCTTTGCTGTTATTATACGCTAAGCGACAGGTGGCTCTGAAATGGGGACGCAGAACACGACCTAAATTTACGGACTGGCTGGCGGATGTGGCATATGGCCACACGCAGCCGGGAATGTATTGGGACCTGATGCCGACGGCCTCCCAGCCGCGAGACATCTGTGAACCGTTCCTGCAATGGTCACGAAACAGAGCTGAATCCACACATACTGGAGCTGTGGACTTGGTCACGTAGTCTCAGGGTGGGATATCGGGTTTACCCTGTATACTGTCTGCGCAACTACACTGCCTATAGATGACAGGCCCGGTTCCAGCCCGATCTGGGCGGTTGATGTGCTAAACACCTACCTATGTCTATATTTGTAGATGTATGCTTTGTCCTTCATTCTATGTATTGACTCTATACGGACTATATATTTGCTATGCTATTCTGCACTCTATACAAAATGCTGGGAATGCAACACCTGCTCGTTCTGTGTACTGACGATAGCTTGTTTTCTGGTTTGTTCTGTTAAAATGGAAAAATGCTTATCCGACTTTAAGGTGCAACAGCAATATTCGCTATACTTGTTTTATTTGTAACTGAAAACGGCGCTGTAACATGTACCTGCTGTGATTCATTGTGCAATCTTCAATAAATACAATTAGAAAAAAAAATTCCATATGGGGATCCTACCCATACGCTCTTTTACAGCTGTATGGAATCGTGATAACCCTGACTCCATTAGATCTTGCCCCTTCTGTTCCGGGTGGTATACACAGCCAAGCATGTCGTACTTTTTTGTCCAACATGCCAAGGGTTTAGGAAGAAGTGTGCCATAATCTGGGTCTAAGGAACTATAGGATTGCGTACAGAATACTAAGAAGCGATACTAGACAATTTATCATCTTCGCTGTCTTAAGGTTTCTGATGTATTTGTGAAGGCCTAGGCAGAATAAGCTATCTATCTGATTGATTGGGGGTTTTTCTTACTCCGATATTTCTAACCTTTTTAACCTTTTCTCTGCATTGTATTTTTAAGATTTTTATCAATGGATTTTTATGAGAGGAACCATATCGGATTTGTATATGAATTGTAAATTGTATTTTTGATTTCTGTGTTCTCATGTACTTTGTTTAACATGTTCTTTTATGGCCATCGAGCTTTCTGATGAAGATGATGATTTTAATCAGTAAACTGGATCCTAAATTAATTTAGAGCTATTAGAATCTGCAATATTTAAACTGCTCTCTGTCTTGCTAGGTTTCCCAACTTGAACAGTGACATTGCAACCTCTTGTTTAGCTTCAGCTGCAGTGGATTTTGACTACGTGGTATTATGTGGGAGCATTCGGGTGATTCCAGATGATGAAAGGTTTTGTACTCCCATTAATATAGAGCTGAACATATCTAATAAATGGTCTGAATTAGACACTGATTTATCCAGGAGTGCTGAAACGGAGGATAAAACTTTCTCCATACAAATGAATACCTCTGAAGCCATTCCTCTCCTGCCAGAACTAAGGGTACCAAGATTGCAGTGGCACTGGGTGAAAGGAGGGTATCACTCATAGAAGCGGTATTACTAAAAAGAGATGGAAAAGAGGTTTGAATATTTGTACTTTAGGGGAGGGGCCTTCGCTTGAAAGTCTGCCAGATTATTTTAGAATGACCTTGGCCTCTAATGGGCATCCCTTTGCCAGCTCTATATCTGGTATTGTAACATCCTCCACCTTGCCTATGTCAGAAGGGATAACTTCCTAATGCAAGGAAGAAGTTACAGACACATTCTCACAGGATCACCCTTAGATTACTTCCTCAGGCATTATTTTGTGTCAGATGTGATGATTAAGGAGGAGGGGCAGACTCAATCCTTTTCCTCATCTCTTCATACTTTCCTGGTAATCTTAAGAGGGTAGCACAAAAAGGGGCATCCTCAGCCCATTCTTGACCAATAGCCATTGTTGATGTAGCCATGGCTGAACCCCAATTCAAAAGTGACCCTAGATAGCCTAAGGGGCTAATCAAAACTGAGGAGAGGCCAGAGGCTTCTGCCACTTCTGCAGCTTCATATATTGTATAACACACAAACAAATATTTGTCAACAAAACCTTAATTAGCGTTTTCCATTTATTTGACTTAGAAAAATAATCTGAAATTCCTCAATGCAATTTAAAATGTGATAGTTGAGATCTCCTGCTTCCAAGACTTGCTTTTCTTACCTTCAAATACTAATTTGCTACAATAACATGAGCAGAACACAATTTCTTCAGGGTCCTGTTATCCACCATGCAATGAACCAAGCAGTTGGGGCCCGCCAATCCAGGTAATAAAACTCCTAACACTGTCACCGGTTAGGCACGCCTACACCCAACTTGTGAATAAATAGTCCTCTTATCAACGGGATCAACAAGCTGAATAGCGATCTTGCCTGTAGTATTGCCAATACAACAGTCACAGCACTACTGTTGCCTTGCTGATTCTGAGTTGTTTTTCTGAGCTGAGTAGTTTATTCAATTAGACAATCCCTGCACCCTTCACAGCGGGCTCAGCAATAGAGATGGAGAGCCCGTAAATGAGTGAAAATGGCAGTAGGACCGTGAGGCACAAGCCGCACCAGGATCTAACCCAACCGCCTCTGTGTGCCCGGTAGACACCCCTACCAAAGCAACTAACGCTAAAGCTTGTCCCGATACTCTGAAGGCCCCCCAAAATAATTGGATATAAGTTCTCGCAGATGATAGGTGATAATTGGTGTTGCCACGGACCTTCAGCTTTGACTATGAGCTGCTAGGTCAAAGGAGGGAACCCCTAGCCATGAATGGAGCCCCCAGGGTCCCCCAATGCACTGGCAGTTCTCACATGGCCTCTGCCAAGATCACCAAAGTTGCCTGAGTCTCCTCTCCTTGGTCAGGGGTGAGGTTTATCATGGGGGCTGTCTTCGAGAGGGAGAGAGAGACAGAATGTAATGGGACCCCCACATCCAGGAAGACAAAAGTGGTGGGGGTGCCCAACAGCAATCAACATCACCAGGAGTTAGAGCCAGGTGGTCAGACAGGGAGCACTGTGCAGCCAAGCCGCGCTGGCTGTGCCAGCCTGCACAACCTGACAAAATGTTGCCTCTCTCGAAGATTGCCTCTCTCATAGCTACTTGCAGCGGGCCTCTGAGGTCATGCCTGAGCGGCGCCAAGCAACTGCTGGTACAACTTGCTGCGGTAAGCATTCCGTCAAGCTTCTTGCTCCCTGCACGCAGCAATCTCCTCATGTGCATCCATGCATCTGTGTTTGCCACGTCAGAGAAGGGTGGTACGGTCTGCCCACAATTTTGAACAAGTATGGTCTTTTCACAGTATGTCTAGGTGTAGGCCCTGCAGCAAGGGAAGAGTACTACTCTGGATTATAAACGGCTCCAAGTGGCAGTGTGAAAAACCAAATCAAACGTTTTTGATTTTTATTGGTAAAGCAATACTTTGAAATACATTTCCAGTTCAGCTATTTTTTTCCATTGCTATAACTATAGACCGAAAATGCATCTGTTGCCTTCCTCTGTTTGGTGATACTATTACATATATTGTTTCTGTGCATTTGTTTTATATGTTCAGTGTATTTGTTATGCAATGACAAATACAACTTTGACAAATTCCAGCATTGTAAATAAACAAACATTAAAAAAATATATTTGTCAGACAATGCAAGGGTTGTTTTCTTTAGTATCTTCACTGAAGATGCTATCACACTAACCTGTTAATACCCAACCTGGGTAGTTTTGACCAGCGCATTCTCACAGGTAATTATGTATATGGAGGTTTAAATTTACTGGGGGCAGATTTACAAGCCCCATGCGCCACCAGAACATCACTTTTTGTAACGTACTGGTGGCGTATTTTTCTGCTTCATATTTAGGGGACAGGAAAAGCCACCCTGCGTAGCTTTTTCTGTCCTTGTAAATATGGCCCCTTTACACTCAGCACTTTGCGTGAAAGGGGCGTTCCATGGGTGTTGCAGTGGGTGTTCCCACGCGACACCCATGGAACAAGACACATTTCCAGATTTACTATTCCTCGTAAATCTGGAAATGCATCTGAATGCTACGGGGGTGGCGTAGCGAGGTGCAACAAGAAGAAATGTTTTAATTTTCCACGTTTTTTACTCTTTCAATGCGTGCTGCATTCTACAGCACGCATTGATAGAGGAAAAGGCATGTAGTGATTGTTTTTGTGCAGGAAGGTGCCCCTTCCTGCACAAAAACAATCTACCCATGACGCAGGCATCCTTGCACCATGGTGCAAGGGTGCCTGCACTGGCGCATGGCAGATGTTTGTGCGCCAGCTCAGGGGTGAGCACAGGAATGCAACATATCCTTGTAAATATGTAGCATTCCTGTGCTTTGGAAGTGCCACAGTGTGGCACAGCCAAAAGGCTTGCTGTGCATCGCTGTGGCACTTCCTCGTAAATCTGCCCCACTATTCTTAACTCAACAGCTACATTCCTTAGGACAGACAGACAGACAGACAGACAGACAGACAGACAGACAGACAGAAAGACAGACAGACAGACAGACAGACAGACAGACAGACAGACAGACAGATAGATAGATAGATAGATAGATAGATAGATAGATAGATAGATAGATAGATAGATAGATAGATAGATAGATAGATAGATAAATAGATAGATAGATAGATAATCATAATGGCATATATTTAAATGATGTTAGATAAAGTACATCTGTAGGTACCTATGCATAATTCTCTTCATGAAAATCTGATGGTCAATGTTATGTCGAGAATATTTTGCCAGGTCTATATTGTTTGTCTTCTGGTAGTAAGACACTACAACATCACAACATCGGTACTTACCAAAGGAGGTATGACATACAAATGAGAAAAACAATGAGAAGAAATACACCAGCCGAAGCTCCATAAACCCACATTTTTGGTCGACCATCTACAAAAGAGAAAAAGTGCAAATAAATCACAGCTCTGATTAGACAATATGTTCTGAGAAACAACAAAGTATGTTAAAATTAATCAAATTGATATGTCGTTGGACAAGATAAAACAACATGTCCCTAACGCTCCTTATATGTTTATTGTAAGAATAACATGCATTACAATAGCTAAAAAAAATTCCAGATGTTCAGTGGCACACTGTTGGCAAGGGGTCTGTAGAGCAGAGGCGATGGAAGTGTAGTTCTGTCCAATGGCACTACCAGTCACAAGGGACCCCCATCCCCTTTTGCACCTTCCTATAATTCGAGGATGATCACTGACGTCCCTTGCACACCAGTTTTAAAGCAGGGAAATATTTGACGAAACATGGCCAGTGTGAGCTCTGACTTTTCCTGCTCAGTAATCTGAAATGGATTCTTGTGCCAATGTACGCGGGAATAAGGATTAATTTGCAAGGCGCGGGCCTCCATAAAAGTGAGTCCCACCTGCCTCAATCAGGTCAGTGATGGGTGATGTTATGCTGACGTCACCATACATCACCTCTGGCCACTCACCCATTCTTAATAATAAGTGTTATTGTTTTATTCAATGCAAATTGACAGCAATTGACTCTCGGATAACTGTGTACTCGTTCACAAAGGTTGTAGGACTGGTGTGTGCAGATTTGACTATGCTATTGTCTCAATTCTAGATCACGAAGTCAAATTATGGAACAAAATTATATAGTAAGGTCAGACTTCTAAAAAATGAAATTTAGCAGGGGTGAGGTGCCAGAGCCCGTTCATCACTATGAATAGCGATAGAAATGTTCACACCTTTTCCATAAGAACTTCAATTTTCAAGAGGGCACTTTTATAGCACGTCTCACAATGGCAAGCATCTCAATTCATTTTCAGTTGGTTAAACTTAACTTTATAGTACTGAATGCCTGGCTTATATTCGGAGGCCGTCTCAGGGACATGTGCCATAGGAAAAACAAGGCTGTGATTTGTGAAACGGTGATATCCTACAGAATCCCACTTGAAACCTGCCTCATTTGAAATTCTCCTGTACATGTCTGACTTCTGGAATAAAAATGTACTGGCAGCGCTAGAAAACATTGACATTTCCCTTAGACACTGCAAATATTTTATTTTTATTTGATCTTAGAAATTAATATTTACGTTATACCACAACCCCATGTGAAATGTTCCCATGACACATTTAGCTACAGTGATGTCTTCATCATAAATGTAGCGCCTTGAAGCCCCTGAGCTAAGTTCGCGCTTTATAAAGCCTATATTCATAAATGTAAGAAAGGACATCACTTTTGTTCTGATCTCCCCATTTGTTTCTGTGTTGTTTTGCCCACTGTAGGACACGGTACTAGTTAACTGTAGCACATAGTTAGTGTTTTCCCATAAATCAGTTACTTTGCATTGGATTACCCTATACAACTAATGTAACTTTTCTCTATGGCTATAGTAGAAGCTGCAGTAAACGCACTCATGTCATAGAAGTTAAATGTCATATGTGATCTGTAGTGTGTACGTGTACAACCCACACATATAACAAACATATACTGCTGCGAGGAGCACCGAATGGCTTTGGCTCATTTGCAGTTCAAAGGCACTGCAGTGACACTTGGAGAGGAAAAGCTTTTTCACATTGTGAGAAAATCTATTTAAATATATTAATAACTCAGTGTTGAACTGTGCCTTCTGATCCCGCAGGGTGTCTAATATAAAAAGTTGTCTCACTATATATTCGAAATAGATGCCTTCATAGTAAATGAAGGCATAAAAGCTATCTCCACCGCTACATTTTTCAGAAGGCAGGCCAACATGTCAATATATGTGTTTTTCATCATTGCATGTTACAATGCTCGAAATCACTTATTTTCCACTTAGTTTTAAATGCTGAGATTCAATTTCAGAGGACTTTTGTGGAAAAGGTGACTTTATAAAATGTGCTTCAGACTGCCTCGGTCAGAACTGGCTGAAGTTGATGAGTCTGCCTGCCAGAAGACAATAGCCTGCCTTCTGAACTCATGGAGGCATAAATAATTATTTTCAGCATCTCGTGCATAGCAGGGATTACCCATCTGGGACAGGTAGAAGACAGCTCTAAACCTTCTTTTTTTACTGCTAATCCCAAATACAGATCTTTTGCCGTTTATTCCCGGAGCCCTCCTAGACTCTGTGGCTCCAAACCCAGCAGAAGAGAGAGCAACTTCTGGGCATGACAGAGAGGAAGAAGGGCTCATCTGAACAGGGATAGCTAAGAGTCTTCATAGAGATGGGCCTAAAGCCTATAAAGGGTTCTCCTATTTTAGCTTTAGGGCTTCTGTGAATGGTTAAAGTAAAAGCGGAAACGATACAAAAAGAGATGAGCATAGGAGATGCATAGCCATGATTGGGGATGGAAAGTTCTCCAATCACTGGCTAGTTCATTGACTACAACTAGCTTCTCACCACCAACTCCCCAGAATAATGTGAACCTCATAGTAGCAGAATGGACCAGCCCATTTGTGAACTAGATTTCGATTTCATACAATGTGAATATATGTAGAATGTAAAATGTGAGTTACTGTTTCTTTCAGTCTACATTTAATAATTGGAAATGAACCGTTTCTCGTATTTTTTACTGGAAAAAAAATATCATCTGTGTTGTTTCCTATAAAAAAAATTAACTAGTATTTGAATGGCATACCGTAAAACCTTCTCAAGTATCAGTCAATATACATGATTTACGTGATCACCACAAAAATCCCTTTGCATCAGTTTCCCAATCTGTGGCTATTTTATGGCTTCTTAATGCCTACAGTTAAGAAGGATTGACACAGATTTATGATCGTGCATGTAATAGAGAACATTGCCTTGCTCTGTTGCTCAAAGGACAAACATTAGCTCAGCACCACATTTAGGTACAGTTGCCTATTGATTATGTCATTGCTGCTACTCAGGCTTATTCCGGACAAATACCAAGGTGTAGAGAACTGCACAGGGGTTAGACATGTAACATGTGTGGCTTCAGCATAAAACACTTGTAACATACACGTACATCAGCCAATGCAACGCTTGACCGCTTGCAAGTGAAAGGTGTTAAATGGTGTTAGGATGTGTCACAAAACCAGAAAATGCTACTTTTGAAGATTTTTTTTGTGCCAACACCTATGCCTTTTGCACATTCCTGCCCCCAGACAAGTCCTCTTTTTCATACATCGACGGGAGGTTTGCACAAAACAGAATGGTGCTTTGCGAGGATCAACTTTCAGTGCCCAGTAGCTTTTGCCCCAGTAATTTGACCGTCACTGTTGTGTGCGTCAAATGCCAGCATAAACACTTAGTACATCTGTGCTCAGATGTCCCCCTTTCCTGTGACTCGCAGAACTGGCCTAAGCTTTTGCAATGATTACTATAAAATATTATGAAAATATGAAATGATTTTATGGAGACATTGATCCGCAAATTGTGAAACCTGCTACCGTCCATTTATAAAAAACACACATGTACCGATGTAGTTGAAAGTAGCACAAAAGGAGCACCTTATCTGAATGGAAACTTTATTTTTGCGTTTTCTTTGACTATTCAAAATATAACTATTTCCTCTCCGTGGCCTTCGGATTTAGAGCATTTTATAACCCTTTCAGAGCCATATTTTATTTATCAGGTTCATGCATGGTTCTACACCTTACTCTTCAGTCGGGCATTCATGTAGTTACAGGTCTGGGGTCTCATTTATGAGGCTGTGCGTCACTTTTACGCCGCTGGTGCGTCACTTTTTGTGACGCACCTGTGGCGTAAAAAATGTGCCTTATTGCGCCATATTTACAAATTGACGCATCTAGGTAGATGCGTCACTTTGTAAACCCCTGCGCCACATTATACCTGCTCCATGTATAATGTATGCAAGGGGGGCGTATTGACGCAAGAAAGGGTCGTAGAAGTGACGCAGTGAAATCTATGTGATTTCACTGCACCACTTCTAGGACACAAATGTGTCAATTTCTTACGCCTGCCTCACAGCAGGCGTAAGACTGACGCAGGCCCTTTCACATGGGGCTTGCCCCATGTGAACAGACACATTGCTGGAGTTGCTCCACTTTTGTGACACACTCCAGCAATGCGCCACTTTTGCGCCATACAGATATGTCAGAAACACTGACGTATCTGTAACTCCTTGCGCAATGATGCGTCATACTGTAAATATGACGCATCATTGGTGGTGCAAGGAGGGCGCAGTGAAAAGTGACGCATTGCTGTTTTCAAGCAGCGATGCGTCACTTTTCATAAACGAGGCCCCTGGTTCTTTGCCTGCTCTCATTCGACAGGGGTAATTTAGCATTCACCAGAATGTACAATCCTTCGCCCTTTCGTCTAAATGCCATACATACCTGGGTCGAACGGCTGGACAGACCATCCATGGAACATGTCAGATATTTTGGAGTTGACAGGTTTGCTCTTGCCGCCGTGGGTTTTCACATCAGCTTTCTTCTCCGCCATGCCCGGGATCTTCATGCAGTAATCAAGAACGCCGTTGGATCTCATTATTTCTGCATAGCCGGTCTCACAGCCGCACACTCCACTCTGGGGAACAAGACACACGTTTAACATTTTATTGATGTCAGTAAGCAGGGCTTAACTCCGGCGGACATTAGAGATCTGGAAAATATTCAGGATTTCCATGTGCTCAGTGTTCAAGGTCCTGCGATAAGCCCCATTCCCAGACTGCCTCACTGAAACTAAGAACACACAATGCAGTCTTTTAAAATAGAGCACGGTTTATCTTTTTTAGTTAAATCTTTTTCTTTAAAATAGCACAAAGGAACAATTTACAAATTACAAATAGTACAATGTATATCAAGCAATTAAAATATAAGAATCATTTTTTATAAATTCGAGACTAATCAAGCATTCACAAATGAATTATCAAAGACATGATGAAGATATGAAATAAATAAAGTAAATATTATAATATAATATTCTACAGAGGCATAGAGTCTTTAGTATACTTGACAGTGATGGCGGGAATGATTGAATTCATCTCAACCACTCATAATTACTGGGGGCCACGTCCTCCTCCATCTTTGTTATGGACACCATATCGTCTGCCAAAGGAAGAAATGAATTCAAGGACTCCATATATCACCTTGTTGTTGGTGCAGTTCATGCTCTAAGTGTGACATTAAGCCCTGATTCTCATGGGGAGCAGGGTCAAGACTGGTTTGTATATTGCTGGGTCCAAACTGGGGTGAAATAGCAAGCAAGATTACGATGGGAAAACCCCAGATCTGTGACTGGGGGCGAGAGTTTGAAACGTTTTACCACTCCGACCATCATCTTATTTTGTAATGTTGCCATGTTGCCATAAGTGGCTATGGGTATGCCCAGACATGGGTGCCTTGCTCCCTGCGCCACAGGATTCAAGCTAGCCTGGCTGATATGGGGTGATACCCAGAAACTGGTCCCAGGATGCTTGTTTCCGGTCCAGGGAAGACCTGGCTTGTCAGTTCCGGCCCAACTGCTTTTATAGGGAGCAGGGTCAAGGCCGGACTGGCTACCGGACGTTTTGGTGTGCTGCCAAGCCGGGGGCTGATTTCACTGCGGTGGGGGCTGATTTCGTTGCTGGGGATCTGCGCTTGCTTCTAAATAAACAAAGCAAAATGAGTGGTTTAAAGCCCATGCAGGTCCCCATCAACAAAATCAGCCCTAGGCTTGGCAGCACACCAAAACGCCCGGTAGCCAGTTAGGCTCTGAGCAGGGTCACAGCTTATTTGCATATGACAATGGATTCAACCCAGATCTGTGACTGGGGGTGAGGTCTGAACACTCTGTCCATCATTTTATTTTGTGATGTTGCTATGCACACCCTAAGTGCTTAATGGTGTTCCCAGACATGGGCCCCCTGTTTGCTGCACCACCAGATTCAAGCTAGCCTGGCTGATGAGGGATAATACCCAGAAATGGTATCAGTTTGCTTGTTTCTGATCCAGTGAGCACCTTTTTTGCAACATAACAGATAATATCAGTAACAGGTATATGTAAAGATTAACAGTGCACCCACTAGGAGGGGAGACAAAACAACCCAACAATAGATAGCAGTAACAGAGGTCAGGCTGAACCTGTCTTCAAAGTTGTGAATATATGCTAGCAGTGGTATTTGTGCCACTGTTGTTACCACCACAATAGTTTAAACCAAGTAATATGGAAACCTAATTATTGTTTTCAGAAGAACGGGGAGAGGGGTTGGCCTAACGGCTAAGGCGCTCGACCTCGGACCTGGGGAACTTGGTTCGAGTCTCGGTAACAACGCCAAAAACCCCCTGTGATTCTGGGCAAATCACTTAATCTCCCCATGCCTAAAAAATGAAAGTGTGTCCTCCTGTAACGTAACTGGTGCTATGTAAAGCGCTCTGATAACTGATTCGGTTCGGTTCAAGTTCGCGCTATATAAAACTCTAAAAAAAAAAAAAAGAAAAAACGGGGTGGCCGGCCAACTAGGTTATTGTAGATTACAAGCAGATAATAATCAATGTGTCCCTTGGAATGTGTGGGTAGTCTTCAATCACAGTTTTGGCGGCTTATTTGGCAAAATGAAATGACCTCATCCAGCTGATAGTTGGCACAAGTCACCCTCCACACAGAAGGTGTTGTGTTAAATGTATATAGTCCAAGAACTGGCCACTCAGCCTTGCTCGTTTATGTCACTGTCTCATTATATGCCAGTGGTACCAGCCCAGTGTGTTCACAAAAAGTTACAGATCATCGTTTACAGTAAAGTCACTGCTTCAAATGTAAAAAAAGTAGTTTTGAAGACAGTCAAAGTACAAAGAATGGTCAGTTGTAGCACCAGACAGAGCAGCAGGTAACTAACAGTCCTCCTGGGTGAAATTCATGATACCACTAAATTAAGACTGGCACGTCTCAACGTAGCTGACCGTTTTTATTTGGAGAGCAATAATATTAACCCCTTCGGCGCTCATGACGAGCTGAGCTCGTCATGAGTTGTGCCGCTCGCACGCTGATGACGAGCTCAGCTCGTCATGTAACGCGGCTTTTTGAAAAAAGCCGCGCAGCGCGAAAATAGCCGCCGCACGCATGCGGTTAATAAAGTATAATGCTAGCCAAGCTGATATTCTAAAGAGTTACAAGACCAGCACTTCATTAGAATGAAAAGACCAGCTCTTCTTAGTAGGGCAGTTTCATTCATCGCGGACTTGGCTGAAAGACAGTAGAGCACTTTATATGAGTACAAGATTATAATACATAAAGTCATTTTTAAAGTACAGGGAGATCAATTGATTTGGCAAGAATCACAGGTTGTTGAGCCAATGCCAGGACTCAGACCTGGTTTGCTAGTTCTAAGGCGGGCAGGTCTGATAGTTAAGCCACAGCTCTCGTTTATCCTTCTATTCCAGTTTATACCAGCCTGCCATAAAAAACTGCACTTTTCAGCAGAGCGGTCATTCTAGATATAGCAGCATCTAAAAGCAAGGAAGTAGAAATTCAGAGGGAGTAGCAGCTCCATTTCTCGGCATGACTGACCTCCATTTAATAGGACAGTATCTGCACCTCTTTGCAGTTCTAGTTTAACTTTGTCCAAAGTATACTGTATTTGTGAGTAGCTGGAATCTTTAACTGACAAAGAAGGAGGAAGCTGTGGTAAAGTGCACCCTGAGATCTAATGCTCACAGAGAACTCCAGCAGTCCTGTAACAAGGGTACTTGGGTTTGTGAATGCTTGTTGATACTGTGGCCACAGGCTTGGTCTCTGCACAGCGGACAGTAGACAACACTACAAAGGTACTGTGTGTGCCATGCTGAATCATGATCACAACGTGGCACTATGGCCGACATTGCTCCAGCACGCTAGGAGCAGCAAAAAATGCTGCTGCCTGCATGTGGGAGCAACTTTTTCACCTGGTTCCCTGACAGCAAGCAGGGAAACAGATAAAAAGTTCGCTCCCAGGGGGCAGGGGCATTTTTATTACTGTTTGCTTTTGCTAGGGGGGAGCTTTAAATTGCTCCTGCCAAGCAAGAGCAAGCCACCCCCACTATATCCTGGGTGTGGTCACCCCAGGGCATAGCTGAGCCTGGCCCTGGGGGGGTGGTGTCACCCAGGCCATTAATGGCTCTGAGAGGGGGGACACTCGGCTCCCGTTTCCTTTCAAATGTACATCTGAGCCCCCGGGGATAGGGTCCCCAAGGCTGATCATGGCCCAGGGAGGTGGGTTGTGCGACTCAACTCCCTTTCAAATGCAATGCCTGGCCCCGGGGAGGAGGTGGCCCCCAGGGTCAAATGCGGCCCAGGAGGAGAGCCAGACAGCCTGCCTCCCCATTTTTTAAAATCAGCCTGGCCCCAGTGTGGTTGTGGTCTATTGGGCCGAATACTGCCCAGTAGGGGGGCAGCCCCCCTAATTCATTTGGCTGGGGGTTGGCAGTCCCAAGGGCCAAAAGCGGCATGGGAAGGGGCACCATGTGTGCCCCCTTTATAATACTTACATCACACCCAGGACCTAGTCCACTCGGGTGTCTATTGAAAATAAGTGCAGGATCCATCGCGGTTTTGCGGCAAAATTGGTAAAAAATATTTTCGCCCCCTCTGGCGGAATTCCTGTAGGGCCCCAGCACAGGCTAGCAGTTCAGGGTAATCCTACCCTGCCACCTTATGGGTTTTTTTTGCCTTTTTTCTTGGGACTCGGCTAAGTGTGAGTCCCATGATAGCTGCCAACACTTCCTGGTTGAACTGTTGGCAGCCAGTCAGATCTCAACATAAGCTCTGTCAGAACAGTGATGGATTTGCGCCCCGAGATATCTTAAATCTTTTTTAAGCGTTTGCAGATGGGGAACAAATTCCCTTGAATACTGGGGGGCCCTAGGGGCCAACTAGCCCACCAGGAACCTCCAGTATGTGCCAGGGGGCTGCATTGCAGAGAGGTGTTCTGAGGCCACACCCCTTTTTACACCTCTCTGTAGCGCTTAATGGAGGTAGCTGGTGGGCTAGTTGCACCCCAGGGACCCTCAGGATTCAAGGGGAGTTAATCCACCAACTTAAAACGTGCCACGGGGAGCGTTTGCACAGTGGTGAAGGGAGGGGTTGGGACCTGAGGTGACATGTGTGCAAACACGCCCTGTGGCGCGTTTTAAGTTGAGGAATTAATGCCTCTTCAATCCTGAGGGTCCCTGGGGGCCAACTAGCCCACCAGGTACCTTCAGTAAGCACCACAGAGCTGCGTTGCAGAGTATTCTAAAAAAGGGCGTGGCTTCTGAACACCTCTCTGCAATGCTGATCGCTGGCACATACTGGAGGTACCTGGTGGACTAGTTGGCCCCCAGGGACCCTCAGGATTGAGGAGGAATTAATTCTCCAACTCAAAACGCGCCATATGGCGTGTTTGCAGACATGTCACCTCAGGCCACGCCCCCTTCCTTCACCATTTTGCAAACCTGCCCCGTGGCGAGTTGGTAGTTGGGGAATTCATTCTCTTTCAATACTGAGGGTCCCTGAGGGCAAACTAGCCCACCAGGAACCTCCAGTATGCGCCACGGAAATGCGTTGCAGACAGTGTTCAGAGACCACGCCCCTTTTGACACCTCTCTGCAGCGCAGCACTGTGGAACCTCCTGGAGGTACCTCGTGGCCTTGTTTGACTCTAGGGACCCTTAGGATTCAAGGGGACTTAATTTCCCAACTTAGAACGGACACAGAGCGCGTTTACACACTGGTGAACGGAGGGGACGGGCCTTATTTGACGTTTGCAAACACGCCCTGTGGCGTGTTTTAAGTTGAGGAATTAATTCCCCTTCAATCCTGAGGGCCCCTGGGGGCCAACTAGCCCACCAGGTGCTTCCAGTAAGTGACACTGTGCTGCGTTGCAGAGAGGTGGTGCAGGCCGTGCCCCTTTCAACACCTCTCTGCAACGGCGCTTACTGGAGGTACCTAGTGGGCTAGTTTGACCCTAGGGACCCTCAGGATTCAAGGGGACTTAATCTCCCAATGTAAACTGGCCACAGGGCTGAAACATGCACTTTTAATACGAGCAGCTGACTTCCGTGGTGAGCAGTAGCTTTACTACAGTGATCTAATGCGCAAATAGATTGCTAACATTCCGAATTTATGGCAAATGTGTGACATATCTGAATACCTTCCTGATGGAATCAAAGTACAACATTTAAAGCATTTCCTACTGAGGAGACTGCAGTAAATGAGGAAATTAGGAAACTTAATAACAAATAAATCTCACAAGATGGCCACCAGAGACAAAAGAGCCCAAATGTAGCACACATATCACCCAGATGTAGCCCACATGTAGCCCAATGTTAGAAGTGTGCAAGACACTTTTTATTTTTTGTGTTTTTGCAGTTTTATATAGTGTAGACTTGTCAGGTATTGGAGTGCTTTACATGAGCATTGGTTACATCACACAACAACAAATTTATTTTGGCTGTAGACATGGGGAGATTAAGTGATTTGACCAAAATCACAGAATGTCGAGCTGAAGTAGAAACTCCAAGCTGGTTCCCCAGTTGCAAAGTCTGCAGCTCTGGTCTGGAAGTAACACCACATCCTCTCCCCTAACTGCAACATTTAATCAAGTAGTCAACTGGATAAAAAAACATAAAGATAACAAAAAATTAAAAGTGCTTTGTCCCTATTTGAAAACTCAGAAAATATGTCCTCATTTTAGTTTTTTAGAGCATTAACCATAGGTTTGATGCAAATAAGACCCTCTCATATATGTAATTTCTAAAGGAAATGCTCTAGGTTTTACAGTTTAGATTACATCAAGATGACGTCAGGCGTTCCACACTTTTGTAATAAATAGAGAATGTTAGCAGTCTAGTTGTTCATTAGGATACTGTTGAGAGGCAGAGGCCAGGGGCACGGACTCTTAAAATTGAAGGCAGGTAGGAGGGTGCAGAGGCAACAATTTGACCACACTGGGCAGGCAGGAAGGGCAGTGGCAGTACAACAGACTATGGAGGGCAGTAGAAAGGGGGGCAGGGGCAACAAACCAACAATACAGGACTGGCAAGAGAGGCTGTAGCAATATAAAAGACCATTGTGGGCAGAAGGAAGAGGCAGTGGAAGTACAACTATACATGCCAACAGACCCGATTCAGCCAGGAAACACCCAATGTTTTTAAGCCTAAATGGGCTTTATTTGATCTGTCTCCTGTCTACAATCTCTTCTTTTTCAATGTAAATCAAAGGGGAAAATCAATACCCCCGTTCTTTTTTCATAATCTCACTCTTACCAAGTTCAAAATGTTAGCAAGTATGGTACATTGGATCATGGAAGGCAGGAGGAATGGGGTAGGGACATGGACTCGGATAACAGTGGACAGGAGGTTCATGGAGCGGTGCATCAAACTGACCCTAGAGGGGTTTGCAGCAGCACAATACACCACACAGGGCATGTGGGACGGGAGTGCAGCACAACAATCCATACAAAGCAATAGGGAGGGGACAGGACCATGCACATTGACAACAGAGAACAGAGGGGAAAGAGACAGTAGTAGCTAGCTGACCATAATGGACAGACAGGAGAGAAAGCTGCAGCGGACGAATCAGGGGCAATACAATGGAACAGACAAGCCAGGAGAGAGGGAATACGGGTCTGCACATGGAAACAGAGGGCTGGGGCAAGGGGACAGAGCAGGAGCAGCAAGATGACCATGGAGGTCAGGCAGGATGAGTACTAGAAGCAAGACAAACCATGGAGAGCAACATCGAGACTATAATGGCATACACACAGACCATGGAGAGAAGGTGGGAAGGGGCCAGGGGCAGCTAGCTGACAACACAGGGAAGGTGGGAAGGGCCCTGGCAGCACAGAAGACCATGCATGGCAAGTGGGAGGGTTAGTGGCAGCACAATGTCTATGATGGGCAAGAAGGAGAGTGCAGGGGCATGCACAAAAGGCCATAGAGGGTAGAAGAGAGGGTCAGGACCTGGACACAGTCAAGATAGTTCCGGGGAAGGGGCCTCACAAGAGACAGGCAGGCAGCACAACTGACCAGGGAGGGCAGAAGTGTGTGGCAGTAAAATGGACCATGGAGGACAGGAGGAAGGGGATAGGGGCATGGAATGTGGACAGGCAGGGTGGGGGAGGCAGGGACAGGTTACAGTCCTCTGACAATGCTAGGCAGGTAGGAGGGGAGTGGCAGCTCAACAGAAAACTCAGAGTAGATAAGAGTGGCAGGTCCATGGAACATGGTGGGCAAAAGGGATGGATCAGGGGCATGCACACAGACATTGGAGGGCAGGGGAAAGGAGAATAGGGGCAGCAAGCGAAGCACAGAGGCTAAGCAGGAGGTCAATTATGGGGCATAGAATTGGGCACTGGAGGGCAGGAGGAGTGGACTGGTACATCATGCTAAATGGAGAGCAGTGGCAGCACATCAATGGTAGGAGGGAGGAGGCTAGTCCATGGATTCAGACAACAGATGTATTGCGACTTATATAGCGCACGTATCACCCGAAGGCATCAAGGCGCTTGCTTAGGGAACCCGTCCTGGTATTCCCCTGTGAGATACCCCGGCAGGGTATCCACAAGGTGAAAGCCAGGCATCCCGCCACGAGGGGCCGTAGTGGAGATTAAGCAAGCTATTGCCCAGAGTCGCAGAGTGTGACCCCGTGAGTCGAGTAGGCACCGGAGCGAGAATTGTCGAGTCCATGGAATTTTTGAGCCCGAGACCCGCCGAGGCGGGGAATCGAACCCTGGTCCACAGCCGATCTCAGCTTCCGGGTCTGCCGCCCCTAACCACTGAGCCACGCTTCTCCACAGATGATAGGGAGGAAGTGGATGGGGCAACAAGCTAACTATTTAGAGAAGGCGGGAAGGCCAGTGGCAGAGCAACGGCCACACAGGGCTGTAATAAGGGAGCAGGGACATGGACTTGGACAATGGATGGCCAGGAGGAGGGAAGGCAGGAGCAGCAATCTTGGCTGGGGGCAGCACAATGCCAGGCCCTGCTTCCAAACCCCCACCATCCATTGTGATGTGCATCTTACATAACATTAAGAAAAACCTAGAAATGTGCTGAAACAAACAAAGATTACAGGGATGGTATAGTTAGACTCAGATTTCACTCATACACAACCAGTGAAATTCAGCAGTTATAGTTACCTTAGCTAACTATAAATTACGCCCCTGCAATGTACTGCTAATGACCTCAGACATTATCATTCATGACATGGTCAATTACATCACTCATGACATCACTCATGACATCTCAAATGATCTGTGAATGTAATGGAACTATAATCGCTAGAAATTTATTTAGGGATTGTGTGTGTATGTTAACACCCCTTTTTTTTCTTGTAAGAACCATTATAATACGCAATATGCCCATATTAATATGGCCGATAGCCTTTCACTTTAAAGTAATGTGTAATCCATTGTTTATATTGATGTTTGCAATCCTAAGTATTTTTATTATGAATAAGTCATGTTGACGAACAGACAGGTATGGCGGTCACGAGGCAAGATATGCTGAAATGACATTGTGTGCATATTAACACGTGTTTTCTTTTCTTTATTGTATCCAGTCCTGAATTTTCACATCGTGACCAGGCCAATTTGGCCGCCAGCTTTTTGGATTAATGTAATATGTAGTCCTTTGTTAATGTTGGCAACTGGAGGCTTTTGTACATTTAAATAAGGATGCTACAATGACGACTTGTATTTTTATCAAGGTTCGGACGAGCCGAAATGCTTGGATCACGTCTTTTGCAGATTAAATACTTCCAAACTACAACCTGAGTGCTGATTCCTTCTTTGTAAGAATGAGATGAGATTAAATACATATATATAGAATTCACTGAAAAAACCACAAGTTGCAGGCACATTATAGTTAGACATTTCACTTGTACAAAACAAGAGAAATTCAGCCGTTATAGTTAGTTGTGCTAACTATAACTCGTACTCCCGCAATGCACTGCTGATGACATCACATATTACATCACTCATGACATGGTCAGTGACATCACTGATGACATCTCAAATGACATCACTGATGACATCATCCAAGTGATCATCTGATGCACCCCCTAAAACACTAAAAAATACAGACTACTATTCTCAAAACCATAGACACACCAATACTAGTACAGCGACAATATTCTGTGCACTATGCATGCAGACCTCTAATCAGTTATATAGCATTGATACAGTCTTTTAATTTCTCAGTTAGTACCTTTGCAGTATAGGAATCCTTCTGTCTGTCCCATGCACTAGTCCATTCACCCATCCAGCACTATGTACGTATCCTATCACTCGGACAATACCTAAGCACATATAAATTTAGCATGCACTTTCTTTGCAGCACTGAAATTACTCCAGTTATTAGTCATATACTTATGGAATGGCCCAGCCACTAACCCAAGTACAGGTACAATGGGTTGTACGCTATGCATGCAGATCTCTAACAAGCTACATACTATTAATACGCTCTTCTAAGTACCCAGTTAATACCTATGCAGTGTTGGAATCCTTCTGTCTGTGCCATGTATTTTTCCAATCACCCATCCAGCACTATCTACGTATCCTATCACTCCTCCAATACCTAAGCACTTATAAATTCAACACGCACTCTCTTTGCAGCACTGAAATTATTCTAGTTACTAGTCGTGTACCTAATGAATGGCCTACCCAGAAAAAATAGTACATCTACAATATTCTGTGCACTATGCATGCAGACCTCTAATCAGCTACATAGCATTGATACAGTCTTTTCAATACTTAGTTAGTACCGATGCAGTCTATGAATCCTTCTGTCTGTCCCATGTACTACTCCATTCAACCATTCAGCACTATCTACGTACCCGATCACTCCACCAATACCTAAGCACTTATAAATTCAGCACACACTTTATTTGCAACACTGAAATTACTCCAGTTATTAGTCATATACTTAACGAACGGCGTAGTCATTAACACAAGTGCAGGTACAATATTTTGTACACTATGCATGCACACCTCTAACCAGCTGCAAACTATTGATACACTCTTCTAAATACCCAGTTAGTACCTATGCAGTGTAGGATCATTCTATATGTCCCGTGCATTTCTCCAATCACCCATCCAGCACTATCTACTTATCCTATTACTCCACCAATACCTAAGCACTTATAAATTCACTATACACTCCGTTTGTAATACTGTAATTATTCTAGTTACTAGTCATGTACTTATGGAATGGCCTAGCTACTAACACAAGTACAGCTGTAATATGTTGTGCACTATCTAAGCAGACCTCTAACTAGCTACATACCGTTGATACACTCTTGTAAATACCCAGTTAGTACTCATGCAGTGTAGGAATTGTCTAGTCTGTCCCATGCACTTCTTTAATCACTTATCTACCACTATCTACTTATCCTAGCATTCCACCAATACGTAAGCACTTAGAAAATAAAGTGTTCACTCTGTTTGCAGCACTGTCATCATTCCAGTTACTAGTGGTATTCTTATAAAATGACCTAGGCACCAACACAAGTACACATAAAATATTCTGTGCATAATCCCTACAAATCTCTAAGCAGATACATACTAGTGGTCAACTCCATTAAATACTGAAGTAGTACCCATGCAGCGTAGGATATCTCCTGTCAGTCTTATGCAATTCTTCAATCCCCCATTCAGCACTTTGTTCTTATTGTATCAGTCTGCCAATACCTAAGCACTTATGGGGCAGATTTACAAGCACCCTGCGCCACCGGTTCATCACTTTTTGTAACGTAGTGATGGCGCCAGGCACTCCTTCATAGTTACAAGGAGAGGAAAAGCCACCCTGCGTGGTTTATCCTCTCCTTGTAAATACGGCCCCTTCATACACAGAATTTTGCGTTGAAGGGGCGTGCCGTAGGTGTTGCTGTGGGTGTTCCCACGCCACACCCATAGAATAAGATACATCTCCAGATTTATGAGAAATCGTAAATCTGGAGATGTGTGTGAATGCTGCGCCATCCTAGAGTTGGTGTAGCAAGGCATAACGAGGAGAATTGCAACAACAAAGAACAGGGTTTTAGGTAGAGGGAAATACTGGGCGCACTGCTCAACGGTAATGCGCAGGAGATATGTTGTTAGGCAAAAGGTGCATACAGGTGAGGGGCAAATCCCTGTAACCCCTCAGAAATGTGTTTTGAGGACACACCGAATACAATGAAAGCAAGACCTGCTGCACACTAAATATAAAGTATAAGAAAAACAGATGTCTCAATGGACATAAAAGTTCAAAGATGCATCCACTACTGTGTTACTGTGTACCATTTCACAATTCACCCACTTTTCACTTTTGCACCATATACAGTCACCATATAAACCTTATTTCATTGTCAAACTACCATGTACTCCATCCCTGCTTTTGTATCCTCCCCAGCCCTGAGGAGTCGCGGAAATAGTGTGTTTTCTTGCGACGAAACACGTGTCGGCTGGCTTTCTATGAACAATAAAAGAGGAGCCGAAACACTGGTGGTCTCCTTCTTCGTTGAAAATTTGAACTTTTATGTCCATTGAGACATCTGTTTTTCTTATACTTTATATTTAGCGTGCAGCAGGTCTTGCTTTCATAACAAGGAGAATTGTTTTATTTCTCCTAATTTTTTCCTCTTTCATTGCATGCTACATTCCACAGCATACATTGAAAGAGGAAAATGCCTTTACTGATTGTTTTTGTTTAGGAAGGTGACCCTTCCTGAAGAAAAACAATCTCCGCACCATGGTGCAAGGGTGCCTGTATCACCGCATGGCTGCAGTTTGTGCAGCAGTGCAGAGGGAAGCACAGAGTTGTAACATATTCATGTACATATGTCACAACCCTAGGCTTCGGAAGTGCCACAGTGCAGTGCAGCTAAAAAGCTTGCAGTGTCACGCTGCAGTACTTCCTCCTAAATCTTCACCTATATATTCACCATACACTACTAATGCATTCTTTCAGTCAATCAAGGTTTACACATATATTTAACTAAACTTTCACACATTACCTTGCAATCAAAGTTCTTTCTTTAACCAGATACGGCAGTTCTAATAAGAACTTTTTTCCCTTGTTTTTTCTTTTGTATTTTTTTTTTAACAATTTTGTATTTTTTTGATGTTCTTTCAAAAAATGAATAAAAAACAAGAACAAATAAAACAGGAACCTTTTGGAATTACTTATCATTCCAAAAAAAAAAAAAACTTAACAAAGATGGTTGCGTTGCGCAGCACAAACTGCATCCACCGACTGCTCACCGAAGCGTATGTTTCTTACACTTCACACAGTGTTGCTCGAGAAAGGCGAATTCTAGCCTAATGTCCATTGCAGGTGTTCCTGAGGACACTCCAGACGTACTTGCCACAGTAGGTGAGGGGTTCAAAGCAGCTCGCATCATTTCCTCCCGAGCAAGCTTGAGAGGATATGTGGTCTGGGGATGCTTGTACATAGATGCAGTGCCACAAGAGTATTTTTTTCACTGCCTCTTGACAGGACTCGGTCACAAATTTTGCATGTCAACTTTCTCGCAATTACTTTCTTCTCTCCAGGTGGAAAAGTGAAGAATTTCCACACAACAGATTCCAACTTCTGTGGACGTGGTGCCTCCGGCAAGAATTCTTCTCAGAAGATACTTCCTCCTGGTGCTGCTGCTGTCCAGATGACATTTTGTTTGATATTTTTTGAAAAACACCAAAAAAACAGGCAAAAAGGGTTCTTCTAGGAAAAGAGATGTCTCTCTAAAGATGTTCCAACAAGAATGATTAAAATGGGTGGGGTCCTTCAATAGATACAGTGGGAAATGTTATGAACCAATGAAATCCTTTTTTTTAGGTCACATGGGATCTGTGCTCTCTGCGCTCACGAAGCTCGCACAGGGCGCAACTTTGCGAAAATATATTTTAAAATAATTTAAGTTTATTATAAGTAAAAATATGTTATTTTTCTGAATATCTTAGATAATCTCTTGCCCTAATATGTATATTAAAGACACATACATATCATTTTAGAACATAATTTTTTTTTGCGGGAGTCGCGCACCCAGCATGCCCCAGCATGTATACGACGTCATGCGGGACCCGCCACCTTACAAGCATCGCGTACCGTAATGCACATGTGTCACGAATGCATGGGAGCAGGAGTCCCAGACTGGTCACATACCAATCGTGCACATCACGTAATATTCAATGTATATGATGTAACTGAAAAACACGCAGCCGTCGCACACCGTACGTGGATCCTTCATGACTTTTCTAAAATGGCGACAAGAATCCACGCACTCACCGTGATGTGTACGCTCTGGGTGCACGACTCCGAAAAAATGTTGCAAACATTTTTTTTAAAGAAAATAATATAAATATATTAAAATTAAAAAAAAAAAACATTAAACAATATTTCAGGTTGAATTAAAAAAAAAGTTTTTTGCAATTTTCAAAAAATATATAATGTTATTTAATGAATAAAATATTTATAAATAAACAGTTAAAAAACTGTAGAAAATCAGTACAAAAAAATTGGTATAACTACTATTACCCTTAAAAATTTGCATTTAAAAAACCTTTGAAATTCACTGAAAAAACCATAGGTTTCAGAGACATTAAAGTTAGAAATTAGCATTTGAAAAAGCTTTGAAATTCACTGAAAAAAACATAGGTTTCAGAGACGTTATAGTTAGAAATTAGCACTTAAAAAACCTCAGAAATTCACAGAAAAAAACATAGGTTTCAGGGCTGTTATAGTTAGCTGGACCGTTCACTCGTACAAAACCATAGAAATTACTCCGTTATAGTTAGTTCTGCTAACTATAAATCGCGCGCCCGCAATGCACTGCTGATGATGTCACATAGGACATCATTCATGACATGGTCAGTGACATCACTGATGATATCTCTGATGACATCTCAAATGACATGACTGATGACATCATCCGATGTGTTAAAATACCCCTCACACACCAAAAGGGACCTTGGTGTCATGCTTCATCATCGGAGTCTTCCCGCTCGGCTGCCGAACGGGGCAGTGCTGCAACAAGCGACTACGCCGGAGCACCTTTTAAGTGAAGGTGCTATGTGGGTGAGTGGGAGTGAGTGTCAGTAGGGTCAGGGGTGATAAGGTGATGTTAAAAAATACCTGGCCTAGTGTAAAGAAAAAATTATTTATTAGGCACTGGCTGGTATTATTAAAATAGGTGATGTCGGAAAGGTTAAGCTAGTTAGTGGGCTAACTTTCCTGTGCGGGTCAACATGTTTCGGGGCTCCATGCCCCTTCGTCAGGACCAGGGTCAGATCCCCCTGTCACTCACTAAATGTTGTGCCACAGTGCGTGTATGTACCCTAAACTATAAGGTACTTACTCCTATCAATGTGTATTTTATTTTATTTTTTATATAAATACACAGCCCTTGCTAGTACTGGTATACTTGGTTGTATGCCTGAAAAACAAGAACCAGGTGTTAAAAGTGCGCGGATCCCAAAGCGCTTCGCTTAAAGGTACCTGTGAAAAAAAGATGTGGAAAGGAAGACTAATACACATAGTACATACAGATGCTGCTGGATGTCCTATGGGAGGTAAACAGTTTTTCATCGAATCTGTAGACAAATATTGCTGTGTACCTAGTTTCAACTAAGGACAACACTCAATCAAACACACACACAGTTCAGTACATTATGGGAAAGTTTGTGCAAAGCGGTATATACATACTAGCCAGGGAGGGGATCAGTGCCCCATGAGCCAAAACTGAACAGACGGGTAATTGGAGGTCCAACTGCAGTTAGGGAGTAAAATGGGAAGAAAAACAAGAGGGAAAAAAATGTCTGTTGGTTTTCCATATCTGTTCTGTAATGAAGGAGAGACGATATGGACAGCAAAGTTTTTGTGCCTATCCTTGATCGGCTATGCCGTACTTACTAAACCTCCAGCCTCGTGGTGCTTCCTCCTCTGTCCGTGGCTTCCGTGATTGTGAGGAAGGGAGCTGGGGCGGAGGCTTATATAGTCGGATTTCGATCGTAAATTGCTAAGCTTAATCGGATAATGACCATTAAGTCGGGACACGTGTGTTTGCAAACAATGGCCGCCCCGGAAGGTAAGCGTGGTGGCCATTGGTTAGTATGCAAATTAACACGGGGGCCAGGTAGGGTGTATTGTTGTAAATGATTGCCTTTGGCTCAAACGCCTTCTTTTTGTTCGAGATAATGGGACCGGTGGGGGAGTGGGGACCGGCGACTCCGTTGAAGTCGATTTCTTTTCGAGGTGTGCCTAGCGCTGAACGCGCATGCGCGGAAGAAGTGTTCCGTCCCCGCACATGCGCGATGAGCGCCTAGCACAATCCAGCGGGGGGGGTGTGTTGCGAATGCGTGGGGATGGAGTGTCCTGACCGCGCATGCGCGGATGGTGCTATTGTCATACTGGGAATCGGTAACTGACCTTATTTTACAGTGGGAATTGGAATGTAATAAATACAGTCCTCACACTAAATTAAGAAATAAAGGTTTGGGGTTTATTTTCAAATCTACAAGGCAAGGCTCGGGTCTTTTAGACTAAGATGCAGGGTTATAATTTCTGAAGTTGTTATTTCTAAAGGGGAGCTAGGTGTGGTGTCAAAAGTTTACAGACTCAATTTCTAGTTGAGTTGCGACCAGGGTATGTCGTCATTCAGGCCTGAATGATGAGTGCCCAGCCTGTACACCCAGCGTTGTTCCTTTACAAGGAGGTTTTGATCATTGTTGAAGGCCTCTATGATTGTCCATTTCAGGTCTTGGACACTGTGCCCCATGCTTAGATAGTGTGCAGACATTTTCGTGGTGGTTTTCTTGCAGCGTATGTTGCTGCGGTGTTCCCCCATTCGAATTTTAACTGGTCTACTGGTCATGCCCACGTACTCTTTCCCACAAGGGCAAGTGATTAAATACACAACGTTGCGACTGTTACAATTGGTGAACTGGCGTTGTTCCCATGTGGTTTGGTTTGAGAATGTAATGACATGGCTTTTCTGCGTGGACTGGCAGGATATACATGAGCCACATGGATGGTGGCCTCCAACCGATGTTAGTCTGGTGGGTGCAACCGGCCCAACACTTCGAGGTCTAGTGTGGACCAACATGTCTTTGAGGTTTTTACCTCTCTTGTGCTAAAACATTGGTTTTGGGATATCAAGTTCTCCACAGTTTAGAATTTTCCAATCTTTGTTTACAATTTTGGTAATGCGGTTGGAATTAGTGTTATATGTTGTTACACAGATCGGTCTCATGTCCGATTCTCTTTTCTCTGTGTCTTCAAGTAGGGCCTCGCGATTGTTATTACGGGCTCTCTTTTTTCCTTTCTTTACAACTGATCTTGGGTAATTTCTATACAGTAGTTTTTGTTCTAAGTCCCCTGCCTGGGATTTGAAGTCGTTAATGTTGCTGCAGTTGCGTCTCAGCCTCAAGAATTGCCCGTAGGGTAAATTCTCCCGGAGATGTCGCGGGTGGAAGCTGTCGAACAGTAGCAGGCTGTTTTTTGCCATTGGTTTGAAGTGGGTGCTAGTCTCAAGTTTACCCTCCACTGGATAGATATTCAGGTCAAGAAACACCAGGTTCTCTTTGGAAACAGTATGCGTGAACTTGAGGAACTGGTCTTGTTGGTTAAGCCATGACATGAACTGGGTCACCGAGTTTTGATTGCCCCTCCAGATGACCAGTACATCGTCTATGTACCTCTTCCACGTAACTACGTGGTTTTTGAAGGGATTATGATCGCTGAGGATCTTGGTTGTCTCGAGGTGATGTACATACAGTCCGGCTAGACTAGGGGCACAAGTGCTCCCCATACTAGTGCCATGCCTCTGTAGGTAGTATGTATCCTCGTATTGGAAGTAATTTCTTTTCAGTGTCAAGGAGATGCACTCCAGTACTACTTGTCTGGGAGTGTGGTACTTCCATGGTGTACTGAAAAGAACCTCCTCTATGATATCGATGGTTTCTTGATGGGGGAGGTTCGTGTAGAGGCTCTCCACGTCTAGACCCATGAGAAGGTCTTGTTCTGGGTCAAAAGTTATGTCTTTCATCAACTGAAGAACGGCCTTAGTGTCTCTCAAGTACGTGCTTGTTGCTTGTACTAGGGGTCTAAGAAACGCATCCGCGAATTTAGACAGCGGTTCTAAAATTGACTCGATACCAGAGACTATAGGGCGTCCTGGTGGATATGGGGCCTCTTTATGAATCTTAGGTATCGTGTAAAAGTATGGTATTTTTGGTTTGTCCTGAATTAAGAATTCGCTCTCTTTTCTGGAAAGCCAATCGTGTGCCATGGCCTCTTCGATCATTATTAAGATGCTAATCCTGACCTCTTCAGTGGGGTCTTCTCTTAATATTTGGTAGTTACGTTTATCCTCGAGCAACTTTCTACATTCTCTGTCATAGTTATGATAGGTTTGTATGACAGTTGCTCCGCCTTTGTCTGCAGGCTTGATCACAATGTCCCGATTGTTTGCAAGTTCGAATAAGGCAGCTCTTTCCAATTGTGTGATATTCTGGAAAGTTGTGTTTATATCCATGGGTAATTTCTCTAGGTCCTCCATCACCGCTTTCTCAAACGTGAGAAGTTCAATCGGTATAGTGGAGTCAAGAGGTGTGAAGGTTGATTTTTTCTTTAGACCGGTGTCTGATAGGTCGGTTCTTTCCTTGTCGGAGTTCTGAAAGAAGACCCTAAGTTTCAGTTTTCTCATGAACTCTTTCATTTCCTGACAGATTTTGAATCTGTCCATTTTGTTGGTTGGGACAAAGCCAAGACCTTTAGACAGTACTCTTTCTTGGGCTTGTGTTAGTTGTAAATCAGAGAGGTTCACCACTAGGTTCCCCGACTGGTTGATGCCGTTTGGCTCCTGGTTGACACTCCTGGGGGTGCCCCTGCTTGTTGGTTCCAATGTACCTGTGTACCTTTTCGGTTTCTTCCCCTTCGTGGGCCTTGGCGCTGGCCTAAAAAAGGAGGCTGGCCATAGTAATTGTGTGGGGGTACCTGTTGGTTCCAGGGTTGGAACTCATGCATATTGGGTGGTGCTAGTGGGTACTGCATGTATCCTGGTGGCCCCTGGTAGGGTGCCCAGCCTCTCCCGCGACCCTATATGCATGAGTTCCAACCCTGGATACACCAGTACTAGCAAGGGCTGTGTATTTATATAAAAAATAAAATAAAATACACATTGATAGGAGTAAGTACCTTACAGTTTAGGGTACATACACGCACTGTGGCACAACATTTAGTGAGTGACAGGGGGATCTGACCCCGGTCCTGACGAAGGGGCATGGAGCCCCGAAACATGTTGACCCGCACAGGAAAGTTAGCCCACTACCTAGCTTAACCTTTCCGACATCACCTATTTTAATAATACCAGCCAGTGCCTAATAAATAATTTTTTCTTTACACTAGGCCAGGTATTTTTTAACATCACCTTATCACCCCTGACCCTACTGACACTCACTCCCACTCACCCACATAGCACCTTCACTTAAAAGGTGCTCCGGCGTAGTCGCTTGTTCCAGCACTGCCCCGTTCGGCAGCCGAGCGGGAAGACCCCGATGATGAAGCATGACACCAAGGGCCCTTTTGGTGTGTGAGGGGTATTTTAACACATCAAGTGTATTTCAACACCACAGGATGCACAATAACCTTCTAGGAGGTGGACCTTTGTGATTACAAGTACCTTGACAAGAGGAGGAGGTGCCCACCTCGGTGCCTACCAGCACCACCTCTTCCATCCCTTTTTTTTATTTCCTCTGATGACATCATCCACCTGACAATCTGATACACCTCATCATACACTAGTATAACCTTTCATCACTCACTGTAAAATACAGAGTACCATATTTGAAACCATTGACACACCAATACTCTCAAAATCACTGACTCTTACATATACTTATTTATATACATCAAATCACACATACAATGCCTTTTATTTTTTTACTTAGTTGAAGATGTACAACTAAAACATATATTCGCTCTCCAACCCACAAATTAATACACTCAGTCACCCAAACATCTGTTTCCACATACACTCTTAAACCTATACACCTAGTTAATCAACCATTCACACACCTATCGATAGAGTTACACACAACCCATCCAACCACACACAAACTCAGTGTCCCATACAAATACTCACCCAACTAATCAATAACTAATATACACACTCATGTAGTTAGTGACCACCTGATGCAGCATGTAATACCACAACAGAGACAGTGATGCACTTATTCACATAGTTTAATTACTAATCCATGTATTGAGTGAGACACTTTTAATGACTCATTTAGACAGACAGTCAGACAGCTACTAAATCCTCCATCCAGACAGTTATATATCCACTCAATCGTCAATACAGATTGGTATATATATAATACATATTTAAATTTCAAACTAAACCACGTTCACTGGATGATGTCATCAGTGATGTCATCTGTGATGTCATCAGTGATTTCACTGACCATGTCATGAATGATGTAATCTGTGACATCATCAGCAGTGCATTGCGGGCTCGCGAGTTATAGTTAGCAGAACTAACTGTAACGGAGGAAATTCTATGGATTTGTATGAGTGAAATGTCCAATTAACTATAACACCCATGAAACCTATGTTTTTTTCTGTGAATTTCTAAGGTTTTTAAAGGCTAATTTCTAACTATACCGTCTTTGAAACCTATGTTTTTTTCAGTGAATTTCAAAGCTTTTTTAAATGCTAATTTCTAACTATAACTTCTCTGAAACCTATGTTTTTTCAGTGCATTTATATATATATATATATATACTACCTGAGGAAGGCGGAAGCTGAAACGTTGTAGTGGAAATATATTTTTGTTCTTTGGTGAATATATCTGTTTGAGTCACTTCTTTCTTGGATATATATATATATATATATATATATATATATATATATGTGTGTGTGTATATATATGTATATATGTATACTTTTATTTATTAGTTTGTTATTATTGCTGATAAAAACAAATTCAGTCTTGTTATGATTCCCCTTGAGAAAGGAATTTTCCAGCCATGCTTGATTGGTGGAAAGGCACTCCTTTAACAGTTGATAGCCAAATCATAGTTGTATGTGGTACATCTGGTGTTTACAAGCATTGAATATACTGATGTTAACAATGTCCCCAGCTAACAGGAATCTTAATGGCTCCTTGGGCAGGTTGTTGATAACAGCTATGATGATTATGCCATTTGGGATGCCATAGGTGATGGGAATGGTTCAGATCTGGAGAAACATTTAATTGGAAGACATATGTGTTTCAGGATCATGGAGTATGGCGTTGTTATTGATACTGTGAAAAGGCAAGAGAGGGATCAAGGCTGACAAGAAGGTATAGGTTGTAATTTTTGGAGATCAGAAGTAAATCATCAACTTTGAGGGTGATTGTTTCCATACTGCTCTGTAGTCTGATTCTGGACTGGCATTTTTTCTGAAAAGCACAGGTTTTGATCCTGTGCTGGAGCTGGAGGACAATTAGCTTCCTGATTAACTTCTTGAGAAGAGTAGTGAGTAGTCAGGTGGTGTTAGCAAGATCATCTGGAAGAACCCTGGGTTAGTGTAGCATTGATGGTGTTCAGTAGGAGTGAAAAAAATCTTTAGCAAGTATGTCCTTGTGCCTACCCTGAAAATTTCTAGGGCATGTTTTATGATTTTCGGGCTAGATTGTCTAGCTGCCAGCTAGTCAATCTAGAAAGGCGGACTGTATTCAAATCTTCAAATTTTAGAGTTGGGAATTTTTTCCCTAAGGAAATACCCACCAACATGGCGTGGGCTCCCTCTTGCAAGTCATGTATGACTACAGTACCATCATGTCTGGTATCATGGTAAAGTTGTAGCAATCTAATGTGGTTTATAGAAATGTTCAACCACAGTGACTGCAGTTCTTTTCTAGTTCCCATAGCTCAGAAACACAGGGCAGTAATTGACTTATGGGATTTCGGAGCTCTGCTGTGTGCAGCCCATGAGCTAGCTTGGTAGATTTTTTAAGTTCAAAGTAAACACTTTAAACAGAAAAACAAAATGTGCAGACCTCTTCTGATTCAGAACAATGAAAATAATGGGATCATGATACTTCTAAGTATTGTATTGTATTGTAATTGCATTTATATAGAGCTAACTACCCCTGACGAGGCATTGAAGCACTTTCTCGGCGAGTTGCGCGCTACTCTGAAACCCAAAATGAATTAGAGGTGAATTAGTTTAGTGAAAATATGAAAGTTATTTGAGTGGTGGATATGTTTGTCAGTTATTTGGAATGTGAGGATAGTGGAGGGATAGAGGAGGGAAAAAGGTTTGAATTTATATAGCGCTTGCTACCCTTGATGGAGTATTGCAGTGCTTTTTAGGTGTGTAACACACTACTTCAGAACCCATAAAGGATTAGTGGTGAATTATTATAGTGAAAATATCAAGTAATTTGAGTTATGGATATGTTAGTCAGTTATTTGGATTGAGAAGAATAGTGGAGGGATAGAGAAGGGAAAAAAGGTTTGCATTTATATAGCTCTTGCTACCCCTAATGGGGTTTTGAATTGCTTTTTCAGCGAGTAGCTCTCTATTCTGGAACCCATAAGGTGTTTGTGGTGAATTAGTATAGGAAAGTATGAAAGTAAGTTGAGTGGCATATCCATGTTAGTCAGTTATTTGGATTGAGAAGGATAACGAAGGGGTAGAAGAGGTTAAATGGTTTGCATTTATATAGCGCACGCTACCCCTGATGAGTTGTTGAAGTGCTTTTACGGGTAATAGCATGCTACTCCGGAAGCCATAAAGGAATAGTGGTGAATTAGTATAGTAAAATATGGAATTAATTTGAGTGGTGGGCATGTTAGTCCGTTATTTGGATTGACAAGGATAGTGGAGGGATAGAAGGGAAGGATTTTTAGTTTTTTTTTAGAGCTCATAGCAGTAGAAGGAGGCTTGGGGTGAGTAAAAGGGAGGTGGACAGGGATGAGTAAAAGGAAGGTGGATTGTTTGGACAAGCTTGTTTTGGTGGATTGGAATAGTAAAAAGAGGTATGCGATGAAGCAATTGTAGATAAATAGTTATGATAACAAGATTTAGTTATTTATGCACTCACTTGTATATGTGTTAAAATATATAATAATGGAACTATCAGTAATATGTACATTTGTACTAATGAATATATATATATATATTATTTTTTTAACATGAATATTCTACTCGTTTATACAAAGCAATACACATCTATAGTACAAATAAATGCTTCGATACAGAGAGATATGCTGTAAATTTCTATGTGTTTGCGTATGGTGATTATGTGGGGAAGACCAATTCTTGAGTAGTTTTCTGAAGATAAAGTGCTTATCCGTGGATCTTATGTGAGGGGTAAAGAGTTCCACAGTTTGGCTGCTTCAACCGAGAATGATGTACCACCCACTGTTTCTTTTTCCTTGTCACCCCTGATATGTTTCTGCACTTGCATTTTCCCACAGCTCATAATCTAGTTGCAATTGTGGTTGCATTAAAGTTTGTGGAAAGGCAATACAATGCAAAAAATAGTTGAATCACAGGAGGTTTTGGCGTCGTTACCGAGACTTAACACTCATTGGCTCAAATGCTGTCAACGGGTGCAACAACATGCCAGCATCACGAGGAAACTGTATTTCCTCCAGAAGGTTTTGCCCACAATTCAAATATGGGACTCTAAACGAAGCTGGATCTTTCTCAAAAACATGGTTAGCTAGCAAGCACAAACAATACATAGGTATTTTAAGGTATAGGCAAATTGAGCAATTGACCAGTGACCCCATGAGGAAGTGAACTTTCTTACTATTTCATCACTTTCTATTCTATTTCTTTATCTAAACCACTGTCACTCTGTGCCTACCACTACCACTGACTCTGTCTCTCTGCCCCGTGTCACCTTAAGGATTTTTGGGGTCCTGGGCAAGACACATTTAAATTATCTTTGTGGGAACCTGTTAAAGTTTAACATATAATTTAGTATTTTTCGCATCATGCAGCCTTGAATTAGCAGGAAAATATGTTCTCTATAACGGCCCAAAACATATGTCATGGCCATGTATGTAAGTTATCCCCCTCAAACTACAGCACAAAATGCAGTAGTAAAAGCTGGAAAATAAGTTACAGCCAGGGGGGGGCACTTTTTTTAATCCGAACTGTCTGGACTGGCAAAATGATATAGAAGAAAATGTGCGCTTTTAACAAATGCCTGGAAATGTAAAAAAAATATGCGAATCCTTCAAAAAACTCAGAAAAACCATGAGAAAGTATTATCCAAGAGAAAGCGTGTGTAGTGTACACAGAGAACATATGGCCTGTTCTTCATCTGAGCTGTCTCCTCAGTCACAAAGACATACAATATAAAATGTACATCTATCAGCTACTTGGAAAAAGAAAAGAAAAGAACGCATTGAAAGCTGCAAAAATACCGTAAAACCATGAGCCAAAATAAAGTGCTTATACTCGGACAAAGAAATGTTTGTTATTCAGGATCCAGGCTGCGCTCCATGTTCCTCTATCTGTTCTGCCACTGACGACAATGGCGGATGGGGGAACATTGGGTGAAAGGAACGGCAAACACTATTCCAGGCTTTGCTGGGCTGCATGACAATTTTGCATTGCATTTCTATGTTATTGTGACTTCCACATTCATAGGGGAAGAGCTTTCTATGTTTTCAAACTGCACACTGAAATGAATATGTTGAAAAGATTCCAGGATGGTATAAAGTATACCTGGAAAATAATCAGAAAAATGCCTTGTGTCCTTGAAAAAATTAGAAATTGATATATTCAGTATAACGATAAAGTCCGAGACAAAGTTTAAGATTCTTGATAATGTCAAAGGCTACGCCATTTTGTTAGCTATATTACTTAATAAAACGCTCAATCGTGCTTCATTTTAAGATATTATATAGACAAAGTATGCCATTTATTAAAGTGTAATCTTTGTTTTCATATTCTGACTGAGACACATATCTAAGGAGTGATAAGAATGCTTCTATTGCCGCCAACTCATCATTTGATCATGCATTTCTTTCAAGGTCTGCTCATGAACGTGCAGTATTTTCATCCAAATTAATATTCTACTTTTTCACAATACTAAGGATGCAAATGTTTTATCAACCGCCAGGATGTATTTGATTTCATTCCCAGCATGTCTCGTGCCAGACAAGAAAATATCCTTGTTTGTCATCTTTGACCTTCAATCAGGAATCCCGTGGCTACACGAGACCTAGGCTTAAACACAGTTTTTATTTGTTGTTTTATAAACATATTAAAACAAACGCACATGAGAGAATGCGGAAACGTAGAGTCGGATGGTACCAGGCAGTCAAAGATGCTGGGCACTAATCGTAAGAATTTTCGTGTCGGATGTCTTGTGGAACCAAATCCTGAGAACAAAGTACTCCCATCAACACTTGTCTCTGGGTAACAAGGCAGACTCCAAGCACAGGTTCTGTGGCTAGAGACTCAGAACTGAGCTAGACAACAGGCAATACTTAACAATGTCACTGTCCAGCCAGTGTACTTTTAAAACAGAAAAATAACTTAATTAAACCCAAATCTAAAGGCTAGGTACACATTAACAAATGTATATATTCTGGCATGTGAAAATCGTAATAGATCCATTCTCAGGGACCTCACAAACTGCAGGGGGGGGGCAAAAAAAAGAAAAGTGACACAGGGCAAGTAACACCCTAAATGTTGACTGGACCCCTAAGCCAAGAACACCTAATGGTTTGAGCACTGGCAGGCTCTCACAATTAGAAACACAATACCACCAACATGTGACTTTCACAAACAAGAGGGTGGCATTATAAACGTTGGTCTTACTGGCCTAGCAAAGCTTTCACCATACAATAGTATGAAGGTAGAGTTTAAGCCCTTGCATCACAGCACATTTCACCCGCAGAAAACATTGTAGATGCTACCAGAAATAATTACTTAATTGAACTTCCGGTTTTCACCATAAAATTGCAATGCTAAACAAAAAACATTCAACGTTCCATTAAAGACTCTGGGGCATATTACCAACCAATAGAGATAATTTTTGTCTCTAACTTGTTTAGAGACAAAAATTATCGCCGCAAATCGGCGATTTTTATCGCAGATAAACCTTGCTATTAGCAAGGTTTATCGCAAATGCGATAAAAAACGGCCGCAATGCATGAATATCGCTGAAAAGTCAGCGATATTCATGCATTATCGAGCAAATGCTCTTAGCCATGTTATCCACCTCCCATTGGATAACATGGCTAAGAACTGCTCAGGGCAGGTGTTAGCTTTTGGAGATATTCGCGCTTAGCGTGAATATCTCTAAAAGTTGGTAATAGGAGATAGCGCTGTTAGCGACTGTTTTCAGTCGCTAACATCTTGGCACGCCCACTTTGCATGTCATTAGTGATAAATATCACTGACATGCAAAGCGGGGCCCAAGATGGTCGCTATCTCCTATTAGCTGTCGCTAACTGGTGTTAGTGACAGCTTGGTAATAGGGAGATAATTTTATCTCCGCTTTCTTGGCTTTTAAAGTCAAAAAAGCGGAGATAAACCCCCTTGATAATATGCCCCTCTATTTTGTACTTTCAGCAAGGTTGACTAATATTAAAAAAGGAGTACTTAACCGAGAGGACAGCACTGAATTCTGTGCCAGATCGACTAAAATGGGTATTGGTTTGCTCCACGTGGAAACCACCAGGAGTATAAATTGAAGGTCTATGGGTTCCAAGTTTTTGACAGGTTTTTCTCTTGGATTGTAAAATGTTGTTACCTGCTTCTTGTTCTGCTGCCTCTCCTTTCAAGAATCTAGAAGTTACAAAGAGCGCAGGACCTGCCATCCTGACCTAGTCCCTAGTCGGCCTGGTATCTTCCTGCATCTGCAGCTCCTGGCCCTCAAAGCAAGCTAAGCTCTCTCACTGAACTCCCATGGTTTCAAATTCTTGTGATCACATCGAGGACATCTGCGTGTTCACAGAAGGCAGCGCTACCCCTTCCAGGTGTACCACCCACAGGAACAGTCCACAGAATTCCAAGGACCTCCCTCCTTCAGTTTCCCCAGCAAACCAGCCCTCTACTGTCACCCAATGGTGAGTGGGATGCTAGAGCCATTGGTCCTGCGGTCACAGTCACAGTCCATGAAGTACAAATCTTTAGGCCTGCTCCAGACTATGATTCATTAGGGAGTCATTCTGTCCTTCCTCTTCTGTTGTTCTCTCTTCACTCAAAATCCATGCCCATTTACTCGGGTCTAAAAGAGAAAATGGTGAGTTTGAGAAGGTTGGAGCGCCTGCCCATTCCGGAGATACCACATCACCCAATTATCCCTGAAAGATGCTTCCTGGGAGCAGTCCGCAGGCTGTCCAAGCTCCCTACAAATTATGTTGGAGTTTTTAAATGTGGCAGAATCTAGCGATGGTCTGGAGGAACTCTTCCCTTAGCTTGCCTTCCCTCCTGAATACCACAGCAAAATTGGTTTCTTCCCACTAAGACATTAATTTGAATCCCTGGTGAGACTGCTGCAGAGTTATGCCTGTACCCCTTTGTATCTGTGAAGAAGCCTTGCTCAGGCTTGCAATGGAAAGTCAGCTAAGCTTCTATGCCTCCCTTTTCTCCTGGAAAAAGGCTAATACCTTCCAAATCGACCCATGAACCAGGAAGATATTTTGAAATGCCAGCTGGCCAGCAGGGCAAATAACTCGGCCGAGCAGAGTAATTCAAATCCTGAATTACATTAGGCCTGACTCAGAAACATATCACATCAAAATACAACGATTAACAAACATTCAACCAAACTAATATTGTATGTTTAATCGGGTCCCAGATAAATGCAGAAAAAGTAATGTCAATGGCTTTTCTACGTTCTGTCAATCCAAAACTGAATTTTATGCAGTTTCCCCAAACGTGTAAATACATTTAGGCACTACAGACTGAGGGGCACATGCAAAAGCCCCTATCACCATGGAAACGTCACTTTTTGTGACATTTCCATAGCGATAGGGGCCTTGCCTTATGTACAAGGCAGCGTTAAGCCACTTAACATGGCTTAACGCTGCCTTGTACATAACACACCCTTTCACGCTATGGTTAGCGTGAAAGGGGAGTGCAGTGGGTGTTGTGGTGGTCGTTCCACTGCAACACCCATTGTGTTTGACGCTGCCCCCTATGTACAAGGGTGGCGTACACAGGAGGCAGTGCCAAAATTAAGACCAGGAAAATCATGGTCTTGGGAGAAACGAGGAGAAATGTTTTATTTCGTCTCGTTTTTGCCTTGTGCAGCACACATGGAAAAAGCAAAATGCCATGGTTTGTTTATGTACAGGAAGGTGCCCCTTCCAGTACATAAACAAACCTTTTAAAAAATGCCATTTTGTAATTTTGATGTTTGCTGCAAGAAGCTGCACACATGAAAGTTACAAAATGGCACTTTAGGATTGTTTATGTGCAGGAAGGGGCACCTTCCTACACATAACCAATCCTCCCCTAAATGCAGACACTCCTGTGTTGACACTAAGTTGTTAAACTTAGCGCCATCGCAGGGAGAAACGCTAGGCTGCATCACATTCTTGTAAATATGGTGCAGCCTTGTGTTTCCGAAGTGGCGGAGCTTGTCATTATGCCCAGGAGGCTTATGACACGCTCCTCCACTTCATTGTACATATCCCCCTTAGACTTTAGCAGTGAGAAAATGTACATTTCTTTTACATAATAAAGTGTGTGCTTGCCATAACCTAAATTGTCTGGTTCAATCTGCAGCAGGTATAATTGTGTGCTAGACATCGCCTTCCTCACTCAGCCTGGCCATATGTGTGCACACATGTTCACTGATAACGCATGTAGGGCCTCCAACTACAGCTGTGTAGCCGCGGGTTTCATTTAAGAAATTGCGGGCACTGGTGGTTACACTTAAAAACCATTTTGACAGAAGAATACGGAGAGTAAAAGTCATTAGGTGTTCTTCTCACTCACAGCAGAGATGAAAAAATCAGTAGGTTCAAAATCAAAAAAATCTACTGTTGGGGTGAGTCAGAATGTACCCACTTCTTCACAGACATATTTATTAGGGAATGTTGCATCGTAAAAACATTGCTGGGGAGGCGTGGCTGAGCAAACAATGGCAGAAGTAGTGCCTCGGTAGAGCTCCATTGGGGGTTCCCTTCTCCAGCCACATTTCTCTGTCTTCACGGATCCGCGGAGGCTGAGAATCAACAGCTGGCCATCTGGATGCTTGCTGCACCTCTGCGGTGAAAATTGTGCTGATTGACGTCTGTACGACGTGTTACAATTGCTGACCCTGCAGGATACGGAGCGAACATGAGGGGGAGCCAGAGACGTGGCCTAAGTGAGTCCGTGTACGGGCCCCGCCCACAAGGTCTGACTCGGTGACGCAGCCAACTTGGACAGCTGCAGCCGGACATGCTCGGGTGCTCGGGGCACGGTGGAACTCCGTGCTGTATGTGCACTTGATCCCTGTCTGGGCATCTGCTGTAGGGCACACTTTAAGTGCCAACCATTGGAGGACTTGAGGCCTTTGGGCCCGGCTGCCCTGCAACGACCCCCGCTTTGCCTGCTCCACATTGCAGTATCTACGTTCAGGTAGTGCGTACCTGAGGATCGACGGCCCGCACCGGGGGGCCGCCATGAGATCCTCGAGCCTCTGCGCAGGAACGAGGCATTTGGATGCTGTGGATCTTGGTAGTGACCTGCTGCGTCGCACAAGCATCGTAAGGAGGTGAACTGTGGATGCGCTGAGGTGGGGGGGGAGGTTCCTGGAACGAGTTACACACCTGGGTGCCCCGGCAATTTCACTCTCTGTCTCCCTGCCAGCGACGCAGATCACAAGTTCCTCATGGACTGGGACCGCAGACCTGATCACTTCTAGCCTGTGAGGCAGCATTTGGCGTATCCAATCAAACCTGTGACCCAGCTGAGAGGCGCAGGAACTGCCTGGTGTGCTTGCTCTCTGTTGGTGCCTCTTGACGTCCGGTGCCACCTTGCCCATCCAACTACCTGGTGGCTACGATCAAGCAGCAAGTTTTATATTGGGGATTGCCGTGCATACTCGCCTGGAACCTCAGGTCACAGGGCACCTGCGCTAAGATAGGAGCAAGTGGCACCCTTGTCTCGCCTCTGTCTTTCCAAAACAAAACAAGTTAAATGGCAACGTAAGTTCCCACCGACACGACCTCCAGTAAGCAACATGCAGTGCTTGCGGCAGTCCAACAATTGAGTAAAACTATGACTCAAACCCTCACCTCCTTAGAGAAAAAAATTTATGAAGTCGCAATTGTTGTGCAGGTTACTGGTCTACTTGTCAGCATGTCACAGTCACTCCCTGAGGGCAGGTTTGCACACACACCACACACACCCAGCACAGGAGTCACAGGCCATGTGAACCTGCAAATATAAGGGGCCGATGACGTAACATACCCCTCTGCCCATGGTGACTGGATGGCAGAACCGAGGCCTTGCGGCCGGCACGGGCTACCAACAGGTGGTGCTGACCAGGTTTGCACAGGGTTTGTGGCAATCGCGGCTTTGCAGCCTGCACAGGCCTACCACCACTTGGCGCGAACTGGGTTTGCCCAGGGTGTGTGGCAGTCGCTGCAGAGCGGCCTGAACAGGCACCCCACCACAGTACGCTGACTTGGGTTGGACAGGATTTGTGGCAGACGCTGCATTGCAGCCTGCACAGGCACCCCGCCACAATACGCTGACTGGGGTTGGACAGGGTTTGAGGCAGACGCTGCATTGTGGCCGGCACAGGCACCCCACCACGGGACGTTGACTTAGGGTCCACTGAGTCATTGGCACCATGAGCTGCTGAGCGGGTGTACAGCCTGCGATGATGGCCCATCCTGGCGGTCTGGACTGGCCAGCATTTGTGTGCCTTGCTGGACCACAGTGTAGGCCGGGCCAGCATCCTGTGCGGGCCTACCACAACGTGGCCCCACTACCGTGGTCACAGAGTTAGTGGCACCCATTGGGCTGATCAGCTGTGCAGGCTGCGATGTTGCCGGGTGCACTGGTTCATACCATGCCATGGTGTAATATGGTCCCAGAACCAGACGTGTTACCTGGTGGCCAGTGCAGCATGGATGCATGGTGCGGAGGGTGCCATGTCTGCGGGCCCCGGCCTTGTGGCTTACAGCGGCACATGGTGGGACCTGCAGCGTTGAGGCCCGTGTGTGCTTGGGTGGGCATGCTCCGATGGGTGGTGGGAGGGGCTGGGATGCCTCTGGCTGCGTGTGCATGAGGGGCGGGCGATGTTGTCTTGTGCAAGTGTGTGTACTGAGCCAATCATGTCTCTGGACTCTGTTTCAGATGACTGCTCTGTCTCAGATGTGTGACATGGTGTGCGGCTCTGCGTACCAGCAAGTGGTTGGAGACAAACCGGTGGCAGCAGGTGAGTGGTGTGACCTGGGTGAGCAGGGTTGTCTCTCTCTCTCTCTCCCTCTCTTCTTCTCTCTCTCTCTCTCTCTCCCTTTCTTTTCTCTCTCTCTCCCTCTCTCCCCCTTTCTTCTATCTCTCTGTCTCTTTCCCCCTCTCTTCTCTCTCTCTCTTCTTCTCTCTATCTCTCTCTCTCTCCCCCTCTCTTCTTCTCTCTCTCTCTCTTCTTCTCTCTCTCTCCTTCGCTCTCACCCTGTCCTTTGATGTGCGCTGGACACTCCTTCTTATCATGCTGTGTGTCTTGCAGGCTGTGACCTACGGAATATGTCGAGGGGAGCCGCCGTGTGTCTTAATGTGATTTCTGTCTTGTTTCAATAAAGTTTAATTGTTTGCTTCAGTAGTGAATGTGCAATGTTAATTTCTGTCCAACACATGCATGTCACCAGTTGTGATTGTGCGACATCAGGCGGATTATTTGGTACATGTTTAGGTATAGCTGGAGTAGCATGTCTTCGCCTGCGTGGGGCCGGGGGGTGTCCTGGATGTAGTGGCAGTGGGGGGTGTGGCCCTCTTGCGTGTCTGGTGGCCATAATCAGTAGCTCCATGGCATAGTTGTTCTTCTGGTGGGGCTCTGTGCTGGGCTCACTAGTGTGGTGCAGGCTGCTGTCCGACTTTACACCAGGACAGAGCAGGAGTAAAATTCCCGCTGCTAACGAGCCTTATCGCGTGTTTTGTGTTCTTATCGCTGATCTGTCTGGTCATTGGGAATGTTGACGTGTGGTGTTGTGGCTGCTTTTGTCACAGGAATGCCTACTCTGCATCTCATTAGCGATAGTTGCGGGGTCCTCTGTGGCGAGGTTTTTTGCGGCTGCTATCGCGGGAAAAGTAGTGCTGTGGGCTGTTGGGTACATATATCACGACTTTGGCTGCGATAAAGTGCAGTTAATTCCGCAATATGCCCCTATATCTGAATAGAGTGTTCTGCAACCTAATTATTGTTGAAGGTAAGTCATTCAACTAATGGCACTTTGTACGTTCATCTCTGTCTCTAACTGGTGTAACTTTACTTCTTATTACTTTGAAATGAATTGCTATTTCCTATCACGGACTGTTACCTAAATCATCCTGGTAGCAAGAGCATTTCATCAAACCTAAATTCCATGTTTGAAACGTCTGGATGAGATGAAAGTGTTGATTATTGTACAGTAAGGAGCAACCTGACAGTGCCGAAAGTGGCAGAAAGTTGATGCTTGCCAAGGTATCTGTAAGAAACTAAGGAAGGCCACATAAACATATGAGGACTGTGTCAATTAAATACACTGGTCTCAAAATATCACAACTATTTTTTCTAAAGGTAATGCAAACATTCAATGTAATGATACATTGTGTCATGAGAGTAGGTCAGCTCACTATGCTGCCTTTGGCTGGTCTCCCGGAGCCCGCTTGGCTCACTCCTGCCTCGCTCACTCTGCAACAGTTCATGTAAGCTTCCTCAGCCTATTGTCATCCAAGGATAGCTTCCTTGTCGCATCTACCCGTTCTACAGCCTGTGGTGCGTGTTCTGCATGCACAAGGTCGTGTTAACCCATTCTTCGTTCCTATGTATACGTTGTGGTTGTCAGATTTTCGTTTGCTGTATCATTTCCTTTCCCCTATTCCTGCAAAATCGTTGTGCTTAGTCACCCTTTCATACCTTGTTTTATTCTATTTTTGCTCCCCTTAGGTCTGCGTAATTGTTTGTGTTAGTCAACTTTCATTTCCTGTATTACTTTTAATCTCCTCTATTTTGTGTAAAGTTGTCTTAGTCAGCCTTTTTCCCTGTATTAGTCACAACAAGATATCAGACATCTACAGCTACTTCGATCTTCGATCTATTGGTGCCAATCCAGTGGCAACATTTTTCAACAAATTGACAGGGGGTAGTTGAACAGCTACACAATTTTTTTAAACACTCTATAATAAATTCACAAGGCTGCTGCAAGATAATGAATAACACATAATATGCCTGAATGCTTCAGAATCAGACTGGATCACAGGGAGGCAAAGTAGTCCACATGGAGCTGAAGCAGGAATAAAGCAGTAGAAACTGCTAGTGGTAGTTACTGCTAAAATACAACTATGGCATTAATGGGAACGCTTGTTAGGGTTTATCCATCGATTGACACACAAATCACACTTCTTTGGTAGGCAATCCAGCTCAGTCCCCCAGGATGACACCAAAAGGTACCCTCTCAGTGTTCCCACGGCATAGACAATATCCATCACATTATCATTATTCTGAACTAGAGTGATTTACTTCTTTCTGCTGAAGAAAGTTCCCTAATTGGCCAACAGTTTGTGATGTAGTGTCAAACTTATACAGGAACACATTGTGAAACTTATGGTAAATTGTTGCAATTAGCGAACACATAGGGTTGTGTCATGCTACGAATCTATAAATCCTGTATGTTTCACTAGTAATTATTATTTATTTTCACTCGGCCATAATTCGAATGGTAAAAACTAAGAACAACATGGTGTTAAAATATTATTGCACATATTGTTCTAATGATTTAAGGCAAATTCTGGCCTGAAAGATCATACGTTTAAAAACATTTTCACAGTAGTACTCCTTTGAAATTCTTTTTTATTTCAACTCATTATTCTACCACACACAATCTTAAGCGGTGTAATACTTTCATAAAATATTAAATTAATTTTATTTTCACATCGGTGCTAACACCTTTTGCATTACCTGGGTGCAATAAGAAAAAGGTTTTCTGCAAGGTGGATCACATTGTCTGGATGCAGTAGGCTGTGACTGAATCGAGCAACCCCCTGTTGGAAAAGGAGGATTCTTGTCACTAAACCAAAGAGACAGATACAAAGTACAGCTACATGCCATCCTTTTTTAACGTGCTTCACATACTTACATGCCATCCCTGAACATACCATTACAATAAAATTCTTATGACACTGTCATGATTGAAGCAATATACACAGTACACTTGTGAAATGCTGGTTTAGTATTATAGAATTTACAGATGCAAATGCCCTGCATATCGCAAGCCAAATTCCTATAAATAGCATTTACTAAAAGAATAGCATCATAATCTGGCTTTCCCCAAGTGAAACTCTGAAAATTGTAGTTTGAACAAAGTTGTAGTTTCGTTTTTCTTTCTTTACTCAGAGATTGCGTTGTAGATTATTAGGCCACTCTTTTGCCAAGTGTATTGAATTCAAATACTAGGTGAAGGGACAGAGAGGTCGCCAGCCACAGCCCGTGGAGGGAGTTCAGGTGGGGCAGAAAGACGGGGCGGAGGAGGGGCAGGGTGGGGGATTGCTAAAAACCGGAATATGGATAATTGGAGGTAAGTCAACAATTTAATAAATAAAACGAATTTCGGAGCGAGCCCTGCATTGCAAAATGCGATGCAGCGCACGCTACGAAATTCGTTTTTATTAATTAAATTGTTTACTTACCTCCAATTATCCATATTCCGGTTTTTAGCACCCCTCCTTCCCTGCCCCTCCCCGCCCCGCCTTTCTGCCCCACTGGAACACCCTCCACGGGCCGCGGCTGGAGGTCGCTGTTCTTATATGTGTTCTAATTGTGCCCTACACTGCCCGAACAGAAGTCCCCACAAAGGTGAACCGTTTTAGTCAAAATAACCTTGAATGACCTTTGATACTTTGACCAGAAAGGCAAGGTGATCTTCAGATACCATTGTGTGAGGTAAAGGACACAAACCTAACAAAAACAATACAGTAGAACAAAGAAGAACATAATCGTCCAGACCACATTCAAGTAAATACTAAATGTGACTAATAGAAATGTCTCAAATTCAGAATATATTCACATGTTATGCAAAACCACCACTGTCACCTATAAAAATCAACGTGAACAACGATTACATAAAAGCCATAGGGTTATGAAAACATGTGAAAACATAGAGGTCCTGATTCACAAAGGTGAACATACTCTTAAGTGCAACTTTACGATTTTTTACAATTCAGAAAGCTATTTTACGAGGAGAATCTTTACGAGTGCATAATCTCCGCACTTGTTGCGGAGACTCCTCACATAAAAATCCAGTCGTAAAGATACTATTTGTAAATTTGTTTTGTAAATTGCCAAAAATTGTAAACTTACATGAAAGTATACGTTTACCTTTTTGAATCAGGCCCATAGTGTTTTCCGTAAGTCTGCCTAAGCACTACTTACACACTGTGCTGATCTGGTGAAAATATGCTCACAGAAACAAGCTTGTCCTGTTGAAGGGACTTGACGTTTGACTTTGCACAGCTAAAAAATCTCAAGTAAGACTAACCCATTAGATGTATCCAAACAGGGCTCTAAGAAAGAGTCAGACACAGGTGGTGAAACCTATGACACAAATAATGAAACAACTCACTAAATTCCCACCAAACCACATAAATGGAATTCTGGTTGTGTTCAAGGGAATAGCAAGGGCTTGGAGAGAACAGCTTGTCAAAAATGATCATGCATGGTGCATCTGTGCAAATTGCAAATAACCTTGACCCAACGTTGAAAACAAGAGCCAGCAGGGGTTCAACCAGTGTAAAAATTGATTGTTTTGAGACCTATAGGCATCTGAAATACTTCACTTCTTTTTTTTTTTAATAATGGGAGTATAGCTCCTCATATCTTACTTTATGCCTGCACTCAATGTAATATGGTGCTTTTGATTGTGCTCATTAATGTGCAACCTGTTAGCGCATGTACACACTGGAACACACTGGCATTATAGGCATTCAAATATGATTGCATCTTGAGTTCAAGTCAAGTCAAGGAAAGCTTTATTGGGCTGCTTTTTTAAAACAGGCATAAAAGCATATAGATATAAAAATAGATTTTCATTCATAATATATACACAATATAGCAATAAAAGAAGGCTCAATTGAAATAATACAATATACTCCAACTACAGCTCAGTAATTGTACAACATTTCCTGTATTGAAGCGCCTTCTTTAAAAACATAGCTATTCTGTCCGCTACATGCTCATTTTCCAGTAGCTGGAGTAAATACATAGAGGGGCGACACTGCCTAAGCCCCTGGTTTTAAAAATAAAGGAATAATCCAAACTTTCCTTGGCTCAGCGTAAAATTTACAAACAGGACTAAGTGGACGGTAGATTGTTCCGAGGTATTATCACAAGGACAGGGTAACAGATCATGGGACCAATTGTTAATTTTCGGTATAGACACTAATCTGTGTACAATTCCCAGTCTGAACCTGGTTAAAAGAAACCTGTTGAATGTCCCGGGTACAAAAGATAGGTAGGGCTCCATCCCCAAAGTTGTTCGTAACGATTGATGTTGGATCAAATCCAATAGGTGGATGTCCTCTTTTTCAAAAATCTTTCTAGGGATCTCCAACATGCAGATCGGCTTTGGGAAATATTCTGGATGGCCCAGGTCGTTCATGAAATCATGAACAAAGAGAATCCAAGGGATCGTTAGACCCCCCTCCAATCTCAAAGTATCTTTCAGGATCTCTCTGTTTAACTTTGTCTGATCTTTACATCAAACTCTATGCCACCAGAGTATTGGTTCCAATATTATAAGATCAACAATATAATGGAGGCCCAACTCCTTGTGACAAACATACCAGGAGGTACTAGGGGGACAGAAAGAATGTACCTAAGAAATGAGTTTTCAACCGTTTGTAGTGGGATAGCATTTGTGAACCCCCAGACTCCTGCCCCATAAGTTGCCATAGTAACGCATTTGGCCTTATATATTTGCAGGAGTTCTGCGGGAGGTTTCCTACCAAGCTTTTTCTCAAAGTTTTTCAAAGCTCCTATTGATCTAATGAGGCCCATTTTTTTTAGGAAATAGTTTGTGCCTATAAATCACGCTGTTTAAATAATACTCCCAGGTAGGAAACATTTCTAGTAGTTTCTAACTTTTCACCATCTGCAAACATTTCCCTCGTTCCTTGGGTCCATTGTCTACATCTCATGACAAACGTCTTTGAGATGTTGGTATTTAAACCTAAGTCCTTCATAAAATCCCCGAACCAATCCAGAGCTCTCTGTGTATTCATGTTGATATATCTCACGTGATAATCAATTAATATGGCAAGCAATTTTGTGCTGATTTACCGTCATATATTGACTCACATGCTGCAGGTTGACAGAGATTTCTAGTTAAACAAGTACTGATTTTCAGCTTTGAATGCATTGCATATGTCTACTGCTGTACTCAGCCCTCTCTGCAGGGTTACCTGCAAACATTTTTCCTTCACCCCTCCTGCTTTCTGAATTTTATTTTTGTTGGCATTAGGAATCTGTGCACCTTACCACTGCTAACAAGTGCAAAAGTGCTTGTGCTCTCTAACGAAAAGATGGTCAAATTGGCAAGCACCTGATTGGTCCATACAATTCCCTTGGATAGTTGCTACTTATAACCAGGACCTCTTAATTAAATGCAACCAGTGGGCCTGCTTTTTTATGAAAAGAGAAATGCCGGCCCTGCGGTTTTTGATGGCTATTTTATTTTAAGCAACAAACCAAATCTTTGTTATGATTTGTATGGTCAAATTTATTTAAACCATTTACTTTTTATATAAATCTCATTAATTTAAAGCATTAGTTGCATGAGAAAAACACTACGTGCATACAATTTGTACAACATTTAGCTCAAAAACATTTGACAAAGAATATTTAACAAAAAAACATGTGACAAAGTGACATCCAATCATTTAGTGTACATAAATATACGAATACGGTAATACGAGAAGCATCAATCGTTATGTGGTATTTAGCAAAAACTTAATTAAAATAATGAAGCTATTTGCAGTTAGGAAAAGGAAACAAAATGAATTGTAACAAATACAAATTTTTCAATTGTCTGCTAAATAAGCTTAAATCCTTTCTGCTATTGCCAATTCCTTTCTGCTATTGCCGACGCGTTTCGAACTCGCTCTGGCATTTGGCAAGTTCTCATCAGGGCTTTCTCGTTTTAGTCTTCTTTATTTTCAAGTTGGCAGCGGGTTTTCAGTTTTCAAGAGATCTTATTCAGTCAATGTTGATTCTTTTCTTAGAGTCAGTAGTCTGCACTTCTGTTTAGTATGTATTCAAATCAGCCGTGCATGGGACAAAAATCAGCTCCCACCCGCCAGCCGGCGGTGGACACGTCTTGTTGCACCTTATTGTTGGCGCTTGGGTTGTTTCAGTGCAACTCCCCTGTTTTTCTAACTTCTAGCCGGTTTCAGTTCGATTTTCGTATTCTAAGTGTTGTGGATCTTGAAGATTAACACGCTCCCAAGTGCACTCCAAACCAATTCGAGTTTGGAGTGCACTTGGGAGCGTGTTAATCTTCAAGATCCACAACACTTAGAATACGAAAATCGAACTGAAACCGGCTAGAAGTTAGAAAAACAGGGGAGTTGCACTGAAACAACCCAAGCGCCAACAATAAGGTGCAACAAGACGTGTCCACCGCCGGCTGGCGGGTGGGAGCTGATTTTTGTCCCATGCACGGCTGATTTGAATACATACTAAACAGAAGTGCAGACTACTGACTCTAAGAAAAGAATCAACATTGACTGAATAAGATCTCTTGAAAACTGAAAACCCGCTGCCAACTTGAAAATAAAGAAGACTAAAACGAGAAAGCCCTGATGAGAACTTGCCAAATGCCAGAGCGAGTTCGAAACGCGTCGGCAATAGCAGAAAGGAATTGGCAATAGCAGAAAGGATTTAAGCTTATTTAGCAGACAATTGAAAAATTTGTATTTGTTACAATTCATTTTGTTTCCTTTTCCTAACTGCAAATAGCTTCATTCTTTTAATTAGGTTTTTGCTAAATACCACATAACGATTGATGCTTCTCGTATTACCGTATTCGTATATTTATGTACACTAAATGATTGGATGTCACTTTGTCACATGTTTTTTTGTTAAATATTCTTTGTCAAATGTTTTTGAGCTAAATGTTGTACAAATTGTATGCACGTAGTGTTTTTCTCATGCAACTAATGCTTTAAATTAATGAGATTTATATAAAAAGTAAATGGTTTAAATAAATTTGACCATACAAATCATAACAAAGATTTGGTTTGTTGCTTAAAATAAAATAGCCATCAAAAACCGCAGGGCCGGCATTTCTCTTTTCATAAATTATTCTATGGTCCAGCTGACCCTGTGTCCCGGGACCTAACTCCTCATTTTTTGTAAACCAGTGGGCCTGCAGCACACATTGAGCTATTTACTTACCTAGTACTTTAAAACATGTCTCAGTGCAGTTTTAGAACTGCCAACACGACAAGGCAAAATACACCTTTTCCAGGCCTAAATCTTCCCTTTGAAAACATATACATCACCCTTAAGGTAGGCCCTAAGCTGCCCACAGGGCAGGGTGCATTGTATTTAAAAGTGGGATATGTGTTTTAAGTTCTATATGTCCTAGTAGTATAAAACAACTCCATTCAAATTTTTCACTACTGTAAGGCCTATCTTTCTCTTTGGATAACTTCAGGGTGCTGTATTACATTTAGCAAGTGCTAACTTTTGATGGGGAACAGATAGAGATATCAAGTTTAGACTAATATGAATTGTAATGTAAAATCCTCTTTAATGGTGAAGTCGCAATTAAAGTCCCAATTCTGTAAATGCCACTTTTAGAAAGATGTTTTTTCCATGTCCTAACCATTTGGTGCCTGCTGTCTGTATCCTAGTTCATTTGACTGTTAATAGCTTAGCTGTTCACCTTTGTGTGTTGCTCTCAGACAGTGCGAGAAAGGGGGACAAGATGTTGGCAGGATGGGTTGGAGGAACTGTTGCCTGCCCAACTTACATTCAAAAGGCCTGCCTCCAGCACACATGCAAAGAAACCTGACACCAGTCTTTTATCACCCCAGACATTTTGGAGTCCTGGCAGCGGAATGGAAGAACTTTCCACAACCAGATGTGGGGGTAGCGAGAGTGCCATCCCCACTTTAATGGTATAAATATTGGATCTCATAAACTACCTCTTCAATATACCCTTTGACCTGTGCACATTACAGAAGAAGGACTGCCTTGTTCCCCAGAGAACTTGGCGTCTGGCTGGATTCCAAATTAACCTTCTCGTTCCATACTAAGAAGGTGGCGTCCATGTGCTTTGGCATCCTGCGTGGTCTGAGGCCTATCCTCAAATTTTTTGATGCCCCTACCCGCCAGATGGTGATCCAAGCTAGTGTATTATCGAGGCTCGATTATGCGAGCTCTCTGTTTTTGGGCACCAACCAGGCGGAAGTTTTGCGACTCCAACGGGTGCAGAATGCGGCAGCTTGGGCCCTGGTGGGCCTACCACGCTTCTGCTCAGCCCGTAGCACAATTTTCAACTTGCACTGGCTGCCAGTAACCAGACGTATAGAGTTCAAGGCCCTCTGCTTCGCATTTAAAATTCTTAAATTTGACACCCCCATCATACTTCAGCACCTTCTGTCCTTGTACACTCCTTTGCGCAGCCTTCGTTCTGCCGGACAAAACTTGGCACTTGTTCCTCGTTTTAAAAAATGTCGACTGGGTGGCCGGTCGTTTACGGTCTTGGCCGCTAAACTATGGAACGCACTCCCGGCCCACATTCGCTCCCTGGAGGACCTTTTTGCCTTTAGGAAAGCTGTTAAAACTCACCTCTTTCCTCTGCCTTATTAACCATTCCTTACCTTTTTTGTGTCATTAGTTGTGTTATCTGTTCTAAATATAGCGCCGGGACACCCCTTGGCTGGGGCAGCTGTGCGCTCAAAAATCCGAATAACATAACATAACATAACTTGATGCATGGCTCATTCCCCAGAGGACTGCCCTGCTGCTTGAGGCCTGCCTTGTTACCCATAGGTCTGCCCTTCTGCTAGAGGCAAGTCTTGGTCTCTGAGAATGAAGAATGGTCCTGCTCCCTTCATCACACGCTACCCAAGTGACTCCAAGGGTCAGCTAGCTGACATCCCGTCTGAAAAACAGGGACAAAAAAAGCTCTAGAGGCCTCCTTGCAATTGCCCAGCTGATTTTCAGCATTGGACCTGCCTGGCCCTGCAACAGAACCTGTCCGAGTCTTGCTGGCACCTGCTAGAAAGAGTTCCTGATCCCCAAGAAATGCCAGTCCATGTCCTGGATGCTAGCTAGCATCAGAGTGCACTCCTCGACATGAAAAAGTGAAATTTTGAAAATTTGGGCTTGTCATGACTACAAGCGGTTTTGTGGGCACTGAAAATCGATCGCCAATGACAACTGGCAATGCACAGCTGTCCCGCACCTAACTCGTTGCGCTACAATGTTCACCATCACTGCAAATTCTGCACTTCATGCAACAGAAACGATGGCCCACGGTGACCACCACTGTAAATCTCCAGCAACAACTAGTTGATTCAGGTTGGGGGGGTGGGTTGTAGGAAGAAGGGGGGAGGGGAAGTTGGGGATTTGTTTTGATAGGAGACTTCTTAGACATCATAGGTCTGTACACACTGGCTGAATGGCGCTAGAATCCCACATAGTGAGAAGAAGGTATCCGTCATACACGAGGGCTTGGGCGGACAGGGAGAAATTGTGATGTCACATTCTCCTGATTGTGCATGCATGACCTTTGTTGTAAGCGCCGCCGGACCCATGGGTTGTCGGCTAAATGGCTGTGTATAATAAGACTGGGAAGCGCAGCTCGGCTGCTAAGGTTTCGCTGCCGGCCTCCGGGTTGTAGGCTGCAAGCTGTGTATGACAATATAAAGGATAATAAAGGTTTAAAAAAAAAAAAAAATCTCCAGCAACAACCATCTGTAAAACACCCGACTACAACGATGACAGTCAGTGACGCCTGACCTGATCTTCACATTACAGCGGCGACCATCTACAACGCTCTCCCTCCTCACGGCCTCCTCCACCACGAATGAAACTCTTCATGCAGCACTTGAGAAGGTAACTTTTTCAGTGGGACTAACCTGGTCTCTGTATCCGACCCATGCTTCATCATAGTCATCCTGAACTTATGACTTCATCCTGGTCTAGCACAACAGGATTACCATGATTAACGATTTGTGCTTTTAGACGCTGTACTTACCTAAATGTTTTAAATTGCATATCTCCAGTTCTATTAACTGGATTTTTGCTACTCTGGTATCCTTTTATTTATTAACATTTACTCTTTTCTAAATGGGTTTGGAATATTCTTGTGTTTTCACTTTATTACTGTTTGTGTGCTGCATAAAAACTTTAAATTTTGCGTCTAAGTTAAGCCTGACTCCTTTGTGCCAAGCTACTTTTCCATCTTTTATTGTGATCTCTGTCACTTTAAATGTATTATCCGCCAACAACCTAATATTAGTGATGAAGGCTAGTGTTGGGAAATGCATGGGTGTGGAGTTAAAGCAGAGAACAGGTGTAGGGGAATTAAGTTGTGCATACTAGCTATGGGTACAGGATTTTGTGTTGGTTAGGTAGGGATTTCCCTATACAGTGTCAACCTGTGGTCCACTTCATTCCACCAATGCTTAAGGTACTTGCCAATGGTTAGCACAAGAGCTTTTAGCCTGCAAGAATCCATACAGAACTAAACAATGCCAACAGGTAAGAAAATCTTCTCCTAGGACTCACTAGGTCCAGGGCTATAGTTCTGCCTTTTCACTGGGGTTCTGGGGTTGCACTACTGCCTCTTGCCCATAACCAAGTGCCTGGACACATATAATGTAATTGTTGGTAGCCATCAAGATTTGTTTCAACTGTAGTTAAGTATACATGATTGATATTCTCTGTCTTAGGCATCTGCTTGTTTGTGAAGGATTTGAAGTCCTGGGCAAAGTGGAAGGTGTCAAATTTTGACAACAGCTATCTGAACTATATAGCATTGAGCCCTTAGCCTGGGGGGCTCCCATATTGAACCTAGTCATTTTCAATGAAGGGGGTAATAGGGATAAATGTTCCAGAACAGAGCTAATGTCCATCTACTTGAAGAGAGATTTGAATATTCATGTTGGTTTTGGTTTACGTTCGACTACAGATCGTAAATGGAAAATGTATTGGAAGCTTCAGCTACAAACCCTTGAATAACAACAAATCGGTAGTAATGCTATTCTCCAAGGGCTCCAAGCACATTTTTTTATAGGTTAAGGAGATCAGTCAGGCTATCAGATTAAAAATTATCTATGCCAACTATTGTGAGATATATGAGCTGCATGTATGTTATTTCCAGGCAGCAACTGCTTTCTTTTTACTGGCTTATATTGTGAGAGTTTTGAGATTAAAGGAAGATATTCAATGTATTTTTCAATACCATATCCTCACAAATATGAGTGATACGCAGAAGGAAAAGAAACAATTGGCGTCTTTAATAAAACATTATGATTAAGGAAAGATGCGTCCTATATTTAACCATGTTCCATTAATTGCATTCATTCTAGCTATTGTTAAATATTTTTTGTCAATTTCCAAAATAATCCTGTCTTAGACAGTGGGCATCCTTGTAAAGAGACCATCACATTATGTTTAAGATTTAAATATTCGAACCTATTTTGCACATTTCTTATTGCAGTGAGCTAAAACATGCCAAATTATGGTTATAAATGTAAGAGATTTAAGAAAGGAATGAACAATGTAACTTATTTGTGCTATTGTCCACTGGTTACACAATGTCTTGTAGGATAGCTCTTAACTCTTCCTTCTTCCTCCCTTGTTTCCACCTACCAGAAACTCAGTGGTGTCCATCAAGGATCAAGCTTGTCATTTCTTCTATTTAACAGATGTATGCAGCCACTGGAACATCTGATCCATGATGCTGAGGCAGCAATTTATATGTATATGTTAAAACTGGGTGTCTGGTTGGCAGAGGTATGCACCCAGTCCAAGCAGAAAACACAATCCTAGTCAGGGTAAGTCACAAACACACACTAACATTAACCTGTGCTTAACCACTGTTAGCTTGGCACAGAGCAGTCATGTTTAGTGTAAGAGGCAATGTGTAAAGTATTTTTGCAACACTTCAAACAGTAAAACAATGAAACATCACACAATAAGATACTACTCCTGGTTAGAAAAATAGAGCTTAATTTATTGAACAAAACAAGACCAAAATAAGTTGAACTGGAGTTATGAAGTTTTCAAGAATAAACTGAAATATAGTGTTTGAAAGCATAAAGTGCCAATCGTGGCTATTTGGTCCCACTAGACTGGATCAAATCCAAAAGTACAGGCCGACTGCGATGGAGTGCTGAGCAGATACAGGAACCAGCCTTGGCCTGCTGCAATAGTATCTTATTTGCATAATCGATGATGAGATACATGGTGGAGATGGGATGCAGGGTGCAGATGTTGCTATGCATTATCGGCGATCCACACAGGAGGTGATGCATTGGTTCCAAGCCATGCAACAGGGAAGATGTATCGGGAATAGAGTTCACGGGCTGCTGAGTCAATGATGCATCAGAGTTAAGCCTTGCAAAGGCAGTGATGGGTCCACAGTTGTACCGAAGCACCAGTTCTGAGCTGCTGCGTCGACGGAGCTGCATGGATTTTGCTGGGCAGCAATCAAGCCCACTTCTAAGGAACCAGGACTGGATTGGCACCATTTGGCAGGGCCAACTCACAGATAGTAGAGTCCTGGTGCGGAGGCAGGTTAGTTGACACTTCAATCAGGAGGCCAGCAAGACCTTGGAGACACACTCTGGGCTCTGAGATCAAGTGATGTGGGTCCAGTCCTTCTCATTCAGGCAAAGAGGACAGCAGGCAGCAGGGCAGCACAGAAGAGCAGGAGTCTAGCAAAGTAGCAGTACATCAGAGTGCCAGTCCTTTTGGCAGCACAGCAGTCTTTCTTCTTGGCAGCGTATCAACAGGTCCATATGTATACTGAAGAGGGTTGGTGTATGAGGTCTAGTATGTATATTCCGATGTGCCTTTGGAGTGAGGCAGAGTTCAAAGAGGTGCCTTTGAAGTGCACAGAGTCCCTGCCCATCCTGCCCTGACTCCAGACTCACTAAAAGGGGTCTGCACCTCTTTGTTTGGGCGCAGGACACTGCCCATTCAAGGGTAAGTGTGAGGCTGTGGCCAGCCCCTTCCTCCCATCCTGCCCAGGATGGCCCATCAGGATGTGGATGGCACATCAAGTCACACCTAAGCTCCCTTTGTGAGACTGTCAAGAGGAAATGCACATAGCCAAGCTGTCACCCACCCCCGATGAGTATTCAGTTACAGGCATCAGGCACCAAATGGCTAAACTCAGAAAGTGCTAACTTTCTAGAAGTCAAACTACGAGTGTGAGAGTGCACTCCTTTCCTTAAAGGTAAACCATTCGTGAAAATCTCCTAGTGAGAGCGTGCAAACAATAAACCGTGGATCGCCTCTAACACAGTAATTGTAACAATGAAAAAACCAGGGCACGTGTCTCGCGCTCCTCATTGTTGCTCTGCCAAAAGCGGGATTCATCCCCCAAATGTGAACAATTCATCCGGGGTGCTCATCAAATAATCCATTGATACCTTTGATTAATTCTGTTCCTTATTTTTCCACTTATCCTTGTTCAACTCGATTCATCACTACGGAGACAGTGAAATTCCATCTGCACTTTTTATGAAACTTTTTTTCCACCAGCTGTATGCCTGTTCGGGCTTTATACAATGGCTCGTTTATTACAGATGCATCAATGATGGAGTAGACAAATTTCACTTATAAAATATAATAAGATAATCCCAATGTTATCCTATAGGAGAAATATAGGCTTTGCCGTAGTAAAAAACAAATTTTAAAGTTTTTCACTGCTAGGAAATGTAATACTTAAAAGTACATGTCCTACTTTTTAAATACACTGCACCCTGCCTTGGGCTGTCCAGGGCCATCATTAGGGGTGGAAATGAAAGGTTAAGTTGTCAGGTCAACATGGCAGTTTAAAACTCCAAACACAGGCACTTTAAGGCAGGCCTTAGATCTGTTTGAAGAGCTACTTGAGTGGGCGGCATAATCAGTGGTGCAGCCCCCCTAGTAACATTTGATTTACAGTCCTTGAGCACAGAAAGTGCACTGGGTCTTATAAGTAAATTAAATATGGCAATGTGGAAAAGCCAATATTGCCATGTTTTAAGCAGAGGGCACATGCACGTGGTAAAGTGTCCAGAGTCCTACAGCCAGCAAAAAGGAAGTCAGCAAAACAGGAGGTCTGACGGTAAAGAATCAAGGGGCACCATGCCAAGGATACCAGGTCTCACAATATGCATATGACGCCCAATTGGTTTCTTAGTTTGCCTCTACATGTTAAGCTATATCCTAAGGGTGTACCTTCGACTTCTCAAACTGAGTGCTTAAAACATATTAACTTGTGACATTTTCAGACAAGTAGTTTCCAAAACCATTTAGGAAACAAACACAACAAGCGAAAGCACAGCGCGTTGTCTGTAAATAGTAACCTGACACACAAGGAATGCAGCTGCCACTCTGCATGCCGCTGGTTGTTTCCGGGAGCAAACCGCTGTGGAGTAAACATTACAAAAGAGGTGGGACATGCACCCGGCTTTAGCCATTTGCGTGCTTGCATTATTGAAAGACACACGCAAAAGCCAATCCAATGTGTGGGAGGAGTCAGACCCACATGGAGAAAACACAAGAAGCCACGCAGAGCAGAGCATGCGCGCTGCTAGGCTCGACCTAAAAAGGTCCAGTGCCCTAGAAAAACTAGCAAAATCGAGCACATTGCACTCCGACTAGGGTTTATGCCAATTGGGGCCAGCTTGCTGCATTCACTACCCCGGGAACCCCAGGCTAACTGGAGGGAGCCTGTGAGTCAGGAGTTCGCTGCGGACAAATGCAAAATGTGAGAATGGGGTGTTAAGGGGGAGAGGAACCTTAACACCAGGCAACAACGAGACAGGTCATGCAGAATCGTATCACCCACTTTAGCTACTGGGAATATTTATTTTCACCTAATATCTCTGTTCTGCATGCATTGTATTTTACAGGTTTTAAATGCATCCTGTATCTCTTTGAAATAAACACTGGCTCATACCTGTCACGGTGATGCCATCTGAGCGCTGACACCACACTGCGCGTTCATTATCTCTCCACGGGCCCATTTTCCACTCGTAGTCATAACATTTGCCACCTGCATTCAATTGCATAGTGTGAATTATATTGTTCGTTACGTTAATCCCCAGTTCCAGCAAACAGCTGAAAAACAGCATGTCGCATAGTAAAAATAACGAAGTGGTTGGCCTTACCTATGCAAGGCCTCGTCTCCAGGGCTTGCTCCGGGCACGTCTCCGTGTTATCAAGCAGCTGATTTATGAAGGCCTTCGACCGCGACTGGCGCCCGACGGTTTCAAAACTCCTTCCATCGATACAGGTCAGCTCACAAGTGCTCCATGTCGACCATTCAGTCAGATGACAGTCACCTGTTGAAAAACACAAGAACTTCTCAGATACAGTTGCGTCGCAAAGAAGCCATGTAAGCTGTCGAGGTAATGAAACGCAGCGTTTTTCAAGGCTCAACGGGCCCCTGAGAGCACTAGGCCCTGGTGCCACTCAGAGGCGCAACTAGAGCCAAATTTCGGGTGGGGCTAAGAAAAAATGTGGGGGGGGCTGAACCTTTAATCAGTAGGCAGAGTGGAGCTGCAGGGCCTCCAACAAGGGGTGAAACAACAGCAAGGCCTAATTAACATTCAAATGGTATTTTAAAGACCTGTGAAACGTTCGGGTGCGGCTGTGTGTGTGCCCGGGATCTGTCTCATCCCGGGCTGCCACACACGAGGAAGGGGGGGGGGGGTGAGGGGGGGTGTGTGAAGCCCGGTGAGTCCAATGGGTGTTGCGCGCCTGGCACTGCCACTGCATCTGCTGCACCAACGGTAGCTAATTCCGTGTTAGATACCATGGAGGGGCAGAGTCATGTCTGATGCAGGTGCAACATATGGTGTCATTTCTTCTGCGTGAATGTCTCAAATTTTAATAAAGTACATGTACGGCCACTGGAATTATGCGATTCGGCAGCCGCAATGAATTTTGAAATAATTACGGATTTCCTGCATTTAGGAATAATCCATCATCTGCCGCATAATCTGCAGGTTTTAACCAAAAAAAAAGTGTTTCTAGTTTTAAAATTACAAACAATATGGTTCCTGCGCACCGGAAGGCTTTTTGCAAAGTTTGACTGGTAATCTATCAGTAGCTAATTGTTGTATTTGGATGTTAGATTGGTGCTAATTAAGGGGAACTCTTTTCTCAGACAGTCACCAGCTGTAAAAATGACAAAACAATGAAGTAATACTATTACAACATGTGTCTTTTCTTGCTGCACCCATACTTTAGTCAACCTTGCCTCATATGTTTGTCCTTCTGTGCTGCAACATTCCAGTGCCCCTGAATATAAGACATTAGCCAAATGCAGTGGAATGTTCAATAAACAGATGAATGAAGGGTCAACTGACTGAATGATGAAAGCTATGATAACGGAACAGGGTGTGGTGGGGTTGGCTCCTAGATAAAGAAGTAGTGGGAAAGTAACTCAGCAGCGGGACAGAGTGAACGAAAAGCTAAGCAGTATAAACATGCAGAGAAAGTTTATAATACACGGGGGAAATCATTTCAAGCTGTGTGGAAAAAGAAAAGCTTCACATTTTGACTGCGAATATAAAAAGGAACGTTAAATGACTGTTATATTCCCTCTTCGTAATTGCCACTTGTAATTACGATCAGGGAAAGTGAAATGTTATTGCTACCTTGGAGATTTTAATGACAACAATTTGTGAAGTGGCAAGATAAATTAAATTTTGATCGACTGGTGTAAAGCGAATTGAATTGGGCAAGCCTTAGTTGTATTGTTTTTTAATGAATTTCTGCTTTTTATACGTGGCAGGTGACGTTTTTGCCAATCCATTTCAACCTGATCACACATACATGTGTATTGTTTTTTGTCTTTTATCAAATGATACTAATGTTTCATATCACGTCCGGGTAAGTGCTTTTCAATAGTTAATACAAACATCTACTGCAAACTCTTGTAGTGTACACCACCATTTCCTTATAAATAATATGTAGCTCGGTGTCTGTTTTGTTTTAAAAAAAAGGTTTCTAAACTTTTATTGGGCTGCTTTAACTGCAAAAGTCACTTGCTATTTGCACTTTTTCACCGGCTTTTCTGCTTTGTTCACTCTGCTGGAACTGAGGTCAGAAGTCGCATCCTTATTGGTTCAGATGATTATCTAATCAGGACATCCCTGGGAGGAGCCTGTTAGAGCTTCCCCGGCATTTAAAGGAGAACATGGCACATATGTGCACAGTGGGCACACCGCTGGCGCGCCTAAGGCAAGCCGGTCTGCACCCGTCATCGCCTGGAAGGCACCAGGGGCCAGGCACCCTGCCTCTTTTTTCTCCCATAGGCTTGCCTGCTCTTCTGATGAACTTCATGCTCTTAGAATGTATTCTCAGTCCAGTAGTGAGCACAAGTGAGCCTGAGATGAGTTACCTCAGCGTTGCAAAACTTGCAGTTTTGTGCTCAGTCTGTCCACACCTAATATTAGGATGCCTTCCGTGACTCTGTTTAAATTTACGGCTTTCAGGCTCCACAGCATTAACTGTCACTTCCTGGTTTAATATCATGCTAATGTTTTTGACTTTATTCAGGACTATGCCCCTGATGTCTTGTTCCTCACCGAAACATGGCGGAGCCAGTTTACGGCGGCGGAAACGGTCTTAGCGCTTCCCCCTGGCTATCAGTTGAAGAATATCAACAGGACTAGTGGCAGAGGGGGTGGCATTGCTGGGATTTGTCAAGACAGTTATGTTAAAAGTTTATCCCTCTGTTCTATTCCAGACTTTGACAGTGTCCTTTTTAAAATTTTGCTAAACTCAAATTTCACCCTCTCAGGTCTTCTTATTTTTCGTCCTAATTGCCCCTCTAAGGCCATCAGGGAGGCGCTGACCAATCTTGTCGCCCACTGACTATTAATGCAGCTAACTTTAACATTCTGGGTGATCTCAATCTTCATTTAGATGCTACTCATGAATGTGAGATTGCTAACTTTATAGACAATCTTGCCACATTGCAATTAAGCCAATTGGTGTCCAGTGCTGGTCACCCTTTAGACCCATTTCTTTGCAACCTCTGCACCCTTTGGTCTGCTCCCCCTCTCCTTATGCCACGGACCGATCATTTTTGATTCCCCTGACTCTTCACTGCTTGGTCAAATACTGACTATTACTCCGGACCAGACCATGAAAAGCACTTGGCATAAACTTGATCCTCATAAATTTGGAGATTACATAGAGACTAACCTGCCTCAGTTTTCTCTCGAGCGTAGAGGCAGCTAATAGCACACTGAATACCTGGCTTACTTCAGCCTTAGATATTTTTATCCCCACTAATAGAAAGAGACATGCCACCCCTGGTTTACTGAACCTCTCATCGCTTCAAAAAAACACTGCAAGGTCCTAGAACGTTCCTGGAGGGAAAACCTACGACCCTATGCAAAACAAAGGATATAGAGCAGCCACTAAATCCTATCTCAAGTTGATTTGGAAAGCCAAGGCAGATTGTTATGCCAATAAAATCAGGAAAAATAAGAACCCTGCCAAGGACATTTTTAATTTAATGAATAATATAATTAAACCTTCCCTCTCTGCTGAGCCCATGGACACCTCCAATGTGCATTGTGAGAAGCTGGCAGATTTCTTTAGTGCCAAATAAATGACATGTACCGACTCTTCCCCCTAATGCTCCTGTGGCTATCCATGGCACTACTACACTGCTAGTTGGCAGCAGTTTTTCACCAGCACTCAGTGCATTCCCTCTTTTGTGTCTGCCTGAGTTGTGTAACATTTGCAGGCAACTTAAACCTGGCTCTCCTGCTGATCCGCTTAAACCTGACCTGTTTCTCAAATTCCGTGACTCTCTCCTTCCACTCTGTCTAAAAGTGATTCCTTTCTCCTTGTCTTCAGCTCACCTGCCTAGCCCCTAGAAGCAGGCCATGGTTATCCTTATTTTGAAGAAACCTTCCCTGGATGCTTCCAAACCAGAACATTTCTGGTCTATTTCTCTCCTCCCTTTTCTTGCTAACATTACAGAGAGACTTGTCTATGGGATTCTAACCAAATTCCTGGATGACAACCACATCTTGAACGCCTACCAAAATGGTTTCAGGACTGGTTACAGTACGGAATCTGTGCTTCTCGCTGTCACTGCACAATTTCGAGGTGCCTTGGGCGAAGGCTGCTTCTCAGCCTTGATCCTATTGGAATTGAGCACCACATTTGATTCATTGTCTCACAAAATCCTAATGCAGAGCCTACAAAGCATTGGGATAGGTGGGGTGGCATTGTCATGGTTTGAGTCTTTTCTGTCTGAACGCTCCTTCCAAGTTATCTCACCTACTCATAGGTTCCACCTTCATTCTCTACCTCATGGTGTCCCCCAGTGATCTTCACTGAGCCCCAACCTGTTTAATGTCAACATCCAACCTCAAGCACAGGTTATCAAATCTACTGGGATTGCAATGATATCCTATGCCAATTACACCCAGTTTGTGTTCACCCTAACAGATAACCTGCCACTGGACTGGTCAAATTTCCAAAAAAGACTGTGATTGCAGAATGGATGAATGCCAACTGCCTCTGCCTGAATGCTAATACAACTGAAGTCCTTCTTTTGGGGAAAGACACTCTTTCTTGGGACAACCATTGGAGGTCCTCTTATTTTGGGTCTCCCCCCACACCCAAGCCCACCATTAAAAACTTCGGAGTCATCATGGACAGTACAATGGACTTGGAGGCACAAGCTAAAGTGGCTGTTGACACCTGTTTCGGGTTTATGAGAAGCCTCAAACCAATCCTTGGCCTCTTTGATTCCAATACACTCCACACTACTATTCAAGCAGTAATTCTGTTTTGACTTGACTATTGTAACATCTTGTACCTTGGCAGTTGCAAATCAGTCAGAAGACTCTAGTTTTCCCACAATACTTCAGCTAGGCTGCTTTTTGCCCTTCCAAAGTTTTTCCATGTTTTGAGCCTTCTACCCTAATTGTACTGGCTTCCAGTCGAGAATCGCATCCATGTTAAGACCTTGTGTACAGCCCATAAGATCCTGTTCTCCCAAAGAACTCCTTTTTTGTCCAGTCTCTTATCTTGCTACAGACTCTCCCACCACCTACGTTCCGCTGACCTCAACTTGGCCACTGTTACCCGAGTTTGGAGTGCCCGAGCAGGTAGCCATTCTTTCTGTGCCAAGGCTCCCACCCTTTGGAATGCACTTCCACTTTCCATTAGAAACATTGAACACAGTCTGCTATTCAGAAAATCTCTGAAGACATGGTTGTTTTCTACCTAAATCCCTTTGTTTTCCTTTGAGAGGCCTTCAGCATCTGCTTCCTATTTCTGAGGTCCAGCGTTGGGACGCCCTCAAGTTGGGGCAGCCACGCACTCAATAAAACCCTTACCAAAACATAACAATATGTTTCATTTTAGTAGCCGAATGTTCACCTGCTTCTTATGTATGGTATGATGTAATATATTGTGCCACGAAAAGGTCTCGAAGCAATATCTTTTATTTAAAGCGTTTATTTAATACCAATGCGTTATACTTTCATATGTCACACAAATGCACCAGTTGAACCCTCGATGTCAATGGAAGAATTATCAGTCGATAAATACATTTTAATCGCATCATTAATCAAAATTGGGTGCCATCTGTACATTGAAGCAGTGCTTTTTCTCAGAGGAAAGGTAATTTATATCTGTAAGTTACTTTTAAGCAAACAAAGCTTTTGAAAAGAGTGATAAACCCTACAGGGATAGACTTGGAAAAGCGCAACTGCGAGAAGCAGTGTTTTTTAATCAAAGGTGACACCGCACTCCCCTAGAGAGCAGGTTTCGTGTTGACAGGCGTTACTGCACATTTGTGGCATGTCAGGTTAGCACTTCCTGTCCCTCCAAGAGCGTGGGCCTGCTGTCGTCAGCGGGCCCCTGGATCTACTCTCACTTGGGTGGCTCAGCAGGTGTCAAAGGATGGGCTTTAAGTTACGTGCCCAGTAACTGTGGTCAATGTAGTTACATGTTCCGCGATGCATCTTCTTTCGATTATCTGCTGGACCTCTGTTCGCCTAATCGTGCCTAGCCGCGCCTAGCCAAAGCCACGCCCGCCAGACCAAGCGCTGCGATTGTCGAAACACAGAGTGGAGCACGGAGCACGGGAATTCGGAGCAAGAGGATACGGAGCAAGCCCTCGTCAGCCGGACCCCAGCGACTGGCGGACAAACGGGCAAACCGATATAGATTTCCTCCCCAGCCTCGGTTAATAGCGGAGCCCTTGGGGAGAGGCAGGGAGTGACGAGGGGAGCGGGTGCAGCGCGAGCAGGAGGGCTCGCCGAGCACAACGAGACTCTGCACACGCAGCTGCTGCAGAGAACGCCACTGATCACTTGCACCAACTTGACCCCCCTTTAAGCCCCCATTCTTGCAGACTCGGACTATTAGCCGGATCAGTGAATTCAGCAGAGTCTGCAAGGCAATACATTTCGAACTTCGGTGTTATAAGCTGGCAACAAAGGGCGTGTAACTGAATCATTAGCCCTCAGAAGACCAAACACCACCAGAAAAGTCGGAGTTTTTAACACAAAGTATAAGTGGGGCAAGGCAACAGGCGGAAGGCAACTAAGGCTGAACAGAGGTAAGTGAACAATTTTTAACTAAAGTAAAATTAATAATTAAGAGTTACCACCCTTAGTATAACAACAGTTTTTTGACTAAAAATGGCTCCTAAAAGAGGGCAAAAATTATTGGATGAACTAGGAAGGAGTAAATCATTGGAGGGCTCAAAATCTCTGGATGAAAGCCAGGAAAGTCACGCATCATCTATGGAAAATAGTAAGGGGAGACGAAAGAAACGAAAAGTCAAAAGAGCAATGAAGAATGCCCAGAAGGCAAAAAGAGGCTGCAATCAAACAACCAATAAACAGAAAGAGAACAGGGCAGCGTCAAAGTCCATAAAGGAGTTTGTAGGCAAACACTATAAATCATTAAACCCAGCAATAACATCGGATCTTGATGAAGAAATAGTGGAAATTGGCGGAGAAATTGGTGAAAATTCAGGCTTGCCAGATGAAAATCAAAGACGGTCAAATAAGGGAGAACTCCAGGAAGAAGTTAATCTTGAAAATGAGGAAGATGGGGTGAACCGTAAATTACTAAACCAGACACTGCAGAGCCAAAATCACCAAATCCCGGCGCCTCGACTATCATCATCACCAAAGATGTTCTCATTGTTGTCACCAGGGATTGAAGATCATAGGGGAAATGAAGGCCAGAACCAGAGCGTTACCTGGGGAGGCGCACTAGATCAACTCCTACAATACCAACCATTGCAAAAATCCCCAATACATCAAGAGAGCTTAAGGACAAGTTTCCCAGCAATCCCAGTCAGAAATACTACACAGGACTCGGTGCTCTCTGAAACTCCTACATCCTCGTTGATGGATCTAATCCTGTTATTGCAAAAAGTACTTCAAGGAATCCTGGAAGTAACCCTCTCAAACAACGGAGTGATGAAAGCTCAGAAACAACATCTAAAGAAAATAGAAGAAGAACTCGGAGAAATAAAGAGCCAATTGCCGAGTAGGGTAAAGCAAATTGATATAGCACCACCAAATGAGGAATGCGACAGGATAATACCTGAAGAAGAAAGCATGGTAATCCTCGAAAGATCGCCGAAACCCGCAGAACAATCAGCAAAGGATGCTGCAGAATATGTGGACAATGTGTATATATCAAAAAGACCTATGTTGATAAAAAGGCATGGAGGGTATGTTACACTCGGGACCAGGAACCGGATAGGAAAGTCCAGGCAAATGAAACATGCAGGAAAGAGAAAAGGGAAGGAAACAACGAAGGAGGGGTTGCAGTCAGGACTAAACGCCTCAGCCCCAACATTTACAACACATAGACTTACACAGGTAGAGGCAAAAACTTCAACACCCCCAAAGACCCCGAGAGCTCCAAGGAAAAAGCAGTCTCACAGAGAGGAATCGGAGAACCCCCCCTCCACCCGTACGACGAGACAAAAAGTAAGGCTATTGGATGGATCTGTAAGACCACAGATACATGAAGATCCCAACATGAGAAACAAAGGTTGGAAAGGAGGGAGAATAATCACCAGTCAACAGACGTATGAAATAAACACGAACTCATATGAGAGAGATGATAACAAATGGTTATTTCTGGACCTGATGCCAGCAGGGAGGAAAGAGAAGTTGACAAGAAAAACCAATCCCCCGAATAGGGCATTGATCTTGACCGCATTTGCAAAATGCGGCAGTCTGAGGGGGATCGGCACTAAAGACCTCCAGCAGGTTGGTTTTGTAGAAAACAGGTATGGAAAGGAAATAACAAAAATCACTCTTTATTCAGACCTGGTAAAAAGGGCAATCCTGAAAGCCTCAAATGAGATAACGAAACAGGGAACAAGGATTATCCCAGAGAGAGATATAAAAACCTCTAAAGATAACAATTTCTTAAAACAGCATGCTGGGTTACAGAAGAGGCAAGTGATTCTCTATAAAAAATCAAAAGGTGATCGAAGCTCTCTGAACATTGTAATCGACAACACAGGGAATGACTCCTTATGGGGTAACTGGTCGTTACACAGCAATCCCGAGGGAGAAAGTAATGAGAGAAATACAGTGGTAACAGATGATGAAGGTGGTTTGAGTGACGTTGAATAGGATGGAGGGGGTTCGCAAGAACTAGGTCTCTTAACCTGGAACGTAAATGGGCTAGGCAACGAGCAAAAATGGGAATATATAATGGAATCCATAAATAAAGTGGACATTGCCTGCCTGCAAGAGACCTGGTTATGCGACGACACCCCAACCCTTGACGGCTATGCCCAGATACATCAGCCAGCCATAAAGAAAAATCGTGGGAGGCCCTCGGGGGGGCTGTTGACATTGGTATCAACAAAAGTAATGAGGGAAATAAAACTGTTGAACACAAAATGTAAATGGGTACAATCAAGTAGAATTGAACTCATGACGGTGGATCTAAATTATAAAATGTTGATTTTAATGAATGTATACATGCAGTGGGACAATGGGGAGGAGTATGAAAGGGAAATGAGGTGTTTTAAAGAGGATGTAGAGAGTACTCTAGAAAATTATCCCGCAGACATAATAATTATAATGGGCGATTTCAATCATAAACTAAACCCAAAAAAGGCTGACCTTTGGAATAGGGAACAGTTAGAGGTATATGGAATAAACCCGGCAAGGTTCCCAGTAGGGGAATCTTCGAAACAAGACCTAGCACTAATACATATCTTAGGAGGCAGGGGTTTTCACTGCGTAAATGGGAGAATAGAGTCAGACTCACCGGCAGGAAAAACGTTTATCCAAGGGCAACAGAACTGCCCAATTGACTATATATTCTTGCAGGCCTGGAATTTTCACCAGATTAGGGACTTTAAGTTAGATCAAAAAGAGGTGAGTGATCACAAACTCCTACACATAGTGATAGCAGGGGGAAGGAAAGTACAGAGAGAAACGGTGATTACCCAGGAGGTTGAGTACCCCAAACGCGTCACAACACGTTTAACTGAGGAATATATGGAAAAACTGAAGGCCATGCAAACAAAAATGGCACCTGAAAACTGTGAGAATAAAAAATTGGAATGGTTTATTGGAAAATTAGAAGAAGTTGTTCAGTGCCTAAAGATAAAATTAAAATGGAATAATCCCATAAAGGTAAAACAATCAAACCGTGGTAAAGAGTTCTCTGCGGCGTGCCAAAATAAGAAAAGGGAGATAAGAGCAGCTCAAAGGAAACAAAAAAAGAACTTTACACAAGAGAGACAGGAACAGCTAGTTAAGCAGAAAAAAGAATTCAAGCAAATGGTTCTCTCCGCAAAAAGGTTAAATAAAGAAAAATGCTGGTCAGAATTACTAGAAGCCATAGAGAACAAAAATCTAAGGCAATTTTGGCAACTAGTAAAGGCTGCAGCCGGAACAACAGATGGTGAACTAAATTGTGTGGTGAGTGAGGCAGCATGGGAAGTGTACATAAGGAAATTGTACGGGGCAAGGACGCCCAGAGAGGAGATGGAGATCAAAACATGGCAAGAAATCTCAGATGACCTTTTATTTGAGTTCAATGAAGAACAAGTTGAGCTCACAATAAAAGAACTTAAGCTAACCCGGGCAGCAGGCCCAGATAATCTGCCTGCAATAATTTTGAAGACCGAGGTTAAATGGTGGGCAAGATTCCTCGCCAAGATGTTCCAGTTAGTCCTAAAAAAAGGGATAATGCCTCCAACCTGGAAGGGGGCCATAATTAGGCCGATCCATAAGAAAGGGAGTAAAGAGGCGCCAAAAAATTACCGGCTGATTAATCTCCTAGATATTGGTGAGAAAGTGTTCTCTAAAATTGTATTGAAACAACTGAATGCATGGGTAGACGAGCACCAAATAATTCCCATAGAACAGGGTGGATTTAGAGCGGGCCACTCGACAATAGACCACGGATTTGCTTTATGGGCGATGGCGAGGAAGTCGACGGAACAAAATGGCAAGTTATGCTGCTGTTTCGTCGACTTCAAAGCAGCCTTTGATTCTGTGGATCGGGCCTGCCTATGGGAGACCCTAAAGAGGTTAAAAATTCCGAAAGACCTCCTTACCATAATAAAAGAACTACACAGGGAAAATTGGGGACAAGTAATTTAAGATACGGTGGGCTCCTTGACCTTAAAAATACCCATTGCCAATGGATTAAGACAGGGCTGTGTGCTGGCCCCCCAGCTTTTCTCGATCTTCCTGTCAGATCTCCCGGTACATCTAGAGGTGGAGGGTAGTGCCAGTCCAAAAATGGACGGAAACAAGATACCCTGCCTATTGTACGGGGATGATCTGGTAATAGTAGATCAGACTGAGAGGGGCCTCCAAAGGAAGCTAAATGCCTTCAATACATATTGTGCCAGCAAATTTTTAAATATCAACCTGGATAAAACTAAAACCCTATGTTTTGGGAAAAAGTTAAGCAGATTCAGTTGGTACATAGGTGAGCTCAAATTGGAGACAGTCAATGAGTACCGATATTTGGGTATATGGTTCGATAGGACTCTAAATTGGAATACCCATTTGGAAACTCAAAAAGCAAAGGCACTCTCTTCCATATGTGGCCTAAAAAGGTTTAATGGGGACTATGGTGAGATGTCACACCGACCAATGCTTAGAGCTTTTGAAGCAATGATCCCCCCCCAAGTCCTATATGGCGCAGAGATCCTCTATTTGAGCGATAAGGGATCTTGGGACGTGATAGAGGGGAATTGCATAAAAAGGCTACTATCACTTCCACAATCTGCTATGATACAAGCCATCAGAACAGAAATAGGCACAAATTCCTGGGTGATACTAACCCAGATGGCTGTGATCAGATTCTGGAAGAGATTAGAAGACCCTGAAAGCAAAAAAGTAGCATACTGGTGTCGCAAAGAAATCCAGAAAAGCGAGCTAAAATGGGCGAAGGCAAGTAGGGAAAAATTGAAGGGAATCTGTAACTCATTAGAGATCGATCTGGACAGGGGAACATATCAAATCGCCAGTACCACAAGTGATCTGAGGCAAAGGGGAAAAGAAGTTTCCAAATTGTATGATATAGACTACTTAACAAAGAAAAAATCAGTGGCGCATATGCTAAATGCTTGGTCCCATGAAAACTGGTTCCCCTACCTTGATAGATTACCCAATCGCGGACTCAGGCAAGAGATCCTGAGGCTACGAATTGGGATCAACCCATGGCTAATAAGCAGAGACCATAAAACAAAAATGTTAGATCAGGAAGGTCGCTGCAGGTGTAATTTGGGAACTAAGGGAGACCTGTTGCATATCCTGTTAGATTGTCTGACACTCCTAGAACATAGAAAACTTTGGCTGCGCCCAGTTTTTATAAAATATGAAGTAAAGACAAGGTCGCAGGCGGCCAGCCTTCTAACAGAAATCCCCTACATCGATATTGTAATTGCCCTCGGGAAATTTATAAAGGTGGCCCTGAGTGCATCGAGAGCCAAAGAATAACATGTAGTACTGTATGGATTCTAGTGGAATGAAATTGTTTGGTGTAGTAAGAATGTGAATAGGTTTTAATATACAAAATAAGTTTTAAGATAATTGTAATTTTACAGATTTTTTGTACTTTAGATAATGATGTGTATGATCTTTTTAATGGACAAGTTTTTAAAAAATAAGCGTATGAATTTATGGTGCATACTCCATTCTGCGTTATGTTCACTGTATTGTTTAAAGACTATGGTCACAATAAACATATATTTTGACTTGACTTGACTTGACTACGTGCCCAGCGAAATTAAACCAATTGTATTTCTTATTCTGATAAAGTAAAAAGTAAAAATAAAGAATAATTATTATACGTGAATGTTCCTTCGCTGCGTAATTAACGGTGTCCTGGGTACCACAATGTGTAACGATATGAGGTTGGGTCCTTATAAACCAAAGGAGGCGGGACCTCTAGTCGATTAATCAAAACACGCAGCTGTTTCGAAAGCAACTGTTTGTTTTGATTGTTGTGCACCACAACACAAGGATGTCCTTGGCCCCTGTTCGTTGCAATGCTCCTTTTGCCCCAGGTTGGATCCGTTGAAGAACTAAGCAGCGTGGCCCTGGGCACGGAATCTGGTGTATGCCGTAGTGACTAACTTGTGTGCCTGCTTCTGCTCGCACCACAGTCCCAGCCGTGCCTATGCACACCTGTTGCACATTGCCTGCCTGCGCTAGTGCAATATACTTGCGTAAGCAAAGACTTTATCGTCTAAGCACAAAGATATTTTGTGAAACAATCCATTTGCAAGATTTGGTCTTGGACTCGGCAGGAACTGGGTGAGCATTTAATTTTGCGAATTTCCACACAAGGGGAAACGCGCAAAGCTTTAAAAGCGTGTATCCTCCCTGTCTCCAAATTGATTAACACATTAAAATGACTCAGGAAGGTGAGAGAGAATTTTGGACTTGGCCAAAAATGTATTAGTACAGTTCGAACTCTGTATGATATGTAATCGCTAGAATCGCATGTAATCAGATCCTTATACGGTTACTTACAATTGACAGAAGAAAAACTCAGAGGGACACACATTACTCTAAGGCCCAGATGCATGAAGCTAAAAACCGCTCGCAAAGGGGCAGATTCTCAGAATCTGCCCCTTTGCGACCGGTATTTTCGCATTTGGGATGCATCATCCCAAATGCAAAAATCGCAAATTGAGAATTCGCTAAATTGCGATTACTTGCATTTAAGGAATCTCAAGTTGAGATTCCTTAAATGCAATGCATTAAAGTTTAAAAAATAGCGATTTCGCTAATAGGGCTCGCAAATTACCATGAAGTACAACTTCATGGTAATTTGCAAAAACTTTGCAAAATGCACTAAAGTGCATTTTTCAAAGTTTCATGTTGCCTCTAGGCCCATAGGAATGAATGGGGAGGTATTCCTTAATTGCGGCTCGCAATTTGCGAATCGCAATTAAGGAATTTTAAGAAATCGCTATTTTTAAAGTGATTTCTTCTTGCATACCATTTTGCTATTCCTTATTAGCGATTCCTTATTTTTCGCTAATAAGGAATCGCAAAATGGATTCTTGATGCATTTGGGGGCTAGCTGTTTGAGCCATTGGGGCATGTGCGAGTTTACACGCTTTTAAATATGGAGGTTGGAGTTATAAAACACTACATAATTGCTTGAACCATTCAAACACACCTCCCAGGAAAGTTATTGATCTATTTAGTAATTTTAAAACCTATTTAGAAAAATATAGTAACATTTAAGAAGCAAAAAAGAACAAGACAATCAAAGTTATATAGGAGGAACTAGAGATTAATTTGCGGTTAACCAGGACCTCAACTCGATTTCATGCTGAACGAAATGGAGCACAGGTCAGCCACACTAAGCTACTCACAGCAGGTAAAGTTTTTACCGTGGGACTAAAGGAGCTCAATATCTTCAAGCAGAACAAGGTTCACGTCTTAGGCTGGTGGGGGACATTAGAAGTCAGATACGTCATCGTAAAGCTCCTGCTGACATTGTCAATTTGGCATGAACAGCTCCAAATGGACCAACGTTGGATTTCATAGCTGCCAAGATCGCATTGCCCCTGGGATAGCCTTGCCAACTCACCCCAATCCAAGGTTTTACCTTCATACTTAATCACATCACCAGCGGGGCAAGACTGAAAGCTGCATGTACTTAGGCCTCTGCGAGGTTAAATACTTTTACCGGTCCAGAATCTTCTCAACCAGGTTTGAGTGTGGGAAAATGTCTGAGTGTGACAAACCTGGTTATCTTGCCAACCAAGCATGTACCATCCAAGGGGAATTCTCAGCACCGTGTAACATTCCTCTTGAGGTGGAAAAAGCATGACATCTAGCTTTTCTTCACCTGCTGAGAAATGTTCTCTGGTCATTTCTGCAGCTCTCAGGACCTCAGACAAAGCTTCTAAGCACCAGCTCTCTCTCCAGCCAGGGTGCATACAAAGTTCAGTAATCACTGGTTAGCTGGGCCCTCTTGGGTTCGCAAGTGCTTTTGCTTTTTGTGTGCGTGGAAAAGGCAAACAAGAGAACAGCCACTTGATCCTTGTAGAGCAGTTCCAGTCTCCTTCTTCCAGCAGTCAGGTTGAGTCATCTTCTTAAATATGTTTGCTTCCAGAACTGTTCTAAGGATGTGTTGGTGAGCTAACAGTCTTTTCCAGTGAACTAGCCAGTCATAGGAGAATTCCTCCCTTTAATCATAACTATTTCCACAACGGTTCCTCCCCCCATTGTCTTCGTTTGATGCAAGCCTTCCTATGATCCCCAAAAGAAGATGACTCCTACTTCACACCACCTGGAGGAGATTTCATTCTTGTTATAGACACTTACCTAGAAGAGATGTCCGCCCCTCTGTCAGGGTCAGAATTGGTTTTCTATCCTGTTGTGGCTGGAGTCAATAATTCTGTAGTGTTCCTGGGAATGAATGGTAGCAGTTCCTGCCAGCTCCATGTAACATCTCCTAGTCAAAGTAAGAGCTGGTAAGGCTGTCATTTGTTCTACCAAATGCCCTTGTACCCCAAAATGACGACTTGTCGACAACACCACTGTATTGCTGGGCTCAGCCACTAAGTCATTGTCTTTCTCTAGCAAGCCAGTCACAGATGTTTATTGTACGTCTGGAGCAAAGTTAAGGCACACACTACTTCTAACCCAATTTTATAAGAGGCAGAGCAAAGTAAAATTCTTATAGTTACTTTCCCAGTAAAGTTAAGAAAAATCTACTTTCATGATTCAATTCTTTTTTTGAAAATAAGTGACAAATACATGTTAATCACCATCATATCTCCGGGGTAAGTCATAAAACACTCATTCTGTGTATACCTAGGTCTGTTTATTGAAATTGCAGCCCTATGTATACAATGAATACAACTTTTGGACAATTGGTCATTGTAATGACATACTATTTATGCCATATTTTATTATATATTAACCATCAATCCATTGGGCCTTATGAGGCATACTTAGGAGGACCTATTAGATGGTATAAAAATAGGTTTTTCCTACTTGGTAAAGGCACTTTTCCCAGTCATGTGTCACTATAGTGTTTTTAAATTGCAGGCCACGTGGAGCACAACGGTGGAACTGAAAGTCGTTAATTTTTGGCAGGCATGTGGATAGTGTAAATTCAGACTGCATCCTCAACATATGTCTTTTAAACTCCACACATCAGGTATAATTTCTATACTAACTTATTAGGGCCTTCCTGTCGAGTTAAAAACAACAATTGGATGACCCTGTGTTAGATCAGTCAGCGTTAGGGTGGTCTTCTCCCCAATTTTAGGCCTTCCTCCTCCAATTTTTTCTGACCTCGTTCTTACTGGCCTTAGGACGTTGTGCACTTTACCACTACTAACCAGTGATAACGTTCTTGTGCTCTCTCCTTTAACCATGGCAATATTGGCGTATCCCCAACTGGCATATTTAATTTACTTCCAAGTCCCTAGTAATGTGGCACTTCTTGTGCCCAGGGCCTGTAAATTAAATGGGACTAGTGGACCTGCATCACACTTATTGTGCCACCCACTGAAGTAGCTGTTAAAACGTGTCTCAGGCCTGCCATTGCAGAGCCTGTGTGTGTGGTTTAAACTGCCAAATCAACCTGTAAAAATAAACCTTGTGCCAGTCCTAAACCTTTAATTTCAATACATATAAGGCACCCCTGGGGTAAGCCATGGACAGCCTTGAGGGCAGGGTGCAATATAGTTAAAAAACAGGATATGTTCTTTTAAGTATTACATATCATCATAGTAAATAAACTCTTACATTTGTTTTATTTATACAAACTTAAGGACTATCTCTCCCATAGGATAACATTAGAATTCCTTATTACATCCTCTAAGTTTCTCTGGAATCAGAATTTAATATCCTAACTTACGGTGAAGTCAGATTTTAAATTGCCTTTCTGAAAATGTCACTTTTAGAGAGATGGCGTTTTCTTGCATTAGCCATTTGGAACCTGCAGCCTCCCTCTGGTCACATGACTGGATGAAGTTGGCAACTGGGCTTTGTGTATTCCTCCAAGACAGCCATACACAATGGTAGCTGAAGTGTGACTGGATGGACCATCACTTGCAGGATCGGAGGGAGGAGCTTGGCCCAGTCTCATTTACACCTAGATAGGCTGTGTCCTGCCTCTATACAAAAGGTTACATAACACCAGCAATTAGTCTGGAGCCATGGCAGGGAAGGCAGGGCATCTATACACTTCAAAGGCATGCCTCTAGAAGCTTCTCCTCGCTTTAAAGGCACAACTGGGTAAAATGACTGGACCTTAGGCACCACCCCTTCAGTATGAAATGAAATGAAAAATTACATTTCTATAGCGCATAACTACCCGGAGGCCTCGCAGCGCTTTAGACTGATTACTGTGTCGGACCTACGGGTAGTTAGTACGCTTTTGCAAACAGGTAGGTCTTTAAGGCCTTCCTGAAGGATTGTAAGTTACTGTCTTCTCTCAAGGTCACAGGCAGAGAGTTCCAGAGCCTTGTCGCTGTATGGCTGAAAGAGCGGCCGCCCCATCTGGCCCTCTTGACTCTGGACGAAGTAGCCAGATGCAGTGTTCCAGAGCGAAGGGCTCTGGAAGGGATGTAGGGTGATACTAGAGGATGTAGAATGGCCGGGCCTGTTCGATGAAGAGATTTATGTAGAATACACATGGCTTTAAACTGTGCTCGGGCAGCCACCGGGAGCCAGTGGAGATCTTTTAGCGCCTTCCTGGCGGACTGCCAGCGCGGGATGTTAAACAGCAATCGTGCGGCACAGTTTTGGGTGACCTGGAGCCTGTTGACCACTGCCGCAGGGGCTCCCAGATATAACATATTCCCATAGTCCAAGCGGGAAAGTACAAGGGCCTGCACCATGACCCTCCTCGCCTGGATTGGGAGCAAAGGGAGCACTTTGCGGAGCATTTTCATCAGCCCAACGCAGGTGGAGGCAGTTTTGCTGGCTTGAGCTGAAAAGTCCAGTGCTTTATCGAGCCAAATTCCCAAGCTTTTTATCAAGCTTTTTATCAAGTACACTTCTGGGCCTGTAGATACTCTGCCATGAAGAAGGACTGCTGTGCTGCTGAAGGACTACCACTCTTCTGGACTGCCCTCTGCTGGATTTCTGCTTTTCTATGCTGACCTGCTGCCTTCCTACCTGGGTGAATGTTAGGTTTGAAAGTCCCATTCCTGCAATGTACTCGTTTCATGCTATATTAAGTTAGCAGTTTGTGGCTAAATAGACCCCATTTGTAGTCACGTTATGCAACCCACTGAGTTATCCCCGTAATGCGCAGGCTTCAGTTAGCGAGCGTGACTCCATTTTGTATTTCATAATTCCTATTAGGCTGCTTAGACTGCACCTGCACTAGGCCTCACTTCTTGTATTGCTTGCCTCAGCAAATCACTGTATTTCGCTATTATTTTCTCTTCTGTTCAAGGCTGTTTCTCGACTTACTAATGAATAGGCCATTCTGCGCTCGCATACCTATCCAAGTGAGTAGTTCTGCTCCCACATTATGAGACGGTGAGGCTCAGCACAGTAACCTTGGGCTGCAGATAGCATGTACCCATCTGGCAGGTAGTAGCTCAACCGTTTGTGCACTCTTTGTTCATGGTTGGCCCAGGCTGGTACCTTTCCACTGTGGGCGTGGTTGGAGGCTACTGGGAAGAATCACTACATGTTGTAGGCTGTTGGAGGGTCAGTCCCTCAGCAGACATCTTAGGGTGCAGGTCAAATTGGACTCCTCTTCAGAGTATTGCTAATAAATGTATTTTGGTATTCTCTACTGTCAGTCCAACTCTTCATTACTTGGGAAGGCATAGCAGGTGGTTGTAAGTAACCCGGGTGGCCCCTAAGGGCCACTTCTTACATGAGAAGGACCTGGCCTGCATTTCTTGAACCCAGAACCCAGAGTGACTCCCAGGGCTAGTTGGCTGGCTTTCTGACCTGAAGCCTCAGGCACATAACATGGTTCCAACCAGCTTGCACCCACACCTGAACTCTGCCTCCCTGTCCAGCGGTGCCACCGCAGTCCTGTACCCTTGGATGTGGACTTAAGGAGCTTCTGTAGACCCAGAAGAACTGACTCATCTCCTCCGCTGCGGGGTACAACCCCAAGCAGAACCGTCGTATTGCTGATACTGGGTCGATTGAGCCTGTTGCACAGACCGCATCGCCGCAGCCTATGTCCCCCAGAATCACTACTGTTCAGCGCATCCTCAGGGCAGGTCTTTGCATCCTTATTGACAGCAGCCACTACAATGATGCCAGACTCTGCATAGCAGCTCTTCGGAACGATTCATCACCCTGACTGCGTGCTGCCCCCTTGACACAGTACTTCACATTACAAGCCCCATCAATGGGATCTTCAACATCAACATAATAGGACCTCACACCGCAGCATCTCAGAACCGATGCATAGTTTCTGCTGCGCAAAGCATGTTCAACTGCGCAAAGCATATTCAAAACTGATCCATGCAATGCTTAGCAAGCCAGGATTTAAGGTTCTCCGTTCAACGGGGGTAACTGGGTCCCTGTAGCTGGCGTGCACCCCATCAATTTTGTCCTGTACTTGTAACTTTGTCCTGTCCAGTGTTACCAGATATCCACAGTTGGCGCTTTATGCCTTTTGCCCAATTTTCTAATTGGATTTTGTTGTTTTGGTCTTGTTTTATTTATTAGTAATCACTCTGTGTTTCTAATTCTTTTGTGACTCATTTCGTGGTGTGGATCAGGATCAGTGCATCGCTGTTGCTATGTGGATCGGCACCAATGCATCATCTCAACCGTACCACAAATGCTCGACGTCAAAGAACCTATGATTAAGGTACTTTTTTTCAGTGGGCCTCACCGTGTCTCTGTATGTGGGTTGCACTCCAATGCGGTCTCCCTGTAAGTAAGGCTGGGTCGATCTCCTCCCTCCCATCCTGCCAGAATGGCCCCTCATGTCACACCTAAGCCCCCCTTTTTTGTGGTTGTCTAGGGGGAACACACAAGGCCGAACTTTCACCACCCTAGACATGTAATCACACACAGGCAGCAGGCACCACATGGCTAAAGTAAGAAAATGCCAACTTTCTAAAAGTGGCATTTTAGAACTTCAATTTAAAATCCAACTTCACCATATGTTTGGATTTTAAATTGTGAACCCAGAGACACCAAACTTGGAAAGTCTATCTCTTCACAACTGGAAATTACACTTAGACAATGGAATGCGGTAATCCCAAAGTTATCATATGGTCGAGCTAGCCCTTGCAGTACTGAAAAATTAATTTGAGAGTTTTTTAGTAGCAGGAAATTAAAAAGTTATAAGTGCATGTCTTGCCTTTTAAATACATTGCACCCTGCCCTCTGGGTTGTCCAGGGCCTACCTCAGGGGTGACTTAAATGTATAAAATGGGAAGCCTTGGGCATTGCAAGAGGTGTATCTTGCCAGGTCGAAATAGCAGTGAACACTGCACACAGAGGTTCTGCAATGGCAGGCCTGAGCCATGGTTAGAGGGCTACTTAAGTTGGTGGCGCAATTAGTGTTGCTGCCTGCTAGTAGCATTCAATTCACAGATCCTCGGCGCATGTAGTGCACTGCTGCCGCTGGTAGCATTTAATTTACAGACCCTGGGCACATGTAGTGCACAGTACTAGGGATATATAAGTAAATTAAATATGCCAATGGAGGATTAGTCAATATTACCATGTTTTAGGCAGAGAGTACATGCACTTTAGTACTGGTTAACAGTGGTAAAGTGCTCAGAGTCCTTTGGCCATCAAGAACGAGGTCAGAAAAAGTGGAGGAGGAAGAAAAAAAGTTGAGGGGAAGACCGCCCTATGGCTGTCACGTCTAACACGAACCAACTAACTCACTAAATAAATACATCATTTCTTACTGCAAGTGTCACAAGAGAAAGAATCCTAAGTATGAAGGTAATATTTTTTCACAAACTAAATCCCCAAAGCCAGTTGTCCAGTAGGACCTCAAACTCTTGTGAGCAAGCCTAACGTTTGAAGACATAAAACTATACTTCCAAGTACATAGAAATGCACACTTTTCTATGGTGGTACATTTGTTTCTCCTGATGTCTATGTCAACATTTTTATAAAAATCAAAAAGTACACTTTTAGTCGCTCCATTTCATATTTTGTAACTTTTAAGTGGTGTTAGTTAATACATTTTTACAATCTGCATAACCTGGTTATCATAGATTGTCTTTTCCTGTAAATCTATTACTTGATGAATTGTTGATTTTTGCAAACTATCAAGCTTTTCTCTTCACTGTAAATGGTGGGAAAAGGATGCCCTAATGCGACTTTGGAATGCTTATGCAAGCCTACTGACAATGGCAATATGGAGGCACAAGTTTAACAGACAAAGTCTCTGTTCACTCTTGCACCTATACATGGACAAGGGAATTAACGTTAAGCCTTTAGACAAGAGAGTAATATAGAAAGAATACGTTATGGATTGCTGTGACTTACAAGCTACTCTTGCTTTTGATTAATTCTTATTGCATCATAAATACTTGAATATTTGAGGATGCAAACCATTTTTCCCAGAGAAGGTGCGACAAACTGTGTCTATTGACACTATTTCACCCAAATATGGGTCATCTAGTTGCTGAAGCTTGTTGTGTAATATTACAAAACCATATCATATACATAAAATAATTTTTAAAAAGCACATAATATTTAGATTTGTCCTAAGATGGCCGAAATGAACGCTGGACAATGCTTACCTGGACAAGGTACATAGCAAGGCATATGCAAGGGAGTGTCTTTTGATGGTAGATCTCCACACATCACATTTTCCACTTGCTTTGTGACATCAGAGAATGAGGCATCATGCACCACGCATGTAATATTACGAATCTGATAACCATCTCCACATTGGGCACTCTAGAGAGACAAAATAAGTTCCTTTTTAAGCTTTGGTTAGTTAGATAAACACACAATTATTTTGTTCACTTGTAATGTTCTCATGTATCAGTTCTGTTCCTATTGTGAAGCGCTCTGACACCTTCGGGTAAAGTCCGCGCTTTATAAAAACGCACAAATAAATAAATAAATAAACAATTCATTTATGCTGCTGCTACCAGAGACAGGGGCGTAACACAGGCCCCCGCAGCCCCCGCAGCGCGGGGGGCCCCTGTGCTCCAGGGGCCCCTCAGGGGCCCCTCAGTCTGAGCAGAGCTAGCAAGGCACACCACGTCATCTTCTTTATTACTTAAGGTGCGCTGGCCGGGGGCCCGGCCTCTTAATAATTGGTCTCCAGTCCAGGCCCGGCCCGGGCCTCTGAAAGTGTACCAGGCACACGAAGCAGGGGAAGGACAAACAGCGAAGGAGCGGAGACAGATGGGGGGGGGAGAGATGCCAGCGGGGAAAGGCAAGAGAAGAGGAGGTGAAACCAACGAGTAAAGGAGCTTGAATAGAAGACAGGCCTGTGATAGAAGACAGATGACACACACGGTGGGGGTAGGGGGGCCGGCTTCAGTAAGTGAAGGGGCCCACTCTGTCTCCCTAAAGCAGCCTTGCCCTGCACGTGCTGTGGACTGAAGAGAAAGTATCAACCCTGTATCTCTTCAGTTGGAGCCACGAGCCAGGCCAGGGACAAGGATGGGGTGGGGGCCCCAGAGACGGCCCTGCTCCTCTGAGGCAGCACAGAGCTGACTTGACCTGGAGACAGTTTTCAGCTCCAGGCTTCCCTACTTTGAAGGGGCCCCCTCCCCCCACAGTGAAGAGAGTGCTGAAGCACAGGCCTGAGCACTGCACACCAGTTTTAACCAGCTTCAGCCTTTATTTCGGCAGGAAGCAGTTTTCTGAAGATCTTGCGCACAAAAAAAACAGTTACAATTTATAGCTTTTGTTTCTTGCTTGTGTACGGAGGCCTGGAAGGGAAGGCACCCCAGTATTTATAAGGAAACCAGAGTGCTGGAGGGCAGAAAGAAACAGTGGACAGAGCAGTGATCAGGAGAAGGTCAAAAGGAAGTTCAAAGGAAGAAGCAATGCTGAGAGGGAGAGACAGGTGATAAAACTCTATGTGTGCACGCAGAGGGGCTTACCCCCCCCCCCACCCCAGGTGCAGGAGGCCCGGGACCCTTCAGCCATGCACCTTGCTTGTCCTGATATTCAGCAGACACCAGCATGCTCTGTTCTTTGTGCAGAGACAGTGCAATAAGGTGACAGTGATCTGAAGAAATGTAAGTAACCCTTTATTGTTACATTTAAGGAAGCCACTGATTCTACAGGAAGCCAGGCAGGGTTTGTAATTGCAGGAGTGGGTGAGAACTCTTGCAGAAGGCCTGGAAGGATGACTGCAGTAATATTCAGTGTTTGACTGTGGACCAGGGGCGTAACACAGGCCCCTACAGTCCCTGCATTGCGGGGGGGGGGGAATGGGCCCCCTCACCCAGTGAGAGCAAGCACTGTTGAGCAGAGCTTCCCTGCCAGTGGCTCGCCGTGTGCTCTTCGTGGCAGAGTGTTGCCCGCGTGGGTGAGGGGAGGTGGGGTGGCCGTCTATGGCAATTCACTTGAGGGAGGTAGGCAGAACCAGCTCACGGTTTTGGGGTGATGGTTCTGCCGAAGCCACTGTGGGGTGTTCACGGACCTTGGGGCTGGGGGTGGGGCATACAAGAGGCGGTGGTTACGGGCAAGCGTTGTGGCTTGTAGTGGGCACGTTGGGGCTGATGACTCCAGGCACTAGGAGTTGCCCCCGAGGGGTACATTCAGGCCTGGCTCCAGAATTCAGGATCTAGGAGGGCCAAGAGAAAGCATGGGTGGGCCGTGAAGATGAATGGAGGTACTTAGCATTTCCCAGGATTCAGTGAGTTGGGATCAGGCATGCTGGAGGGGCTTTGAAGGGGGTTGAGCTGCATACTGTACCTACTGCTGAGAGCATGTACACCAGATTTAGTTCTGCCTTTCTTGAGGTTTCACCTACGTGCTTAATCTCTTCTGTTCTCTCTGCATCAGGCTTCTTTCTCTCTACCACATGATCCTTTCTCCCTACCTCACCCATCTCTCTTTCCACCTCAACCTCCTTCCTTTCCACTTCACCCTGCTCACCTACCCACCTCCCCCTCTTTTGTTTTCTTATTTCCCCTTTTATTTTCATCTCTCCTTCCACTTCCTCTGCCTCACCCTCCTATTTCTCCACCGCTCCCTGCTCTCTCCCTGGCTCGGCTTCCTCTCTGTTTGACCCATCCCCATCTTTTTCTCATCTCACTCGCCGCTCTTTCTGCTTCACTCTCCCCTCTCTCTCCACCTCTCGTTGGTCTGACTGCACCTCCACCTCCACTCCCTTCTTCTCTCTAGCTCACCCAACTCTCTCTTCTTCACCCTCCTCTGTCTCTGGCTCACCAGTCACCCCCTCTCTCTTTCTCAGTATCCCCCCTCTGCCAAACCCTCCTCCCTCTCTTCATCACTCTTCTACCTATAACCCTCCTTCTCTCTGCTTCACCTATTCTTCTTTCTATCTATCTCAACCTTGACTCTCTCCACCTCACCCTCTTTTGTCAGTCTTGCCTTTCCTACTGCTGCATGAGGGATAGTGGCTGTACTTATGTGGGTGCATGGATGTGTGCAATCCTGCTGGCCTGCACCTGTTCCTGTTCTTCCCTGGTGGCCTTTACCATTTGGAATGAAAGCAGCAACAAGGCCTGAATTATTTACATAGTGTGCTCCTGAGCATGCAGAACATCTACAAACACTTCAAAGCCATACATGTTTTAAAGAAGAAGTAATAGCCTATGCAACTTTATAAAAAATGTTTTGGATAGTGCCTACTGCGGTACATGTACTCCAAATAAGAGAAGTAACAACTGGATGATCAATCAAAGTTGCCAACCTAAGCTGAACCAACCAAACCTCAAACAGAGGGCTGTTTCAACCCCTAGCTTCCCATTGTGCAAAGATTACAACTTCTGAGAATGACAAGTGGTCCTTCAATTTGGTGGCTAGTTTGTCAAACAATATTTGACTGTCAGCTCTTTGAGCAGAATGCATTCTAGGTGAAACCCAAGGAAACATACATCTTATGTGAATGCTTCAAAACTGAACTGTCTCTTCTAAATTGTGATTAGCTTGTCCCCTCCTCTTTCCTACTTTCTCCTACTAGTATATCCTATTCCCATCACCGTCCTCTTCCATGTGTTCTACCACTCTCCTCTTAACACTCCATTTCCCCCAAATTATCATTTGCCCACCAATCTTCTCTCTGCTCACCTTCCTTTCTCATCATTTTTATCCTTCACCAGACTCATCTTCCTCCTTCAACATTTCATACTCCTCTCCTACTACTCCCATCTTATCACCCTCTCCCAGTACATGCCTACCAATCATCAGTCTACTTTCATCACCCTATCTTCTGCTTTCCCAGAGTCCTCTTTCATCTTCCTTCATCCAACTCAAACACCATCTTCATCACCTTCTCTAGTTTAACACTCATCACCCTCATACTCTTCTCTAATCAACATCTGTTAAATGTGATCTCTTGCCTTCTACTCACTCGGTTACTCTTATTTCACCTACCTCTTTCTTTACAATTCTTTTGTTTTATCCTTTTTTCTTACCTTCAACTTTTTTATCCTCACATTCTCCTCTAATCACCTTCCTCCATTTCTCATCTCTGCACCTCATCCTCATTTCCTCATCAAAATTCTATAATTGTTGATAATCTTCCCTGCTCTAAACTGCCACAGGTATGAAAACTGTTTTTCAGGACTTCTGTCGAAAAGACACCATCCCAGCTGCTAGTTAATCGACAACATTAGTGCGTTGTGTACTAACTTTTGATATGCCCCAAAAGACCAGATTTATTTGAAGCTTAAATATCTGTGTTTACCCAGATCAGAGACACTGAGAAGCTCAGAATATTTATACTGATGTAAGGACATACAAGTTGTCCCACTCTTGTGTAAGTAATGAAAGGCTGACAAGATTTTAACTAACTAAGCCACAGATTATAGGAACATCTTTGAAGCAAGTGCATTAGCCCACAGGAGTATCTTATCTATTTATGATCTGAGGGGCTACAGCAGTGCTATATTCCATTTGTACCTATTCATATGACAAAAAAGAGAATAAAACGAATACTCAGTCACTGTTGCTCGCAGCAATGTGTGGTGTTTGTGCCATAATTGAGGTGTAATTATATTAGACTCAGCCATCAGCGAGTACCGCTGGAAATTAAAAGTAGGCAGTGCTGCCACAGGACAGCCGCCAGTGTTTTTTTCGTTTAATAAGAACTTGCCCTGCCCCAGTCAATGCTGTATCTGTGTTGTATTAGTGAAACTTGTCAAAAGTCTTCACTTCACAAAAGTCAACAGATGTGGTATTTGCAGTATATAGTGCTGCACTTTAAGAATAGCACAAAAGCACACTAAGATATAAATACGAATTCCACATTTTCAATTACTTACCATGGGATGGCAAAATACTATCAGATTATTGGGGCCCTGTAGTATCTCTTAAATACTGTGTGATGAGAGCTTTTGTGTCTCTTTTGATCTGGTAGGAGTGTCACAGGCTTTCCTCCTTTTCACATGTGCTCATTGATAACCTCAATCCTCACTGACTTCACGCCTGTCTCCAGGCACTTCAAGCAGCCCATGGCATTGGTGCCTATCATGTTTTTTAAAAAATTAGGATGAGAAAGCGAGGCCGCTGGCCCAAATAAATCATAACGAAAAAGAACAAACAATGTTTTTCTGCTTGCAAATCGGCTTGGGGAGGGCCATGGGGCTACCTTGGGGGGGGCCTGGCCCACCTGGCCCTCTCGGTAGAACCGGGCCTGGGTACATTCGAGGTCAGGGGCGCGCTCAAGGAATAACAGGTGGTTTGAGGGTTCCTAAAGGGCTCTCTAGGGAGGGCTAACAAGGAGCACTAGAGTGCTGGCACGGCAAGCAAGTGTGTTTACGAGGTAGGGCCAGGTGCCCGGGGACTGGGCGAGGCTGATTGTAAACATTGGGGCATTGACTGTGGTCACTGGGGGCTGTTCACCTGGACAATGGCGGCTCACAGGAGCGCTGGAGAGAGGCTGTGGTGATGCCTTTAGGGGCAGAGAATCACAGGCCAAGTCTGGGTGGCATGGGGCCCCCACTCACTGATCAGGTGGGGACAGTCTGGCAAAGGCCTGTGGTCCCTTTAGGGTGTTGGGACTCTAGAGAGAAGCTTAAGGAAGGGTCTGCTTACTGTGGCACCCCTTACAGGCCAGGGGAGAGGAGTGTCTGTGACTGGCGGCACTTTGCCTCCCAGCCACCAGTGCCGCATGCCTACTTCTGAAATCGGACCCCCAGTTGGCCCTAGTGTCCTGTCACCTCCAACTGCATACTACGTCATGTGCAAAACTATAGCCTTCAAATCCAGTCCACCCATTCCACTTACCCAAACATCCATCCATCCAACCAACCATCCACCCAACCAATCATCCACCATCCTCAGCCACACACCCATCATTCCATCCACCCGTCCATCCATCCATCCATTCAACTATCCATTCATCCATCCAGCAGCGAACGGTGCAGTTAATCGCTGAAGGGGGGAAATATAGACGATAGATTAGAGTAAATTAAATAAATCCTATTCCAACGTGAGTCAACATCACCCGCCCGCCGAGCTTAACTGCATCACCCGCTCCTGCATCCATCCATCAGTCCGTCCGTCCATCCGTCCATTCAGCCATCCATTCCCAGCCATACACCCATCCTTTCATCCATCCAGCCATACCTCTGTCCATCCATCCGTCCATCCCTCCATCCCCAGGCACAAATCCATCCGTCCATCCCTAGCCACACACATCCGTTCATCCATCCATCTATCCATCTGTCTGTCTGCCCATCCCCCCAGCCACACACCCATCCTTCCATCCATCCATCCACCCACCCACCCATCCATCCGTCCGCCCATTCAACCATCACCAGTCACACACCTATCCTTTCATCCATACATTTTTCCATCCATCCATCCCAAGCCACACACCCATTCTTTCATTCATCCATCCATCCATCCGTACTTCAATCCACCCGTCCAGCCATCCCCAGCCACATATCCATCCGTCCATCCCTAGCCACACACGCATTCGTTCATTAATCCATCTATCCGTCTGCCCAGCCACCACACATCCATCTGTCCTCCACCTATCCACCCATCCCTCCACCTATCCACCCATCCCTCCACCTATCCATCTACATCCATCCATCAATCCGTACCTCCGTCTGCTCATCCATCCATCCGTCCATCCATCTATCTCCAGCCACAAATCCATCCATCCACCCACCCACATCCATCCATCCATCCGTACCACCGTCCACTTACCCATCAATCCATCCAAAGTGGGACAAAGTGGTAGGTGGTGGGCCGGGCCACGGGGGGCCCCCTCCATGTATTTTGCAGGGGGCCCCCTCAAGTTTCGTTACACCACTGACCAGAGATATGTCAGAAATAAACATTTAGATTTATGGTCCTACCTTCTTCACACTGAACACATATCCCAAAGGCAACAGCTTCGTAAGTACAACACTGGTACATGTGATTGTCGTCTATTTTTTAATATATACCATTGATCCATTTGGAATCCTTCAATTGTTTATGAGTTCAACCCACACATTTTCAGTTTCCAATTACTGTAAATACTTTTAGTCACTATTTCCATATTGTAATGGTATTCAATTTACTGCTCTAAAAGGTTGGACATTTTGGGCAGTCTTACTGGGATAGGAGCTGGTGACCTGCTGCTTCATGCATGTTTCAATGACAACTCCCATGGTTTGTGACGCATTCCCAGATTTACAAGGACTTGTAAACCTGGGAATGCGTCAAAATCTTACTCCTCCTGAGGTGAGATGCAAAGAGGGGAAATATCTTTATTTCGCCTCATATTTTTCTCTTTCTATGTGTGCTGCATTGATTGTTTTTGTGCAGGAAGGGGTACCTTTATGACGACAACACAGGCACCCCTGCACCATGGTGCAAGGGTGCCTGCAGTGACACTAGGCTGACAAACCAACGCAGCACAGTGGGAAACAACAGAAATGCACCGTATTGGATAGATAAGAAGCATTCCTGCCCTTTCCCTGTGGCGCAGTGCCCTGCACGACCATTCCCGTAAATGTGCCTACTCATTTATAAGGGACGGGAAATGTTACTATGCAGAGACAGCTCTAGTGTGGTGTGAGTGACCAGTGCAGGTGACCCTGGTGCTGACCTCGTGGGGCAGTGTGATTAGAAATGAATAAAAAAAACACATGCGGCAGAGTTCCTTGTGTTTCGTGCAGTTTTCAGGCACCACTAAAAATATCAAGATAACTGAGGTGATCAATATTCCTGCTAGAGACTGATTGAAGTATTGTCCAGTGGCAGTTTCCACTCATGATAAAGTAGAGAAGAGGGCTAATATGCCTGCTGCTAAGAACATGTACCATGCAAATCACCAAACTGTATTGTATGTGGATCGCTCAGGAGGTTACTCCTTTTGTCAGAGATCCTTTGTTACACGAAGGTAAAGGTTAGAGCATTTTGGGGCATATTTTCAAGAATTTAATGTCACAGTACCATCAATTTATTGGTGTTATGGCGACTTTTTTTTATTGCCTTATTTACAAGTTGCCGCTAACTGCAGTTAGTGGCAATTTTCCGGCATAAACGTGATTTTTCCAGATCGCCACTCTGTTAGTGGGACTTAACGAAAATGAGATGCAAGGTAGACATACACGTGAAAAAAGTGCAGCTAAACGCACTATGCAACATTTACAAGGAAATCTCAGTATGTCGGTAACACCCCAAAACTGCCGCAAAGTCCAATTAGAGGTAGTTATTTTAAGACTTCGATAAAACTGCGATTGGATACTTTTCACTGTACCCTCCTTGCGACACCATTGCTGCACTGCACAGTTTACTGTACGGCACCTCCATATCGCAATCAATCACAGATATCTGTCAGGGCTTAAGTCACGCATTGCTACAGTTGTGTCACAAGCATGACGCAATTCCAGCAATGCATGGGGCCAGCCTATCCCTATGGCACTGCGTTACCCTTATGCCTGCCGTGAGGCAGGCGTAAGATTTTGACGCAGTGGCATCCTAGAATTGCTGCTGTGAAATCTGATACATTTTACTATACCACTCCTACGAGGCTTTGTTGTGTGGGAATGTCCACCTTGCATACATCATACAGGACACAGGTATAATGTTGCACATGGCATTACAAGGTCACAAATATGTCTAGATGCGACACTTTGTACTAACTGCACAATGTTGTGCTAAATTCACGCTACAAGTACATCAAGAAAATGATGCACTGGCGGCATTGAACTGTTGAAGGGGCTCATCAATAACCCCCCCTGTATTTTTCATCGACGTTGCTACACAATGGGGTGACTGTGTTGTGGAGTTGATTGATGTTGTGGAGGGACAAGGGACACCTACCTGCACAAAACCTATCATTCCAGGGTATTTCCTCTTTCTCTCTGTGCTGCAGAATGCATCACACACCGAAAAGGTGAAATTAAAATATTTATCATCATAGCGCCTCCCAAACGTCAACCTTGGGTTTGTATTAGATTCTGACGCATTCTAAAGGTTTAGAGTTTCTCGTAAACCTGGGAATACTTTAGATTCCATTGGTGTGGCGTGGGTACCCCCACAGCAACACCCATTGAATGCTCCATTCCCACTGTTTAATGCATGAAAGTGGCACAAGCTGTGGCACATTGTACAACAGGAACACCAAACATGTGACGTCACAGCATTGCAGGAGCCCTTGGATGATAGAGCTCCTCCCACAATTCATCTATTGCAAGGTTAACAATGCCCTGGACCTCCTGTCATTGCAGCTCGGAGCATCAAGGAGACCACCACCCCTGACATGTATTGATCACCTGAACAACTACTCCGTTCCCCTTTGGGTGACAACTGGACCTCATCCCTCTAAGTGCTCTGTACATCGGAACTTCAGCAACAGGACGCTGGAGACAAGGAACTGCAGAAAACCAGTGACTCTCCAGAGCTGTCTGTAACCATGGAAGAAGGAGAGATGCACAACCAGTCAACATTAAATTAGGTTATCTGCCATCTGAGCAGTCACATCTGTGGGTTGCACGGACTCCGCACCGGATGACACGTTACAGTGTAGCCCATGTCACTGGATAAGCGTTCAGGGGAAGTGTCTGGGTCCTGACTCTGAGTGTGATTGCACATCATTGCCACCTCATGCAGTGCCTTCAGACTCTCGTGTATAACCTCCTGCAAATTTGGGGTGGCTTGTAGCTGTGGCGTGGGTGCCTGCTCCTACTACGCTTCCAAGTACAACTGGCTCCACGAATGACAGCTTGTTGCGCAAACCCTTTACTCCCTGTCTGCAGCACCACGCGACCAGTAGATTGCACTGGGGTATGGACCTGTTCAGTAGCGTAAATGATTTGCGTGTCAACATCGGAGATCAGTCACAGCCTTTATGGTTAGAAGAGGGAGTATTTGATGCCGAACTTTCTGAGGCATCCCTTAACCACTAGATATGAGCCCCTGTGCCTCTGCACCCCCATGGCATAGACAGGGAAGAAAACAACTGTGGAGTTATCCACTTTCACCTCCCCCAACTTGTACAGCTCCCTCAGGACAGCATCACAATCCTTGTATGAGGCAGAAGAGAAAGGATGTAGGACATGTCCCCGGCAGCGGCCCGCTCACCGGCATACGATGGACCTGCTCCACAACAAAGAATGGGGAGTAGGCCACGCAACCATGTCTCAGTATATGCCGCTGCATCAGCCCCTTCTGCTCCCTCAGGCGAACCCAACACCCTCACGTTGTTACACTGGAAGTGGCCCTCGACATCCTCCGCTGTTTTTGCCACAGGTCAGCCGCAGTGCAGGGATTGCTCAGGGCACAGTGTGCACCACCCACAGGCACTAGACCTGGGTCCGACTCAAATCCCGAGCCTCCTCCACTCCACGTCCCACCTTCTCCTCACATGGACATTGACACAGGCTCAAACCCCCGTGCTCTCTCTGAATCTGTGACTCAGCCAGCAGGATACTCAGCCAGGCAGGATTTCACAACCCTGGGTACAGCAGTCGCCACCAAGACTGCTGGGGAACCTCCAGATGCAGGTGATGCAACAGGGCCCCCTTAGGCGTGAAGTTGCAGTGCTTCCACCACAAAGGTTCAGTGCATCTCAGGGGCCTTATTCTCCACAGCACCCGGGCAGCGCCACATCCTCCGGCCTGTGATGCAGAGTGGCGCGGCCCACCATTGGCAATCTCCTCCGTGCTCCCTGGTGTAGTGGTGTTACAGCAAACAAATGATGGACGGAATGCTGACAATGCAAACATACTCCCTCAGTCAAAAGATCTGGGTTAAATCCATCGTTCTTTTGCCCAGTACGCCACCCCAGTTTGGACCCAGCCATATGCAAATCAGTCTTGACCCTGTGCCTCATGGGAACGGTCCACCCTGAACTGGAAACAAGCATCCTGGGACCCAGCGGAGGTTCCTCTTGGGAACGTGGAAGGATACTCTCTCGTTAAGGTACTTGGGTTCGATGTTGTCGAGGGATTTGTAGGCGAGGGTGAGGAGTTTGAAGGGGACCCTCTTCACGACTGGGAGCCAGTGGAGATCTCGTAGGTGTTGGGTCATGTGTTCGTGACATGGTGTCCCATGGACGAGGAGTCCAGAGGACGAGTGGATGAGTGTGGTAATGAGGGAATTCATGGAGACGGTGGTTTGGAGGTGCAACAACAAAGATAGTCCTACTGGGCACCGCCAGGACGAAAGTCAGCCATATTACTAGGGTAAGGTTAACATAAAATGGGTGGTGTAGCATTTCTCTTACTAACCCCCCCCTACACCCCCCCCTACCATGTGTTCCTTCAGTCTAAGAGCGTTGGCTAGGCTGCTGGCAACAAGTATGTTGGCTCAGACAAATTTAATTACAGAAAGGAATTGCTGTCTGCTTTTGAGAAGGCTTTTGTTGCTAATAGCTATTTCAGCTTCCTGAATGAATACAGAAAGGAATGGCTATATTTGTTTGATAAGGGTGTTGTTGCGGCTAGGTGTTTTTGCTTCTCACATGTTTCCATTTTGCATGGCATGACTGCTCTCAGGTGTATGTAAGCCATTTCTCAGTGTTAGTAAAAGTTCCCCTGAATCCATCAGGCTCTGTGAGTGTGTGATCTAGAGAAGGTGGCTGAGGCACAGATGCAAGCTCGGAGTATGTTATTCAAGATTAGATATCACGTTAAAATAGTCCTTGCTTACATCTTTTTTATCCAATAGTAAAATGTAATTTGCTTTTAATTGGATTTCAATACTACTCGCTCTCCAAGCAACAAAAAATCAGATGCCAAAATAGAAGGACATGATTGGGACATTTTATTTCTGAACATTTACAATGACATAATTAAGTTCATATATGGTATTCCGCCTTTGTCATTCTGTCACTAACATTTTGAGTTTGCATTAAAACAGAAGCTAAAAGGAGAGCAAATCTTTAAATGAAATGTTCATTCATTAAGAGAGCAACATTATCAATAGCTGCATATATTCTAGGAAATAGCCCAGTTTAAGAAATCAAGGAGCTTAAAATAGATTAAAGGAAACCCAGTTGATATCTCCATAACCTATTGCCCTACAATGAAATGGATGTCACTGTTACAATTTCACAAAAAAGCAATACTTGGCTCCGCAAATACATTTTATTTGATAGACAATTTATCAGGCTATTCACCCTAAAGATGGTTACTTTTGACACAAAATCATTGAGATATCTTTTTTTTAGTCTCTGTTTTTGGTTAATTACATTTTGTTCCAACACAAAAATCATTTTTATTGATTGTGATTTATGAGTTCATAAATTGCTTCAATTAGGCCGTGAGCAATGTACTACCCACACAAAGTTGGCAGAAAACAATGCTTTTGGTTCACGTTAAATATTGGTGTATTATTTTCAGGGTTGTTATAAGGTGTATCCAATCATTGCAATACATAGTATGTGATATACGTATACATATCTCCACAGTGTGGGTTGTTAATTTAGTTTTGGCTTTAGAGAAAGTAAATTCAGTTAATGAAAAGTTATCATCAGTTGATCATCTTCTTGTTTAAACAATATATAGGGGTTTCATAGTCTGTCAAAATAATTGTTCAAAAAATTTCGAGTTCGTGTATTCTTGCAAAAATCCCTGGTGTTAGAAATAGGATATCTGGTTGTCAGAGTATGCACCCTGGACAAGCAGTTACCACTACTCTAGTCAGGTTAAGCAAGATACACACTAAAAGATAAGCTGTAAGTCTTATCTAAAGAGGCAACGTGTAAAGTATTTGTTCAACACATAGAGTGGCACAATGAAAACAACACAAAACTACTGCAGGCAGAGTTAGAAAAACAGAATATATATTTATGATTAAAAAAAGACCAAAATGAAAACAAATCCAATAAATAGAACTGAAGTTATGAATTTTTAAAGAATAAATCAAAATGTAGTGCTTAGAAGGAAAATAGTGCTAAGGGGTCATGTTGTACCAGGGTACATCCAAAGTTCAGGCTGACCGTGATGGCAGGCTGACCGACTATTGTACTCATTCATGCCCCACTGAAAAGTTCCTTGGATGGAGGAAGCGTCAATGTCAAAGACTCAATGCATCAGCTCAGATCCGCGCAGGCAATTAGGGTTACATCCAAAAACCCCTTTACAAAGTAGGCGATGCATCGTCAGCCATACTGTCTGTCATCTCCAAGCCGCTTAGGCTGTCGAAGCAATGTCATCGATCTGCTCCTGTGTCGGCGTCGTAAGACAATGAGTCAGTTCCAATTGGCGAAAAGTAGTGACTCCGTCAATTTTCATAGTTCTGCACAGCAGAAGTTCACTTTCATGGGCCCAGAACTGGATTGGTACTACTTAACAAGGCAGAACTCACAAATGGCAGAATCAAGGTGCTGGTGCAGGATTAAAGGGTGTCTTTGAAGGCCCTTTGACATCAGACTAGGGGGCAAGACAGCAAAGCTGTGGAGTCACTCTGGGTTCAAGTGAGATGGGTCCAGTCCCTGTCCTCAGCAGGGCAGGGATCAGAAGGCAGCAGGGCAAGACAGCAAATGAGAAAAGCAGTTCTTCCAGAGCAGCAGTAAAGCACAGTGGCAAAACTTGTGGCAAAGCAGGCTTTACTCCCAGCAGATCTCTTCACTGGTCCAGTAGTATCCTGTCATGGTAGGATCAGAGCCCCAATACTTATAGCCAGTTGTGCCTTTTAAGTGCGGTTGACTTCAAAGAAGGTTCTTTGAAATGCAAACAGGCCCTTTTTTTCCCATCCCTAGCTCTAGACTCTAGATCAGTGGGGGGGGGGATTATAAAATGTCTGTCTCTAAAGGGTCTCCCCAAACCGTTTGCCTTCCTCCACTTCTTTTTCTGACCTTTTTGTTGACTTTAAGACCAGTGCTAAAGTGCAATTACTTCTCACATAAATAGGATGACATTGATGTATACCTGATTGCCATATTTTGTTTTACTGGTAAGTCCCTTGTAAAGTGGTATACCATATACTCAGGGCCTGTACTTCAAATGCTACTGGTGGACTGTAACACTTTGTGTGCCACCCACATAATTAGGTTTTCAAACATGTCTCAGGTCTGCTTTGCAGTGTCTGTGTATGTAGCTTACTGCCACTTCGACTTGGCGTTTAAAACTACTTGACAAGCTTGAAACTCCCTTTTTGTTACACAAAAGACATTCCTAAGGCAAGCCCTAGGTAGATCTAATGTCAGGGTGATGGGTTAATGAAAGGTTGGACATGTACTGTGATTGTTTGCATGTCCTGGTTGTGACAAACTGTTTATTTCATTTTTCACTGCTGTGAGGCCTACTCCTTTCCTAGGTTAGCATTGGGAAATCCTTCCTACACTTTTAAGCTATAATTTCTGATCAGAGAAGGTTATCCTTGTCATGTTTCATGTGTTTGGAATCGTAATGACAAATCTTCCTCACTGGGGAAGTTGGATTTACCATTACTGTTTTAGGAATGCCACTTTTAGAAAAGTGGACATTTCACTGTTCTCATGACTTTGTGTTCTTTGCAGGCTGTCTCCAATACACATCTCACTTGGTTGACAGCTACACTTTGTGCATTCCCTCTAGACAGTCACAAACACAGGAAGGAGAGTCTCATCTACATTCTGATGGGTCTTCCTGGATAGGAAGGAATGGGAGGGGCAGACACTTACAATTCAATAGGTAGTGTACTGTCTACATACAAAGCACTAATTTACCCCCCCCCCCCACACACACACACACAGGTTGCCTGGCAGGCAGGACTGAGTTGACTGGGATCCTTGTGCACTTTAGAGTGCTGCTTTGAAGTTATCTCCTACATCAAAGGCACTTTTTGGTATAAGTACTGGGTCTCTGACCCCCTAAAATCAGACAACACTGGAAATGAAACTGAAGCTCTTCTAACAGAACTGCTGTGCTGCTTAAAAGACTAAGCTGGACTGCTGATCTGGAAGGCCTGGTGTTCTGTGTGTTTCCCTGCAGCCTGCTGTGCTCTGTCTCTGCTGAAGGAGAGCTAGATTCTGCTTTCACTCCAAGTGATCTCCAAGGGTTTGTTGGCTTGCCTCCTGTTGTTGAGACTCAGGGATATTAAAGTCTCAACCCCTTCTCAAGTGCCTGACTTACTGGAAGTAGCCCAGATACTTGCAACATGGATTTTGATGCATCTCCTGTCAGCGTGCAGCAGAACCGCTGCATCATTTCCGGCAGTAAAATTGGTGCATTGCATCAGAACCAGCACTTGTCCTCCAGAGATCGATGTATCAGACAGCGTATCGCCACTACAGCAGTTTTGTGAAGTCGACGCATCCGCTCTACTGTGACGCATCTGCTCGACTGCATGGACGAATCTGGTGCATCGCTCGACACCCTTGACCCGTCCTTGAAACTGACACATCACTTTCACTGTGTGGAAAAAATTGCCACATCTTGTGCTTGCAGCACTAAATATCGATGAGGCCTAGATGGTGAACTCCGCTCAGTTTGCGGAGTTTTACGCACTCCACATTCCACAGAGCATGCAGAGTTACGAAAAACATTGCTCTGAAAAGCAGAGTTTTTTCCTCACTGGCCAACATTTAGATAGCGAGTACAATCGAGGAAAATCGAACACTAGACGACCTCCCAGAGAGATTTCTCAACATGGGCGGTCGCAGATGATCACAAATGCTCACGTTAACAAACCATCCGCTCACGTGACGGTAGCTGCCTCTCAAGGACAACATCTCCTCAAGCGGCAGAAAGAAGCAGAACCCTTTCGTGCTGCGCATGGTGCCATTTGCATTGAATTTCCAGCACATAACAAACACCCGGCACTAAAAATCCGCAGGAAACGGCACGACCTAACGTACTCCGACCCATAGCGAAATTCTGTGAACTCAACCCAGGCCTTATATCGACGCTTCTCGTATTTTGTGACCAGGAAAGGTACTTTGTTTATGGGAGCTTGCTTGGGTCCTGTAGCCAGCGTGGGAGTCATCGCGATTGGCTTGAACTTTGACTTTGTACCGGTCCAGCATGATTTAAGTAAGCGCTACTTGCCCTGTTTTTGCATTTAATCTCTAAAAATTCATATCTTGACTTCTACTGATTAGATTTTTGTTGTTTTGGTAATGTTTTACTCGGAAAAATATTGTCTATTTTTCTAACCCACGTGTAGTGTTTTTGTGGTGTATTCATTGTGTTACTGTGTGAATGTTGCACAAATACTTTACACATTGCCTCTTTAGATAAGCTTGACTACTCTGTGCGAAGCTACCAGAGTTTGAGTACAGGTTATCTTTTAGTGTGTATCTAGTTTACCCTGACTAGAGTGGTGGCTTCTGCCTGGCCTGGGTGCATATCTCAGTGAACCAGGGATCCCATTTCTAACAGAGTCTATTCAGCCCTTTGTGTTGGAAACAGGATACTGCCTATACAGGTTTAAGTCTCAACCCACCCTCCCTCCCTGCCTAGCAACTACTATCTGAATGCAGATGATTTTTCTATCACACCTACCCTTCCTATGTTTGTGTCTGTCTAGAGTGAATGCCCAAAGTGTAGCTGTCACCCACCCCAGATGTGTATTGGATGTAGGCTGCTGGCACACAGAGCAGTAGGAGTAGAGAAAATCCCACTTTCTAAAATTACCCTGAAACCGGTTCCAGGATGCTTATTTCCATTCCAGGGAGGACCTGACTTGGAAGTTCGGGCTGGACTGTTCGCACAAGGAACATGGTCAAGACTGATTTGAACATGTCTGGGTGAAACTGGGGTGATGTGGTGATCTAAAGAATTATGGATTTAACCCTGATACTTGTGACTCGGGGTGAATGTATGCATAGTCCAGCATTCCATCCATCAATTGTTTCTTTCGCAATTTCCAGAAGTGGCATTTTTTTAAATAGTAATGTTAAATCCAACTTTACCATTAAAGAGGATTTGCAAGTACCATTCCAAAGCCATAAAACATGATGCAGCTACTTCTTTTGATCCGGAATTACAGCTTAAAAGTTTATTAAGGAATTCACAATGCTAACCTATGAAAGGAGTATGCCTCACAGTAATGAAAAACACATTTAGCAGTTTGGCACTGCCAGCTAGTCGAAGTGGCAGTAATCTGCATACACAGGCCCTGCAGTGGCAGGCCTGAGACAGATTTGAAAGGCTACTTGTGTGGGTGGCACAATCAGTGCCACATTCCTACTAGTAGCATTACATTTACAGGACCGCTTACAAGTAAATTAAATATGCTAAACAGGTGTAAACCAATTATACCATGTTTAGAGGAGACATCACATGCACTTTAACACTGGTTATCAGTGGTAAAGTGCTCAGAGTCCTAAAGCCAGGAAAAAAAGGTGAGGAAAACAGAAGGTGGGAGGCAAAATGTTTGGGGTGACCCTTTCTTTAGAGAGGGACATTTTCCAACCGCTGGTAATGATGATTGCATGATGCATCTACTACATTCCAAATGTAAATTATCCTATGTCTGATATTATTAAGTATAATGCAGTACAAATACAGTTAGCCATTCTTTCTACTGGAGGATACACATTCAAGTAGCCATCAAGTAAACTACTTTGTAGTATTGTGTTTGAGTAAGATTTTTTTTTAAATAACAGCTCTTCATGCATAATTTGAAATGGTATTGGCAGTGTTTCCACTCTGTATATGTATGATGTTGTATTCATTTATCGCCATAGTACTATTTCTTGCTTTCAGTTCCAAGTCGATTTCTAATAAGTGGGCCGGTTACACAGGAAGGTGGAGCTGTCCTGAGATTTGGTTCTCAAAAGGTCGATCTATGCACCTGCATCTATCTGCCAGGGTTTAGTCTTGTACTACCGCCTTCTAATGTTTTTCATCTCTGCGATAAAGAACACATCTTAAAAGCCTCTTAGAGCATATAAGGATATAGGTCAAGATGGGGCAAGCAGTAAAAAACACGCAATTATGATTTTTAATAGTTTATAACTTTTTTTGTGTTGTAAACTGCGAAGCAAAACAGATTGTTCGCATCCTTAATGTTTTCACAGTGCAGAAATTGCCAGAAACTGTGAAATCATTAAAAGTGTTTCATTTCATATTATTTGTTTAAAACTAGAACATTTGTTATTAGGTGTGGACTGGTGTGATTCTAGCATTCTGTTACAAAGAACATTATAGATATCTGTAAAATCCAACTTCAGGGTAGAAGACAACATAGCATGAAAATAGTAATGCATTGGGTATTTGCAATGCTACTTTTTATTGTTTTGTGTCCCATTTATTTTTTATTAAATTCCTGGCCACGCTGCTTCAGAATTTTTAATATAATTGGAGAAACATTGCAAATCATGGTATACATTCTGAGAGATAGGAATACAAATCACTGCCTAAATTATGAACACAAATACACGTTGATGATTAAAAGTGTTTTCTGAAGACATTTTCAAACAGAATTAAGAACGGAATATTTATTTCTGCATTGATATTTAATATGGCATGACACCATTTAGGTTCTGCTCCACAGTTTACCATAAAGCAGTCTACTCCTGGAAACTATGATTTCCATTGCTCCCAAGTGACACCATTTCATATGTGTCAGATTGAACCAGTCCTGGCTCTTATTCTAAAATTGTTTTTTAAATGTAAGATTTTCAATTGAAATTTATACTGTAATACAAAACTTCAAGACCTACAATTCAAGGTTCTGCATTGGCTAAAAGTTTCAGAAAAGACATGCAGACATTTGGCAGTCATGAAAGATCTGTTCTGCCATTCCTCTTACGCCTGCTCTTTGCTGAATGTGGTTGTAAAGTTGGAAGCATCTTACACTCCACACAAACTATCATCTATTGTGCCAACTTAAAGGGAATCATTTAAATGGCCTAAACATTGTTTTATTGGTATACATTTTTGAAAAAGGAAAGTCAGGTGCTTCCATTGAAAATATCTCTCTCCAGCTCCTCGCAGCTATACACAGTACCTTTGAGTAGGGGTGGGCGATAAATTCAGCTCCGCCGGCGGAGTTGGTGGAGTTTTGCCTAAAATGCAGAGTACCAGCCAAATGCCACCAACTACCACATGGCAGAGTTTTTATTTGTGTGCAGCTCGCAACAAATATGGGGCCGATTACGATGATGGTCGGAAAGGCTCTGAACCAGAATTGGGTCTGCTGAATCTGATTTGGAACCCATCTTTTTGACCAACCGATTATGATAGTTGGAAAGCGTTAGGACTTTTCGAGTAAGTTCCGATTCGGTTCCGAGTGACATTCGGAGGAACTGAGTCAGTCGGAGCTGACTTGTACAGGTCTACGGACCGCATTTCTGACAAAGCAAATACGATGTCGTATTTGGACAGCCTTTCTGAATCAGTTGTTCCGACATGGTTCAGCTGTTGGAATCTGACTTTGAGGGCCCATAGCATGCCCCTCTTCACCTAGAGCCTTCCAAATGGGGTCCCTGAGGGATCCCAAGGGACCCCCCTTTTCAACCATGCACAGTGTGACAGGCACCAAGTGGTGCCCGCTGCAGGGTGCACGATTTTTCCTAGCCACCCCTCTCTTCAATAGTAGCCCGTCTATTTGATTGGAAAACAGGCTCCCTTTGAAGTCAATGGGAGTCGGACCGAATCGTATTCGGACGCATTGCAATCAGTTGGTTGGACTCCCCAAATCCGATTCTGTCGGAACCGATTCCGAGACCGATTCGGTCCGAATGCTTTCCAAATTACATCGTAAACAGCCCCTGAATTAGCAAGTGCGTGTAAGATTTGGGGTCCCTTAGCAAGATTTTTGATTGCAAGGAGGACCCCCGTGAGATTTCCCCAAAATGGGCGGTCGCGGGCAGTTGCAACCATTTGTGGTCAAAATGTTGCCTCTCAATTAAAAAATCTACATGAGTGGCAGAAAAATCAACTCGAGAAGCAGCGCTTTCTGGTGCACTGTGAGGTGCCATTCATACTGATTTTTTTGCGTGGAACGAGCTCCAAGAGCTACAAAATCAGCATGAGCAGCGCAAAATGCCTAATTATGCTCATTCACGTAAATCTGTGGAATCTCGCAGTTTTCATGTAACTCAGCGGAATTCCATGGAGAGAAACTCGGCGCTTTCCACCCACCCCTACAATTGAGTCAGTCCTTTAAAAGTGGAGCAGCAAGATTTTTTTTAAGATGAAGTAGTTGGTCGGCGTAGTAAATTGACTGAAACTGATGTCAGCAAACTATCTACCAAACTGTGTTGAATGGTGTATAAGTCCAGCTTGGGCCTTTCATGTGGCTTGCCCACCTTTCTAAAACTCAATACACATCATTGCACAATTTCTGGTGGTTTGCACACTATCCAGAAAAAGGAAAAAAAACCTATTTTTTCTTTCATGCTTCATTAAGCTCATACTAAGGATCACACGCTTTCTTGTGCTTTCAGTCAATTGCAAAGTGCCTTTACCTTTGCACCTGCTCCGCACAGAACTGCCTGAACACCTGTTTCACACGTCATGTATATTCTATCACTGTGCTAAATGGATGAATGCGTATGTACTATGCATAAGAAAAAATGGCAATCCTGGGATCGTCTCATGGGCATTGCTCTACACAATTATTACAAATTCAATGTATAGAAGAAAATGAATGGATGAATGTTGTCTGTGCTGCACATGTCCAAACTGCTTTACATTCTTGAGGATTTTCCAGAGGAATTACTATGCATGGTACAGCAAAAAATATGGGACCCCCTCTATAAACTTCTTTTGGCCAGGGAAAAGAGAGGACAATGTGAACAGAACTAAGAGTAATTCCCCTACGACCTTATGTTTACATATTCGACATGGTTCAAATTATATTTTACAATAATAATGTCCTTTTCATCACCACAGATGACATAGATTTATATCATTTTCATTATTTTTCTTTTATTATTTTTTACAACCAGATTAGTTTTTTTTTTTCTTTTTTGTTGGATACTTTCATCATATCATTACATATTTTATAAACATTAAAAAATACAATACATAATTCATATATCACAAAACATTCAAGCAATTCTTAAGAAAGAGCCCTGTTAACCACACATACAACGACTAACACTCCCTATTCATGCATACTCAATAACATCCTGCACTCAACATACAATCCATCCATTCATTTCTGTGTTTGAGGTAGTCCAGATGATATAGGTGACTAGATACGCCATTACTATGCATGGTATTCTTCAAGTAAGGAAGGCACGTGTTGAAAATACTTGAAAATACTTGTTATTGCAGTTATATTTCTGGCTGTTAATAGCATTGCACATAAGAAAAAGCAGTGCCCTGTTCAATACACACAACCTTTAATAGAAACTGTAGTCAGGCTCAATCCTGCGGCAAAATTGCATACATTCAAAATATGTACTTGCCCTACATAACTTCTGATCAATAAAAATTAAGTTGTCAGCACATTTGATTTGATCTTTGTGCTTTAAAACATAGCATGAACTGGCAAACTAGAGGTTTACTTGGGCTAATGTACTTTTCAAATATGACTGAACCAGACTCTTGAATACAATTAGAACAGCGTATGGTGCAAAATAACCTGTACTGATAACCTGTATCAAGTGCAATATTCAATTTGAAAGTGCACTTTATGAGCAATGTCACTGCTAGTATGCACAAAAAAGAACAGTCAGACAATAACGGAAAGTACAACATTTCAACGATATGCACTCACACAATAATCTTAGATATTTATAATAATGTAAATGTGGGAGCAAAAATAGCAACAGTGGGCACTATTGATAAGGATGAGGTCTGACATTTGCTGCAGCGGATTCGTCTCCCACGAATGCAGCACTATTAAATCCCAGTCAGGTAGAGGAAAGTGGACTTTCTATTCCTTAGACGGTTGCGAATGCCACAAACATTTGCATTCGTGGGCACTCACAAATGTCTCTCCAACTTCTTTCCTACCTTAATATGGTTAACATGTACTCCATCTCTTTGCTAGAGTAACTCTCTTCCTGATGCTATGTGGAACAGATCACCCTCATATTTGATTAGGGTAAAGAGTGAAAAGTGGTTTCTACACTGAGAAAACAAATGCATTTGAACAGGAAACTCCATTCCCCCTGTGTGGAGTTCGCTGCTATGTAGAACTCCTTAGAGAGAGACTAGGGGGCATATGTACAAGCCTCTACCTCCCTGGGAACGTCACTTTGTGTGTGTTCGGTGTCGAAAGGGGCCTTGCCTTATGTACAAGGCAGTGTTAAGCCACTTATTGTGGCTTAACGCTGCCTTGTACATAAGGCACCCTTTCACGCTAATATTAGCGTGAAAGGGGCGTGCAGTGGTTGTGGTTGGCGTTCCACCGCAACACCCATTGTATTTGACCCTGCCCCCTATGTAGAAGGGTGGCGTATATAGAAGGCAGCACCAAAATTAAGAGCAGGAACATCCTGGTTTTACGTTGGCGTAACGAGGAGAAATGCATTATTTCTCCTTGTTTTTGCTCATTCTATGTGTGCTGCCTTGGGCAGCATACATGGAAAAAGCAAAATACCATGGTTTATTTATGTACAGGAAGGTGTCCCTTCCGGTACATGAACAAACCTTTTTTGAAAAATGCCATTTTGTAACTTTCATGTGTGTTGCATGAAGAAAAAGTTACATTGATACATGCTGCAATTATTATCTTTTTGCATTGTCTTGTGCATGGGAGAAATAATAACATTTGACAATTATAAACAAATAAATATGTTATTACTATTAAGCCAAAAATATGATTTTTGGTAAAACTCGTGATTCAACTGTATTATGAAGTTACAACGTTGTTACATAGAGGCGAGATGTAACTCTCGTATCTACACAATAGTATTTTTAGAAGGATCTTTGTTCACTACAGTTTTTTTGGCTACAAAATCAAATAACACTTATGGTCAAAATTTGCGGCCACTCATTTTACTAGAAGACATTGATGCTCAGACCACATCTAGATTCCATAATTACAGTGAAAAAAGTAGTTGACGCCCAACATAACAAGCATTAGAAATGCAATCGGGCTCGGATTTATTTGATTTTGAGCTAATGGCATTGTAAATGGCAATGTGTTTTCCTCATGTGTGATGGAGTGTGTGCATGTGGTGTGTTACGGGCTCCCAATGTCACCCTGCATAGTCACACACTGTTTATCATGTACACTCATTCTGCACACTAACACAATGTGCACCCTGCACCCTTACACACTGTCTCTCTGCACTCACTACTCACTACTCACTACTCTGCACTCACTACTCACTACTCTGCACTCACTACTCACTACTCTGCACTCACTACTCACTACTCACTATTCTGCACTCACTACTCTGCACTCACTACTCTGCACTCACTTCTCACTACTCTGCACTCACTACTCTGCACTCACTACTCACTACTCACTACTCTGCACTCACTACTCACTACTCACTACTCTGCACTCACTACTCTGCACTCACTACTCACTACTCTGCACTCACTACTCACTACTCACTACTCACTACTCTGCACTCACTACTCACTACTCACTACTCTGCACTCACTACTCACTACTCTGCACTCACTATTCACTGCTCACTACTCTGCACTCACTACTCACTACTCTGCACTCACTACTCTGCACTCACTACTCACTACTCTGCACTTACTACTCACTACTCACTACTCTGCACTCACTACTCTGCACTCACTACTCACTACTCACTACTCTGCACTCACTACTCACTACTCTGCACTCACTACTCACTACTTTGCACTCACTACTCACTACTCTGCACTCACTACTCACTACTCTGCACTCACTACTCACTACTCACTACTCTGCACTCACTACTCACTACTCTGCACTCACTACTCACTACTCTGCACTCACTACTCTGCACTCACTACTCACTACTCTGCACTCACTACTCACTACTCTGCACTCACTACTCACTACTCACTACTCACTACTCTGCACTCACTACTCACTACTCTGCACTCACTACTCACTACTCACTACTCTGCACTCACTACTCACTACTCTGCACTCACTACTCACTACTCTGCACTCACTACTCACTACTCTGCACTCACTACTCACTACTCACTACTCTGCACTCACTACTCACTACTCTGCACTCACTACTCACTACTCACTACTCACTACTCTGCACTCACTACTCACTACTCTGCACTCACTACTCACTACTCTGCACTCACTACTCACTACTCTGCACTCACTACTCTGCACTCACTACTCACTACTCACTACTCTGCACTCACTACTCTGCACTCACTACTCACTACTCTGCACTCACTACTCACTACTCTGCACTCACTACTCACTACTCACTACTCTGCACTCACTACTCTGCACTCACTACTCACTACTCACTACTCTGCACTCACTACTCACTACTCTGCACTCACTACTCACTACTCTGCACTCACTACTCACTACTCACTACTCTGCACTCACTACTCACTACTCTGCACTCTCTACCCATACCCAAAGACGCTAGAGTCCCCGCAAATCCCACAGATTCCGGCAGCTGGCAGGCACTTCACCTCAAATTACCTTGGCCTCCTTTCAAGGGCACTTCCTCACACGCCCACTTCCCCAGAGCTTTCTGCTTCTTCCCTTGTAGCTCTGATGTTCATCCACACCATATGTGTTGTTTTATGTCTTCCTTTTTAATATAGATATTCTAGCCTTTCATCGATTAGTCTTTTATCTATACCTCCTTGCGTCTTCCAAAGAAAAAAGCCAACCAACATGTCCCACGTAATCGGAAATAAAGCGCAGGTCCTTATAAAATGCGCAGCACAAGCAGCGCTGCACCTTGCTGCCCAAGTGACACCTAATCCTACGGTGCTCATTTCATCAACCATGAAATAATAAATGGCGGAGCCGGCCCTAGTTCATCGTAACAATCCTTGTGTCACACAGATTTTGGCAACAGGTGCTAACCTGTAAATTCGGATTTTCAGGATATTCAGAAAAGACACATTTATATAAATCTAATATAAATGGAAGTCATCCACAGAATCAGTGGGTATCTTAAAACATCGGCATGGACTGGCCCTCCTGGACCTAAATTGGACACCAATACGCGAAAACTACTGCGCTAAGTTTACAGAGTAGCAGGTAAATAATAAATACCATAGCAACGGAGGGAAGGAGTGGGTAGGTGGCGTCTCTCTCTCGGCTAACGTGTGGCATCGCGGGGTTGTACTAATTAGTAATATTTAAGAAAAGTGGCTTCTGTGCATCCCTTTTACCACCTACGACACAATTAGGTCACAATTATTATAATAAATAAATAAACTCCAGATTCAAATGTGCCTGTCTTTTTCTGTCACACTTGCGGTTCCCATCTTTCCCTGCCTCTCTATTTAAGGTTGGTTTGCATTTGTTCATGTTCTCTCCTACTTTTCTCTGTTGTTCTCTGTCTGTTCCTTCATCCCTCCGTTTCCCTTAACAACATTTTCTGCCTCCATGACCTTCGCTCTGTTTTGCCCTTTGTTTCACCTTTGCCTTTTGTGATTTATTTCTGCCGTTTTTAGTTTATTTTGGGCTTTCTGCGGCACACATGCCGTGTTTTCTTTACTTCCATGTGCCGTGCTGTTCTTCTCATATTGACCCGGCCCTCTTCTCTCTCTGTTTTCCGTCCGTCCTCTCACCTCACCCAGAACAGTGCAGACTGCACGAATATTCTCTGTTTTGCCAGACCCCCTGAAGCGCCTCCTTTAATTTCCCGCACTCCTCGTATAGCTCAGTGGCAGCGTGCGCCTGCTGCAGTCGCGTGTGGCAGGTTGTGAGTGCTGCCTGATAGCTTCACTTCGCCGGTTTGAATGAAAGCAGGGACTGGCTCAGCATTTCATCCTTTTGATGTGGATAAAAGGAGAATACTTTTGGTGGAAATACCAACAACGGCCAGTAAAGGGCCATAAGCACCGCGCAGTGTCCTCTACATCAGTTTTTGAAAAATATTATATTTACTCCTGAGTCCAGGCTCACCACACTCCGACCCAAATACACAAGACATTGACAATGTAAGCACCGAGTTTAGGCAGTAATCCTAATATTGAAAATATTAAATGTGGTACCGCTGCAAATGGTGACTATTGTCATATCGTTTTTATATGTCATTGGCTACCACTTGCAAGTACTAACATGACTTAGTAGAGCGCTTCAACGCAGCTTCCCGTAAGCGCTATACACATGAAATGAATAGCGCATCATGCTACATAGCTGGCGGAATTACTTCAAATAAAGACGCAAAAGAGTCCCCTTTTATACACTTCTATTAAACACGAACCTTAAGGACCAGAAAAGGCCTTTGCAGGAACACGTTTCACTTCAAATTAAATATATTTAAAAACTGTGAGAAAACGAGGTCTGTGGTGCGGAAGCAAAGCGATGAAGCGTTATTATGGGGGTAAAAAAATATATATGTACTCAAACCTGGAAGAACGTGTGTGTGAAATACGTACGTAAAAATCAACTCAAGGTGATGGTAAATAACACATGCCGCAATCTACATAGGTGTTTTTGTTTATTGCGAAAATCTCTGTTAAACTCTAACATATTGAAGGGAGGAGAAAACAGCAACGGAAATCACTCCTCGCAGAGAAGAGGCAAATGTTCGTGCAACCCTAGAAATATCTTTTCAGAAATCTTGAAAGCCTGCGCACTTTTATTTTAGAACACACGCGGATTGGCGAGGCAAGGGTGCTTGTCTTAGCTTGAAGAATCTGCGAGGTATCTTAAAAAGTACTGTGACTGGCCTTGAAGCTACAGGAAACTTCTTGCTTTTTCACTTCTTTTTTTTTTAAAGGTTTTACACTTTCCTTTGATGCGGACGCTTTCTTACACTGTGGCATGGAGTCATCGTGCTCAGCTTTCGGCCTCGTGCGCGCGCCACTGCAGGCATATGCTTTCAATTATCTCCGCCGTGAACGCGGCACTCTGACAGCTCCTAATTAAAATTAATGGACTGCCGTGCGCGAAACCACACAGAAAATGCCAACAATGGCCACCGGAAATTACATGTAGCCTATCGCGTCAAGGCTACTAAAAAGACAGCACAGCGAAGACGAATCACCATGCAGATGCCATAAAAAAGCGCGAGCACTAAGGAATGTTGCTGCCCGGACCCCTAAAGACACTTTTTTTTTTTTTTTTTTTACTTTTACAATAGAGCTCGGAGCTCCTCCCCACTTCGTGGTGACGTAGGCCGAGCCCTAAAAATTAATCTGTCACTTACTATGATACACACATTCTTTAAAACACTTCACACATATCTTGGATTTGCAACTTTAGGACAAGCAATGCCAGTGACAGCTGTATGTTTCTATTTACACATTTCTTTTCTTAACACACAATTTATTTGATTATAAAACACTTCTGTGCTCAAGATCTGCCAGGGTAAGATCTGTCCAGATTCTTCTAGGCATGTGTATTTGACATTTAAATGTAGGGCCCTGCCTCTTGCAATCTTTTCTCTTAAATGTCTTCATTTGACCAATCTGTAAAGGATTGCCCTCTGTGGCGACTTGTTTCATTGCTTAGAAACTACCGTAGAACATAAACTTGCTTCAAGTTGAAGTAAAAGTGCTGCAATTTCCTAATGATTAATCACCCTGAACCAGTCTGGAATTTGTTATACTCGATATTTACAGTTAGCTGGGTGATTATCGGCTGAATGTTTTAATCTAAACTATTCAGAAAATAATTAGTTATACCAATTTGTATAATGGAAATATCTGACGTGCTATTTTTGGGTTATAATTTTATTTGCTTTATGTATATATGTAATTATAACGTGCAGTTAATTTCTAATGTATTTTGCATTATTTTATGGGGTTTTAACCTATAACTTACTTTAATGCTATGTTTCTTTCACACAAATTTCTACTGTCCTCTGCTTGTCCACAAACATTTTTACTAATTGATTTCTAAGAAGTGTATTATATATCACTCTTGGCAGTGTTAAGTGTATAGAAGAAGAAGCTTACCTCTACTTTACACTGAGACCATTCTCCAAGAACCCAGTTATAGCAAGGGTTGGCAGGGCAGTTTTTGTACTGAGTGAGTTGGGTAGAACAAGGTCGACCTTCTCCTTGAGAGGGCATGATGATGTGCCTTGAGCGCACAGTTTGACCTAAACAAAGAATACACATTATTGTACTGCATGCTATGATGGTTTTGTCTGAACAATTGTTTTATGAACACCAGGGTTTCTGTTTACTTGATAGTACATAACAAGTTAAATATAGACATTAAGGCAGGTAGTGCAGTTAATCATAGGAGTACATGTAATATGCCACAAAACAGCTTTGGATAAACCGAAAATATACACTGTTTATTGACTGTCTCGCAGATGTGACATTGATTTTTAAAGGTGTCCATTTTTTCTTGATTGCTGTAGGCATGTTTGTCAATCTCCAATCTAATTTTAAAAAAATACACTCAATATGACAAACATCAAAATGCACGATTTATCAAAATTGGGGCATGCCAACCCAAATATGTTTGTTGCCTTTCCTCTCAGTGATAATACATTTTTTCAAAAATGCAAGACAGGCTATATTGGTTTTAGAGGGCGCCACTACATTAAGATATGCATCAGGATCTGTGGTAAGAATAATGCCCCAGGTGCAAACAGTTGCTACTGGCAGAGGAGACGCTATCTTGGACTGCTTCATCTTTGTGAAGGATTAGCACATGATAAAGGCAGGTGTTTGGCTAAAGCAACACAACCTCCTCATTTGAAAATGCAAGAATCATCACAAATATTTGTTGAATCCCATTGCATCTGACTGGCATGGGAAACATGGTCCCATGCCCTAGAGGAGTGCAATGATACCCAAAAGAGCGTTCCCAATGTTTTACGTTTGAAAGCACATTGTAAACACTCATTGCTATCTTGTTTACTTGTTTTGTGCCAGGGTGGGCGGAACTTGTGTAGTTTCACTCCACAGAATTCCTTGGAGTTACATAAAATCTTTGCAAGGTTCCGTGGAGTTTAATCAATGTGCAGAAAATGTGCAGCTGCAATTTCGCATTGGTAGCACGAGCAGCACTGAAAAACAGTGCAAACGCACCATGCATTGAGCACGAGTTCAGCCATTCAAGCTGATTTAGCTTCTACCCGAGTAGAAAATCTACTTGAGTGGCTGCAAATCTACTCCAGCAGCAGCCCTCTGATTCCAACTGCCAATAATCACCCTTGTTACAAAATTGTGCTAGGGAATGGCAAATCTCGCTCGCCAGCTCTCACTTTCTGGAGCCTCACTGGAGAAAAATGTGGCTGGAACTCCGCATTGAAAAGTAATACAGAGTGACCAAAATTGCCCCAATTCTGAGGACAGAATGAAACATCCCTTCCACCCCTAGTTTGTTTCCTGGCAGAAGCGTTAGCTCTGTAACACAAAGGGTCTGATTACGATGCCGTAGTAAACGATTTGGATGGAGTCAGTCGGAAAGGAATCCAAGCTGGATTTCTGAATGGCTTCTGACGGGCTCGGAGAGCCTGTCTGCCATTTGGAAAGCCTGCAGTAATCACACATGCGACTCTTTCCACCCAAGGGATTACAATGCTGGATTCTGACAGCCTTTCTGTGCCGGCCTTTCTGACACAGAAACAGGGCCGGACTGGCTACCGGGCAGTTTGGAATGCTGCTAAGCTGGGGGCTGATTTCGTTCATGGAGACCTGCGTGTGCTAAACAAAATTTGTTTTGCTTTCATTATTTCGAAGCACACACAGGTCTCCATGAACGAAATCAGCCTCCACCGCAGTGAAATCAGCCCCCAGCTTATCAGCATTCCAAATTGCCCGGTAATCAGTCCGGCCCTGCACAGAAAGGCTTTTGGAAGTCAAATTTGGGCGCAACCAGCAGGGCCCCCATGAGTGCACGGCCTTCAGTTGGAGACCGAGGGGGCCCCTATGGTGCCCCTGGTTGATACCTGCACACTGTGGCAGGCACCTTGTGGTGTCTGACATGGGGTGCAGGGATGAACTACACCTCTTGTCTTTACAATGAGAGCATACATTCCAGTCCGAATGCATGCACCCATTGTCAAGAATAGGAGTACGACCGAACAGTGTTCAGTCGCATCCTAATTGCTGGGTTGGGAGTGCCGACAGGAGGTTGGTCGGTACCAGTACCGAATTGATGTCGGACAGACTTAGGTCCATCCGACATCGAATTCTGGCCCAGAGTCTTATTCTTTGTCCAAGCATAGGTAAATAGCACATCTGTTTCTAAATTCTAAATATTCACTGCCACTGGGAACATCACTGATAGCCTCATTACAAATGCCTGAGCTCTTTGTGGCTGTTGTCAATATAGATTAAGCAGGGAGAAGTATTTACCAGGTTTACTGCAGATCACCAGTTCATGAAGATTGTAGAAAACATCACAACCTTTCGGGACATCACAAAGTTTTATAAAACTTTAACTGAATTAAATATCATCGAATAATACACTTGCAGGAGGAAAATTAGTCCATGAAAAAGATAATTCTGATGTTTTTAACTGGAGGAGGGCCGAGCAAAGTGGTGATATTCACTGTGCATGCCCTCATTCTGTTCCATAACCGTGATTAAAGTGAGGGACCAGTAGGAAGTCTAGTGAGTGAAGCAATTTACAAGAAGATCAGGACTAGCACTGTACAGTGGGCTCATAGGCAGGATTTCATCCTACAAAGGAACCTAATCAGTATCCAAGTTATCCTGGAATTCTATTTAAAAAACTCTTTGAAGGAGGGCCAAGGATTCATGTAGAAACTCAGACACCTTGTTGGTGAAGGTGTTCCATTTTTGTCTCCATTGATGAGCTCATTTCTAACCAGATTTAATTTCAGGTGGACCCTGGGTATCCAGGTTTGAATGGTGTCAGGTAAATTTTGAAGATTCAGGATTTTAGTTGCTAACAATTACCTCATGGTCCACTGGGAGTTGTCTACTTTGGAAAGGTAAGGCCGACTGACGCCCCATGAAGTTTGGTAATACATGTCATACCACACCCTATATTTGACATATTTGCTGCATCCATGAATATACATATTTACAAAATGTCCTTTCAAGACCCTTTAAATGTACACCAGTTAATGCTACTGAACCCTTCCGATCACAATCCCATTCACGTCCTCGTCCCAGGGGTGTTGCTCTACCAGCTGCGGCACTGTGTGCGACTGACACCTCAGGTGCCAGAGGCGGATTGTCTGCCGCATTGTGTGCACTGTTACATCTGGTGCCAGAGTGGTTAGGTCTGCGGCACAAGGAGGCAAAGACACACCAGGGGGCGGAGATGTGGATAGTGTGGGGGCAGCAGCATTCAACATCGTCACGCCTTGTGGCAGCAATGCCATGATGAGGATCTGCAGGCCATGGTAGATCCCAGCTACATTCTGCTGATGGGCAGCGGTGGCTGCCATCCTTTCCGCCTCCATCCGCACGCTGTCCTCCATGAGCCTCCTATTTTGTGCCAGCTCACGGATGGTATCGCTGAAGCCACTCTAAGCAGACAGGGGTTCGTCTCTCCACGTCATGACTCCAGCAATGTCAGTCAGGGCTCTTTGGAGACCATGGAGTGGGACTACACACCCAAGGATGGCATCAAGTTTGGTTGCCATGTTGCTGAAGCCCAACCGCACGTGCTCTGTGGTCTCTCTCTGGCACTCCAGCACATGGCGTTGGAAGGCCATGTGTTGTTCCTGGGGGTCTTAAAGGAATGCCGGGGCAGTGGGTGCCTCCTGCTGGGTGCTTTGGGTAGTGTGTGGGGTCTCCTCGATGTAGCTGGCCTGCCCTTATCCTAGAGGTGAGTGGCGGATGAGGTCATTGATGTCTTGGATGGCTTGGGTGTCGATGCTGGTAATGTCCTCCTCGTCATCAGGGAGGAGTGGCTGGGACTGCTCTGCAGGAGGTGTTGACGGTGCCCCTGCGATGTGAAGGGGAGATAGTGTATTGCAACGTGTCCACATGTATGTAGCTGCATGGTACATGTTGACATTCAGACAGCATGGCACTGTACATTGTGACAGTTTGTAGATCTGGGTGAGGACCCAGAGTCATTGTGGGTGTGCACTGTGCTCTGCTTGATTGTGCATGTGTGTCATTGTGCCCATCTCCACCCATCCCCCAGTACCTGGTGGTCACTCACCCTGTTGCGGTTGTGTTGTGTCCTGTCGAGCAGTGTACGATCCCCCGACTCCGGCCACAGTCTCCACACTGATGACTGTGCACACCAGCTCCTCCATGTCATCAAGCACGAGCTGCGGCGATGGGCCCCCACCTCCAGTCTGCATTGCTGTCTTCTGGCTGGCGGAGAGTTTCTCCTTGGTCCGCCGCTTGATGTCATTCCATCGCCTCTTGACCTCGAGCATTGTTCTCTTGTGCTCCCCGACGGCATTCACCTTGTCCACCATGTCCTGCCATATTCCATTTTTGGTGCCCAATGACACGTTGGAGGTGACAAATAGTGGTTTATGGTGTTCCATCTCCTCCGTGACTATGATCCTGTTCGCCTGAACTTCGTCTTCCTCTTCCTCTTGTCCTTGCCCCTCCCTGTCCCCGAGGTCCCGGGCTGGTCGTCCGGGGTGCTTGTGTGGTTGCGTTCGTCCTCCGAGCCTGCTCCGTCTGCCTCCATGGTGCCTGGGTGTTGGTCAGTTTGTGTTTGGGTGTTTTTCTACTTTTATGGTGATTTTTCCCACCTGCCAGGTGTGTATTGCAGGCCTGGCACTGCGTATCGCTGGTTTCCTTATCGCGCTTTGGCCCTCTCATATTTTTTGGTGTTGTGTTGTGGTTTGTGTTTTCATCTCCATCGAGGTGGTCGTATCACGGATATTGTACGCAGTTTCGACAGACTGTCGCATGCTACCGCCGTGTTGTGAATTCCACGTTGACACTGGGTTATTTTCCCGCGATAGCCTGCGATTATGAAAGTTGTGTTATGCTACTCTTGCAGTAAATATCACACGTTCTTGTGAATATTCTCCCATAATTTGCTTAATATTACAGGATGCCAATTAGAACTGTCGCACAGAGCAGAGGACAGCAAAGCAGCTTGCCTCATGCTGCCTTTCATGTCCAGTCAACAGTCAAGCGGAGCAGCTGCCCACTGCCCCACCAGCTATGAGCAAACATCTGGACTCAGTGTCTCAGGGCCCAGAATTATCAGGGTAGAAGTTTGTGAACATAGTGATTCTAGGTCTGGAGACACTAGGAAAAAAAATGTCTCAGAGAGTTATCTAAATTGGTGGATACAGCTCACAGGCACTTGTAAAAAGGGGTCATGTGACATCTTTATTACATCATCATTGTCTAAGTCTGACAAAAAGGTACTTGCTTACCTAGACCATTTGATATGGTGAAAAATATTCTCTTCAGGTTTCAGAACGTTTATCTTAAAAATGAATTAAATGAATGAATTTCCATGCATAATAGTACTGTAATTTACAGCCTCCTAATGTATACGCCTTTACAGTGATGTTAATAGTCCATTTTAATATGCAAATATTCCATCATGTTGGTTCTTATGGAACAACAGCTGCACTAGAATATAGCAGGCAGAAAAAAAATCTGAAAAATCCAACTGAAAATATACCATTGCACAACAGAAAGCTAGTGCTACATAATTAGCATGGAAAAAAAATATATATATATTGGGGAAGTAAGTGTGATAATCATTTGAGTGTTACATAGGTAATAAAAACTTTTATATTTCTAGAAATTCATGGCAAAGCGTATTCATAATATATGGTAGTTTGTCTTATGTCTGCTCAGTAACACTCAAAATGAGAAAATAATACAATAGCTAACTTTAGAAAATGTTTTATCTGATCAAAATAACAATTGGAACACACTACACATTCAGCACTGACATGCAATGAACTAACATAGTAAAATGCTGTGAGAGATATAATTCCATGAGCAACCAAGTGAAGTCAATTGTTGCTCTTCATCAACGAATTTGGGCCATATTTTCAAGCCCCAGCGATAATTATTGCTGAGTGCGCTTAGCCCGCTTTTAATTATCGCCGGCTATCGCTGGAATATATCGCCAAGCTAGTGCTGTATTAACAACGCCTAGCGCTATGGCGGTAAATATTCCAGTGATAGCGGGGTTTTCCATGGAACATCACTGGTTTTCGAGCGATGTTCATGGAAAACAGCGATAATCTGGATGATAGGCGCTGTGGCCTTAGCCCCACAATCCACCTCCCATGTTAGGTATGCCTTAGTCAGGACTTTAACAGACGTTAAATTCCTGAACTGAGGCAGAGTTTGCGCAATTTAAATTATCGCTACGCCTCGTTGTTAATATCGCAAAGCTCCCTTTACAATATTTTCCCATGTTGTTTTCACAGCCACGCCTACTTTGCATCTCATTATCGATGCGAGGCGTGTGAAAAATGGGAGCTAAGTCAAGGAAACACATGTCCTTGTAAATAATGCGATATAATTATCGCCACTTTGCGCCCGAAAAACGGACGCTAAAGCAGCGATAATTGTATCGCCGGCCCTTGGTAATATGCCCCTTAGATATTAATTTATAACAGCCATCCGTACAAAGTCCTCCACATAGTATTGCCGAAGTTTGACCTTCAGAAAGATCTTGTGCATGTTGGAGTTCTTTAATGTATTTATGTTTGGTTTTTATATAGTGCAAACCTAGTTAGGGCGCAGCAGAGCACTTGTGTATGATAACTGGAAACCATACAATTGCATTACACTTCAAATTTCTTAGGTACAAGGTGATTAAGTGATGTTCCCAGAATCACACAATGCAATGTGAAGTCAAATGCTGAGGTCGGCATTTAAACCCAGATCTCCAAGTTCCAGAGTCAGCAGCTTAAGCCACCAGTATATCTCTGCTATGAAAAGGATTGCAATTAATAAAGTGATAATCTGCTGTCATGTACTTCCAGAGGTTTAGGAGAGAAGCAAAGTACCTAAATTATCTAATTTGCATTGTAAATCCTGGCCACCTATTCATGTGGACTTTATGTTTGTGTAATTTACACATCTGCTGTGCACAGTACACACATACAAGTATACACATACATACCTTTGTACTGTCATCATAAATTTTAGTCAAGTGTACTCTACACATTAGCACATTTTACTTTTTCCTTGACATACAATGCTTTGCACAAGTACCATGAAGACACGTTTGATAAAAAAAATTACAACTTGTGTATCTGTTGTTATTATAAAGAAGATGCACAGAAATAATATGCACTTCCACACGCCATACTTTACCTGGTCACAAACATTTCTCGGGCAATCCTCCATATTTTTTACATACATATAGCTATACTGCCGAATGTACTTTCACTTACAGCTGTCCGAAATGTACAAAAGGAATGTTGGCATCCATAAATGGGATTACTACTGTGAATTTCTTCACCACGTGTCAAACAAATGTGCAGCATTAACTCAGCAGGTGTGGAAGCAGCGTGCAAAGCGGCCAGAACAAGGTATGAAGAGCCTTGTAGGTTTGGGAATGCCCACATACTTGTATGTTTGTGGGAAGTCACAAACTCACTCCACTTCTTTCTCTCCTTGGAAATGGTTGGAGATTTATTCCAACAAAGGACTTGAGTTAATTCTGTTCTAGAACTGGTAGGGGAACAGATCACCTACAAACTTGGAGGAAATGTACAGGAACGGTTTCAGCACAGATAATATTTTTCCCCTTGGATACAAAAGAAAAGAACAAATGTGATATAAAAAGTACTCATTAGGGAAATGTAAGGGAAGGGAATGTGTAACAAGGCATTCACCGTAGTACAGTTGGAAAACTGGACCAGGCATAGCTTTCCAGGTGAGCTACTGAAAATGTTTGTGAACTTGAAAAAGTAATGAATGTGTATCCCTTTTAGGACTATTTTTATGGTTGTTAATTTGTTGCTTTTCTGTAAATTAACATTTAGATCTCCATCAGTCAATAGACATAGGCCTGCGTTTTATGTAATTTCCGTTTTTAGGGATTCATAAACTTTTTTTCAAATTGTAGGCCTCCAAACATATTTTTGCTTCTTTAAGCTAACTTATGAAGATTGTCTACAAAGTGAAACTTCTATAGGATTTAGGGATGCTGAATTTTCACTTCAACAGAGACCCTTCGTTTTGGGCAGGCAGCTGTCCCAGGGACCACTACCTGCCCTTAAAAAAAAAAAAATGCATGCAGTTTTCTTTTAAGGAAAACAGGCTGCACTTTTTTATTTAAAAGCAGTCCCCGAAATAGTGGTCTGCTGAGCCCAGCAAGCCACCATACCTGGGCGGACCTGTCATTCCCAATGGGCTCGCAAATTTCGAAAGGCCCATTAATATTCATGAGCCTCGCAATTTGCGACCCCATTGGGAATTGCACACAGTGTGTTCCACACTGTTGTACATGGCATATTGAGCCTCGCAAATTGCGACTGGCAAAAGACTTGCAATTTGTTGGGGACAATTTTGACCATCGTACATCTGGCCTTAACTGTTTTGAAAATTATTGTTTCTTAAGTTTTTTTAAGTCTGAAAGGAGATATGTTTTAAGCACACAGAAAAAGAGGCTTTTTTAGGAACTGTGGGAAGTGTGCTTAGCTACTGCAGCATGCACTAAATGTTAATTGTCTTAAAGGAAATGTTGCCTACTTTAACCCATTTATTATGGAAAATGAACAGGGAAAGGTAACTTCATTAATCATTTGTATGTTCTTATTATTTGAGAAATAATATTGTGCAATCTGACCACTTATGTTTGACCTTCTTAACTACATAGTTTGAGCCATGTTGACTTTTCAAAAATTCAATTGTTGTCCGTAATGGCATTCTTCAGGACAATGCTGAGGCATGCATACTATTTTCTAACAATTTTTCTGTTCCTGTTTTGTAGATCCTAAAAAAGAGGACAAAATGATGTCTTCTTTTTTAAGAGTCTTCATATCCAGTCTTTGGTATATGACAGGGTTGCTAACCACAATGTTAAATGATAGTTTAGGCTAAATGATTTAGGTGGATTAACAATGGGTGTATTTGGGATTTCACTGAGACTTCACAGTGAAATTACCACCTATGAATAGAAGAAAGATGTACTCATGTACTAAAAGTGAGTTACAACAAATGAATTACTGTTATGTATGATCAGAGTGCCATTCCATAAACAAATAAATAATGCTTCGGTGTCTGAAGTTTACAGTCAAGTCCTAGCACAGGTATATATAAATATGTGACAGACTGAACAAGGCTTTTTTGGTGCGCATATTACTGTGTCTTACATTCTGTTTTCCTGGATAAAAAATGAATACACATGCACCTAAAGGATTACAGGAAGTAATTATAGAGGAATCAGTCACACTTCACACATTTGCAAAACAAGTTAAAATAGACACATTAAGGGGTATATTCACAAGAACGTGTGATAACTACCACAAAAGTGCAAAAACAACAATGATGGACAGAATGTGGATCAATGTCACACATTCACCCCAGTCAAAAGATCTGGGGCCAAATCCATCGTTTTTCCACTCCACACCACCCTGGGTTAGACAATGGCAATATGCAAATCAGCGCTGACCCTGTGCCCCATGGGAACAGTCCAGTCCGAACTACAAAAGCCATGTCCTTCCCAGAACGGAAACAAGCATCCGAGGACCGGCCCGGTTTCGAGGTAACACCTCTCATCAGCCCGGCTAGCTTGCTTCCAGTGGTGTGGAGTGCCTGGGACTCACGTCTGAGCATCCCCAGTACACTTAGAGCGGTTACTGCAAAAACAACAATGATGGACAGAATGTGGATCAATGTCACACATTCACCCCAGTCAAAAGATCTGGGCCCAAATCCATCGTTTTTCCACTCCACACCACCCTGGGTTAGACAATGGCGATATGCAAATCAGCGCTGACCCTGTGCCCCATGGGAACAGTCCAGTCCGAACTACAAAAGCCATGTCCTTCCCAGAACGGAAACAAGCATCCGAGGACCGGCCCGGTTTCGAGGTAACACCTCTCATCAGCCCGGCTAGCTTGCTTCCAGTGGTGTGGAGTGCTGGGGATGCCCAGACGTGGGTCCCAGGCACTCCACACCACTTGGAGTCAAGCTAGCCGGGCTGAAGAGAGGTGTTACCTCAAAACCGGTCCGGTCCTCGGATGCTTGATTCCGGTCTGGGAAAGATATGGCTGTTGTAGTTCGGACTGGACTGTTCCCATGGGGCAACAGGGTCAGAGCTGATTTGCATAAAGCCATTATCTGACCCAGGGTGGTGTGGAGTGCAAAAAAACGATGGATTTGGGCCCAGATCTTTTGACTGGGGGAGTGTGTGACATTGATCCACATTCAGTCCATCACTTGTTGTTTTTTGCAATTGCCGCCCTAAGTGCGCTGGGGATGCCCAGACGTGGGTCCCAGGCACTCCACACCACTTGGAGTCAAGCTAGCCGGGCTGAAGAGAGGTGTTACCTCGAAACCGGTCCGGTCCTCGGATGCTTGATTCCGGACTGGGAAAGATATGGCTGTTGTAGTTCGGACTGGACTGTTCCCATGGGGCAACAGGGTCAGAGCTGATTTGCATAAAGCCATTATCTGACCCAGGGTGGTGTGGAGTGCAAAAAAACGATGGATTTGGGCCCAGATCTTTTGACTGGGGGAGTGTGTGACATTGATCCACATTCAGTCCATCACTTGTTGTTTTTTGCAATTGCCGCCCTAAGTGCGCTGGGGATGCCCAGACGTGGGTCCCAGGCACTCCACACCACTTGGAGTCAAGCTAGCCGGGCTGAAGAGAGGTGTTACCTCGAAACCGGTCCGGTCCTCGGATGCTTGATTCCGGTCTGGGAAAGATATGGCTGTTGTAGTTCGGACTGGACTGTTCCCATGGGGCAACAGGGTCAGAGCTGATTTGCATAAAGCCATTATCTGACCCAGGGTGGTGTGGAGTGCAAAAAAACGATGGATTTGGGCCCAGATCTTTTGACTGGGGGAGTGTGTGACATTGATCCACATTCAGTCCATCACTTGTTGTTTTTTGCAATTGCCGCCCTAAGTGCGCTGGGGATGCCCAGACGTGGGTCCCAGACACTCCACACCACTTGGAGTCAAGCTAGCCGGGCTGAAGAGAGGTGTTACCTCGAAACCGGTCCGGTCCTCGGATGCTTGATTCCGGTCTGGGAAAGATATGGCTGTTGTAGTTCGGACTGGACTGTTCCCATGGGGCAACAGGGTCAGAGCTGATTTGCATAAAGCCATTATCTGACCCAGGGTGGTGTGGAGTGCAAAAAAACGATGGATTTGGGCCCAGATCTTTTGACTGGGGGAGTGTGTGACATTGATCCACATTCAGTCCATCACTTGTTGTTTTTTGCAATTGCCGCCCTAAGTGCGCTGGGGATGCCCAGACGTGGGTCCCAGGCACTCCACACCACTTGGAGTCAAGCTAGCCGGGCTGAAGAGAGGTGTTACCTCGAAACCGGTCCGGTCCTCGGATGCTTGATTCCGGTCTGGGAAAGATATGGCTGTTGTAGTTCGGACTGGACTGTTCCCATGGGGCAACAGTGTCAGAGCTGATTTGCATAAAGCCATTATCTGACCCAGGGTGGTGTGGAGTGCAAAAAAACGATGGATTTGGGCCCAGATCTTTTGACTGGGGGAGTGTGTGACATTGATCCACATTCAGTCCATCACTTGTTGTTTTTTGCAATTGCCGCCCTAAGTGCGCTGGGGATGCCCAGACGTGGGTCCCAGGCACTCCACACCACTTGGAGTCAAGCTAGCCGGGCTGAAGAGAGGTGTTACCTCGAAACCGGTCCGGTCCTCGGATGCTTGATTCCGGTCTGGGAAAGATATGGCTGTTGTAGTTCGGACTGGACTGTTCCCATGGGGCAACAGGGTCAGAGCTGATTTGCATAAAGCCATTATCTGACCCAGGGTGGTGTGGAGTGCAAAAAAACGATGGATTTGGGCCCAGATCTTTTGACTGGGGGAGTGTGTGACATTGATCCACATTCAGTCCATCACTTGTTGTTTTTTGCAATTGCCGCCCTAAGTGCGCTGGGGATGCCCAGACGTGGGTCCCAGGCACTCCACACCACTTGGAGTCAAGCTAGCCGGGCTGAAGAGAGGTGTTACCTCGAAACCGGTCCGGTCCTCGGATGCTTGATTCCGGTCTGGGAAAGATATGGCTGTTGTAGTTCGGACTGGACTGTTCCCATGGGGCAACAGGGTCAGAGCTGATTTGCATAAAGCCATTATCTGACCCAGGGTGGTGTGGAGTGCAAAAAAACGATGGATTTGGGCCCAGATCTTTTGACTGGGGGAGTGTGTGACATTGATCCACATTCAGTCCATCACTTGTTGTTTTTTGCAATTGCCGCCCTAAGTGCGCTGGGGATGCCCAGACGTGGGTCCCAGGCACTCCACACCACTTGGAGTCAAGCTAGCCGGGCTGAAGAGAGGTGTTACCTCGAAACCGGTCCGGTCCTCGGATGCTTGATTCCGGTCTGGGAAAGATATGGCTGTTGTAGTTCGGACTGGACTGTTCCCATGGGGCAACAGGGTCAGAGCTGATTTGCATAAAGCCATTATCTGACCCAGGGTGGTGTGGAGTGCAAAAAAACGATGGATTTGGGCCCAGATCTTTTGACTGGGGGAGTGTGTGACATTGATCCACATTCAGTCCATCACTTGTTGTTTTTTGCAATTGCCGCCCTTTGTGCGCTGGGGATGCCCAGACGTGGGTCCCAGGCACTCCACACCACTTGGAGTCAAGCTAGCCGGGCTGAAGAGAGGTGTTACCTCGAAACCGGTCCGGTCCTCGGATGCTTGATTCCGGTCTGGGAAAGATATGGCTGTTGTAGTTCGGACTGGACTGTTCCCATGGGGCAACAGGGTCAGAGCTGATTTGCATAAAGCCATTATCTGACCCAGGGTGGTGTGGAGTGCAAAAAAACGATGGATTTGGGCCCAGATCTTTTGACTGGGGGAGTGTGTGACATTGATCCACATTCAGTCCATCACTTGTTGTTTTTTGCAATTGCCGCCCTAAGTGCGCTGGGGATGCCCAGACGTGGGTCCCAGGCACTCCACACCACTTGGAGTCAAGCTAGCCGGGCTGAAGAGAGGTGTTACCTCGAAACCGGTCCGGTCCTCGGATGCTTGATTCCGGTCTGGGAAAGATATGGCTGTTGTAGTTCGGACTGGACTGTTCCCATGGGGCAACAGGGTCAGAGCTGATTTGCATAAAGCCATTATCTGACCCAGGGTGGTGTGGAGTGCAAAAAAACGATGGATTTGGGCCCAGATCTTTTGACTGGGGGAGTGTGTGACATTGATCCACATTCAGTCCATCACTTGTTGTTTTTTGCAATTGCCGCCCTAAGTGCGCTGGGGATGCCCAGACGTGGGTCCCAGGCACTCCACACCACTTGGAGTCAAGCTAGCCGGGCTGAAGAGAGGTGTTACCTCGAAACCGGTCCGGTCCTCGGATGCTTGATTCCGGTCTGGGAAAGATATGGCTGTTGTAGTTCGGACTGGACTGTTCCCATGGGGCAACAGGGTCAGAGCTGATTTGCATAAAGCCATTATCTGACCCAGGGTGGTGTGGAGTGCAAAAAAACGATGGATTTGGGCCCAGATCTTTTGACTGGGGGAGTGTGTGACATTGATCCACATTCAGTCCATCACTTGTTGTTTTTTGCAATTGCCGCCCTAAGTGCGCTGGGGATGCCCAGACGTGGGTCCCAGGCACTCCACACCACTTGGAGTCAAGCTAGCCGGGCTGAAGAGAGGTGTTACCTCGAAACCGGTCCGGTCCTCGGATGCTTGATTCCGGTCTGGGAAAGATATGGCTGTTGTAGTTCGGACTGGACTGTTCCCATGGGGCAACAGGGTCAGAGCTGATTTGCATAAAGCCATTATCTGACCCAGGGTGGTGTGGAGTGCAAAAAAACGATGGATTTGGGCCCAGATCTTTTGACTGGGGGAGTGTGTGACATTGATCCACATTCAGTCCATCACTTGTTGTTTTTTGCAATTGCCGCCCTAAGTGCGCTGGGGATGCCCAGACGTGGGTCCCAGGCACTCCACACCACTTGGAGTCAAGCTAGCCGGGCTGAAGAGAGGTGTTACCTCGAAACCGGTCCGGTCCTCGGATGCTTGATTCCGGTCTGGGAAAGATATGGCTGTTGTAGTTCGGACTGGACTGTTCCCATGGGGCAACAGGGTCAGAGCTGATTTGCATAAAGCCATTATCTGACCCAGGGTGGTGTGGAGTGCAAAAAAACGATGGATTTGGGCCCAGATCTTTTGACTGGGGGAGTGTGTGACATTGATCCACATTCAGTCCATCACTTGTTGTTTTTTGCAATTGCCGCCCTAAGTGCGCTGGGGATGCCCAGACGTGGGTCCCAGGCACTCCACACCACTTGGAGTCAAGCTAGCCGGGCTGAAGAGAGGTGTTACCTCGAAACCGGTCCGGTCCTCGGATGCTTGATTCCGGTCTGGGAAAGATATGGCTGTTGTAGTTCGGACTGGACTGTTCCCATGGGGCAACAGGGTCAGAGCTGATTTGCATAAAGCCATTATCTGACCCAGGGTGGTGTGGAGTGCAAAAAAACGATGGATTTGGGCCCAGATCTTTTGACTGGGGGAGTGTGTGACATTGATCCACATTCAGTCCATCACTTGTTGTTTTTTGCAACTACCACAAAAGTAGCGTAACGCAACTTTCAACATCGCAGCCTATCGCTGCAAAATAGCCAGATTTCACAACGTGGAATTCACAACAAAGCATTAGCATGCGATAGTCTGGCGAAACCGCTGAAAATGTCTTCGATACACCACCTCGGTGTAGATGAAAACACAAACCACAACACCCAAAAACCTGCGATGGGCCAAAGCACGATGAGGAAATTAGCGATAAGCAGTGCCAGGCCTGCAACACACACCTGGCAGATGGGAAAAATCACCAAAAAAGTAGAAAAAACACCCAAACACAAACTGACCAACACCCAAGCACCATGGAGGCAGCGGGAGCAGGCGCAGAGGACGAGCGCAACCCCAGAAGCCCCCCGGACGACCAGCCTGGGACCTTGGGGAAATGGAAAGGGCACGGACAAGAAGAAGAGGAAGACGAAGTTCAGTCTGCAGGCAAACTGGATCATAGTGACGGAGGAGATGGAACACCATAAACAACTGTTCGTCACCTCCAACGTGTCATTGGGCACTAAAAATGGAATATGGTGGGACATCGTGGACAATGTGAATGCTGTCGGAGAGCACAAGAGGACAATGGACGAGGTCAAGAGGCGATGGAATGACATCAAGCAGGAAGATCAAGGAGAAAATCTCTGCAAACCAGAGGGCAGCAACGCAGACTAGAGGTGGGGGCCCGGCGCCACAGCTCGTGCTGCATGACATGGAGGAGCTGGTGTCGACAGTCATCAGTGTGGAGACTGTGACCGGAGTCAGGGGATCGGACACTGCTCGACAGGACACAACACAACCGCAACAGGGTGAGTGACCACCAGGTACTGGGGGGGATGGGTGGAGATGGGCACAATTGCACACATGCACAATCAAGCAGAGCACAGTGCACACCCACAATGATTCTGGGTCCGCGCCCAGATCTACAGACTGTCACAATGCACAATGCCATGCTGTCTGAATGTCAACATGTACCAGGCGGCTACATACATGTTAACACAATGTAATACACCATCTCCCCTTCACATCCAGGGGCACCGTCAACACCTCCTGCAGAGCAGTCCCAGCCACTCTTCACTGATGACGAGGAGGACAACACCAGCATCAATACCCAAACCATCCAAAACATCATTGACCTCATCCGCCACTCGCCTCCAGGATCAGGGCAGCCCAGCTGCATCGAGGAGAACCCACCCACTACCCAAACTACCCAGAAGCAGGCACCCACAGCCCTGGCACTCTCCCAAGACCCCCAGGAACAACACATGGCCTTCCAATGAGTGCCAGAGGGAGACGGTTGAGCAGATGCGGTTGGGCTTCGGCATCATGGCAACCAAACTTGATGCCATCCTTGGGTGCTTAGGCCTGCTCATGGTCTCCAACGATCCCTGACTGACATCGCTGGAGTCATGACGCGGAGAGAAGAACACCTGTCCACTCGGAGTGGCTCCAGCAATACCAGCCATGAGCTGGCACACATGCAGAGGCTCATGGAGGACATGGTGCGGATGGAGGCGGAAAGGATGGCAGCCACCGCAGCACATCAGCGGAATGTAGCTGAGATCTACCATGCCCTGCAGATCCTCATCATGGCATTGCTTCCACAAGGCGTGGTGATGATGAACGCTGCTTCTCCCACACCATCCACATCTCCGCCCCCTGGTGTGTCCATGCCGCCCAGTGCGGCAGGCCTATCCACTCCGGCACCTGATGTGTCAGTGGGACACAGTGCAGCTGACAATCCTTCTCTGGCGTCTGATGTGTCAGTGGCACACAGTGCCGCAGCCGGTACAGCAACACCCACAGGTGGGGCAGAGCACTCCTCCGGGGATGAGGACATGGATGTGCCTGTGATCAGAAGGACTCAGTAGCATTCATTTTTGCCACCTGACCTGTTTCTGTTTGGTCCCACACATAGCCTCATGCAATTCCACTGACGCCCGATTCACTCAGATGCACTCACCTTGGACAATGACATGGACTGCCACATCTTGTTTGATGACCAATGACACGACGACCAGACTGCGGACTATACCCTTCCTCTTCCGTAGTACTTGTCATCCTCAGATGGAGTTTGGCTGGCCCTCCACAGGCCCATATTGTGAAGTGTGCTCGGCATTGGCATGTACCCCTCCAGCTGCCGAACTGCACTGGATGTGCAATAAACATCCAAAGACGCACTTCTGTGTCATGTCTTTCATCATTCATGTATGTATGTGCGGATGACTGTAGGGACAGTGATTTCCCTCGCGTCAATGATGCCAGTCAGAGGGTGTAACATAGCAATTTGTGTAACAGGTCCCGTGGACTCCACAACAGGGACACACGCATCAGCCACTTCCTTGTTTGGAGATGGACTGAACCACGCTCTAAGCCCATGAGTCATTGTCGCAAGCCCTGCGCTGTTCCGACGTATGGCAGGCCAGACCACTCCGCTAACGCTCCGAGAGGGGGCCTCATTGCTACCCGTCGCAGGCGTACTCGCTGGTGGTGTGCAGGTCACTGGTCTAGTTATCAGCAAGTCACAGCCACTCCCTGAGGGCAGGTTTGCCCACACACCACACCAATCCGGCATAGGCGCCACAGGCCATGTAACCCCGCAAATATAAGGGACCGACAAAGTCACAGTTGTGCAGCCTGCGATGGTGCCGGGTGCCCTGGTATGTCCTATGCCATGGAGTAATCAAGATCACCAGATGTGAGACCTTGTGGCCAGCGCAGTGTGGCTGCATGGTGTGAAGAGTGCCATGTCTGTGGGCCCCGGGCTTGTGACTTGCAGCGGCACATGGTTGGACCTCCTTTCTACATGTCGGTGGTGGAAGATGAGCAGTGAGGCCTGTTGTGCATGGGCGGGCATGCTCCGATGGGAGACAGGAGGGACTGGGTTCCCCTGCCTGGGTGTTCATGGGCGGGCGGGCGATGTTGTCTTGTGCAAGTGTGTGTACTGTGCCAGTCATGTATCTGTACTCTGTTTCAGATGACGGCTCTGACTCTGACATGCGACCTGGTGTACTGCTATACATACCGGCAAGTGGTTGGAGACACACCAGTGGCAGCAGGTGAGCAGTGTGGCCTGGGTGTGCAGGGGCGGCACTCTCTCTCTCTCTCTCCCTCGCTTCTTCTCTCTCTCTCCCCCTCTCTCTCTCTTCTTCTCTCTCTCTCTCTCCCCCTCTCTTCTTCTCTCTCTCTCCTTCGCTCTCTCTCTGTCCTTGTCCTTTGATGTGCGCAGGACACACCTTCTCATCATGTTTTTTGTCTTGCAGGCTGTGACCTATGGATTGTCCCGAGGATGAGCCGCCATCTGTCTTCATTTCATTTCAGTGTTCATTTCAATAAAGTTTCATTGGTTGCTTCGAAAGTGTATGTGTGATGCTCATTTCTGTGGCGACACATGCATATCACCAGTTGTGATTGTACAACATCAGGCAGATTATTTTGTACATGTTTAGGTGTAGCTGATGTGGCATGTCTTTGGTCGGGGTGCCAGGGAGGGGTGGTCCTGGGTGTGGTGTCGGTGGGTGTTGTGGCCCTCTTGGGTGTCCATACTGCATGTTCAGTTGCTCCATGGCATCTGTTTGTCTTCAGGTGTGGCTCTGGGCTGCGCTCTCTTTTGTGGTGCAGGCTGTGGTCCGACTTCACACCAGGTCAGAGCAGGTGTTAATTTCCTGCTGCTAACGTGCCTTATTGCGTGTTTTGTGTTCTTATCACCTATCTGGCTGGTCTTTGAAAATGTTGCGGAGAGATGTTGTTGCTGCTTTTTACTCGGGAACGCCTACTCTGCATCTCATTAGCGATAGTTGCCAGAGTTATCTGTGGCGATGTTTGTTGCGGATGCTAATGCAGGAAATGTGGTGCTGTGGGCTCTTTGCACCGGCTTGTGAATGGGGAGGTTAATTTATCATGAGTTTGGCTGCGCTAATGTGACGTTAATTCGGTGATAGCTCCTTGTGAATATGCCCCTTAGTGTTTTGTAAAAAGTCATATGGCACCTTAGTTTTCCAGCTTAATTGTTCAGCTGTTTTATCAATTGTTCTATCTTTTTGAGTAACTGAGTTATTCCATTTTTTTCACTCAATCAAATGACATAAATAAACTGTTTAACAAAAGACCATTGAAATGAGAGAAATATTTTGAAGCATAGTTTGAACTATCACAAAAATGTGAAAGAAAATGTAATAGCGAAAGCCCTATTACATTAAATGACAACAATAAGTTTAACATTATTTAAAAAAAGTAATAGATTAGAAATGTTTAATAATGCAATGCTAGATGCCTGGATGTATTATTTAAATGTGAGGAGCTCCAAACCAAATTGCTCTCACAAGAGTAGATTACCTGATCCCTCATGTATGAAGATAAATGCAATGATGATAACAGTACGTGCAAAAGTGATCATTGGAATATCATTTTAGAGTTCTATAGTAAATAGCTAGTCCACAAGAGTTTTATGTCACAATTGCTGCTTTCAAAGTCAAAAGTGCAGACTAAACGTCAAGAATGATAAATGTTTATGGGCGACATCATTTGGGCTGGGTTATGTTCTTGATAATCCATCAACCTCCAAAGTGATTATCCATAGTTTCAAAGTGGCTATTTATAATTGAACCTGCGACTTCCAGGTTACACAAAGATGCATGAGAGTAAGCACAATAACCATTGCACTGCCATACAAAAAAATAGTCACAGGAAGAACAAGTCAGACATAAATTGGTATTTATTTTGCAAACACCCTAAATCACAGCGTTTCTTTCGATATTGAGTCTTAATACTACCGAACACAATGATGCTCATTTCATTTTACAGCAAATTCATGCAGGGCTGAGTCACCTGTCTACATTTTATGACATGTGTTAGACCGGCATCATTAGTGTGAGTCTCCCTTCCATTTTGCCGGATTGCCTCCTCTGTTTTTGATATGTTTTTGCTGGTAATATGCTTTGGGCACTGTTATTCAGTGCCACAGTGCAAGTGCTCCCTATGTTAAATTGATGTACTAATTAGTGATTCCATGATTGGGTTATTTGATTTACTTGTCAGACTCTAGTACAGTGCACCATGTGTGCCCAGGGCATGTAAATCAAGTGCAGCTGGTGGGCTTGCAGCACTGGTTGTGCCACACACAGAAGCAGCTTGTAAAGTATGTCTCAGGCCTGCCATTGCAAGGCCTGTGTGCAGTCTGTTACTGCCATGACGACTTGGCAAGTGCACCCACTTGCTAGTCCCTAAACTTTCCCTTTTCTTAATATCAGCCTCCCCTAAGGTAGGCCCAATGGCAGGGTGCCATTGGAAGTATAAGGTAGGACATGCCCTGGTGTGTGTGGCCTGTCCTAATAGTGAATTACGGCCATTTTCATTTTTCACTATTGCAAGGCTACTTGTTCTCCATAGGCCCGAATAGGCAGTAAGAATATTACATCTTATAATCCTAACTGACTCAGTGAACACAGTAGAAATTTGAGTTTAGTATGCCTGAACTCAGAATGATAAAACACATCTTTTAGTGAAGTTGGTTTTAACATTCTGTGTTTGAAAATACCACTTTTAGAAAACAGGTATTTTCTTGTCTAACAATCCAAGGCTGCCTCTGCTAGGTTGTGAGTGACAGGGCTGGGGTATTCCAGGAGACAGAATGAGTCAGCCCAGTGGTGCATAGGGAGATCTGCATCTAGATGGGAGGGAGGAGTTGCACCTTGGACCTGAATACGGCTGGGCCTTCCCTCCACAATGCTGGCTTCACCCCCTGGGGTGCGGCCGATGTCTCTGCCCTGCACTGTGAAAGAAGAGAAGGAATCATGTCAACAAAGTGCTCTAGGGCTGTGCTTTCCCTTCACAATGCTGGCTCCACCTCCTGTGGGGCGTCTGATGTTTCTGCCCTGCACTGTGAAAGGAAAGAAGGAGTCATGTCAACAGAGTCCTCCAGAACTGGTTTGGACTGGGCAAAGGCCCCTCTGCCTTCAGAGAACAAAGAGAAAAGGAGTATAAATATTAGGACCCAGACCCAAGAACTTTAGATCACTTCTGGGAACAAGACAAACCTTTTGCCAAGGAGAAGAACCAAGGAAGATGTAGGAGTTTGGACTGCCCCTCTGCCAGTGCGCTGTTTGCTGGGTTGGCCTTCAGTGGTTTCTTCATTTCCAAGGAAAGGAGAAGGAATTTTGTAAGAACTTTCATCATCTTGCAGAATATTACTCCAAGGGCTTGAACTTTTGCTTGCCTCCTGCTGAAGTTTCAGGGACAAAAAAATTCACCTCCAGCTCCCCTCTGAATTTCCTTTCTTGGAATTCTATCTTCAGAAGCCTGCATGTCGCTGGGAGCTGGAAGCGCGACACAACGAGAAGAAGCGTGTCGCCGCCGCAACTGTAGTCCTCGAATCGCATCGCCGGAAAAGCGTGCCGCCGCATCTCCGAGGAAGCATGTATTCGTCGAAGCTGTCTGCTGTCACATCACCGGAGAAGCGTAGCGCCATCGAGAGGGTCGCCATCGCATCATCAGAGAAGCGGGTCGCAGGGCCTGTCGCAGCTCCAAAGTACAGAGTCGTCGCAAGGCTGCAAGGGCGTCTATGCATCGTCGTCGTATCGTCGCATCAAGGGCGCTATCTTCTCGGATCGCACCAGGATTGTCGCATCGCGGCGCCATCTTGCGCATCACAACCAGGCCGCAGGCCGAGAACTTACGCATCATCCCCGCACCGGTAAGGATCACAACGCATCCCCTACTCTGCTCAAGCATTGAGGCCCGACGCATTTTCTCCCCCTGAGCACAGAACCAACGCATCTCCCTCTGCGAGCCTTTTGTTTATTTTGCATTACGTATCCAGGTACTTTTGTGAGAACTTTGTCGCATTTATCACCAACTTGAACTAAGCAACTTCTACCATCTTTAAGCCAATCTTAAGTACAGTATTGTGGATTTTTGTCGTTTGTGGTCTTGTGTTAAGTCTATATAAAGAATACTTATTTTTATAAAACCAGTGTGGTGTCCATCTGTATTGTTTTCACTGTAATACTGTGTATATTCACAAATGCTTAACACACTGCCTCTGAGATAAGCCTGTCTGCTCGTGCCAACCTTAGAAACAAGGGTCCCTGTTTGGACAAAGGTGTATAACATTGCCAACTGGAGACCCCCGGATCTAACAACATGATTACTAAGCATAGATCCCCGAAGCAGATAAATTATCCAATTAATCTCTCTCAACTAGAGAGAACCTAAGAAAGAGTTCGAAAATATTTTCAATTTTTATAATTTGAAAAACAAACTGAATTGTTTCTTGGCACGGGTATAATAGATGTTAATAATACCCAACTTAATAGTGCACATTGTGTTCACAAGAAACACGATAGGGTTAAACATATTTAGCTTGATTCAAATCTGTGACCTTGTCTTTGACAACGTGCACACAATGAACAGCTCTAAGAGGACACCAACTCGAAAGTTTTATTTTATAATCAAAATCTTATCAAGTTCGTGTATTTCACAGTAGGAACATTTCATTGTTCGAAAAATTGTGCTTGTGTACTTTTGTGTAATTTACACTAATGGGACACTAGTGAAACCTTAACATTTTTTGTGGCAACTGTAAAACTGCGGCTAAGAGGAATGTTCTGCTCAAAGCTGTCTTCCTGCCAGTGTAGCAAATGGCTTTTGTACATGAGGTGTGCCCTCAACTCTACACTGTTTAAATACTTCATTTAATTTCACATAATGTCTGCACAAATTAGGCATATTCCTTGAAAAAAGACAACAATTTCACCCCCTCCTGCCTGTGATTTGCAGCAGTAGAAAGAGCATCACCATGAGTAGCATTGTATCACTATTAAAATGTTTATTCTACTTTATAGAGCTGAGCAAAGGCTCAGAATTTCCATTCACAGATTTTAAACACCGTAACACCATTGGAAATGTTTTCTTCCATGACAGGAAGTAAATACATTCCTCCTACTCTACACTACATGGGAACATATTTTATGTCAGTCTTCTTTTCCTAGACTTAAACATTAAGAAGTCTAAAACTCTTCCAAAGTTTCAGCCCTTTTAGTTCATGCCTGCAAAATGAAGATTAGCTGTTTGAAGAGCATTTACATACCATAGAAGCTAGTGAAATAGGTTTTCTTTGATCTATTTATGCCTTCACAGAAGAGTAAAATGAGCAACAACTGTCTGTCTGCATACGATTCCCCATTACTTCCTGCATCAACAGTGTGTACCCTGAAGGCGAGGTCTCTTATACATGAAAATGTTAAAGTTGTAGTTAATTCAAATGTTCCCAACTCTGTTTCATTTTTGTAGCTCAGTGGGAATGACTGGTTTCTCAAAATAGATCAGAAAGTATAACTTTGTAATTTGTTGTCTGCTGGAAATGATATAAATATTTGTTATTATGACATAGTTTGTGAGAATTGAGCATTATAGGGTAATATTGCAATAAACAATAAATATTTCCCAGAAAACGCTCACTGTCTATACTGCACTGAAAACATTGTTACATATTTTTCTACTTCCATGTAGTCAAAGTAAATATTTGTTTTTAAAAAAACACATATTTAATAAAAACAAAGCTTTAAACCAACAGAATTCCTGCTTGATAACAAGGAGGAATTACCGCAGTTAGCATAAATCAGGGGGGGGCATATTTAAAACGAAATGTCAGAGCACGGAGCTGCGCTAAATTTAGCTCTGACATTTACAAAAAGCAGGGATGCGCCATATTTACAACAATACGGTGCACCCCTCTGTTTTCCCTAGGGCTGATGCTAAAATTAGCTGCCTAGCGCCACTGTAGGCACCCTTTCACCATAATGCAAGGTGTCCATTCCTGCACGTAAACATTTCATAAGGGTGATATGTTACTTCTATAGAGGTGGCAAATCGTCATTATTTAATGATTGTTTAGATGTAGAAAGGGGCACTTTCCTGCTCATAAACAATCATTAATGGTGTTTTGCTCTTTCTAAGTATGCTGTAGAATGCAGCACACATAGAAAAAGCAAAAACGAAGAGAAATAAAAGTATCCCTACTCTGTATATGTTCATTATGTGACTGTCAATAAACTCTATTTGAACTCAGAAAAGTTTTTACCCTTGTTTCACCATTTTAACAACTGCTCTTGCATGGCATTCATTTTTGGTGCTGACTCAGATTTACACATACTTTTAAATCTGGAGCAGCACCAAAATGCAATGGGTGTTGCAGTGGAGTGCTCGCAACATCCACTGCACACCCCTTTCATGCTAAGAGATGTGTGTAAAGGGACCATATTTACATATTTGGGGTATGGGAATGGGTTACCACCTCTTTTTAGGTGTTAGTAAAATTAAATAATGAATTGCTGTTTGGAAGGAACACCCATAACACACCCCTTCCAAATAGCCATTTCTTATGATTTCCAAAACCAATTGAACAATTTGGTTACATGTTGCCGACTCGATAAATGGGTGTAGTACATTCAGAAACACATTTCTTGTCACAAACCCTGCAATTTACTAAATTAATGTGTGAGCACATCTGGCCGTTGGTCCTTAAAATGTAGATACATCTGGTTATTTGCCAGGTTTATAGAGGAGCATAATGTTTGTTTCTTGTTAAAATACTTGAACTCAATAAAATATTTATTGTGGTTGAGATTGAGCAGTTCTAGCATAGGAGGAGTAATTATATTCCTAGTAGCCCAGCAGGGCCTGACGATTTACCACTTTTAAATTGACCAACCACGACTTTCACTTCTGTAGTTGACTTTTCATATGTTTTCTGGCTCAATTTTATTTGGGAGTAAATATGGTTTCAAATCAAGTCTTTAGACCCAAGAATGAGGCAGTTACATTGGAGTATAATGCAGAAAATTTTATCCTCGTTGACATTAACTTTCATTCTGATCTGCCAAATATTGGTTCTGTTCTCCTTTGATGCTGTTTGTCATGTTACAATTTTACTACGTGTTACTGAATTCAAAGAGATAATTTCTATGATGAGCCATATTCTTATGAAATTCCATCTTCTGTACATTCCCTACAAACATTATGTTTTAATTACAGGTACTCCAATACTGTTTATATGATTTGCTGAGCCTTTCAATTGCATGGTGATATAGTTTTCTTTCAGCATATGTGTATCTTTTCACATCAGACAAGTTGGGATTTTCATGATACCCTCTTAGATAAACAGCTGTATGTGTAAGCCACAAATTAAAAATCACCCAATCTCAAAACTGTTTTAGAAAAAATTGAGAACACAGGATTTTTAGGTCTCGCAACCTGTGTTGCACTGCGCAGTAGTGAACGCGCAGGCGAGAGTCTTTTTGTCCGGGGTTTAGAAATGAACCCTGGAATTGAACACGCTTGAGCGTGTGTTTTTTGTTTTATCTTCTGTAATTGGGCTTTGCGTGCGTGTTTATTTTTAATTGAGCACGCAATAGGCCAAAGGCGGGCGCATAGCTCCGCCCACGGCCTATTGGTGTCTGTTATGCGCACCAAAGCCCATATGTCTTCAATTATCGTGCCCAAACACGGGCGCGATAATTGAAGACATATGGCTCGCACCCATTTATGTATTTTTATTTTGTGTATTGGGTTTTATATAGCGCGCATAGGACCCCTTAGGGCATCAACCAGAGCGCTGTATACCAGGGAGGTACAAAAGGGGGTGGTGATGGACGGAGCATCTGAATCAATCAAACACTCACACCCAGTCAAAAGATCTGGGTTTAATCCATCACCGTTGTTTAGCCCATTCTGCCACCCCAGTTCAAACATGGCTATATGCAAATCAGTCTGACCCTGTGCCTCATGGGAACAGTCCAGCCCGAACTGCCAAGCCATGTCTTCCCTGGACCGGAAACAAGCTTCCGAGGACCGGTTTCTGGCATTCCAGCCGTCTTCAGCCCGGCTTGCTTGAATCCAGTGGCAAAGTGAGCAAGGGACTCACGTCTGAGCATACCCTGCCACACTTATGGCGGCCAAAAGCGGTACAAAAGGGGGTGGTGATAGCTGTGTTTTTTGCAATTTTCACCCAGAGTGTGCTGGGTATGCTCAGACGTGAGTCCCAGGCACTCCACACCACTGGAGTCAAGCTATCCAGGCTAATGAAGGCTGATAGCCAGAAACCGGTCCTTGGAAGCTTGATTCCGGTCTGGGAAAGACATGGCTTGGTAGTTCCGACTGGACTGTTCCCATGAGGCACAGGGTCAGAGCTGATTTGCATATAGCCAGTGTCTAACCCAGGGTGGTGTGGAGTGAAAAAAAACGATGGATTTAGGCCCAGATCCTTGTACTGGGGTGAATGTATGACATTGTTCTACATTATGTCCATCAACTGTGTTTTTTGCAATTTTCACCCCGAGTGTGCTGGGTATGCTCAGACGTGAGTCCCAGGCTCTCCACACCAATGGAGTCAAGCTATCCAGGCTGATGAAGGCTGATAGCCAGAAACCGGTCCTTGGATACTTGATTCCGGTCTGGGAAAGACATGGCTTGGTAGTTCGGACTGGACTGTTCCCATGAGGCACAGGGTCAGAGCTGATTTGCATATAGCCAGTGTCTAACCCAGGGTGGTGTGGAGTGCAAAAAAAACGATGGATTTAGGCCCAGATCCTTGTACTGGGGTGAATGTATGACATTGTTCTACATTCTGTCCATCAACTGTGTTTTTTGCAATTTTCACCCGAGTGTGCTGGGTATGCTCAGACGTGAGTCCCAGGCTCTCCACACCACTGGAGTCAAGCTATCCAGGCTAATGAAGGCTGATAGCCAGAAACCGGTCTTTGGAAGCTTGATTCCGGTCTGGAAAAGACATGGCTTGGTAGTTCCGACTGGACTGTTCCCATGAGGCACAGGGTCAGAGCTGATTTGCATATAGCCAGTGTCTAACCCAGGGTGGTGTGGAGTGAAAAAAACCGATGGATTTAGGCCCAGATCCTTGTACTGGGGTGAATGTATGACATTGTTCTACATTATGTCCATCAACTGTGTTTTTTGCAATTTTCACCCCGAGTGTGCTGGGTATGCTCAGACGTGAGTCCCAGGCTCTCCACACCAATGGAGTCAAGCTATCCAGGCTGATGAAGGCTGATAGCCAGAAACCGGTCCTTGGATACTTGATTCCGGTCTGGGAAAGACATGGCTTGGTAGTTCGGACTGGACTGTTCCCATGAGGCACAGGGTCAGAGCTGAATTGCATATAGCCAGTGTCTAACCCAGGGTGGTGTGGAGTGCAAAAAAAACGATGGATTTAGGCCCAGATCCTTGTACTGGGGTGAATGTATGACATTGTTCTACATTCTGTCCATCAACTGTGTTTTTTGCAATTTTCACCCGAGTGTGCTGGGTATGCTCAGACGTGAGTCCCAGGCTCTCCACACCACTGGAGTCAAGCTATCCAGGCTGATGAAGGCTGATAGCCAGAAACCGGTCCTTGGATGCTTGATTCCGGTCTGGGAAATACATGGCTTGGTAGTTCGGACTGGACTGTTCCCATGAGGCACAGGGTCAGAGCTGATTTGCATATAGCCAGTGTCTAACCCAAGGTGGTGTGGAGTGCAAAAAAACGATGGATTTAGGCCCAGATCCTTGTACTGGGGTGAATGTATGACATTGTTCTACATTCTGTCCATCAACTGTGTTTTTTGCAATTTTCACCCCGAGTGTGCTGGGTATGCTCAGACGTGAGTCCCAGGCTCTCCACACCACTGGAGTCAAGCTATCCAGGCTGATGAAGGCTGATAGCCAGAAACCGGTCCTTGGATGCTTGATTCCGGTCCGGGAAAGACATGGCTTGGTAGTTTGGACTGGACTGTTCCCATGAGGCACAGGGTCAGAGCTGATTTGCATATAGCCAGTGTCTAACCCAGGGTGGTGTGGAGTGAAAAAACCCGATGGATTTAGGCCCAGATCCTTGTACTGGGGTGAATGTATGACATTGTTCTACATTCTGTCCATCAACTGTGTTTTTTGCAATGTATACCAGGGAGGACAACAAATAATCACCTTGTTAGTAATAGGTTTATTTGTGCAAGGTCACACAATGGAGCTACGTCTGGTTCGAGAGGTGACCAAGTACCCACTGAACAGTATCACACTGCTCTGGATATCCACGTCCAGCCCCCCGAGGGGCAGGGGCTTTTACACACCTGAGCAAACCGTAAACACAATTGAGCGATCATGCTAAAATTTACCAAAGAACTGGCATTATTTGCAATGCAATAGGTCTCGCAATATTAAAGTTTGAGCTATTGGTGTTGCATTATTTAGCAATGACAATAGCTCAAACTTTAATAATGCGAGCCCTTTTGCATTGCAAATGCTTTTTATATACGTTAGAGAAACTCCCCTACACTCAACCATTTATAGTAGATAGACCATAACTGCTGCATTCTCTTAATTCTCTATATTCAGGGTCAATCTGAATATTTTTTTGTTCATGTGGATAAGAGTGTCATGCATGATAATGCAATGGGTGGTAAACTTTGCTCCTCTGGTGGAGTTTCGCCCACTTCACACTATGCTGTGTCAAAGAGTTTTTCTTGCACACAATATCTCTCAACGCAGGCAGTCGTGGCAGGTCGCTACAACTCATGTTGAGAAAGTTGTCACTCATTTTGCGAAAGCTGCCAATCGAGTAGAAAATCAACTCGAGCCGCAGAAAGAAGCAGCAACCTCTGGTTCACTGCATGGTGCCATTTGCGCTTGTTGTACATACCTCTGCCAACTAGAGACCCCCATTTCTAACAGCGCTGATTTTACAGCACAGGACAAGTTCCCATCACTAAAATCAGCATGAGCAGAACGATGGACCAGAATGCCAACACTCGTGGAACTTTGCAGAATCTGGCAGAATTTTTTGTTAACTCCATGAAATTCCACAGAGTAAAACTCTGCAAGTTCTGCCCAACCCTTGATAGTAGTCCATATATGAGAAGCATTTGTGACAAAGGAAATATGTATACCTCAAATCTTTGAGGAATTTTCCATGTCATATATCAAAAAAGGTCTAGGTCTTACTTCCGGCATCCTGGTTTTCTGCAGGTTCTTCAGACTATTGGATCATTCTTTAGGAGTCAGTGCTGGATTCCAAACCCTCCATGATCATAAGTGAAGGCAAGATGACCATCCCTATTCCCAGTGCTTGGAAAGCAGTAGGGTCATCCTTGTAGTGCTGACCCACCTACCTAAAGCATGGCTTAGTCTTTACCCAGTATCATCCTTCCTGTTGAGAAACAACTACTAAGGCCACCCAATTACTCTTTAAAGATACCTTTTAGACAAAGAAATGTGCATCTTTTGCAAAAGTACAATGTTGATTACTCACACATCTAACCAGTGGTGGCTGGCACAGATCGGGGTGTGGGCAGGGGTTAGGGGGTAAATAAAAGATAGAATTTCACTCACATCCTCGCTGTGTCCTCCTTGACGCATCCTCCTCGTTGCGTCTCTCCTCCTCCTCCCTCTGGCCAGAACAGGAAGCACCCTGGCTCTCCTGGGCCAATCACAATGCTGCAATGCAACGTTGTGATTTGTCTGAGCGCCCTCGTTTGGCACTCAGTTGGGGACTGGGGCCCTGGCCATGTTCTCCACCCAGGGTGTATGCAGCCTGGGTGGAGAACATGCTAAGTGTGCATGACTTTTTGGTCGGTCTGAGACGGCCGTTCAAACATTCATGCGCACTTAGTGAGTGAAAATCACTCCTCCTCTGCTCTGTCAGCAGAGCAGCCCCACCCCACAAAGCTGCTGCAACAGAAAAAATAAAATAATAATAACATTCAATTGTTATTATTTTATTTTTGCTTACACTGCTCAAAAGCAGTGGGGGGATGCTCCGGCGCCTTAGTGGAGGGGCAGCCACTGCCTCTAACAAATGAAATGAGTCCATCTCTTTCTTTCCATTGTGTGAAATACAATTATGTGTGTTTATGTTCCGTTTTTTCTTTTTACACTTTTACACTCAACTAAAACGCAGCTAAAAATATAATATCCTAGTTATGGTAATTCCATGTCCTCTAATCCTGACTAAGAGCACCTGAATATAAGGATTTCTTTTTCACTAGGTCCATAACAGTGATTTTCCTACCAGCAGCCAGCCACAACTAAAAAACCCTGTTCCACCTCCCATTCGGAGTCCCCTCCAACTCTTGAACCACTACCACCAACACACATATAGTGTAACATGAAACTTCTAGTAAGAAAAAACCTATTTAAGCTAATTTAATTTTAATTACTGTATGATGAACCATAAAAAGAGTTTTAAACGGAATCAATATGACCAATTTCCTAACCCTATACCGATGTGTCAAATAGGGCTTAGTTAAAGCAACTGGGTACCCTGTAGTAGTAGTAGTAGTAGAAAAAGCTTTATTCAATTTTTGTAAATTAAAAAACCATAAAAGCTACATCAAAGAAAGAACTGGGTACCCAAAATCATTAACATTAAACCACTAGCCATGGATGATAGTCTGTAGCTAATGTTTCAACTTCTGCTCCAGAGATTATGCATTTAGGACACCATTAATCACGCCCTTCAAATTCTATGGATCCTTGACATACGAATCCATTTAAACTGTTTTCAACATACTGATGCACAGCCCCAGCTCCCATTTGTGTTTAACGTTATGCTTTGTTAACTAAAGATGAAGTTATTTATACTTCCTTATCTGGTGTCTGAAAAATCTTATCTAACATTGCGGAAGTCAGAAGGTTCACCAGGTACCCTTTTAGATGGCAGATGAATGTTTGTGATGTATGCATTGAATCTCAGTGGCAATGTCTGCCATTTTTTAGGTCAGGTATATTCCCATTTACCAACGTGTTTTAGGTTTATATCATGCACCAAGGAAGGTCAATAATACAAATATGTGTATGTCTCAAGTGGTGTTCCAACCATTCTAAGACGTTTTCTAATATTTCATTTGTTCTCTGGAGTGACTGGATGTTTTGGTGTCAACATGCATCAGGTCTTGTAACTCATAGCCCTCACTACGCAATGTATCAGTATATTGTCTAATTATGGTTATTTTACTATATTGTTACTGCATAGGGAGGACGCCCGTAAGGTGAGTTGTGATGTAATTCTACCTTCTTTCCATCTTTTGTGTATTTCATTTCAGAGCTATTTGAATGTGAATAATTGCACCCCATTTTTTTTTCATTGTAGGTTCATATTTCTGTTCATCCTTGCCCCTTAGGGAGTCTCAGACTATCATCAGTGCTTGCAACCTGTGGTTGTGTCTGCAAATGCCCTCCCGAACTGTCCTTAACCCCAGTTGTGTTTTTATTGGATGCCTTTGACACTGGCCTCTCATAGGTCTGAACTGACTCGATTGTATTACCCGGTGCGACTAGCCCCAGTGGCGGCCTGTGTAGGTAAGCGCGGGAGGGCGCTGAGGCAGGGGTGGGAATGTGAAAGTGACAAACAATGGGATAAGGAATGTAAAAACAAAAAATAAAAACTTGCTTTGCGCTCGTCGCATCGCCGACTCCACGGCGCCTTGCCACGCTTACCTGCAAGGGCCGCTACTGACCAGCCCTTTCAAATTATTTTGTTAAAGTAACATTTGCATAAGAGATTTGAAAGCTCGCTTGTGTTTTTTAGTAAGTGTTGCAGTCTGAGGAATTCCTTTCTGAACGTTTTTACTTTTCCCTGTTTTAAGCAGATTTGTTTACATTATACACCTTTGTTGTCTGCCTGCGTAATATCTTTGAAATCTCTTTAGGGTTATACTACCTCCATGGTTCCACTTTCTTCAGTTTGCTTGTACACAGTGTACCATAAATTTGTCTGGAAACCAAAAGCTAAACTTTATCTTGCTTAAGGAAAGACTTAAGACAAATAAATGATTAATGAAAAATGAACCTTAAGTGCTCTCTTGCTTACGATGAATAAATTAAGCCTGTAAAGCAAACCCTCTATCTTTGCTGAGATTCATGGCGCTGGTGTTATCACATAAAGTATATGTTTATACTTCATGAATTAAAGGAAGAATTCGCTGTGGGCAGCTGTACTGAAAACAGCGGGTTTAACCACATTCCCACCTTGCCAATGTGAACTGAAATTTAATTCACACTGCTTCAAGCTGCTGAAAACACATTGCATTCTCTCCTAAGCAGTAACCCACTGCAGGCTTGTAAACAGCTGCTTCCCAAACCCTGCATGCAAAGAGAATTCGAATGTAGCTATTTATAAAAATGAAAATGATAAAAGGGCCAAGGGCGATCTACTTATTACATGATGAGGATTATGTTCTAATGTCCTTCTATTTTTTAAGTTGTTTCTTAGCGGTGACCCATTCTAAAACCACCTGCTACAGAGCGCCTTGAGGAGATACTAATTTAGGTAGGCACTACACTCATGGTGCTTCCAATTGGACCCCTGCCCTCCCCTCTGCTCACTGCAGATTTGTAGGAGTTCATATCCTGTGTGCCTGATGAGAATATTCCATCAAAATTAGATTCCAAACAGGAAAAAATGCCACTTTGGGTAGCTGCAAATGGTTATGCAATTGGTGTAAAATGATTAGCAGTATTTTGTTGCGATACACCCCATACATCATCATCCACAAAAGATGGTCCTTATGAACATTTGCATCTTTGATAACGCACTAACTTTACTTCTTGATAAAAAAAAATATTGTATATATTTTATGTGACCTTGGCTGCCATGCTTATTTTCAACTATTAACTCCGGGTAACCTCCATTGCACAAAGATGAAATGCACACATGGCAATGTAATCGATCCGATTAATAATTATGCGACAACTAGAGAGCCCCTTGAGCCCCTAGGGGGCAGATTTACAAGCCCCTTGCGCCACTTTTGCATCACTTTTCCCATATTAAAAGTGACGTAAAAGTGGTGCACGGGTCTTGTAAATCTGCCTCTAGAGGTTCAAATGAACTTGAATCCTATCCCATGTGCTATTTGAATAGGTAAATTAAGTAATTTGGAATTGATGCTTAGATTTACTCATGCTTTGTTCTTGATGTCATCATGGCGATAAGTTTAAATGGGTTCAACAAATCTAGGAGACTGCAGGCCGAAAAATTAGAAAACAGTAAATCACAAGCCTTCTCTTTGAAAAATCATTTGACTATAGAAGAACATACAGACAACATGAACAGTTATGCTAACCACTAGTTAAAACGAATTTATGATCACTCCTTTTTTATTTTACCAGAACTGGATTACAATGAATTTGTACAAGCATTGGTACTTTTCAGTGTAGACTATGACAAAACCAGTCTCTCTGCTATCGCCAACATTCACCTCATGGCACTTAAAGAGCATGTTGGGGGCATATTACCTGCAAACAGCGATATTTATCGCTAAGTAGGGTTAGCGGCAAAATTATTATCGCCGCGCTTCACCGATTTTTATCGCTGATATAACTTGCTATTAACAAGGTTTATCTCAAAAGCGATAAAAATCAGGCGAAATGCGTGAATATCGCTGACAATACAGCGATATTCACGCATTAGCGTGAAACAGCTCTTAGCCATGTTATCCACCTCCCATTGGATAACATGGCTAAGAACTGGTATTAGCAGGCGTTAGCTTTTGGAAATATTCTCGCTTAGCGCGAATAGTTCCATCGCTTCGCCTTTGTAGGTAATAGGCGATAGCGATGTTAGCGACTGTTTTCAGTCGCTAACATTTTGGCACGCCCACTATGCATGTCATTAGCGATAATTATCGCTGACATGCAAAGCGGGCCCCAAAATGCTCGCTATCGCCTACAAGCTGTCGCTAACTGGTGTTAGCGACAGCTTGGTAATTGGGTGATGAAATTTTCGCCGCTTTAACGGGAAAAAGTCCTGCTAAAGCGGTGAAAAGGCCCTTGGTAATATGCCCCCTGATTCTTCCAACGATCTTATCCCTGATACAGACAGACCAACATGAACAAAGCATGGCAGGTTTGCTTAATCTGAGATGGTTTCTCACTAAAGGTAGACACAATTACAAGATTGCATGTTAAACACACAAAATTCATACATTACAAAAAACATACTATTTAACCAATAAAGCTGAGATTTCAGGAGGCTCCGGCCAACTATGGAGCACCAGCAATATCCAATTTGAGATTCCAGTTTTGTTTAATTGACTGGGTAAATTATGAAGAAAACTGTAACAAGGACAATTAAATATTATTATCAGGCACGTTCCATAATCTTCTTGATTGACTGACGTTTCAAATCAGCAATAACTGCACTGTTAAGTATTTACTATTGAGGCAGGAGCTGGGCGTGCATCTCAGTATGGCATGTGAGTTGGCTCTTGTAAAAAAATGTCTCTTTTTGCTTGATTTTGTGCTGATGCTTTTGGGTTTTGGACTTTGTACTCTGGAACCCTGCAAACCAGGACCCAGTGCATGTGCTCTGACCCCTAAAACTTGTCGAATTGGTTAAAAATCCCAATTGACACATTTAACTTACCTACAAGTGATTAGTATATGGTACCCAAGTGGACCACGGACTATAAGGTTTTCGCAAATCCGGATGGGGAATCATTGTGCCCGGCGTCTACTCTGATCAGGTTACTGGCCTGTACAGTGGCCACCAGAAATATGAGACGCTGAGGAATTTATTATATTTCGTCACTACATTTTAATTGATGTAGAGGTCTCGGGTCATTACTTGAGCCACCACCAGGAATTGATAACTTGGATGCTTGCGGTACACAGCAGAATCTACAAACATATTTATTGCTTGTGAACTCTGGCCGCCATTTGGGTTACCTGCTTGAATATATTACTTTGGACGACTGTGGGATTCTATAGAATTTATAAACACATTGCAATTGTTGCTAGCGATCTTAGGATTGTCTCCTTATGTTTGGCTTGACCGTGGAGTACATTAACTCAAGTATTCAGACCAATTGGACCGTGAAGTAAGTAGTGAAGCCCTGATGAAGTTCCAGCCTTGGAATGAAACGTGTTGGATGATGTCCAATTTTTAAATATCTACAACTATAAAAGATATTTCGGACACTCTTGAAGCTCATTGACTTGATTTCTGGTGCACCTTCCTCCTTGTACAACACGGACTATAAGGTCATTCTCACTAGGGGACTACAGCACCACTTGTGCCACCTCTAAAGTGACAATACAAATCATGTATTAGGCCTGTCTCTGGAGCCTGGGTGTGCAGTTGTAAAATTGCTAATTCGACCTAACAAATTATTCTCCTTGCCAGGACTAAACATGTGCTTTTCATTTTTATAAGTCACCGCTATGGTAAGTCCTAAATGCCCATCCTGCAGGGTGCATGGTATTTGAAAAGTAGGACATGTGCACTTAAGTTTTACATGTCCTGGCAGTGAAAAATCTCCACGCTGATTTTAACAATGGCAAAGCTGGCTCGACAATAGAAAAGCAGTGGGTTACATTTTAACTCCTTATAATGTATAGCTTCACTTTGGAAATAGCTAGAACTATGATTCGATTACTCAAATTAATACTAAGTTCAAATTCAATCAAATGGTCAAGTCGGAATTTAAATTGCTATTTTGGCAACAACACTTTTAGAAAGTTAAGATTCAGCTGCCTAAAGCCTTTAGGAGCCTTTTCAGAGTTAATCCCCAACTGCTGCCTGGTGGCCCCTGAAATGAGATGTAAATGGATCACAGGAAAAATAACAAAAGGGCATTGGCTAGGAGGAGGTGTGACCTTCCCCTGACAGGATGAGCCACCAAAATACACATGCTTCAAAGGGTATTTACTGTCACAGGCAGATGTAATTCACACCTTGGCCTGCCCCTACTATTGTGCAAGTAGCCAGATTGCCATCACTCCCAGTTGTAGGAAAACTTGTTGCAAAACTGCTTTGAATGGGGGTGGGTGGGTTCTCATTTCTCCAGTACACACCTTGGAGTATATCCAGAGCTCTGCACAAGGAATGAAAGACTCTGCCATATTAGTTTTAGGTTGAGAGGAGCACTGGGGGATATTTTACAATACACCACACAGAAGGGCTGCGAAAATGAATAGGGCACCCCAGGGAACTTTTACTGCAAGGAGTGTCAAGGAGTCTTCCTCAACCTCAGGCTGGCACTGACAATAAAAGCAGCACCTTCAGCACATGTTTTAGAACATGTCTGAACCTGTGTACGTTAAAAGATGGACTGCACCTTATGTTGAGCCTGTGGAGAGAAACCTCAAATGCTGGACTTGCCCCCACTTGTATTCAGGACAAATGAGTGGACTCCAATTGCTAGTTGACTAGCTTCCATTTCAGCTCCAGGATCACAAAAGCTGCAAGAAGCCCAAATCTCTGTAAAGCCCAAGTGACCAGTCCCAAATGGATATGCCCTGGACCCTGCTGGTTGCCTCTGGGAGAATGAGTCCCAATTCCCAAGTGCTGCCCAAAAGGAACTGGACTCTTGGCTTTGGCTGGTGTTAGAATGTACGTGTTACAACTTCAAAATCGAAAGACTGGACACTCGGAAATATTTATGAACTTTCCACACAAAGAACAAGAAGTTACCACTGGACCACCACCAACCCACAGCCTCCGACATCAAAATCCCAGTCGGACTCAACTTGCTGGTTTTCGCCGCTGAAAGGATACTGGCTTTCAGAACAGTTTCTAAGTCTGAAGATCGAGGATTTCACTGGAGCCAATGCCAAGCAGCAACCCAACGACAGCAATGCCCTCTTGGGCCCAGATTTCAAACTCCAACCACCTGGAGTTTTCCCACTGTCAACTACAAGAGCCTCAAACTTCCCACCACAGCTGAGGCTCCCTCTTCCGATCTGGCTGGCACCCTGAGCCACCAATGACCTCTTTGACAACATTTTCCACAAAACAACTAAGTTAAAACGCAAACACTCGCAGTGAACTGTCCTTGACTCCGGCTTCTTCATGGTCAGTCTTTTCACCTTCACCCAGTCGAGCACACACAGCTAAAAGGAGATTGACTCTTTGAGCTGTATGGTGTTAGAAACATCTAAAAATTGAAACATCGTATCTCCAGTTCCCTACATGAGACTTTTATCATTTTTATGTCTGGTTGTGAAAATGCTCTCTATTTTTATAAATTGGAGATGGATCTTGTTAGATCTTGCACCATGGGCGTGGGTCTCCTTCCATTTTTTTCTGTTGCCTCCCATGTTTTTGCTATGTTTTTGCTGGTCTAGATGCTTTGGGCACTCTGCCACTGCTATTCAGTGCCAAAGTGCAAGTGTTCCCTATTGTAAATTGTTGTAATGGATTAGTGACTCCATGATTGGCTTATTTAATTTACTTGTCAGACCCTAGTATCGTGCACTATGTGTGCTCAGGGCCTGTAAATCAAATGCTCCTGGTGGGCTTGCAACACTGGTTGTGCCACCCACAGAAGCAGCTTGTAAAATATGGCTCAGGCCTGTCATTGCAGAGCCTGTGGGCAGTCTGGGACTGCCATGTCGACTTGGCAAGTGCACACACTTGCCGGTCCCCAAACCTTCCCTTTTCTACATATTAGTCACCCCTAAGGTAGGCCCATTGGCAGTGTGCATTGTATGTAAAATGTAGGACACGCCCTGGTGTGTGTGGCATGTCCTGATAGTGAATTACAGCCAATTTCGTTGTTCACTATTGCAAGGCTACCTGTTCCCATAGGTCAATATGGGCAGTTTGATTATAACATCTTATAAACCTAACTGACACAGGCAACAATGTACAAATTTGAGTTTAGTATGCATGAACTCAGAATGTTAAAAAACATCTTTTAGTGAGGGTGAATTTTTACATTCTGTGTTTGAAAATACCACTTTTAGAAAGTAGGTATTTTTTGCCTAACCGTCCATGTCTCTGCTGGGTTTGTGTATTCCATGTCTGGTTTGTGAGTGACAGGGGGCTGGAGAGGGCCTTGGCTCCAGCAGTCTGATGGGTCAGGGCTGGGCTGAATAGGACCTGAATTGAATAGAGTAGGGGCAGAGATTTCCTTTCACTGACCTGAGCCCTCATAGAATAGAGAGTAGGGGAAAGAGATTTCCTTTCAGCTTCCTGGGCCAGGTCTGCTCCCAGACAATGCTGTATCCACCTCCTGCCAGGAAGCTGCACCCAAGAGGACAGAACTGGTTTTGGCTGGGCACAGGCACCCTCTGCCTTGCAGTATAAATATTGGGGCCTAGACCCCAGAATTTTAGATCATTTATGGGAATCAAGACAAACCCTTTGCCAAGGAGAAGAACTGGAGAAGCTGAAGGAAGTTTACTGCCCCTGTGCTGTTGCTGTTTGGGGTTGGCCTGCAGTGGTTACTTTATTGCGAAGGAAAGGAGAAAGGGAAGTTTGTGTTAACTTTTACTATCTTAAGGAAGATCTCCAAGGGCTTGTGACCAATGTTCTCTCTATTTTTTTCTTCTGTGTGCGGCAGTGTAAGGTTTCTGTGCGCTGCAGCCTATGCTATGTGCGCAAAGAACCGGACCTCACATATAGGTGCAGTGACAAATATCAGTGCAAACATCACTCCAAACTTTTGCTTAAAAAATGAAAATACAGTGCATTCCACACATACAGTGCCACACGATGGCTCTTAAGGCAGGTTTGCAATTTACATACACACATCATGAATGAATTGGTTACACAGGCAAGTATACTTCGGCTTTGGAAAAGCACAGGACTCCAACGGCGGTACCAATATAAGATTTCACTAAAGATTTTCCACTTGAGCTCTGTTCATAGGTGGGGAAATGTCAGGAGCCTATACAAGATCGCATACCTGGGGATACATGCAAGGGGACACATGCTATTCCCCCCCCCCTGTGTGCATGCACCACAAGTTCCTACAAGGCATGGACTTGGCAGTCCATGCCCTGCATGAATTTGCTTTGGCGTTCCCATTTCAGGGCCTTTTTTATAGGTACCGCCGTGGGACAGCTGGGCACTTTGAGATCTTCATGGTGCACATTCTTTGCAGCAGGCATATTAACCCTCTGCGCTACCTTAAAACTTACACTAGAGAAAACTCAGAGAGTTATCTTGACATATTTAGTATTGCATGAAAATTGCTGAAGTCAAAGAAAATCGCAGCAGGTGCTATTAAAGCAATATTATACCTGCAAACACGGCATTCCTCCCACCCACATCCCAAAGTCTGCATCTGGTACAGTAGCACCGGTCACACCCCCTTAAAGCCGGCCTTGGTCCCACGGCTGAGCCCTATTAACCACAGAAATGCAGCAAGTCTACCAGGGACATCCTAAGGATTTTGGGTGCCCCGGACCATACCTATTTTGGGGGCCCCTGTTCAGAACAGGGTTGAATTTATCAGTTCATTTCAGCTCTTTCTTGCCCTCTTAGGCCAGGTCACTGACAGCATACAGGCGCAATTGTCAGAATTCTAAATGTGTTTACATCTAATGTTCAGGGATAGTGATGTGTGTTATCAATATTGTAACACATCAGCAGTTCACTAATATTACTGCAAATAATATCTGTGACACACTCCCATTTCTCATATGTTTGGTCCTATTGTGATCTAAAAGAAACCTTTTTATGGATGTTGCATGAAAAATAAACATTTCTCTGCAGAATGGCTATAATAGACTCTATACATCACCCACCTTAAAAATAAATTAATGGATAATGGTATTCAAAACAATTGGTTTAGTAATTATTCAAGGACATCACAGCAAGACTATCAGGAGGCTCCCCTATAAGGCTGGGCCCATGGGCCAGAGCCCAATTTTGCCATGCCTTAAATCGACCCTGAAGTCTCTGCCCTGCAAAGTACAACACATCAGGCCTTAGACTAACACATTTCAGTGTGGTGGTCCGCATCACTGCACTGAAATGCAAAGTCCGGCATAATTGCAGGCCCTCAGGAGCGCTGGTAATCATGCATGAATACTGACTGATTGATTTTCACTGACTAACTTTAACTCCTGTGCTTCTTTTAACTGACTGACTTTAACTCCTGTGTGCTTATTTCAATTTTCTACTGACTGCTCCCTCCAAGCAAAACAAAGCTGAGTCAGAATCGTAACTTTCACTCAATGGGGTGGGGCTAGGCAGTGGGTGTGTGCTCATGTGAGTGCGGCAAGAGGTGGCAGAGCCATAGTGGCTGAAGGCTGGAGTAGGCCCGTTGACGCCCAGACCAAGTGGTGCAGAAGCAGCGATAGCCCACGCTGTCAAAGCCAACCTGGTGGTAAGTTCTGAATGACTGAGGGGGAATTACGAGGAATGATACAGGATCATGCTCATGCGCGCTTGGTAAGTATGACTTGATGGAATGGTGGAACCCCCTATTGCCGTGGAGTCAAGTGTGTGACATATCGGTTGAATATGTTACTGCTAACCATGCGCCTTTTTTGCCTGTTTCACTCCGCGGCTGCTAGGCCTCTTGTGGGTTAGAATATTTGCTATCTACGAGAGGGCAAGTCTGCATATAATTGACAGAGCCGAGCCGGACATCCTGGTTGGGTGTATGGTTTCCACATTGAGAAACATACCGGCCGTTTGTACAGTTTTCTTGAGAGGCCAAAGTTTGTCCCCGTGCAGCTGCTACTGAGCCATAGAATCATGCTCTGGCCGGTGTTTGCCAAGGGAGTCGTTACGGTGAAATGGCCCAAACCACTTGCTGCTCCTCAAGAGTCGCCTTGCAAAATAAGTAGTGCCTCGTTGAGGCATTTCTATCACTGCTTTAAAATGTACTTTCAAGTATTATTAGCACCAGCGCGCCGCCCCCTTGGTGCCGGTCCAATTCATTTCAGCACTTGCGCATTAAGTTAGCAGAGCCACCAGCCAGGTCAGTGCCAGTGGTGTGTAGTTCTGTGACAGCCTGTCTCTGCAGGGTTGTATTGGTTACATCATTTTTTTAACAGTACGATCAGGTTAGCTAGGTTAGTGCTCTTCCAATTTTGGGGGCTTGCTCAGGGGCGCAACTAGACCAGAACTTCTGGGGGGGGGGCTAACACTCACAGCCAGAGGTTAGATTTACTGTTCCCACTCCAAAGTAAGTAAATATTGGGAAAGTTGTAGCAGGGTTTCCGTTCTCCCACAGAACTGTGCATAGAGATTTGGAACCTCGGAGAATTAGGGTGACCCAAAACTCACCCCAGTACCCAAAATCCCCTTACCAGGCTAGCTACAGTGTCTCATTGGTCATCACAAACTTCCAATGATTAGACAAACCAGAACATGAACTTACGATACCTCAGGTTACGTGGAACACATGAACACTCTTTTGTTATACTATCATTTCAAACCAGAACGGGGAGTAAATGAGGACACGTGCACATTTGAAATATTTATTTACTAATGCCGTTTTCTCAAACGCAGTATCTTAGATAATACAAGGAAACATATTATCACAAGCAAAGTTATCAGCATAGTTACTAGTCCATAGAAAGCAAAAGGTGATAGCATGCTAAGAGGCTTTAATGAATAAAGGTTAATAACACCTATTTCTCACCCTCCCTAACTAGCATATTATATTAACATCAAAGAAGGTCTCTTTGGGTTTTAGCAGGGCGGGCCCATACCTCAAGATCCTAGTATGAAGAGATCACATCAGCTTCCACCAGCTCTCTCTGCATGCGAACCGCATCAAGTGTGTGTGTGTTCCTTAAGCAAAGCAATATAAAACGCGCCTAAAGCCAGAACTTGGCAGGAGCTGCACTTATGTTATGTCTATGAAGGTGCGGAGATCAGACTTCACAACAATTCTGTGTTCAGTTATCCTTGAAGCTTCAGCACTCTCTGTACAGACATAGTTTACTAAGCAAAGCTGATATCAGAGCAATAACATATTATTCTCATGTAAATCACAACGCTCTTGTAGGTTGAAAGCTAAATCAACAAGTAAGTGTCGTGTGCAGAAGCAGCAAAAGGAAAAATGGTGTTTAAACATTTAATAAGCCCACGCTAACTTAACACAATATATAGATAAGCAGTAACTATATGACACCCCCCCATGATCCGAGCACGGATAAGATAAGATAAGATAAGGGCCTCTTCATGAAAACAGAGTTCAAGAACGATGAGCAATGTTATAATTTAAAAATTGATGGGAAAAAAATTCCATGAACCAATTCAAAAAATTCAAAATGTCAATACTGTGTTCATCAGCACTCAAGTCAATAGGTCTGGGAGGTGAAAAAATGCAAAGAAAAAGGTGTCATGATCAGAAACCAAGAAAGTTTTTAGGGCAAGACCGAATATGCAAAATATGCAGCAACAGCCTCCAACATGAAATCACCGTCTTCATCTGAAAACAGTTTAGCCATCCAATTCAAAAGTGGGAAAGAACATACGTGCTCTTCTAGTACCGGAGCCTCTATCACCATCAGAGGACAACTCGGTGGGTTTTCAAGAAAGCTCTGTGCCAAGAAATCTTGGGCTGCTGCGAGTATGTTCCAAGGACCCATTAGTCCATGCATCAATGGCAAGGCCATAATCCTATCGCCAGAACAAATCAACTCGTGAGCCACGACGGGACACATCAGCTGATTAAAATCGACGTCAGGAGAAACCGACTTGCAGAGACACAAATCAATGGCCCAGTCAAAATCACAGCTCAGGCAATGAAATACAGGCTGGACACAGGTGAAATAGGAAAATCGAACCGACAATCCAAACGCCGTGCTTAAAGTCGCAAGCGGCAGAGTGCCATAATATTCAAGCATCCTGTTGCGAAACAGTGCCAGGAGGGGCTGCGGGGCTTCTTGCACATGAAGGGCATCCATATTTAATGAAACAAAAAATCACCTGAACGCCTGCCGCTAGTGCCAGTAAAACCGGGAATCCACCAAACAAACTTGAAAAAATAGAATGGAAGAACGCAGGAATGACTCCAAATATTTTCTCAAATGAAGTCACGAGACCGCTGCTAACTATTTTAAAAAATGCGCCAGCCCCGTCGTCGAGGACGCGTTAAAGATTGAATGAACCAGTTCGCTGAAATGCAACGGTAAATCAGTATTTAAAAGGGCCTGAAGCTCTGTACGGGTGTTAGCTATGTGAAGCACGAATGTTTCTCGAGCCGAACTCAAGGCCACTTCTTTTTGGGACAATAGAGCTCTTATTCTGCTCATGCCATTGAACTCCGCTTTCAAGGTTGGGATGCGCGGCCAGATGGAAACATCCCCGTTCCCATGCGTGGGTGGGTATAGCACATTTTTGCAGCAAACTACACATTCAGTTACTGTTACCACATAAGCAACACCTTTAATTAACCCGCAACAATCTTCATTATTTAAAAGTAAATAACTTCCGTTCCCCAGTAAGGTAAAAGTTGGGATGATTGCTGGAACTGGAGTCCCTTTTAAAACACAGGCTAAGTTTGTCCGGTCCTGGTTACAAGAAATGTGCAATTGTATGTGCCTACACATTAATGAGTGATCTGGTGTTTCTGTACACTCCTCCCCATTCAGATACACCTCCTGTCCGTCTTTCAAACATCTATAAGTAAAAGGAAGGGACCAGACTTCATGGAGAAACGCACTACCTAATGGTTCATATCGACCTATGGCAACATATCGCATACAATTTGTAAATTTATACAAAGCAAAAGGTAATGTTATCAAACCGTGGATAAGCCACGTTGCAGCGGTGGCCTCTGCCACAGAAAAAGGCAAGGACTCTAATCTCTCAATATGTAACATTGAAAAGGATGCATCTCGCATGGAAAGCAAGCGCTGCTTGTCAGTTAAATTAAAGGGGGCAAAGAGAGAGGAGACATTCATGTAGGTCCATGGCACCTTGCCAGATTTCCACGTTTGCAGGGTCCACGCAAATTGCATGATAGAACGCAATTGATTTTGACCATGGTACAATACAGATACTTCATCCTGCACAATATCCACTACAGAAGACACAATATTATCTAACGTGTAAATGCGGGAAGAAAGCATGTTAATACTATTGTCTACCACTGCAAGCACTTTTTCTAGATTGGCTTGATCTATAGCTCTAAGGCGTGTCGCCGCCTCAATCTGTGATGTCTTCCAGATTTCATTGTAAATAGCATATATCCATCTTTTTGATCTACCACTAGCCGGGCCTTTTATGAAATCATTTAAATCTACATCATCATTCAGCTTCGCAAGATGTAATTTAACTGCAGACAATTTAGAATGTTTCAGCCAATTTTGACATAATTTGCCCACTGAGTAAGTCGTGACCGAATGTTGAGTTTCAAAACGTGGATCAGGTCTGACCTGTTTAAAACCATCAGATAAACCTAGAAAACGGTGCTGGCATGAACTAGCACTTCTGTGCCACATCAGCCAACCTTTTGGATCCATACTGGATATGTTAAAGGATGAATTCAGCAATAGTGTTTGCAAGTCCCTAATCAAAAACTGAGTATAATTACTCCAGCCAGAATATTCTTCTAACTCAGGGATGGTTGGAGTATTCAATTTTTAGAAGTAGCCAATCCAAAGCATGTTGTCTGTGAAATAGAGGAATTCAAAAACAACATTTGATTCGGGATGAGACAAGCACGGTGCAAAGCCTCAGTGCCTTGTACCTGCCAGGTTTTAGAACCCCAAACAGATTTTAGGTCAATAGTTTCCTTCCACAATTCATAGCCGCCAACTGCCAGCTGATCAAGAAAGGACTTCAAGTACAATAATTTGGTATCGGTAAGTCTAACCTTGGACATAGGCTTCTGTGTCATTTTGAAATAAAAGGACTCGGGATTAGACTGATTGAAGTCAGTAAAATAAGTGTACTTTTTCAAAAAAGTACTTGAACTGCCTTGTTTAGGAGCGGGGCAATGCTCCCATTGTGTATAATTTACAGTATTCCTTCTAGAAGTAGTTTTATGTAAGAAGTGATTGCCAAAATGTTGAAAGCAAAACAAATCACCATAATTAGCAGACTCTAAGTACAAATCTTCTGCATCAAAGGCAGCATAGTATTTCAAATCAGAAAACAAAGACTCTACGGCCTGAACATCCCAATCATCAGAACGTATGTTTTGTTTCACTACATCCCCCATGTTAACTCTAAGCACATTAGGGACATTAACAACCTCAGTAGGGCCATGAATTTGAAATCTAACGGCATCCCACACTATCCCATCAAAGACAGGCCAAGCAGTGAGGTTAACAAATGTCAAGTCTCTTTTCAGTCTGTGTGCAGAATGCGATGAGGAAAGGGGGGCCAAAGTTCCATTGAGATGTCGAATGCATGTTCTTTCGTCGACATAGTGTCCATTTACAATCCGGAAAAAATAAAACACAAACCCAATTGACATAAAAAGGTAAATGGAAAAAAGCACCAGCCAAATATATGTCAAAGGGGGAATCAAAAAATGTTTTTTAAATAAGCTGGCATAAACTGCAAAACGTGAGGGTTTCTTCGAGGCATTGGAAACAGTGTCAAATGAAAATCTGGATTCTGTGGCCAAACGTGATTGCAGGTCAGGCATGGATAAGTCAGTGGGGTAAGTGTAGTCTATTTCATCATGGTCAGTACCAGGCAAAGTACTTAATAAAGGACTGGAAATTGCAGGCAATTCGATGGCCACTTCGGTTTCAGGATTAGAAGCAGTGACCAAAACTGAATTTCTCACAATGGAAGGACAGGAGACTGCCGGTGTCATACTAAGAAGAATCGGCCACTCTGTGTATCTTGACATTGTCAATTGAGATAAACCTGTTTTCCTTACGACCAGGAAGCGGTGGTAAAATGACTGTTCTTGTGCCCTTCACTCCAAGGACTGGAACCGGAGCTCGATAGGAAGGACCAAATTCTTTCTTGTTATCGATCTTCTCTCGAACCAGTTCTCCAACTTGGAGTAGCCAGCCAACTACCGGGATCTGCAACGCAACATCCGATGTGGAGGGCAAATGTTCCTTTGCAAGACTGTCTCTGGTCTTTTGTAGATCCTGTAAAACATTGCAATGTTCATCTACGTCAAAGGTTGTGGCGCAAGCCACGCAGTCTAGACCGTCAAGGTCAGGGACGTACATCTTGATGCCAAAGAGCATTTCGTATGGGGTCCGCCCACCCAGAAACCTTCTAGGGAGATTATTAAGAGCACGCTGCACACCATTGAGGTGGGCCAGCCACTTTCTGCCAGTGCCTATAACTCGAGCTGTCAAAGATTGCTTTAAATCACGGTTCATTCGCTCCACTACACTATTACCCTCAGGTCTGTAGGGAGACGAAAACTTGACTTGGACCCCCATCGAACTCATGGCATCCTTATACGCCTTAGAGGCGAAAGCCGGACCCTGAACGAATGGAAGGTACCACAGGCAAAAATCCCTACAAAGACACGCACTTCGAAGGGAACCCGTAGGATGTTTACCTCCCTTCTCAGTGGCAGCAACAGCCGCCAAGATGTCATCATCAATCTTACTTTTGGACCGTGTAACTGCTGCAACTAAATATGTAGACACCGCTGATTTCGCTGCTCATCCGCAAGCGAGTTACCGACAGCGTGGACTCCCACACGCTGATGGCCGAGAGTATGAATTACAAAAACGAGTGGCAACGTAGCCTTAAGCTCAGCCACTCGAGCCCAGATCATCTTGTGTTTTATTGTGCTACCCTTGGAATCACGAAAATCATTCTGAATCGAAAAGAACAAGTTTTCATTGTAAGACTGGACACAGTAATAAGAATCACTCACAATAAGAGTCGTCACACTAGGATCTGCGTACTCCAACGCTAGTAATAGAGCACGAAGCTCTGCCAATTGTGCGGTGCAGTCCCCGAGAGTTTGCGTGTGCACTACTCTGGACTTGAACTCATCGTTCACCATGGCACCGACCACAATGGCGCATGCGGAAACGTAGGCGTGTTTAGAGCCATGCGCAACCTGCGCGGAACCATCAGTGTAAATGATGCAATGGAAGTCCTCCAAAGGTCGCATAGCCAGAGGAGCAGGATGAACGAATTCATACTGCAAGTACTCTTGCGACCGTAATGAGGTGTCAAAAATAAACGTGACATCCGTGGACGTCAAGGAAGCAGCCCATTGAATCCACCGAGGGTGCAAAGCTTTAGAATTTGGTACACTGGCTTTCGTAACTGCCTCCAAATGAGGACAGGGTGTAACAACCAACATGCGCTTTCCCTGTGACAGAGCACCTTCCTTAAGAATCGCCATCTGCACAGCCGTTAAAACCTTCTCCACAGTGGAAAAACGCATTTCAGCCGAAGTGTACAAGTGTGACTTGTAAGCAATAGGTACTGTGTCTCCTTCATTAAAAGTGAGGTACGTGAAACCCACTGTCCCAGGAATAATTCTTATCACCAAGTTGGTGTGGTTATCACGAGTCAGTAAAAATTTTGAAGCGAGCAGATCAGCCTGCAAGGATTGCAAGATGGCTGAGTGCTCTCAGCATGATTTGGAAAAAGTTGGTTGTATCAAAGCATACAAAGGCTTGATACGCTGGGCATATTCCGGAATGTATGTCCTCCCGAAATTTAAAAAGCCCAGTAAAGACTGTAATTTTTTCAGTGTTGTAGGAGCGCGCAACTGTGCACATTTCTCCAAGAAGTGAGGAGCCAAACCTCTACCTTCATTATTGAGCTCATAGCCCAGGAACAACACTGTGTACTCCGCAATGTGCGATTTTGTAAAGTTAAATTTGTAACCCATGTCCGCAAAGGTACAAATTATAGAATTCACACGACACAGATGCTCCCAAATTTCGTCGTCTGTGAGATATATGTCATCCACATATGAGCAAGCAACTGGGTCGATCCTCTCTAAAAGAGAGACTATGCGGGCGGTAAAAATACCAGGACTATTCTTATAGCCCATTGGGAGACGCCAACATTGTTTTTGGACTCCAGCGCTTGTAAAACTGGTCCATTGGGAGCTAAAGCTATCCAATCTGTGGGCATAGAACCCGTTGGAAATGTCAAGCGTGGTTTTAAAACGCTTACGCACTAGACTATCCACTAGGGCAGAGCCGTGAGTATTCTGTACTGCACAGTTACAGCAATGCGAGTTCAAATGCCGGTAATCCAATACCAAACGATACGACTTGTCAGGCTTGGTCACAGTAAAAAGAGGGTTATTCATCGGTGACACACATGTTTCAATTACTCCCTGATATTCCAATTGTTCAAGGATTGCCGCTACGGAAGCTTTGGCTTCACGCCGTATGGGATATTGAGGTTGAGGCTGCGGCTGAGACCGCAAAGGAATCTCGTGGCACGGGGACAATTTATCCCAACCACATTGGTTGCGGTACAGAGCCGGTGCTAGAGCCCTAGCCCACTCTTCTGCAAAATGCTGCGCATGCTCTTTCGAGACAGTGTTCGCGAAACTCTGGAGGATTACCTCCTCCCCTCTCGGAGCAGCGAGCACAAAAGGTGGGGGCCAGTCAGCCTCCGAAAGCAAAATGTCATACGTAGACGAAAGATTTTCCCAAAATACCCCTTTGATGGTACGTTGTATGTCACCTTCTATTAACAGGATAATTTCATAAAGTCTATCAGGAGGAGCAACTCATGTATCGGCTGTTTCTATCACAACATAAATATCAGTCGCTGTCACCTTCAGTAGTGGACGCAGGGCCTCTCTCACAATGGTAATCTCCGCCGCGCTGTCCAGCAAAGTCAGAGCCCATGTCAGATTCCCAAGCCGCGTTCTCACTATCTGTGGCATATCGATGCGCTGTTAAAGCCGCGACTTTCTTTTTGGCAAACTGCGGTCTCTTCGGCGTTGAGCCGTCCTGCTGTCCTGTGCCTTCTGTCTGGCGGGGCTGGTCACGACCTTGCTGACCACCCGACCCCTTCCGCCTCCTCCACCACCGGTATTCGGGGCCTATGAGTCCTGAAAGGAACGAGGAGAGCGTTGATCAGAAACCTGAAAGCGATCAGGTGATTTAATCGTCGCGCGATCGCGCAAGTCATAAACACGTTCTGTTTGCGCAGGCATCTGAGACGCAGCATGAGACTCCTGTTTTTGCTGCTGTTGCTGTTGCTTACCCTGTTTCTGTTTTTTAGGCCAATTTTGTTTTTTGGACTGGGGCTGAACTTCCGTTTGTGAAGTCTGCCCTTGGGGTTGCTTTTTCTCCTTTACAGAAAAAGGCTTCAGACCCTTGCTATTGCGACCCACCTTTCTATAAGCAGCCACAATAATCCTCGCCAACTGCCTGGGTTTATCGGCATCGGGAATCGCCTCCAAGCATTAGCAACTTGAAAGTTCACTGCATCCCCCTTGACATTAGCAAGAATGAGATCGCAAACTATATCAAAGGAGCCACACAGGCGCATACCCAATTCAACCGCTGCCTCCGGTCCGTGATCATCTTGAACACGTTTAACGATATCAGGCAGGACAGCCATAGACGGAGTGCCGTAACACCTCGCATAGACCGCCGCAAATGTTTTTCCCCAGGTCTCACAGTCAACGAGTTCTGGGGCCAAATCCTTTGGTAAACTAATCGTTAAGATCCTATGTTTATCTCCAGGAGTTGTATTAGGAAACACTACTTCCAGTTGGTCAAATTTCTCGGCAAGCCAGAAAGGAAAATCATCCTTTTCCTGGGGACGCTTACCCATCACAGCATTGACCATCACAGGACCGAGCTTCAACCCGCCCTGTCCCGCTGGAAGAGCCGGACCCCCCGGGGGCCCACCCGGGAGATGACGACCTATGTATTGCACTAATGCACGAATCACGGCAATAGAAACTACATGTAGTCTACGAACCTCCGCTAAGGTACAATTGCCGTGTTGTGGATGAGGAGTAAATCCAGCCAAAACAGGCCAATTTGCGCCCGGAATGGACAAAGGACCTAACCTCGGAGTGGTCAAAGAATGGGGTAGGGCGCCACCAAACCAAACGCGATGCTGCCAATGATCAATAGGTACTTCCAGTGCCCTGTACGGAGAATATTCATTCGGCACAGGTGAGGGAGTGTAATTGTGGAACACACCAGAATTAGCGTCCACAGCCGGAAATGTCACCCACGAATAAAAGAGTTCGTATGGGTAAGCTGCTTCCGCACTCACCACCAGAATCACAGCCAAGCCATCAACGGGTACATTGTAAGTTTGCAAATGATTGCGCACCGCTATGCGACTATGCTGCGGAATGTCCACTGGCTGGGCCATGACTGCACAGGAATTTTAGAAAAACAAAGGAAACTTTGTAGCACAACTGGGTAGTAATTCAAGGAAACCGTTTTAGAGAGATTCAAGCTTGAAAAGACCTATTTCAAAAATAGGTAGGTTTTTCCGACACCACCGTTTACCGGAAACGACAGTGAAGGGGTTAAGGTTTGAATGATATACTACTCGAGTGTCATGATATAAGACCACCAATGTATGGGCGCCATGTAGCAGGGTTTCCGTTCTCCCACAGAACCGTGCATAGAGATTTGGAACCTCGGCGAATTAGGGTGACCCAAAACTCACCTCAGTACCCAAAATCCCCTTACCAGGCTAGCTACAGTGTCTCATTGGTCATCACAAACTTGATTAGACAAACCAGAACATGAACTTACGATACTTCAGGTTACGTGGAACACATGAACGCTCTTTTGTTATACTATCATTTCAAACCAGAACGGGGAGTAAATGAGGACACGTGCACATTTGAAATATTTATTTACTAATGCCGTTTTCTCAAACGCAGTATCTTAGATAATACAAGGAAACATATTATCACAAGCAAAGTTATCAGCATAGTTACTAGTCCATAGAAAGCAAAAGGTGATAGCATGCTAAGAGGCTTTATTGAATAAAGGTTAATAACACCTATATCTCACCCTCCCTAACTAGCATATTATATTAACATCTAAGAAGGTCTCTTTGGGTTTTAGCAGGGCGGGCCCATACCTCAAGATCCTAGTATGAAGAGATCACATCAGCTTCCACCAGCTCTCTCTGCATGCGAACCGCATCAAGTGTGTGTGTGTTCCTTAAGCAAAGCAATATAAAACGCGCCTAAAGCCAGAACTTGGCAGGAGCTGCACTTATGTTATGTCTATGAAGGTGCGGAGATCAGACTTCACAACAATTCTGTGTTGAGTTATCCTTGAATCTTCAGCACTCTCTGTACAGACATAGTTTACTAAGCAAAGCTGATATCAGAGCAATAACATATTATTCTCATGTGAATCACAACGCTCTTGTAGGTTGAAAGCTAAATCATCAAGTAAGTGTCGTGTGTAGAAGCAGCAAAAGGAAAAATGGCGTTTAAACATTTAATAAGCCCTCGCTAACTTAACACAATATATAGATAAGTAGTAACTATATGACAAAGTGTTGGACTTTTAAGAGGTTAGATTTACTGTTTCCACTGTAGCATAAGCAAAAGTGGGGAACATTTTGGAGTTTAAAGGATTTAGATTTAGTATTCACAAATCATAGTTTTTTAATGAACATATATAAATATTGAACAAAATAACAAATTAAAATACATTAATTTAATGATTTAATATTTTATAATATACTTTTTATACAAAAAATAAATGAAAAATATAAAAATGATAAATATTTAAAATATATGCAGTTCCCTCATTACTACCGAAAAACAAACAGAAACAACCACTAACATACAATTAAAATGAGTACAAAAAATAAACATGAAACATTAATATTCAAATAATTATTACATAACACAAACAAATTAAAACAATTAATAAAAATACCATCATTTTAAACTAATCAGTTAACTATTAGTTAAAAAATAAAATAGCAATTACGCTATCTATTTATTCATTTACTTAGCTACCAGTTAATACAGTCATTTAAATTAATAATTAACTATAAATTAAAAATAATAATTTACAACCCACTAGTAAATCAGAAATGTCGAACTACATTTAAAAACAATTAAATATGAGGTTAAAAATTACAGATGATACAAAAAAACTAATAATATAAAACGAATACCTCATAATGCCATAATAACTAATATTTACCAAAATTATTAAAACAAAATATTTTAGAATAAATAAAACGATATTACATACTAGGACATTTAAAAAAAAAAAAACAATATTATGTACCTATAACCGCAACATGCATACCTTCTATGTTTGAATCAACATTGAAGAGCTGTTACAGCTGTTATGTGCAAAGGTTGAAACGTTCACCTTTTGTTCTTCTCAAGAAGAAAACTCGGGCGCGCCTGAGATAAAACTCCAGACACTGCCCAGCTAAGCCCACAACACTATCTGCCCCTCTCTATTCACAAATGGAGCGCAGCAAGTCTACAAGCACGACTTGCTTTTAGACTTGCTGCCTTTTATTTGTTAATAAGCCATAGCTGGGGGGCACATTGTGTGCCCTTGTGATGTACTTAATTGCAGCGCATGACAGGCGCTGCCATTAACATGAGTACTTTAACAAAGGCACACAATCTGACCGTTTTCACGCCACGTGCATTTTAAAAGTGACGGCGTAAAGGTCCTCAGTTGCCTGTGAGCGCTTCACGTTTTATAATGTGCGCTACAGGAAACATAGCTGCGCGCGAGCCCAGGCGCGCACCTTATTGGAAACAGTGCTTGTGACTGAGCTTGCCTCCTGTTCTGAAGTCTCAGGGATACAAAGACTTCAGCAGTAGCTCCCCCTGAATTCCCTTGCTGGGAATTCTACCTGTACTGAGGTGCCTGCTGTTGTTTAGGCCCTCTGAGAAACTGCGTGTCACTGGGAGCTGGAAGCGCGACGCAACGAGGAGAAGCGTGTTGCCGCCGCAGCAGTTTCTGTTGCATGGCCGAAGAAGCATGCTGCAGCTGTTCGCTGTTGCATTGCAGATGAAGTATGTTGCATCACTGCAGAAGTGTGCTGCCACCGCAAAGGTCGCCGCCGCATCACCGGAGAAGCGTGTCGCAGAGCCAGTCGCGGCTCCAAAGTTCATCGATTTTGATGCAAGACCATCAGGCGTGCACGCATCGCATCCATGTTGTCGCATCGCATCAAAGACGCCATTTTATCGCATCGCACTGGATCATCAAATAGGATCAAAGTGCCATCTTGTCGCATCGTAACCGGAACACAGTAAGAAACCGAAGCATCAGCTCCTCTCTGGTAAGGAACTGACGCATCACTGCCCCTGCGCTGCAGTAAGGAACCGACGCATCACCTCCTCCAAAGCAAGGAACAGATGCATCACCTTCCCTGAAACCCTTTTGTGTGTTTTGTGTGACGCATCCAAGGTACTTTGAGAGTAAAGTGTTGCATTTACCATCTACATTAAACTAAATCATTTCTAACATTTTAAAGACTTTTTAGATTACAGTATTGTGGATTTTTGTTGTTTGATCTTGTGTTAAGTCAACTAAAGATTACTTATTTTTCTAAACTGGTGTGGTGTCTATTTGTAGGGTTTTCACTGTATTACTGTATCTGTTCACAAATGCTTTACACACTGCTTCTAAGATAAGCCTATTTGCTCGTGCCAAGCTACCATGGGTGTGAGCAGGGGTTATTTTAGAAGTGTAGCCTCTTACCCTGACTAGAAGCAAGGGCCCCTATTTGGACAAAGGTGAAAAACATTGCCAACTAGAGACCACCCATTTCTAACAGATCTTTATTGCCACTCTTAAAAAAAACTAATCTTGATCCCCTTGATACTAACAACTATCGTCCTCCAGCAAAGCTGCCCTTTCCGGCAAACTGGTGGAAAAGGCAATGAATGAAAAGTTAACCTCCTTTATTGAACAAAAGAACCACATGGATGTGTCACAGTTCGGCTTCCGTAGTTGTCATGGCACAGAGACTTCCCTTATAGTTGCTACAGGGGAGATTCGCTCCACCTTGGATAGTGGCGGCAAAGTAGTCTTGGTCCCATCGCTTTTGATATGGTTGACGACATTTATGGGGAGGACCAGCAGAGCAAATTGGTGATTAAAGACTGTGCTCCTACTCTGCTTACGTCCTTCTTAACTCATTGAGTTCAATCAGTTAGTTTAAGTGGAAAGAAATTTATAACCCTACATCTTACCCTGTGGTGTTCCGCAGGGTTCATCTTTAGGTCCATCCATGTTTAATATCTATGGGCCCGATTCACAGAACTAACTTAAGACAAAATCCTAAACTTACTACCATTTTGGTATTCACAGAAGGCACTTACTCATTTTGGTATTCACAGAACGCACTTACTCATTTCGGTATTCACAGAAGTTAGGAGTCCTAACTTTAGGACTCTTAAATGCCTTCTGTGAATATCGAAAGTCTTAAAGTTAGGATTTTTCTCAATTTAGTAGTAGTAAAGTTAGGACTCCTAACTTTTGGACTCCTAAATGCCTTCTGTGAATACCGAAAGTCTTAAAATTTTGTTTTTTCTCAGTTTAGTAGTAGTAAAGTTAGGACTCCTTACTTTAGAACTCCTAAATGCCTGCTGTGAATAATGAAAGTCTTAAAATTAGGATTTTTCACAATTTAGTAGTAGTAAAGTTAGGACTCCTAACTTTTGGACTCCTAAATGCCTTCTGTGAATACCGAAAGTCTTAAAATTGGGTTTTTTCTCAGTTTAGTAGTAGTAAAGTTAGGACTCCTTACTTTAAAACTCCTAAATGCCTGATGTGAATACCGAAAGTCTTAAAATTAGGATTTTTCCCAATTTAGTAGTAGTAAAGTTAGGACTCCTAAGTTTCGGACTCCTAGATGCCTGCTGTGAATACCGAAAGTATTTAAATTAGGATTTTTCTCAGTTTAGTAGTAGTAAAGTTGAGAAAAATACAAATTTTAAGACTTTTGGTATTCACAGAAGGCATTTAGGAGTCCGAAAGTTAGGAGTCCTAACTTTACTACTACTAAATTGAGAAAAATCCTAATTTTAAAACTTTCGGTATTCACAGCAGGCATTTAGGAGTTCTAAAGTAAGGAGTCCTAACTTTACTACTACTAAACTGAGAAAAAACATAATTTTAAGACTTTCGGTATTCACAGAAGGCATTTAGGAGTCCAAAAGTTAGGAGTCCTAACTTTACTACTACTAAATTGAGAAAAATCCTAATTTTAAGACTTTCGGCATTCACAGAAGGCATTTAGGAGTCCTAAAGTTAGGAGTCTTAACTTTACTACTACTAAATTGAGAAAAATCCTAACTTTAAGACTTTCGATATTCACAGAAGGCATTTAAGAGTCCTAAAGTTAGGACTCCTAACTTCTGTGAATACCGAAATGAGTAAGTGCATTCTGTGAATACCAAAATGAGTAAGTGCCTTCTGTGAATACCAAAATGGTAGTAAGTTTAGGATTTTGTCTTAAGTTAGTTCTGTGAATCGGGCCCTATGTTACCCCTCTGGTAGGACTCATCAGATCCTTTGGGTTCTTATTGGTACCTTACACTGATGATACGTAGATAGTGGTGTCCCTTTCCAATACGAAGTGTGCCATTCATGAACTCTTTGGAAACTGTATGTCTGCAGTCAGTGACTGGATGGACAAAAACTACCTTAAACTAAATTTGGCAAAAACAGAGGTGATGCTGTTCAGACATAACACATCCTTTTGGACCCCGTCAATCTGGCTACAGGACATGGGAGTTATTCCTATTCAAAAGAATAAAGTTAAGAACTTGGGAGTCATGTTGGACAGCAGACTAACCTGTAAAAGCCAGGTTAATGGAGTATCCTCTTTCTTCATTTTAAAAACCTTGAAGGATATTAGACATCTGATCCCTTATGACCTTTTAGAAACAGTAGTCATTGCACTGGTTCTCTCACTCATTAACTACAGCAATGGCCTGTATCTTAATCTGTAAGTAAACCTTAATCAGAAATTACAAACTATGCAGAAGTCTGCAGCCAGAATGCTTGTAAATTTACCTATATCCAATCTGCTACCCCAGCCCTGAATGAAAAGAACTGGCTCCCTGTGAAAAAGCGAGCCGCTTTTAAATGACTTTCATTGCCTTTGAAACTTTAGCTTGATCAGGCCCGGAGTACTTGAAAAACAAGTTCAGTTGGTACATTCTTAATAGATCCCTCTGATATAGCCATGGGAAAAAACATATTGTGCCCGACATAGACTAGCTACCTCGGGAGGCAAAGGCTTTGTGAAAAATACTGCACTCCTCTGAAATAATCTGCTTCTGGATATAATAATAGGACCTACTCTACTAATTTTCAGGTAAAAATTAACTTCGCTTTACAGCAAACAATAACATCTAATGGTCAGGAAATCGCTGTTTATTCTTATGCACACCTTTCTTGCTTCAGACTTGCGCCAAGACACCTCGGGGCACAAGAGTGCTCAATAAAACCCCAAATTAAATTGTGTTTGTTATCTACTTTTCAGCTGTTCTCTGTACTGATAAATGCTCTACACACTTTGCCTAAGGTAAGACTTCTTGCTCTTTACTGCAGATACCAAAGTTTTGGCATAGGTTTAAATTATTGAGACCTAACTGGACCTGTTAACAAATAGTTACATTATTGCTTTAACTAATACTCCAGTTTCTCACAGCTCTTCACTGAACTGCAGTACAGATTTCTCTGTTTTTGGCATGCCTGATTTGAAATCATGACGAGGCATCTTAAATGAGCCTCCCTACATTGGTAGAAGAATTATTGCAGAGTAGCAGTAGTAATGGGCTGCTTTAGGGCTGGGGCATATTGTAGCATAATGCCAGGTCCAATGTGGCTCCACTGTGGCATGTGTTTCCAATGATATACATACGCAACACAACCCAAACTCACAAGAAATTTGTATTGACAATTTTCACTATTTTCTTCACACTTAATTATATATTAAATTGTAAAGGCACACTCTTGTCACAGTTGAAACTAAGTCAATCTAGTTTGATAATGAAAATGGAGTCCTTGTGCATAATTTGCACTTTAGCAACAGTTTACAGAATACATTCCCAGAGCAACATCTAATCAGAATTAGAACATTGGTATGCTGGGAGCTCCATTGAAGACAATGGAGTGCTCCCTGCTTCTACGCGCCGGTAAAGGCCCGCAAAGCAACATTCCAATGTTCTACAAAGGACTCTCAGCGCTCGAGGGGATTTAAATCTCCTCGAGCTTCGAGAAGCCTTTGTTTTATTTGTTAGAACATTTTACCCTCTAATGGCAGAATGTTCTAATAGCCCTTCTTAGCAGGGCTATACCGGCTATTAAAGTCCAGCTCCCTTGTTAAAGTCCCTCGCCTTCGACTCTGGCCTTTAACGCGGGAGTGGACCTTTAATAGCCGGTATAGCCTGCTAAGGCGGACTATAAGGCTATAGCCTATATTAAAACATTGAAATGTTTGGAGCTCCATTGAAGACAATGGAGTGCTCCATACTTGTAAGGGCTGGTAAAGGCCTGCAAAGCAACATTCAATGTTGTTTTCGAAGGCCTCTCCGAGCCCGAGGGAATTTAAACCTCTAGAACTCCGAGAGGCCTTTGTTTTATTTATTGGAACATTCTGCCCTCTAGTGGCAGAATGTTCTAATACCAAAGTGGGATTTGGGATACGCACTCGTCGTTTACTAATTTGTTCAAAATGTCTTTGTGGGTAGGTGGTGCCCGTGGGGTAACAACCCCTGTACTAGGATTGCGGTACAAATGTATTGCTTGCGTTGCTCCCTTGAGAACCACGTCTCCCCAGAGCACTCACAATATTTCAATAAAGTTTTACTGCTTGTGTTCAGAGTTCATTGTGTTTTTATTCAAATTTTCATTTTATCTTTTCTGGACATAATATTAGTCTTCTATTTCATAGTAATAATAGCCCATGTGGCCCAATGCATTTCGGGCGTAGCCCTTCCTCAGGGGCCTTATGATTCCTGTAAAAGTAAACAAGTACAGTTTCAATTCACTGTCCCTTCTATTTAGGCTCATGTAAGTACATAAACATAAACTTCAACTCACGCATTTCATAAATATGCCAATAGAAAGAGGTCACGTGTTCAAATTTGCATATATACCCTGTATTTCTCCATGTAAAACAACATGAGACGATGAATTTTACTCAAAGATTTTGTCGTGTTGAATGTGTGTTAATCACCAAAACCACAAAACAGTAAAGTGTAACTGTGTCTGAATCCTGTTCTTAAACAATGTTCTTTGTAAACGATACCAGGTAGAAAGTGGGAAAGTGCTAACCTTGTCTGCCGGGTTGGGTTCATTAAATGGACGATTGACGTGCATGTAGACGAGTCTGCGCAAGAGAAAACATTATCAACCGCTTGTAACAGATGTTTCAAGCATGCACTGTTAAATTACGACTGTGAAGCCCGAAAAACGGGACTTACCATAAAGTAGTTCAATGGCGCGTTCGATACTCCTCGTTTACCGGCGTTTCGCAAAACCAGAAGTCCCGCGTGTTAAAAGGACATTCTGGGGTCACGTGGGTCGTGCGAACGATTGGCGAAGTGTGATAGGTGGTAATCGTCCGGTGTATGTGTCAGAAGTTCTGATTGGTTGTGTTGAAGTCACATGTGTAAACACTGCCGGCGTGCGATAGTGCAACTGAAGAAAGAATATTAAAAGTGTGTAGCATTTGATAACAAATACATTTGGTGACAAACGCGAGCCTTGATAAAATGTGCAATATTATCTATGGTGTTGACGGGCAATTATAAAACGTTTACATGATATTGTCTAATACAGTGGATGTAATACATTTCAGTATATAGCAAATGTTGATGGTAATACTTTACATTACGTAATGCTACACACTTTTAATATTCTTTCTTCAGTTGCACTATCGCACGCCGGCAGTGTTTACACATGTGACTTCAACACAACCAATCAGAACTTCTGACACATACACCGGACGATTACCACCTATCACACTTCGCCAATCGTTCGCACGACCCACGTGACCCCAGAATGTCCTTTTAACACGCGGGACTTCTGGTTTTGCGAAACGCCGGTAAACGAGGAGTATCGAACGCGCCATTGAACTACTTTATGGTAAGTCCCGTTTTTCGGGCTTCACAGTCGTAATTTAACAGTGCATGCTTGAAACATCTGTTACAAGCGGTTGATAATGTTTTCTCTTGCGCAGACTCGTCTACATGCACGTCAATCGTCCATTTAATGAACCCAACCCGGCAGACAAGGTTAGCACTTTCCCACTTTCTACCTGGTATCGTTTACAAAGAACATTGTTTAAGAACAGGATTCAGACACAGTTACACTTTACTGTTTTGTGGTTTTGGTGATTAACACACATTCAACACGACAAAATCTTTGAGTAAAATTCATCGTCTCATGTTGTTTTACATGGAGAAATACAGGGTATATATGCAAATTTGAACACGTGACCTCTTTCTATTGGCATATTTATGAAATGCGTGAGTTGAAGTTTATGTTTATGTACTTACATGAGCCTAAATAGAAGGGACAGTGAATTGAAACTGTACTTGTTTACTTTTACAGGAATCATAAGGCCCCTGAGGAAGGGCTACGCCCGAAATGCATTGGGCCACATGGGCTATTATTACTATGAAATAGAAGACTAATATTATGTCCAGAAAAGATAAAATGAAAATTTGAATAAAAACACAATGAACTCTGAACACAAGCAGTAAAACTTTATTGAAATATTGTGAGTGCTCTGGGGAGACGTGGTTCTCAAGGGAGCAACGCAAGCAATACAGAATGTTCTAATAGCCTTATAGCCCTTCGTAGCTGGGCTATAACGGCTATTAAAGTCCCACTCCCTTGTTAAAGTCCCTCGCCTTCGGCTCTGGCCTTTAAGAGCCGGTATAGCCCGCTTAGGCTATATTATATACCTATGCTACAGTAGAAAACATTTCAGAGCTGTTCACCACCAATCACCTAATTGATGTACAATTGGACATATTCTATATGCACTTTAATAAGAAAACACTGAAGTATATCAGAGACTTCAAAACCACTCATTATTCCTCTATCTACAGTTTACTTAATTTCTCATTCAATAGCATTGATCATGACTAGGAGTGGATGGAGGTGCATATTCCAAGGGCTTGAAAGTTCATGGATTTTTAAGGGTTTGAAATTTGCAAACTTCAAAATGTTAAAAAACGCAGATTCAGCGACGCATTACCATAGTAAGAGTCCATTGTTACTGTGGCAATTGGCCAGAGAGGGCAAGGTGTCATTGCCTGCCTCAGCTTTAAGACACATTTCGGCCTCTCACTTCCTACTTCTCAAGTCACTGTCAATGAGACTCCTTACTTACTAGGGCAAAGTCCTACTACCAGATAATGCCTACTGCAGCCTCCCCAACCTTTATGGTTTTAGGAGAAAAGGCTTCAATAGCCTAATGGACGAGAAGGCCTGAATTTCTGCTCCAGGATGACATCCCCCAGGGATTGTTTGAAGCAGGAATTCATTCAACAATGACTTCTTGCTTAGTTTTTCTGCTTTTGCATGAAACTACCAAGGTGGAAGTCTGTGAATGTTCACAGTGCTTAATAATCCCTAAATAATGTTTAATAACCTTGCATTCCTGGTAAAAATTATGAGTTCCCCTATTCACGACATACCCTTGAAAGTATGTGAAAGCTTATTTGACTTATTGACTCAAGTCTTTGCTGTTTCTCTCTTAGCCCTTGAACCACTTATTCTTGGTGTCCCGGAACTTCTATGGCTGCGCACCACCAATCAGTGCATATTTCATAAAGGTCAGTCCTCCACCATTGTGTTTTGTGTCTATTCAGAAATCTCTCAGAATCATCATCCGGCCATTTTAATTCTCTGGACGCTACTTACACTGTAACCATCAAACCTTCTTCTTCTACTCCTTACAAACAATCTCTAAAGCTCATGTGATTAGCTAGCGTTCCCACACATTGCACCCATTTAACAGCATGTGGTATTTATGACTAGTTGCTGGTTAATGCTAAGCTGTGTCAAGGCACTGACCAAATAAGTCCACCCATACTCTACACCCAGAATCATTCCACATATCATCTTCTCCATGCCCAATGCCATTCTACTTTCACTATCAACTGGCAGCCTCTGTATCTTTTTTAGGAGAACCCTCTCCAACGTCAACTCAATCAGTCAGTCCACCCGCTGCCCGCTACCTCATGACCTCAAATAATACACTCTGTCCACCTTCTTATGATTAACCTATATCTCTCTCCATTTACATTAGACACACCGATTTCAAAAGCACAACATGGGCAAGGCCTATTTCTCCTTCTGTTATCCTTATCTATCTATGATTTTTCCGTATCTCCCCTTTCACATGCCATCACCCTCTCCAACCATTGCTGCCACATTTGAGCACATTTCCTCAGCCAAAAACATCTCGACTCTGTCGGCTGCCTTTTCCTCTTGTTAAGCCTTCACCAGAAATAAACAAGAATACAACATCTGTGATAAAGATTCTTTCTGGACTTCTCCAAAGTTATCAAGCTGATAACCATCACTTATTCCTGAAACGATCAATGCCATAAACAATCATACTGCCGAGTTGTTTGAGAATTAACTCGTGGATACGTTCCTAAAGTGCCCTTTTCAATTGCTGGTTGCTCTGATTACTGGAGTGTTCCGGCTGATTTTCCCTTGTAAACTTGAACACTTTGCATGATTAAGTGGCTAATTCAGAGCCACCGAGTTTGTGTTTGGGCAAATGTATTTTTAAACCTGGCACATGACACATATTCTTAACAAAATCGCACCTACCTAGAAGGAATGGCAATTGGTAACATTGCATTATTAACACATTTAAATCCTCTGTTAATCCTTTCTGCCATTTTATCTCATAGCCACTTTGATTACCTGCAACACCGCATGAGCGCGAACACTGGGACCATGTCGACCATTCTGAAAGATGACAGTTCACAGCACACTCGATAAGGCAATGGATGCTCATTTTTGATGGTTTTTCCAGGTTTCGCTTTAAATCAGAAAGTAAAAGAAAATAACATTTTAAAACGGAGCTTCTAGTTACCACATAAAGTGTTTATTCACAGCCTTGAAGTAATTGGATTCTTAATGAAACATGCAAAATTTGCTTTCAACATAAAATCAAATAGTTTAACAGTTTATTTTTATATCCCATAAATAAACAACACATTACAAACAGAATCAAGAGATGTTCCTAAAAGTATTATAGAGAAGTACGTGAAACGGTCTTGCATTTGTTTTTTAATGATGTTTATTGGGTTTGGCGCTTAATAAAAAACAAATGCATGTGTTGACATTTCATTGACTAATGATTATTTACCCTTCAACGGATGCATATAATATGGTGTACGTCTTGATCAACAGGATAGATGCCGCACAGGTACTCGTAAAATAGGGTTCAGAGCCAGGCGCTGGAAATATCACAGTTTTCTATAATCGATTATATTACATCTCGGAATTACATCTAATGGGAACGTTTAATAAATAGAAAAGAAAAACAAGAACCGGTAGGCTGCATTGATGGTTATGAGAGCTTGGAGGCATGCAAGACACTGCACAAGTCTATGATTATGTGTTCGTTGGGGTCATGCGATGCAATGCGATATTGGCTAGGTGCTCCCTGCAAATAGCGGAGGGGCACCAGTGGTGTAGCAAAAGCCCCAGCAGCCCTTGCGGTGTGGGGCCACCCCGAGCTCAGGGGAACCCTCCGACACTGGCAGGCTCTGACCTGGGAGCTTCGGAGTTTGGGACAGCCGCGGTCGGTAGGGGAGCATGGTCTGGGACTGCCGGCCACCTCCCCCCTTAACACACTGACTGAGTTACCTGATTCAACCAGTCAACACATGGGGTCTTTGGAAGTCAGGGGGTACAGGGCCCCCCCCTGGCCGTATTTATTAAAATATAAAAACAAATCAAAATTTTAATAAAATAAACATTTCTGACAATTATTAAAGAATGCACATTTCAGAACATTAGATTGACATCCGTTTCGACATGGTATGATGGGCTAACCTTAACAAATATCTAGTACAGCGTGTTTCCTAACCGAATCTAACATCCTGAAAATTAAAAATGCATTCTAATAATTAAGTCGTACGGCAAGGTCGCCAACCGGTGTCAGATCCTTTTACAGCTGCGCTTTCACGTTCGAAATGCGCATGCGCAACCCAGGGCACGTTTCACCCACGTGCGCTCCCCGAACTCCATTTAACCATAACAGGAGGGCCCAGACACTCGCGCACCTTAGTGACGTCATAGTGTTGTGAGGGGTGGCTACCAGCCTGAGGAAAGCGTAGACTCCCTCCCCCGCACCCTTTAAAATACTGGATATCATATCCTGCCCCTGAAGTTCTGAGAGAGGCCAATGGCCCCTCCCGATGGGCGGCCCTTTCGTGAATGGGCCCGCCCCCCCGTAAGGACCTTAAAATGCTGCTCACCGTGGGGCGAGGAGCGAGCCTGGGAGCGCGGGCACAAAGAGGCCGCTTCCCACGCTCCCCAGGCTCTTAACCCTTTCGCCGCCGCGGCCCCGCCCCCTCACCCCGGAAGTGCACAACTACTTCCGGGCGAGGGCGGGGGCAAGCGACCACGAAAGGTACGGGGTGTGGGAGGGGCCGGGCCCCGCCATGCCTGCGTAGGGGCCGATTGGCCCCCCCTTTTTTTACCTGCCAGGGTGGTGACGTGGAGAGGGGGAGGGGCAGGGTGGGGGTTAGTAATGTATGGATAATGGAGGTTTGCAGGTAAGTAAACATTTAAATAAATCAAACGAATTTCGTTGTGCGCACTGCATTGCATTTGGGGATGCAGTGCGCGCAACGAAATTCATTTGATTTATTTAAATGTTTACTTACCTGCAAACCTCCATTATCCATACATTACTAACCCCTACCCTGCCCCTCCCCACGTCACCGCCCCGGCAGGTACTCCCCTACCGACCGCGGCTGGTTTGGGGGGGCACCCTGCATGTACTTTGCACTGGGGTCCTCACAAGTATCATTACCCCACAGAGGGGCACCATTAGTCAATCCACGGGCAGGAGCAAAGGCAGCAGAGTCCTTTCTTAGGTTTAGTGACATTATCGAGAGGCGCCCGTGACGGGAGCTTTAAAGTATTGAGATGCGAGGGTTCAGCCTGCTATTCTCCCCACCGCATGTCAGCATCCAGCAGACCCGAGCAGGTATTGCCCATTCCTCTGGGAGATTGAGGGGAAGTTGCAACTGAGGTATGCTTCCCAATAATCCCCGGGATGCCCCTGATTGAGGGAATTGGAGATGGATAAGAAATTGGGGCCCTCTGGCACTATGCATTTTGGAGTGTTGCACTGTCATATAAACTGGAGACAACTGTTGTATTGCATGTACACTCTTTGAGCTGTGTTTCTGATCTTCTGCACTGTACTCTCATAACGGTTATGTCTGCTTAACTATGGTTGTCATTTCTCACTGAACAGAAGCTGTGTGAATAAAGATAAAGGGCTACACCTTGACTAAACCATAATCAAAGTTGTCTCTCTCCTTGTGAGCCTTCTCAGTGTGGGGGAGGCTACTTGCACATTGTGAGCGCACTATGGGAGGTTACACAGTTAGGGTCAGAGGTAGCAAAACTCGTGTCTAGAAGCGGAACGAAAGGCTGATGGGGTAGTGTGGGGGGTGAACAGCATTTCGAGCATTAAGGGCTTAATGGGGAGAGAAGACATGTGATACGTTCAAGGCGGAAGATCATGATCATGGGTTGTGATAAAGAGCATCCAGAGTATGTGCCAGTCTCCATCAAAGGTGTTTGCAGAGGCTAATTGCCTCCTCCCTAGGATGGAGAAGTTTTCAGCCTTAGTCCAGTGGGGCAGGTCTCAGCTTCATTTATCAAGTGAACGGGTTGGGCAGACTTCCATTTGATGGTAATGGCATATTTGGCAAGTAAGAGCGCATCTGTGAATTATACTACAGTTTTTGCCATTTTGGGCTGTTTATAGATTCCCAGAACATACGCCTTCCAGGAAATCAGCTCTGGAATCCCTGTTATCTCTGTAATCTCCCAGAGGACTGCTGACCAGAGGAGTGTCAGCTCTGGGCAGCACCATGTCATATGGCTGAAGACCCCCAGTGGGCACTAGTAGCGATGGCTGTGGGAAACAAGTGATTGACTTTGGAGATAGAGAGATACACTCTATAGAGGATACATAATTTAGTTAATGTAATGTGCCAGTTTAAATCTCCTAGGCTGGAATATATCATGCAAAACATCTTTAGTGGAAGGAACAGTTAAAGTAGACAAATATTTTAAAAAATGCAGGAGCACGACCATTTTTGAAATGGTTGCCCTCGAGGAGGACATGGTCAGTGTGGTAAATCTAAATGGCTAAATACCTAAGCGCCTTGAGTATAAACGTAACACAAGACACCACATGCTCACGTTTGTGCTGAAGCAAAATGTGCACCCCTGTGCAAATAGTTTATTGTTTGTAAAATTGTACCCAATAAGATCATACGTGATCAGCTCTTTGTAAACCTGGACCGGCATCATTTTTTACCATTTGACCAGCATAGTGCAGATTTTCTTGCAGCGTTGTACACCAAGGTTTCCCCCTCACTCAAAAGTTGCTCATTTTTGGAGAGGGTCTTTTCCACTCCCCGGATACAGGAGAGGTCATGCAAAGTGTTCCAGTCCAGCATCTTCCCTACACAATGACATGAGGTTCGACTTTGGTGAAGAAATGTCCGAAAATATGGTTCAGAATATTTCAATCCTTAGAGCCAGATGCACTACTTTGCAGCACACAAGAACATGGGGTTTGGGGCTACGCACAATTGCACCTATCCTTTAGTGATTCCTTTGTATCAAACTTTAGGAGCAGCGGACCAGAGATTCAGAACCCCTAAACCTCCTAAGGCAACCGTGTCTTATTCTCAGAAACAAATATCCATTAGTCCAGCCCTCTTCAAAATAATTGCAATCTATATAACAATGAACATTTCAGTTACAGACACATCTTGTTCAATGAAAATTATGAATCTTCAGTGGAGTTGTTGTTTGTAGTGTATTCTTTATTTATTTCATCAAGTTTTTCTCCAATAAAAACAGACCGTAGCCGTAGCCAACGTAGGCGACGGTCTGTTTTTATTGGAGAAAAACTTGATGAAATAAATAAAGAATACACTACAAACAATAACCCCACTGAAGATTCATCATTTTCATTGAACAAGATGTGTCTGTAACTGAAATGTTCATTGTTATATAGATTGCAATTATTTTGAAGAGTGCTGGACTAATCGATATATGTTTCCAGATGCACTACTTGCTGCACTCAAAATACTGGTCCCAGTGTGTTTGAGACGGCGAAACACCATTAATGGGTTTGTCAAAACAACATGATCGCATTGAGCTGCAAACCGACCTACTAAATGAACATTCATTTGGTATGTCACAAATTTCGACTCAATCTAATTTACCACAATCAGACGGATGATGGCCTGCAAAAGTCAGCGGGCCACCATGTATGTGATTCAGTCTCAATAAAGGAACCTTTTTTTTAACCACATCGCTGCTTGAGAGTTTCCCCTGCTGTGCTGGACAGCAATGAAAACGGGTGTGGTCATGACGAGCTCAGCTCGTCATGAGCACCTGAGAGGTACATGCCATGACGAGCTGAGCTCATCATGAGCATGGAAGGGGTTAAATGCAGCCTATTTCCCTTACAGGAACCGGGGCTGTGCTTTACAGCTTTAAAGAAAAAAAAATGATACGGAAAATACAGATTCGATATTTGAAAGTGGCTCCTACAATGCGCCGCTTCCGATACTGAATCAGTATACATTCAGAATTCCATTTTTATAGATAGAAAAACAGTTTTCAGACTCGTAAAATGGGATTATTAGAAAGGAAAAGCATTTTCTTTTCTTTTCCTTTCTCTTTTCCTTTCTCTTCCCCCCCCCCCCCCCCTCTTTCTTCTCCCTCTACACAAAATCTCCTTAAAAAGAAAGCTCTTTCCCTTAGTAAAGCTCATTTACCCCTATTGGGGTTGTTTTTCCAATTGTTATATCTTTTTTAATTCTTAACTCTTTTTGATGCCTTCTTCTTATGTACTGATGTTTTACATTGTATAGCCTCTTTAATAAAGCTCTTTAAACTCAAAAAAAGAAAGGAAAAGCATTTAAACAATCACAAACGGAGCGTTTGCAACAGTTAAAATGCTCAGTGCATGGGACGCTCGGTCTTTCAGTCCAGTTTCAGGCAATGCATCTTCCAAATTCATCAACAGTGGGCACCTTTCACGCACACTTTGTATCCGTCTTCCTTCTAGACAGGAACCCCCTGAAGTGCCACAAATTCCAGTTAAATAATGTTTCTGGCACTAAATCGGCAGACTCCTGTGTAAAGTAACAGATTGACAGCTGACTTTGCTGCAGAGTACGGATGAAGCACAAATATCTGCTGCCCGTGCTGCCCCGCACAATTTATGTCAGCCTGCACGCGCTCTCTTCTGGGGAAACCCTGCACAAGGCTGTGACGGGGGCTCAGCTCCAGTGCCCATTAAATCACTGACCTTTCACAGAAGCTGCCAAGTAGGGAGCCAGCAAGTGCAACTTGGAAAGGCATTTTTGGCAAACTGGACAGTTGCCCATTGGGGACTCGATAGCGAGAGAACGTTATTTTCACCGAAATCCATGGCTGGTGTTAAACGATGAACTTTTTTATAATGTATTTATTTAAAGGTTTGTAACGGCGCATTTAAAAGTTAGCATAATCGAACAAAATGTAAATAACTCTACTATTTGCCTAGGGTGGAAATCATTAGTAGATCATAGTTGAAATTGTTTTTTTCACTTTAAAATCCTACCTGCTCACAGAAGTTGATGTTGACAGGTTTTCCATCACTGCGTATACAATCCACAATACGCGTCTTAATTCCCTCTCCGCAGGCCGCATTTTCACTTAGTTGGCAAGTGCTCCAATCTGAAGATGTCCGATAATATTTATTAAGTTTAAAATAAGCACAGCATCAAAAATTTTACTTAGAATTCCTTATAATTCACATTTTGCGATTATTGTTTGTGAACTGAACTGAGAGAGCACGGGCCAGGTTCATCATACTTTCACGCAAAGCAACTCAGCAAGACACCTTGCAGCGCTGCACGAAAGGGAGAAGCCAGGTATGTGCCAGATTTACCAATGTATGGTTTATTCTTGTCCTCTCCTTGTACCGACACACAATGTGCTGCCATGTGCTAAGACAGGCACCATTTTGCCCTGGTGCGAGGATGTCTGCATTGCAGGCAGGATTGTTTGTGTACACGAAGGGGTACCTTCCTGCACAAAACAATCCTCAGAGGCATTTTCCTCCTTGTAAGTCTTCTGCAGAAAAGAGCACACTTAGAAAGAGGAAACAACGAGGAGAAATAAAGATATTTTTCCTTGTTGCGAATCCTCTGGGAAGGAGTGGAATTTTGATGCAGTCCCAGGTATACCAGTGTTCGTAAATCTGGGAATGCGCTAAATTCCATGTGTGGATGCGTGGAAACACTTACGCTTTACCCATGGAACGCCTTCCCAGGACAGAGTAAAGGCAAGCCAGTGACTTGGGCTGCCTTGCGTTACTCCAGACTTACAAAGCAATGCACGACTACACAAGGTGGCCTTGCATTGCTTGATAAATCTGACTTAAATATTGCATTGCCCTTGTAACACCCTGCTTGATGCAAGGGCAACACAATCCCTTGATAAATTTGGCCCCAAGTACTTACAGCCCTAGACTCTCAAAAGTTACAAGTTAAAAAGTCCCTTAATCGAGTTGTCAATCTACCTAATATATTAACATGAAGAGGACGTTGTCTATCAATTCAACAAATGAGTACAAAATATCAATCTCTTTATTTACAAACTACTGCTCTTCAGCTCCTTTTCATTGATTTCACCATAGAATGCAGATGTGTAGATAAAGAACAAAATCCTGTAGAGGTCATAATTCTCTGAGGTTTATCTGTTGTTTATGAATAGTGCTACCACAGTCCAGGGGATACTTTGTTGAGCTTTCAAAGAGAGGTATTTACAGGTAAGAATATTAGGATAGTGAAATAAGAGGATGATTCCAATAAGTAGGGGATCTATAGGGCCTAGGTTGGCAGTTCAGGTGCAGGCAGAACACCTCTCAGAAGATAAGCATCTTCAGACACTTCATTATATACAACCTGCTAGTTTTCTACTAAATGTATTAACTCAATTTTGGGTAACTGGCTTTAGATCAACCATTAAGGTAGCAGCAAATTAGTGAGGTTCTTCTCCGTGAAGAGCCTTGTGCTCCAGGCATAGAATGTTGATCTCTAGACTTTACTTAGGGCCCAATTACAAGTTTGGTGGTCTGACCGCCGGACCGCTATTGCGGAGGGTGGGAGCACCCTGCCAAGCCGACGGCATCCTGACTACAATATTATGATAACACTGCCAGGCTGAAGGCGCTGTACCGGCGGTGCATTGGCAGAAGCATGCTTGTGGGGGTTCGACTGCCTATCTAATAATCATGCGGTCAGACTGCCAACCCAGGTACATTGATCATGGGACCTCTGTACTCGTAATCGGGCCCTTAGTTAGGAATCAGTGTAGGAGTAGTTTTTGTGTCTGAGGGTAAAATGTTTGTTGGCTGCATAGTTTGGCTCTTGTTGAAGTTTGCCCCTAAACTCAGCATGGTGCTACCGTATATTCTACTGTAATAGTCAGTTCTGAAGATCACTATGGTGAGCAACAAGGAAAAAATCCTTTTTGGAAATGCACGATGGAAAGATAGCACATACAGTCCATATATTACAAAATGCATTCCTTTGACTATGATCTCCTCTTAATTTTTTTGTGTATTTTGAAGCTCTAGGTATACATATGTTGCCACATGTTGAATTATTCAAAGAGGTTTGTGAAAGGGACCATGTACATATTGAAGTGAATAGAAAAAAGAGGTGAGCTTTTTGATACATGACAACTTTAATAATTTGGAGAAGGCATTGATGAGAGGAGTAAAATCTGGTGATTTTGGCATTACAGATTATGTGGGATATGGCTGTCAGCATTAAGGCATTATTAATCTTGGTCATTTCGCATTCATGGAGTGTGAATATTTTCTTAAGTATGAAGGTGCATGGGGAGGTTACAACACTTTTCACGCTCTGAAGGTGTGGCACAGTTAGATTGGCACTCAGAATATCTAATTTGCCATTAAAGTTTTTCATCAAAATATGGCCTAATTACTGAGATGGAACTTCCAAGGGAGGAGTAGATGGAATGATCAACATTTTATTGCAGATCATGTATAGGTTTTTGCTCAGGTTTTCAGCTTCCATTAATTGGGGTTGGGTTTCCATTTAGTGTGCAGGGTGAAACTCTCACAGCCACAAGGGCCTGTGAAGATTGACATTGCGATTTTACCATGCAGGGGTCAACCACCAAATCCCCTCTTCTGAGCCCTCTGCAGGCCTAAACACAAGCTCTGTGTCCAACTGTACCTTTCCTGTAACCTTCAACTTGAACAGTCCCATCCCATACAATCTCCCTGGCCTGCTACCCTCTGTCACACCTTCCAGTGATTGGTGGAGCGTGCAGTCTGCCCAACAATTACCTGCTTCCGAATGTTCCACCTAGATGCAGCCTGGAACAGGAAATGATTAGAAGGTAGTGCTGTAACTGTTTCATATGCCTTGGATAGATGTGTAAAATCAGAAAATGACATCTTACTACCTATAGACTGAGACTTTAAATGATTGCCTGACTTGCAGGCATTATGAAGAATTTGTGTACCCCTAATTTTGAGGTCCAGGATCTGAGAAAATATGAGACTGTGAAGACTTCAGTGAGGAGAGGAGATGACTAAATTTGAGAAATCATTAGCGTTTGCCAGAGTAAACTAAAATAAGAGAGGACTTTGAGAAGGTTAGTCTATGATCTTTTCAAAGGTAGTTACTCGAATTAATCATGACCTAGGTTCTGTGAGACTATTCAACAGTTAGAATTAAAATGAGCATGGCCACCCCATAGCTGCCCCACAAAGGTATCTTTCAATTAAGGATGATGTATGCTCTGCCCATCATTGCGAGGAAAGTGCAGCATTGTGCCTTAGGGTGAGTACATCCACATAAAATGTCAATGTAGTGACAAGTAAAAATATGAAGCTGTACAGTGAAAAGGTTATTTTGCATTCACAATAAACACCTTCAAGCATTTACAGAGTGTTCACCCTGTGATAGCATATTAGAAGTAGTTGATCTGAATACTAGTTACATCCACATTTTAGTGTCAATAATTCAATAGTTTCTGTGGGGTACAGCCTGGCAAAGTGAACAAAGGTTGTCCTCTTTCTAAACCTCTCCATCACCCTGGTATCAAATATACATGTCCTAAAAGCTGTAGGTAACAGGACTCAGATATCCAAACTGGCATCACTGCGGGGCGAAGCGAGGACCCGAAGAATCACCTTGTCTATGCCATAAAGGTGCACTGAGGCCTTATACTATTGAGAGATGGATTCATTGTCACCTCTGTAGAACCTTGCTGGTCCTTTTTGCTTGTACCTCCATGACCTGCCAGCTGTTAGGCTGTGGGCATTGGATGAGCCCTGGTTGGGCCCAACCTTGTCAGCCTGTCTGAGCCAGTGGAGTTTGTGTATCCTTATGGATGGCAATCAGAGGGGAAAAAGAGCCTTGGGTCCCTGATCTTTGACTCTTGACTGTCTTGTGGTATTGGCCTCCATTTGAGCAGCAGGGACTGTGCTGCTATGCTGGTAGCAGAGAGGGGTCCCTTTGCATAACTCAAGTGAATGTTATTGAAGGCCTACAGCAGTAGCAGATAGTCTTGAAGGGGCCTATGTAGGGAGTACAGGCCCGGTGGCTAATGCCCCTGTGGTGGTCTCCCAACACAACGTAGGGAGTCACCCTCTCTCCCTCTTATGTACCTAAGGGTGATGGAGTGTGAAGAATATATTAGACACACAATCCATGGGCAACTGCAGCAGACGTATATGAGAAGTGACTCTGAGCGGAGCAGCGGCTTGCAACTGCCCAGAGGCAGGTCCTCACACTACCTTCTCTTTAAGAAAGTTGTAGCTGGAAAGACAACACAGAGGCAGAAAAGGCATTTCAGAAACCACATTCATATAGAAAAGTAGCCGTCCTTGTCCTCATTGGGTGCATATATGGATCTCACCACCATCAACGTACGCATCGTAGTGATTTTGGGAAAGTCATACTGCCCTGCCATCTATCCATGTGATCTGTATTGTTCACTGCAGGGATTTTCTAACAAGAATAGCACAACCTCTCTTCTTAGGGCGAAGAGAAGAGAGGTGACATTACTGAGAGATGAGAAGAATTATGAGGTCCTGAGATCAGACCCCACCAAAAGACTACAAGTCATGATCAAGGCACTGGTTAAAGAAGCCAAATTGAACAAATGGATCACCAGAAAGGACGTGAGATTTCAAAAACCAGAGATACCCTATTTCTACATCCTACACAAAATACACAAGGCCACCCCGGTAGACCATTTGTCTCAGGTATAGCCTCCGTTCTGAAACCTCTATCCCAATTCCACAACTGGTTCTTATGACCTTTGCTTGAAAAATCAGGTCATACATCAAAGATACTAAACACCGTCTTAACATCCTAAGTGAGGTGGAATACGGCCCAACAAGAGAGAGGATGCTCTGCCTGGACATGCAGGCTCGGTATATTAGTATTCCCCAGGAAGGGAGCTTTAGGGGGCTCACCAACCTACAATGCAGCCAGGGGTGGAATTGGGTGGTGATGAACTGCATTATGAGACTGGCTAAACTGAAACTGACCCTGACAGAAAATGACTTTGCCTTTGAAGATAAGATCTACCTCCAACGGCATGGGGTTTCAAGGGTAGGTGCCTTTGAATCCAGCATAACCTGTCTATATGTCTACAGGTTTAAGGATGAGAAAATCTGGTCCAACAATCCCAATAGGGATGTGATACACCTGCAGCACAAACATATAGATGATATCATTGTGATCTGGCATGGCAATAACAGAAACACACCAGCCTTTCTGAAATGTCTAAACAACAGGTATCTCTATTGAAGTTTCACAATGGCTTCAGGCAATCAGATAGCGTCTTTTCTAGAAGTAACAATCAAGTCAAGCAATGGAAAACTGTCTACTTCTCCCCGCTGGAGGTTCCACGGGGACCCAGTACCCCGTGGAACCTCCAGCCTGTAACTGGCCACTTCTCATGTGGCCAGTGTGCCATTTGTCCCCTGACTAAACATTCCAAGACCCTGAACTTGGGTTTACCCACCCTCTGGGAACAGCGTACAATGCCAATTGCAATTTGGAGAATGTGGTCTAACTTATTGAGTGCCCTTGCAGGCCACAGTATATAGGTATGATGTCCAGAAAAATAAAAATAAGGATTTGAGTACACAGGCATACCAACCCCTGCAAGAAGGCTTCCACATGACTAACAGCCCATTACCTTGAGAAAAGTCACAGTAAAAATGAGATGTACTGAACAATCAAAGAGAAAATGTCACACCAGATGAGAATCACAAAAACACTCCTGGAAAAAGAACAACGCAGGAAGTACAGGTTGAAGACTCACAAGACTGGCCTGAATGAGGAGAGTCCATGGAACCAACTGAACTCCTTTTACTAGGCGGGACAATGAAATGAGTAGGTTAGTATCTACCTCCACCTATGCACACCTCCCTGACCTTTGTGGAAAGAGAACAACTTTTCTTTATCACCTTTAGACCATACAGTACAGTCTGAGGTCGAAGTCAGCAATTTAGAGCGCAAGTGCAAATCCACCATTTCTTCATTAGAATATTTCCACAGAGGTGGTTTACTTTCCAAAGTTACATAACTTGCAGGGACTACATCTCCCAGAATTCACCAGAAGAAACAATGGTCATAAGGACAATCCATTGGTAACCTGTCCCGCTGACTTATGGCCCGAATTTGAGTTCCCAATAATTTCCATGCATATAGATGCATGAGATAATTTCATCTGAACGTGCTACGAAAATTGCCACACACATGACATAGTGAATGTCCACATGGCTTCTTGATTCATAGTTTCCTCCTTTCACAACCGTGCAGAGCAGAATATTATCAGCCCACATTGGGTTTCTCTAGTTTTTCTTCTTTTCTGTTTTGTCTTTTTTACATTAAACACTAAAAATTAGACTTTACTTCTCTCATGGCCCCATACCATTTTACACACATTGTGGGGGGACTCAATTTCCCATGAGCTCTCTCATACGTATGTGACATGGTGATTTGTGTCATCACATGACCAACGCGGCCAGCTGCCAGAACCAACAGAGACCGTTTTTAATGCTTGTTCAACCGCATTCAGAGCATTAGACTAACCAGAAGAGTGTGGGCTCTGAATTTGCTGTTGGTGATGCATGTTATCCTAGAAGACATGACTAAGGGACTTAATCCCCATGTTTGTCGGCCACTATGCACTTTTTTTGATTGTCTCCATTACCACTTGATTTCAACTTGTTTGGAACTATTGTTCTACTTTTTACTTCTTAGTGATGCTTTTAAAACAATGACAGTGTAAATGTAAATGTTGGATACTTGTAAAGCGCACTGTTACTCTACCCGAGTGTCCTGGCGCTGTAGACCGCTGGGGAACCCGTCCTGGTTTTCCCTGTGAGATGGTCCCTTCTGGGTATCTCCAAGGTGAAACCAGGCATCCCCGGCGTCTGTGGGGGGCCGTTGTAGAGATGAGGCAAGCTAATGCTCAGAGTTGCCGAGTGTGATCCCTGGTTAGAGTAGGCACCAAGGCGAGAATTGTCGAGTCCGCTGACCCTGGTCCACAACCCTGCCGCGTCGGGAATTGAACCCTGGTCCCGGGCTGTTCTCTGCTTCCGGGTCTGCCGCCTCTAACCAGTGAGCCACACCACTCCACAAGTGTGTGACTTCAGAAGCATGCTACCCCGCCCCTGAGTGGTAGGACCAATATCCCAAAAGGGGTAAGGGACAGTATGGTCGGAGGTGATTGCACCTCACATATGTTATTTCGCAAATATAAATAAAAGCTGGAAAAGGTCCTTCGTCCTTTAAATACACCTTAGAATGTCTATCGAAAACGCATGATGCTTTTGATTGCATAATATCTCTGCTACACACCGTCTATATAACCAACAATCTCTCCAGAATTGAGACGCATTGCCGTCAAAAAGTTGCATAAAGATGGAAAACGGAGGACACATCATTATGGTTTCTCGTGTTGTGTAGATTTTTAATCGTATAGCTTGATACTTTTTGAGTCAAACGCCATCTGTAATTTCATTTCCGAGGGCCAATCGTGATTGGTGGCATTTATTTTGTAGGACCATGGGGGAATCTGAAGCGTAGTGGTAATTTAAAAACGTACTCAAAAGATTTTTCCAAATGTTAAAACTGTTAAGGAAGATTAAGGCTTCAGTTCGACTGAAGGCATGCAGGGAATCTGCATTCCTATTTTTATTTTTATTGTTGTTACTTTATGTATGTCTTTGTAAAAATGTGACACATTCATACTTTGATGTTGTAATTAATCCCAGATTTTTATTGCAGTGCAGTTATTGAATGCAATTTTTTAAATATGGTTTTATTCCTCAAAGGTTGCGGTGCTGTGTATTGTGTATCAGTGAGTATAGTACAGTAGCACATTTAGTTATCATTGTGCAGAACCGCTGGCCAAACTTTCAATAAACAGGCTCTGACACAAGGAATTAAGCTGTAGTCATTTGCATCAATAACTAGAAGAAATGACTGACTTTTGCTGAAACAAACAGACATGGCATTTCTTAGAGCTGAAAGCAGCAAAAGATATATGACGACAGCAATGGTAAAGTTGCTAGTTGCTTCGAGGTATCCAGTTGCCTTAGTAAATGACAGAGGAGTGCAAATCAGAGAGAAATATTTAGATATCCTCTGGACATTTTCCTCAGCAAAGCTGATAAGGGACATTACCGATTGAGTTTATAGCTGCATCTTACTTTAACTTGTATTTCAATCTTTTCATCTCGAGAGAAACTTTAGCACTGCCTAAGCTGGGCATAAATCACTGCACATTAACTGAAGTGCCTCTAAGTAAAATAATATATTTCATATATAATATATTTCAGCTTCCTACATCTATATTCTACACTGATCTGTTGGTTGATTGAATGTGTAAAGTATGCTAAGGCCATTGAAAACAAATCATTTACATTTTTTTTTAACTAAGAGGAACAAAATACAAGAATGTTGGACTGGTGCAAAAAATGCCAAATTGCAAATGGCACAATAAGAGATACTGAATTTCAGATGTATGCCTGTCGAGATAACGTAAACTGCACCTTTACAGTCAGACAGCGCTGATAGGTGTATTGTTGTATACACTAAAATATTTATAAATGATTTGGCACGTAGATGAGACCCGCTATATCTTTGCAGAGGCAACTTTGGAGAAATGCAATTTGTATTTGTGCCACTTGCCTAATTCATTGAAGATTCTGTGCTCATTTGCTCACAGAAAAAAATGCTCAATTGAGCTAATAAACTTGGATTGAGTCATGCAACAAAATGCTCCCATATTCAATGGCATTGTGAGACCTGTAGAAGGAGTAGATAGCGCCTGAAGTAGAACATCTATGACTTTTCTACCTATATTGCTTGGCAGTCAAGACATACAACGCCATTTGCATTATATTTAAATTTGGAGTTCTTGTTTAAGTTTAACACGGTTGAAAGTGTGCTTTTTTATCTGAATTATTGTATTTTTTTTATTTTGAAAAATGCTGTCGCCGAAAAATGTATATTTTCTTGTATTAGGCTGCTACACACTGTTTAAGAACTTTGTGCTCGATAATAAAGTTATGATGATGAGGATGAGTTGAAAAAAATGCCATTTATCAATGTTTAGTGCTGAATTAACTAGTACACACACAACACCGAATGCCTTGTGCAAACATCACATTGTGATAGTACATTGTTGGGCCAAAGCCTTTGTCAGAAGGCTTCTGCACTGGTATTGGGAAAATTAAATCAAGACACCCACAAATAACACAAATTTTTGAGCGACTTAAGATTTTCTAAACATGCAGACCCTCGGGCTGTTGAAGTTTGAGGATGTTCTACCACTACATTAGAATCATGCAGAAAGACATTCATGCAGACTGTTTACGCATCATTTTTTGATTATTTAAAAAGAAAATGTGTTTGTATCCTCAATCCTCAATCCTCATAATGCAGAGCTTTTCCATCCACCTAGAGTATACTCAGTATACTCAGTATACTCTAGGTGGATGGAAAAGCTCTCCATTCTACACCTCACATAGATCCTGAGACTGGCATTTAAGACAAAGAGGATCATTCTCTTCGTTAACCTCTACGACAATCTGGCGGAAAACGAGAGAATAAAAATATTGGGGGTCTTACGCAAGAAATTAAGTAGCGATATGAAATTTATACCAGGGGTAGAACCACCGAGTATCGTTTGGGGAGGCGATTTTAATCTCCACCCATGCGAAAATCAAATTAGTAATATCTGTGGTTTGGGGTATGGAACGGAGGAGCAAATAATCCACTTTACTCACTCAGCGGTGGGAGACTTCCTAAATGAATCCATGTCCAGTCTGGATTTAATAATACTAAACCAAATAAACCCTTTACTTGGGAAGCTGGACCCTACCTACCTCGGAAGGGGAAGTGAAACTACAATTGATTACATCCTCACCACAGCGACCCTCGTAAATAAGACCTTGAATTTCAGAGTGAAAACTAATACATTAAGTGATCACTCAGCCTTAATCTTTGACTTAATTCTGGACCAATCTCTGCTATCAGCCCAAACTCTAATGTCTACCCTCTCCCAGAATAATATCCATCTTACAAAAACAAATGGCTATACCCTTGGGTGGGGGAAGATCGATCCAAACGAACTGACAAAGAAGGTCGTAATTGCAGCACAAACAGAAATTTTGAAGTGCTTAGATATGGAGGTATCCGACGAGGAAGTCTTATCCCATTTTAAAACGATTTTAGGTAAAGTAAATGAACACCTTACCGTGAAGCAGAAAGGGACCATGGAAAAAAGAAAAGGATGGTTTAACCACGATTGCTCAGTGGCCCACAAAAAGCTAAAGAGAGCACTAACACAACCAAAAAGAGATAAAGAGGTGGTCAGGAACCTGAGAATTGCCTATAAGCTGGCATGCAAAACGAGAAAAGAAGAGCTAAAAAAGGCATTATGGGATCAGTTGCATGAAAGCTCATTAAACAAAAATAGCGAACTATTTTGGAAAGTAGTTAAAGCACCTTTCCTGACAGATCCAAAAGACCAGCCAAGCCTTGACGTAGCTATCGAGGGACATACTTGGATAAATCACTTTGCCAAGATCTTTGGCAAACCACCAGTAGTAGCTGCTAGTGGAAAAAATAACAGCATAAATGAGGATAATTCATTCCCAATTCCCCTGGCAGTCGAACTATACGAGGTAATAAACGCACTGAATGCCAGCAAGAGTGGAAAAGCCCCAGGCCCGGACGGGGTACCAGTTGATTTTTTTAAATTCAGATCAGATCTCTGGGCCCCGATAATAAAAAGTTTGTTTGACGCAGCAATGGTGTGTGGATTACCCACATCCTGGACCCAATCAATATTGGTACCAATCTTTAAGAAGGGAAATAGAGAGGAGGTGACCTGTTATCGTCCAATCTCCCTCCTGGACTCACTGGGGATGGTACTGGGCAGAGTGGTTCTCCAGCATTTGCAGGAGTGGGTGGACGATACCGGGACCCTCTCGGTCATCCAGTATGGTTTTCGAGAGGGCCAAGGAACAACGGAACAAGCCCTGAATTTGGCCTTATTGATGGGAAAGTATGTCTCAGCAAAGCGCGAGAGGTTGTACATGGTATATGTCGACCTCTCTGCTGCTTTCGACTGCGTCAGTCATGCAAAACTCTGGTCAGTCTTGTCTAATATGGGAATGGACGAGGCTCTCGTGACCTTCCTTAGAGAGCTTTACTCCAAAGCATTCGCGAGGGTGCGTTTTGGAGTACGGGGCGAATTGTCAGATTCCTTTTCTGTAGAGCGTGGCGTCAGGCAGGGATGCGTCCTTGCCCCCTTCCTTTTCTCCCTCTATACTAATGGCCTTGAGGTAGAGATGCTACGGGGGGGACAGGACTTACCCCGTGTAAAAGATCGACTGGTGCCCGCGCTCTTGTATGCAGACGACGCGGTGATCATAGCACGTACCCCTCGCGAGCTACAAAAATCCTTGAATAGCTACGCGAAATTCATGAGCGACTTGGACCTTCTTATAAATATAAAGAAAACTTTTGTTATGGTAGCTGGACGGGTTAAGAAAAACGAAAAATCTATTTTCTTAAACAACGTAAAATTTGAATCCACTCCCCAATACCCCTATTTGGGAATTATGATAGACGAGAAACTCAACTGGAGAGCGGCCATAGAAGCGCGCAAGCACCAACTCCTGCGCTCCATCGCTGCTCTCATGAAATTTGCCCAGAAATTAGGGAAAAAAACCCCGGTTGAGCTACTCCAAATCTATAGAGCCAAGTGCCATTCAATCGCACTTTATGGGGCGGGTCTTTGGGGCCATAAACACACAAAAGTCCTACAGGTTGCGGAGAATACCTTTATAAGATTCTTATTGTCAGTCCCTAAAAGAGTATCCACACTTTCCTCCCATGCAGAATTGGGATTACCACACATTGAGGACTTGGCCAAAATGTAACCTGTACTTCTCTGGCGTAGAATATGGGTCTCAACGAAGAATTCCCTAACCAAAGCTATCGTTGCGGACTGTATGACCCTAGATCGCGCAGATAAAATAGATTGGTTAATATATGTTAAAAATCTTCTCATTGACCTAGGAATGGCCGACTACTATCATAACCCGGAAACAATAGTTGGAATTCCTAAGAAAGAGCTCAAGGCAAAGGCGTTGAGCCACTTTGAAGAATTACGTATCACTGTGGAGATTAAGAAACCATCTGTACAGCACTCTTTGGCAGTGATGACGACTATGGAAATGGAACCATATTTAACCTATGTTGTCTCGCAGTTTGAACGCTTCTTATTAGCGAGATTCAGGCTGAATATTTTCCACAAGGTCGTAGCATTCCCAAACAGAAATAGCTGGGAAGAGAGTTTAATGCCCTGCCCATGCGATGAATTATCTGAACAGTCAACAATGCACACTGTACTGTTCTGTAAATATTATTCCGCCCATCGAAGACTTTTCCTAACCCCATTGTTGAGAACTCTAGGACTTCGAAAATGCCGTCCCGCCATGCTGTGGCTACAATTCTTAAATTCAGAATATATCTGCAAAGTCGTTAGTACCTTTTTAAAATGTATTTTTAAGCTAAGGCTAAATCTTCAGAATAACAAAAATTAAATTGTTTTGATTAAGTAACATCATTATAAATTCTAAATGAGTTGAATATGTTTTAGTATTGTTAAAATGTATGTAAATAAAATGTATAAATGCTTTTATGGTAATTCATGGAAAATGAATTCCGAATAAAGATTTTACTTACTTACTTACTTACTTACACCTCACATAGAAAGGGGAAAACTTCTCTTGGGAATATTTTTGTGAAGGAAGGTGACCTTCCTGCACAAAAACAATCCTGCCTATATTGGTGCTAGGCAGCAATTTGTGCGCCAACGCAAGGGGAACAAAAGGGGGTGGTGATGGACGGAGCATCTGAATCAATCAAACACTCACTCCCAGTCAAAAGATCTGGGCTTAATCCATCACCGTTCTTTAGCCCACTCTGCCACCCCAGTTCAGATATGGCTATATGCAAATCAGTCTGACCCTGTGCCTCATGGGAACAGTCCAGCCCGAACTGCCAAGCCATGTCTTCCCTGGACCGGAAACAAGCTTCCGAGGACCGGTTTCCGGCACTCCAGCCGTCTTCAGCCCGGCTTGCTTGAATCCAGTGGCAAAGTGAGCAAGGGACTCACGTCTGAGCATACCCTGCCACACTTATGGCGGCCAAAAGCGGTACAAAAGGGGGTGGTGATGGACGGAGCATCTGAATCAATCAAACACTCACACCCAGTCAAAAGATCTGGGTTTAATCCATCACCGCCATAAGTGTGGCAGGGTATGCTCAGACGTGAGTCCCTTGCTCACTTTGCCACTGGATTCAAGCAAGCCGGGCTGGAATGCCAGAAACTGGTCCTCGGAAGCTTGTTTCCGGTCCAGAGAAGACATGGCTTGGCAGTTCGGGCTGGACTGTTCCCATGAGGCACAGGGTCAGACTGATTTGCATATAGCCATGTCTGAACTGGGGTGGCAGAGTGGGCTAAAGAACGGTGATGGATTAAACCCAGATCTTTTGACTGGGTGTGAGTGTTTGATTGATTCAGATGCTCCATCCATCACCACCCCCTTTTGTACCGCTTTTGGCCGCCATAAGTGTGGCAGGGTATGCTCAGACGTGAGTCCCTTGCTCACTTTGCCACTGGATTCAAGCAAGCCGGGCTGGAATGCCAGAAACCGGTCCTCGGAAGCTTGTTTCTGGTCCAGGGAAGACATGGCTTGGCAGTTCGGGCTGGACTGTTCCCATGAGGCACAGGGTCAGACTAATTTGCATACAGCCATGTCTGAACTGGGGTGGCAGAGTGGGCTAAAGAACGGTGATGGATTAAACCCAGATCCTTTGACTGGGTGTGAGTGTTTGATTGATTCAGATGCTTCGTCCATCACCACCCCCTTTTGTACCGCAAGGGGAAAGGACAGAAATGCATCGCATTTCATAAATATGGTGCATTTCTGCCCTTCCACATTGGCATAGGGCAGCGTAGCAAGAGGACTTGCAGCGCTGCCAGACCCCAATTCCCAATAAATGAGGCCCTTTGTTTTAGCTACACATTTGACCACGCCCCCATGCTTACCTGACCTTTGGTTTGTCAAACACTGTTTAATGGTATTTCCCCACTGTAAAAAATATTTTGTGTGGGAATTGGGGGCGTTTGCGGTTGTCGATGATGAGGAGTACCAGGTTCTAGACATTTTTATCAGGAGGGGGTCCTTACTCCTAAAAAAGTTTGACAAGTGGGTCTCAGCATCAGAAAGTTTGAAGATCTCTGGTATACTCTAATACGTTGATGCTACTGCGAGCCAACACAGCTGTTGCATTCCAAGGCACACCAAAGTGTAAATAGAGACAGCCATTAAAGTGAACCCTGGGAGGATAGTTGTCAGGTACTGGAGTGATGGCACATGGAAAACGTGTTGGCATTGACGTAAATCCAGTAAAAGGTGACATCGTACATGCTTCGAAATACGAAGAGATTATTGTTTCAATTATCAACAGCCTCTTCTTTATTCATAACGACCTGTAACTGGAGGTGGGAGGGGATTATGGAATATAAGCATGGCTTTGACAGTACTGTTTAATTTTTTTGTCTGCCACTGCCATCATGACCCATGTGATCAGGCAAGGACATTGCTAAGGACACCAAAGGGCAGCTGCTAACCCTTTCCGAGACAAAAAGAAGGAACAGGACATTCAAGTTCATTCTTAATTAAAAGGAAAACCCCAAAGAGAAGACATGTTGATTTAAACACATTAGGAATTTCAGTTTATGGGCAAATCTGCTGTTTTGCGACACATTTCTGCTCTGGGGGAAAAATATTATCTTGAACTTAAACCCGCACATTTCCAAATGAATGCACTAGCGAAACATAATATTTAATTCATCCACATAAGTCATCCAGTAACATAATCAGTTAATTCTTACCTGTTACATTATATTGATAGTGAAAACAATTTTCGTTCAGAATGCAGGCTTCTATCTGGGTGTCTTCAGGACAGAGCTTCCCATGGCCAGGGACCCTTACCGGAAACCGAGTCCTTGCTCTGGTGCTGTTCGAGTCACATATCTGTGTCAAGAGTCAAGAGATTTAAGAATGAGCGTTTATTGAATATTGCTGAATTCCAACTCATAGTACATTTTATGTTCCACCGACCTAGCAGCCCTGCAGTACAGAGTAAACGTGAGAGTATGCATCACATTGTACTGTGCAGTGCCGGTGCTACATAGATAATGACCCACAATGTTTACATTCATTATAATACAAATGTGCACGTCTGCTGTAAACTAAACAAATAGTGGACTTTAATGAAAGCTCGGACATTTACGGGAAGAATTAGGTATGAAAACATTGCTGTGTTGCTGAGGAGATTACATGTGAAGTACAACAAGTACAACAAAATACTAATTCCCTTGGAAAGGCTGCATGTGATGAGAGACGAGACGCAGCGCCACGCTGGCACAGGTAGCTCATTATTAGAAGCGTTGGAGCTCCGCGCTCCCGACCCTATTTCCTTACTCCTATGTTTTATGTGAGGAAATGATTCTGCCTCTTGCTTCCCATGTGATCACTCAAAGGGTCAGGCAGTGAAATGGGTGCTTTTTACAGGCACATGCACTTGTGTGCATCAGGGGCGGCTGGTGACATTTTACAGTGGTCGGGCGCAAACTGATTTGCGAGTGCGGGCCCCAGGCCACTCAGGCCGGTGGCGACCCCCCGCCCCCACCCACATACACAACACTCAAAGAAATGTATTCACACACGCATACACACAAACACATCCATTCACAACACTCTCCAACAAACATTCATGCATACACGCACGCTCGCACCAAACACTTTACAATAAAAGAAAAACACACACTCTTACCTTGCTGCCGGTCCACCTCTGGGCTCTGCTCCCCACACGTCACAGGCTCACAGCGCCCCTGGCCAATCCTGGCGCCAGGGGCACAGGTACCTTCTCGCCCGCAGCACGCCCATTAGGGCTCCTAATGGGCATGCGCAACGCCGCAAAAACACAAGTGCGCATGCGTGGGCACGGGTAAAAATTCACCCCCCGTCCCCACTCATGCGCACTTGTGTTGCCGCCTGTACAATCATGTCAATCAATCAACATGACGCCCGCCGGCGGTCTGACGTCATGTTGATTCATTGACATGATTGTCACAGTCTTAACGCAAAAACGCCGAGGGAGCTGCGGGCGGCTTCGGACAGGGGGGGCTACGCCCCCACACCCCAATGGATGAACCACATGGCAGGCTTTATTGGTATGATCTGATGTCAGTCTTCAAAAGAAGGCCCCTACCTATCGCTGTTAAAGTCTATATTGAGCAGTAATAGTCTCGTGACATGCGACGGTGCAAGGCAACACCCACCTACGGCTTAGATAGCCTCACTAATTGAACACAGTCTGGGCGTATTAGGCTTCATCCCTGTGTTTCCCAAGACTGGGTGTCAGTAACCGAGGGTTAGGTTGACCAAATTTCTAGAACCAAAAACTGGGACAGTACTAGACATAGAAATAGGACTAAAATGCCATTTACCATCAACCCTGAAGTATCACAATGACAACACTGAAACATGGGACTACAAAGGAATAATCTACAAATCTACTAAAAAGGCTATATATATAGTATTTCAAAGGATGTATGTGTAGTATCCTGTATATTATGTGTATGCATATTTCCCACTATTCCATCTGTAGAACACTCTGGTATGATGTCATTTGGAGTGTTGTTCTATGAAGCTGTCAGTTGGAGTAGGGCTGAGTGCCTAGCTGGGTACTCCCGGTGGGGCTATCTACTGATGTACTACTGATCTCCATCTATCTTCAATAAATCTACTTGAACATCACCAACCTGCGTGGAGTCAGTTACTACATTTATTTGGCGACGATTGAACTAAAGAACCTGCATGTGCTACCTCTAAAGACCACTCAGGACATCTTGTGTTCCTACTCTCAACCTCAAGCAACTTCAAGCAACCTACAATTTACTCCAACTCTTCATCTGGCATACACCAGCCCCACCAGTGACCTGCCACCGGTCGCCCTCAACACTCAAAGTGCCAGTTCCAGTTTAATCTGTGAGGGTAAGCCTGTCTATGTCTACGTTGTGTGTGGTAAATCTGCCATCAACAAGCCTACACACTTTCTGGTGAAGAAGTGTGTCCTCACAAGTGTACGTCAGTTACAGTCTACTACAGCCTGTCCCAACGCTGTCAGTCTCTTTACAACTCAAGTCTGCCTTCTGTCTCTAAAGAGTCTGTTCTCCGTGCAGAGTCACAAAACGTCTGTTTAAGTAGACTTTCTGACATTTGGAAAAACGCCTTGCTTAGAGAAATAACATAGAGCATTTAAGTAAGAATGCTGCCAACCATTTCATGAATCTATCTGGGTTCTTGCCATTGAGTGAGAAAACATTTGCAGTACTCGTTAATTCGAGTGATGGGCCATGATCTCTATCAGCATGAACACTTTGTCATGTGCCTTCAACCCAGAGTCTGTCGAATTCGTTTTTATTTACTCTGTGACAAGTGACAATTTTGTGTTTTAGTGCTTCGTTTGGAAAACTTTCTGACACACTGTTTCTGCGCCACATTGAAGTATAAACTGTCATTTTTTCACTTCTATTCACATCAGTGCAAGACTTTGTTTTAAAATGGTGCCAAATTCTGGATACACCTCAAGCATCTTTCAATACAGTTTGTATATTTTCAGTATTTTATTGTCTATTAATGAATATCGTGGCACTTATTCCAGCGTTAAAAACCGCCTTTCTACATTTGAAAAATACAGCGCGTGTCATACAGCGCGTTCCGTTCGCACTCACCTTCTTTCCTTCACCGAGCTCCTATGACGTGCTATCTTCCCTGCTAGATCCTTCGAAGCTGTTGGTGTGTAGAAGCGCAGTGAGCCACCCGGCTTTGCGCCACTGTACGTACCTCCATCTTGCCCCTGACGTTCCTTTTATGTCTTCAGCTGCCAAAGAGACCTGTCATCACCCGAGTCTGTTTCCGATCGTTCTAAATATATATATTATAATAATATATTTCAAACCAAACTTGATCTGCTGTTTTTCTAGGAACATCTAACAAGAAGGTACTGTGTATTCTGTTTTCATTATAATGCTGATATATTTCTCGGGAGCATAGATCGAGCTCCGGTGGGTAAAGTTATTGTGAATGTGCATATAAAAACTTTGACATCAACAATGTACTGCACAAAGTTATGCTGCCATCTACTGGGCCAAATTGGAATTTATTTGAATTAGAGATTATTCATCAGCAGTTTTCACTCCTATCACGAGTTTCGTGGAACTTCTACAAAGTTCTAGTGTGTTTTTTAAGTGCCTTGTCGTTCTTCCTTATTTTCGCGGTGACAGGCACACCTTAGTCATTTTCGAAATATGAGTTTGCTGTGTATATGTATAAGTTTTAACGCAAAAATGATTTCTTTCACAGGCAATTGTAGTTTTTGTATATTATTATATAATTTGCCAATTAGTTATACATTCCAGCAAGTTACAGTTGCAGTGGTGTGGCTCACTGGTTAGAGGCGGCAGACCCGTAAGCAGAAAACGGCCCGGGACCAGGGATCAATTCCCGACGCGGCAAGGTTGTGGACCAGGGTCAAAACGGACTCTATAATTCTCGCCTCGGTGCCTACCCTAACCAGGGAACACACTCGGCAACTCTGGGCATTAAGCTTGCCTCATCTCTACAACGGCCCCCCACAGACGCCGGGGATGCCTGGTTTCACCCTGGAGATACCCAGAAAGGGACCATCTCACAGGGAAAACCAGGACGGGTTCCCCAGCGGTCTTCAGCGCCTAGATACTCCTTGGAGTCGTAGTGCGCTTTACAAGAACACCCACATTTACAACTTATGTAATAAGTTTGGACATTCTACAGTTAATTGTGCACAATTAAGTTTAGTCTCGTACAGTAATTTGCATATTATTATTAACCCATATGGGGTGTCACGCATGTATATTTTTTGATCCTGTTATTTCTGTGCACAATTATGACCTCTTCAAGAGGTGTGTTTTGTTGTTTGGTTAAGTGCACGCCTACATTGTTAGGTTTTCTATTTGCGTGGTTCCTACCTCGCAATCTTTTATATACACAATGTCTGACCTCTCTGGAGGTGTGTTTATTGGGTCCGCCCATCATCCTGAGCATTACTGCATTCACATATTGTTGTTTGGGTTTTGGTAGAACTTTGTGTACCCTTACATGGGGGTTGGCTCTACGTTCTATCTGTTGTTCTGTGCACAATTTTGACCTCTCTGGAGGTGTGTGTTTATTGGGTCCGCCCATCATTCTGTGCATTACTTGACCTCATGTCGAGGTACGTTTTTTAACACATATATGTTTTTTACTCATGACATTACATATATACCTTCACTTCAGTGCACATTTTTACCTTTCTTAAGGTGTCTAGTGTAGGTTAATGGTTTTAAGTCAACTGTGCACAAAAGTTTCAGTTATCTTGTTTTTTTTTGCCTCTACACATTCACAATTTTACCCTATTGGGTGTTTAGTTTAGGTTTTCACCTTTTACCGTACTGCAGTGGTTAACCAAGACTGGGCATTTCTTTATTCTGTTTTACAAACTTATTTCGCTGTAGCCCAGTACTTTTCTATTGTATTATTTATTCTAATGTCTGTTATTGTATAGAGAGGAAGGAATTCTAGATTGTTTTTCTCTTCTTCTCTATCATCTTATATTCTCCTGATGTGGTTTACTCTTTTGTGTACTTTCCTGGCCAGTTCGTACACAGAGGGTTCTCATTGATGGTTTCTATTTATTCTCTTTATTTCTTTTCACATTCATCAGAAAGGAGGATAGGAAACGGGTTTAGTATTTCTGTTTCTTATTATCCAGCTATACTTTGTTTCTCTGGTTCTCTTCTCTTAATTTCCATCCTCTAGATTTTAACTTTGTTTTCACACGTCTTCTCTCTTTATTTCTATCTACGACTTTGTTTCTACACTTCTCTTCTCTTTAATTCTGTCTACATGATTATACACATGATTATGTTCTTTTCGCTTTTATTAGAAAAGAGGATATGTAGTATCCTGTATATTATGTGTATGCATATTTCCCACTATTCCATCTGTAGAACACTCTGGTATGATGTCATTTGGAGTGTTGTTCTATGAAGCTGTCAGTTGGAGTAGGGCTGAGTGCCTAGCTGGGTACTCCTGGTGGGGCTATCTACTGATGTACTACTGATCTCCATCTATCTTCAATAAATCTACTTGAACATCACCAACCTGCGTGGAGTCAGTTACTACAGTATGCTTTGTTCCATTTCAAAAATGTAAAAATAGCTCGCAATCAGTCTGATCTGTTTGCATTCTGGGACTTGTAGTCTTTTTTATAATGTTAAAAAAAGATTCAAGCAGAGAAAGCAAATGAAAAAAACAGGACTGGATAAGGTTTAATGTGTGCTTTTGTATCTTCTGTACTCTACGCTGTTCCACCTAGGATGCCTTCTTCTCACCACCACCCCTGCCCAAGTCCACTGCCTGTGTAATTAGGAGTGCTCCCAACTCAACCATTTACGACCTTACCATGCTGGGAGTAGACTTAACTCTGGGGGGTGCTCTAGTGCATTCTGATTCGGACACCTGTAGTGCCTGCTGTGCTGCAAGAATGAGCCGGTGCAGCAGGTGACTCCTGCAAGGACAGAACTTCTGTCCCTGATGTGAGACGAGAGCTGGTGAAAATTAAGCGAGCACTGCAGTGTCAGGTACACGCTCATCCGACCCTCTTCAAAAACCAAGACATCTATTTAAATTAGAAAAAAAGTGTCGGCACCCCGGGACAGTCCATGAAAAACTAGGACTGTCTGGGGAAATCTGGGGCGTCTGGTCACCCTACCGAGGAAGACCTTTCCCATCTTGTCATGGGTAGGGTAGGATCAAAAAGAAACACTGACCCAACTCGCCATGTGACAAGTTGGGGAAGGGTGGGATTCTCACAAGGTTTATAACCTTCCACTCTCATTAAGGGAGGAGATGAGTGGAAGTTGAAACTTATGTGAACTGGTGTCTTCCATGACACAAGTTGAAATAATGTAAACAGATACACTTGGGATGTTTCAGTTAAACTGAACAATGTGCAGTGTGTATCTGTTCACCTTACTGCCTGAAGCATGGTAGAACTAGCCATAGAGTCTAGGAGCAAGACTGTCCTGGCCTTGCTGTGAGTGGCGCAACAAAGGATGGTTGAAGCAGACATTCACCTCACCTGCTGTTCACCTGCTCCTTCCCATTCTCTCCTTCCATTGATTACTGTCATGCTGACTTCAAGTGACCAGTGAAGTCGTGACATGACACACACACACATGTATTGTAAAAATATTACCATGTGATAGGTAAAAAAAGCAGTTTTTCAGCACTGGTTTTATTTCGGATACCTTTCTTTTGAAACTCCTTCTACAAAATGCTTTTTCTTTTTGAAATAAAAACAAAGTTACATGATTCTTCATTAACTTCTGTAGGCCCTGATCAATGCATTTTTTGATATTTACTTCTACCAGTGTTGAAGCACTTTTCAACATACTGTAAGGATCTCACAGAGCACAGGTATAAGCCTAGCAAAATGCAAGGTTCCATAGACAAAGAAAAGGTAGAGCTTTGCTAATAGCAGGGCAATCTTTAATGATATATGCATTGAGAGGAACAATGAACACTTTTCACCCATGGAACAGGTACTTCAAAGTACTATTGCTCTGCTGTACATTTTGTTTTAGGAGGAAAAGTGCAGTGTGCTATTACAGATTACCGGTTCTGTAAAAGGGAAAATTGGTTAGTGTGATTGCCGGGCTAAACTTGTTGTGTGTGACATTCTCTGTATGTGACTGTCTTAAAAATGATACATGGTTGTGGGAATAACCCCTGCATGATACCATATGGAAGTTGGGCTTGCTTATTTTATGCTGTGGATGCTATTACAAGATGGCAATTTTTACCCCCACCAGATCCAAAATTCACCAGCCACCACTGTTTTTTTAGCATCAAACATAGCTACCAATGAGGTGGAAGACTTTCTGTGGTATCTGTCCATCACCTAGGTCACTTGCATTTTAGAAAATACCAGAACACTGTAGAATAGACTAGAACAGAGGAACCTCAAGAAGTTCTAGAATGTAGAGTGAGGAGCCTGCACACTCCGGAACTGGCAGTTGATATGCTGTGGCTGAGGTGTATGAAATAAACCTGATGCATGTCTTCACTTTCTGGTCTACATATTGAGTAACCCTCTTATCCTGCATTTGACACTGGCAACGAGGTCGTGATCTAGCCAGGTATCCCTCAACATCCATTCCATTCAGCAGTAAAATGGATTGTGGCCACTCTCATGAACTGAAGGGTATTCAGGGAAGTACACTGGTCACACGGCTGAGTCCAGGATCGTTGTGTGAAACATGTTCTGGGATGCGGTGAGTACATTTGGGGATGGTCACTGGCTATGAATCTGGGCAGTGAGTAAATGGCCATGGGTGGCAGTTGCTGTGATGACTTAATGGTCATACCAATGTGACCCCTCTTCACCCCTTGCGTTATTGACTCAGGAGAAAATTGTGTGCCAGTGGGATGTGGTGATTTTAACCTCCATCAAGCGTGTTGATATGTGGAGAGAGAGTTAACTGTCTGACGCCACTCTTCGCTGCTGATGTCAGCGTGAAGGGCCTGTAGCTTTCTGATGAGGGTGTGCACTGCACATGAGGAATCCACTTCAATTGTACCGGCAAACTTGAGTGGCTATGAACTTTTGGGAGCATGTTTGATGCCTCGTACATGAAGCAACGAACTGTTGTGAGTGGAAGGGGTGTACGCTGAGCAGGATTATTCACCACCATTAACATTCACTGGATGTGCATGCTGACCTGATGTGAGCATGATTGATGCAGCACACAAGCAGCTATGAACTCGTGTGAGCGTGAGAGGTACACCACACTTACCCAGAAAATATCACCACTTGCGCTGTGCCTTATGGTTCAGTGTGATGTGAATTCAAAGCTGCAGTTTTGCAGTGTATGTTGCTGAATTCACTTGAAACTCATGTGTGGTGTTCTGGTCCAAAGTTGGGAATTTCAAACGAATTGTGCAGTCGGGCTGGAAGCAATATTTTCCTTCGAGTGCACAGATGAGAGCAGAGGCAATAGCCCCCTGAAAAATCACGAGGGCTATCTATCATTCAAAAGACAAGGCGCTCCTGGAGCATTTTAAAAGCATTACGTGGAGAGTGATGAACGCAAGGAGCCAATGGACTGTTTGCCCCAGAAGCTAGAAAGTGAAAAAGGAGCGACAGCTTTCCAATATGTATTAGAGTTTCGTTGTATTTCCAATTAAGCATCAATGTTTTGATCTCGTCTATTGAAGAAAAATGTCAGCTCTGTTAGAAAATTCTTCATACACCTAATATATTTAGAATTGGGGGCATACACAAAGTAGTTTGATTATAAACTAACAATTGTTTCCTTTTATCTTAATCTCTCTAACACATTATCTTGCATTTGTGCGCTAGATTATCTTTATATTTGTCTTTTACAGCCTTATATTTTTTTATCATGGTTTTGTTTCTGTTTACCATAGCTCATGCCTAAAGTACACTTCTAATATGGCCCACCTGTCTTGTACATCGTAATAAAGGCTGTTATGAGAGGTGAGGCTTAAATACCCCTTTTCAATTATTCTGGAGGCTCTTCTAAAATGTGATTAAAAGATTAGCAAAAGGAGAACAAGTTCTCTCTTAGCTACGATAAAGAGTCTCATGTCGTGAAATTTGTTAATTTTTGTAGAGTAGGTTTCCTGGAAAATGATTGGATTATTAGCAGGAATAGATATAAACACTTGTAAAATATCTAGCTATGTGGTTGTTTACCTCTTAGTTTGTAGGGCATGAATTAAAGCGACTTTAGTATTAAATACATTAGAAAGCATAGTGGGGAAAGTAGTTTACACATAGCTGACCACTTAGGTCTGCTTAACGTTTTTAAGGCTCTGCTTCCATGTGTCCTTCTTCTCTATCTATGCTCTATCGAGCTCATCTGTTTTGTTGCTGTGCTGCGATGTCATAGACTGTTCTTTTCTGTGTCTTTAGTGATGCACCCTAGCTGCTAATCTTTCATATTGATTATGTGTTGTATTTACATGCTTTAGGTGTACATACGAGCGATATTCCACAGCCAAATGTGTGACTCTTCGAGTGACATAGCAAGAGAAGTATTTTAAAATGGTCTCCATAACCACAAAACTCTCTACACTGAAAACCTTACATACCCTACAAACAGGCTATCAAAAGCTGTCTGAAAGAGGCCTTTGTGAAGCTCAAACACCTGATTCCACCCAAATTTAAGAAAGAAAAATCACTCACCAATTCTTTCTCTAGAAATGCGCCTAGAATTTAGAATGCTCTCCCACTGGATCTACGAGACAGCCAATCATTCTTACACTTCAGAAAAAAACTTAAATTACTTCTGCTCAACAAATACCTAAACCCTACGTCCTGAAACAATCAAGTTGCCTTGATACTCTTCCCCCTTCCACCATCTGAGAGCTGGAACTTCACTACTTTTGAAAATAACTGTGTATCTATTCCTCTACGTCTGAAGTAACCTACCTTCGCTACCTCCATACACTTTCGCCCATCCACAAACCCATCTATGGTATATCATTACCTTCTATGCCTATGCCTTTTCTCCTCATATGTATTCCCTGTAAATATTGCTGTGCAAACTCTGTAAAGCGATCTGATACCTTCTGGTCGAGTTTGCACTATATAAAACTCAAAAAACTAAATGAATAAATTCTGCTATTGCATATATTTTTTTTGTACCAGGTGTCAGTCTAGAAAAATATAACTAATTTCAAATTTAACAATCATTACTTACTTATAATTTTAGTTGCACAATATCGCCTGCAAATCCTGTTGGTGCGGGTTTGTGGAAATCCATCTGGCCAAATACCTCTTTCCCATTTCTGAGATCGTGTATTCCATGGCTGTCTTACTAAGGCCATGAGGTCCAGATACAGATACTTGCAATAGCCACACAATGTAGATTTTCATATAATGAAACGAAATATAACTAAGTTATATCTTTCCCTTGGTATTTAGTTATTTGAATCATTGGTGTTTTATTTACAATTTATTGACTTTTTTAAATAAAATCTTTATTTTGCATTATTGCCGTCTTCCTATCATATTTTATTGTTTGATATTTGTTTTTCCCTCAAGTTATCCTATGTATATCATTGCATCAATAATAAATAACATATACATATTATAAAAGAAAAAAGAATAATGCGTTTAATAACACCAACAGCCTATAGAAAAGATGGGAATAATGTTAAAGCAACATCCACATAACATAAATAATTTGAAACAAACATTAAATCAAAAGAAAACCCCCTACCTACTGATACAAGCGCAGCATCACATTAAAAAAAACTTGAAAATATCTTCCAGTATGGGGAACATTGCTTTCCGATGCCATGGCAAACAACATTCTGAGCAGAGAAGTATGGATCAAAATGTCAGCATTACCAAAAATCCTACTGCAAAACAATGTAATACTGATTCTATTGCTGTGCAATAATTTCATGTTAAATTGTCAATTCTTCGACTCCAATTCATGCATCTATTAATCATAGTGAATCTTAATATGTATCCTTGTTAAAGTCTATATTGAGCATTAATAGTCTCATTAGTTGTTCTTCACTGAATCACTTTTTTTTTATATCAAATAAAATGACTATAATGCAGCACTTTTTGTTACCGTAGGTCAATGTTTAATGCCACTAATCAAAAGATTATATCTAAGGTAAAAATGAATTAATGCAGCCATAACTGTTGCAGTCCGGGCTATTACAAGAGATTGATCAATCAAAATTCAATAAAATCTCCTACGAACACAAGACACCTAGGTCATAGAGAGGAAAGCTAAAAGATGATAACGTTACTCTAATTAAATATTAAGACATTAAAACATACGGTGTCTTTAAGATATCCTGTCATTGTATCCCCAAAATGATTTCACTAGATGAAAAGGAAAGAAATGTAAGGTATGTTATTAGTGTAACTATAACAGGGTTTCTATTACTTTTGCTAGAGCAGACAACCACATGTTATTTAATTGGAACATGACCCTAAAGCAACCTGAAGTCAAGCAGAAAAACATAATTCTGCTAGTCAAATTAAGTGGAAAGCTAAGGACCAAAACAAGTTCACTTTGTAGAATGGGAAGATTCACATTATGTTTCTAAGAAAGACGAAAACCATCGACAGACAAACAGAATCATAGTGGTGTAGAAAAGTTAAGTATGGCAACGAGCAATCACCCTTAAACAAATTGCTTTCAATACTGTAGTTTTTCAGAGAGTCTTGATTTACAAAGTCATCGTTGAATTGGATTTAAAGGTTTTTGGGATGGCTTCATGGATGAACATAGGTTGTATCATGTCTAGTGTAAATTGCATGGATGTACATGATGAATAACTAGTCATCATTTGAAATTATGGCTTACTGCTAGAGTCTTCTACCACACTGTAATAACCGTTAATTTGAGTGCATTTTTTAGCCAAACTTTGACAAAAATCCAATAAATAGAATTGGAGATATGAATGTATAACGTTTTTAAAAATAGCACCAACAAGCACAAAGAGACAACCGTGGTTATCTGATCACCCTTGACTGGGTCAAGGTCAAGAGTTAAGGCTGACTACGATGGAGCGCAGGTCGGATAAAGGACGAAGTTCTTCCTGAGGGAAAGTTTACTTTCAGTCTTAGAAACTCAAAAGACACAAGCATGGCAAACTCAAAGCTGATGTGGGGTTCAATGACAGTGGGTTGATCAGGAGCAAAGTCCTGATGCAGTCATCGATGAAGGTGGGAAACCTCTGTACATGCTGAAACATTGTCAGGTTGCTGTTCAGCATCGGTCCCAATGAAGCCCTCTACATTTAGACTGGGAAACTTTTCTGAAAGTCAGATCTCTTTCATTGGGGCAAACCAGTAGTCTGAGTCTGACTGGTATTGTGTGTCAATGGATGCGGTTTCAGTGGCAATCCAGGTCTATGTTGGTTCTTCACACAGAAAGTTGCCAACACGTTTCTAAGTCCCAGCTTTTTTTAACAGGAGGAGTACACTTTAACACCAGCCAAAGGTCCAGGACTAGTGGGCTACTACTTGGAGCTTAGAACAGCCCAATGGAGGCCATCAACAGTGTCCATGGCAGGTCCAGTTTGAACTGGTCTGCTGGGTACCCTGAAAGCTTATGTACCTGTAACTCAATAGGAGTTCAGCCAACCTACCCCTGGAGCCACCTCTGGTGACATGGCTTCTGAGCAAGCAGGTACAGTCATCCTTCAAGTTCTTCAGAGAGGAGGGAAGTCCTTCTCCTGATACTCCATATGTCTACAAATGTTTGAGAAGAGGTCTGTGGGATCAACTTGTATTCCCAGTTCCAGCCTGTGGGTAGAGGGCAAACCTTTGTCAACCCCCTAAACCAGTTCTAGTCAGTTCTTTTAACCCCACTAAGTTTGCAGACAGCCAGACCAGAGAGACAAAGGACATTCACGCCTAAGAGTGAGTGTCTTCCTGTAACAAGATAGGCATCCTTTGAAGCATAAGAATGGGCTCTCCAGAGTCCCCAGGCCCTCCTGTCAAGGGAGGCACCATCCTTCGCTATTCCCAGGGCCTTTTGTCCACTGTTTGGCAGCAATACACATCTCACCACTGGGGAGTAATCAAGGGTCCGGTCTCACTGCAAGAAAAGGCTATTGGTTTTGGGTAAGGAAATGGCAACTTTCTAAAAATTTAATTTGCTAATTGTACAGTGAAATAGCTAGACATTTTTGGCGCTTGTGGCGGTTGGGGCATTTGCCGCCCAGTGACGGAAGCAGGTGAGAGCGGGGGTGGGTGACGGTCCCTGTGTCTGCTACCCACAACTGCCTGGGTAAGAGCGGGGGGTGCTGCTGCCCCAAAACTCATGCTGCCCCAAAACTCATGCCGCCCGGGACAGACTGACCCCCAAGCCTACCCCTTTGCTACGCCACTGAAATTATAATATAAAATCTGGCGTGGACATTAATACAATAAGTTCTTGAACCAATGTCTGACTCCTCCAAAACTGAATTATGCACTTATTGAAGCTAATAGAGTAAACCAATGTTAACCTACGGCAGAGGCAGCCTTACAATAGTGAAAAACGACTTTGGAGGTTTTTCACTTTCTGGGTATATTTAATATTAAATATGCATGCCCTACTTTTTAAATACCATGCACCCTGCCCCATGGGCATTTATAACCCACCTCAGGGGTGACTTACAAATATTTAAAAATAAGGTTTAGGCCTGGCAAAAGGTTTGTTTGATATGGCTGTTTCAAACTGTACACCAAGGCTGCCTTGGTAGGCCAGGAGATGTTTTACAGTGCTACTTTAGTGCATACCACAATGAGTGCTGCAGACCTCTAGTAGCATTTAATTTAGCAGCTCTGGGTACATGTAGTACCATATACTAGAGACTTATAAGTAAATTATATGCCCCAATAAGGTGTACACCAAGTTTACTATTTTTGAAAGGGAAAACACAAACACTTTACTACTGGTTGGCAGGAGTAAACAGCACAGTGTTATACGACCATCAAAAAAAAATCAAATCAGCAACAGAAGGAACAATCTAAGGTGACCCTGCTGGAAGAGCAAATTTCCAACAGCTAATATTAACTATTAAGTAACAATTATTTTTATTTGATTATCAAATCACTGGCTTTAACAAAGCTAATAATATTTGACATTGCAGAAATTTCCACTACTGTTCACAACATTTTAAGAACAATATATGAAAAATATAAAACCCAGAAATATGCCATTGTCTATAATTGTTTGTTGAGTCATAAATACTCAATATTATTTGCTAACTTCCAGACTCCATTCTCTCACCCTATTCTCATATCCCTCCACTTTCTACATTTTCGAATTTCCTTTATGTTTTTTCTTTAAAAGCAGGTTTCGGTTTGTTTCTTGCCAGCTTTCATAATTTACTTCATCCTTGTCAAAAAGTGAAAACCTCAGGGGCCTTATCACTTAGTTTTATCTGATACTCTTCAGTTCTATTAGAGTGATCGCAGCTGTGATCTTGTGACTTCTGTCTGTCGTGCAGTTCTCAGGGCTGCATGACGTGGCTAAAGATTGCCACACTTCATGATCATGCTTTAAAAACAATCCAATGGCATATTGGCTAAGAAGCAAACTTTGTAGTCAATGGAAGCTGCCAAAGTTGGAGGGTCTCTCTTTGTCAAAGGCCAAGACTCCTTTGCTAATAGTTTATCACTGACTGTAAAGGTGCAGTGAGCAAAGGGGTACAGTTAGAATTATTGCAGAAGGCGCAGTGGTGTTATGGCCCATGGGCATGGATTAACCTCTGCACCCAAATTACAACTGTTTTTACTAATAAATCAGTGGCCCTTTTTTATGTAGTCTCAGTGTGACTGAATCTATATCTCACCAAAATTCTCCTGCCAGGCTCATAATCCAAAAGCATGAACAAATAGTCTAAAGGGGTGTTTCATATTTTGTGGCCAAACTACAGCCCTCTATGTTACTAGTCTCCACTCCCCGAGTCCAGACCCACCAGCCATTAATAAATATACCCACCTGCCTGTCGGTAATCTCTATGTCTTCAAAGGTGTGGTGTTGTGTAGTTCCCACTAATCTATCGGACCTGAATGTTTGTTGTACAACATAAACTTTGGGTGAGGTGCCTAGACTGATTCTGAGCTTCCCCGCAGGATATGTTGGCGTAGAGACCAGCTAGTTCACAGTGCCATCATAAACTCTCCTAACCTTACCAGGTTGCGAATGGTTTCTGACAACCGCTAAACATGACAATCCCAACCCCTCAGTGCTTACTTGTGCTCAGAGAAAACTACAGAGAATACACACTAGCATGTTTTCAATATATTTATTGAACCAATCTTGTATAAAATACATGTGCTGTGATAATCAGTAGACAGTAGCAGAAGAAAGTGATTAAAGAAAAAATAAATAGTAGATACAGTTCTACCATGGTGCTAAAACAATGGATATATACAGGCATATATTACAAGATAGTAATTAGGCGTAATCCTACTATGCTAACCCTACTCAGTGTGTACCTAGAGTGTGTGTAGGTGTGAAGCCAAGAATCCGCCCAATGGAAGATTCAACCCCATTAACTGGTGGGAGAGAATGTAGGAGCATGTCTAGGTCACAAACTGGACACCCCTCATGGAGATGTCAGACTGCTGTGTGTTGAAGTCTCAGCATGCAGGGATCCTCTATGTCAGCTGAAGTGCCTTCTCTGCTAATCTTTTGGGATGCCTATTATTAATAATAGTAAGCATTCTTGTGATGTGCATATAGATTAGTGATGTTGTGGATATGTAGCTAGCCCTATCCCCCCGTGGATGAAGATAGAACGACATTTGTACATAGTGCGCCAAGAGGACTTGTACATGGTGTTCAAGGCACCTTGATAATGTTATGCAAAGCTAAGTAAAGAAGTTTCAGCACTTGGGGCCAGATGTAGGAGGACAAATACAGATCGGTAACGGCCGATTTCGGCCGTTACCGACCGGTATTTGGAGTTACAGATGTAGGGGGCCTTAAATTTACCGATTCGGTATATTTACAGATTCGGTAAATTTACCGAATCTGTAAATTACCGAATCAGTAAATTTACCGAATCGCAATTTTGTCATGTAGGTGGCACTGAAAACAGTGCCACCGGCCCTTAAGGATTAGTTATTTACCATGACATACTATGTCATGGTAAATAACGAATTCCTGTGTACATGCACATATGTGCATGTACACCTGTGCCATGTGGCACACATACATGCTCATAGGAATCAATGTCAATTACCGAATCGGTAAATACCGATTCGGTAAAATTACTGAATTTGCAAGGGGGTCAGGGTGTCACTTTGACACCCTGTTGCACCCCTGATTCTGGCTTGTGTGCCATGTGGCACACATACTTCGAATCGGTATTTACCGATTCGGTAATTGACATTGATACCTATGGGCCTCAAGGCCCATAGAAATCAATGGCAATTACCGAATCGGTAAATACCGATTCGGTAATTACCGAATCATACAGATTAAGTAAAAATTACCGGATTTTTTTCCACATCTGATTTACCGAATCTAGAATACCGAATCGGTAAAATTCGGTATTCTAGAGTCGGTAAATCAGATTTACCTACATCGGGCCCTTGGTGTGATATTTGGATGTGTGTCCTGTATAGGAGCATTATGGCCTTACAGTGTTCTAACTGGATGCGTTGTACACTTCCATTGCTACATTAAGAGGGCTGCTGTCTTTCTTTAGGTTACAGCACTATATTAGAGTGTATGTGTTTCCTTGACTTGTCTCCTCTGCTTGTTCCTCTGTTCCTTTGCATGCTGTGCTTTACTCACATCTCATATGTTACTTTCAATGAACCATTCTAAAAGTGCCTTCCATAGTTCTGGAACAGTTAATTTGAACTAGCAACTTGTCAGCTGGTGCATTATAATACGTGTACATGCAAACGTTACAATACTCACACACGTATGTGCCACTATACCTGTGTGCGCATCTTTGAATGTCTTTCCTTTAAAAGAAAGCCCATTCTAAAATGGTCAATCGCTCATCTGCATGCCTGCACATGCAGCATGACTCATGTATTCAAATGCACTGCGCCTTATTGGCTGTTAGTTTTGGATGTTAATACCAATGAAAAAGCATTGGTAAAGTCAATAGTCCAGTCTTTAGAGATGAGACCTATTTGGTGATTAAGCCACGCCAAGATGTTGGATGAACTGCCCTGGATGAGTACATTTACCATCCATAAGCTAAGGCTTTGCCACTAAAGTGTTTCACAGTCACAATATTGCTTTGTCAAACTGTGTTAACTGGTGATCAGTGTCCAAGCCCTCAGTCGTATAACGTGAACCATTAATCGTAATTGATTCTTTGGACGCGTCTAATTGTAAGTGGTTGCCAATACGTGATTTAATTTTGCGCAATTAATTTGTCTGTTTGTCTTCACTAGGAAAAAGGATGGCCTAAATGATTTGTCAATAAAAGTCAGAGAGTCAGTCTTGGCAGACACTTCTAATTAATTGTATGCCGCATCACTTTAAAAGGATCAATAAACGTGATAAGAAAATCTCAAGTTTGTGGGCTTTTTATTGCCTGTTCTGATTTGAAACTTGTTTCTATCAAGAGTTGAGGAAATATTTTTTGCAGAGTGAGGAATAAGCAAAATTCCACATTTGCAAATATTATTTTTGGTGCGTGTGTAGAATAAGGAGCTTCCTATACTTTCCTAGCATAACTTGAATAAAGCACATGCAAGTCCCCGCACAGGATCAAAGGAGCAGCTTCAAAGGTTCTCTTCTAGGTACTTTCGCTTTTATCTACCGACAAGTGCATTTATTTTACTCCCTGTTGTGTAAATGATACATCTTGCTTCCTACCGCAAGTTTTCTGCTGCTATGATCTAAAAGACTGGCATATAGTTTAGCACGATTTACTACGCAGAATTTGTTGGGGGGGGTAATATTAGGTTTGAGCCGTTTATGCCCAAACATGTTTACACAGCAGCTTCAAAAGTTCTGTTAATTGCACCCTCTATATCTTTTTCAATTAGGGCTGGAGGATGCTTAATTCATGGTCGTCTTAGTCTGATCTTAGAATGGGATAATTAGGTAATGCCTCAGTATTAAAATGCATTTCCTAGATTACAAGAAAACATTGTTTTTTGGGTGGTGCAGGAATTCCAGAATGTCCTTTGTATTTCTTTGTTGCTCAAGATGTGGCAGAAATACTGTTAGGTTCTGTGACAATCTTTGGTCCCATTTCTAGAAGAAGTCTTTCCTCAATTCCTGGCCCTAGGCATCCCACATTAACACTACCTGAATTGGAATATAAGATGTTACAACACATGCAATTACAACGCATGCTTTTACAACACAGTCTTTACATTGCAACTACCATTACATTGCATGATTTTACAATGCATGCAATTACAATGCATTTTTAAAAACTACCATTACAACGCACGCCATTACCACGCATACCATTACAACGCATAATGCTTTTAAGGCAACAGTAGGGTAAGTGTTGGATAGTATAGAGGTAAACATTACTATTCCCATTCCAGTGAGTGCAACAGTAGGAAACGTGTTAGATAATGTAGGTGAAAAAAATACTATTCCCATGTACCTCTACACCCATACTCACCCTAATACTAAAAAAAATCTCCATTACTTACCTTATAGTGCGTTGTAATGGCATGCGTTGCAATGGTATGTGTTGTAATGGCATGGATTGTAGCTTCGTGCTTTGTAATAGCATGCATTGTAATGGTATGCGATGTAAAGGCAGTTGCGCTGTAACAGTTGCTTTGTAAAGGTAGGTCATTGTAATGACTGCGTTGTAATGGATGTTTCCCCTTGAATTGCAGAGCAGAGCAAATTGTCACAAAAGGGGAGCCCTAGTGTTCAATGTATGAAAAATGCAAAGCGCATCTCCTCTGAATCATTTTGTGAGTATGAGACCAGAACCTGCACTTACCTTTCAGTCAAAAAAGGAAGTGCATTAAAGCTAAGCATCCTTTGCTGTTGGACAGACCACCCTCTGAATACTTACCAGCATTCTTGGCTAGCACAGACTATTGTTCTACCAAAACAATTTTAGGAAACTTCCAATCAATCCTTAACTTTCCCTCAAATATTAATTTACCGATATATGCCTAAATGAAACTTATATTTCAAACCTGCCAATATGCCATCAACATGTACACAAATGTATCACTGGCCACTGGCCAAGAGACCAATTTATTGCCATGCCATAGTCACTGATGGAATGGCAATGTGTGGCAATGAAATTCTATGCCATTGGCTACTTCTTTGGGCAATAGGTGCATTGATTTCACCCATCACAGTATTCTCCCATCAGACAAACATTGATGCATGCATGTATAGGATGCCAGCTACACTTAAGCTTACCACATTCAACAAATTACAAGTCTTTATTACAAGTAATGTTTGGTACATCCTCACTCCACAACTTCTCGTCTCCTTCTGAGGTCCAACTATTCAGCCTCTACAGAGGTAGAACATACTACACACACAGAGACAAACCATCATTGAACACACTTTGGAATGTTCAAGTTGAGTTTCAGATGCCTTGCTAATATGGGGAGGAGCCCAGTACTTCACAGAAGTAGTGAGAAAGTTTACTGCAGCCTTTTGCATGTTGCACAACATCACCAGGTGATGGAACTAATGTGTAGATCTATCCCCTGAACTACAGGTTTCTATCATAGGACAGAGAACAAAGTCAGGGTATGCAGGTATTTGGCCTAAAGAGCACTCAAATTTCACCCATGCTAGTTTATGGCTTTATCAATGTTTTTGCACAGTGTCTATTAAATGATAAATGGTGTATTATGACACTGTCAAATATACCGTCCTGGGACACCATTGTTGTCCCTTCATGATGTCACAACTAAAGTTGGAATTCTATTTCAGGAGAGTAAACTAGGATTATGCATGCCTCTACTTTTTACTCCTATTCCAGCAGGAATTCCAAAGATGCATACCCAGGGAAAAGAACAAATATTTTTGAAAACTACATTTCTCATAGCCAGGACATTATGTCACAATTAAAAAGGGTATAGAAGACAAATGTTATGATATATATATATATATATTCACAGAAAAAACCATAGGTTATAGACCATATATAGTTAGGAATTAGCATTTACAAAACCTTGAAAATTCACTGAAAAAACCATAGGTTATAGACCATATATAGTTAGGAATTAGCATTTAGAAAACCTTATTTTACTCACACAAAACCATTGAAATTCCATATATAGTTAGTTGCACTAACTATATATCGCGCACCCGCAATCCACTGCTGATGATGTCACATATTACATCATTCATGACATGGTCAGTGACATCACTGATGACATCACTGATGACATCTCAAATGACATCACTGATGACATCACTGATGACGTCTCATTTGGCATCATTCTTGTGCTAATACGATAAACCTCTTCAGACTCTAATATAACCTTAGATACACTCAGTGTATACAGACACTCACACACTGCCACTCATCCATGGAGTTACTCACACACCCAGTCAGTCATGCAAAGAAACAATCTCACCTCCATTTCTTCAACTATACAGTTATACACACCTTACTTATTGAAACATATACTAACACATATTTACTCTCTTATACAATCCCTGATACAAGTTCACAATGATCGATACAACCACTCACTCAGTGGCTCTCATGCACAGTTATTTATATATGCCAACTCTCACATGTACTGTGTTTTACATATGTACTTACTATGACATGTAGCATTGAGATATCCATTCACTCATCAATACACTCATGCACACAGTCAACTGCCCATGTAGCTGTTTCCACATGCACTCTTGAACTCATACACCTAGTGAATAAACTGCTCACACATCTATGCACAGAGTCACACACCTTCCAGCCACCCCCACACAAACTCAATCTCCCATAGAAATACTTGGGCAACCAATTAATAACACATATAGCCTCTCGTATAGCTAATGATCAACACATGCAGCAGTTTACATCACAACAGACATAATGATGCACAAATTAAGACAGTTTAGTCACTAACCCATGCATTCAGTGAGACACATTTAATCACTCACTCATACAGTCAGTCACGCACCTACTAAATCCTTCATCCAGACACTTATACATCCACTCATTCTTCAATATCTAAGACATATTTTAACTTTACAGAAACATACAGTCACTGGATGTTGTCATCAGTGATGTCATTTGAGATGTCATCAGTGATGTCATCAGTGATGTCACTGACCATGTCATGAATGATGTAATATGTGACATCATCAGCAGTGGATTGCGGGTGCGCGATATATAGTTAGTGCAACTAACTATATATGGAATTTCAATGGTTTTGTGTGAGTAAAATAAGGTTTTCTAAATGCTAATTCCTAACTATATATGGTCTATAACCTATGGTTTTTTCAGTGAATTTTCAAGGTTTTGTAAATGCTAATTCCTAACTATATATGGTCTATAACCTATGGTTTTTTCTGTGAATTTCATTGGTTTTTTAACAGCTAATATCTGTAGCTGTAAAATGTATTCTTCTTTAAATCCAAAAATATATTTTATATGTTTATGAATAATTTTTTTTTTAAATATTTTTTTTTCTTCGTTCCCGCTTCGCGAATCGGGAAGCTTCCCGTTAGCTGACCTTGATGCCGCGAAATAGACCGCGAGCCGGTAAACGTTTCTTTACCGCAAGTGCCGCGTTAGAAAACAACATCGTGACGCCTCCCGTCCGCATGACGTTTCACGTTGTCGCGTGAAACGTCATATGACGTGCTACGTTAGCGAACTGGTACGCGAAGCGAGTCGCAAAGCGCAGGTTTCTGGAAGCAAACCGGGAGGCCCTGCAAAGCGCTTAACGTAAACACAGCAAGTCATGTGACTTGGTAATAACACTTTTCATTGGTTCATTTCACTTTTGGTTTCCTAATGATGTAAGACTAGGTCATATAATCTAAAATGAACACTTTTGATTGGTTGAGAACTCTTGTTTTTCCCAAATGATGAAAATCCCTCCTTCTTTCCTCACTCTGACTTTCATCATTGTGAGAGAAAGACCCTTTGTGATCACTGAGCAATGGCTTCTTTAGTAGCTTCAGCTGGTGCTTCCCCACCACCTCCACCACATCCAAGGAAGAGTGGACCACCTGCTCAAGTTGTAATTCAACAAGAAGAAGAAGAAGAGGAACAGGAGGACGAGCACGAAGAGAGGCAGTTTTTGCCTGAGCAGCCCAGGACGTCTCACCGGAAAGAAAACTTCATTTGGCAATTTTTTTAAATTCCCAAAGGTCAGAAAAAAGTAAATGCAAGATACGTAACTTGCCTTATATGTCAAGATAGACTGTCCAGAGGGACTGACAAAAAATACAGTTTCGGAAACTACACAATGCATCGCCATATGACTAGGTGGCATCCTAACAACTACAGTGCTGCACAGTTTCGGAACGACCTAGATAATCTCCCTATTATGGCCAGAAGATCTGTTGTACCGGAAGTAACGGGACCAGAGGGCAGGGAGATGGTGCCAAATATACAAATGAGATTTGGTGATGTAAAACACATCTGCGCATTTTGCGATGGATTCATTTCCTACGGAGAAAAAAGCATCACTCTGATCAACAGAGCTATTGACTATCATATGCAAGTTTGTCCGAAACGCCCAAAATAATAAATACTTCTTTTTTTTGTTTTGTTGCTCCTGTTGAGCCCTTTACAATGAATCGTTTTCATTGCCCCCTCCAAGAAAACCCCCAAAAAATATAAAACTGTTCCGAAAAATTCAAAAACAGTAAAAAAATGTTCAGAAAAAAAAAAAAAAAAAGTTCTTTTCAGAACTACCTCCCCGTTATTAAAAAATTGGTACAATATTTGGAACTGTGCCAACCTCTATTTCTCTTAGTTCGCTTCCCAGTTCGCTCGCGGGTACGCGAACCGGAAGCGACCCAAAAACAGTAAGTATAAGGGAAGGAAACAGACACTTATGTTAAAAGAAAGACAGCTATAAGGGAGTAAACTAGAGATACCATTACCCGTAATCCACTGCTGATGATGTCACATATTACATCATTCATGACATGCTCAGTGACATCATCAGCAGAGGATTGCGGGTTTTTTGGCAACATGCCTTATCCACGGTTTAATAACGCTGCCTTTTGCTTTATATAAGTTTTCAAATTGTATGAAATATATACCAATAGGTCGTTATGAACCTTTAGGTAGTGCTTTTCTTCATGAGGTCTGGTCGCTTCCATACACATACAGATGTTTCAAAGATGATCAAGAAGTTTATCTGAATGGAGAGGAATGCACTGAGACGCCAGATCATTCACTAATGTGTAGGCACATACATTTACACGGTTCATGCAACAAACACCGACCAAATATGGCTTGCGTGTTGCAAGGCACGCCAGTTCCTGCTATCATCCCCACGTTCAAGTTGTTGGAAAATGGTAGTTATTTGATGCTCAATAATGAAGATTGTTCTGAGTTAATTAAAAGTATTCCTTTTATCGTAACAGTAAGTGAACGGGTTATTTGCTGCAGAAATGTTCTATTTCCTCCCACACATGAACATAGGGAGTTTTCAATCTGGCCACAAATACCAACCTTGAGACACGTTTCAACGGCATGGCAAGAATAAGAGCTCTTTTGTCTCAGAGAGAGGTGGCCTTGAGTTCGGCCCGTGAAACTTTCGTACTTCACATAGCGAACACCCATACAGAGGTGCAAAACCTTTTTCAATTAACATTTGCCTTTCAATTTCAGCAACATGTTTCCGACTATCTTTAACGCATCCTCCACCAAGTCCCTGGTGCACTTTTTTAAAGTTGTTACCAGTGGTCTCGTGACTTCATTTGAGAAAATCTTTGGAGTCATCCCTGCTTCCTTTCATTGTATTTTCTGCACTCTGGTTCGTGGATTGGCATTTTTACTTGCATTACCAGCGGACGCTCTTGTGCTTTTTTACATTTTTAAATATGGATGTCCCTCCTATGCAACCTCCGACCCTGCAGCTGCTGACACTGTTCCGCAATCGCATGCTAGAATATTATGGCACAATGCCGTTGGCGATATTAAGCACGGCATATGGATTATCTTTTCGGTTCTCCTACTTCACCTGTGTCCAGCCTGTATTTCACTGCCTGACCTGTGATTTCGATTGGGCCATTGATTTGTGTCTCTGCGGACCGGTTTCTCCTGACGTCGACTTTAATCAGCTGATGACTCCTATCATTACTCACGAGTTGGTTTGTCCTGGCGAAAGGATTATGGCTGTGGCATTGATGCATGGACTACTTGGTCCCTGGAATTTACTGGCGGCAGCACAGTCTTTCTTGGAACAGAGCTTTCTTGAAAACCCACCGAGCTGTCCTCTGATGGTGATAGAGGATCCGGTGCTGGGAGAGCACGTATGTTCTTTTCCGCTTTTAAATTGGATGGCTGAACTGTTTTCGGATGAAGACGGTGACTTCCTATTGGAGGCTGTTGCAGCTTATTTTGCATACACAGTTATGTCATAGACCTTTTTCATGTTTGATATGCTGAGTACTAGCATTTCATTGACAATTCATTGACTTATTTGTCAAGTTTTTATTATTTACCTTGCCTATTGGCTTAAGACTCGATAAAGTACTTGGCTGTTTTATTTTTCTTTAGCATTTAATTTTCCTAGTTTTTAATGCTTTACCTTGCGGACCGTCCACATATAAACTTGCAATCTGCTCTCATGAGATGGCACTTCTATTATCTTATTCAGTTCGTTTCCGGATCATGAGGAGGTGTCATCTAGGTCCTGGATATCTTTACACCGTGTTAAGTTAGCATGGGCTCATTACCGGTTTAAACGCCATTTTTCCTTTTTTGCAACTTCTGCACACGACACTTAGTTGTTGCTTTAGCTTTCCACCTAGTAGTTCATCGTGGTTTACATGAGAATAATATGTTATTGGTCTACTATCTGCTTTACTTGTTAAACTATATCTGTACAGCGAGTGCTAAAGTTTCAAGAACAACACGATACAGAATTGTTATGAGGTCTGATCTCCACGACTTCATACTCATAACATAAGTGCAACTTCTGCCAATTCTGGGCATGAGGCGGGTTTTATATTGCTTTGCCGAACACACATACACAACAGTTGATGCGGTTCACATGAAGAGAGAGCTGGTGTATGCTGATGTGATTCCTTCAAATCTAAGACACTAAAGTATGGGCACGCCCTAAACCAACACAAAGAGACCTTCTTAGCAAATAATATAATATGTGTATTAGGGAGGGTGAGATATAAGCAGCCGCGGGCCGTGGAGGGAGTTACGATGGGGCAGGGAGGCGGGGAGGGGGAGAAGCAGGGTGGAGCCCTCTCTACCTTGCCCCTCCCCCTCCCCGCCTCCCTGCCCCACCGTAACTCCCTCCACGGCCCGCGGCTGCTTATAAGTGTTGCTAACTCTTATTCATTTACAGCATGTTAACATACTGTCACCATTCGCTTTTTATGTACTAGTAACTATGCTGGTAATTTTGCTACTGATAATATGTGTACTTGTATTCTCCACCCTGCTTCTCCCCCTCCCCGCCTCCCTGCCTCACCGTAACTCCCTCCATGGCCCCCGGCTGCTTATAAGTGTTGCTAACTCTTATTCATTTACAGCATGTTAACATACTATCACCATTCACTTTTTATGTACTAGTAACTATGCTGGTAATTTTGCTACTGATAATATGTGTACTTTTATTATCTAAGGTACTACGCCTGAGAAGACGGCATTAGTAAATAAACATTTCAAATACACATCTGTTCTTCTTAACTCCATGTTCTGGTTTCTAAGAAATCTATAACGACCGACTGTTCATGAGTTCCACGTATCCTGAGGTACTATAAGTTCATATTCTGGATTGTCTAAACATTGAGAGTTTGTTATATCCAATGTGACACTGTACCTAGCTTGCTAAGGAGTTTTTGATTACTAACGTGAGTTTTGGGACACCCTAATTCGCCGAGGTTCCAATCCTCTGTCCACAGTTCTGTGTGAGAACAGAAACCCTGCGACAGGGGCACCCCCGACCCTTGCTGGAGCTTCATCACACTTGCGATACAACTCCAGCAATGCGCCACCTTTACGGCACAGATACATCACGCATCTGTGCTGTTTTTGCCCCATGATGCGCCGCATTGTAAATGCAGCACACCATAGGTGACGGAACAGCGGCACAGAATGACTAACACATCCCTGGTGATGCGCCAGTCATCATAAATGTATCCCTATGCTTCTTATCTTGTTAGAGATGAACCGCCATATGTATCATCAAAGTTATTTGCATTTCCTAAATAGCGAACTTTAAGGAATAAATAGCGATTCTTTACCATTCCTAGTTTGCGATGAGCTATTTGCTAATTAGCCGAATGTAGCCCAATGAAGCCCAATGTAGCCCAATGTAGCCCAAAGATGGCCGCCAGACACACAAAAAAACAAATGTAGCCCAAATATCAGCCAGATGTAGCCCAACTATAGCCCAGTGACAGAATGACCAATCAGCTTCGCAAACCTCCGTTACGCGAAGCGGAGCGCTGTTACAGATATATATCTTTTTTTGAACGTTAATTTCTCAAAATCCACTGGAGCACATATATTGAGACCTAGCAAAGGCACATCGGGCTACCAGTCCCTAATATTTTGCCAAGTTTCGTGCAAATCCATTCAGCCGTTCAATTATTATTATTATTATTTTTTTTTGCCCCGCGGGGCCCTTTTAAAACCTCCACATCAAACCTAGGGGGTCAGCGAGGATCTACTATGCCCCCTTATAGTTATTTCCCCCTTTGTTTTGACCTCCTCTTGTCTCTCGATCCTACCGAGAGACAAGATGGCGGCCGCTACGGACTGTTTGGAATGTTGACAGACGCCGGAGAACCAATCAGCTTCGCTTCACAAAGCTCCGTTGCGCGAAATGTCCGCGAACCAGTGCGCTGCCCGGTCCGCTGTTACAGATATATATCTTTTTTTAAACGTTAATTTCTCAAAATCCACTGGAGCACATATATTGAGACCTACAAAAGGCACATCGGGCTACCAGTCCCTACAATTTTGCCAAGTTTCGTGCAAATCCATTCAGCCGTTCGGGCTAAAAGTGAGGCCAACCGCCCTATGGAAAACTCAATGTTAAAAACACGTTTTGGGACCCCCCTTTTTTCTCGGCCCCCACTGGACGAACCCCCCCCAAATTTTTAAGGGCTGCTCAGAAACAAAATGTGCCATTTTCCTGAAAATTTCAGCCAATTCCGTCCACAAACGCCAAAGTTATTAGACATAGAATTTTCAAAAAACCCATAGAGAAAAAATCCTAACTATATATACCTACTGGCGACCGCCAGTAGGTAATATATATATATATATATATATATATATATATATATATATATATATATATATCATTTAACATGTTTCCTTTCAATAACACATACATCTACAGGCAAGTTAGTTATCGAAATAAAATCTGTTTTTCCTTTTTTTTATGGGAAAACTCTATTGTTTAAAAGTAATTTTACTTGGAGAGGGAAGAAAGAACAAAAACCTAGCCTCAGTTCTGGGAGAAAGTGTTAACTCCATGACGTGGGCAATGGAAAATGTTCATGGGACACATGAGGTAACAAACATACAGAAGGAAGGTCAAATTAATATTTATCGGAAAAGTTTAACAATAAAATTATTTTTAATATATAATTAGTAGTGGTAATTACAAAAGAATTTGTATATTGTGTGCAGGTTGGTCAGTGGATATGAGAAATTAGTACATTGGGGTGATAGTTGCTATCCATGGCCAGGGAGATACAGCTTGTGCCAGGTTATGCAATACAGGACCCACATCGTGATGAGGATCAGGTAGGTTTTTGGTAGTGGAGTTGGGCTGTTACTAGGACTCGTGAGTAAGGTGAGCCTTGCAGGTAGACGTTTATCCCAAGGTTACTTAGGTGCATGACTTGGCCCTACAGTGAAATATGGCTTGTATCATCTTCTAGGGAAAACCATGATGCTGTGCATCTTACTAAGCAGCAGAATATATTTTATACCTGAGGGTTTTTTTCAATGTTCCCCAAAATGCAGGTCTGTCTCTCTATCAACTATGGGCTTTCATCCTGGTGGGTTGAAGATGGCAATGATGTGGGTGTTTTCTATGTACAACATCATGGATAACCCCACATGCTCAGTTATGGTAGTGAGAGAAGAAACATAAAGATTAACCAGGGTAGAGTTGATAGAAGAACCGTGCTAAACCCCACTGATTACACTCTTAGTAGAAGAGTGAAATGGTAGAAATGAAACTGCATGGCTTGTACCATTCAGAAAAGAAGCGATCTGGCTAAGTGCAAGTTTGTGAAATGGTTAAGAGTTGGATTATTTGAAGGACAGGATGAGATATGGTTTTGAAGGGTATTCTCAAGCAGGACGAGAGCTGCATGACTACTCCTTATCCAGGATAAGATGTAGGTTATCAATGACATTTTCAAGACCATGAAGCACTAAATCGGGCTTGATACGGGTTGAACAGACAAGCGAATACAATTCTGCCAAAACTGAGAGCTAAAGCTTATCTTCTTTCCCAGAAATCTGGGCTGTGATAGGCATGACATTACTGAGAGTGGCGTGTGCAATCTTGTTGCGATGGAAGAAAATGGCGCTCCACGAGGGAGCGACGATCCGGGTGCGATGCGATGAAAATGGCGGATGCATGGTGCCCTCACTGCGATGTCGTGATGAGGTGATCTCGATGCAATGATCCGGGGTTAGCGAGCACTCGAAAAGCCCGTGAATGTGTGATGTGATGATTTTTGGTTTGCGAGCGCTCGGCGGCAGCTGGGCGATGATTTTTCTTACGCTCTTCAGCTGCGGCGGCTCGCAAACGTGCGTTAGCAACGATTTCAGCACTCTCCTCTCTGTAGTAGAACTAGAGGCCCTGGAACTCACAGGGGTCTCACCTGCAGATAGAAATCCTCGCTGGGAGGAAACAGGAGGCTGATGGGGGAGTCAGATGTGCCTGTGACTTCAGCAGGAGGCTAGCTCTCTTCTAGCCCTTGGGTGATTGCTTAGCAAAAATAAAAGTCTCTCAAAAGTCCTTTTCCCTCTTCTTCCAAGTCCAAGGGGAATTACTGCAGGTCAGTCCAATTAATAGCACACAAGCACAAGGACAGTCCTCTCCTGCAGATTCCTTCAGTAACACGGACAGAGGTACTTCTTGACATCCAGGAGCAATACACACTGTAGGGGTTTGGGCACAGATATGTACACCCCAAAAGTCTTTCTTCTAAAGAGTCACTGGTCCCTGAACCCAGCCAGAACTAGTCCTGCTCAGGCCTGGAGCACTTTGTTTACCAGGCTGCATCCTTCATTTCAGAAAGAGGGGGTCTGCCATCAGACGCACAGGAGGAGGTGGAGCCAGCATTCCCTTTGCCAGGCACAGCCCTGCTCAGATCAAAGGGTCACCCCTCCCCCACTCCAAATGCAGATCTCTCTAATCAACCCAGGTCTGACCCAGCCTGCCTTGCCCCTCTAAACACAGACAGTCAATACACATAACAGCAGAGCACACTGGAAGGCTTAGGGAAGAAAATACCTACTTTCTAAAAGTGGTATTTTCAAACACAGGATATTAAAACCAACTTCGCTAAAAGTTGTATTTTATCATTCTGAGTTCAGGCATACTACACTCGAATTTCTACCATGTTCTCTGAGTCAGATAGGACTATAAGATATAATAGCCAGTCTGCCCATCCTAGCCTATGGAGAACAGCAGTGAAAAACGAAATGGGGTATAATTCACTACCAGGACATGCTGCACATATCAAGCCATGTCCTACCTTACACACACAATGCACCCTGCCATAGGGGTGACTGATATGATGCCAAGGGAAGGTTCAGAGGCTGGGAAGTGTGGGCACTTCTCAGTCAAGATGGCAGTTCCGGACTGCACACAGACACTGCAGTGGCAGGTCTGAGGTGCTATTTACAAGCTGCTTCCGTGGGTGGCGCAAACCAGCACTGCAGGCCCACTAGCAGCATTTGGGTTACCAGCCCTGGGTATAAACAGGCAACACTACTACGGACTAACAGGTAAACCAAATAAGCCAATCAGGGATATACCAATTCCCAGTCATATTTACACAGGGAGCATTTGCTCTGTGGCACTGAATGGCAGTGGCGCAGCGCCCAGAGCATCTAATACCAGCAAAAACAGAGGAGACAACAGCGATAAATGGAAGGGAAACCCACGCCAATGGTGCCAGGTCTAACAATAACAATCAATGCACGCAGCCACGTGTGGGAAGTGAAGAACACCGGTCAAGTAAGAAGAAAGTATACTCACACTGGACCCAGCTGGGTAGTCAATGTGAGGGATGAGGAAGAGGCTTGCGGTTAGGGATGGGGCAGGGTGGATGCCAATGCCTGTGGTACAGAACTTCTTGGGGAGTATTACCCAAGTTTGGCCTCCAATTGGTGTGGGCCAAACCTGAAGCTGAAGTGATGACGAGGGTGCGGGAGCAGGATGTACCCCGTCAGAGTTAATCGGTAACAAATGCATGCGGCACTACGCGTCTCCTCCCAAGCGTCTGTCTTGGTGCGATGACCATCCAGAGGCCAAACACGGATAATACTCCCCAAGAAGTTCTGGGTCCAGTGTGGGTATACTCCCACTTTCTTCTCACTTGACCGGTGTTCTTCACTTCCCACACGTGGCTGTGCGTATTGATTGTTATCTTTTCAGATGTCCCTATATTATTAGGTCCTGAAGAGACCCTGCATCCTTGGAAGGGTCGAAACGCCGTCGACATAAATGAAGAACGAATCATTGTATCAGCACTGATTACTGAATACAGCGTCTGAAAAAATTGTTAGAACTATAAATGGTCGTTTTCGGAATGATGGAAACCAAGCTGTAAATGTCACAAATGTCACTAGTCCGTTTTTTGGTTCCAATGTACACTGGGGACACTAAGCACTATTTGTTGTATATATCTGCAAAATCGTTTGAAAATTTGATATAAACTGTAAATATTCAATGACACTGTACTCGGCCTCCTTCCTGTCTGAAATCCACGTGACCCATTGTTATTGCCATTGCTCATTGTAGTATCAATATAGTACGCTATTGTTCAGACAAGAACCTTTGTTTCTTAACATACAGTACTTACCCTGGTTCTTCGTGAGTAGGGTTTCCCTTGTGTTTTTCTGATTAATTGAAATGAAATCTGGACTGAGGTGATTATTGGAGGCCAAACATCTATCTTGTAAAATAAAGGATGGTCACAATAGCTGGGGCAAATCCCTCCCAAGTAAATTCAGAGAGAAATCTGGGCATAATAGTTGAAACATTTATAATCGGCACCTCAGGTGACTAAAGTTATCTCTGTATGTTAGCACTATCTCGAACTCTTACCTAAAATGTTTGTATTGTCACCTCCAGACTGCTGTAAAACAGTAGTTTTAGCACTGATCTCTTCTGGGCTTTGGGCCATATGTATCAACCCTTTTTGGATTCGCAAAGGCCGGAATTTGGCGAATTCTGGCCTTTGCGAATCGCAAAAGGCTGTTTAGCATTTCTTGCTATGTATGTAGGACTCACCATGTAATGCCTTGGTATTCGGAAGAACTCCGGCAGCTTAAGCTGCAATGCAAACAGGCTGAGAGGGCATGGAGGAGACAGTATTTAGAATCTCAACGTGTCCTCTACAGGCAGACACTGGCAAATTACAAAATTCAGATCAAGCGGGCTAAGTGTCGGTTTTTAGAGGATTCACTGATGGCGGCGGCAAATAAATCACAGGCTCTCTTTAGACTTGTGAAAGATCTAGCCCATCCAGCCTGTATTAAAAACATCATACCGGCCTCTCAGGATCTTTGTGACTCGCTGGCACAAGCCTTTGAGGACAAAATTGCCTCCATCTTAAATAATCTTGCCCAATCCGTTGATAAGGTGGTGGACAGTTCCTCCTTAAGTGAGACCAGCAAGACGAGCGCTACATCTACAGGACTGAACAGTTTTCCACTACCATCTTTTGAGCAATTTTGTGCGTTGGCGGACGGGTTGTCCTCTGGTTCCCCATCTGACCCGCTTCCACCGAAGTTTTGGAAGCTGTTTCGTGCTGAGTTGTTCCCCCCACTTTTTTCGATCTGCTGCCAGTCCTTGGGTTCCGCACGAGTGCCGGACTGCTGGAAATTGGCAGTGGTCTCCCCACTGCTGAAAAAAGAAAATCTGGACCCTACGTGCCCAGTAAACTATAGGCCGATCTCCCTATTGCCCTTTCCAGTTAAAATCTTGGAGAAACTGGCCACAAGGCATCTTTCCAACTTTCTCGAGTCCACCGAGTGCTTGGATATGGTCCAGTTTGGCTTTAGGCCAGCACATGGGACGGAGTCGGCTTTGGTGACTGTTCTTGATGCCCTTCGGACGCGGGCCGACCAGGGTCAAGTGGCCTTTTTAGTGCTGCTTGACATGTCGGCCGTGTTCGACACGGTTAGCCATGCAATTTTGATCAGGAGGTTGGCGGAGGCTGGAGTTTCTGGGTTGGCCCTACAGTGGCTGGTATCATATCTCGATCACAGGTACCAGGTGGTATCTCTGCCACCTTTCAAATCTAACATCAGGAAGGTGGGGCAGGGTGTACCACAGGGGTCTTCCATCAGTCCCATCTTATTTAATCTCTACCTCCGTCCCCTGATCTCGTTGATAACATCTTTTGGCATAACAGTCACCAACTACGCAGACGACACTCAGCTTGTCTTCTCTTTTGAAGGCAAGAAGGCGGTATCCCATGAGGCGTTCCATAGATGCATGAGCACCACGGCAGCATGGCTAGGTAACAACTCCCTGCAAGTCAACAGCATGAAAACTGAGGTGCTACACTGCTCAATGGACCGTACCCCTAGGCCTCTCCCACTGGACTTCTGGCCCCCTGATTTCCAAGGGACTGACTCCCCTGCTGAGTCAGTACGGAATCTGGGTGTAATGTTCAGTTCTAACTTACAACTAGATGTAGCGGTGAACAAAACGGTAGCCACCTGTATGGCACTGCTCTGCTCGCTGCGTAAGATTCTCCCCTTGCTCCCTTCACATGCCAGGCCAGAGGTAGTGCGAAGCATCATTTTAAGTCGTCTCGACTATTGCAACGCACTGCTTCTGGGGGCGCCTGCCACTTTACTGGGGAAATTACAGCGTGTGCAGAATTTTGCTGCAAAACTCGCACTGTCGCGCCGCCGTTTGGATTCCTCTGCTGAGGCTCTCAGGGACTTCCATTGGTTGCCAATCTCACAGCGTATTGACTTTAAAGCCCTGTGTTTGGTGTTTCGGGCTCTTCATGGTCAAGGCCCACTCCCATTGCAGAACCTCTTTTCCTGGTATACCCCGGGCAGACCACTTCGGTCAGCCTCAGCCTATCTGGTATCAGTACCTAAGATTAGGCGCTCCCGGATGGGAGGTCGGGCCTTCAAGTTCACCGCAGCAAAACTGTGGAACTCTCTTCCTCTGGACCTGAGGGGTATGACAGATCTTCCCTCTTTTAAGAAAAACTTGAAGACCCACTTATTCCCCAGAATGTTGCACTAGATTTTTCGGATGCTGGTAACATCTTGTATGTCATGACTATCTAAGCGCCAGGATGCCCGTTGGGTGACAGCAAGCGCTATATAAGAATATCTATACATACATACATACATGTACAAATCGCATCATAAGGAATCGCAAAAATGTGCGATTCCTTATTTTGCTATAGCATTTAAGGAATCACAATTTTACGATTCCTTAAATGCTATGTATGATGCAATTTTCAATAGCGATTTTACCCCCAGATTCATCATGGTCCCGATTTGCGAGTCCTTAATAGCGATTATTAAGGAATCGCTATTAAGGACTCTCAAATCGGGATTCATGTAGAAATTGCAAAATAAATTGCGATTCCTACAGCCTCCTTATTTGTGATTAGCAAATTGCTAAATCGCAAATAAGGAATAACCCCCCATTCATTGGCCAATAGGAATGAATGGGGAGTCAATCCTTATTTGCGATTAGAAATTTGCTAATCGCAAATAAGAATGCGATTTCAAGGGTGCCAGGGGTGTCCGAAGGACACCCTGTAGCACCCCTGAAATGGAAATGTAGCCTGATGTTGCGCACACACATGTCCAAAGGACATGTGTGTGTGTAACATACCACTTAGAAAAATGCACTAAAGTGCATTTTTCTAAGTTTCGCTATTTACCACGAAGTCAGACTTCGCGGTAAATAGCGGCCGGAAATTGCGAATTCGCAAATTTTAAAAGTTTCATGAATTGCATTTAAGGAATCTCAAACAGAGATTCCTTAAATGCTATTCCTCGCTAAAATGTGAATTCTGTAATAGCGAATTTTGCATTTGGGATGATGAATCCCAAATGCAAAAATTGCGCTCGCAAAGGGTCAGATTCTCAGAATCTGGCCCTTTGCAAGCGCAATTTCCCTTGATGAATCTGGCTGTTAGCTTAAGAAATCGCAATTTACCACCAACTTTCAATTGGTGGTAAATTGTGATTTCTCATAAAAATGCACAAATTGGCATTTTTAAATGTGGCATGTGACGCACATACATGCCCATAGGGCATGTATGTGCGCCATATGCACACACATGCTGATTTCAGGAGTGCAGCAGGGTGTCCTTGAGACACCCCTGCACCCTTGAAATCAATCTCATTCTGCGAATTCACAAATTGCGATTTGCAAAATGAAATGCATTTCACATTCATTCCTATGGGCCTCCTGGCCCATACAAATGAATGGGTAATTATTCCTTATTTGCGAATTCGCAAATTGCGATTTCGCATATAAGGAATAATTGGAAATCGCTATAAAATAGCGATTTTCTACATACATACCATTTTGCGATTTCTACATAGCGATTCCTTAAAAATTGCTATTTAGAAATCGCTAATGGTGATGATGATACATATGGCCCCTTGATTTTGCAACTGTGTATATAGTTGAAAATTGTGACAGTGGTTTCTGAAAAAAAGAAATTGCAGCAGGAAAAGTAATATCTAATTGTTGGATTGCTCATTAAAATGGAAATGAGCACCCCATAATCTGTGAGCATCCATTAGCTCAGTTTAATCTGCTTCGCATGATGTATGACGTAATGTATGCTTTCGAGCTCTAGGATCACTTCGGAAGTGGGCAGACGCTTGAACTATGCAATGTTCCCCTTTTGAGCTTTTACGAAGGTGAACAGTGCCTGCTATTATTTCCTTCCTACTGACATGTATTGTATTTTACCATTGTAAAGGCTGTACTATTTTTGCAGGAATGGTAATTACACTCGTAATTTTCCAGCTTGACATGAATACTATTTAATTAATCCAGAACTTTAATAACACATTGAAAGAATAAAGCAATGTATGTTTTCAAAACCGTTTTTTGTTAGAAGTTTTTAACTCTTGCATTCCAGAGCATGCATGTTACTGTTTTGTACAATCTAGGAAATGTCCTATGCATTTCTCCAGTTTCATATCTCATCACCAGTATTCTGTTACTATGTCCTTTGACTGGCGTGCGGGATTATATTTTAATGCTCCATCAACCTCTGATGAGAGCATCTCAAGCCCCACTGAGCAGTCGATAAGTGCTCACAAAGTGCAGAGTGCCAAGAGGGGATGAAATTGGCCTTCTTTCAGGCAACATGAGCAAGAGTGACAAAACACACTATGAAATTGTGGCCTGATCCCCAGGATAGATCTTATAATGGGGCGCGTAGCTTTACGCCACATTGAGCCTCATGCATTGACTAACATCACGAATATGCCCCCGAGAAACCCATAGCAGTGTCTGATGCAATATGCAGGACTTTAAATGAATTTCATAAAATGTGGTCATCAGACTGAGACATATCCTTTACGTCCTTGGAGATACAGCAATCTTTCTTTACGTCCTTATATATGCAAACTGGCCATGCTGTGCCATGTGCATGTCATAATGAACTGTGTCATATTCCTTAGACTAGGGTGATAATGTTCACCACTCACTTGATCTCCAAGGAGATCAGAAATCTAATTTAACGCCTGAAATAGTGAAGGGAACTGTGAGATCTGGACTACAGCAATCTCATACCTCCCCGTCGCCTCCCATAAATCTTAGTGCAAGGCAGACCTGGCAGGTAAAATTAATAGCAGAGCTGAAGCTTAGCCAGGAGAGAGCATGTGTGCTGCTAATAGGGGCCTGTAGTAGGCATTGCAGATAACCTGAAGCATTAAAGGCTAAATCATTTTTCAACTCCTAAGGAAAACAGATGAGCCAGCAGGACAGAGAAGCAGTGGTTAGGATGAAATGCAATTATTATAGAGCTGAAGTACCCGAAAACAGATGGAAATATTCGAGGTATAGTCTTTACATTTCTTAAAAAATGAATTTATAAAATATGTGTCTTTTATAGTTTGCGGGTCTTTCTATTCAAACCTTAACTCTAAAATAAATATGTTCCTGACATCATACATAGTCCATAGAAATCAGGGCAGCTCGTATGTAGGATGGCTATTAAACCATGAAAGGACTATAGACCTTGATAGGCAGCTAGCCAACCTGGGATGACAGAGGCGTTCACTTTCACCCGACACTGGACATCACTATGTGGTGGGAGATCCATGGAGGTCTGGACGGAATTTCTTTGATGAAAGTTCATTCACCAGTGGGGAAGATGCATTTTTGGGAAAGATCAACGCCAAGAGGGACGCCATGCCAAATAAAATCAAATCAGTCTTTATTGTTTTAAGTTAATAAAATCCATCACAATGTTACCACATACACAACTTGATGAAACTTCAAAAAACCTATAAAGCTCGGCCAATGTTACTTTTTTTGCAAGTTATCCTGAAAATTCAATTTTCTCTAATGTTCATCAAATAAATATTATTATAAATATTTTGCAATAGATGTTAAAACAGCAGTCGGCCTAAAAAGTCTAAAAATTCAATATAATACATATGATTTTGACCTGTTCTTTTCTTTTCGTTTCCTAAGGCAAAGTAGGGTCTGTTCCTGTAAAAGAAGAATGTATAAGAAGACAAATGGTCCTGGTAGGCAGGAATCCTTCTCCCTGCACGTGGGATACTGTTTATTTTCCCTTCCCAAGTCCACTGCACCTTACTTCGACAACTCGTGCAGACTAACTATGCATCACGATGTATTAAAAGTATAAGTGCTCTGGCATAAAGTACAAACCATTTAGTAAATGCTGATGCTCCACTGGCGGCCAATATGAAGTTCCCATACTTCTAAATGAGGTGGGGGAAATGTGAGGTTGGTGGGATGGGAGAGCAACTGATTTATTGTAGTTCAACCACCTACCATCCTGTAAAACTCTCTCGATGTGTTGGCTTCTCATACTGCTGGAAGCTGAGGATATTTTCAAGGTTGTTTCTACAAGCCCTGAAGCACAGTAGTTACTGTGCATTCATTTTGGTCAGTATTGTGATTTACCTCTAGCGTGCCAGAGATCGGAGCTCTATTCCAGGTTAAGAGGAAGGCAAGCCTCCTTGTCCATTCACAACAGTGAAACCAAGGATATCTGTAGGAAGAGGTTGCAGGATTGGATCTCAGATGCTGTTAGACAAAGTGATCCACAAAAATATGGTTCTACAGTGAAAGCCTAACCTTTACAAAAAATACAAACGAGGAAGAATTTTTAAGATTTTGAAGGCTGCACATCCGACTTGTCAAGTTTAAGACATGTATTTCTTCCATTAACCTTCCATTAATCGAATCAATCAGTTTATAAAGTAGAGGGCTTCCAATTCATTTTATTGTGTAGTGGACAATCTGCTCTTTGGTCCTTGATCTCAAGACCCACAAATTAAAAACAGAGAACTCGGTACGACTGTCTTTGTACTGCAGCGTTCTTGCCAAAACATTAATCCTCTAACAAAAAAAGTGTATTAAAATATCCTAAACCGGAGTACTATTTGCAGTTAAGGGGTAAAGAGGCAGAGTGCTGTATGTGACACAGGTGTCTAGTGCACTGGAATGTCTAAGCTCTAGTGCAGTAAAAGAGGAGTTTACCTGAACAATGTTCAGGGGAGACATAAAATACCAAACTTTAACTCCCCTAGGTATCTCCTGGCAAACTAAAAGGTATAAAGAAACATAGGGACTTTTGTTTTATAATATGCAGGTTGAATGTCATGTTGATGATGGTACCCACCGATCTGGAGGCATACCCTGGCCAGAAAGGGCACCTTTTGAGAGGGCTCCTGAGTTAAGGGTGATGCAGTCACTAGACAACAAAAACTGTAATTACTCCAATCTGTAAGAGCTCGGAGAATCACATTTGATTTGACCTGGGGCTCTAAAAATCTTGCTGTTGTAAGCGGCTTTCTTTTATACCTGAAATGGCTCTCATTTCAGAATGACAAACCACAGGAACAGTTTCTCACATTGGATGCCAGCTACTCATTTCCTCAGAATTGTACATTAAGGAGAAGGTAGGGCATCATCATGCAAAAGTGTGCTGGTTTTCAGTACAGTACTTTTCGAAGTACTGCGTATGATATATAATAGCTTACAGCAGGCTCCCTTCATCTTCTCAAAGATAGAATTGAAACTTTATATTATATCCAGAGTTATACAAAACAAACGTAAAGTTTCTCAAGGGCTTATAAATTATTGATACCAAATTCATGTCATTGTGGGTTCTTAATTCTTCCTCAAGGCACACTTCCTGCCAATGTCAGAGTCCCAGGCCCGGTTGCTCATAAACAGTCTTTAATTCAGGTGTTCAAGAGGCTGGCAGGATTATTAACAGTCACAACCCTTTAGTGTCTTGAACACATCCTCACCTCTTTTATGATGTAGATGAAGATCTTCCTCTTGGATGTGGTTCATGCAAGCTGAGCTGCAGATCCTCATGACTCTTAGGCAGGCTGTTAGCTAGGGACAGTCTCAGCACAGCCATCAGTGGTTTGGGACTCCCGCCTGTTCTCGCGGATGGGGAACGTTTAGGGCACACTGGCTATTCCATATGCTTATTTTAGCTTTATATTAATCATATGAATACATTGTGCTGATACACTGAATCCTAGAAATTCAGTCGAATCATGATGAAGTGAATATTTTCAAGGTTTTATGTATCATCTATCAAGGATAGTATTGTATTAAGATATTTGCTATGTTAAGAAAGTGATGTGGAAAGGGGGCATGGCCGAGTGCAAGATGGAGTAGCACATGCTCCGGTAGTGCTCCCCGATGCAACCCCAGAATCTCACGTAATCCTTGCTCAAATTTGGCCAGCTGAACCTTTTTTATTTTTGTAACATTCTTTTTATTTACGTTTTTTAGATGGGGGTGGGGGTTGTAATCCAGAGCCTCATATAGGAGGCAGGGCACAATTTCAGTGTCTTCTTCTCTGATAATAGGATTAGTTCCAGAATAGGTGTTAATAGTAAGTCAAGTTTCCATCCTGGTATCTTGCCTCCTCTCAGGTAGTGTTGCAGAGCTTACTTCCGAAATCACTGTTTTTATTTATAAGGTACTTACACTAGTCAGTTAGTAGTTATCTCAAACCCATGGCTCTTATATGAGGCCAGGCCACAAAAGAAGGTGTGCCACCACTAAATGTAATCCCTGCCCCAGTCACCTAGAGTTGGGAACATCTTCATAAAATCTTCCTGAGTATTCTATGCTAGAGGAAGTGAAAAGCAACAAATAGTTGCAGGGTACATGGATTTAGCATTCACTGGCCAGACCTCAAAATTGCAGTAATGAGGTATTATGAAATATAAAGGGATTGAGTTGCACAAGTGGTTTATACCAGATGGTGATACAGAGCAGATCTTAAGGACGAATATTGATTGCAGTCTAGAAAGCAGACACTCTCAAAACGACTAGGGTGTTCTGAAATGTAGCTCTGTACGACTTCTCCAAGCTCATATAGGCCACATTGATCATCACTGACTCATAGAACCACCATGTTGTGCAAGATGGGATATATCCTCGCAGATGACATGGTCTGTAAACCACGTTCTCCTCATGGACACAATATGCAAGCCCAAAACACACAGTACACATTTGGGTGGAAGGGAAGGACTTCATTTATAGAGGTATGAATCACTTTTACCCCAGGAAGTCTATAAATCCTTTCCTAAAGGTTTAGGCACACTTGCTTCTGCAACATTAATCTTCTGGCACTAATTATCAATATTCCCATTGATGGATTAGGGTGCAGTAGAGACCATTCATTATGGATTGGTTACATCACAGTCCACTAGAAACCGAGGGGAAACATGGCGACAGGTAAATTGCACAGGTGCAGAATGACCAAACTGTCGAAACACTGCAGGAATTTAGATCCATTCAATTGTGGATGATATTGGATTGGCTTTTGCCTAATAAACAATAAAGATTTCAATATACAATTGAGGCGCTCATAGTGTTTAACAAGTATAGTATAGTGGGGGATTTTAACTGTATTGTGGATCAGAAAAGCAATACTACAAGCTGTAGGACACTGGGCAGCATGCGTAGAACCCGAGGTGCAATCTTCGAGTTGATGTGCATTTATCAACTTAATGATGTTTGAAGTATGCTTTACCCTGCACTTCCAGGGTGCACATTCTATTATAATCCACACAAACATATCAATATGATCCTTGCTAAGAAATCATTTTTGGTAAATGCCCAAATGGAAATCCATCCCAAAGTAACATCTGATCATAACCCCCTGGCGTTAACATTACGGTGGCAGCAGAATGTAAGGGGTGCCCATCGATCTTTCTCATTTACTAGGCACCTACTTAATAACCCGGTTTATTGTACCCATTTTAGGGCAATGCTCTGTGAATATTTAGGTAATAATAAGGGCACTGCTGCGGCCCATATGGTTTGGGATTCAATGATGGCTTTTATTAGAGGAGCAACCCAACAGATTATTCTGGACCGGAATAGGCATTTAGCTCAAGAGACAGAACAAAATCACCATGATTATATTCGCTTATAACAACAGCATGCACAGGGAGTTCAATCCAGGGATATGACTGATTAGGAGATCTATATACAGTTGTTAGCCAAACGGTCTATATGAATAGAAGACTTATGGAGAAAACTGCTGTCAATTTTAATAAATACAAGGCTAAACAGTATAAATACGGGGACAGGGTTGGTCAACGTTTGACTGTACAGATAACAGATAGAAAGGTGATCGAATATTTATTTATTTTTTAAAATATTTTATTGAACAAAAGCAGAGGCAGTGTTTAGCAGATAATCATGAATTACAATCTTGACATGGAATACGTACAGTACAGCAGTGTATCACAGGCACAATTACGAGGGGGGACCAGGTCGAGCCATTGCCATATCAATTGAAGGGGAAGTACACAGTTCACCTCTATAAATGTTCCATTGTCTCCATTTCTTATCCCAAACTCCAGGGCATCCCTTACCTTATAAACTGTTTTTTCGGACAACATACACACATCGGGGGCGCTAGGTGGCGCCGGACCAAGATGGCCGCACTGCAGTGAGGCTCTCGCCCAGTTGAGCCTAAACCACATCCTTTCCTGCCATCCTGACCAGCTGCACTACTTTGTACTACGTGGGATCTGTCGCGCCTGGCTGCGAGACACGCTCTGGTGTAACTATCTCCCGCATAGCACCCTCAGAGCCGGAGAAACTCGACCCGGTACCTGCGAGCGGTGCCTTACACTCCCCCGCCGCTCCACCATTCCGGGCCCGCCGGACAGGAAAGCCCGGTGCTTCAGGGCCTAGACGGAAGTGCTCCAGCGATCGAGTGACGCGTGACCTGCCTCGCTGCCCGGCTCCAGGTCGAGGGGTCCAGCTTATCGGCAGGGGTCACTGCCCTCCAGCCTGAAGGTACGAACTCTCCCGCCCTCCCCCCTGAGCTGCGGACTCCCCTGCACATTGTGGCCCGCCATGCGCCTTGGCTGTGATCGGAAGCGGAGTGGGCCCTGGTGCTGACGCTAACCTGCGGTGTCTGGCTGCCTCCGTCGGGGATCACGCTACTGCTGCTCCGAGACGCTGCTGTGGACGCGGCGAAGGAAGTTGCTGAGCGCGGCCGTGCGGGGCTGCTGCACCCGTCTCTGCCGATTGCTGCGACTCCATGTCGGAGACGAGATCCTCGCTGGGCTATCCCCTGCCTTGCCTGGCAGCGACCGACCTCCATTTCCCACCGCCCCCCCTGGGCTGCTGAATCACCTACATACTGTAGCCTGCCAAGCGCCTTTGCAGAGATCTGCTGCGGAGAGAGCCTCTGTGTGCACACAGATCTGCCTATCTCGACATTGCTGCTCCAGGACACGGCTGTGGACACTGCAGGGGGAGTCTCTGAGTGACGCCCGTGAGGGGAAGCGGCGCCTATCTCTATTCATTGCCGTGACACCATATAGTGGACCAGTTCCTCTCCGGGCACCCCCCCCTTATCTGAGCAGTGATTGACCTCCATTCCGGCCGCCAACGCGGCCACCTCCGCGGCCATTTTGTCGTGCTACCTGCTCCTGGCTGCAGATGCAATCTAGGCGGCAGCTAACATCTGCGTCCCCCTGGTTTTATTTTATTTATTTTATTTATTTCATCTATTTATTTTATTTTGAAAGTTTTATATAGGGCGGACAAGATCTTTTCAGATATCAGAGTGCTTTACAAAGAAGGGGTAGATGAGGGAGCATAGTAAAACAGGTAAGTCAGAAATGCTAACAATACAACTAGGTGGGGGCAGAGCCAATCATGTAGATCAATAATACAGTTCATACAAATAAGCAAAGCGGTCCAACAAGTAATACAGTTCGATCCAGAATCTTTAAAGAGTCCGAGATAATAGTTCAGGTGTATTTAGCCATGAGGATAGCTCTTTCTTAAAGAGTGTAGTGGAGGAGATAAGCCTGGTTTCGGGAGGGAGTGAGTTCCAGATCCTAGGTGCCATTCCTGAGGAGGAGCGTTTGTAGGTTTTTTCCTTCCGGAATCTTCGAGGCTTCAGCAGAAGATTGCTTGTGCCTCTAGTGTTTCTAGAGCCGCCAGAGATTGTCAGCTTCTGAGTGAGGTAGCCGGGTGAGTTCATATGTACTGCCTTATGTGTCAAGCAGGATATTTTCAGATGTATTCTGGCTTCAAAAGGCAGCCAGTTCAGGGATTTCAGGTCAGGGGAGATATGAGAGTGCTTTTTTGACCCAGTGATGAGTCTTGCTGCAGCGTTTAGAGAAGCTCTTAGTGGTGCGGTAGTAGTTAGGGGGAGTCCGCAGAGGGCGATGCTGCCATATTCTATTCGTGGGATGACTAGTGCTTGTACTGCAGTTTGAAAGTCTTTGGCTGGTAGGAAGGGTTTAAGTTTCCTCAGGGTATTTATTTGGAAGTTCTTTCCCTTGGTTGCCTTGCTGATATGTTGATGCATGTTGAGATTGGTGTCGAGTGTTATCCCTAAGGATTTTGCTGAGTCCACAATGGTGGGTTAGACATTGAGTGCGGTTAGGTGTTTAAGCCAAATTTGAGTGGTGGAGATCTTCGATGGAGGTGAGATCAGAAGGAATTCTGTTTTCATAGCATTCAGTTTGAGATGATTATCGGCAAGCCAGGCTTGAGTGCTTCTGATCGTTGTGTTCAGGAGCAGAATGTCTTTGGGGGATTGTAGTTTGAGATAAAGTTGGGTGTCATCGGCGTACATGTGAAAGTGTACATTGGATGCTTGTAGCAGGGTGGTGAGAGGTTCCATGACTAAGTTGAACAGAGTCGGGGATAGGGAGGATCCTTGTGGGACGCCTAGCGATACAGGTATTGGCGCGGACATCATGTTGTTGCTCTTGAATTTCTGCGACCTGTTGTGTAGAAAGGAAGTGAACCACTTGAGAACAGTTCCAGATATACCCATTCTTGTGTTTAGTAGATCGAGTAAATTCTCATGCTTAACGGTGTCGAATGCTGAAGAGAGATCAAGAAGGATGAGGAGGCAAGTGTCGTTTTGGTCTAGCATTTGAAGTGCTTCGTCGATTATGTGAGTCATAGCAGTTTCTGTACTGTGCCCTGCTCGGAAGCCTGATTAATGAGGGTTGAGGAGGTCAAACTGATCAATGTGTTTGGTCAATTGTAGTTGTGCGCATTTTTCCAGCAGTCTGGCGAGAGTGGGAATATTGGTAATGGGACGGTAGTTGTTCAGATCAGAGGGGTCGGCTGTAGGTTTCTTTAGTAAAGGTGTGACTTGCCCAACTTTGAGGGAGTCAGGTATTGTTCCTTGTTGAAGTGAGCTGTTGATAATTTTAGTCCAGAGTGGGAGAAGCCAAGGGGTAAAGTCTTTAACAGTGTTAGCAGGAAGGGGGTCCGTGAGGTGATTGGATGGTTTCAAGGTGCTGAGCAGTTTGCCAATTTCTTCTTCAGAGTAGGTGTCAAAGGATGACCATGAGGCATTGTTTTTTGGTTCAGTGGGTGCTATGCAGTGGGGTTTGGAGTAGAGGCTTGCGTCAATGAGGAGGTCGCTCTTGTCAGTTTTTTGGATAAAGAAGGCGGAGAAGTCTTCACATGAGGGTGCTTTGCGCACAGTGCTGAGTGGTTGGGGTTGTTCCTTGGATTGTGTTCTGATTAGCTCAAACAGTTTTCTCGGACGGTTTTTTGCTCGGTCGAACTGGAGACTGAAGAAATCTGATTTTGAGCGTTTTATTTTCCTGAAATAGGCGTTTCTCTTATTCTTTAGAGTTTTTAGGTGCAGTGCAGAGGGAGCTGATCTCCAGGTGCGCTCTGCCATTCGCATGTCTCGTCTATCATCATTGAGACTCCCGTCGTACCATGGCTTGGAGGTTTTAGTAGAGACTCTTTTTAGCTGCATAGGTGCTGCCTCGTTGATTATTGAGGTCATAGCGTTGAGGTAGTGGTCAGTCAAGGCTTGGACGTCCGTAGCGCCGGTAGGTGGAAGTAGGAGATTGCAGCTGTTAGGAGGCAAAGAGCTTGGGTCGAGCTTTTTCAGGTCTCTTTTCCAGACTTTGGGCTTGGAGTATTGAACCGAGTTAAATTTGACTTTTTCATTGATGTAGAATGTGACAATATGATGATCTGACCAGTCGCAGGGTTGTATAGACTCGAGTTGGATAGAGTCATCTTTGGAGATGATAAGGTTGAGGATAGAGCCTTTCTCGTGGGTCGGGCTGTTGCATATCTGGGTGAGGTCAAGGGCATCGAGGAAATTTTTGAGACTATTTACCACTGCATCATTACGATCATTCCAGTGGATGTTGAAGTCACCAAGGTATATTTGGGTGAGCTGCCGCCCGGAATTGGTTGAGATCATATCCATGATTTGTTGGGAAAAGGTAAGGTTGTCCCTGGGTGGGTGGTAAATGCTGTGAAGAGAGCATGTCGGTTTGCCCTCACTAATAATGTCGAGGCAGACGTATTCACATGATGTTGGGGATGGTAGGGAGGTGGAGTTGACTTTCAGAACAGAGAGGTTGTTCCTGTAGATGCATGCGATTCCACCACCTATTTTGCCGGATCTGTCTAGTCTAATGATGTGATAGTTGGGAGGAACCAGTATATCCATTATCGGTGACGACGATTCAGTAAGCCAGGTTTCAGTCAGAATGATTAGGTCTAGGTCAAGTGATAAGAGGAGATCAGCGATGGCAGCGGAGTGTTTCGCGGCCGATCTGCAGTTGAGAAGAGTGCATTTGAGACGGGGTGTGTTGAGGGTGGTAGAGGGTTCAAGAGTGAGAGGGACTTTTCTAAGGTTATTAGGGATGGAGATTCTGCTGTTTAGTGTGGGGGGTCTGAGGGGATTTGAGTGTATCGTGGGAATGGTGAAGTGTGTGGTGGATGCGTTATTTTGTGGGGCTGGGTCGTAGGAGCGGAGGAAGGTAAGTGTGTCTAGGTCCGAGAGAGGGTTGCTTGTGCGACAAGGGCGGTTATTGCGATTGCGAGCAGGGATTGAGGTCCGGTGTGGGGAGTGTTGAGTGAGAGAGTCCACCGGAAGGGTGGTGGACATGTTGGGAGGGGAGGTGGAGGTGCGTGAGGTTTGGTAGGAGCGACGAGGGCAGTTGTTGGTGGAGGTGAGTGAGGGGTGTATGGAGTGTGTGGAGAGTAATACTTTGATGTTTTTTATGTCTTCTTTGAGCTGGATGAGGGTGGCCATAATCTTGTCCAACGTGGGGTAAGTGTCGGAGGTAGGGGTGGAAATCAGAGTTGAATGACTGCCCAGGGGATTAGTGTGCATGTCGGGGTGTGGGCTGGTGTTCGTGCAGGGCTCCGTTGTGTCAGTGTACGGGATGGTGTTAGGGAGGAGAGAGTGTTTGGGCGAGAGGGGTGTGGAAGAGGTGGGGAGGAGGATGGTGGTATGCGTGAGGGCATTGGTGGTAGGTGGCGAGATCAAGGTGTAGGATGGGTGTATGTGATCGGTGGTGGGGGTGCAGGAAGGGTAATGGGGGCTGAGAGTGGGGGGGGAGTAGGCTTGGTGGTGGTTCTATTGTGGGAAGGGGGAGTTAAATTAAGAGAGGAGATGTGTTCTGCGTAGTTAGTTCGGAGGTAGTGGGGACTGAGAATGGGGGGGGAAAGAGGGTGGCATTTGTCGTTGAGCGTTTCGTTCTGGTGTTGAACTAGTTTAGATGTGTTGAGGGTGGGAGCTGTGATGACAGGGGAGAGAGGAGTGTTAATGGTATGCGTGGATGTCCGAGGGTTGGTAGGGGGAGTGGGGGTGCAAATGGTGTATGAGAGGGGGCGATCTGTGTCTGTGTTTGAGGCGTGTGTGGTAGCTACCTGGTGCTGATCTGGGATAGAAGGGTTGTGGGAGGGGGCTGAGAGGTCCGGGGTGGTAGGTGTGTCTCTGTATGAGGAGTGCGTGTTAGCTACCTGGTGCTGAGATAGGTTAGAGGTGTTATGGGTGGTGGGAGCTGTGAGGTCAGGGGTGGTCGGACCGTAGGTGATATGAGTGTAGGTCCGCGGATTGGAGAGGTGCTTCTTGAAAGTGGGGAACAGGTTATCTAGAAGATCCAGGTTCCTATCTGTGGATTGAAATAGGACTATCCCGTTATTGTAGATAGTAATGGTAGCTCTGCCTGGGAAGAGTTGGGAGGATGCGATGGAGAGAGTAAGACCATGAGCTGATTTCCTGGTGGTGGAGAAGTTGAGTAAGGTGAGGAACGCTTTTCTCCATTGGGCTCTGCGTGTGGTGTGAAAAATGATGTCGGTATTCAGGGATCCATTGACCGGTGAGTAGAAGGTGTCGGCAAAGGGTGTTTCAGGGTGGGACCTCAGAAAGTTATGTTTAAAGCGTTTAGCGGCTTTTTTCGTGAGTGTGGATGGATATGTTTGTGCTTGCCGATCGGATCCATGTTAGGATGGCTGTTTAGGTAGGTATGGGATGGTGTGCGACAACATGGGACAAGAGTGGCATTAGTGTGCAACCACCATAACCAAAATATAAGAGGTAGCAATTGGTGCAGACGATGGCTGTTGCTTACAAAAGATATACAAGTATAAGAGGTAGCAATCAGTGCAGTACAAGAATTAAAAGTGCGCTGGGTGTCACTTACAAAAAATGTGCAGTAAACAAGTAGAAGTATAATACTAGTGGTATACTGGTACAAAATACAAATGCAAACAACAAGTTACATGAGTCAAGATGACACTAGTGAGCAGCCAGGAATATATGAGGTAGCGATCGGTGCATTATATACCAGTAGCATTATAATACCGCAATAAAAGGTAGACAACTAATCCCACGACAGAGCTATGAGAAGTATGCTGTAGTTGAGATTAGTCTAATAAGGCCAATTCTTAGGGTATGGTCAGATCGTGAATATGACTAGTCCATGATGGCCGCTAAAGAAAGAGAGAGACCAGTCTAAAATGGCCGCCAAGTAGGGGAGATGGAGATGATAGTCCTCTTTTTGTTGTTGTTGCTTTAAGAACAGGGAAGGGCAGTTTCAGTTTCCGTTTGAGCAAGCCCAGTTCCTAGCTTGATGGGAGAGAGTCTTATCTCTATTTTGGTGGTCTTGTGTGGAGGAGTTAAGATGCCAGGCCTCGTGAGCATCGGAGGTACAGGAGGGGATTTATGGCTACAGTTTTATTACCCCAGCCATTTTGAACAAAGGAAGTTTTTTTAAAAAGTGTGTAAAAGCGAGTGGGGTAAATAAATACCTTATTGTGAAATTTGCTCAGCAAGTACGTTGAAGTTGAAGTTGACAGCAGCGTTTTGCATATATCGAGGGTCTAAGTGCACCGCTGCATAGTGCATCGATTTCTGGCCCTTTGATGGTTAATGTGTGTGCCCGATCAAAGCAGCTGAGCTGCGTCTCCTCCCGCCTCGATAGGCGTTGACGTTGTTGTGTGTTTCCCGATTGCCTGTTTCTGCAGTTCCCTAGGCAGCGATGCCGTGTGCTTTCCCGTGCTTTCCTGTCCGCCTCAGGGCTCTCTCTTGCCTCTCCCTGGGCGACGGCGCCGCACTTTCGATATTCTCCTGCTCCAGGCGCAAACGGGGCAAGCTCCAGTTGTCCTTCGTAACCCCGGGTCCCGCCCGCCTCAGGGCTCCACTCCGGCAGCTCTGGGCAGCAAGTGTACAGCCGGCATGAGGGAGACGAGCGCTACCCTCTCCGGGCGCCGCCGGGTTGCGATGAATCCAGCCCCCGGCACGAGTAGAAAGGCATCCAGATCTAGCCACGCGGGTCTAGCCGCGAGCTGACAAGCACCCAGACCGCCCGGTTCACCGATGATAGGGGATCGCGGTCCAGGCCGGGGTCCCCGCAGGGTGGTCAGAGGCGGTGATTGAAGGCAGGTAGGGCAACTCCGCACTCGCACGGGCGAGTAGGATTCAGTCGTCCGTCCGGAGCCTCACCGGCATCTGCGGCAGGGATCCAGGCATTCACCGCCACGAAGTTCGGTGCAGGCGACGGTGAAATTCTGGCGGGTCACCTCGGGCGAATACCCCCGATGGTCCGCTCCAGTTGTCCTGTGCTCCGCTGATGTTCCGTTGAGGGTTGCAGGGGTCAGTCGTCCGTCCGGAGCCTCACCGGCATCTGCAGCAGGGATCCAGGCATTCACCGCCACGAAGTCCGGTGCAGGCGACGGCGAAATTCTGGCGCGTCACCTCGTGTGAATACCTCCGGTGGTCAGCTCCCGTCGTCCTGTGCTCCACCGATGTTTCGTTGAGGGTTGCAGGTGTCCTAGCAGTCCTAGCAGTCCAGTTACATCGACAATCCAGTTACTTTTAGAATCCAGTTACTTTTAGAATCCAGTTACTTGTATACGATCCAAAGATGATGTGTGCTATCAGGGATAATTCCAGGAGAGGGATCCCAAGCACTAGGAGCTCCGGACTAGAGCTCCTACCAGGCGGCCATCTTAAAGCGATCTCTGGTGCACTTGGGTCTCGTTGAACGCTGCTTCAGGACGGATGGTGCTTGCTCCATACTCTTCATTGCGTTCTCCGCTCACCTCCTAAAAGGATTTACCACCATTACTTGAACTGCGAGGTGAAGTCCTTTGCTCACTGCCTTGTTCACTCCACCGCCATTAGCTCCTCTTGAGGTGCCTTCGCTCCTCGCTATCTACTCCGCCCTGTCCTCTGCGCCCCGCAGGCACCGCACCTTCAGCTGGCTATTGCTACCTTCTGGCCTTGTCCGATACCCCCCCCCGCCCCTCTCCTCGCGCCTAAACCGCCCTGCGAACTGGCGTCCTCCTCCATCGCAGTGTCACAGACGCCGAAGCGCGACATGGGCCGGAACGACGCCCGGCAATCGAAGATCCCGTTCGAATCTAAGAAGACCTCCAAGACGATATCGGAAGGAGGAGGCAGCCCTTCGGCCTCAGCCCCCCAGGAGGACGACTGGAAAACACTTTTGCTGGGCATGAAACAAAGCCTATTGACAATTGACTCTAAAATTGACACCATCATAACACGCATGGACAGTGTGGTAGCCAAACTGGAACATCATGACTCGCGTATAAAGGAGGCTGAGGATAGAATTTCGGGGTTGGAGGACGGAGCTACCTCTTCATGTCGCCAGCTCACCCAAATGGACAGGCTGCTAAAAATCATAGCGGACAAAAACGAGGATTTGGAGGCGAGGTCGCGCCGAAACAATGTCCGAATTCTGGGCCTTGCGGAGACCACCAACACAGGGAAAATGGAGATCTTTGTTGAGAACCTGGTTGTGGAACTGTTTGGTAAGGAATCATTCTCCCCACACCTCATTGTCGAGAGGGCTCATAGATCCTTGGCAGCTCCACCTCCCCTTGGAGCCCCGCCGAGGCCCATCATAGCACGATTTCTTAATTACAGAGACCGAGATGCGGTGTTGCGGCGCGCGCGGGAGCTGAAAACTGTACATTATGAAAACACTACGCTTTCCTTCTTCCCTGACTTCACGGCCTCGGTCCAAGAAGCCAGACGCAAATTCGCAGGGGTCAAAAAGAAACTGCAAACCCAGGAGATCCCCTATGCCATGCTGTACCCGGCCAAACTAAAAATCTCACACCGCGGCAAGCAACACTTTTTCCAAAATCCGTAACAGGTGGAGGACTTTCTCAAGCAGTGTAAGAAGGATCAGCACAGGGAGGAATCCACTCGTCGGCGCTCCAGGTCACTCTCGCCGCTATCACAACAGGACTGACATGTTGCACTGTTTGGCTGACCCTCTGGGTACATTGGTCCCTGATCGCCTGCTCCACGTGAACTGATAACTGTTTAATCCGGTGAGATCTTTGATCTATTTCCCATATCGCTGGTCTAAGTATATAATGAGTGCTCACTAGACCACCTCCGTCCCGCAGCACCGACTGGGGTTACCCTGGTTGTATGTGGGTGTGAGTAGGGGGTTGGTTGGCAGGGCCGGTGCCCCTAGTTTAGACCCCCAATGGGTGTTCCCCATGACTCCTCTCCCCTTTTCAGGGCGGAGGTTTATGCAGTAATTTTCTCGTATTTTGTTCTTGTTTGGGTTTGGTCTAGGGTGGGAGGGTGGGGGAATCAATGCACGGCTAGTTGGGGTTGCCGTTGTGGGTGGGTTGTTATTCCAATTTCATGCTGTCCTGATCTCAATGCACGTACCACTGTCCTTGATGAGCTCGCTGTGTGGTCATTGGGTGGGTTATGTGGGGGGGCACTGGGAGGGTCCGTTGCCAGATCACTAACTATGCTAGGGAACTTATTTACAGTATAACATGTCATAGAATCTGTTATGTTTTTGAATGGGTGACGTAGACGACAAGCAACCATCACAACAGTTAAGGTTGGTGTTGTGGAACATTCGCGGATTGAATAACCCTAGGAAGAAGAGTCAAATCTTGGGATATCTAGACAGGCAAGGGGTGTCTGTCGCAATGCTTCAGGAAACTCATTTAATGCCAGATGGATCCCCCCTGTTTGCGTCCAGGTGGGCCTCCTGTAAAGCTTTCTCTTCCTACTCTAACTATGCCAGGGGGGTCACGATCCTGGTTCGGCGTGGGCTGAAGTTCACACCCGCCGGGACGGAGGCGGATTCAAGTGGCAGATACTGCATGATTTGGGGGCAATTATATTCACATACCGTCCTGTTTGCATGCTATTACGGCCCCAACACCGATGACACCACCCCCCTGCTCACAATGTGGGGCAAGATTCAAACACTGGGAATAGGCCACGTCATATTGGGTGGCGACTTTAATACCGCAATTGCTCCGCCCCTAGATAGATCTCACCCCCAGACAGCGCACTTCTCCCATACCCAACGTGCACTGGCCTCTATCACTGCTGAACACCATTATGTAGATGCCTGGCGACACTTGCACCCTTCCCTCAAGCAGGGTACTCATTACTCTGCTGTACACTCCACTTGGGCCCGGCTGGACTATATATTTCTCTCGGCTGGTCTCACTCACTGGCTAACCAGCGCCCTACACCTTGCTAGGACTTTCTCTGACCACTCCCCAGTCCTAATATCATTGCATGTACCCATTGATATCTCCCCTTACCTGAGCTGGCGCCTCAATCCTACCCACCTCACAGACTCTGCTTTTCGTGCTGAAGGGGGCGTCCTTAAATCATTACGGGGCGAATTACGTAAACTAGAGTCCGAACTTTGAGACCTAGAACGGAATAGAACCCGCGACTCCCGAGATAATGCCACTGCTGCCCTGCTTAGGGAAAAACTAACTGAATATACGGAGGTGGCAGATAAAGAGTGCAATTTCCTCGGCAAACAGCATACCGCACGCATCTACGGCGAGGGAGACAGGCCTGGCAAGGCGCTCGCATCGGCTGTCAAACCCCCTAGGTACAACAACTTTGTTGCCACCCTGTTGGATGAACATCAAACCCCACAGAGAGACCTCACAGAACAACTCCGCATTCTCACACTTCACTATTCCACTCTATACATGTCCCTTAGATCGACACCTATACACCTGCACCAGTACCTTGATGACACCGCCATCGCATGGCTAGGCCCAACCCAGCAAAAATTCCTACACCACACTCTTGAGCTTGATGAAATAAAAGACGCTATGATGTCCATGAAATCTGGCAAGGCGCCCGGTTCTGACGGGTTACCAATCGACTTTTACAAGGGCTACATTCATATACTTGCCCCAATCTTACAACAGGTTTATTACGCTGCCCTCGAAGACGGTACCCTGATGCCCTCTATGCGCGAAGCCCTTATAGCCTCTCTCATGAAGCCTGGGAAGCCGCCTGATAGCTGTGACTCTAAAAGGCCTCTCTCGCTGCTCAATACTGACGTTAAAATATTAGCGAAGGTGCTTGCAACGCGCCTCAACCTGCTGATGGAACACCTGGTCTTATCTGACCAAGCAGGATTTGTCCCCAACAGGGCGACCTCCCATAACTTACGCACCCTTCAAGCTATCCTACAGTACATTAGTCCTCATTGCCAAGCAGCTACTGTGTTCCTTGACGCTACCAAAGCGTTTGATTCCCTTGAATGGGACTACCTCCTGTCTCTTCTTGAACGGATGGGGATCCCGTACAGTTTTTTAAATTGGATCAAACTACTATATAATAACACAAGTATCTCAGTCCTACTGAACGGCGCTAGGTCGGCCCCCTTCGTCATTCACAGAGGCACTAGACGGGGCTGCCCCCTTTCCCCTGTCCTCTTTGCGCTCGCCATTGAACCGCTAGCGGCTAAACTTCGGCAACACCATAACCACCGTTCCCTGATATACCCAGAGCGCCAGCTACTAGTGGCACTGTATGCGGATGATATAACTCTGTACATACACAAGCCGCGCGAGAACCTCAATCCTGTCCTACGTGAAATTACTAAATTTGGTGCCATATCGGGCATACAGATCAACTGGTCGAAGTCCGCTCTCTTCCCCTTGACGGACAAAACTGTGAAGTTCCCCCTTGACTACCCCCTGGTGTGGGAATCGGAGGAGCTTAAATACCTGGGCGTCATCATCTCCCGAAACCGTGAGGAACTCATCAGGGCTAACTACGGTACAGTTCTGGACAAATTGACTGACACTGTCACTAGGTGGATTCATCTTCCACTTTCCATGTCAGGATGTATATCCCTCATCAAGATGGTTATCCTTCCCAAATTTCTTTATCTTTTCACCAACATTCCGTACAATCCGGTATCACATCTTTTCCGATCCCTTAACTCCCAATTATCGCGCCTCATATGGGGCGGAAAGCAGCCCAGGATTAGCTTACGGACACTCATGCTACCATATCACCAAGGCGGATTCGATGTTCCAAACTTTCAGCGCTACTACGATTGCGCCCAGGGCCACTTTGCCGCCTACTGGCTTCATCCTCCCCCCTACATGGCCCACTTGGCGGTGGAGGACGGTTACATGAGGCCTGAGCAACCATCGGATTACGTATACACCACGCCCCGGGTCACTGACCGCGACCCGACCACGGTTGACTGCACGGTTCTAGCTTGGCAGCGGTTGGCAAAACACATGGGAATCGTGTTCCTCTACTCCCCGCTTATGCCCCTAGCACACGATCCGCGGTTACGCTTGGCCTGTGAAGAGATAGGACGTAAATTACTAGTGAAGTTGACAATCCACAAGTGGGGCGACTTGTACCTCCAGGGACAATTTCGAACGGCGGCACAGTTTTTTGGAGAACATACCCCCTCTGTAATGGACACCTTCCTTTACGTACGGCTCCGTCAAAATGTCAGGGCGGTTACTCCTTTCCCTGATGATCCAGATACCCTGGCCCCCCTCCATACGCTCCTACAGGCAGACTCCCCGAAGCACGTGGTGTCTCTGCTATACCGGCATGCCCAGCCAGCTCCATCTCCCCCCCACTCAGATCCCGCAGCGACTGGGATGCTGATCTGGATGCCCCGTTGTCGGACGAACAGTGGGAGGAAAGCTGCTCCCACACTAATGCAGTCACCGGTAATGCCCGTCTCAGGCTGCTGCATTACAAATTCTTGCACCGCAGCTACTTCACTCCCTCTAAATTGTTCCGACTCGGACTGCGCACTGACGATCGCTGCCTCCGATGCAGAGGCGTAAGGGCTGACTTTTTTCACCTAGCGTGGACTTGCCCCGCTGTGGCGGAATACTGGCGTGAAGTTTTCGCGGTGCTGTCCGACATGGTCGGGGCAGATATAGCTCCCTGTCCCAAGGTAGCTCTGCTGGATCACTCAGTCCCAGCGCTGAAATCACATAGAATTTTTTTTGCACTGGGACTCTTGTTGGCTAAACGCCATGTGGCATGTAAATGGGGCAGGGGCCGCGCGCCTAAGTTCAAACTATGGCTCAATAAAATGATCACATGGCAAGAACATATACACAATTATACCGACCTCCTGCCGCGCATGTCCAGCCCCAAGGATCTCTGGGGACCCCTAGTAGCCTATCTTCTTCGTGAGCAAGGTGACAGCTCTTCGGATTCATGAGACGCACCCGCGCATAAAGCGCTGCACCACACACCCTGTTCGATTATGACGCCTGGCCCCGAGATATCCTGCGACATGTTCCCCTTGCACGGCCCCATACTCGCCTCACAGACATGTTGCACAGATCACCACCATTTTGACCTTAGCACTGTTTTCACCTCATGAGCTGGATTTGCGGCTCGCCCTCGACTCCCCCCCTCCTCTTCCTCTTTGTCCCTCCCCTCCTGTGTCAGCCTGAGGCACAACACGGGTGTGGAGCAACGCTAACCCTGGCGAAGGCGGCACCGTCTTCTCCTTAATGTGATCACGCAGCTCCCCGCATCACGGTCCCCCTTGTACACACACAAGATATGGTGGTATATCATGTGGGAATTTAGTTTCGTTTGATGTTTATGTTGGGTGTTTACAAAAACTTAAAAAGAAACCTCAAAGCACGTTGCCCGAATATGCGGTGTTTCCAGAGTCTTTTTCTACTGTGCATGTCATCCAATTCTGCCAGTTTATATCGCGGCCGGCCCGGTAGGGTTGTAGGCGGCATGCTGTGTCTAACTTCTGTAGTATTGCCTCTCCAATGCAGAAAATATCCTGAACCGATTCTATAGCTGCTGCCGGCCTGGTGTTACAGGTTGTAGGCGTGAAGCTGTGTATTGCTTTATCCTTGTTGCCAATAAAGGTTTTGCAAAAAAAAACATACACACATCCATAGCAGCAGAAGTGATCGAATATTAAATCAATAAAAGGGGGAGGACGGGCTCCTCTACACTCAATCTCAAGAGATTCTTGAACAATTCAGAGTCTTCTATGCTAAATCATATGGTAAATCAGTCTCAGAAAAGAGAGGGCTTACAGAATATCTGTGAGGAAGTTATCTTCCACGACTCGATGTCAATGAAGCATCGATATTACATCATTAGCACTGGTGGAGGGTGCAATTAAGGCTCTGCCCTCGGGTAAAGCCACTGGCGAGGATACCATTCCCCTGGATTTTTGTAAAGTTTTTAGGGATATTTTGGCTCAAGTGTTTATGGATCTTACCACTTACATCTCTAACGGAGGGCAAGCTCCGGCTTCATGGAGTCTGACTACTATTATCGTGTTTCCTAAGAAAGGAAAATTGCCAGAAGATAGAGGATCCTATCGTCCCATATGTTTGATTAACACTCCAATGCCAAAATATTTTCAAAGATCTTGGCTACGTGCTTGGCTTCTAATATATACCAGCTTGTTTCCCCACAGCAACAAGGGTTTATTCCCTGTAGAGATACAGTGTCATGCATTAATACTGCCATAGCACCCTTCGACGTATCCGGCAAACTAGAAACATGAGTCGGTATGATCATGCTGGATGGCGAGAAGGCTTTTGACAGGGTAGCGTGGGAGGCACTCTGGGATGACAATGTCAGAATTTGGACTGGGGACCCAGTTTATTACTCTTATTCAGAAATTATATAATAATTCAGTTGCGGTTGTTAATGAGAATGGCCTATCATCCACACAATTCCCTGTTCAAAGGGGTACTCATAAGGGTTGTCAACTTTCCCCTTTGCTTTTTGCACTCTACATTGAACCTTTTATAAGGCATCTCTTGCAAAATACTGGTATCTTCCCAGTAAGCCTAAATAGTATGGAACTAAAACTCACCACATATGCGGACAAATTGCTGTCTACTCTGTGAACCCTGTTGATGCGGTAGCCCTCATAACAGACAAAGCTGAACATTTCGGTTGCTTCTCCTGCTATGAGTTGAACTTATCAAAAACTCAAACAATCCTTAACTACCAGCCTGAAAACTCACCAAGATCTCTGGGGGACACTAATACCGCCACATAATTTGTCGGTGTAGTCAGGTAGATGAGCTCATCGGCATGAATTGTGAACCACTCCTCAAAGTAGTCACTTTCATATTACGCAGCTGGCATTGGCTCCCCCCTCAGTATTATCAACAGGTGCAATATAATTAAAGTGAATATCTTACCTAAGTTTTTATACCTTTTTCATTCAATCCCTATTTGGGTTCTGACTTCCTCTTTTAAGTATCTGGAAAGCGTTATGAGTAGTTTTAAATGGGGTTATAGATGGGTAAGAAGGGCTCTCAGCTGCATTAAATTGCCTTATAAACAAGGTGGCTTCAGTCTCTGAGACTTTAAACTCTACTTTTGGGCTGCATTTACAGGACAGATGCAGAGTATGTTGAAAGGACAGGAAGCTGGACTTTCTTCATTGGCTTATCAATTAGTTGCTGGAAGACTAGAGGATTTACGCTTTATAAGACCTCTGATCCCAACTATTACAAGCGGGTCAAATTTAAGGTGATCAGGGACATAGCAAGGAACTGCCATGAGATTTCTAAGAAATTCTCCTGGCCTTTGTTGCATTATTATACTGTTCTATGGGGCAATCCAACCCTGCCTGACATATTCCAGGATTCAGTTGGAAGAATCTGGCAGTCTTCAGGCATGATTCGGTTGGGTAAACTATATGACAACCAGGGTTTTCGCTCATTTATGGTGTTCAGAGATGAGTTTGGGGCTCCTCATAGGTCTTTCTTTAAATATCTCCAGGTAAGAGATTATCTCTTAAAAAGGACAAAATTACCTACTGCACCATATACATCTGAGTTATTGCCTGGTATTTCTGAGAACACCGGTAGAGGAGCCTTAGGTGTAATATATCAGAAACTTATGGCATCTGCTCTTGATGACAACCTGTGCATATCTATTAAACTAAGCCGGCTTGTGAATACTGATACCACGGCCGAAGTCACTTGTTACCTTAGATAGAGCAGTCACCTCTATCAATTTAAAATTGCAAGAACATAAGACGGTTTTCATGCTCTACTATACTCCCGAGCTCATCTCTAAGCGGACAACATCCTGATTCTTGATAAGTCATTCTGCGCTACATGCAACATATATGCTGCAGACCTAAAGCATATGCTTTTGGACTTTACAATGCTTAGGACTTACTGGCAACATGTTTGTACAATACTAGCAGTGCAACACGGCCACCAGTACCAGCTTACTGATAAAGACAATTTTCTTGGTGTTAAGCATGATGTTAATAACTCTGAGACGGCCATTTTCTCTATTGTCATTGTCTGCATCCGCCTTTGTATTGCCGGGTCATGCATAAGTCCTATCAGTCCAAATGGCAAAGTGTTCTGGGCTTTGCTCAGAGAGGTGTTTGAATATGAGTTAGCCCTGGCTAAGGCCAGAGGCCCCCGTGCACTGTGTAGGCTTAATGGGGTAATGGGATCTGGTCCAGTCTACAATGGGTTTAGTCACTTACTACTCTTTATTATTATTCATTGCAATCTTGTAAAGTTTTGTTGTTCCCTTTTTTTCCCTCTTTTCACTGCTGTATTTAACCAGCATATTCATGGCTAAAAAATATCTAATAAAAAGAAATAAACCGGGTCAATAAGAACCTATTACATTGTGAGCGAACCAAAAACAAATACAATTCCATCCCCTGCACAGTCTTTAGAAGCTTATGACCCCTCACAGAAGTAATGTAATGTAATGTAATGTAATTTAATACTTATAAAGCGCGGTTGTCACACCGCGAGGAGTATCCTGGGGCTGTATGGATTGGAGGTGAGAGTAAGCCTTGAGGAAACTAAATGAGAGAAAGACATAAATCATCTGGGGCAGTGAATATCCACGTCTTCAGGGCCTTTTTGAAAATAATTTCTGACTTAAAAAGCCTTAAGTAAGGTGGCAGGGAGTTCCACGCTCTACTCCCAAGGAAGGCTAATATTTTTCCACCTTTTAATTTGTATTTGAAGGTGGGGAGTTTTAGCAGGTTTGCTGATGATGATCTAAGTTGCCTAGTGGTGGTGTATGGGACAAACCGTGCTGCAAGATATTTAGGCCTCACGTTAAGCCTGGCTCTGTAGGTAATCATGAGAATTTTGAAAAGGGTTCTCTTGTGTTCCGGCAGCCAGTGCAGGCTTCCTAATGCTGCTGCTGTTGAGGCTCTACGTGGGAGTTTGAGCACAAGCCGTGCCACGGCGTGTTGTACTACCTGTAATTTTTTTAGAATAGCTTTATTGGCTCCCACGAGAAGGCCATTACAATAGTCCAAACGCGAGAGAACCAGAAGGCTTCTGGAGTTCTAAGCATTCTGTCTCTAAATAGGAGTGTACCAAAAACATCCTTTTGACACTCCCCAGCTCCTGGACGGAGTGTGAGGTAGGGTTGGTAAAGATATCTGGCCTACATATAGAACATTGGACGCCTACCTAACATGAACAGTCCAAGGTATACCAGTTGCCCAGTCCAGTGCCAAACAGTCCTCAAGAATCAGCTTAAATTCAGCTCCGCCCGGCTCCATATCTTAACCCAGCACATGAGTTGGCTTAGAGCTATCAGATCTGAAACATATTCAATACCCAATTCCTCATGTACAGAAAATGCTGGGGTTGAGTAGGGAAACTGAAACAGGATACACAAAAACTGATTTGCCATTATTTGAATCTGGTCAAATTTGGCATAAGCCCAAACCTCACTTCCATACTCCAGCTGTGCAATACAATTGGTCTGATATATTTTAAGGAGATCCCTAAGTACCCTAGACCCAAGCCTATGTGCAAAACTAAAAACCGCCCCTATAGTTTTACCTGACTATGTTCTTTTTGAATCAATCAGAGGTTTCCAACAAATCTTAACATTGAATAAAACCCCTAAGTAGGGGAAGGCCTTAACTTTGCTCAGGGTACTGTTAGATTCCTTAAAGGCCCACTACCATTATGTAGGACTTCAAAGGGTAAACTGGCAAGTCCAAGAGCCCCATAAAAGACACATACTTGGCCAGCAACAGGTTCAACTACTGAGTGGTCCCAGCCATTAGGACCACATTGTCCGCATATAATAGGACAGTGAAAGATCTGTCACCAATCTTAGGACAATCAGCGGAAACTGATAAAAATGCAGATTCCATCCCATTCACATACAAGCTGAACAATAAAGGGGCCAGTAAGCATCCATGGTGAACTCCACAACTCGTCATAAATGATTGAGTGCACATAGCACCTTAAGCAAAGCACTCTGAGGCTCAAGTCAAGGAGTGGAGCTCAGATAATAGAGCCTCTACATTGGGATCGACCCCCATCTCACTGAGCAAGGCCCAGAGTTTTGCTCGGTTCTCCCTATCAAAAGCAGACATCAAGTCCATAAAAGTAATACGTAAGGATTCAGACCGAGCCACTGTGTATTTATTAATAATTAAATAGAGGTTCAATCATTGGTCTGAAGTCGACCTCCCTACCCTAAAACCATACTGGACATTACTCAGAATCTTATTTCATATGCCCAGTCATCAGCCTACTTAAAGGCACCCTCCTGAGACCTTGACCACAGAATCCAGTAAGGAAATTTAACGATAAAATTATGGGCTCTCTTTATTCCCTTTCTTAAAATTGGGGACAATCACAGTGGTTAACCAATAGGGTAATGGCCCCTCCTGCACAGCCGCATTCAGGACCTGTGTTAGTAAAGGGGCCCAGACCTCCATATTTCTTTTAAACAGGACTATACGAATTCTGTCTGGGCCAGTAACATTGTTGCTAGTCACGGCAAGAATGCCTTGAGAAACTTCATCTAACATGAAGAGCACTCAGTTACCAATGGTTACAGGTGTAGCATGGCTATTAACACTCCCATCCGCCCTTTGATTATAAATGCCCTTGAAATGACCTACCCACTGTTCCTCTGAGAAATTATGGCATAGAAGTTTGCCAGACCCCTCTGCAAAACAAGACCTATTAATAACGTGCAAGAAGAGAGTGCTGTCCCTCGGTACTCTGGAGAAAGCTCCTCCCAGTCTAGATCTTGCAAATTATGTTTACACACCTTTTGTGCTTGCTTAGAAGCCTGCCTATAAATTCTAATCAGATGTCCATCTCTCGGTGATTGCTTCAGCACTCCCTTCAGAAGACGCAGGGATTGTGAGCAATCCCTGTCAAACCATTTAGGGTTATGTACCACCCGATTAATTGGAGCCTTCACCGTCAAAAGTTTACTAACCCACTAGAGCTATGCCTTTGCAATCCTCCAATACAACCCCCCGCATCAGCATCTATGCTTATTCATCAGCCCATGTCAAAAGTTGTTTCTCTTCCTGACAAAATCGATTGAAAAATCACAAATGGATTCACATGTGTTTTCACTGAATGTGTAGTACGCCCAGTATTTTGTCACTCTTCACAGGGATTTAGGGGACTCCACAAACACAAAAACATTATTGCCAAATGCCACCATATTTGGCAGAATGATTCGCCCTAATGTTTGTACACAAAGTAATCCCCCCAATTATGCCCAAATGTAGTAAAACAAAAACACCTTCATTCTGCAAAATGTGTATGGGAATTATCCCTCTGGGGGCGTCTGATCAAAAACCAGTGTTGCCAAAATCTTTGCCTAAAATAATCCTTCCCCAGATTGCATACTAGAAATTATTTTATTTCCTCATAGCGAAATTTATATAACAGTTTGTTATAATTAATATTAATTAAAAAGACGTTTTTTTCCCACTTGAATTTCCTCTACATTTGTGTTACATATGGGTGATAAGATTAATTTGACTCATTCCTTGTGCTCTCTGTGTGACGTGTATGTGAGCACAATTCTGTGTATAGGGAATCTCAGGTTGTTTTTAAGTGTGTTTGAGAGTGTGTAGGCAGGTGTATGTGTGTGTGTGTGTGTGTGTGTGTTTGTGTCTGTGTTTGGAGGTCCATCATGAAAGGGAAGTAGAGGAGACATTACTCCCCAGGCCCCATGCTTTTTAAGAGCACCACATCATTGCTCCAAAATGTATTTACAGATTTTGAAGCAAGTCGGCCAAACTAACACATCTAATACCACTAGATGGCCAAGATGCAGACCAACCACTTTCTTTTTTTCTTTTTTATTCAAAACTTGATGTAGTGTGCACTCTGCATGAAAAATTGGAACCAAGCTCTGAAAAAATTCTGATATGAGGATGTGAGTGTGTGTGTTGAATGATATCAGTGAATGCTTGTATCTGTGTTAGGATGACTTGGCCTGTTTACATATGGTAAGAATATCCGAATGATTAGCGTACGTTTATCTCTGGATGAACTCTATGGGGGATATTCTCAAGAACGTGTGATAAATATCGCAAGATTAGCTTAACGCAACTCTTCACATCGCAGTATATCACAGGAAAATAATGCTGTGTTAACTTGTATTCTCAACACGGCAGTGCCATGCGATAGTCTTACAATAACGTGCCAAATGTCCGCGATAAAGACACCAGGACCGCAATCAAAATGTAGCCGGAGCAAGTACAGAAGACAACCAGAACCCCAAAAGCCCCTCGGAGGACCAGCCAGGGACCTTGTGGTCAGGAAAGGGCAAGGACAAGAAGAGTAGAAAGAAGCGGTTCGGTACACAGGAAAACAGGATCCTGATAACGGAGGTGGTAGAACACCATCAACTACTGTTCATCACCTCCACTGTGTCATTGGCAACAAAAAATGGAATATAGCAGTCCTTCGTGGACAAGGTTAATACAGTCGGAGTGCTGAAGAGGACAATGGAAGAGGTCAAGAGGCGCTAGAATGATGTGGAATGCAAAACCAAGCAGAAATTCGCCAACAAACAGAAGGCAGCAATGCAGACTGGGGGTAGGAGTCCAGCGCCACAGGAGGAGCTGGACGATATGAAGGAAATGCTGTCCAGAGTCATCTGTGGGGAGACGGTGGCAGGAGTTGGGGGACCGAACACTGCTCAACATGAACGTAAAAAAACAGCACCAGGGTGAGAAACGACCAGGGACTGGGGGGAGATGGGCTCAATGGCACACATGCAGAATTAAGTAGAGCACGTCTGCGGACAAACCATGCCCCAGACCCCCAACTCCCACCAAAGTACCCAAGTATGCAATATCTCAGCATGGTATAAGCACAGATGTCAAAGGCACACTGCAGGAAACGGAGAAGGGGCAGCAAAATCAGAGCTGCAGGTGCGACTCCCCCAAAATGCAGCACACACACATAACATGCAGAGCACATCAACATTGACAACAATTTGGTACAAACTGCAACATGTCCACAACAGAACAAAGGACACAACTGGTGCTGCTTGTGTTTAGAAACTGGCAATTCACATTTGGCACTGTAGGGAAATGTGAGTTGCCAATGTACAAGTACAAACACACATCTGTGATGTCGAAATGTCCACTGTATTGCATAACACAGGCAGCTCCTCCCAAGCAGTCACAATGTACACTGTCGTGTAGTCTGAAAGTAAACATGTACAATGTGTCAACAAACATGTGAACACAATGTTAAAATGCATCTCCCCTTCACATTGCAGTGGAAAATCCAACACCTCCTGCAGAGCAGCCTGAACCTCTCTTCTCTGATGATGAAGAGGACCACCACACCTTCGACTCCGACGCCCTCCAACAGCTCATGGGGAGCCTGCGCACTCCACCTCCAGGAGCAGGGCAGCCCAGCTGCTACGAGGAGACCCCACCCCAGGACAGACCACACAGCAGGCAGCACCCACCACCACGGCTGCCTCCCTGTACCCCCACGAGGAACACATGGCCTTCCAACGCCGTGTGTTGGGGTGCCAGTAGAAGCTGGCTGAACAGTTGCTGGTGGGGTTGGCCCGCATGGCAGCCAAACTAGATGCCATACATAGGTGTCTAAGTCCCATCAGGGACCACTCACAGTCCCTAACGGACACCCACAGTCAGCTCCATGCTCTCCATTGAACCATGGCTGCCATCGCTGGAGTCCTGACTCAGAGTCAAGGACAACTGTCTAGTCATAGTGGCCCTAGCGATGTCACCGGGGAGTTGAGGCACATGCGGGGAATCATGGAGAACATGGAGCGGACACAGGCGGAAAGAGCGGCTGCCAAGGCTACACACCAGTGAGTGGTAGCTGGGTTCCTCAACATCCTAAAGACCCTCATCATGGCATTGCTGCCACAAGGCCTGGTACTGATGCATGCTGCTGCTACCACTCCATCCACATCTCCACCCCCTGAAGTGTCAGTGCCACACAGTGCGGCAGAAATTCCACCTCTGGCCCCTGAGGTCTCACTGCCACACAGTGCTCGAGACAGAACAACCCCACCACCACCCACACGTGAGGCACTTGAAACAGCAGAGGACGAAGATGCGGATGAATCTGCCTTTGTGGTGAGAAGGACGCAGTAGCATTCATCTCCACCATATGGCCGGTGTCTGCTTGGTTCTGCCCTCTGCATCATCACCTTCCTTGTCCAGCCCAGAACAGAACCACACACAGAGCCCCGTGGTCATTGTTCACACCCTTACGCTGTACTGGCATACACCAGGCCAGCACACTCCACTTACGCTAAGAGGAGCGGGACGACAACGCTACATGTCCCAGGTCTTCCCTGTGGTGATCTGCTGATCACAGGTCGAGTTGTCATCATGCCACAGCCACTCCCTTATGGCTGGTTTACACCCACACCACACCCATCCAGCACACGCGTCACAAAACATGTGACCCAGCCAATAAAAAGGGCCTGGCGCAAGCGCTGGACGCCATTTCCACTCTCTATCTGGGTGTATCCGTGTGGGTATTATGTATGCATGAGGGCCTATGGCCCTGCCACGTAACATTCCCCAGTGCCGGATGTGACATGATGGAGTCCACACCACAAGACTCAAACATAAAGGGTCCATGATTTGTGGGACACAGACTTGGTGGCACCGGACACACTGAGGCCGGCACAGGCATACCGCCATGAGACAGTGACTTTCAGTACACTGAGGTAGGGGCACCTTAAGTGCTGAAAAGGTTTGCAGCCTGAGTTGATGCGCCGTCCTGGAGGTCCGGACAGGTGAGGATTTGTGTGAACCTTGCTGGACCGCAGTGTAGGCCTGAACCAGCGGGCAGTGCTGACCTACCGCCTTGTGGCGTTGCCTCACAGGTCACACAGTTAGTGGCACCTAATGGGCTAAGCGGGTGTGCAGCCTGCGATGATGCTCTGATAAGATCTCTGCCATAGCGAAGTCAAGACCCAGAAACAAGTGTGTGACCTAGGGGCCAGCGGAACGGGGCTGCATGATGTGGAGGGTGCCATGTTCGCAGGCCCTGGGCTTGGGGCTTGTACCGGCATGTGGTAGGCCCTCTTAGAGACACAAAGGTAGCGGAAGGTGAGCAGTAAGGCCTGGGTGCCCTGGGGTGGGCAATCCTCTAGTGGGACGGGTATGCTCAAACGTGCGTCCCCTGCTCTCCACACCACTGGAGTCAAGCTATCCTGGCTGATGACAGCCGATAGCCAGAAACCGGTCCTAGGATGCTTGATTCCGGTGCAGGGAAGACATGGCTTGGCAGTTCGGGCTGGACTGTTCCCATGAGGCACAGGGTCAAGGCTGATTTGAATATGGCCATGTGTGAACTGGGGTGGTGTGGAGTGCAAAAAAAGATGGATTTAGGCCCAGATCTCTGTACTGGGGTGAATGTATGACATTGTTCTGCATTCTGTCCATCAACTGTTGTTTTTGCATTTGTCACCCCGAGTGGGACGGGTATGCTCAGACGTGAGTCCCGTGCTCTCCACACCACTGGAGTCAAGCTATCCTGGCTGATGACGGCTGATAGCCAGAAACCGGTCCTAGGATGCTTGATTCCGGTGCAGGGAAGACATGCTTGGCAGTTCAGGCTGGACTGTTCCCATGAGGCACAGGGTCAAGGCTGATTTGCATATGGCCATGTCTGAACTGGGGTGGTGTGGTGTGGAGTGCAAAAAAAACTATGGATTTAGGCCCAGATCTCTGTACTGGGGTGAATGTATGACATTGTTCTGCATTTTGTCCATCAACTGTTGTTTTTGCATTTGTCACCCCGAGTGGGACGGGTATGCTCAGACGTGAGTCCCGTGCTCTCCACACCACTGGAGTCAAGCTATCCTGGCTGATGACGGCTGATAGCCAGAAACGGGTCCTAGGATGCTTGATTCCAGTCCAGGGAAGACATGGCTTGGCAGTTTGGGCTGGACAGTTCCCATGAAGCACAGGGTCAAGGCTGATTTGCATATGGCCATGTCTGAACTGGGGAGGTGTGGAGTGCAAAAAAACTATGGATTTAGGCCCAGATCTCTGTACTGGGGTGAATGTATGACATTGTTCTGCATTCTGTCCATCAACTGTTGTTTTTGCATTTGTCACCCCAAGTGGGACGGGTATGCTCGGGCGTGAGTCCCGTGCTCTCCACACCACTGGAGTCAAGCTATCCTGGCTGATGACGGCTGATAGCCAGAAACCAGTCCTAGGATGCTTGATTCCGGTCCAGGGAAGACATGCTTGGCAGTTCTGGCTGGACTGTTCCCATGAGGCACAGGGTCAAGGCTGATTTGCATATGGCCATGTCTGAACTGGGGTGGTGTGGTGTGGAGTGCAAAAAAACGATGGATTTAGGCCCAGACCTCTGTACTGGGGTGAATGTATGACATTGTTCTGCATTTTGTCCATCAACTGTTGTTTTTGCATTTGTCACCCCGAGTGGGACAGGTATGCTCAGACGTGAGTCCCGTGCTCTCCACACCACTGGAGTCAAGCTATCCTGGCTGATGACGGCTGATAGCCAGAAACCAGTCCTAGGATGCTTGATTCCAGTCCAAGGAAGACATGGCTTGGCAGCTCGGGCTGGACTGTTCCCAGGAGGCACAGGGTCAAGGCTGATTTGCATATGGCCATGTCTGAACTGGGATGGTGTGGAGTGCAAAAAAATAATGGATTTAGGCCCAGATCTCTGTACTTGGGTGAATGTATGACATTGTTCTGCATTCTGTCCATCAACTGTTGTTTTTGCATTTGTCACCCCGAGTGGGACGGGTATGCTCAGACGTGAGTCCCGTGCTCTCCACACCAATGGAGTCAAGCTATCCTGGCTGATGACGGCTGATAGCCAGAAACCGGTCCTAGGATGCTTGATTCCGGTCCGGGGAAGACATGGCTTGGCAGTTCGGGCTGGACTGTTCCCATGAGTCACAGGGTCAAGACTGATTTGCATATGGCCATGTCTGAACTGGGGTGGTGTGGAGTGCAAAAAAACGATGGATTTAGGCCCAGATCTCTGTACTGGGTGAATGTATGACATTGTTCTGCATTCTGTCCATCAACTGTTGTTTTTGCATTCGTCACCCCGAGTGGGACGATATGTTCAGACGTGAGTCCCGTGCTCTCTACACCACTGGAGTCAAGCTATCCTGGCTGATGACGGCTGATAGCCAGACACCCGTCCTAGGATGCTTGATTCCGGTCCAGGGAGGTAATTGCTAGGCAGTTCGGGCTGGACTGTTCCCAAGAGGCACAGGGTCAAGGCTTATTTGCATATGGCCATGTCTGAACTGGGGTGGTGTGGACTGCAAAAAAATGATGGATGTATGCCCAGATCTCTGTACTGGGGTGAATGTATGACATTGTTCTGCATTCTGTCCATCAACTGTTGTTTTTGCATTTGTCACGTGAGTGGGACGGGTATTCTCAGACGTGAGTCCTGTGCTCTGCACACCACTCGAGTCAGGCTATCCTGGCTGATGACGGCTGATAGCCAGAAACCGGTCCTAGGATGCTTGATTCCGGTCCAGGGAAGACATGGCTTGGCAGTTCAGGATGGACTGTTTCCATGAGGCACAGGGTCAAGGCTGATTTACATATGGCCATGTCTGAACTGGGATGGTGTGGAGTGCAAAAAAACTATGGATGCACGCCCAGATCTGTGTACTGGGGTGAATGTATGACATTGTTCTGCATTCTGTCCATCAACTGTTGTTTTTGCATTTGTCACCCCGAGTGGGATGGGTATGCTCAGACGTGCAGTGCTGACCTACCGCCTTGTGGCGTTGACTCGCAGGTCACAGAGTTAGTGGCACCTAATGGGCTAAGCGGGTGTGCAGCCTGCGATGATGCTCTGATAAGATCTCTGCCATAGCGAAGTCAAGACCCAGAAACAAGTGTGTGACCTAGGGGCCCACGGAACGGGGCTGCATGATGTGGAGGGTGCCATGTTCGCAGGCCCTGGGCTTGGGGCTTGTACCGGCATGTGGTAGGCCCTCTTAGAGACACAAAGGTAGCGGAAGGTGAGAAGTAAGGCCTGGGTGCCCAGGGGTGGGCAATCCCGAGTGGGACGGGAATGCTCAAACGTGCGTCCCGTGCTCTCCACACCACTGGAGTCAAGCTATCCTGGCTGATGATGGCTGATAGCCAGAAACCGGTCCTAGGATGCTTGATTCCAGTCAAGGGAAGACATGGCTTTGCAGTTCGGGCTGGACTGTTCCCATGAGGCACAGGGTCAAGGCTAATTTGCATATGGCCATGTCTGAACTGGGGTGGTGTGGAGTGCAAAAAAACGATTGATTTAGGCCCAGATCTCTGTACTGGGGTGAATGTATGACATTGTTCTGCATTCTGTCCATCAACTGTTGGTTTTGCATTAATCATTGCCGGGGGGGGGGGGAGTGTCTGGTGTGCAGCAGCCTGTGTGTGCATGGGCGGGCTAGCGATGGTGGCGTATGCAACTGTATGGACTCTGCCATTCATAGATCTGGACTCTGTTTCAGATAAGGGACTTGGTGGACTGCAGTGTATACCGGCACGTGGTTGGAGACACACCGGTGGCAGCATTTGAGCAGTGAGGCCTGGGTCTGCAATGTCAGCACTCTCTCTCCCTCTCTTCTTTTCACTGTTTCACTCTCTCTGTCTCTTTCTCCCTCTCTCTCTCACTCTCTTTCTCTCTCTCTCTCCCTCTCCCTCTTTCTATCTTTCTTTCTCTCCCTTTCTTTCCCTCTCCTTCGCTCTCTCTCTCCCTCTTTCTCTCTCTCTTCCTCTCTTTCCCTCTTTCTCTCTACCTTTCCCTCTCGCTATCACTCTCTCCCTCTCTTTCTCTCTCCCTCTTTCTCTCTCTCTTCTGCTCTTTCCCTCTTTCTCTCTTTATCTCCCTCTCCTTCCCTCTTTCTCTCTCTCTCTTCCTCTCTTTCTCTTTCTCTCTCTCTCTTTCTCTCTCTATCTATCTCTCTCTTGTGCTCACTCTCTCTGTTCTTTGATGAGCGCAGGACACACATTCTTTTCTAGAATTTTGTCTTGCAGGCTGTGACCTACAGATTGTCCTGAAAAGACCCGCCATGACTCTTTCAAATTGTTGTTTTGAGGTTTTTTTTTTAAATAAAATGTGTTTTTTGGTAATTCAAAGATGAATGAGTGATTCTCCTTTCCCTGAACACACATGCATGTTGATTGTTGTAATTGTTCGATGTCAGGCGACCTGTTTTGTGCATGATTTGGTGAAGTTGATGTAACATATCTTTGTCGAAGGGGATGCCAGGGGTAGGGCCCGGTGGTGGCGGTGGGTGTTGTGACCCTCTTGGGGCTCCGGGCTACATGTGCAGTAGCCCCATGGCATCTGTTGTTCTTCAGGTGTGGCTGTGAGCTGGGCTCCCTTTTCTGGTGTAGGTTGTGGTCCGACTTTACACCAGGTCAGAGCAGGTGTTAAATTCCTGCCTCTAACGCGCCTATCGCCTGTTTTGGGATCTTATCGCCGAACTGACTGGTCGTTGGGAATGTTGTGGAGTGGTGATGTTACGGCTTTTTGCATGGGGACGCCTACTCTGCATCTCATTAGCGATAGTTGCCGGGGTCTTCTGTGACGATGTTTTTTGCAGCTGCTATCGCAGGTATACTTGTGATATTGGTTGTTAGCACCAGCTTGTGAATGGGGCGATACTTTTATCATATAATAACAGAGAGTGTCTAAGGGTCAAAAAGAACTCAACTACGTAAACCGTCCGAGACATAACTAATAGAAAGACCAAGGAGTTATAGGGGAGAGTGGTGCACCAATATGTCCTAAAGGCGCAACATAGTAACTCTAGGGTGTAAAAAAGTACCCATCAGTTCCCACTCGGTACCGCCCTTGTCATCATTTGGGTTCTCCTTATACCCAGGAGAGTCCGCTGTCAGCCACTAGATGTTGCTGTGACTTGCGCTCAACCAATGATAGCTGTTATTATAGTGTATCCCTTGGGGCCTGGGTCTATTTGATGGTCATTAAACATGCCCTTAGACCCTCATTCAAACTGTTGATTTTGTGGCGATAAATTTATCGCCACTTTGGCTGTGATAAAGTGCCGAGACCTTGGCGATAAATCCTTGAGAATACGCCCCTGTGTGTTTATATGCATGTGTGAATGTCTTCCCATAGTTCGCACATATATTTGTGTGTGAGTCTATGTGTAAGTTAGAGGTGATAGTGTCTGGCATGTTTGTGTGGTTGCGTTTACATATGTGTGCACGTGCACATGTGTGTATATATGTCGACAAGGGCAGTTCTTTCACCTGTGGATCTTCGTCTGTGGGTTGTGTGTCAAATGCTAATACTACCAATTTGTCTACAATGTACGTTTTCTTTCCCTACCTAATATATTCCTCAAACTGTTTTACCATGAGCTTGCGTTTTAGCATCTAGTTCTGTATGTATATGAAATTATCTTTCTTGCACTGTTAAAATTTTGAGTGGAAAAAGGAAGTTGCATCTCGGATTAATTTAAGTAAAAAAGTACACAGCAAAAATCAAAATTCTTTAATAAAATAAACAATAATCTTATGTTATGACTGTGCAATTTATCGGACATGTGTACATTGCATACTTGAAAAGGAGATAGTTTGCAAGAAAGACAAGTCCTGGGTGAGATTCTACAAGATGAAACTACATTAGGATAACGAAGGTCAAGTCTCAGTAGGGATTACTCACGTCTTGTTGCCTCTGACGTAGACACAAAGATTGCCAAACACAGGTGGGTAATAGTTTCCTATAATCGCAGTTTCATAGAAGACTGTTGAAATGTGTGAGCTGTTGAGTAAATCTCAAGCAATCTCTCTGAAAATCCTACCGGTTTTCGATGGATAGAAGATTGTTTGAGTTCCATTGGAGGTACTGACGTCAGCAGGTAATGGTGCTGAAAGTCTGAACTCTTAATACACGTACGGGCCTCCGTCCATGCAAAATTCATGAGAATATGTTTGCGCACCAGACATAAAAACAGAGCAAATAAACTGCCTCTGGGCACCCGTTCCGTTTGTCTGCCGTCTACTCTTCTTGACCTTCACATCTGATAGCTCGCGCACTCCCCTAACACCAATGTACGGCATCACGGCACTTGATGTCGAGGCAAAGACGCGCGGAAGCAGACAATATCAGAGCGCGGGAGGTGGATACAGATAATGAAAGGCATTTATTTGGCAGCTCCATCGCACAGGAGACAAATCACTGTCCGTTTCCACTTCACCGTTTAGCAATCACTGGGACCGCCATGGCTGTAAAACGCGCCCCTTCTTTTTATGCATACAGTGTGTGCTGGCTGCGGGTTTTTATACGAACAGAATGTACTGATTCCTCTTAAGAATATACCGGCACCAGGTTTCTCAAGCAAAGGTCTGTAGCAACATCAAAGCCACCCCAGGAGGGCAAACTCCTCATTTTTGCTACCTATGAAGTTTGCATTAATGCGGAGCTTATCACACAGGCAGGCATGTCCCAGGTCCCTGGGCAGCAGTCAGGGTGCATTGCGATCTATATGCACGTACATTAAATGGAAGAAATGTTTCTCTAGGACTACAGTTCAGTAAGTAAAAGAAAATATCAAATAACGACAATATCTGGGAAATGACTCCTCCTTCAGTGAAATACAGACGGAAGAAGAGGAGAGATGCTCCATCGATTTGCCACACGCCTGCCAATGTTCTGCAAATTACAGAGCACAAATGCTGCAGTTCGAGAACCAATACGACCATCTTTGTGGGATTTCATTACATTTTGCAAAAAAACGAAACTATAAACAACTTATAAAAAGCAGAGTGTGTTTTTTCCGTAGTATATTGGTATTTAGCAAAGCCTGGAACAGTAAGCAGATTTCACATATTTTCTAGGGGGTTGTTTGAATAGTACTTTATAATCACCGTTATGGTAATTATCATTGCAGTTGTAGTTCAATATATTCGCTGATAGATTATTTTGCTAATTGATAGTGTTAGCCAATTCATCACATAGGACACAGAGCGAGGGTATGCAATGATTAAACCACCACCAGAGTGTACATATTTAGAGTGCACCATCAAGGAGTCACCCATTTCGTTCCAAGCAAACTACAACACTGATAATATTATTCCTTAATGCTCACTTCAAATTGGATTTTTACTAGTGTATGCTGATGGTGTCATTTGAATCTTATATTTGGGTGGAGAGAATGTAGCGTAATGGCCTGAGCTGCCTACTTTGAAGCTGGGGATTCAGGTTTGATTCTAGGCATCAGCTCAACATCCTGTGATTCTGGGCAAATCACTTACTATCCCCATGTCTTTTGACAGCGCCAGGATACCCTGACGGGCGATTGGCCATGCTCTACAAACCCCAGTACTTGATTTTTTGTTTATTGCATTTTACAAATGCATTCATGCTCTGGTAATTTGTCATGATAGTAAGTAAGAGGGAGGGTGTATATGGACCATTATGTGGACTGAGCCAGAAGCTCCAACTAAACCAGCCTTTGAAAGTAAGCTACACATCAAGAAAGAGCTGTCTTCTTTAAAAAAAAAAATCACTGGCACCAGGTCTTTGCGATGGCGTATAGAATGAAATACATTGGAAAATTCAAATAGGTATACATATGAAAGGCTAGACATAAAAATGAAAAATAATGTATAAGTAACAGGATTTGCCACTAAAATTTCACTTGAGGTTTAGAGTAAGCAGACCACTATCAGAACAAACTACTGAGTATAAACTAGCAGACAATGTGGGACAGTAAGTACAACATATTGCTGCAAAATCATCAGTAACCAAGCCTCTTAAATCTGTTCAAAACAAAGCAGCCAGTCAGTTGTGGCTGCCCCTCGAGATCTGCACTAACTTCTCATTCAAACAACAATCTCTTTCAAGAATCTGTGCATAGTCTTATCAGTCTATAATGAATGGACCTACATTCATATCTCCTCCCTAAAACTGATACAGACCTTACTGACAGCTTTCTTATTCCAGACAGAAATGAAATGCTGTGATTGGGCATTCTTGAGACATACACTCTCCACACGGAACTCCCTACCACGTTGAATCACACTGATTTAAAATTAATGTGGGGTATAATTATCGTATCAAAAATATAGTGGGACAGAATATCCAAGGTAAGTATATAGATTTTTTGGTGTATAAACTTGTATTAAGAATATTGTTGCAATTAAAATCGTGTAATATAAGACAGATGTAATGAATATTGTTTTTCAGTAATTCAATATATATCAATTGGTATGCACAATTTTATGTATTAGTATTTTAAGAATAACTGTCAATATTTTCGTATGTAGTTTGTAATTTTAAATGTGTGTTGTTGTTTTTAAATATAACTAGACATTTTTTAAAGCAGTATTGTGTTGCTGAATTTGTAGGCCAGTAGGGTGGGAAGGGAATGAAATAATGATTAACATATTGTTCATCAATATCTATTGCACATTAAATAATACATTGTTTAATTGTTAGTTATTTTATTTAGGTTTAATATTCTAATTTAATGTATATTTTTAATTGTTATATTTTTGATAAAAGTTGATATCATAAAACTGAGTTTTTGGGTATGTACTGGAATTGGGCGAGGAAGTTAATGGAATTATAATTAATTACATTTTCATATTATTTTTTTTAATTTAAATTACATATTTAATTGACTAATAAACATTTGTCATGTTTAATGGTATTGTATGTATTTAAGTTTAATTTTGAAATTTGAATGAATATTTAAATTTTATACTTTTGGTAGTTAGTAATTTGTATTTTAATACTGCGTTGTTGGTTTGTAAGGGAATAGTTTGGGAATGTATTAAAATTATACCATTGTTTAATGAATTGCAAATGTAGTCAATTGTTTAATTGCTATTTATATATGTACATTTTTAATTGGTTATTTATTATGTAAATCATTTGTTTTTTCTCAATTATTTATTGGGTTTTGTTATGTTCGCATAATATTTGTCAAATGTATTTTTGATCATTTTTTTCATTTTAATTTGTTTAATTTAATAAAATAATTTTTTGATTTATTATTATTTTAATTTTGTTTTGGAGTTTGTGTTTTTTGTGGTTTGTAGGAAGAGAAGTAAATTTAACCTCATTTAATATGAAGTTTTGTTGTTTTTGCGAAAATATTTGGAATTTAATGTTTGTATCATATGTCTTTTCTATATAAAATATTTGTAAATATTTTTCTGTTATTAGGTACCTAAATGTTATAAGTTCGAATAGTTTACATAATCCCTTCCAAGTTCAACACTTTCCTTATTGCTGCTTATACTGGAATGGGAATAGCAAATTTAACCAATCCAAAGTCCAACACTTTCCCTACAGGTAATTAGACTGAAGTGTAAATAGTAAATCTACCCCTCCAAAGTCGTTTTCCCCTACTGTTGCTTAGAATGGATTCGGAATAGTAAATATAACCCTTCCAAAGTACAACGCTTTTCTTACTGTCACTTAATTTGAAGTGGGAATAGTACATTTAAACCCTTCAAAATCCAACACTTTCCTTAATGTTGGTTAGCCTGGATTTAAAGTAATTGTCTTTTATATTGTTGCTTAATTCTTTTTGGTTTTATTTTTATAAATAGTATTTCTTGAAATGCTAATACAATTTTTTGGCATGTGGTTATTTAACTTATTTTTTCTTACTGTTAATATTGTTTTTGTAATGTAGTAATTTATTTATAATATAAAAATATTATTTTTGTGTATGTGTATACATATATAGAGGGAGATATGTTTCACATATATATATATATATATATATATATATATATATATATATATATATATATATATATATATATATATATATATATATATTCACGCTCCAAGGTTGTCCACCATGTGAGTAGCACGCGAGCAGCAGCTTTATTTATGTGTAGGTGAGGACGGGGATCCGCTTGTAGACGCCGCTCCTTAATGGATCTGCCCGACGCGTTTCAAAGCTCCATCTGCTTCTCTTCGGGGGCTTTAACGGAAGCGGTGTGCGCACCCGCTACACTTCTCCAATTATATAACTCGCCCGTCGATGGGAGGCTCCAGTGAGACTTCTGGGAAGTGTAGTACGGAAAGCACACAATCAAGTCCTGTATGGACTCCACAAGTGGGCCCGTCCTTGATTCCATGTACGGCTGCTACTTCACTGCCGTGACCCCCACGTTAACGGGGTGGTGCATACTCTGCGGCTGGACTGCCGCATATAGATTCACGCTCCAAGGTTGTCCACCATGTGAGTAGCACGCGAGCAGCAGCTTTATTTATGTGTAGGTGAGGACGGGGATCCGCTTGTAGACGCCGCTCTGTAATGGATCTGCCCGACGCGTTTCGAAGCTCCATCTGCTTCTCTTCAGGGGCTTTAACGGAAGCGGTGTGCGCACCCGCTACACTTCTCCAATTATATAACTCGCCCGTCGATGGGAGGCTCCAGTGAGACTTCTGGGAAGTGTAGTACGGAAAGCACACAATCAAGTCCTGTATGGACTCCACAAGTGGGCCCGTCCTCGATTCCATGTACGGCTGCTACTTCACTGCCGTGACCCCCACGTTAACGGGGTGGTGCATACTCTGCGGCTGGACTGCTGCATATAGATTCACGCTCCAAGGTTGTCCACCATGTGAGTAGCACGCGAGCAGCAGCTTTATTTATGTGTAGATGAGGACGGGGATCCGCTTGTAGACGCCGCTCCGTAATGGATCTGCCCGACGCGTTTCAAAGCTCCATCTGCTTCTCTTCAGGGGCTTTAACGGAAGCGGTGTGCGCACCCGCTACACTTCTCCAATTATATAACTCGCCCGTCGATGGGAGGCTCCAGTGAGACTTCTGGGAAGTGTAGTACGGAAAGCACACAATCAAGTCCTGTATGGACTCCACAAGTGGGCCCGTCCTCGATTCCATGTACGGCTGCTACTTCACTGCCGTGACCCCCACGTTAACGGGGTGGTGCATACTCTGCGGCTGGACTGCCGCATATAGATTCACGCTCCAAGGTTGTCCACCATGTGAGTAGCACGCGAGCAGCAGCTTTATTTATGTGTAGGTGAGGACGGGGATCCGCTTGTAGACGCCGCTCCGTAATGGATCTGCCCGACGCGTTTCGAAGCTCCATCTGCTTCTCTTCAGGGGCTTTAACGGAAGCGGTGTGCGCACCCGCTACACTTCTCCAATTATATAACTCGCCCGTCGATGGGAGGCTCCAGTGAGACTTCTGGGAAGTGTAGTACGGAAAGCACACAATCAAGTCCTGTATGGACTCCACAAGTGGGCCCGTCCTCGATTCCATGTACGGCTGCTACTTCACTGCCGTGACCCCCACGTTAACGGGGTGGTGCATACTCTGCGGCTGGACTGCCGCATATAGATTCACGCTCCAAGGTTGTCCACCATGTGAGTAGCACGCGAGCAGCAGCTTTATTTATGTGTAGGTGAGGACGGGGAACCGCTTGTAGACGCCGCTCCGTAATGGATCTGTCCGACGCGTTTCGAAGCTCCATCTGCTTCTCTTCAGGGGCTTTAACGGAAGCGGTGTGCGCACCCGCTACACTTCTCCAATTATATAACTCGCCCGTCGATGGGAGGCTCCAGTGAGACTTCTGGGAAGTGTAGTACGGAAAGCACACAATCAAGTCCTGTATGGACTCCACAAGTGGGCCCGTCCTTGATTCCATGTACGGCTGCTACTTCACTGCCGTGACCCCCACGTTAACGGGGTGGTGCATACTCTGCGGCTCGCGTGCTACTCACATGGTGGACAACCTTGGAGCGTGAATCTATATGCGGCAGTCCAGCCGCAGAGTATGCACCACCCCGTTAACGTGGGGGTCACGGCAGTGAAGTAGCAGCTGTACATGGAATCGAGGACGGGCCCACTTGTGGAGTCCATACAGGACTTGATTGTGTGCTTTCCTTACTACACTTCCCAGAAGTCTCACTGGAGCCTCCCATCGACGGGCGAGTTATATAATTGGAGAAGTGTAGCGGGTGCGCACACCGCTTCCGTTAAAGCCCCTGAAGAGAAGCAGATGGAGCTTCGAAACGCGTCGGGCAGATCCATTAATGCGTCTACAAGCGGATCCCCGTCCTCACCTACACATAAATAAAGCTGCTGCTCGCGTGCTACTCACATGGTGGACAACCTTGGAGCGTGAATCTATATGCGGCAGTCCAGCCGCAGAGTATGCACCACCCCGTTAACGTGGGGGTCACGGCAGTGAAGTAGCAGCCGTACATGGAATCGAGGACGGGCCCACTTGTGGAGTCCATACAGGACTTGATTGTGTGCTTTCCGTACTACACTTCCCAGAAGTCTCACTGGAGCCTCCCATCGACGGGCGAGTTATATAATTGGAGAAGTGTAGCGGGTGCGCACACCGCTTCCGTTAAAGCCCCTGAAGAGAAGCAGATGGAGCTTCGAAACGCGTCGGGCAGATCCATTACGGAGCGGCGTCTACAAGCGGATCCCCGTCCTCACCTACACATAAATAAAGCTGCTGCTCGCGTGCTACTCACATGGTGGACAACCTTGGAGCGTGAATCTATATGCGGCAGTCCAGCCGCAGAGTATGCACCACCCCGTTAACGTGGGGGTCACGGCAGTGAAGTAGCAGCCGTACATGGAATCGAGGACGGGCCCACTTGTGGAGTCCATACAGGACTTGATTGTGTGCTTTCCGTACTACACTTCCCAGAAGTCTCACTGGAGCCTCCCATCGACGGGCGAGTTATATAATTGGAGAAGTGTAGCGGGTGCGCACACCGCTTCCGTTAAAGCCCCTGAAGAGAAGCAGATGGAGCTTCGAAACGCGTCGGGCAGATCCATTACGGAGCGGCGTCTACAAGCGGATCCCCGTCCTCACCTACACATAAATAAAGCTGCTGCTCGCGTGCTACTCACATGGTGGACAACCTTGGAGCGTGAATCTATATGCGGCAGTCCAGCCGCAGAGTATGCACCACCCCGTTAACGTGGGGGTCACGGCAGTGAAGTAGCAGCCGTACATGGAATCGAGGACGGGCCCACTTGTGGAGTCCATACAGGACTTGATTGTGTGCTTTCCGTACTACACTTCCCAGAAGTCTCACTGGAGCCTCCCATCGACGGGCGAGTTATATAATTGGAGAAGTGTAGCGGGTGCGCACACCGCTTCCGTTAAAGCCCCTGAAGAGAAGCAGATGGAGCTTCGAAACGCGTCGGGCAGATCCATTACGGAGCGGCGTCTACAAGCGGATCCCCGTCCTCACCTACACATAAATAAAGCTGCTGCTCGCGTGCTACTCACATGGTGGACAACCTTGGAGCGTGAATCTATATGCGGCAGTCCAGCCGCAGAGTATGCACCACCCCGTTAACGTGGGGGTCACGGCAGTGAAGTAGCAGCCGTACATGGAATCGAGGACGGGCCCACTTGTGGAGTCCATACAGGACTTGATTGTGTGCTTTCCGTACTACACTTCCCAGAAGTCTCACTGGAGCCTCCCATCGACGGGCGAGTTATATAATTGGAGAAGTGTAGCGGGTGCGCACACCGCTTCCGTTAAAGCCCCTGAAGAGAAGCAGATGGAGCTTCGAAACGCGTCGGGCAGATCCATTACGGAGCGGCGTCTACAAGCGGATCCCCGTCCTCACCTACACATAAATAAAGCTGCTGCTCGCGTGCTACTCACATGGTGGACAACCTTGGAGCGTGAATCTATATGCGGCAGTCCAGCCGCAGAGTATGCACCACCCCGTTAACGTGGGGGTCACGGCAGTGAAGTAGCAGCCGTACATGGAATCGAGGACGGGCCCACTTGTGGAGTCCATACAGGACTTGATTGTGTGCTTTCCGTACTACACTTCCCAGAAGTCTCACTGGAGCCTCCCATCGACGGGCGAGTTATATAATTGGAGAAGTGTAGCGGGTGCGCACACCGCTTCCGTTAAAGCCCCTGAAGAGAAGCAGATGGAGCTTCGAAACGCGTCGGGCAGATCCATTACGGAGCGGCGTCTACAAGCGGATCCCCGTCCTCACCTACACATAAATAAAGCTGCTGCTCGCGTGCTACTCACATGGTGGACAACCTTGGAGCGTGAATATATATATATATATATATATATATATATATATATATATATATATATATATATATATTCACTGAAAAAACCATAGGTTATAGACCATATATAGTTAGGAATTAGCATTTAAAAAACCTTATTTTACTCACACAAAACCATTGAAATTCCATATATAGTTAGTTGCACTAACTATATATCGCGCATCCGCAATCCACTGCTGATGATGTCACATATTACATCATTCATGACATGGTCAGTGACATCACTGATGACATCACTGATGACATCTCAAATGACATCACTGATGACATCATCCAGTGACTGTGTGTTTTTGTAAAGTTTAAATATGTTTGATATATTGAAGAATGAGTGGATGTATAAGTGTCTGGATGAAGGATTTAGTAGGTGCGTGACTGACTGTATGAGTGAGTGAATAAATGTGTCGTACTAAATGCATGGGTTAGTGACTAAACTGTCTGAATGTGTGCATCAGTATGTCTGTTGTGATGTAAACTGCTGCATGTGTTGATCATTAGCTATACGAGAGGCTATATGTGTTATTGATTGGTTGCCCAAGTATTTGTATGTGAGATTGAGTTTGTGTGGGGGTGGCTGGGAGGTGTGTGACTCTGTGCATAGATGTGTGAGCAGTTGATTCACTAGGTGTATGAGTTCAAGAGTGCATGTGGAAACAGCTACATGGGCAGTTGACTGTGTGGATGAGTGTATTGATGAGTGAATGGATATCTCAATGCTACATGTCATAGTAAGTACATATGTAAAACACAGTACATGTGAGAGTTGGCATATATAAATAACTGTGCATGAGAGCCACTGAATGTGTGAGTGGCTGTATGGATCATTGTGAACTTGTATCAGGGATTGTATAAGAGAGTAAATATGTGTTAGTATATGTTTGAATAAGTAAGGTGTGTATAACTGTATAGTTGAGGAAATGGAGGTGAGATTGTTTCTTTGCATGACTGACTAGGTGTGTGAGTAACTCCATGGATGAGTGACAGTGTGTGAGTGTCTGTATACACTGAGTGTATCTAAGGTTATATTAGAGTCTGAAGAGGTTTATCGTATTAGCACAAGAATGATGTCATTTGAGATGTCATCAGTGATGTCATCAGTGATGTCATTTGAGATGTCATCAGTGATGTCATCAGTGATGTCACTGACCATGTCATGAATGATGTAATATGTGACATCATCAGCAGTGGATTGCGGATGCGCGATATATAGTTAGTGCAACTAACTATATATGGAATTTCAATGGTTTTGTGTGAGTAAAATAAGTTTTTTTAAATGCTAATTCCTAACTATATATGGTCTATAACCTATGGTTTTTTCAGTGAATTTTCAAGGTTTTTTAAATGCTAATTCCTAACTATATATGGTCTCTAACCTATGGTTTTTTCAGTGAATTTCAATGGTTTTTTAATAGCAAATATCATAAGCTGTCGAATGTCAAGTACGTGGTAAGTAAAAACATTTTCGTGTTTATGCACACTGATCTGCTTTGAATGCTGCCCCCCCTCATTTCTATTAGGAGTACTCTCTCTTTGCAGATAGTAAAGGGTAGTTAACGCAGGCCTTTTCCCCCGTTGTAATCCGTCGTGCCTGCTTCTCTCTCCATTTGATTGATTGTTATCCAAGCATTTACTGTTTTAGAATTGGTTCTCTTTGGTTCATTCTCTATTTACAAACAAGCACAGAGTCGCAATACTCTGTTTAGTCTTTGCAGATAGTAAAAAATCGTGTAAAAAAACAAAAGGAATCGAGCAAAATCAGTAGGCAACTAATGGGATCTCTTTTTGACCTCGCTAAAATAGAAACATTAGGAACAACCCCTCATGAGAAATACGAAACTAGTGAGATGAACTGAACTCCACACCATGATGGCTGCAAGACAGCTCGGCTCCGCCACCCACCCCGCCCAAAATAACGATAAACTCTATGCAAATATTACAAATATATACAACACACCAGCAAAGTAACAGGGTAAAACATTTTATTAAATAACTATTTACATAACTATTTTATACTTTTTGTTGCCCGATCCGGCTAGCTCAATCGATCGAGCATGAAACTCATGCACTCTGATAGTTCAAAGTTTTGAGGAGTGCTTGTTAGACTGTCTGAAGCTTATTTGCACCTCAGCTGCATAGCGAGTGAAACACCAAGGGGCGCCCCACTGCAGCCGAGGAACCTCCATCTTGGGGGCGACGCACAGCATCACATTGCTTTCCAATGCAGTCAGATCCTCAAACAGCCCCCACTGACCACGTTAGAAAGCCACATTGTGACGCGTCGCGTAATCACAACGTATCGCGTTACTGCGTAATGCGCCTTATGACACCCTTCGTTAGCGCACCCGGAAGCGCTCTGGAACGCGAACCAAGGCGCGAAACGCAGAGCCCCGGAAACGATCCGAGGCGCGGAGCTCGTAACGTAAGCATAACAGGTCATGTGACTAGTTCATAAAACTTTTCATTGGTTCATTTTACTTTTAGTTTCCTAATGATGGAACGTTTGATCATATGACGTAAAATAATCACTTTTCATTGGTTTACAACATTTTTTTTTCCCAAATGATGAAAGTCCCACTTTTTTTCTTCACTCCGACTTTCATTTTTATGAGAGAAAGACCTGTTTTTGCGTGCTTACTCATGGCATCTGTAGTAGCTGCAGCTGGTGGCTCCCCACCACGTCCACCACCACCAAAGAAGAGAGGTCCAACTGGCCAGGTCATCTTCCAACAAGAGGAGGAAGAAGAGGAAGACGAGGAACAGAAGCAAGGGACAAGGGGTTTTTTGAAAGAAATGCCAAGGACGTCCCATGTTAAAGTCAATTTTATTTGGCAATTTTTTTCTTTGCCTCCACATAAAAAGAAAGTAAATGCCAGATACGTTACCTGCCTGATCTGCCACGAACAACTCTCCAGAGGGACCGAAAAAAAATATAGTTTTGGTAATTATACCATGCATCGACACATGGAGAGGTGGCACCCGCTTAATTATAGTGCTGCACAAATGAGAGATTTGGTGGACAACCCCCGACCTGCCAGTATATCCACCAATGAAGTGGCACTGACAGCATCAGAGGCAAGGGAAACGGTCCCAAATATTCAGAAGAACTTTGGAAAGATTAAAATGACATGTTTAGATTGTGGCAAATTAATTTCATGTGGACAGATGAGTGTTACTCTAATAAATACAGCATATGAACATCATCAATGTTCAAAACGTCCCCGAAACTAAATTTTCTTTTTTTTTGGTTGCTCCTGTTGAGCCCTTTGTACTGAATCATTTTTGTTCCCCCCCCTCCAAAAAAACACACAAAAAATCTAAAACAACAAAAAATAAAAAAAAAAGTTCTTTTCAGAACTACCTTCCCTTTATGAAAAATTGCTAGCATGTTTAGCACTCTGGCAACCTCTATTTCTTTTGGTTCGCTTCCCCGTTCGCTCCCCGGTACGCGAACCGGGAGCGAACCAAAACATTTTTTTTTAAAAAAAAGAAGAGTAAGTATAAGGGAAGTAAACAGAGAGTAATGTTAAAAGAAAGACAGCTATAGGGAGTAAACCAGAGATACTGTTTAATAGATTTATTTACCGAAGAAAAGATGGAAGAGGGTATAATTGTGAAAAACAAAATAGATAAGGAAGTGAAAGAAAAAAAGAGAGTAGAAGACTAACAAAGAAGAGTTTCTTAGAGAATATGAGTGAATGTTCAAAATAAGATTAAAACATGTGGAATAACAGAGAGAAAAAACAGAAAGCAAAAAAGAAGAAGTAACAGAAAAAGAATAATTGAAACAGCAAAGAAATGTAAATAACATAGGGCCATATTATCAACATAGGCAATAAAAGTTTTGCAGCTTTTATCGGCAGAAATGTGTCGCTAAAGCCGCTTTTGCGGCAGAAAACTGCCGCTAAAACCACTTTTGCAGCAGTTTTCTGCCGATAAAAACAGCAATAATTTTATTGGCTGTGTTCATAATATGCCCCTTAGTGTGCTTCAACTACACAGAAAAAGCATAATGAACAAGTAGTGAAAGAGTGATCAGTCAAAGACACTAAGAGTAATAGAGATGGAGTGAGTGAACAAGAGTAAGGAACTATGAGAAGAGAGGGACTGAGAAAAGGAGTGGAAGGAGTAGAGTAAGTAGGTAATAGAGAAAGGAATGAGGGAAGTAGCAAAGGCAGGAAATTGAGGGTTAAAGAAATGAAGCTGTGGAACTAATAGTAGGTGAATGTGATAGAAATGTAACAAAAAGAGTACAAAACATTTACCTTATAATTGTCGTTAACTTACTCACTTGTTATTTTTATACTTTCAATCTGTGAAAGAGATAACAAACATTTGAAAAATATTAAAACATGTATTTAAAAATTAGAAAAGACAAGGGAAAAGATTGAAGGACAAACAGTTTTTCAACAACTTTGACACTTACAGAAGCTTCTGCTTCTCCACGCCCCCTACACAGTCCTAAAGATATACATTTTAAACTAACAGTATCTTGATGCAGATGAAGTGAGGCCTATCTTGGAACATGGTGCATCTTTTGCACTGCTGTTGTCTCACAAAAGTGACGCAATGGCAGCGCAAAAGAGGTGCACAATCATCATAAAACTGTTCCTAACATTTTAAATGATTGTTTCAGGATGGCAATAAGGTGTGTCCTATCCAGACGTTTGTTTCAGGTGAGGCCTACTCAGTGTTGCAGATCAAATTTAAGCTTGTTGAAGAGTACAGAGGAGATAATACATGTGCAGGCCAACCAGTAAAGTTCAGACTTCCTCTGTTTCCCTGGACAGGCCTAAACTTCATCTGCACAATGTGATTCGTAATGTTAGGAAACACAGGTAATATAATTGAAAAACGTGCAATTGTTTTTGCTCATTCCACAATCACATCACCTGTGTTTCCTTTGCTTAGGTATCTCATTGTGGAAATGTAGTCTATCATATGAAAGACTACGTAGAATGTGAGCACTGTATGCAACAACTTTGACACTTACAGATGCCTCACCTTCTCCATGCCTCCTACACAGTTCTACATGTACATCATAAATACAAACAGTACAGAATTAATTATACATGTTAAATGGTTTATTTTTGCTGTTCTCAGAATGTATCAAATTTCACTAAAAACAGTGACTTGAAGGTATTCATCATATAACAGCGGGGAAAACAAAACACAATCAAAATGATTGTGTTTAAAAAACCCATATAACATAACCAATCAGAAATCAGAACTCCTCAAAAGTAACTTACTTTCCATGACGTCAAAGGATGTCCTATGAACAGCTTACACTCGGTTGTGCTGTTTTTATTTTCAGCCCGCCACTTTCTGAAAGAAAACCTCCATCGTTTTGAGAAATATGTTACATACAATAAATGACTTCTCGCTCTCTACCACACGTTTCCACAAGGCCAAATCATGTAAGAGCCATTTATAACTCTTGGAATTCTTGTAAGCAAATCCCGTCATTTTGTATTTCCGCAACTTTCAGAAAGAAAACGTTCAAGATCACTTTCACAATCCTGGACTAGTAATATCCTATCCTTCTTGCTCACTCATGTTCTACATTTCCTATGACACTGATACTGCTTACTATGAAGCAGACTTACACTACCTCTATGACTACTACAATTATTTAATTCTCTACATCACTTTTAATCACAAAGCAATATAAAACAGTAGACAGCATTGCAGACTTACATTCCCTCTACTCCATGTTTTGATTGGCTGCTTGAATTAGCTTATAAAAAGAAACAGTTTTTCTGAACTCATTCAAAGTGCAGTTATTTTTCCATGACGTCAAGTGTTATGGTAAGAACTTATGTCTCTGTACTACACTTATCCTCAAGGCCAAATCATGTAGGAGCCATTAGAACCTCTTGAAATTCCTCAGAGCACATCCCGAGATTCTTTCCCTAAAATTTTGGTTTTAAAAACACCAGGTAAGAATTTTTAAGGTCATACGGCAATTTTTTTAAAAAAATTAAAACAGAATCGTTGCAGAATGACCAGCCATTTCTAGACTTTAAATAAGCTGTGTAATGTCCTGATGTTATTGAAGGACCGTCATGATATATAATTGCTGCAGTTACAAAAGTCCTTCCTGATATTGACAACTGCGAAGCCACAAAATGTTTAATTAAAGTTGTCAATTTTGTTCCATCAGGCCTACATCGTTGGAACATTAAAATGACATACTGGCCATATGTTCGTATAAGTAATGTTGACATCATTTCAGATTTACATTGGCTACACTCCATGTTGTGATCAGCTGCTTTTACTAGCTTATTAAAGGAGACTGATTTACTGTCTGGCAAAGTTAAATATATAAATCTTTCTGAGTCTACACTAGTAGTACTTGATACCCTACAGTTCTCGCAGTCATGCTGCCATTGATAAGAAAGCCCAAACAGGTGATCTACATCTACACCTTCAGCATGCAATACATCAAGCATATACATTAAAAACTCCTGACAATCTTGCTGAATATTTTGAGAGAATTGTGTTTGACCTGAACATCTGTCTAACAGATTTCGAATTTCAGACACACTTTCTATTTTTGTTTTATCAGTGCTACATTTCTCTAACACAGAATTTAACAAACTGCAAAATCTTTGATCAGAATTGACCACAATCTCTTCTTTTACATTTTCTAGAGAAAACAAAACATTAACCACTACATTAGCATAGCAGTTGACACCAGAACTGTTTTCAAATTGAAAACCAACAACATCTTCAACAGAATCCTTTTTGTTTCTGCTTATAATTTCAGGTTCATCGACTTTTCGTCTTTTTGCTACAACCTCCCTAGTATTGGTCACATTTCTTCGTTTCCGGCCTACCACACGTTTCTCAAACAAAGGATATTGAGGCAAATGTGGCGCATACTCTCTTCTTAACCTATTGTATTCCTTAACACAATCTAGATCCGCACAAATGTTTGTGACATCACACTCAATCAAGTACAATCCCGATAAAGTTCTAACTCGTGACAATGCCACATATGCCATACCCTCCTTGAACACAGAACTGCCAATATTCACCAATGCACTGTCTACACTTAAACCTTGCGATTTATGGATTGTCAGCGCATATGCCAAGCAAACAGGAAACTGCTTACGGCGAACATATAAGTCTTTTACAAGCAAAAATCTAGCAGAACAACGACCAATTAGCTGTACTTCCTCAATGCCATCAAATTTAATTTTTAAAAATTCAATTCCATCTCTATTTCTGTATTTCACAAAATCAACAACATTACCCATTGATCCATTTACCAGACCTCTTTCAACATGTAAATTCCTTCTTAAAATTATACGGCAGTTTAAGCACACATTCAGAGTCTTTTCAAAACCTGCAGTTTTAGATATAGTCTTCTCTAATGAATCCAATTTTGTTTTCAAATTCTCAGACAAAATAATTGTTGATCCCATATGCTCTACTCTGTCAATAGCTTCCAGTTTCACAATCTCTTGGTTTTCTAAATGCAACATTTTGTTGTTGAAGATGGCACATTCTGCAAGAGTTGGCATCAAACATATTCCAGATTTCTTCTCAGTAATTTTCTAAAAAATATTCTCAGGCACAACGTCTTGTTCTGGATATAAATTTGACAGTAATCGTGCATGTAAAGCTTCTTTCCCATGCTCGGTCACTTTTCCAATTCTAACATCTTGTAAAATATTCTTGTAATCTTCATCCTTCGCCTGACGCATATTTTCATGCAGTTCAGCATAATTGAAGTTTAACCATATATTGACGTTGCCAATGCTCCCTAGGCACTTCCTGGTATCTTCATGCGTGAGCATTTTGAACACAGGTTGTCCTTTCACTGGTGTCAGCTGCAGAAGATCTCCGAAAACAATGATGTGTTTGACACCAAATAACACATCATACTCTGTTTTGAGAACTTCCTGCATTCTCAAATGCACAAAGGCAAGCATGACATTGGAAACCATGCTTACTTCGTCAATGATAAGAAGTTTCATTTTCCTCAAGACTCTTGAAACTTCACAACAAGCATCTCCAGATAACTTGTGATATTGTAATTTGTTGTCATGCTCCACTGGCAGCATCAGTAGACGATGCAAAGTAATACCTTTAATGTTATGTGCTGCCAGTCCAGTTGGAGTGGTGACAACACAAGACAGCGATGACTCAGTCCTTTCCTGCAAATAACATGAAATTGCTTTAATGAGGAAACGTTTTCCAGTTCCCGCTTCTCCACTCACGTACAGTCGAACAGGCTTCAACGACGTACATGAGCACTCTTTCTTCTCATGACTTAATCCATGATCAATTTGCTTGGTAACTTCGTCATATATTTTCCTCTGCTCAACGTTGAGTTGTCTTTCCAAGTCTTCTAAGTTAACCGCATCCTCCTGAGCATGTGCCATGGCTCTTTCCACTTCATTCATGGCAGTGGCAGCTTCATTTTCGATAACAGGTCCTCCTAGTGGATCCTGACTCAATGAAACAGAACTCTGACTGTCCTGAGAACTGTCTCTGGCAATCTCGGCTGCAATCGTTGCTTCCTGCTCGATTTCCGCATTCAACATTTCTAGATATTTGGGAAAAGCAGGACATTCTATGGTCTCCTTGGCGGCAGTGAAAGAGTCTTCGTAACAGAGGAAATCTCCAAGCAGTTCCTCTTCTGCACACCAAGGCTTGAAAAGTTGCAAAAGTGCTAAATAGAAAAACTCCTTTTTTTCAGGAGATTCGCCACTCAATTTTCGATGGTTTACCAAGTGGTATTTTCTTTGCTTGACCAGACATCCCTCACTTCCAATTACAGCATACACTCCTTTCACAATATCTTCTTTGATGTTCCTCTTGAATATGTAATTTTGTAGAACCTCATACAGACAAACATTCTCGAGGTGACTGCTTCGATTTGGATAATATGTATCCAACATGTTGGTCTTCAAAATATCAGTACTGTTTGGCTCCTTCTCCGCCAAATACTCAATTTCCCGCACAGGTTTCAGAACTCGATTACGCGTTGCAGCAAGACCAAGACTCGCCCAAACGATACTCCTGGATTTGGCATAGAGACTTGCTGAAGACAACCGGTCAGAACATTCGTAAGCTCCGATTTCTCGATGTGACAACATCTTCAGACTGAAACTGTACAACTTCTTGCTGAGGCTCTTTTCATGGGAAATGTCCTCCCACATATCCTTCAATTCTGTCTTTTCTTTTTTGGTGATGTAAGATGTCACATACCGAGCCACAGCCATACAGTTATCAGCCACAAACTGTGTATCCATGTTAGCATTCCACATGGACAAAACCACTGGGTTGTAGTCGTTGATGTACTTGGACTCTTCGTTCCTCTTCAAATTGTATGTGTTTTTAGGTGATTTCTTCATCACATTATGTCGCAGCGAAGACATCAAACTGTTTACTCTTCCTTTAGAAATCACCGGTCGTGGAAAGCCGAAACGACATTTGGTGTAGAACTTGTCCTTGTTTCTGAATTTACGACGACAGTACTTTCCACAACGATGGGTTTGGAAACGTAGAACTTTTTCTCTTAGGCTTTTCTTCTCCTTTGCGTTTGGAACAGCACACGTAGAATACTGTTGTATGAAACTCATCACTAAGTCTTCTGGATCCGTTCCAAATTTAGGTGCATCCTTGATCCACAGCAGCATATGTATATGAGGAGCACCTCTTGCTTGGTACTCCTTTCTCCAGAAGAAATCCAACACCTCTCCAAGAGGTGGATTTCTCTTGTTCATGATGAAAGACATCATAGCTTCAAATCTATGATTGAAGTACCTGCATACATTGACTGGATCCAAAGAGCACAGTTCTCCGGGTGTCTTGAATTCGATGTTTTCAATGTTTCCATTTGCCTCGTAGAAATTCAAGTAAGTCTTCCCAGCCATACTCGGCACAGCTCAGAGTGAGGAACCATGTGGGAGTTCCTAAGTTCCTCAGCATACATTTTAAATCACCATGACGACGGTACCAGTACTCATTAGTACCACGCCGACACGCCATGAGATTAATCAGGTGACAATCCAAAATACTGTCTTGGACATTGACTTTATCCATAAAGTCACTTGCCGAGATGTTTTGCATGTGTATACCACTTTTCAAGATGTGGTTCACTGCATATGACAGTCCAGACAGATCGCTTTCAAACAGGAGATGAAACAAATAGGGAATGCATTGTCGAAACCTAGCATCTCCTGCATACAATCGTAAAGTCCGGTATTCAGAAGCAGGAATTTGATGAGGTCGCTCATCATATCTTCCTACATGACCTGTTGGAAATAGCTGTGGGAAACACCGAGCTTCCAAACTTTCCTCCCAAACACTAATGGGACTCCCTTTGGCTTGTTTCATTTGAAACAACTCAATAGCATTCCCCATGACTTCCTTGGAATGCAAAGGATGAACACTATAATGTTCATATATTTCTTCACTTTTAGAGGGTTCTACTTTCTCAATTTGACCAGCACACAAATCGCTATCCTCTTCCTCACTTTCTTCCTCTTCTGCAACATATACATTCTTATAGTACTTATTATTTTTTTTCAAGTACAATGTTGCCTTTTTGACTTTCCTAACATCTACTAAATCTTGCCATATTTTCTTATTCTTTGTCGGAACCCCATTAACTAAGATAACCAGAGGTTCCTCTTCCACTTTTTCTACTCCAATTGTATTAATGTTTTTCTTCAAATCTAGAGGCAAATAAACAACTCTTCCCTTTAATCCTCTCTGTAAATCTGATGGAGGCAATTTCCCTGTCTTTGGCTCCATTCTTACAATAGCCTGAAAGGGATGGATACTTTGAATCAAAATAGATTCATAAGTATTTAAATCCTTCAATTCAGAAGGAATCTCAACCAATTCCAGATTATTATGAACCGCTCTAGCAGGCATCTGGTTTTGATTTAATTTGTTACAACAATAAGTACACACACGTTGATCTGATCCCAAATCAAAACAATTTTCTACCATCAAGTATGTTGCGAAATCCTTCCATTCACTATTATTTTCCCTTTCACTTTTTGCATATACATCCACTAACTTAGTCTGATTCTTATAATAAGTGCGTCGACAACACACACAAGTGAAATTAGGCCTCTCACTTGATTTAACCTGAAACGTGGCAATTTCCTTCTGAAAACTATCTGTACTGGAAACCTGTACACTGTCTTCCACATTACCCTCTTCTTCTGGGTCAATTTCAACATTCTCCTCTTTACTTCCAAAGTAACAAAACTCAATTTCTTCAGAAATATTCTTCACATCTATTTCAGAACCATGCAAAAGAGCAGCGCATAATTGTTTAAGCATAATTGCTGGACTCTTAGCATAATACAACATTCTAACTAATTTCCTCACTTTATTATGATGCACTGCTAGCATCCTGAAATGATGAAAAACACTCTGGCATACTCTCCTGGAAAGACAAGCCAGTGAATGACCATGCAAACCTGTCACTTCTCTCACTCTGCAAGGATCTACTTCTTGCAACAACATCATTTTCTGTTTTAAACTTTTCTTATTAAATGTCCGTACAAAATCACAAAGCAAATTGATGGAATCCTGTCGTACACTGCAAATACTACTACACTTCCAGGTGTACACAGGACCCTTAGGACGTCTTCCTAAAACCTCATTACCTAACACCTCTTCTGTCTCTGTTGTCACAAGTTTTTCTTTTTCAACTGGACAACCATCTTTCACCTCATAAGCTCGACCACTGGTGTCAACTGCATGCACCAAATCATTATCCTGGAAATAACTCTCCTCATTGAAAAATGCCTCACAACTTGAACTATGCATCCATTCTCCGGAAAAAACTTCACAAAAATTACTGTGATTAACTATTCTCTTCCATCTACTATTTCTTTTGAAATCATAAATTGCCTTGTTTAGCTTCCTAAATCTATTGATTATCAAAATAAATAACTTTCGCTTTATTTCAAATGCCTGATCAATAACTTTCTCAACTTTTTTTTTTCTCTTATAAAAAACCACTTTCTGTTGACCTTTCTTAATATTTTTTAACAAATTGCCAATTATCCTGTTGCGGAACATTCGTCTACGAATGTCCCTAAACTGTTGTTTCCTTCTACTATCATGCACAGAGTTATCTCTTGCTCTAGCAGTAACATTTTTGATTGGCCTTTCCTTTCCGTTTAAATTGCTTCTCTTTTTCTGGACTAAAACATTTTCTGTACTACTACTTTTTTTTCTACAAATGTTTCTTATGAATGTTTTCGTGGTCTTACCCGGTGCTTTCTTGGTGACTTGACAAGTTTTTTTGGTAGAGGACTGCTGCATTATTTCATGGACCTGCTGTCTTTGACGTTTTGCAGCCTTTCTAAGTCTATCCTTGGTTGGCATGCTCAAATCTTGAAATGATCTGCAGTTGAATCTGTGGTAAAATATAATAAAAAATGTTATTAACCACTATTACCAAACAGTAAATCCATAACAGTCATCAAAAACTTAACACACTACTTGACATTTTTACATAGAATATTTTTTAGTGCTTTGGCAAATTTAGAATACAGAAATAGCAGAAAAGAAATAGAATTCTTCTTCATTTTACCTGTGCTGTTTTATATGTGAATCTGATCTAATTTTAAGAGCATATTTTAATATTTTATTGAAGACACTACACATAACCTGTTTTTGAAGGTGTGTTTAATTTTAAATGAAACGGTTTACATTTTTACTTTTCATTTATTATAAATTTTAAAAATAAATGTTTATAGTTCCATAGGCTCAAGCACGTCAGCTTCCCACCCTATGTCATACAATTCTGACAAATCGGCATCCTCATCATGTTCTTCATCATCCTCAGAATTTAAATCATCCAAGGGATCTACTTCCACTGACGTTTCAATTACAAGTTCAATGATAAGGTCTAAATCAACTGATTGCTGGTTGTCACTCATGGTTGATGTTGTCGTTATCTTTAAAGAAAGAGAACAACAATGAGATGTTGTAGAGTAAGAGACAAATCTCAGAGATTATAATAGTAAAATTGTTTAAGAAGAGTAACATTTTGCAGCTATTATTTAGCCATGTCCAGCGATGCTGAGGAGGTGAGGCCTATGTCCAAGTTTTCAGTGAACAGGACTCATCTCTTCTTATCCTTGGATAAGCCTCACCGACTCTGTGTCCCCTGCTCATACTTAAATGTACAGGGGCAGATTTATGCTAAGTGGCGCATCCCCACGGATGCACCAGTTAATGTGCACCCCTGCTCTGCCACCCATAGTGTGCCGAATTCACAATGTGGAGCACCATTGAGCAAAAACAGCACAGATGCGTCACGCATCTGTGCCGCAAAAGCAGCACATTGCAGGAATCACGTCATAAGCGCGACATGTCTACTGCAATGCACAGGAGGAACCCTCACATTGCATGGTGCATCACTTCTTATGCCTGTTTCAAACAGGCGTAAGGATTTGATTCAGCAATGCTATAAAGCTGACTCAGTGAAATCTTCTAAATTTCACTGTGTTAGTTTTACAGGGCTTTCATGCAAATTAATGCATACCTTGCAACAAAACACCTATATGAAAACTGACGCAGGTTTCATGTGGCACAGGACTTTACAGCATGACACATCTGCCTAGATGCATCAAGTTGTAAATATGTCGCCACATAGCAAATCTTTTGCACCGCCGCTGCGTCACAAAAGTGACGCACAGTGACGCAAAAGAGACATACACCTATCATAAATCTGTCCCTAACATTTTAAATGATTGATTCAAGATTACGATAAAGTGTGGCCTATCCAGAGGTTTGTTTAAGGTGAGGCCTACTCAGGGTTGCAGATGAAATTTACGCTTGTTGAAGAGTATAGAGGAGATAATACATGTGAAGACCTACCAATGAAGTAAGTCATGTCCACTTCACTCTTGAACAAAGGCCAGACCTCGTCTGTGTCCGTGGACAGACCTAAACCTCATCTGCACAATGTCATTCGTAAACTTAGGAAACACAGGTGATGTAATTGAAAAATGTGGAGTTTCTTTTCCTCATTTCACAATCACATCACCTGTGTTTCCTTTGCTTAGGTATCTCATAGTGCAGATGGACTCTAGCATATGAAAAAGTACACATAAGTTGAGCAGTGTATACAACAATTTTGACATTTACAGAAGATTCAGCTTCTTATCTTGTTGGAGATGAAATGAGGCCTGTCTTGCAACATGGTGCATCTTTTCCATCACTGCTGCATCGGTTTCATGTGGCACGGGACTTTACAGCATGACACATCTGCCTAGATGCATCAATTTTTAAATATGTCGCCACATAGCAAATCTTTTGCACCGCCGCTGCGTCACAAAAGTGACTCACAGCGGCGCAAAAGAGGCACACACCTATCATAAATCTGTCCCTAACATGTTAAATGATTGATTCAGGATGACGATAAGGTGTGGCCTATCCAGAGGTTTCTTTAAGGTGAGGCCTACTCAGGGTTGCAGATTAAATTTACGCTTGTTGAAGAGTATAGAGGAGATAATACATGTGAAGGCCTACCAATGAAGTAAGTCATGTCCACTTCACTCTCGAACAAAGGCCAGACCTCTTCTGTGTCCGTGGACAGACCTAAACCTCATCTGCACAATGTCATTCGTAAACTTAGGAAACACAGGTGATGTAATTGAAAAATGTGAAGTTTCTTTTCCTCATTTCGCCATCACATCACCTGTGTTTCCTTTGCTTAGGTATCTCATAGTGCAGATGGACTCTAGCATATGAAAGAGTACACATAAGTTGAGCAGTGTATACAACAATTTTGACATTTACAGAAGATTCAGCTTCTTATCTTGTTGGAGATTAAATGAGGCCTGTCTTGCAACATGGTGCATGTTTTGCATCACTGCTGCACGGTTTCATGTGGCACAGGACTTTACAGCATGACACATCTGCCTAGATGCATTTGAGTAACGCATTTCTGGGTCACTTTTAACATGGCTATGTTAGTCAAAGAATTAAAATCTAAATTTGCCAAGCACAGATGGGGGCATATTTACAAGGACCTTGCTCCACGGGGAAAGGTCTTAAATTAAAATGGGAAAAATAACATCAGAGAGACTCAAATGCCTTATAAATATGCCCCAAGCAACCTATGAAGCTCTAGCAGTACATATCAAGAAACCTAATATTTTTCAAAAAACGATTTTAAACACATCATATAAATCAATGATATACCTACATTCAAGGGGAAATGACTTAAAATGGCCTAAGACACATGAAAGCGTTTTTTAAGGCCCTTGCACCATTTCTGGGTCGCTTTTAACATGGCTATGTTAGTCAAAGAATTAAAATCTAAATTTGCCAAGCACAGATGGGGGCATATTTACAAGGACCTTGCTCCACGGGGAAAGGTCTTAAATTAAAATGGGAAAAATAACATCAGAGAGACTCAAATGCCTTATAAATATGCCCCAACCAACCTATGAAGCTCTAGCAGTACATATCAAGAAACCTAATATTTTTCAAAAAACGATTTTAAACACATCATATAAATCAATGATATACCTACATTCAAGGGGAAATGACTTAAAATGGCCTAAGACACATGAAAGCGTTTTTTTAAGGCCCTTGCACCATTTCTGGGTTGCTTTTAACATGGCTATGTTAGTCAAAGAATTAAAATCTAAATTTGCCAAGCACAGATGGGGGCATATTTACAAGGATCTTGCTCCACGGGGAAAGGTCTTAAATTAAAATGGGAAAAATAACATCAGAGAGACTCAAATGCCTTATAAATATGTCCCAAGCAACCTATGAAGCTCTAGCAGTACATATCAAGAAACCTAATATTTTTCAAAAAACGATTTTAAACACATCATATAAATCAATGATATACCTACATTCAAGGGGAAATGACTTAAAATGGCCTAAGACACATGAATGTGTTTTTTTAAGGCCCTTGCACCATTTCTGGGTCGCTTTTAACATGTCTATGTTAGTCAAAGAATTAAAATCTAAATTTGCCAAGCACAGATGGGGGCATATTTACAAGGACCTTGCTCCACGGGGAAAGGTCTTAAATTAAAATGGGAAAAATAACATCAGAGAGACTCAAATGCCTTATAAATATGCCCCAAGCAACCTATGAAGCTCTAGCAGTACATATCAAGAAACCTAATATTTTTCAAAAAACGATTTTAAACACATCATATATATCAATTATATACCTACATTCATCGGGAAATGACTTACAATGCCCTAAGACACATGAAAGCGTTTTTTAAGGGTCACTTTTAACATGGCTATGTAACTCAAAGAAACAAAATCTATTTGTAAAACACTTGACACAAAGCAACATTTTAAATACAGAACTTTCTTCATAATTTTCTCCCTAAAGCATACTATTGTCTATCTAAATTAAATGAATCTTTTCTCACCTTAGCAAATACTTTATGAGTTTCAAAACAGTCTCAGAAACACACCAATTTGTCTTCAGCAGAGCAAAAGGTATGCACTCCAGAGTCTGCAGCTATCAAAAGCACAGAAATGCTGTAATTCTTCACACATATCTCTCATGTCACCCAATCAAAACTCTTCCCTCACTTTTTTCAAATCAACACCCTTCCCCCCTCTGCCCTTTCTGCCTTTTTTGCATAGCAACCACCTCCTGAAAGACCTCTGGTGTTTGCAAGTTCACACAACAATGTTTCAATTGAACTCTGAACTCTCAGTGCACCTGCATATCCAGTGCAATCTTTCATAAAATGATTTTTTCTTGACCATTCAAATTACATCTTTCAAAGAACTCATCCATGCACCCTAACTTTCTGTTTTCAGCAATCAAAATCCACCAATCACTGCTACTGCTTCCTTAACACAGAAACTCCACAGTTTTTTTCATTTTAAACTCTTATTTTTCCAACTGCCATTTCATTGCCACACTTCATCTGACTGCAGCAGAACCTTCTCTCACCATGTTTTCTGTCTGGATTGTTGGACATAGTTACATCTATTGGGCTCAGAGGTATGCTGAGAACAGAAATTTACCTAACCTCAATTTACAAGATGTGGAAATTAAGTGGTTTGGCCACAGAGGATTAAAATGTCACCAATTGATACCATTGGTGAAAACCTTTATGCATTTGCCTAAACCTGACCTGTTAATTGTGCACTGTGGAGGTAATGACTTAGGCACTTTGACTGGGGTAGGTCTGGAAATGCTTTTAAAGGACACCTTTGAGCAATTGATGGCACTTTTTCCTCAAACTGCCTTGGTATATTCAAATATATGCCAAAGACAGAAATGGAGGTGGTCGAACCAATTTTGTCCGCAAATTGAGAAATCGAGGAAGCATGTAAACAAATCTGTTTCAGCTTACATGAGAGACCATGGAATGGGCTCCATGTACAACAATAACTTGCGTTACTACATGCACGATATCTACAGAGGAGATGGAGTTCACTTCTCAGATGAAGGGAACAGAGTTTTCATCCTGAATTTAAGACTATGCATTGGTACCTACTTATAAGTACCTAAATGTACCATAAACCCAAAAGCTCTTCTCAGAGCTACCCTACATCTGATCACTCACAATTATTATTTTACTCTAACTTTTTTCACTAATTTTCAACAAAGTACGCTCCCCGGAGCGCTACCCGGTACGCGAACCGGAAGCTAACCGCGCAAAATTTTTTAAAAAAATGTTTTTTTTTCGCACATATGGGCCTCCTCAGCCATCCTCAGAAAACCTAGGGGGTCAAAATACGTCTACCGTGTCCCCTTCTACCCATTCTGAACATTATTTGCCCTCCATCTTGTATCTTAATTCGACCGAAACACAAAATGGTGGACTCCCGTAACGCTGCAGGTTCGCGTACCGGGGCGCTCACCGGGAAGCGCTCCATTAAAAAAGGTGAGAAAGTAATTTACAGAAGAAACATTGGAGACACTTTCACCAAATATAGATTTGCTCATACTACATACCAATCCCTACCATTTTCACAAATTTGGTTGGAATTCCATTTAGCCATTTAGCCTGTAGACCTCTCTAAATACCCTGAGGTAAATTACTTCACAAAACACATCTGAAGTGTTGGAATTGACAACCAATTAAAATGTTACTTTCATTTTCTACTTTTTTTACCTGACATTTGATTGGTTATGTACCTGAATATAAAGGAAGAGAAGGAAACACAGCCATTTTGACTACTACTTCCTGGTATACATTTCAATAGGATTTTCACTAATAACTTCAACTTCTTTGTAAAGGTAAGTTGTTATTTTAAAAACTGAAGTATATTGTGCACTTTAAGTTAATATGGTAAACTTTTTCTGATAGTTATATACTATCCCTCTGTAGTAGTTATAGATTTAGATAGACTTCTCTGTTATAGTTATGGATGGAGTTAGGCTTGTCTTTTATAATTATGAATTTACTTACGTTAAATCACATACACTTTTTTATATTCCTACTTCCACTCTGATACTATACACTGCCCAAAGATAAATTCACTGTTAAAAACTGCCTATCTAAAATTAATCCCAACAGTGCCCTATCTCTACTAATATATTTTTTTTAATGCAAATTTCAAGCAAAATGGAAGGCGAACAGAAAGTGTCATTTGAAATTGTCCTTGCAGAGACCAACCAAGAAATCATTGATCCAAATGACATTGAATTTATGGATGAAACTTGGGACCAAAACTACTGCAATGTGTGCAATCAGTAGATGTCCTCCTTGAAAATGAGGACATTTTACACACTCAAACATTACAAGCTTTGTTCAATGAAAATAACGACATTTCAGACAGTGAAATGATAGACATTTTATTAAATTTTGAAACACAATCACAATAATAAATAATTGCTTAAAAAACAAAGAAATAAAAAAAAATCAACAAAACAAACAATCAATTAACATCCAATATTTGAAAAGTCTATCATTCTTTTTTCCTCATAGTACGCTCCCCAGACCGCTTCCCGGTTCGCGAACCGGGCGCACCCCACCAAAAAATGATTTTTTTTTTTTTTTGCCCCGCGGGGCCCTTTTAAAGCCTCCACATCAAACCTAGGGGGTCAGGGAGGATCTACTATGCCCCCTTATGGTCATTTGCCCCTTCGCTTTGGCCTCCTCTTGTCTCTCGATCCTACCGAAAGACAAGATGGCGGCCGCTACGGACTGTTTGGAATGTTTACAGACACCGGAGAGCCAATCAGCTTCGCTTCGCAAAGCTCCGTAACGCGAAAAGTACGCGAAACGGAGCGCTACCCGGGACGCTGTCACAGATATATATCTTATTTTGGACGTTAATTTCTCAAAATCCACTGGAGCACATATATTGAGACCTAGCAAAGGCACATCGGGCTACCAGTCCCTACAATTTTGCCAAGTTTCGTGCAAATCCATTCAGCCGTTCGGGCTAAAAGTGAGGCCAACCGCCCTATGGAAATTAACATGGGAAAAACGCGTTTTGGGACCCCCCTTTTTTCTCGGCCCCCCCTTGACGAACCCCCCCCAAATTTTCAGGGGCTGCTCAGAAACAAAATGTTCCATTTTCCTGAATATTTCAGCCAATTCCGTCCACAAACGCCAAAGTTATTAGACATAGAATTTTCAAAAATCCCATAGAGAAAAAATCCTAACTATATATACCTACTGGCGACCGCCAGTAGGTAATATATATATATATATATATATATATATATATATATATATATATATATTACGCTCCTGGGGAAGGCCCAACAAGCGGGTGGCACTCTGACACAGACAAGCTTTTCCCCATCAGCTTTATTCAGGTCCGTGGTCCTCTGTGTCAGAGTGCCGCCCGCTTGTTGGACCTTCCCCAGGAGCGTAATCTATGTGCGGCCGTCCTGCCGCAGGGAGTGCACCACTTTGAACTTTTGAGGACCACGGAGCCTTATGCCATGCGGGGCTCCATGTGTGGGGCACAGATGAGGATTAATAACGGCACGCGCCACAGTGAATGTGAAGCACTACCATCGGAGGCATAGCAATGAACCACACCTCCCAGAACACAACGTGATTGCTCATCCAGAGCCGTCCAATAAGGACTCACGATTTACGGGATAAAAGAAGGTGTGTCCACTAAGCGTGCTTCAAAACTGCAGTCTCCCTTTGAAAAAGAGAAGTCCTCGAAACGCGTCAGGGTGCAGTTTGCTGTTTATATCTGGACTGAAGCGACCGTTTGTACCTGAATAAAGCTGATGGGGAAAAGCTTGTCTGTGTCAGAGTGCCGCCCGCTTGTTGGACCTTCCCCAGGAGCGTAATCTATGTGCGGCCGTCCTGCCGCAGGGAGTGCACCACTTCAAACTTTTGAGGACCACGGAGCCTTATGCCATGCAGGGCTCCATGTGTGGGGCACAGATGAGGATTAATAACGGCACGCGCCACAGTGAATGTGAAGCACTACCATCGGAGGCATAGCAATGAACCACACCTCCCAGAACACAACGTGATTGCTCATCCAGAGCCGTCCAATAAGGACTCACGATTTACGGGATAAAAGAAGGTGTGTCCACTAAGCGTGCTTCAAAACTGCAGTCTCCCTTTGAAAAAGAGAAGTCCTCGAAACGCGTCAGGGTGCAGTTTGCTGTTTATATCTGGACTGAAGCGACCGTTTGTACCTGAATAAAGCTGATGGGGAAAAGCTTGTCTGTGTCAGAGTGCCGCCCGCTTGTTGGACCTTCCCCAGGAGCGTAATATGTGTGTGTGAGTGTATGTTTTTATATACACATTTGTGTATTTCGTTTAATTAAAATATTAATTTAAACAATTTTTATATGTTCATTTTCATATTTAAGTTAGTTTCTATATTGTCTAGCGATATATATATATTATATATATATATCTATATATATATATATATATATATATATATATATATATATATATATATATATCCACGAGACCCGTCAATCCTCGAATTAGCGAAAAGGAGCCGCCACTCACAACCAATGTCCTCTGCAAAACATGTATTTATTTATTATAATCGCACAGAAAACCAACGCGTTTCGTTAGTTACATCTACCTTGTTCACGGTCACTTTTCCCTTTGAAAATAGCATTATTTAAATTACCCATACTCCCCAAAGTCATGTGATTACACACTTCCTGTGTGTTAACCAGCAGAGCATTCTGGATAATGTAGTGTTTAAATGTCTCCAACAATTTTTTTTTGCTTAAGTATTTGAAAAAAAGATTTCAAAACGTTGTAATCATATCAATTCAAGCCCTCCAGTGGGCCATGATTCTCCTCATGTTTTTTCACTTATATTTACAGAACCCATTGTTTCAGTCACAAATCATATGCATGATATGCAGTATGTGCAAATTATATACACCATGTGCACTTTGAGCCCTCCAGTGGGCTATGTATTCTTCAGTGGGCTGTGTGATCTCAGTAAATTGTCAAATGCGGGAAGAGGGAGACTGATAAATGGAAAATTAATAATATAATAATAAAAAGGTGGAAAGGTTGTTTAAAGTTTAGTTTATAACAGAGAGCAATGGAGTGGAGAAAATAGTCATTAGTTTATAAGTGAATGTACAGTTCCTCCGACTGATTCAAACCTAGGGGTGTCATGGTTCTAAAATTCAGGATATGTCGTGACTCTTTTTGTCTTAAAAGTTTTTCCCGATGACCACCACGATCAGATAAAGTCATAGTTTCCAGACCCCAGAATTTTAAAAGTTTCCAATTTCCATCGTGGTTGCTCTCCATATGTTTGGCTACCGCGTTATTTCTGTCCTTGTTGACTGTTGCGCGGACATGCTGTAGGATTCGTATTTTAAGTTTGCATGTGGTACTCCCTATGTACCTCAACTTGCATGGATATTCTATCATATAGACTGTGTACTGGCTTTTGCAAGTTATAAGTTTATTTTATTTTCCAGGTTTTCTTGTTTGCCATGATTAATTCCTTTGTGGGTTTGGTGATCTCGCACACTTTACAATTATAACATTTTACGAATCCTTGTGTTTTTAGCCAATTCTTTTTGGATTTGTTACTTTGGAAATGACTGTGGACCAGTTGGTCTTTTAAATTTGTTGCTCGTCTGTAGGTGATTACTGAATGAGTCCCCATCCTTTGACCCACCGTGGGATCTATATATATATATTTGCTAATTTAACTTTATTGTTAATCTTTTAATTTATTGTGTGTTTAGGTATTGTTCTTTTAAATATACATGTGTGTATACAACACACACACACACATTTTATATATACATATATACATAAATGTATGAATAACTAATTAATGCTATCTAGTTACATTATATTTTTTAGCTAGTTTACTTTTTTACATACATTACTGTAAAGTCTACATTTATTGAAAACAATATTCCTATCTTTTTTGGATGATATTCTATTCCACTATATGTTTGACGTGTTGGATACACTATGTTTGTTATTTACAATATAAATATAGAAACACAATATTTTGGTAAACAATATTGTTGATGCAATATTCAAGTCAGTCAATCCTGTTGTTCACAATATTTTGTCATACAACCCCTCCCACACCACTTACTGGCCATTTCCACTGTCCTCCTTTTCAGAAAACTGCTGAAAACAATACTATTAAACTTTTAGCTGATCGAAATTAGCGCTGCAGTCTACTCTGTTTTATTTCAATCTATGCCCAATACCAGGAGACCCTCAAAGTGACAGTAGACTTCATATGAATTTTGTAACATAACATACCAGATGTGAGACTAAGTGAAATAATTAAATGCTTACACGCCACTTTAGGAATTACATTTTCACCTGTGTCAATCCCCGTGGTCAAAAATTACCACCCAGTATCCAGTCCAGCTTCCACTTCATGGAAGTCTCCGGCGATGACTATGGGTCGTATTCAGAGTCAGGCATATTTCACCCTAATGCGGTCCCCTCTGGAGTTACTAATACCGTGGACATTGGTAACTTCAACCAGGGCAGAGGTGGATATTTATAAGGACAGTCTGCACCTAAAAAGCCATCTAGGTGCTAGTAAAACTAGAAAGAACACGCAATGAATAACAATAAACAAAGAAAAGTGGATGAATTACTTTACTGAATTGATAGCCGATCCGATATCATAAAATAGGTCAGATTTTTATTACAAAGGGCCTTATTACGATGTCAGGCGGATTTGGCTCTAACCGACACACTCACGGATACTGGCTCGACCGACCAATGAACACAAACTCCCATTTCTATATAGGAACTTGTGCTGCGTTCGGAAACCAGCCACAGCACAAGCGCCCATACAGAAAAGAGAGTTTGTGTTCATCCCTGCCAAACAGCATAACCTCAACCTTAACCAGCCCAACATGTTAATTGTATGAAGAACTTGGGCATCTAATTTGATTAAGCTATACCTGTAGCTGTTGTGATGGCTATAACTCTTGTATTGTAGGGTTTACAGTTATGTTCAAAATGATTCACATGCTTTAAAGTATAACTAAAATCTTCTTAAAAAAGAGTACAAAGCCCCTCAGGATGATGACCTTTAGTTTGTGATCAATAGCTACCACCTTTCCACTTCTGATCTTTGCCTGGCCCTTACATTCTTTATTTCTTGATTTTATTGCTGTTTCATTTATTGCACCTTTGTACCCCTTGTCCCAACCCAAATGTTTCTGAAGGTGAGGCAAGGAACTATTATGAAATCATTCGTTTGCTCCTCAAAACCCCTGCTATCAAGGTGTTGAAAATATTGTTTCCACTCTTAAACCTAAGGGTGCCTGGAGGATTTCGTGCTGTTTCATTTATTCACTGCATGTTCTATTAGCATGTTCTTTAAATTTTTACACTCATTTCTTGCTAATCATATTTTGAATGATGGCTTTTTGTTTTTAGAAGAAGTACTTCATAGGAATATTATTGCCTCTGATATTGTAATTACCATGTTCCTTCTTTAATGTGAGATGTATACATAGAGAATTTTGAACATTATCCTATAAGACATGTGTGATAAACTATTCAGCATTCGGTACACCATATCTTGAAGCCTGTATTGTGAATCCTTGTTCTGGGCATGTAACCTTCAGAACATAACATCGCACTTCAATTCACTGGTGTCCAACTCCCTATGAACTGAATAACCCCTCCTGTTCTTTCATGTCCTTATTATAATATTCATTCACATATATTCTATGAGATATATTTCCCAATATTCGTGTCTTGGTTGGTGATGTTTAATTGCTTACCTAATCTTCTATACTTCTTCAGACTCTGTCTATACCTGAAGAGCATGGCTTTGTACTTCTCTGCACCTTGACCATCCTTACAGATTTTCCACGGTTTGCCTTCTTTATCCCACACTTTTGAAATATCATCAATTTTATTTATCAGCTCCCTCGAAGATTCATTTATGAACATATGAAAGTAATACTTCCCTTCCCACAGAATTAACTTTATTTGAATGACCAATGCATGGCAGAACACGAAGTTATATTTTGTGACTGGGAAGTGGGGATTTCCACAAGATTCTATGATTCGTGTGCTATGAAGCCTACTCACAAAGGCATTTTGGAGTACATGAAATAGTACTCCTGTAGTACTCTTTAAAATACTCTTACATGCCTCTGTGAATTGACTCCAAAACAACGGCTTGCAGGAGTACATAAAAGAGTACTCCAGTACTACTACTTCCTTTATTCATAATGCTTTTGTGAAAGGGGCCCGCTGTTTCATGGAACTCTTTATTTTCCAGGTAAACTGGATTTAAAAATGGTGCATGAAGTCTGCACTTCTGTGTGCTGGTATAATAAAATGGCCAAAGCTTGGTGCAATCTCTAAATCGGAAAACATCTAAAATTCATGTATTAGCATGGGAATCGGCTGTGGTAGTCTCTATTCTTTCACTAATTCACTCCGGGACAATTAGCAATCCTGTGATATTCCTGAATTATGAAGCTACCAATACCCACAGTATCGATAACTGTGGGTGATGGAATGCTGATTTCGTGTATGGGCCCAACTTTAAAGAGTGCCTTTTAAATCATTTGATCATTTAAATCAGCCCGCTTGAGGCTTTGCCACAGGACTCGAATGGACTGCATTTGTTATGGCCCAGTTGGAGGGACTGACCCCCGGATTTTACTCTAACTAGTGCCGGTCTGCAGGACCTGCATTAATCCATCTACCATATGCTCAATTCTCTATCCCTCACTACTCTTTTTGTTATGTGTATCTGTGTTTATCCCTGGTAACCGCTACATTTAAAAACGTTTAGGTATAATCTATTCACAGGTCAACTATACGTTGTTGTTTTTTATTCACCCCTATCCTATGTATTTTTATCTACAAATATGTAACTTGTGCAACTAATACGTTCCCATCTATGTAAACCGCTCTGATACTCCTAGGTCAAGTTAGTGATATATAAAACTCTCAAAAAGTAAATAAATAAATAAACAAAATTATGGCAAAGCATCAGATGCGCCCTGATTTCTCTCTCTGTGGACTTGTTAGCCACAAACTGCTCTCCAGCCTGTTTCTCTTTCAAATCTTCACTTTTAATCTTTCCAATTACCTGTAATCATGCTATCATATTCTGATACCTTTGCAGAACGTTTGGTGTTACTGCACCCCTGTCCCATGCAAAGCCATGCAATTTTACCTAATAATAAAAGAAAAAAAATTATTGTGCTAATATGTTTTTATTCACTGTTATTGAGGGTGAATTTTTTCATGATGAAATTGCTGTAAATAGCCTGCACACGTCTCTGTTCTGTTGCAAGCATTTCTTGAACTGGCTTTCCACCTTATTAGAGACCAGATCAGGCCGGAACACACTGCAGAATGCTATTATGGAAAGAGGTAGAAGTGAGTAACAGTAGCTTACTTCATCCCGTCTAATGATTCTAACACAAGGAACAATTTTCCGAACAGAAAATGGAAATTGATTTTAATCTTTTTTGTAAGAATTGCAATGATTCTAAGTAATTGCTCAACAAAATATATCTATCCAAATAGCAAAATAGTCGACCAATTAAAAACAGTTTCCCTCATGCCTTCTGTTCATTCCTGTCACTTATGTTTTGTATCTTATAATTACCGATATTACATTCACGTGTTGAAGCTAAACCGCTGTTACCCATTAATACGAATTTTAACGAAGTAAAGAAACTTTTTTTTTTAAATCAGGTAAACGTGATAAAAGAAGGGTATATAACGTCTTTAATATTGGAAACAAGTAAATAACTTACCACTGGGCACGCGCTCCATTGTCCCCATTCAGACATTACACATTCGCCAGGACAGAAAAGTGTGCAGTTTTGAGTTTCTGGTGGCATTTCATATTGGTTGCATAGTGTGTTGTCCCCAGCCTCTCTCTCTCCACCCTCAGTGTAATTTATGCACCTGAAAAAAAAAAGGTAGCAGCAATGACCAAATAAAGCGCGTGATTTGTAGGTACATTTTTATATACAAATATCAATGAAAAGTATTCACCTAGAGACCTGTTACCACACAATATAACTCTATACTATAGGTCGGATATTATTCAACTTAAAAGAGCATTATCGTTCACTAACACGTATAGAAGACGAGGGTATAAAAATGTCCCATTAGATAGACAGAATATATGTAATTTATGTCGGTATGTTTGACCTTGCTATTTTTTATATCTTTATCTAGGTTTTATGCAAACCTTATCCAATGTTCTTTACGATAATCCCTACACGACTCACTTCTATATTATTCATAAATCAGCTCTAGTTATATCTGGCACCCTAGTTTGTGAAAAAACAGTGTCATTTTTCTTTAAGTTGAAATGAGTAGTTACACTATTCTTTCGTAATAGAACTGGACAACCATGAATAGATAACTGAATAATGCGGTTTCCCAATAAACAATTAACATTTTGAGTAACTATTTCGTCTTAGAACACAGTACAAAAATGATGGGCCAATGTGTAATTTACGGGTTCCTTTTGCTTGGTAGCTTGTCTAAAATTGTAAAATGCTGCGGAATCTAAATTAAATGATTTATGGCATCGTTTGGAGGAAAGCTGTTAATTTACTCCCGTAGGCTACACTTCAATTTGGGGCAACATTCCAACCTTTTTGTGGAATTCACAGAGAATTCCAAGACAGCTGTGGCTGTCACAGATTCTCAGGAGTAATTATGCAACTGTGTAAATTCCAGGCTATTCACAGGCAAAAACATGCACAATGGATACAACATTTTTCCTTGTCCTCATCTCTGCTGTTTAACACTGAGCGCATGTATGTCCTGCGTCTTTCTCTCTCCTGCTCTTCTTTTCTTCATTCCTTAACCTGTGCCCACCTTCCAATCATCTCTTGTGTACCTCCCACTTTCTGATTCCGAGCACTGCTACTGCTTTGTTTCATAATCTCTCCCCCATCTCTTCCTGTCCTTTCAACCACTGTCATATTCCACCACTTCTCTACCCCACTTGAGTCTTGTTGTTATTGGCTTCGCCAATACCAGATGCTTTTAAATTGTGCCGGTATTGGTAAAGCTAATGGAGGTAGTCACCATCTTCGGATTGATTTTTTTCTATGGTTAGAAGATAGCCATCATGCTGGCAGTAGACATAATGTGAAAACTATTTTTGAAAGTATAGAAAATAACCTTCTGAGGTAGCCTGACTTAATTGTTTTATACTTCAAACATTGTGTCCATGTTGCATTGACATGCAACTTGATGGTTTCTTTGAACTATTAAAAAGAACTATTCAAGCTGTCCGATCACCGCTATGTGATTTGCCACTGCCAGCACAATTTTAAAATGCATCACTGGCACAGTAAAACCAACTGCTTTGCTAAAGCTTGTTATGTATGAGCAGAGAGCTGTTACAACTGCAAACCTCCGTTTTGCCTGGATTACTGAAAATCCCTGTTTTCATTTCAATGCAATGGACAGCCCTGCTCACGTGCTCCCAATCCATGCTCCTCCAGATGCTTCCTTTCTTCTTGCCTGCTGCCGTACCTTGCCGTTCTGCCCAGCCTCCTCAGTTTGGCTTCCGCTTCCGGGTAACCAGGCAGGTTTGTCGGCTCCATTGGCTATGTGGGCTCCGCGAATACGCTAACTGCTACCTGCCAGTTCAGCCAGCTCGGCCGGCTCGGCCCCTGCACCAGCCCCGCATTAGCATCGGCACCCATATTTGCATTGGTGTCGGCGGGCGGAGGCTGGAGACCTCATCCTGGTGTTTGGCACTCCAGTTTATGTATCCGGGTACTCGTCAGCACCCAACAGTGCCTGAAGGCTGGTTAATTAGACACTTGGCTCTTCAGGTGGATGCAGAAATTTTGGGCCCTGAGAGACCAGCAAGCCTTTGATGGTGTGACGAGGGGGGGCACTTCAGCTGCAGATCCGCCATCCCGCTTCTAGCGCCTGGTAGGGATTGGCAGTGTCCGGTGCCAGGTGGTCTTGAGGGAGGGTCCCTTGACTCCACGTGTCTGTTGAAGGTCTTTTATACAGCTTTCCGGAAAAGCCTCCTGAGGGTAAACATCCATCACAACGCGGTCAAAACACCGCGGTGCTATTACGACGCATCTTTTACAACGCAAGTCGTTACCACGACTTGCGCTGGAGGGCGCTCTAGACTAAGGAATAGGAGATTTACTATTCAAACACCTTCCCTACTGTACTGGAGTTGGAATAGTAAATCTTACTATTCGTAAGTCCAGCACCCTACAGCGCAAGTCGTGGTAACGACGCGTTGTAAAAGATGCGTTATGTTGTACCGCGATCATTTTGATCGCGTTGTAACATCATACAACTCTCCTGAGAGAACACTGGAGATTATTGGAGGAATATTAGAGGAACTTTGGGATATGCTGTGAGGTGAGATGTTGAGGTGGCAGTGGTAGCTGGGTGTATACCTGAAAAAGGTAAACCTAACTTTTACTTTTCCTTTTTGTTATTATTATTATTATTATTATTATTATTATTATTATTATTATTATTAACATTTATTATTATCCTCGCCTAGTTCTATTTGTCTTGATGTGAATACCTCCCCTCGTTTATCGCCCCCTGTGCTCCACTCCAAAAGGCCCCTCCTTGGCATCCAAAAAGGTAAATCGCAGGGGAGAGCCAGTAAAAAGAAGAAAATTGGAGGGAAGAAGGGGTCTGGTCAACATGCTCAAAGTACTTTATCAAGTGGAGAGGCTCCACGCTCAGCCCGAGTAACCTCAATAAGGAATTTTGTGTTTAAGCAATTTTATAACGGAGCGCAGCTGCCCTCAGAGAAGGGGGTAAACTCACCCCATGGGCATCCCGGTGTGGCGGACTTGGTAATAGACTTGGACACAGACGTTTTATGCACAGCATTGGATGATGTAAAAACAGCCAATCTTTCAGTGTCTCCATCCCATACTACAAGTGTGTCCGCAAGTAAGGGTCCAAGTAGGTGCCCGAGATTGTCTTCTTCTGCTCATCTGAATATCTCATTATCATCATAATTTTTTCCTGATGATTCCAGTCACTCCCAGTTGTCTTGTTGAGAAGATTAACAGGATCGAGCTAGCCTTACGTTCCCATATAATGCTCCCATGGTTCAAATCAAATGGACCAATGAAACTCTTTGAATGATATTCGCCTTGAATTGCAATGCTTTAAAAATAATTTGGGTGGCTTTTCGAATGCTCAAATATCTGCTGCAGAAACGGCTACAGAGCCCTGGGGGTCGATAAATGCTTTTCCAGGGAAACCTGAATGTCAGTTAAATGTGGAAGGATCTGTCTATATCTCTAAATATCCTATGCTTGTGAGGAAAAGGCATCATTGTATTATCCCCTCCAAATTCACCACAAGGTTCCACAGTACAATGGGGGTAAGGTCTCAGAATGGAATGCTTGGGTCCCTTGTGTAGGCAAAAAGAAACACCTGCATATAAAAAGAAAGCCCGATAATGGTGCCTGTTCCCAACTTCAACATTCCAGACCTCTTGGTGGTAGCACCATGGATGTACTCCCATGTAAAAAGAAATATAATAAGGTAAAACAAAATGTGAAAACTCACCCTAAAACTAGTGTTGATCCTACCCCTACTTCTCGGACAGTCCATTCCATATCTTCTGATAAAGTTCAATCAGCAGTTTGCAGTAAGGTGGTTGAGTCTCGGCCTCAGAATAAGTCGCCCAAAGAACCCCCTTCTGTTTATGAACCCTCCTTCAGGCCGCAATTAGCAAGTTCGGTACTATTGCTCGATATCACTCATCGAGGAAAAAAAATCAAAGCAACTTCGACACTTGAATCTATCCAAAATTCTTCACCTATTCCAACAAATTCCTTCCCTTTCAGGGATAACCTCATTGGACCTAACGTCTTTTGAGTTCCAACTGGGCGAACTTGATAGAGAAGTTTCCAAAGTTTCTTTCATCTCCCTCTGTATTGCGGACCTAGTACTTAAGGCCGAAGAAGATTTAGTAAAAGTAGGTCTACAGGCCCTATGCCCCATAAAAAAGAGCCCCCAACTATCAGCACCCCAACCAGCCTCTCTTTCACCTCCCAATCTAAATATGCATAGCGGGTTATCTGCTACTCAGTGGGAACGATCTATACCAAATAGCATAGCGGGTTATCTGCTACTCAGTGGGAACGATCTATATCAAATATCCCGCTTCTAAGGCCCAAAGACACATAGCAAAGTAGTCACCCACCCACAAATCTGAGAGTGGTCATAGTAAATGACAGACCATTCTCACAGTCTAGGCAATCAGCATGGGCTCTAAGGTAATAGGAGGCATATTATCAAGAAAGGTGATTTATTGCCGCTTTAGCGTCCGGCGATAATGGGCTTGATAATATGCTCTTGTGAATTCCCGTAGCAGCCCAGGTTCTGGTGTTAACCTGGGCTGCTATGGGAATTCACAAGGGCATATTATCAAGCCCATTATCGCCACTTTAGAGGCAGTTTCCTGCCGCTAAAGAGGTGATAATTTTATCACCGTTCTTGATAATATGCCCCTAGGTTCTCCCCCGTGCAGCACCTGCGGGAGTACGGTGACTGAAATACAAGGCCTAGTTTACCCTAGAACGAGGGGTCCTGTCAATACCTGAGAATCCTGAGTTGGAATATCCATGGGTTCGAACATTTGATGAACAGTGGTACTCCTGAAGAAAGTTTGGAACCCTTCCATCTGTTATTCCTTCAGGAGTTTTGGTTAAGACAGGACCAGGCTTTATGGTTTTAAATCGTAAAGACCAGTCCCAGGGTGAGGGGAGAGCATCCATGGGTGGACTAACACTAATATCAACCAAAGTGATTACGAGACCATTAGAGGTCATAAATGCCTTGAGTGGTTTGCAGTTCTTAGTGATTGAATTGGGTGTGGGTAAAAATGCCCTCAGATATTTTTTACTCATAAATGTTTATATCTACAAAGAAGATCATTGGCTAAATGAAACGCTGGTTAGAGTCATTCAAATCTCCTTTCCAGCATTTAGAGGCAAAATATCCGAAAGCAGTGATAATAATGGCTGGGGATGTTAATGCCCGTCTCTTCCCTGTACAGTTAGATCAGCACCTGGAAGAAGCATTGGATTCATATAACATTCCCCCAGCACCATCTCCCGCTGGTACCAACAAAAAAGAGGCTAAAGTGTTGAGTCAAAGGCTGGCGAGCCATGGTTTGATTTATTTAAATTGAAAAGTCAATAATGACTCATCAGCAGTGGCAACCTTCCGGTAGGGTCAGGCTTTGGACCCTATTGATTATATACTCACGTCCCTTTGGCATTTTCACCTTCTTAAGAGTTCTGAGGTGGCAAAATATGAGGGTAGTGACAACTGGGCAATTATAGCAGTCCTTGACCTGTGTAAGCCAATATCCCCAGAGAGGATTCTGCCTTTAGAGATGTCCTACCTGCTTAGGCTCACAACACGCTTAGATCCCATCCATCTTCAGCAACTAGCCTCCCTTCAGCTAGAGGAGTTGATTGACATTCACCCTATTTATGTGGAAGATGTTATTGTGTGGTACTATAATATTGTGCAACAAGTTTTGGCCTGCATTTCAGTCAATATATGTGAAAAGGGAGTGCGGGCAGAATCCCATCCGAAGGAATTAGGGGGCTGGTTCAACTCGGATTGCCAAAAGTTGAAACAATTGGTGAGACAGGGGGCAACGAGTGTTATGTATCTTAACATCTCCCCATTCACCCATGAGTTGGCTAACTTAAACACCAGTATAAATCCCTTGTGCAGACAAAGAAGACAGCTTTTTGCCATAGTAAGTGGGATGTGATGCAGGAAATCATATCATTAAATGACCAGCAACAATTCTAGAAAAAGGTCAATGAGTTTAATGGCCAAAATAGGGGCACACTTGTCTGTATGATTCTGGAAGCCCAGTGGGCCTCTTATGTGACACACTTATATAGGGGACCTTCTAGCTCAGACGGACCTCAGAAAATTTATGGGGAAACTCATCCAGTTATATGGCTCTCAGTAAAGAAAGTAAAGGCAGTTATTGAGAGGCCCTGATAACATCCCAGCAGTAATAACCAAAATAAATAGTGACTGGTGGGCTAGGATTTATTCCTCTTTGTTCAGTTGGATTGCTATGTCTGGCCTCTAGGCTTTCTCCTAGAAGGGATCCATAGTGAAACTGATTATAGTGTTGCCGGCCCGAAGCACTATAGGCTGATAAGCCTCTTGGATATTTCATTACACATATTTTCCAAGATTATTCTAGCTAAACTCGAAGACTGTGCCACTGAAACTAAGAGAATCCCACTAGAACAAGGGGGCTTTTGTGAGGGTCATTCCACCATAGATCACTGTTTTGCTCTATGGGCCATTTTTCAAAAAGGCTGTGTTGCTGCTTTGTAGATTTTTGGGCAGCCTTCAATTCTGTGGATAGGGATAATCTGTGGGGAAAACTTGCCTCCTGGAACCTATCACCAAATCTTCTTGGGGCACTCCAATTCTTGCACTGTGGCAATTGGGCTTGGGTGGAGTTAGATAAGTCGGGTTGGTTATATCAAGGAATTTCTATTGACAACGTCCTGCGCCAGGGGTGCGTTTTAGCGCCCCTGCTTTTTAGTTTGTTCTTTGCCAACCTCCCAACTTTTATTTCCCAATCTGAGTTCTTCTCACCAAAAATAGGAAACCAGCATATTGCTTGTCTGCTTTATGCAGACAACCTGGTATTATTGGATTATACCCCAATTGGTTTGCAGAGGAAACTCAATGCCTTGACAATGCCTTGACAACCTACAGCAAGCAGAACCCGCTCCATATCAATTTGGAAAAGACCAAGATCATGATCATTGGAAAAAAGGTACAGAGATTTTCTTGGTATCCAGATACGCAGGTGGTGGACCAGGTTGATCAATATAAATATCTGGGCTTAATCTTTAGGATAAATTTGAATTGGGGTGCACATTGGGATGCTACAAAAGAAAAGGCCCTATTGCAGGCCAGCTGCCTGTCAAGATTCAATGGTAGGTTCGGGAGGCTATCTCATACCCCACTATTAAAGGCTTTTGAAGGGAAGATACCTCCGCTAGGCCTGTATGGGGGAGAGGTTTTTTCCCTTGATCCAACCTATGAATGGGATTAATTGGAAGGGGTAGTACTTAAAAGACTTTTATCACTCCCCCAAGGTACCATGGTTCAGCCCATAAGCAGAGGGTGCAATCTGATTTCTTGGAACATGGCGACCTCTACTCAGGCTCTAGGGTATTTAACACATTGTTGGAGGATGATGAGGTGGTTAAAGTCTCCAAATTGTGTTGGGAAGAGATCCAAAGCAGTGAAAGGATGTGGCAAAGGGTGTAAGAACCAGAATAATTGCACATAGGAAACTCCAATTAAATAGTGGTACAGTTACATCTTGGTATTCTGCACATAGGAATCTCCATTTAAATAGTGGTACAGTTACATCTTGGCTCCCAGGCAAACAATCACTGATGGAATCTGCTGTTACGGCATCTGAATCGATTGACCTAGTGTATCTAAAAAAGAGATCACCCATTAGCCTCTTGATTGCTACATTGGGCCAGGATAGTGTATTTTCTTATCTATCACGGTTACCAGACCCAGGATTGAGGAATGAAATATTAAGGGCTAGGGTGGGATGTAATCCAATTTACTCATCCCGCCCACATAGGATCAGGGTGCAGAATAATAGTGACCTCTTCCCCTATCCCATGAAAGTTAAATGTACCCTTATGCATTTTCTTATGGATCGCATCCTTTATTATGCAAATCGAATTGAATCGAATTTCGTTTTTAAGACCCTTGTTTTTTAAATATGATGCTCTCCATAGGAATAAAGATGTGGAGTTATTGTCCGAAATGCGTTATCTTAATGTGAAAGTTGGAATTGCTCGGTTTTTATGGTCTGTCAAACAGAATTTTAATGATAAAATGTAGGGGATTTGGGGGGTAGGGTAGATAGGAGGGGGGTCCTTTTAATGTTTTAACTGTAAAGTGTGCCTTGTTTTAGAATGTTTTATGGACAAATGTTTAAATAAATTTGTTTTTGAACTTGAATCTGTTTTAATTTCAATGCAATGGACAGTGTTGACAAATTATGATTATTTTTTGTATATCTCATCTATACCGGAGATTGTTACACTGGTTTCTAGCTAGGCACGGCATAACTTTTAAACTTTTGTGCCACAAAGCACTTTACTCTACTCTATACCAGTGGTGTCCAGTAAGGTGCAGCAAGAGTGCAGTGGGCACACACTCACACAAACTCAACCCCAGCACATACAAATGCACACAATGCACGTACAAGAACACAAACATTCATACATACATACTCACAGTCACGCACCCAACAGTACAAAAAACATACTGAACCATATCTCAGGTGGCAGGAGAGATGCCTCTGGTGTTTCCTGAAGGTAAGAATGGAATAAAGACTATGCAACATTCTCTCATTAGCTAACCTTCCTAAAGGAGGAAAGTGGGATGTGTCAGTGAGATTTGCTGACCCCACCACACTCTGTGATGAGCCTTACTGATTTACACACAGTCCTTGGCTCTTCAGGGCTGAAAAATGAAGTACCCAAGTCCGAGACTATCAGTACTGAGTGCCTTGTCATGAGGAAGAGGCTCACAGAAGACTTTGCAGAGGATGTCACACCCACTGGGCTGTGACATCTGCAACCTGATAAATGTTGGCTTAGGCAGCCAAGACCTGCACATATAGCACATGTACAGCGCCTGGATGCCTGACCCAAATATAAAATAGTCAGGCTGACATTTGTGGGGCCACCGCATTGCTACTGCACATTTCCCTCTTAGTTATACTTTTATTTATAGACTGTTATTCATAATCTACTGTCTTCCCTGTGACCAGCCGATTTGGGCTTCTGGCAGTTCCAAGAAGCTGCCTGGCTACCTTGGGGAACCACACCTTTCTAAGAGCGATAACAGAAGGTAGAATGTAGTGCATCTTAACCTGAAACTTAAGGCTGACCTTGGCAGCTTTAGGACACATTTAAAAACGTGTCTCTTTTCCAACTAAAGACTATCCATTTCTTTAAGTGCTCCAGTGTGTCACACATTTCACAGGACAAAGGCACCCTCTGGGCGAACATAGCGCTTTACAAAACTAAAGGAAAATACAAAAAAACAAATATATTTCAGAGCAAGTAAATCCAGCCCTCTCCTTCTCTCCTTTTAAGGTCTTCCTCATATTTAACCAATAAACTAAGGCCGTATATCCTTCTGTGAACTTGCAGTGTTAAATCGAAATAAAATGAAAGCAAGGCGATATGATGTCAGGAATTGCTTACATTCGCCATGAGAACAGGGAAGTAACCGTATACTAACACTATACACAATTTAGAGAAATGTTTACTAACAGAATAGACCATGAAGTTCTTCCTTTTATGCACGATCTTTGTCGTCTCTGACAAATTATTTGTTTTGTAGATGCTATTAAGAATGTCATTGTAAATACAGTAAAACAATAGATCTTGCATCCTTGAATCCAACTGAAAAGAGCAAACAGAACTCCTCCCATCAAACAACACTGTCCCGTAGGCTGAGCCGAGCTGAAATGTCAATTTAAATTGGCCACCCAAGGCAGCAAAAACACCTCATCACTTTCTGATCTGCCATGGTCTAGGTCCAGCCTTCCAGTTCTCTTGCCAATTTTAATGTGACAGAAATATCACATGTGGCAGCACATGAATAGAAATGCAGAGATATCTGTCACAGAGAGTAGACTGCCTCTCTACTCCCAAGACTCAAAATGCCCACCTCTTTCCAGTATCTTAAGACCAATCTGACAACATGACAGTACAGCAAAGCAAGCCCTAAGGGTAGGGGTCCTCATTGTCACTGTAGCAGAGAGAGCTGGCAAAGGGATGGGGACTTCCTCTACAGTTTTAATGAGGACTCAGAATTATTTCCAGTATGTAACCCATTCTGCTAGGCCTCCGTTTTCCAACTCCACCCTTAAATGTATTTATTTAAACTCTAGCCATGATTGAATTTCTGCATCCTAAACCATGTAACACTTATAGGGGTTCACAGATATACACAATGAAACAAAACCCTGAAATAGAAATAGTGCGATAGATGTATGACAGAAAGAGGGATGCACATTCTCCATTGCCTACGTGTCATGCTATTTTATTTTGCATTTCTATAATCCAACCATCATTGCTACATGCAGTACAGCGCATTCTTTCTCAGGGTGGCCTTTTCTATAGATCTGAAAAGGACCCATCATCATTAATGTTGGAAGTAGAAAGTTTCTACAGAGTTAAGCTTCAAAATGGTTTGCATGAGTTAATGTGAGCTTAAAGTGAATCGGATATTGGAAGATCTTTTGTGTTGTGTTCTATGCACAAGTGGGTGTGTCAAATTATTTTTCATTTTTTTCTTTTGATTCGGGATTGACTGTCCAGTGTTTGACTCTTGTGTGTTTTTCAATATATACATAACACTCCATGCCAACTTCTTATGATGTGACGTTGCTCATGTGATGGTGTGCTAAGTTTCGGCTACTTTGTATGAGTGTGTTTAAGGAGTGCATGTAGTGATGTATCACTGCCATTGTTGTTTTTGCAATTTGTCAGGTACCTGGGTTTTGGAGCCATGTTATTCACATGAAGGTGAGAACGTTCTGTCATGTGCCTGCTGTGTGATTATAGGTGAGATTTGAACAATGGGGAGGCATGGTGGTTGGCTAATTGTTACCTTGCTTCTGAATATGTAATGAAACCCAGCAAGGGTAGCAAACGTGAGCAGCAATGTTCGTTACTGGGGGGTAGCAGAGAACAGAATGACGCATTCAAAAGGCATCTTACTCCAGTATATCATATGACCAGAAGATCGTGCTCAAAATATTGTGAGTACCAGAATATCGGGGAAAAGAATATTGAGAGAAAATATTTAGATGTTTACAATATATATGAACATTGGTGTTATATTGCTTAATACATTATTATGTTTTCGAATATTAAATAAAACATTCTAATTTATGTATATTTATGTCTAGTGTAGAAAGATCTACCAAAATATTGTTTTAATTTACATTATTTTTTAGATATGTTATATTTCTTCAGATGTGTATCATTGGAGGTAGGTGATAATGCTTTTTATGAAGTTTTATTAATGAGTGATACATTAATTATTTCATTATAATTTTTAATTGCTTATTATTGAACTTTTGTTTCATATGTTAATTTTTCTGTTCATGGGGTTATTTGGGAGATTGCCTGGATAGTCTTTTTTTTAAAAGACATAACAATTCTGAAAACAATTTTTATGTTTAATTAAATTATTGATTTACATTTTAATTTTCTATTTCATAGCTTCTAATAGATTTTAAAACATTTTATTACTATATTAGAGTTAATTTGTTAATGAAAATATTGTGTTTTTATCTAGGAGCCTAAATTGACATTCCTATTTTATGCCCTTGTCCGGTTATAATCAATAATATCCATACAACGGCATAATAATCATATCCATATTCAGTCGTAGCACATGCTGTCACATTAAGCAAGGCTACTTCCCCGGCCCCCTAGAAAGCACAACGAGTTCTCTAAACAATCCAAAACCTCCAGCAACCTGGGAAATCCCCCTTGCTTTGTTTTGATTTCATCCTTGAACTCCTGTAAAGCACTGTAAGAACGGCCAGTTCTTAGTGACATCATTATTGACGTCTTATGTCCAGCCTTACGTCAAACCCGGCACCTTTCAGGTATAAATATACCAACGTTGCCTTAAGCAAACACACGGTGGTGGTATTGGGAGCAGCTATCTACTTGCCCGAGAGCCCAGCTGATGCGAGACACCAGGGACTCTGTCCCTCCCTTTTGACGCACTGAGAGAGACGCTGTCTTTTCTCCTGCCGAGAAATCCAGCTCCGGTGTTTCCAGATACCTTCGCGGGTTACTGGGATATCGAGTCCTGAGAGAGAGATACAAGACCTCCTGCTTTCTAATACCCAGGTACGGAGCTGACTAAACCCTTAAAGAGAATTCTTGAGTCAGATTCTTGGGAAAACAAACTTAACTTAAACTGCTACTTACTTACTCCTTCCCACGTATTAGGCTTAGGTCAGGTACACCGGGGTAGGCGTATTTAGAAGCACCAGTTGAGTACGTTAGTCAATGTATATAAGTATGTATATATTTTATCTATTATAAAGTATCTTATGGCTAAGAAACCATATCAATACTTTTACAAGTATTATTTTATAATCCTCCTTTTACTGTACGCACTTTACTTTACTATGAGTATTGCAATAGTGGCAATTCATTTCTCTTGTATGAGGAAGAAGACTGCTCAATAAATTACACCTTTTATTGAAAACGCCCGTCTTTCTTTTCTCTGCATTCTGGTGAAACTAAGTATGCACATTTGACTGAGTGAAATAGCTGTCTATTGTTTCACACGACTCTAGAGATACACTCTTATTCTGAGGGAGCAAAGTTGTCATGTTATATGGTTGTCAGAAGCTAATCCCTTCTTGTCTATCCAGGGAGGTTAAACTCCTCCTCGTTTATTCGAGAACGTTTCTAGTGACCTCTGAGCTAGCTGGCAAAAACCTTAAGTCTAATATAGTCAGTAGAGACCTAGTTAACCTCAGTCCTACGTCTAAACTGCTGAATATATTATTCCTTGTTAATAGGGCAATAGGATTATCGCCGCTAAAGGGGGGAGACTGGCCTTGATAATCCCCTTTATTTTTTATGTAAATTCCTTTTCCCAAATATTGAGAAATTGTAGTGGAATTTCATGTAGCAAATTGTAAATAGGTTTAAAAAAAACTAGATATAGTCTGGAATTTGGAGTCTGGAATAAAATGTAATTGAACACGTCATGAGTGATGTAATATGTAATATGTGAGGTCCTAAGCAGTACATGATGGGTGTACAACCTTCAGGTATTTCACTCATCTCATTTCAATGCCTATAGTATAATGTCACATTAACCCTTTTTTTAAATCAAATTCTTGTTTTCTCTTTTTAATGATCTTAACATCTTAATATCATACCTAACCTTGATTTCACTCATCACTTTAGCTTTTGGTTTATATATATTCACTGAAAAACCAAACGTTATCGGGACCTTATAGTTAGACTTATATATCTATATATATATATATATATATATATATATATATATATATATATATATATATATATATATATATATATATATATATATATATATATATATATATATATATATATATATATATATATATATATGGTTCGGACGTTCTTTCCATATGAAAAGTGATGCTTGTTTTGCCAATAACTTCATTGTTGTTTGACATATCTTCACGAAATGTGCTAAATTAGCACGCCACTCACTTCAGCTGCCATCTGGAAGGTTAGGGGGTGAATCGTCATGTGTGGGCCAATAAAAGGCAGGGTGCCAAAATATGTTTTTTACCCATGTAGTTTCCCATAGGGATTTTGAACATGACTACAGCCCGAATTGCTAGACAGAAATTCATCAAATGCAGTAGAATGCTAGCTCTTGGTCCTGAAAGTGTCCTTTTTGTGATTTGGTGTAAATCAGTTCAGCAGTTTTTGAGATATGAAAGGCAAACTAAATTTGTAAATCTATGTATGCAGACCCTCTGCGAATCCAACTGATCTTGTGCAGAGATAACAGATCTGATTAGCTACCAACACTTCAACCAGGAAGTGTCAGAAGACATTTTGGGACTCAGACTCAACCAAGTGTGAGAAACAAAATGGAGAAAAATAAAAGGTGGGAGGGCAGGAATGCCCTGATCCCCTAACTCTAGTGCTGGGCTCCCACAGCGGCCCCACCAGGGCAAAAGAGCATAAAAAAAAAAAAACAGAAATCATGGGTGGGTCTGCTAATCTGGTTAAATCTTTTAAAAACCATGCACAGTCTCCCTTGCTTGTTTTATTTTAACTGCCTGGTGGGCCAGGACATCGGGGCAAGCATATTAGGAATTCATAGGGAGGGGGGCACACAGCCCCCCTCCATGCAGTTAAATTCCACCGGGAACCACCATCTCCCTGGCACTTTATTTATATGTAGGAGGTGGGCTGCGCAGACCAGCTTCCATGGGATTCAAAGAGCCCCCAAGACCACCACATCCCAGGGGCTTGATTATTAAGTAGGAGGGGATCTTGCAAACCCCCCTCATTGCCCGTAAGGGCTCTCGGGACCACCACCTCCGGGGGGGCCACAGATATAACAGAGAGTGGGTCCACATGGCCCACCTTCCAAGGCTTTCATCCATTTTCTAGAAGGACCACCATCTCTCTGGGGCAGGATCTTGAAAATGAAAGGAGGGGACAGAGCACCCCCATCCTGAAGCCAGGTCCACCTCAGGGCCAGCTCCCCATTTCCCAAGATGCCCACCTTTGAGAGACAGCAGTATGCTTTCATTTGGCAGGAGTTTTGACAGCTTCCACCATGTGAGAGCAAACTGTAACTCTGCTCACAGCAACTAATCAACCTATACAACCACTCACACACCTACAAAACCACTCACACACCCACTCTCTGACTCACACGGCCACTAACACACCCACTCACTGACCAATACAGCGCCTCACACTCTCATGCTGGGAGGGTATATGTTATATTTAAGAATTCATTTTCAAATGACTAGTCTCACTGTACTACTAATGAGGTATACTGTTTCTAACATATGTCACTTGAGTGGGTTTGGCATTGTCTGTATCAGTATGTGAGTGGCTGTCTGAATGGATGTAAGGGTGTGTGAGTGGGTGTGTGAATGGCTGTCTGGATCTGCCAATGTGTGTGTAAGTACCTGTAAAGGCCTTTCAGTAGTTATGCGAGTTGCTATATGGGTCTATGAATGGTTTTGTGAGTGGTTTTTTAGGTGTGTGAGTGGCCGTGTGAGTGGTTGTATGGGTTTGTGAGTGGGTGTTTGAGTGGTTTTATGGGTGTGTGAGTGGGTGTGGGAGTGGTTATATAGGTGTGTTTGTTAGTAGTTGTGCAAATGTATGAGTGATTGAGAAGGTGTGTGAGTAGATGTGTGAGAGGCTTTGCAGGTATGTTAGTAGGTGTGTGAGATGTTGTTTGGATGTGCAAGTAGGGGTGTGAGTGCTTTGATGGGTGTGTGAGCAGATTTGTGGATGTGTAAGTGGGTTTGTGAGTAGTTGTGTGGGTGTGTGAGAGTTTGTATGGGTCTGTAGGTGGTTATGTGAGCAGTTATATGGGTGTGTGAGTTATTGTATAGAACTGTGAGTGGGTGAGTGAGTGGTTGTGTGGGTGTGTGAGTGGTTGTATGTGGAGTTATTAATAATGCCGGTTCGGACGATCTGCATTTTAAACATAACAATTATGGAGAATCATTACATAAATGTATGGGTTGCCATGATTTGGAAATCTTGGACTTATCCAGAGATGAAAGTGGACTTATTATTCCTACTTTTAAGAATCGGCAGACCAGTTCAGTCATTGATGAAGTGATTGTTTCCTCTAACATTATCCCCCACTGCACTCCTCCCAGGATAGAAGTCATTTCTCTAAGTGACCACAATTGTATTATTCTAGAATGTACTTTCTGGGGTGGAAGCTCTGTTGGAATAGGAACAATCGTTTCCAACGTGGAGCCACACAGACCAAATGGTGTGAGACTAAGATGGGTAGGGGAGAAAGCTGAAGAAACAATACACTCTATTGTCAAAGAATGTCTGTCTGATATTACCCTTATCGTTGATCACAGTGCTGATCTTGAGCGGGTTTTACTTGCTTTTAACTGTATTAATAACATTATTGATGCCAGGTACACTAGAACTAAGAGTGCACATCACAGAAACGGCCCGGGCTGGTTTGACCATACGTGTACTACCTTACTGACAGAGTTAAAACATGCCCTTGTTAAAAAGCAGAGGGATACTAATCTTATATCTGTATTAAGATTAGATTACAAGCAAGCACTGAAACGGAGGAAGGGCGAGTTGCAGCAGCAGGCATGGGACTCCCTCAACCAAGCCGCTGAGCTATCAAATAATACATTATTTTGGGCTACTATAAACTCCCCTTTCCTCAAAGAGGATAACATTCCAGAGCTGACTTCTAATATCCCAGTGATAGGTGGGTTTCACACGTTTCTGAAACGTTTAACTCTGACAGTTGTGTAGACACTTTGCCAGGGAGGTGGGCTGTTTTACCACTGGATATTACTGTTAGTGAGGTTGGGCTTAGCATACGTTCTAGTAAGGGGGGAAAAGCCCAGGGACCTGATGGGGTACCTATCGATATCTACAAAGCAGCCCCAGAGTTGTGGAGCCCCATCCTGACTATTGTATTTAATGCAGCAGTATGCACGGAGGCACCTGAAACCTGGGGGGAATCCACTATAATCCCGATTTATAAAAAGGGCAGCAGGTCAGAGGTCAAAAACTACCGCCCCATTTCCCTTCTAGACTCCTCAGTCAAGATCATGAGTCGAGTTAAGTTGGTTAGACTAGAAGAGTGGGTAGAGAAAGAGGACATTTTGGCCGCTAGCCAGTATGGTTTCAGGAAAGGGGCGGGGCACACTTGATCAGTGTATTAACCTTGATTTATTGATAGGTAAGTACACTGAAGCTAAACATGGATCATTATACCTCTGCTTTGCAGATTTAAGTAGTGCTTTTGATATGGTTGATCATACTTTATTATGGCCAACATTGTCACAGCTAGGAAAACCTGAGGGTATCATCTTTTTCCTTGCCAGGATGTATGAGAAATTATGAACCTGTGTGCATTTTGGCACTAAAGGCGAGTGTACCCCCATATTTAGTGTTAAACGAGGGATTAGACAGGGCTGTGTTTTGGCCCCCCTACTTTTTTATTTTATTTATTAATGAACGCGACGTAATTTAAAAAAATGAAATTTCTGATGCCCCTATGATCAAAGGTGTTTCGGTACCAGTGTTGTTATATGCTGATGACGCCGTACTGCTTTCCAGAACTCCTATTGGACTTCAGCGTCTAATTAATAGATTTTCCACCTTCATTAAAGATAGAAAGCTGATGATCAACAAAGGGAAAATGTACACCATGACTTGTGGGTCAAAAAGCAAACTCTCAAATGTTTTTTTTATTGATGGTGAAAAGGTGCAACAGGTTGATAAATTTAGCTACCTTGGGATTACCTTCGCAAAAGATAGGAAATGGTATAGCGAGTTTAATAACATCTGTAATAAAATGGCAAAAAATGCACACGGTGTTTTTAGATTTGCAGCAAAAGTTGGTGATAGACGTACCAGAGATATGATTAAAATCTACCAAGCTAGATGTGTTACAACGGCTTTATATGGGGCAGGTGTCTGAGGTCACAGTTGTGACCACATCCTACATTTTTAAAGAGGCTTTTGTGTTTACCCCCTAGTGCCCCAACTAAGTTGATTCATCGGGAATTAGATATTAATTTCCTAATTGATCTGTTATGCTTAAGGCCACTCATGATATGGCGTTCCATTTGGCTACATGATGAACTTTTTTTTAACAGGTCTATAATTGAGGACTGTTTAGCACTGGATAAATATCTAAAAATCCCTTGGCTGTAATATGATGTGAATTGTTTCTCTAAAAATTTTAATATTAACATCCTGATTGACCCAAATGCTGCTTCTCTAATACCTAAAGCAGAGTTGAAAATAAAATGTTTAGCTTTTAGAGAAAGGAAGCGGACATTAGCCAATGTTTCTATGTCCACTGGCATGTTCTATAGCAGATTTAATATCACTGAAGGATTCCCTTTTTATCTAATTATGGTGACCAGGCCATCCCATAAGTACGTGCTAACCAGACTAAGATTTGGAATAGCTCACCATGTGGTGGCCCTACCAAACCTTAAAAAACATCCGATAGGGCCGTGTCTGTGTGACGGCGTATCGAAACAGAGCACCTTGTATTCTGTAAACTGTATATGAACCTTGGTACTGCCTATCTGAAACCTATGTTCATGAAATATGGCGTGCGTACAGTTAACCAGGCATTGAATTTAATAATTAATTTGGAATCCGTCGACGTCTGTTTTTATACTGCTACTTTTTTAAATCAGGCTATTTATGTCCGAAAAAGTATGACATTTTAAAGTATGTACTGCTGTATTCTATTTTTCTTGTCTGTATTTTGCACATTGTTATTTTATGTGTTTTATCTTATGTGCTTTTATGGTCATTATGCATGTACCGAATAAAGCTTGAATTGAATTGAATTGAATTGAGTGGTTGTGAGAGTGTGTGAGTGGGTGTGAGAGTGGCTGTATGGGTCTTTAAGTGGGTATATGAGTAGTTTGGGTGTGTGAGCAGGTGTGTGAGTTATTGTATGGATTTGTGAGTGGGTGTGTGAGTGGTTGTGTGGGTGTGTGAGTGGTTGTATGAGTGTGTGTTTGAGTGGTTCTAAGGGTGTGAAACTAGATGTGTGAGTCATTGTATGGAGTTATGAGTCGGTATGTGAGTGGTTGTGTGGGTGTGTTTTATGTTGGTGCCTGAGTGGGTGTGTGAGTGGTTGTATGGGTATGTGAGTGGTTCTGTGGATGATGTCATCAGTGATATCATTTGAGATGTCATCGGTGATGTCATCAGTGATGTCACTGACCATGTCATGAGTGATGTAATATGTGAGGTCCTAAGTAGTGCATTTTGGGGGTGTAAGGTATAGTTAGCTTAGGTAACTATAACTGCTGAATTTAACTGGTTTTATATGGCTAAAATCTGAGTCTAACTATAACATCCCTGTAACCTCTGTTTTTTTACAGTGAATTTCTAAGGTTTTTTATAATACTATTTTCTAATCAGAATCCCCTGTAACCACTGATTTTTTTCAGTGTATTTCTAAGATTTTTTAAATTCTTAATCCTAAATATATTGCCCCTGTAAACTTTGTTCTTTCAGTGAATTTCTACAGCTTTTTTAATGTTATTTCCTAGCTATAACATCCCTCTAACCTTCATTTATTTATTGAATTTCTCTGTTTAAAAAAAATCCTAACTCTGAACTGTTACCTTTAAGACAGGGTGTGTGAGAGGCCGTATAAGTCAGAGAGTGGGTGTGTGAGTGGCTGGTTGGGTCTGTGAGTGTGTCAGTGTTTAGGTGGGTGTATGAGTGGCTGCATGTGTTGGTGAGTATATGTGTGAGTGGCTGTATGGGTCTATGAGTGAGTGTGTGAGTGGCTGTAAGGGTCTGTTAGTGGATGTGTTACTAGCTGTATGGGTCTTTGAGTGGGTGTGTGAGTGGCTGTATGGGACAGTGACTGGGTGTATGAGTGGCTGTATGGGCCTGTGAGTGTCTTAGTGGGTATGTGAGTGTGTGAGTGAATGTGTCTGTGAGTAGTTGAGTGCCTATATGTGTGTGTGAGTACCTCCGTGGGTTTGTGAGTATCTGTGTGAGTGGATTTATGAGTGCCTGTGTGGTCTGTGAGAGGGTCTGGGAGTGCCTGTGTGAGTGGGTGTATGTGTGCCTGTGTGGGTCTATGAGTGTCTGTGTGGGTCTGTGAGTGTCTGTGTGGGTTTGTGAGTAGATGTGTGCATGCCTGTGTATGTCTTTGAGTAGAGGTATGAGTGGTGCTATGGATTTTGGGCATTTGCATACCTAAGTTATTTAAAAAGGAGAACCGTGGACTCTGTTCTCACCAGGAGATGAAAGGGAAGAAATCACTCATCAGAGTCACTACACATCTGATTGTGCTTCAATAGATTAATGATGAATTCACCTTGTTTAAGGATTTCATATTGTTTTTCGATGTGGGACACGAGTGGAAACAAACTTGCTTTGCCTTCGCCAAGCCCAAGAATTTGGATCATTGTTCTTTACAGAAGAGGAGCTTCAACTTGGGCATCTGCTATGTTATCTTTGTAAGTGATACCTGTTGAGGTGTAATTTCTGTGAAATGAGCATCAGGGCCTGACCGGAACCTCACCTGTCTATTTATCCAACAAGAGTTCACAGGTTTGCACAAAATGTCTACCCAACTGGAGTAGTTTCTGCTGGTTAATGAGTAAGGTCTACCTTGTTGGTTAAATGTCTAATGCGTAATCATCCCCACAGCTGCATAATGGACAACAAGGAAATGTCTACAGTGACCATGTGTGCATTTTGGCAATGTGATTGTTCCTCATGCATCTTTATCCAGAAATCTGTGATAATATGTACCCTTCTATAGAAAGACAACAAAACTACAAAGAAGTAAATATCCAACAAAACATGGATCCTTCCTCTTAACTATATGAAGTAGGTGCTTCTAGTTTGGTGGAGATGTCCTCATAGTCCTCAGCATGAACAACTTGTCACCAAAATCAGAGTTAAACACAATATGGGGACTTTTGGTTAAGCTGTCTATCATCCTGACAAAAGGTGGGAAGACCTATGCATACTACTAAGGTGGATGGACAGGGCCAAATGGGCAGAACTTCCAGGTGATTTGTACAGAATCATGAAAGCTGCTCTCAGCAGGACAGGACATGGCCGGGCTTGGGCAGAAATTTCAGTGACTTACTGAAAACCACCACCAAAGTCCTCAGTATTGCTCAGCTGCCCCCCCCACTGAAGTCCCCTTGGATGCTGAGGGTTACTGGGGGCAAATAACCCCTCCTTTTCCAACCAGTAAAGATCACGCAGTGGGATTGCTGAGAGTTCGTCAGAGTTGTCCCTCCTGACACACTACTCGTTGAGGGATGAAATCCCTTTGGCTGCTGAGGGTCATTGGGGTCAAGAACCCCTCCTGTTACCACAAGTAAGTCCTAAACAGGGGGATTGCTGACAGCTTGTCGGAGGCCTCGCCCCCTTTCTCAACTACTCTACGAATACCCCTCCTGGCGTGCTACTCATGGAGGGTTGAAGTCCCCTTGGATGCTGTAGTCATTGCGGGCCAAGAACCCCCCTTGTTACCACCACTAATTCCTACACAGCAGGATGGGTGAGAGCTACTTCAAGGCCCCCTTTCTCCACCACTCTGCAAAGGCACCTTCTGGCACACTACTTTTTGGGGGATGAAGTGGAATGAGAAACTCACTCTCCATTCATGGGGGAAGGGAACCCCATCCGCCGAGGCCCCACAAACATTCAATGTGGGATGGGGTCATGCTGCCCCTCTCCCGGGGTGATTTCAGCCCTGGCAACCCCATCCCCCAAGGCCCGGACTCTTGCTCCTGGTGCCCTGCAGCCTACCCAGTGTACCAAGTGTAGTATGTTGAGGAGAACAGGGGGAGCCTAAAAGCCCCCGATCCCTACCAGCTCCTTGCCTCCAGCAGGAGTTGGCGTTGCTTCTACATGAAAGGAGCAGCCAAAAATGCTGCTCCCTGCAATCGGGAGCAATCCTACTGTCTGTTTCCCTGTCCGCTTGACAGCCAGCAGGAAAATAGATAAAAACTCCACTACCAGTGAGTGGGACAGCTCCTGGTTGCTGAAAGCATATATAGAGTTTGCTGTCTCAGCTCCCGCCAAGTGTAGCAACAGCTATCTCCCAGGGGTGACGGTCCCCAGGGCCATGATTGGCTCAAGGAGGGGGGCTGCGCCACCCCCTTCTTTAAGTGGCATGGCGAGCCCCATGGAGATTAAGGCGACAGTGCCGTACATAGTTCAGTAGGGGGGCCATGTGGCCCTCTCCCACTTTTATATATCACCTTTGCCCCAGGGAGGCGGTGAACCCTGGGCCCAGTGGTTCTGTGTGGCCTCCATTTAAATGGGTTATTGTGCCCTAGGGAGTTTAAAAAAATAAAGCTCCGGGGGGTGGTGGTCCCTGGTGGTCAATGAGCAAAATAGAGGGGCTCTGTGTGCCCCCTTCCCATACTTACTTAATGACTCAGGGAGGTGGTGTTCCCCAGGGCTCAAATGCCCCCCTCCTTTCTTCATGCTATGCCCCCAACCTGTCCAACCCGGGAGCTACACTGTAAAGAAACACACAAAACCTCGCTTGTCTTTTTAAACACATGTGCTTTGGATTCATGTCTCTGTCATGATTTTGTGGCAAAATGTACAAAAAAATGCTATTTGGCCCTGGTGGGGTCCCTACAGGACCCCTGCCCCCTTTTCTTTCTTTTTTTGTTATTGTTTGGGGATTCAGCTAGGTCCCTTTAGTTGTAGTGTTGGCAACCAATTAGATCTCTGCACGAGATAGGGAGGAAATCCTATACACACAAAATTGGTTTTCTTTTAATAATTCTAAAACTGCTACATGGATTTACACAAAATTACAAAAAGGGCAACCTATCTGCCGAATTTGGTATGTTTCCGTTCAGCAGTTCAGGCTGTAGCTGTGTCTAAAATCTCTAAAAGAATTAACATGGGAAATGCACTTTTTCGACCCTTCCCTTTGTCACCACATCAACATATATACAGCAGACCTCTATGCTTCGTTAAAATGCACCACAATAAATCAGGTAAATGTCATAATTTACCAATAAAACAAATAGAATAAATAACTATACTCCAAAGCATTCATTATTGATGCACACATTGCAATGTTTAATAATAATAGGCGTCAAAAATATTTAAAAAAGCGAACTTTCAATCAAAACCACCATGAACATTTGTTTGTGTCTTCCCTTAACACTCTTTAGGCCACATTATGCAGTCATGGTACCAACCACACGGAGTCCCTGCACTGCAGCTGAACAGCAATCACCAGCTTGATTTGCTTTAAGAATAATAGAAAGCTCTCCAGGTTGTTTATTCAATGACACAGGAGACTTACTGTGTGTTGTAATAAAATGTTCCTGAAGGCTCCTGCACTCCATTAACCCCCTACAACATTTAAATAATTATTGGTGGTGCCCCTGTACCTCCTTAGAGTACCTTGACATAGAAAAAAATACAAAAACAAAGCCCCTCACAGGGCATTGTGGAGAACTCCTCTCTGGAACATTTTATAATATTTTTGGGCACTGGGGCACCTAAACGTCAATATATTGTTGGAGGATGCAGGGGGAGAACCAAGGACCCGTGATCCTGCCAGCTGCCCAGCTGCCCAGCTACCACTTATCCCGGGGTGCTAACATGGGAGCTGACCACCCTTTTTTCAAGTTTCATTTGGTGGGTGAGGAAAGCCTGGGGATTCAGAATAATATTACTCTGCCGTCCTATATGTTATCATTATTTTTTTTCAGGACACTGGGACTGAGGGCCTCATTATGTTGTCCGACCGACATCCTGTCGCCATTGGTATTCAAGGTGGTCGCAATGTGAATTCTTTGTATTGTGGTGGGTGCTTTGGGCTGCAGCATACGCCACGATACAAAAAAAAACACATCAACATATCTCTGCACCATGTGGCAGGCACCAATGCGCTGCCTGCCACATGATGCAGAAATATGTATGGGGCACCATAGGTGCCCCCCCGGGGACCATATTGGAGGTCCAGAGGGAAAGGGAGGCACGCTACAGGCCCCCCAGTCACTTTCTGCCTGCCTTTTCATGGCAGGTTAACCACCATGAAACGGCCAGTAGAAATTGACATTGCAATCCCTACAGGCACTGCCACCATTGTAGGCTTTACAGTCCAACCGATAGGCTCCTTGAGCCTGTTTGATAGGTGTTGGACATTCTCTCCGTCTGGCAACCATCTGCCTGCCTTCCTAATGCGGCGGGCGGACTTGTATGGTCCGATGGTGGTGGGACCGCCACCGATGATCTGATGGTGGCATTCCCACTGCCAGCACAATGAGGCCTTGAGTCCCCAAGCCGTAAAATGTCTACCCACCATCTCTGCTCATGTTGACTGCAGCCAATCAGAACTTATCTTTTGATGGAATCTGCAGCTGCAGAAAAGATGGTGGCTGCTTGACCTGAGAGAGAGTCGCTCTCTGACCGCTGTGTGTGCCTGATGTAATTACTGAGATCAAAGCCCTGTGGAGTAGAGAGGAGTAGAACTAGAGAACAACAGAGAAAACGCAATAACCCCGGAGAATTTTCTGCCGTTTTTAAACTGCTGTCTTAGACTGCGAGAAAACGGGCTTATTCGCAGAGTTTGCCGTACCTGTCCGGTGCGGTGCAGCGAGTGAGAAAGACAGTTAGAAACAGGGCGGTGCTGGATGATTTTGCTGTTGCTGCGGCCCGGACGCGAATCACAAGTTCAGGTCTGTCTGCCTTGAGAGGTCAGGCTTCCCTGCTGACTTCTACGATTTGGCGGTCGGGGTGTGTCAGGAGAGTCCAACGGTGTGAGAGTGCAAGGAGCAACATGCCGCCTACAAAGGAGACCGGACTCAGCTCCAAACCAGCGCTGACGAACTCCAAGATAATGCCTGGGGCAAAAGACGTGGCAGTAACCCACACCCCTTCACAGGAGAACGACGAGAAAGGAGGAAGGAAGGGTGGTATGCCCGGGAGCATGCATGTGCCTGATAGCGCAGTGAGAGGACGGACACCTAAGGTCCCTAGAATGTTTTGCGGTAAGCCGGCAAGTGGCAAACAGATCAAGCCACTGCCGGAGAAAGCTTCTGTTAATATAAATAACCCTACCACAAATCTAACTAATGTCTTAGATCAAACCGGTAATAGTACTGACAATACTGGTAACAATGTTACACCATTAATAGAGACTGTATCTCAGGAACTTGCCAGTAGTACAGAGACTTTTGAAATATCTAATCCTACTATGGCTCATAAGGATATAGCAGGGGGCGCCGAAGGACCAGTTAACAAAGCAGAAGAAGAAGAGACAGAAGTTGCTGTTACTCTCCTTCACAGAGATTCTAGCAGGGAGCCTCAAGAACAGGGGGGTGCAGCACCAGTGCCAGGCACCCCTGATGGTGAGAAGTTCTTTTCGCTGGCAGAGGAGTCAGATGTTAACAAGACTGGTGATTCGGATAACATGGATGAGGCTTCCGGAGAGGATAGTGATGGACCCCCGACAACAACAGACACTCTAAAGAGGGCTACCCTTTGACCTAGCAGATCCAGAAAGAAAAGCCTATGTGATTCACAGCGAGAAAGTCTTCTTTCAGAGGCAAGTGATCATTTACAATGGGACTACGCCTCTACTAATCTCGCCGCACTGGGGGGGCCATTGTAGGGATTTCAAGAGGAAGATCAAAGGGCTTCTGCCAGTAAACCGGAACCAGTCCCCTCAATTAGCTTGATTTACGCTACGCTCAAAGCCATGCAGGTAGAGGCCCGCCAAGAGCACAAAAGAGCACAACTGGCCACCAAAAAGATACAGGGAGCTATTCGGAAAACAACAAAAGCTTGCTTTGAGGTGCTAGGTAGATCCACTGCTTTAGAGGAACGTGTAGTGGACCTGGAGGCTGGTCTCGAAAGCACCGGATCCAAAACAGCGGCAAATGATGCAAGATTAGTGGACATTATGTGGAAACTTGAAGATTCTGAGAATAGACAGCGGAGAAACAACCTAAGTTTATTAGGCATTAAAGAAAAAGTTGAAGGGGACGACGTACGTGGCTTTGTGTTGAAACTTTTCAAATTGGCTTTTCCAGAATTGTCTCACTGGAATTGGGAAACCGAGATCCAGCGAGTACATAGATTCCCCTCAATGGCAAAAAGTAACCCTGGTCTAACTGCAAAGCCTCGGGCAATTTTAATATTTTTCAGAAATGTTTTGCTACGTCAGGCGGTATTTGAGAAGGCAAGATGCAAAGAAATCAGCAGAGGGACAGACGTTTTTTGTGCGGCCGGATTTTTGCCACCCGACAGTGGAGAGAAGATGGCGGCTACGTCAGTTGATTAGTCCTTTTCAGAAGAGTGGTTGTGAAGTGTATTTGATGAACCCTGCCCGGCTAAAGGTTATTTATCAAGGGAGGGATCGTGTATTCATTTCCGAGATTCAGGCTGAATGTCATTTAAAGGAACTGACCAGTGGCTGATTGACTTTAGATGCTGTATAATGACTGTATAACTAGAGGGAATTTTTCAGGGTATGTTTCAGGGGTTTGCGTTTTTTGTCTGTTTTCCTCACTGAGTATCTTAGAAGAGGAGGGTAGTAATCTATGGATATAATGTGGAGTACAGTTTGTGAAACTTGTGATCTCCTCTTTACAGTTGTTTGCAAATTGGGTTTGGGCTTTTTTCTCCTTTGCTCTTTAGGGTATTTCGTTTGCTCCTAGGTCACGGAGCGACTAGGGGCTCACTCAGGAACACAGTAGGCATCGCAAGGGTCTGAGAACCTTTTTTGGCATAGTCATGGGTTGGGGGGTGGGGATGAGGGTGGTGGATCCTTTGGGGGGTATAGGGAGTGATATGTCACAATGACTATATATTTGTTGTTTGAGAGTAGTTCTGATATGTTTTTCTTGATTCTTGATTATGGATTTCTTGTTTGTAGAAAAATCCATTATAAATAATGGGGTGTATTACAGTAGCCTCTATTTATATTTGTGGATTGAATGACCCAGTAAAAAGGCGAAGAGTTAGAGAAGATGTTCGAATCTTGAAGGCAGATATTATCTGCCTTCAAGAAACCCACATTGAAGCCAGCCGCAATAAATCTTTAGATCTTGATGGGTTTCAACTAATTGCTTGGACAAAGCTAGAAAGACGAAAGGTGCTGCTATATTTGTACGTCGAGGATTGGCCAATATAGTTTGTTCTTCTGCCGACAATTATGGCAGGTGGGCGATTATACAATGCTCTATTCAAAATAATATGTTCACACTTTGTTTTATTTATGGGCCAGTCTTGGACGATCCTGAACTTCACAATTGGCTAAGCTTGGAGCTGGTGGGTTGGCAATCTCTGATTTTATTATGTGGGGATTTTAATATTAATCTAGACTGCGCCATTTCAAAACATCCGTCACTAGGGTATCACGGGCGGAAACTGAAAGTTTTTAAGTCTCTTACCCACTTGAAGGAGCTACATGGGCTCGTGGATATGTGGGTACAGGCAATAAATAATGACCCGGGGTTTACCTATTTTTCAGCTTCACATAGAATGCACTCTAGATTGGATTATTTTTTTATTTCTCAATGTTTGACACTGAGTGCTAAAATAACAAAATTTCCCAGAGTAATATCTGACCATAATCCGCTGGTCTTGGAAGTAAATATTAAATATAAGAGGCCACAAATCAGCTGGACTAATATTAGGGGTTTGGTAAGAGACAACTCATATATACAACATATGGCAACCTGGATCACAAGATTTTCAAAGGAGAATATTGGCAGCAAAGGTATACAGAATGTCTGGGATACCCTAAAATCAGATATTAGGGGCAAGACAACAGAATATGGATGGGAGATTCAGAAAAGAGAAAAAGAGAAGATCTTGAATTTGTATTGGGGGATGCCGAGTTTAATCTGGTTGAGGTATTGTTGCAGTGGGGGAGGCAGAAGTGGCACAAACTAGGAATTCAATGGCAAAAGCGGCTATAACCGAAATATCTTTAGCTAAATCTGCCGGCAAATACTTAGCTTGGCGATCCAAACTATATGAAAGCAACGAAAGGGTGGGCCATATGTTGGTGGTTCGGACCAAGGAAAAGTTGGCATTATCTCGGATCACTAGCATTATAGATCCGGATGTTGGTCTGGTTACTGAAGAAGGGGGAATTCTTTTGGCTTTTGAGAAATGTTATCAAAAACTTTATCTAGAGCATATAAGGGATAACTGTGAGATACAAGCAGAAATCCAAAAGTACCTCAACAAGATAAAAGTAGATCCTTTGCCCCTTGTAGATCAGGACATGTTAGAAGCTCCGAATCATTTGGACGAATTACATAGTTTCGCTTCCACCATGGAAAGAGGTTGGGCCAGATTTTATTCCAGGGGAATTTTATAAGATCTTTCAAGCTCAGCTCCTGCCAATAATGTTTGAAATGTTTAGTATAATTCAGAATGGAGATAAACCCCCAGAATCATGGCGGACAGCTAAGATAGTTACGTTTTTCAAAAAAGGGAAGGTGGCAATAGATCCAGGCTCATATCGGCCGATCACCTTGATCAATACCGATATCTAAATCTATTCTAAGATCTTCGCTAATAGATTGTCATCAGTAATTCAAAATATGGTTTTGCCCCAACAACACGGCTTTGTCCCTGGGCGAGAAACTATCGATCACATATGACGGGCAATTACACTGTTCGATTATACTAAGGTTACAGGAGACCCTATGGCCTTAATTCTTCTGGATGCAGAAAAGGCATTCAAAAGGGTCTCCTGACTTTCTTATAGGCTGCGCTGAAATATTACGGTATATGCAACAGATTTATTAGAGCAATCCAGTGTATGTATGAGAGTCCAATCGCTAAAGTTACAGTAATGGGAGCCCAGTCTGGGGTAAATAATATCATGCCAGGTACTAGACTGGGCTGTCCGTGCTCCTCTTTATTATTTGCCATCAACATCGACCCCTTAATTAGGAAGATCCAGGCTGATAAAGTAATTAAACCTATTCAAGCTAGAGGGACCGATGTCAAAAAGATTTTGGGATACGCAAATGAATGAGCTATTTTGACAGGTACACCACAGCTGGCTTTAGTTCAAATAAACAGTTTAACATCGCAGTATGGTAAGATCTCTGGATATCATTTAAATGAGGGGAAATCCCAAATGGTCTGTAACGATGATGTTGGACTAGCCGACCACCGGATAGCTGCAAGTGCTAGATATTTAGGCATAGAAATCAGCTCTAAAGTCGAGGAAATTGTGGAGATTAATTTAAAACCACTTTCACAAAAAGTCAACTTAGATGCACGCAGAATAAATAATATACACTTAACACTGATCGGTAGATGTAATGTCGTTAAAATTATATTTCTCCCGAAAATTCTATATTGTCTCCGAGCAATCCCCCTGTTGATAAACAAATCGTGGTTTAAACAATTGGATCAGCTTGTTTCATGTTTTTTATGGGCTGGACAATGACCAAGAAGGGCTCTTAGACTTATGACTCTGCCTAGGGATGGGGAGGGTGGTCCATCGCTAACTTTCAAGTTTATTACTGGGCAATCACCCTGAGACAGATAGGAGACTTATTAAATGGGGGAATTCCGGACAACCCGGAAATAGCAGATATATCAATTTATCAGTTAATTTATGGGGTAGAGGCTAAGGAACTTCTTTTGCGCCATATCGATTTTGCTTATTTTAAAAGGGTCAAATTTAAGGTTTTATTAAGTGCATATAGGGTCTGGACCGCTGTTGGGAAAATGTTTGAAATTGGACGGCTACATGTCTATTCCCCCTTCGCTAGGAACACCTTTCTCCCAGAAATATTTTGAGACTTTTCGTTTAAGAATTGGATGGATAAAGGGGTACAGTGTATCAGGGATCTTATATGTGATACTGAAATTATGACCTCTGAAGCCATTAAAGAGAGATATGGGATAGAGAATAAGTATTTTTAAAAAATATTTACAGATTAGGGACTTCCTATGCAAAAGATCTGTGATGTGGGGGCATATCCAGCTATTGGATTTGATCAAGGTGGGTCGGTTTACAACTTCTTCTTTATATAAGTTGGTAAATGAGAGAAGGCGACATGATTTACCTAAACATTTTGACAGGTGGCAAATGACTTTGCAAACAGGGCAGGGAGAGTGTGAGGACTCTCTTTTGTATAGTCAAACAACGTGTATTTCTGCCAATTTGCAGGTACAATGTTTTAAAACCTGGTGCAACTTATATATAACTCCTGCTCATATTAAAATTGAACAGCTGTTACAATTCATTTTGGGATACCCAATGGTATTGACCCCCCAGGTTATTATGTTAGGGATTGTCAACCAAGACATGGATGAAGCTGATCGCAAAATGGTCTTTGTCGCAATGGCTGTACTGCGGCTTTGTTTAGCCACGGACTGGCTTTAGCCGAGCTCCCCGTCAATACATGTCTGCTTTGGTAAATTACTATCTATGTATCATTGGGAGATTTCTGTGATTAAGAGAAGGAGTGGTAATGCTAGGGGGAAAGGAGAAAAGATTTGAAGATCTTTAACCAAATGGCTGAGTCAGGACACACTCTCAGAATGATGTATAGGATGTATTTCTTATATGCGTTAATCATTTGTTTTTCACTCTCTTTGTCCTAAGAGGATCCACCGGGGTGGGGGGAGGGGGCGTAAATAAGGGAAAATGTGGGTGTTGGATATAGTTTCTGTTTTCATTGCTGTAACATAGAGGAGGTTGTTATAGTGTCTATCTATGTCTGATGCCCTGATAAAAACTTTAAAAAAAAAGAAAAATAACTTATCTTTTGATCTGCTGGTTCCACAGCAGTCGCACAGCAGTAGATGCCATTACATTTTGAACCCTAATTTCTTAAACATTATGGAGAATATTTAAACCAAATCACAAAAAGCACACTTTTTGGATAAAGATCAAGCATTCTGAAATGCTTGGTGTTATTATGTACTGTAATTTTTGCTGTAGTCTTGTCTAAAGTACCTATGGGAAACTGCATAAGTAAATTGAGTTTTGGAACTCTCTCTACCCCAATTGGAGTTTGAATATTAAAACTATCACCACCCATATATGTGGACTGTTCCCAATATTGTTGGTAATGAATTTACAACATAAATCTGACCCACAAAATAAATGCAATCTTATTTATAGTTGGCTGAAGATAGAATAGTGCATTTGACTTTCATGAACTTTCACACATTTCATATTGGGCTTGGCAATCTGAACCCTCCCTGTAAAATAATGCAGCAAGAACAAGTTTCACTCCTGCCAAATGTTACTCTTTTCCTAAAGTTACTTGGACTCTGAATGGAAGAGTCAATTATATACCCAAAAGCAGAAATATATGCACCTTCCCCAGTCTTTGTGACTTGTTGACTTGACGTTAGAATTCTAAATCATTTCCCTCCAAATATATGCATTTTCCTGGATATATATGCCAGGCTGGATCTATCTATCTATCTATCTATCTATCTATCTATCTATCTATCTATCTATCTATCTATCTATCTATCTATCTATCTATCTATCTATCTATCTATCTATCTATCTATCTATCTATCTATCTATCTATCTATCTATCTATCTATCTATCCAGAGATCGATATATTCATATATTAATAGATATAGAAATACATTTGTTAGATTGTAGTTGCATTATATTTTGAAATTTGTTTTACATTGAGTTTAGTTTCTTTAGGCTGTCCAGATTAACTTTTTTTTAAAAAATAATATTAAAATGATTCACTAGTTGATAAATTAACAACTGAATTATTTACAACTGTTGAGCCATATTGAATACAGATTTTGAGATAAAGGAGTTGATTTTTACATTTTAAATGCTATTACTTACTTACAAATAATGAATTCCTAAACATGTTTAATTAAATGTAATGTTGTTTTGTTTCATATTTGTATTAATGATTAAGTGATTTCTTCATGTTGCAAGATTAAACAAGTATGTTTTAAAAAATATACATACTCTTTTAGAATTTATTTTTATTTTTTTCAATGTGTTTTTTAAAAATATGAAATGTGTATTCTAATTTTTGATTTTTCTATACATTATACATCTTTGATTCATTTTATATTTGCATAGAAAATTAATTTTAAGTATTCTTTTTTTTTACATATTTGCTAATTTTTAAGATTAATTATTATTCATGAGGCATGTGCGCATTTTTAAAATTATTAAATAAAATAATTTTAAGTCTTAGGGATAATGTCCATAACCCAATCAGCACTCCTTTCTCATAAGTTAAAAAAAATATGCATAGAACTGATATGAAATAATTGACTTTTTCTTGCTAAAATCTATGAAGGGGAGATTAACATGCTTTAAAATACTGACCCGGAAAATATCATAGTGATTATAAAAAAATAAAAGCTTCAGGGGATAGCAAAAAGGATTGGATTCCAGAATCTTGGAAGGGACTCTATAAAAGTATAAAGTATTACATCTGATTTTTTTAAACCTAAGCAGGAATAACTTTACAGCATTTATATAGACTTTTTAGGCAGAGATAGAGAGTTCAATAGTAATCCCATCTAAACTACTTACTTAGAAAAATATCTACAAGGTATACACAGTGACATTTCTTTTGGGTTTTACTTCACTGTGAGGGCACACTAACCCCAACATGTTGTTTGTCCTATTTTTAAATATTTGCACCATGCTCTATGGGTTTAACAGGCACACTTTAGTTATGACCTAGGAAAATACTAAAACAGGTTTTCTTACATCTTTTCCTGCTATGTGTTGCTGTAGTCTATTTTAACTATGTCCATCAAGAGTGCAATACTGCTCCTGATAGACATATATTTTTGTCTTATTGTGGTTAGTTAACAACACGTTTCATGCATATTGGCATTTAACTTCCAATGCTACCGTTGTACTTTAGGCAGCACTTATAATGGATTAATAGGTACGTTAAATAGGGCAAACAGGACGTTCCATTATACACCACATGTTTTAAAAGGGAAGCACAGGTACCTAACTACTGTTTAGCAGTGGCAAAAACACAGAGTCATTAGCCCAGCAAAAATATGGCCTAGAGAGAGATGAACAATCTAGGTGACCATGAAGTAAATGCAGATTTGCAAAAAAACTTGGATTACTACTAAGTGATATAATTAGAGAATAACTACTGCTTTGATGGCTCTGTGAAATGAAAGGTTAAAGATATCATGTATGGTCACCAGAAAGTTTGCAACTGATGAGCCAGTATGAGAGAACATGAGGTGCCTGCCAAAATGTCCATGACCATGCAGGGGGGTACCATAGGTACCCCCATGTGCACCCCCCACTCTCCCAATACCCTGGGGGCCTGCAACTGGCCCCCATAAGAGAATTCTGCATGAATTTCCATGGCGGCAGGCTTGTTTCCGCCCCCATGCTAATATGGATGGCATTGTGTAGCAGACACTGCCACCATGTTAAACCCTTTTCCGCCCAGTCGACTTGTCGACCAGGCGGAAAAGTGGCGGATGGTCTACCCATCTGCCTCAGTACCCCCGCCATGCTAATATGGCGGGGGAAATGGGTGGCGGGCAAGGAAGGATGTAGGGCGGATCGCTATCGCCATGTGGGCGGTGGCGATCCGCCCTACATCCTAATGGACCAGAGATATGGTTTGGCATATTACATTATAAAATAATTTTCACGATCTTGACAGCAATGCACTTATGGATGAGAAGCCAATGGACAGAATTCAAGTGTTGAGAGACTTTTTCAGTATGAGTAAGACTGATAATCTTACAGGCAGACATATTTTGGATACATAGCAGCTGATTGCTCATTTAAGGGGGGCTAAGTAGACAGCGTTAAAGTAATCAACTTTAGAAGAAATAAGTGCCAAGACTACATATTTGGGACATAAGTAAACAAGATAATATATTCCATATTGAATGACGACGTAAACAACAGGGAGTGGCCAATTTTGAGATGTGTGGCAAGAAGGAAAAGTGATGGTCAAAAGTAATTTCCAGGAGACTGTGATGGAAACAAAGTTGGCCCGCCAAGAATGAATATTGGGAATTAGTTCATGGTCATGCAGCCTAATTAGGGACCTGTGTTCCTGCACATGGTTCCCCAGGAGTACTGGGCTCAAATTTGATGCCAGAGACTCTAGCCGTAAAATTGCAGTAGACTTTGGCCTTAATATCAACCATGCCTTTTACCCTGGTTCTAGCCAAATTTCTTCTTTGGCAAGAGAAGCATGCAATGCTATTCCCTTTCAAACTCTTATTCCCCTTCCCACATCACTTCCAAGACTTTTCCCTGTACCCCCACCCTCTATAGAAGTCACTGATCCTTTTTAACACTTGCTCATAGCAGGTGGTAAATGGTAGTCTTAAACCCCTTATAAAAGGGGATAATATGAGGAACTATACCTGGAAAGTATATGTCCAAACTGTTTTTGGTTATTCTATGGGCTGTAACTCTCGATAGGCAGAAATTTAGGTGGGGCATTGGCCAGTCACAGTAATTACCAGCTGCTCCTCATATCTGCATGGAATTCTACCTAACTCAAATTCAGGGCCATGATGTGCACCAGTAAAGAGTGTTTGAATGTTATTAATGTATTCATCTGCTCATATATTCATGTATTTATTTATTAATTTATATTTCATATTGTGTAAGCCAGATACCATGGCACATCAGAGCACAGTACATGGATTGTTGTTTGCTTGAGGGATGCTAGAGAGTTAGGCCCCACTGGCACTCACCTACTGACAGCCTCATCAATATTTACCTACCCTCATTAAACCACAATCAAGTTCACAACAGCTCTCCCATAAAATGTTGCAGTCTATCGGTGCACATCAACTCTTCACACCTACCACCACCATCACTACTGATACTCTTTCCACCTCAACAACATAGCTACTCGTGCCATCAATCAGCTAAATCACTCATACCATATTCACACAGAAAGACTGACAGTCACTCATACAGTTACGAAACCACAGCAAACCACCACTTTTTAAACAATACACTTTCTCCACCACTTTTATTCTCACGAATGAGAGGGGCATATACAATATAAAATGATAGATGAATAAAATGTGAGTAATGGGGATATTTTTCACCTTGGGATTCTGAGTGACATCATAGACAGCTCCAGTTTCGCTCTTGATGATTTGATGTCATTCAAAACCCCTGGTGAAAAACATCCTTTTTATTGACAATTACACATCTATAATTCTTTATGATATCTCAGTCTCTAATTGATTATGAAATCTACAGAATATGCAAACACAGATATCTGTCTTAACACATGCTGTGAGGATGTAGTAAACCATTTCTATTAGGATACTGCCCTGCTTTTTATGGGGCAGCAATGAATTTAAATATCATGCAAAATATGTTATGATCACCTGATTGGATGATGCAAATATATGATATGTGTATTTGAGTGTTTTTCCAAATGAAAAGGCAATAGTCAAAGTTGTTTTTAATTTTTTTTGTATGCATTGGAATCCTACGCAAAAGCAAAAAGTACTTGTATTTTTACGTTTACGTCTAATTCACTGTGTTTTCTTTGCTTCTACAATTCCAAATGTTTCCAGTAAGAGCAGTACTGAATGTACTTTCACAAATGCCTGATGGAATTGATATTCAGTTACAGCTGTTCACAACTCATCTTATTATTGAAGTAAAAAAATGTTTCTTGTAAAAAGTTCACTAAATATGCTACCTTGTGTACAGAGTAAATCTGCTATCCAGCAAAATAACGGAAATAGATTCCAGTTATTGAACCAGTAAAACAAAGATGTCCAAAGAATATCGAATTGTACAAATGTGATAGTACTGGTAAGAGGACAGTATATATTATATTTATTTTAATTGCAGCACACATTCTTAAAAAGAGAAACACAAAGCGTCTAATAATGTGAATAGAAACACAGTCTCTCACGTGATCACCTGCCCTGCTCTATCAAAATTAAGAAGGCCACATTTTCAAGTTGTTTCATTTCTTTCTGCTCAGCCCTTGGGTAAGAGATGTCTTTCTTGAAGCTTAAAAACTGTATTTGTGGTATACCTGGTGTTTCATATATTAATTATTGGTCATTGTTGGGATTAAAATCTAACTTTAGAAATTCCCTCTTTTTGCTCTTACAAATGCAAATTGTTGCTGGCCTTGCATAGTTGTGGTTAGCTACTTGTGGTGGGTTTGGTGCCAGGCCAGGCAATATGAGTATATAGTTGGTGAATGCAGCACATCATAAGAGAACCCAAGAAACTCGCTGAAAAAGCTACACTGAATGATAACTTATGTTTCAGTTCAAGCAAATTTGAAAAAGCCATGACATTTGCCGGTTATGGCATGGAATGCGCAACACACACCAAAACTCATTTCAGTCCCCATGCTTATACACCACTTTGTAAATGACATAAACAAGTGTTTTTTCAAACAGAGAGTAGCATTGTCTACCATAAACAGAAAACTAGGTGGTATTAAGGCTCTATATTCTCTGAAAAATAACTAACCATTATTGTGTTTTATAGTGTGTGTATATTGTAACTGCTAAAATGGTTGTGGTATGTACAAACCCTATTTTGCAAGGCCCATTACCGACTCGCAATATAGGGTTTGCGAGTCGCTAATAGGAAGGGGTGTGCCAAGGGCGTCCCTTCCTAATAGCGAGTCGCACTGGTATGCACGATTGTTTTGCTCCCACAAATGCGCTCACAAAACAATCGCAGTTACCACCTACTTCAAGTAGATGGTAAGCCAGTCTAAAAAAAGAAGGGGTCCCGGGTGTACCCTGTTCCCTTTCTGAATGTATGCAAACATATAGTGCAGACAGTGGTCCAACGGACAGCTGACTACTCTTAAAAAATGAAACAGAAACATTTTTTTTTTTTTTGTAAATGCATCCCATTTTCCTTTTAGGATAACGGGCTGCATTATAAAAGAAAAAAACTGCTTAGTTTACAAAGCAGTCACAAACATGTGGTCTGCTTGCCACAATCCGTGTGAGTGCTGGCCCTTCCCAATGGGTCGTAAATTGCAACCTGCCTCAGGAATATTGATGAGGTAGGTCATTTGCGAACATATTGGGAATCGCTCAGGGCCTGATTACGAGTTTTGTGGATGGGTTACTCCATCACAAATGTGATGGATATCCCATCCGTCGTATTACGAGTTCCATTATATTCCATTGGATATAATGGAACTCATAATATGGCGGACAGCATATACATTACGTTTGTGATGGATTAACCCATTTGCCAAACTCAGGCCCTAATGCGTGTGAGACATATTAGTACATTTTGTTTTGTGAGTCGCAAATTGCGAGTAGTGAAAAATCACAATTTGCGAACAAAATGGTCGTAAATCCTGCTCTGAGTGTGTGAGTGGCTGTATTGGAGAGTGAATGTCTGTGTGAGTGGCTTTATGAGTGAGTGATTGGGTGTGTGGGTGGTTGTATGGATGTGTGAATGGGTATGTACGTGGGTGTGTCAGTGGGTGTGTGAGATGTTGTATGGGTGAGTGAGTGGACGGTTGAGAGGCTGTATGAGTGAGTTAGGGGGTTTGTGAGTGACTATATGTAACTAAGTGCGTGTGCAAGTAGCTGTATGGGTGAGTGTGTGGGTGTGTTAAGTGTTCTATGGGTAAGTGAGTAGTTGTATGAGTAGCTGTATGGGTGAGTGAGTGGCTGTGTGAGTGCTGGCATAGAATTAGTGGGTGTGTGTATGAGGGACTCTGTGGTTGAGTGAGTGGGTGTTTGAGTGGTCATATGGGTCTGTGAATGGGTATTTGAGTAATTCTGTGGGAGTGTGAGTGCATGTGTGAAAGGTTGTATGGGGTGTGAGTGGGTGTATGAGTGGTTCTGTGGATGATATCATCAGTGAGGTCACTGACCGTGTCATGAGTGATGAAATATGTGAGATCATAAGCATTACATTGCAGGGGCGTAAGTTATATTTAGCGCAGGTAAATATGACTGGTGAATTTCCATGGTGTTGTATTATTAAAGTCTGAGACTAACTATAACTTCACTGTAACCATTGTTTTTTTCAGTGAAATTCTAAGGTTTTTTAATGTTACGTAATATTCAATTACCTTACATTAATCCAACCCTCGCCGTGTGGCTAGGCCCTGTGGCCAACCCTCCGCAGGCTCCCAATCCTGCAATGTGCACGCCTGTATGGGGTTGGCTAAAGGGCCTGCGGCCAACTCCCTGCGGCTACCCAACAGGCAACCCCATCAGCCACCCAGTAACCCAGACACCCATGAGTCCTACCAAAACCTTAAAGCAGAATCCAAGCACCCTTTAAACACATAATAAAAATCCTTCAACACTTTCAAAACAAATAAGGGAAAAATGGATGAATTCAGAGAGTTTCAGTAAGATATGTGGCAATGTCAGACTGGCCTACATGAAGAGGTCAGTGTGCAGACTGATATTTCTGTTTCCCTGAGCAGTGATAAGGTTACAAAACAGTCCACACACTAGCTCTTTGAAGGTAACCCTTTTGACAGTGCGAGGCTGCTTGAAAGGCCAACAAAACAACGTGAGATGGAGTAGGTCACATCAATCAATAAATCAAGACACATATAAAGGGCACTACATACCAGTGAGGGTCTCATGGCACTGGGGGGTTGCTGGTACTGATCGAAGAACCAGGTCTTGAGGAGTCTTCTGAAGGCCAGTAGGTCTTGGGTCTGCCAGAGGTTGGTGGGGAGGGTGTTCCAGGTCTTGGCAGCCAGGTGGGAAAAGGATCTGTCACCGGCAGTCGTTTTTCAGATGCGGGGAACTGTGGTGAGGGGGAGGCTGGCAGAAGGGAGCGGGCGGGTGGGGATGTAGAAGCTGAAATGTCTGTTCGGGTATGCTGGGCCGGTGTTGTGGACAGCTTTGTGTGCCTGGATGAGGAGCTTGAGGGTTATCCTCTTGTTGACGAGGAGCCAGTGCAGGTCTCTCAGGTGGGGTGTGATGTGGCTGTGGCAGGGGATGTCGAGGATTAGATGTGCCAAGGCATTCTGGATGCGTTGCAGTCGTCCCAGGAGCTTGGCTGACGTTTCTGCGTAGAGGGCGTTTCCATAGTCCAGCCTGCTGGTGATGAGGGCCTGGATGACTGTTCTTCTAGTTTCGGTGGGGATCCACTCAAGATCCTGCGGAGCATTTAGAGGGTGTTGAAGCAGGATGAGGAGACGGCATTGACATGTTTAGTCATGGAGAGGTTGGAGTCGAGGATGACCCCTAGGTTGCGTGCGTGGTCGGTGGGTGTTGAGGCTGTTCCCTGTGTTCTCGTCCACCAAGAGTCATCCCAGACTGAGGGGGTGAATCCACTGGAGTGCAGTGTTGGAACAGTTGTTCTGGCAGTCTGACACTGGCAGATGTGCAGGTTGAAAGGGCCCGTGTCTGGGCTGATTTTTATGGTCCTGTGAGCTGTGGCGGGGCTAAGAAAAGGACCCACACACTAGCCCTTTCTATCTGGCCCACCTGGCTGTACCGGACTGATCAAAAAGCCTGTCCTACAGGGTGAGTGCGAGCAACAGACTTGTAGTGCTAGGGAAATGCTTTGATAGACAGCAGCTTATGTTCTCCTATGTAAAATGCATGCCACTGAATACATTCTTAGATCTTGGATATAGTGCAGGGCACAGCCTGAAGCCTTTTCTTAGCAAAAACATGCAAAATATTGCATGAACATCACTCAATATCAATGCCTCCAATTTCAAAGCTTGCAGTAGTAGAAAGTACAGGTGTAGTGCAGAAAATAGATGGTAATGAGTAGTGCGTTCCGACACAGTAGTCTAATGGACTAACTGAACAACTAGTGACAGAAATGTCATAAATGCATTAGTTGGGGGTGCGTGGCCTGGCGTCCAGCGAACATGGCGGCATTGCTGTGAAGCTCCCGGACCGGCGCGGTAATAACATGCTTTTATATCACACCGAGATTCAAACTAGCAAGAATGGGAGGTAGGTCTTTCTCCATCCTGGGGCCTTCCCTTTGGAATAAACCCCCCCCCCCATATTCGTAAAGAAGGAAATTATGCTAGATTTAGAAAGAACATAAAGACCTGGCTCTTCCAGAAATAAAATAGACTACCCCTTCTTCCTCTACTTCTGTGCATCGAAAGTCATCGGCGCCGGGAAACCCTTTTTGGGTAGCTGTGCGCCATACAAATGGAAAAAATAAATAAATAAATATTTGAGAACTGCACTTGCGAAGCTGCCCGGAGGATTTTGCATATAGGACACCGCTCACAAAGATATGAGCCCTCTTGTTGTTTCTCCGCAATATTTGGCAACTGTATTTCAAGGTAAACGCTTGACTGTGAAGTCGCGTTATGACGGCTACCACTTTGTGCACTTGCAGTGTGACGTGAGTTCTTATGTCTCCTCACTCAGCGGCGGCACTAAATTCTCTCTAAGCATATACCAGACCCTCCAGCATAGAACAATTTTATTATTTCCACTCAGTAAAGATTCAGAGTTGTGCAGCATTCCAGCCTCACTTTCTAGAACTTCTGTGGAGAAACAATGCAGCCGCCATTTTGAGGCGCACCTTTACTCTCAACATGATAAGCATTTAAGTATGTAAAAGGAGTGAACTTTCTTCGTTTTTCATTCTATATAAGGCTTTAATGTGACACACTTCCTACAGCTGATGCCTCTTTTCATTTGAGTCATATGTTAGGTGATATTAATTGAATATAAATGTGAAGTAATACCAAGAAGTTTAAACACATATTTTATAATAGCGGCTAGAGCGGTTCTTGAAAAATAGGTATCCAAGCACATATCGGAGTGTAACTTACCTTAATATTCCTCCCAACGGAATTGTCTTGTCTAGCTGGACATCCTTTAGGCTGATTGTACTCCTCTTTGCCAATTCCCTTACCTCTTAAGCTTTGCATCCACCCTTAAGACTCTCTATCTTACTTACCTTATAAGTTGATGGACAGAACAAAGGGGTCTTTCTCCGCTACATCAAAGACAAAACGCGTTTTTATCAAGAACTCAAAGGTTTTCTCAGACCTTTCCAATCTGGAAAATTCAAAGGTTCTTGAAACGGAGAGTAGCAACACAACAATGGATAACACGCAAGCAACATCAGTAAAGTGAAATGTGAAATGTTTGAAAAAAGACCCTCCTACGCCACCCATACCGGCTTCTCCAGTTTCAATGGAGCTGTTAGTAGAGGAAATAAGGGCCCTTAAACCCTTTGTGGAGGAAACCAATTCCAAATTGCAAATCCTTTCAGATAATTGGTCACAGCTTGATGTCAGACTTACTACAGTGGAGCAAAATATTTCCTCCCTTAGTGATACTTCTAAGAGTGTTACTTTTTTGCATTCTCAAGTATCAACACTCCAAAAGCAAGTCGAATATCTTGAAAAATCGCAATAGGAAGTTAGAACTTGCGCATATATGGCCTGGCAGAAGGGGCCGAAGGTACTGATCCTATTGCTTTCTTTAAATTCTTCCTCCCCCAAATTCTTCACTTGCCAGAAGATACCACATTGAACATACAACGAGCCCACAGATTAGGCCGTATCTCAACTATCACCTCATCGTCACAAAGACCAAAGGGGAGTCATTAGGTATTTTCTAGAGTAAACAGACTTGTTAAAGGTTCTGGCAGCCGCTAAAGCCATTTAACTGGTTTTTTGGTCCACATTATTCTTTGCACAGGACTATTATAAAGTTACAGCAACCGGACGCAAACCTTTCCTAGATATGAGGCCAGAACTTCGATCCATGGTGGCCAGATACGGTCTATTTCATCCATGTTTATTTAAAGTCACATATAAGAACAAAGCAACTTCATATGATGACCCAGCACGTCTGCAAAGATTCATCAATGAGAACAAGACAGACCTAATGGATTCTTCAAGACCTTCCTCCTCACATAATACTTTACTTTTCTAAATTTTTTGCATAAGATGTCACCTATTCATTGCATACAGGTTTTATGCTGTTATTTACCCTCGCTGAACCTGTAGTTTAGTGTTACTTTGTATAACCCTAGTTACTGATATATGATCTTGTTACTTTCATGTTTATTGTCTAATATGTGAGGTAATGTTATTTATATTATTCATTCTTTTTTTTCTCTTTCCTTGCTTCCACAGTTATGTTTAAGTTATGGTGTGTTCCTCCCCCAGTCCGGCTCAGCCCTCACTAGACGTTCGCTTTTTGTAGGTATGTTATTTATTTTGTCTTTTGTTTCTTGTTTTGTCTTACATTTTCTCGCTTTTTTCAACTTTGGTGCCTCTTATACGCATCTCTTCTTACTCTCTTATACGTATAACTATACTTGTCTTTACAATATTTAATCCTTCTAGCTCTTTATCCTTTCATCATTTATTCATTACATTTATCTTTCTCCGTTTGATTATATCTGATCTTTCTCCCTGGATCTGGCTATCTAATTTTTCTAACTACACAGATAAGAGAGGGTCCCAGGGAATATTTAAAGACCTATCATGGACACCGCCCCCGAATGCTACCTATATTACAACACAAGTGTCCACGAGTCTGACAAGAGTTACACCTCAGAAATGCAACTACCTAGTCTCATTAGTTAAGTGTATAGGTTATAAAGAAAATGAAAATGAAACCCCTCATTAATGAAGATACCCATCAGTCGCCACTCGATACCGTCCTGGTCATCATCTGGGCTTTTTTCTTGGTGCTTCCATCGTGAAACATAAAAGGTGAGCCACTGGACCTAGTTGTAATGTCCCCCACCTAATTATGAGTCACTAGGATAACACCTAAGTGTCAACTAGTTGTGTTCTTGGATGGGTGTACAAATTATATTGCAGTGCAAAAGTGTATCTGAAGAGTGACTTAAAATTGGGTAAATGAGAGAAACCCTTTGTTCCCTACTATCACTCAAATGCCCAAGATTAAAAACAGTGCAAAAAAAAGCAGTTTTTAACAAATATCTGCCCAAATGGATAGGTCGACATATTTCAGCAGTAAAAGCGGTCCTGAGGAAGGCAGAGGATAAAAGTGTCCGCTTTTACTGCTGAAATATGTTGACCTATCCATTATTTGGGCAGATATGGTCTCAAATTAACCACATTTTTGGAAAGAAGTTTTCTTTTTTCTTCAAGCATGTTTTCTTTGGGAGTCTCTCATCTATCTGGGAAAATTTGATGCCTAATGTCCAAATTATTGATTTAATATTAGCGGCCGCTTTTCAGCAAATTACCATAAATTGGAAAGACTCAACTAAAATTTCTTATAGGGCCTGGTGGTATGCTTTTTGCCATCATCATATGTTGGACACTTCCTTTGTATATCATATACCTATGGCAGCAAAATGTTTGGATCTGTGGTCACCTGTTACAATATATCTTGATGTTTGTGCCAAACGGTCTTCCCAGCTACAACCATCTCAACAAGAAGTTCTTAAACCTCCTTGATTCCCCACATGTTCCCATTAAATTTGACAATTCATTGTAATTCAAATTTTATCTGTATTGTTTTGTTTCTTATATTTTATTCATGAGTATGCCTCTAATATAGCAGATTTCTAATGTCATTCTACTGTAATGACATGAGCTTATTATTTTGTACTTTATATTGACACCTTTATTCTTATCAATAACATTTTCTTGAACTTAAAAATAAATGCCTACATTGAATTATTCCAAAAGTAAAACACATCAGACTTACTTCTGATGGCTGGCTGAAATTGTCCTAGTACTGTTATTGTTCTCCCTTGAGCTCCTGTGTGGAACGGTCTGATTATGTCAGGGGCTCACAAGCAGAGTTCATAGTGAGGTCAGGTCTGGCTGAGGGACACCTGCTGCACTGTCCTGTTCTGGGGCTGACAGCAGCCCAGAACATATCTGAGCCTTTGTATCTGCAGCAGCCATGAAATGCAAAAGTCATGCACAAAAGTCAACTTTCCAGATCGGATTATCTGCACGCTCAGTATACACTCACTGAATCTGTCCCTGTGCAGCTAAGAACATAAGTCTTGTCACCCATGCTCCCTAGCCAGTACTGCTTAACTTTGTGATTTGAATACTATTACAAATGAATGCTTTATAAATTGTGACACATTATGCAGCACTTGCAATATCTTTTACGAAATAAACATTATGTTTTTCAGTCTTGTTCAGCTGGCATTGAGACAGCATGGGAGTCTCAGCGGGATATTGCATTTTATTATATTGCACTCCCATTCATCTATAGCTGCGAGGCTAACTACCCACTTGCTGCCTCTACCCCCTTTCTCTGCTATAACAGCACCCAATGCTGCTATGTTTGCACAGCAGATCACTTCTCAGACACTTATCCTTGCGAGCCCTGTACCCTCCGGGCCATGTGCACTGTCCTGCCCCTGCTGCACCAATTGATGTGATGCCACTCTACTTGCACTTCAAATGTAAAATGTATTGCAATTATTATTTCTGCAGAACTTCTGTTTTTTATTCCAGCTGGAGATCAGTGAATTCTACGTGCTTTGCTGTCTCTGGAGCTGACAGGAGAACAGAACAGAATTAGTTCACCATTTGCTGAGTGGATCTGAGCAGTCGGCTCTTCAACTGCTTTAAAACCAATGTTCGTGGCAATTCGGCACTGCCTGCATCAGAGTGTAATGCCATATTTATCTGCTTTCTACTGCTAGAGATCCCATCCTGTGCTTCTAGGAAAGACAGCTGTGCATTAGTGTGTCATACAATGTTCACACCGAAGGGGCAGAGCAGAGTGCGGAATTAGGAGGCGAAAACCACAGAAATATATAGTTGTGTGACATCGGCCGTTGGTTTACAGCCTGAAGTGGATCTGTACAGAGACCCCTGCACTCACTTCAAAGTATTTTAATGTCCTCTTCCTATAGTCTGCATTTTGGTGCATCCTTTTGCGTGCTGACACGTATCTGTCGATTGCCCCACCTCTGCATCATGTAACATCATTACATCTCTCCCCACCCAGATCTCTCTTTCACACACGTGTATACTCTTCTTGACTGAATCATGAAGGGTGACTGACATTAAAATATGGCAGATAAATCAAAAACACATAACAAATTTCCATTCGCATTTGAGTTAAAGTCTCAGATAGGGGCCAAAGGTGTTGTTTACAGCCTCATAACGTTTATTAGTTATTACAAACATAATTAGGTTGCAAGGATCATAATATCCACTGGAAGCACACACTTAGGGTAGATAAGATCTGCCTGAGCACTTTCCATGTTCATCAAGGGTTCCATTAGGTCATCCGTTGCACTTCTAAAGTTAAACAAATTCCCCCGGGACCTGGCCCATCCAGAAGCCCTGTGCAAAGCAAGCCACCCTACTTTTTTAACATATTCATGCAATTTCTAGATTTTTCTTATTTTCTTTTTGGCCTCTTGTGGTTCCTTCTGGACCCCAGGACCAACTTTATGGAGTCAGGGTATGCCTACTCTGCCACCATTTCTGATTTTTAATTATTTTTCGGGGACACGGCTCACGTCAAGTGCCAAGATGGCTGCCAATACTTACTGGTTTAAGTGTCGGCAGCCAATCTAAGCACTGCATTTTCCTACAAGAGCTTGCTATTTTTCGCAAAGTTGTTACGGCCACAGATATCACTAACCTACATTTCTCAACAACTACTGAACGGATTTACACCAAATAACTAAAAGCATGATCTGTGTAACCAATATTCTTTTCTACAAATTTTTGTGTAATTCTGTCCAGTGCTTTGGGCTGCACATCCGACTAAAGGTCCTATAGAAATTAGCATGGGAAACACACCATTGACCCCTCTTTTTCTCAGCTCCCTCTTGACCGATCACCCCAAATCTTCCCATATACAACATGAATTATGGACACACTTCTTTTTGAAAATTTCATCAAGATTTGTCAAACGGCACTAAAGATATAGGCAAGTCAAAAAATGCTTTCCCTACGCAAACATGGTCCTAAATATAACTACCTCCCGGTGACCTCCAGTGGGTAATATCGATAGATATATATTCACCAGTAGGTTTTTCCAATGAAGAGCTAGTTTCCATCGATGAAACATTTTTTTGTTTTGCTAATAACTTTGATGCCATTTGACAAATCTTTACAATGTTTTCAAAACTAGTACAAGAATCACTCCGGCAGCTGTCTGTACAGTTTCAGGATGATACATTAAGTGGGGAACGAGAAAAAGGGGGGGTGTCCCAAAACACTATTTCGCCATGCAATTTCCCACAGAGATTTTAGACACGACTACAGCCCGACTGGGGAAAGGAATATCATCAAATTTGGCAGAAAGCTAGATCTTGGTCCAGAAAGTGTGCTTTGAGTAATTTGGTGTAAATCGATTCAGAAGTTTTGAAGTTATTGAAGATGCTAGGGACCAGGACCCTCCATGGATCCATGGTGAGATTTGATTGCCTGCCCCACTTCAACCAGCAAGCGGTGGCAGCCATCCTGTGATTAAGGCCTCATCAGCACAAGTCCATAATCTGCAAAAACAATGAAGGGGGCAGGGTAGGAATACCAGGCCGTTTTCAGCCTTAAGGACACCAACCCCCGGGGCCTGGCTGTGGAAACAAGGGGGGGGGCCTTATGGTCACCCTCCCAGAGCCATTAGGACCCCTGGGGACCCCATCCCAAAGAGCTCAGTCCTGGGGTGCCCACCTCCCTGTGACCGAGACATATTAAGATGGGGTATGGTGCCTGCAGCTGCCTTCCATGGGCCAATATTTGCCCTGGGGATCCTATCACTTGGGCCTATCCAATAATTGATTGTAGAGGGTGGGCTATGGCCAGGCCCTGTGGCCAACCCCATGCCACACACAGCCTTAGGGCACAGAAGTAAGGCAGACAATATTTGTGCCTGTGGGATTTGGACCCTTTCGACAAATCTCCAAGAAACTTTCCAAAAAGGTGCCACTTTTGATTCGTTTTTGCCTAGAAAGTTTCAGGTTGATCCGTCAGGCAGGGGCTGACCAAAAGCGGAGATACAAAAATGCAAAATTTCCATGCATTTTCCATACACTTTTTTAAGAAGCACCTTTGCAAAAACTGCTCAACGGAATTACACTAAATTTGACAAGATGCTAGCCTCTTGGTTCACAGATTTGTGTTTTTCGTGAGTAGCTCTACTCAGTAGTGTTTGAGAAGTTAAGTGTCATCAAAATATGGATGTATGACATTACAACGCATGCTATTACAAAGCATGCCTTTACGACGCAAGTTTTACAATGCAACTTTTACAACGACTTGCGTTGGGGGGCGCTGGATAGTGAATAGTTTAATTTACTATTCCAACTCCAGTCCCCGTGGATAGTAGGGAAGGTGTTGGAAACTATTCCCTATCCTAGAGCGCCCCCCAGCGCAAGTCGTTTTAAAAGTTGCGTTGTAATGGTTGCGTCGTAAAGGTACTTCGTTGTAACAGTTGCGTTGTAAAGGGTGTTTACCACAAAATATAGATATGAGGATGGTTCGGTCCACAGGAGCCTTTAAGAGACTTCGCGGGAGCAGCAATTTGAAACCAGGTAACTTTAGTTCCCTTCGGCATTCTCCCTCCTGCATGAGGGAACACTCTGATTAGCTGCCAGCAACAGGAGAAAAATGTTGCTGGCAGTCATTGCAGGAATGGGTCCCTGCCCTGATTATGTGTGTGTACATATATATTAGGGATACCCTAGGCTCCATGGGGGGGTGAGCTGGAGGCATCCCCGGGACAAAATAAATAAATATCAGCAGTCTCTGCTGCAATTCCGCTGGACACCCACGAGATAGGGAAAAAGGCGGCTGGGGCCTCTTTCTTTTATTAAAAGAAGAAGTGTGTATGCCCCCCCTCCCTGAGCCATTATAGGTGCCCGGAGTCTACACCTGGGGCAGAAATTATTCAAAAGAGGGAGGGGGTCACGTGGGCCCCATCCCTGAGCCATCAGAGGCCCCGGGGACCCATCACCCTGGGCCACTAAACTAATTAAAATAGAGGGGGCCCCACAGCACCCTCCCTGAGCAATTAGTGGCCATGGGGATCCCATTCCCTGGGGCCAACTCAATAGCAATGTCCTGCAGAGACCACCCCGGGGACATTGCAGTTTCCCTGCGGACACCGGCTTGAGCAGGGAAACCCTTAATTTGCTCCCACTTGGCAGGAGCATTTTTGAATCTCCTACCATGTGGGAGCAAACACTAAGTCTGCTCCCAGCGGACAGGAGCTTTAAAAAAGCATTGATATGGGCACGAAAACAGATCCTTCCTGGACAAACTGCTCCCTGAAGGCTGGAGCAAAGCTGGCTCCTGCTGCATGTGGTTAGCTGGCTGTGGTTGTAGGGACCCGGGGAGAGGTGCCATGCACCCCCACAGTGGCCCTGGGGAATATTTTTTTTAACGTTTTTTTTTATAGCACTGGCTAGACCCAGAGGTAGCAGAGCTCCTTCATGAGAGGATAATAAAAGCAACCATGGAATACAAGTAGGAAAAAAGATAATGAAACATCATGTGAAATATACAAATCAAAATAGATATACAGGTGCCAGAGCTAACCACTTCAAGTAATTAAGTAGATGATGTTCAGGAAGTGGTCAAATATTACTGGCAAAATATAACATGGTGATTGAATTTGGGAATAGGATTGCCAGGTCCTAACAAGAAGCAGAGTAGGGGAGCACATGACCACCTTTTCTTTTATTTAAAAAAAATCCCTGGGCATGGGGTCACCAGGGCCCAATAAGGTTCAGGCAGGGGGACCACGCGGCCCCCATCATCTATATATATAAAAACAAATGTCTTTCTGTCGGTCTGTCTGTCTGTCTGTCCTTTATGCATTACTACACCATTCATCCGATCACCATGAAACTTTGGGAAGTTGTTGAGTACACTCCTGCGAAGGTTTCTGGCATATGCATTACTACACCAGTCATCCGATCGCCATGAAACTTTGGGAAGTTGTTGAGTACACTCCCGCGAAGGTTTCTGGCATATCCATTACTACACCATTCATCCTATCGCCATGAAACTTTCGGAAGTTGTTGAGTACACTCCCACGAAGGTTTCTGGCATAAATGTTTTTAAAATACCGGCCCCCTAGGGCCCTCATAATCTTTCGAACACTGATGTACGCACCAGACGGAAAAACAACAAATCGTGTATCCACAAGCACTCGAATAAATAAATAGAATTAAAACACCATTCATCTGATCGTCATGAAACTTTGGGAAGTTGTTGAGTATACTCCGCAAAGGTTTCTGCCATAAACATTTTTTAAATATCGGCCCCCCAGGGTCCTCATAATCTTTCGAATACTGATGTACGCACCAGACGGAAAAAGAGCAAATTGTGTATCCACAAGCACTCCAATATATAAATAGAATTAAAACACCATTCATCCGATCGCCATGAAACTTTGGGAAGTTGTTGAGTACACACCCGCGAAGGTTTCTGCCATAAATTTTTTTTTAAATATCGGCCCCTAGGGCCTTCATAATCTTTCGAATACTGATGTACACACAAGACGGAAAAACAAAAAATCATGTATCCACAAGCACTCAAATAAATAAATAGAATTAAAACACCATTCATACGATCGCCAGCAAACTTTGGGAAGTTGTTGAGTACACTCCCGCAAAAATTTCTGGCATAAAAATGTATTAAATATCGGCCCCCCAGGGCCCTCATAATCTTTCGATTACTGATATACGCACCGGACGGAAAAACAAAAAATCGTATATCCACAAGCACTCGAATAAATAAGTAGAATTAAAACGACACTTTGAAATGTTTTCCATATTAAAATGAATAAGTTTCAATAAAAATGACACAATGTAAATTGAATGTTATCATGACGAGTTTCCTTGAATTTCCTTTCTTGGGAGATCGCAGCAACGCACGGCGGGTAAGCTAGTCTTTAATAAAAAAGGCTTTGAAGGATGGTTTCTGCATTGGATTAAAACAAAAAAACAAACACTCCATGTGAAAGAATCCTCAGACGGCAAAGTCTACAATATCCTGGAAGGCAGCAGCTCTGCCGAGCCAGTGAGCCTCTGTGGAGGCAAGGATCGGGCTCCACTGCCGCCCTTGGGCAATTACAGACACATCTGACAAGTGACAAGGGCAGCCCTGTCCGACCATTTCCAGCTACTGGAACAACGGATCCTTTCTGTGCAAAGTCCCCAGCCACTCCCCCTTCTGTATCCGACTTCACATTGTCAGCATGGAGTTAGAGGGCATAAAACAGAAAGAAAGAATTAAGGTGCCATGGGGTAGGAGAAACCCACCTAAGAGCAGAAGAAAAAATACAGAAAAAAAGAACAGAGCTACAAAGTGTATTACAGAGAGGGCGAGGCAAAGAAAAGAAAGAACAAACGAACGAACAAACAAACAGAATTCCATGGAGAACAGGAGATTAAAGAAGCATTTGCAGTGCAATAGGTCTCCAATTTACTTGAGACCTATTGCATTGCAAATGGTTGGTAACTTGGCATCACAGACAACCGGGGGGTGGATCGGAGAGGAGAAGGCATGGACAAAGCTGCATGACGCTACATGTGCATGAAGGAAATAGTACATGCCTTGTGTAACAACCAAGTAAGGGGGCCAGTAGCCATGGGAGGATACAAGTGACAATATGGATGTACTAAGGAGGGACTAACAAGCCTCATATTGAATCAGAAGCCAGCACTTACAAAGGCCAAACACACAAGCCAATGAAAAATAAGGGCGGTAGTGGGGGCGAAGCTTCTCTCCGTACTCAACTACCACAGCTCTTCGCAGAGCAGCGCTTGTGTGCTTGCTCACGCTCGACCTAAAAAACAGGGCTACCCTGTATTCCTCAGTACGTGATTTTCATGAACAGCGTGTAAATCAAAAAGTTCTTATGAAAAATATTTCAGCGCATATATGATTGATTCAAAGAGGGCAGGACTCCCCATCTCTAAATTATTTGCATTGAATATAAACAAGTAATCGTCCAAAATGTGTTATATGGTGAAACATTTATAGCTTTATAGTTTTGACCCCCAAATGTATAACTTTAGAACCTGTCAGTGTTGGTTTGCTGCAAACTTCCCCTCATTTCTGTAGGATAGTGTCTGGCAGTGACTTACGAAACTTGAGGCCCCCCAGAAAGTACATTACCACTTTTGGTGTGGGGTCCCCCTGGAGCTCGATGCCCCTCTACCCCGTGGGGGCTGCTTGGCCTTTTGTTAAGCCACTGGCCTCTGGGTTGCATTTCAGGGCTCTAAGTGACCCTGGGCAAAGTAATAAACTACGCTCGCATAGTTTGTGAAGTTTGCGCTACTTCGCACTACGCAAATTGGATGAAGCACAGTGCAAACACACGTAGCGTCACAGTCATTTTGATTGCTTTCGGTCCTTAACGTCAATTTGGCGCCCGCGACCGAGCAAAATGACATGCCAGCGAGACTTTTTCCTTGTTCGCAATCAGCAACATCAAGTTGCCGATCGCAAGCGTGGAAAATAAACCTCCCGGCGAGATTCTCAATGCGGGGAGATCAGGTTTCTCATTGCGAGTGGTTGCGTATGCTCGAGAAATCTCCCTGCACATCAGGGACCTTTGAATTTTGCTTTTTGTAGTTGAAAAGCAAGAGAGAATGTAAAGGATGATGTTTCAACATGGTGGTCCTCCAAGCTTTAAAAAGTAAAGAAAGTGCACCCAGAGATCTCAACTTGACAATTTTCGCTACGTCTGTGATGTTGAGGCTACTACTTCTGCTAACCTGGAAGAAGGTACTACCCACTATAACTTATATAACTCTATGCCTTTCCTTTAATACCACAGAGAAAAGGGCAAGGTGGCAAGTCTACTCACGAAGGCATGATCTCAGCAGTCAAAATACTTTTTACTGGTGCCCCCTCTAGAATTACCTCTCGCCTCATCAACCTGAAATCAAACCAAAGGCCTACTCCACCACATCCCTTGAAGTTCACTGATGCTTTGTGTATTCTTTGGGTATTTTGAATATTTTCTGATATTTTGATTGTGACTTTTTATGTTTCTTTACTGCATTAGCATGCATGTGGATATTATTGGTTATTTCATTTTATTTTTTAATATTGGTGATAATTATCCTTTTTTCAAATGAGTTAAGTATGTTGGAACACAAGGCTCTCATTTAAAGGTGGACAGAGATGTGAATTCCATCAAAAATGTCTTCAGCAATACATTGTGGACTGACTCCAAAGGAAGTGGGGTTTGCAAGACCATACTATTAAAGACAATCCTGCTGAGGTCATGTCCACCCACATCTTTGAACTCAAAGACCACCATTGAAACCTTGGCATTCCTACAGAGAAAAACCATTTAAATGTCTCCAAAGTGTGATGAAACTCTCAGTATGTGGGGGGTTTAGATACTCAGTATGTCATTTCTTAGGTGTTTATGTGGGGCTCCCATTGTGCGACTAGGATCCGTTTCAGCAGAGAAAATCTGTAAAACTCGAGTCTGGCGGTTCGATGACCGCCAGACTTGCGGGGCGCGATGGTGTCGGTCCAGCCGCCGCCATACTGGTGGTCCAACCGCCATATCAGAACTTTGGTGGTCAGACTGCCATTGCATCTCCTCAGGTGCTGGGGACTGCCATTCCCTGGGGGTGATGCAGTGGTCAGGGACTCAGTAATATGCTGGTGGTGCTGCTGCAGCATTGCCATGCATATTACAAGTTTCAAGAACACCAGCGGTGTTATGGAGGTCTTTCCCCCATGAAAAGGCTGGCGGTCCTGAAACAAAGGGGGCCCTACAGGGCCCCCTGTTGCCCATTTGCATGGGAATTCATGCAAAGGGGAAGAACATGTGCCCCCCTGTGTGCATGTACTCCAGTTCCTGCACAGTATGGATTTTGCAGTCCATGCCGTGCAGAAACTTTTTTGAGTGTTTCCATCGCGGTGACCATTTTTAGAGGCACCATCGAGGGACGGTAAAGAAAAACCTTGCCAGACACGAGGAAACTCGGAATCTAGTGGGCACATAGGTTTGGAGTGTGAGAGCGGCCCACCATGCGTCGCGGTCTACTCTTGCATCCTGCAAACTCATAATCAGGCCCAAAGACAGGCCTGGATGTGGTCGCTGGATGTGTCTGGAAGTCTGGGTGCACTGCTTCCATCACTGTTGAAGTTTGACATCTAGGACACGAATAGTTAAAGTGTTAAACCTTGTTAACAAAGTGTTTGCAGAAAAGAATGTCTGTCAAAAATAGACTTGTAAATGAGTGCTACATTTTCTTTTTTGGGTATGAGCATTTTGATCCTAATTTGCATTTCTGCAATCATTGCCTCATCACTCAGATAAAAAATCAACATGAACATAGGTGGATTAAGTTATCATAAATTGTAGTGAACTACGTTCAGAGCACAGACCTAGAACCTATTATTTTCCAGGACAATGTCTCAACTAAAGAATGCATGCTTTTAATACGCATCTAATTCAAAATTAACAGAATACTGAATGGAAAAAGTTGGAACTATTTTGTCCCATGTGTTGAAAGTACCAGAAGAAATAATTTCCATGAAATGAGGAAAATTCGTTTATTACCACAACTTAAATAAACACCCTGAAGACTTTCGCTGAGCTGAACCACTGGAATTTAGCATCAATATATCTTAGTGCCATCAACAAAAGTAACTGTGCTAGCAGGTGCATTCAAAACACATAAATACATATAGATTTTTCTGAATAACTGATGCTGAACCTTAAATTCCGCTGGCGTCAGAAAAATGATTGTGCAAGCCTGCAAGAAATTCATATTAAAATTGTCTCCCTTGCTTCCACTCACCTGATATTTCTGGTTTGTATTCCTTCCCCACAGTGAGGGGATTTTTCCTCGCTGCTAATTTTGCATGGAAGCCAAGGCTCTGCTGCCCATGAATACTGATTGCACTCACTATAACATGGGACTGCCTCATACACCTGCCAAGGAAATAATTAAAATAGCAATTTTAACCATTTTTTTTTATCCCCACTGAAATTAATAATGACACTTTCACAAGTACATTAAAAAGCTTCACTCCAACAACATAGAAAGATGGTATGCAATAACATATATTTAGAAGACACTATTAAATAGTATACAATAATGTGTCATTATCTTTATCACTGTTCGTGAGGTGTGGTGTTTCCAGCACTCTAACTTGTAATACCTACACATCTCCTGCTTTTTCGTGCTGAATAGAATTCCACCTCTTCTCTATTTTGTAATCTCCTTGCATACTTTTCATTACTAGGGCACATCTTTCTAGAATAGTGTCCCCAAAGAGGAAACTGACACTTCGCTGGAGATGTGTAAAGAACACTGAATTGTACACTTAATCACTCGGTAAAAGTTAAACTCGGCAAAGAACTGCAACCGTCTGCATTTCCGCGTTCGTTTTTAGTTAGAATTCTCCGAGGAAAACGGCACTGTGCATTCATAAGAGCCGCGCCATTTTGTAAATTGTCTTGAAGTGGGTAAACAACACAACCAGTAGCTAATAAAGAAGCCATGCAAATAGCGCATTGACATTTGTAATGGTACATTTGCGAACATATTCTTAAAATTCAATTTGCCTGTTTCTTAAAATGTTGCAGTCATTGTCTGTATAATGAAAGCTCGACTGGCCCGGTTTGCTTGCATTTGTATGCACCGTGCAGCATGGCGGGCGTCATTATTGACACTAAATTCAGTCTGACTTGCTAGATTATCCTCAGTTTGAAATACAATGTTCCTTACTGTGCAGTATTAAAGACAGTGTGCCGCATTGACAAATTGCCAAGATTGAGCTATTGCATTAAGGCACACAATGCATTTACGTTAAGTTGCTGCTGCTGAACAGTTCGACACATTCCATAATTAAAGTGGATCCAATATATAGCTTTTTTTGGAACTGAGAACGTCGACAACAATATGTGTGAGTTGGCACATTTTCTGGGAAGGACAATAAACAAATGGCAGATGTTAGCTGCATCCATAGTTAATAATATCAATTATTTGAAACATGTGGTCAAGAAATAATGGGGCATATTACCAAGCAATAGAGATAATTATCGCTATTGCTTGGCTAGCGGGAAAAAAATATCGCCAAGCACCAAAGATTTTTACCCCCGAGATACCTTGATATTATCAAGGTTTATCTCAAAAGCAGTAAAAATCCTGCGAAATGCATGAATATCGCAGAAAAATCAGCGATATTCATGCATTATTGTGACAATGCTCTTAGCCATGTTATCCACCTTCCATTGGATAACATGGCTAAGAACTGCTTTTAGCAGGCGTTTGCTTTTGGAGATATTCGCGCTTAGCGTGAATATGTCCAAAAGTTGTTAATAGGAGTTAGAGATGTTAGCGACTGTTTTCAGACGCTAACATCTTGGCACGGCCACTTTGCATGTCATTAGCGATAATTATCGCTGACATGCAAAGTGGGCCCCTAAATGCCTGCTATCGCCTACAAGCTGTTGCTAACTGGTGTTAGCAACAGCTTGGTAATAGGGCGATAAAATTATCGCCGCATTAGCGGGAAAAAGTCCCGCTAATGCGGCGATAATGCCCTTGGTAATATGCCCAATATATTTGGGAACACGGAATTCTGAATGAACTGTTAGCGCGATATCAGCTTAATGGTGGTATTTCAAAAACAATACTTTTTAAAATTGTATTGACGTTTTACGAATAAACACAGCTAGAGTATTCATATCCATCTCATGACAGATTTTAACAGTTAGAAACTTAGGACTGGTCCCCGTATTGTCAGGGAAACAGTGTCACAGTGAGGAGGTTGGGGGCCCCAGGCAAAACATATTTTAAGGGCCATATTCAGAACTACTTTGAATCCACACGGTACCAAACATTACTGAATAAAACTTAATAAACTGGATAACACAAAAACAGTTTGAATCTGTCTTGTCTAGTGCCCCAAAAATCCTTACAACGTGACTGGATATACAGAGAGAGAGTCAGAGATAAAGGTAGGCAGAGAGCGGGAGCGAGGTAGTGATAGAGAGATGGGAAGGACTGAGATAAACACAGGGAAAGTTCACCTCCCCAGGGAAGCCCTTGGACAGTGGGGGCACTGGGCAATTGTCCACTTTGACCATGCTTTCAAACGTCTTTGTGGGCAAACAGTCAGAGCAAAATATGTTCTTATCAACGTTTATGGGAGATGTCATTCAAACGTTGGACAATATACCAAAATATGAAACCTCAGACCCAAGGACAGCGTTAGTTCATAAGTCATTATATTGTACACATGTACAGAGTTGGAGCTGTAGAGTTAAAAGGAGGAGCTGTATGACAATGTATGGATATCGTAGTGTGCTTACAATAATACAGCTATGCTAGTTTTGGTCATTTCTGGACATCAGCTCGTCACATTTTTGTATCCGGTGCTTGTCTGGCCTTCTGTGCAATGGCCATATTGTGTTCAGGAACCTGTATGTTTGTTTGTCAACCTACGGCCTGTGCATCTGGCCACATATGCAAGACAAAATATCTTAGCATATCAATTTATCTGACAACTCTGTTAGAATCGTCAATATCTGAGTGCAGTAATGTGTAGTTATTGCACAGTTCAATATCTTGAGAATAACATTTGTTTGTTTTCTCTGACATCTGGAAAAACAATCCTCAGAGCTCAGGTACATCCGTGCTATTTGTTTGGCGCTAGTTATACCTGGTGCAGGTAATTAAACTGTGGGTTTTTGAATTGCAGGTTTCTTGTGACTGTCTTGGTATAATACAATTTCTTTTCCCATTCCATATCCTTGAGCCCCTTGTCCAGTGCCCATTCCCACTGGACTTTAGTGGTATCTAAGGTGGTGTACACAGTTGCCCCTCCTACCATGTGTAAACATCATCTGTAGGCTTTCACTTCTGGTTGGTTTGATATCTCCTCATCTCCATGTGGTTTTGGGCACCATGATTAGGGCATTGGATGTTACAAGCTCCCAGAGTTCTGTTAGGGTGTCTTATGAATGTATAGTACTGTGGGAATATAAGTTCCTTACCATCCTATTCCAGCCGTCTCTTCGAGCACAGTGATTCTGAGACAAGGAAAGTGTCTTAAATCCTGGGAGAACCCAGAGTGGTATCTCTAGAAAATACAGTTCTTAAAATCCAAAATGATTTCAAAGATGCTGCCAGCACAGTTGTCCTACTTTCACAGCACAAGGGCATCTATCTGGGAGGGGGATGTTTCCGATGACTACTTCATCACTAGTTTGGTACACTGTCAAAGCATGTTGATAGCCATCGCATAGGTTACTGCAACCCTTCTTTGTCCAGAGGTCATATGAGTTTCATGGAGGGCTACTCTCCTATCTTTATCCCAAAGCAGTTGTATCAGTAATGAATTGTAGAGGTTTCTAGGTATCAGCACTGGTAGGCCCACACAATAATAAAGCATGTGCGGAAGGAGTTGCATCTTTGCTATTGCGACATGCTCCATAGAAGACACAGGAGTATTACTCCAGAAATGTACTGATTGGTGGTTGTCAAAACCCTACTGACATTGCCAGAGATTAGAAGTGTAATCTCCTGATCTACTTGCATACCCAGATACTGAAACATGTCAGTCTTCCACCCCATGGGGAGGTCTGAGCCATGATCCAATCAGGTCTAGTGATTGACTGCAATGAAAACACGCAGGACTTATTCCTGTTGACTTGAAGACCTTACATGCTGCTAAAGGCAGTCAGTAATGTCATAACTTCTGGCAAAGTATTCTCTTTGCCCTGCAGTTTCAGAAGGGTGTTGTCGGCATCCATAAACACAAAGTGATAACCTAATGCCCATGAGATAGAGTGATGCCTCAGTCCCTCTTTTTAGAGTGGAGCGTGCAGGCTAATACCTCCATGGCCAATCAAACCACAATGGTGATAAAGGACACCCCTGACTTGTACCTCACTGGATATGACATTTCTGTATCAGAAAGGCCGGCACAGAAAGGCAGTGGGAATCTGCCATTGTAATCCCTCGGCCTGAAAGAGCCGGTCGAGGGATTATCTCAGGCTTTCCGAATGGCGGATGGGCTCGCCTAGCCCATCTGAGGCCATTCGTAAAACGATTCAGATTACCTTCCGACCGATCCCATCAAAATGGGTTGGTCGGAAAGGAATCCGACCAGCCGATTACGATGTAGGCTGAGGGGCTCAAGCTGATGGTCAGAGCCGTTTCGGCCCGCATCGTAATGGGGCCCTTAATAGTTATTATCTTATCTTTCATATGTATACATTGATGACATATCAAGTAGTTTTCATTTTGAATACAAGCATAACTCATGCTTTTTCAGTACTATTTTTTTATCACTTGGGTATGGCTTTGCTGAGTGGAGAATAGGTCGTTTTAGGTATTCATCTTTGGTCTGTTGATTCACAAGGATAGCCCAGAATGTGGATTCCAGATTCATGGTGTTATAGTCTGTTTCTTTACAAAGGATTCTATACATGCTTTTGATGCCCTGATAAATAAAGTCATCACCTGGGATTGTAAAGAGCAATATCACAACTAGACAACCAGACAGCATAGCTAAAAAAAAAAGAGGCAGTGGTTGCCTCTCCATGTATCTAAGACGTGCTGTCCAATTGTAAATAAAAATATTGTGACACAAGAATATTGTGACAAAGAATTGTCTATAAAAATATCAAGTTTATGTATTTTGAATGTAAACTACCAAAATATCATGTCAAAATATAGTGCAACAGAATATCTTCAAAACAAGGTAAGAATAGCAAAGTGTCAATATGTATAGCATTGTAAGATAATTTGATAACACAAACATATCTATATATTTATATGTATGTGTAAATATATATATACTTAAAAATATAAAAACAATAATTAAACAATGTATTTGTAACGTGCATTAAATTAAACATATTAACAATGACCATTAACTTACAAGGAACAATTTATGAACATAAACATAATCAATACATATATGTTACTTAATTTAAAAATGGACTATAATGTAAAATGTGTTATATATATATATATATACATAGTCACTTTTTAAATAATACAAACATTAAATAAAAACAATATTTAAAAAAACAATAGAAAATAAACAACATTAACTAAACAAGTCACATTAAGCACTGTTGCTCCAATTTAGGCACATGTAGGAAAACTGTTGGAGTCTGGCGGGGTTACATTTACTTTTCCCTCTCTAATGTAGACGAAGGAAGTAAAAGTATTAGACTTTGGGGGTTATATTTACTATTCCCACTACAATGTAAGCAAAAGCATGGAAAGTTTTGGACTTTACAGGCGTTAGCTTTGTTATTCCCACTCCAACATAAGCAATAGTAGGGAAAGTGTTGAACTTTGGAGCGGTTAGATTTCTTATTTCCACTTCAATATACAAATAAGTAGGGAAACTGTTGTGCATTGGAGGGGTTAAAGTTATTTTCCCCATTTGAATCGAAGCAAAAGAAGAGAAAATGTTAGACTAAGGAAAGGTTAGATTCACTATTCCCACACCCATGTAAGCAAAAGTAGGGAAAGTATTGGACTTTGGAAGGGTTAGTTTAAATAGTCCTACTCCAATGTAAACAGTGATAATGGAAGTACGGAACTGTGGGGGCATTAGATGTACTATTCCTACTTAAATGTAAGCAACATTTTAAACTTTGGATTTACTTTTCCACTCAATTCGAAACAACAGTAGAGAAAGGTTTAGACTTTGAAGAAGTCAAATTCACTATTTTCACTCCAACTAGAGCAGAACCAAGAAAAGTGTTGCATCTTGGAAGGATTAGATTTACTACCAATCTAAACGACAGTAGACAAAGTGTTGGATGTTGAAAGGGTAAGATTTGCTATTCCCACTCCAAACTAAGCAACAGTAGAGAAAGTGTTGGAATTTGGAAATATTAAATTTCATATTCCCACTCCAATCTAGGTAACAAAAGAGAAAGTGTTAGACTTTGAAAGGGTTACATTTACTCTTCCCATTCCATTCTAAGCAAAATCAGGGAAAGTAGGCTTCCGCAAAGGACATGGCACTTTGGACAACCTTACCGCACTTCAGATAATTTCTGATAAATATGTAAGGGTTCATGGGGTAAGAGTCTTTGCGGCGTTTATAGATTTCTCCACAGCGTTCGACAAAGTGGATCGGCCGTTGCTGTGGAGAAAATTAGCCGCTCTAGGCATGCCTCTTCTCCTGTTAGATTTGGTTAAGGCTCTCTACTCAGATACATGGTGCCAAGTCCTTCAAGGAGGGGAAAGGGGGTTATCTCAAGTCATTCCTTCCATCAACGGACTAAAGCAGGGTTGTCTTTTGGCTCCTCTGCTTTTTTCCCTATACATTTCAGATCTCCCTATGTCTTTATCTGTTTGTGATGGTATTGCACCATCATTGGGGGGAACTCCAATTTCCTGTTTGCTATATGCGGACGATATCCTTATATTGGACTTAACGCCCAAAGGGTTAAATATTCGTCTGCACGCTCTGCACCTTTTTGCTGAATCCCATTACTTAAAGATAAATGCAGCTAAAAGTAAAATTATGTGTATCTCAGGGAGGAAAAAAACAAAATACGAGAACTTTGGTTGGTCAGTAGGAGGTCATAAGCTGGAGGTGGTTAAGTCTTATGTCTTCCTGGGGAAAATAATATCTGATAACCTAAGTGACAAGGCCCACATTGATAATAATACCCGGAAGGCCCTGTCTCAGGGTAAAAGCTTGAGTGCATTATACTCTGCCACAGGGAGAAGACATTTCTCTTACCTGCTAGAGGTTTTTAGGGCGAAAATCCCGTCATCCCTTTTGTATGGAATTGAAATAGTCGATCTAGGGCAATGGGGTTTTTTACACGTTGCAGAAGGTAAAATTCTACGGTTTTTAGTCTCTATTAACACCGTCTGCACAGTGGCATCCCTGAGACTTGAGTTCGGCATCCGTAGTAGTTGGGTGCAGGGCTTGGCAGGGCTAGTGCATTGGGTAGCCAGTCTGGCTAGAGGGGAAGTGGGGACTTTGAGACACTTAATGAAGTCGGAATTGCTGGGCACCTTAAGGGAGTTCTCCTTAATTGTAAAGAATTTTAGAAGGGCTGTCGCACTTCTACAATTGGAGGAGAGTACTCTTTTCACTCTCTCTGCCGTCCAGTTAAAATCACTTTTGAAACAGGCCTCGTGGGGTCTCAGTTTTAGGTTGGACAGGGAATTCATTCTTGTAAAGAAGGGAGTAACGCCTCTTACTGATACTTGCGTATTAAAACACATGCAACCCTATGTCGCCTGGAATTTATCCCATGGCATACGGCGGTTTTGGCTTCTCCTGAGGCAGGATCTACTCCCTTTAAATAATCTTATGGCTAGGTGGTATGGTTGTTCTGCAATTTGTAATTTTTGTAATTTGTTTACCCAGGACTGTATACATGTTCTCTTTATGTGTCCTGTACTTCGTTTATTTCGTCGTAAGTGGCTAAGACAAATATGCTTGAAATTAAATATTCTTACTGCCAATTCCTTCTTACATGCTTTATACAACCCTCCCAATGAAATGTTCTGTTTTAGTATTTTTAACTTTTTTAAATGTTTTTTAGATATGTATTAGAGGGTTTTTATTAACTGTGTTGTGCTGATTATTTTGTACCTTGGTAAAATTTGTAAATGTCTTTTGCATTTGAACGAGTACTTTGTATTATGTATCTTTTTATATGGACCTCTTTGGAGTTCCGAAACATAGTAAACAAATCAATCAATCAGGGAAAGTAGTGTATGTAGAAAGGGTCACTTGTAACATTTCAAATTCTAATAATTTTTCTAATAATTTTTTAACAACAGCAGAACATTGTGAAAATATTCAAAACAAACATACATGTACAGTACAAATAAATAAGATTAAATGTACAAAAACAATTATTAGTACAAACGTAATTTAACAAATAAAAGAAATTTAAAACAATGCAATTTCCCCCTAAAACCCAAAAGATACAACCCACCTCAAAAAATAAATAAACTATAGTTAAAATAATAACAGCATTGAAATAGTAATAATATAAAACATATATAAAACTATTAAAATTAACATCAAGAATGAAGAATTAATAAAAAACACATTTTAACAATTGTATTATTAAATTTGCCAATAATCAAGCAACAATTAATTGAACAACAAAAATGTACATAACAAATAATTCATTTGAATGTACATAATTAAAATTAAATATTTAATAAAAACCTTGAAATAATATTAAAGTAAATATCTTTTCACCAACTACCCATACAAACTCAACAATCCAGAAATAAAATAGAACTACTAATGTAACTACATAAATATAAAATGTGCATTAAAAGTCACACGATACACTTTAATAATTAAAATAAAAAGTCATTTATTAATCAATATAAATATTTGGTCACCAATTACATATGCAATTAAAATAAAGCAATTCAAAGGAAAAAAACATGTTGGTATTTGACCCCCACCCTACTCCACTACAAACCCAACAACCCTCTACTAAATTATAAATGAATAATTACATCTAAAATGTAATTGCACATTAAAACCAACAAACTATCCTTCAAAAAATTTAAAACACCTACATTAATATTATTAACACCTAAAATGTATTTAGAAACTAATATATATTTCATTTTGTTAAAAAACTATGTATTATTTATGATACACAACAATATTTTCAAAAATAATATATACATGCAAGATCACTATTCTTACTGTCTATATTTTATCACTCGATATTTATGTAGTGTTGATATTATTGCCACAATTTCCAAACTGGGAATCGCGTGGTGAGCAAAAAAATTATGGATTAAACCCTGATCTCTGTATCTGGGGGTGAATGTTTGCATTGTTCAGAATTCCATCCGTCATCTGTGCTTTTTCCTTTTGTCGCCCTAAGTGGGAAAGGCATGCCCAGAAGTGGGTCTCGCGCTCACTGAGCCACTGGATTCAAGCTAGCGTGCTGATGATGGGTGATACCCCGAAACCAGTCCCAGGATGCTTGTTTCTGCTCTAAGGAGGACCTGCTCTAGCAGTTCCAGCTGGACTGTTTCCATGAGGAGCAGAGTCAAGACTGATTTGTATATAGCTAGGTCCAAAATGGGGTGGCGTGGTGAGCAAAAAATGATGGATTCAACCCAGATCTCTCTGACTGGGGCTGAATGCTTGCATTGCTCAGCATGCCGTGCATCATCTGTTCTTTTTGCTGTTGTCATTATTAGTGGGAAGGGTATGCCCAAATGGTGGTGTGGTGAGCACAAAATCATCGATGGATTAAACCCATATTTCAGCGACTGGGGGTTAATATTTGCATTGTTCAGCATTCCATCCATCATCTGTTCTGTTGCTTTAATTGCCCTCAGAGGGAAGGGTATGCCGAGATTTGGGGTTCGTGCTCACTGTGCCACTGGATACAAGCTAGCCTGACTGATGAGGGGTGATTTTCTAAAACCGGTCCCGGGATGCTAATTTCCGATCCAGAGTGGACCTGACCTGGCAGTTCAGTTGGACTGTTCCCATGAGGAGCAGGGTAAAGACTAATTTGCCTATGGCTGGGTCCAAACTGGGGTGGCATTGTGAACTAAAAAGCAAATGATTAAACCCTGATCTCTGTGACTGGTGGTGAATGTTTTGCATTGTTCAGCATTCCGTCCATCATCTGTTCATTAGTCAAAAAGTGGACTAATGTCTCTTGATCAATTTCTGCTGCTCTTCTGTAGGCCAGCATACATTTAGAAACTCTTCATTTGAGAAATCCAATGATGGGCATCCTTGATAAATATGTAGCCTTCTCCAGAAAGTCATAGGAAACGGATTGTCTTTTCTTATAATTTCTCCATATTCTCGTGTTGATTGGAACAGAGTGGCCGTCTGCCCTGGTCATTTTATGATGTTTCCTTGCAGACCAATGCGATGTTATCTTCTATCTTTATGGTTCCTGTGCTTTTTTTCTCTGAGTAATTTACAGCATTCTTCTAAAGGTCAAAGTGTAGTGATGGTTTTATATGATTGATTTGCAGTAATTTTCTTCAGGTGAGATCCGAACAGATGCAATTTTTCAGATCAATATGTGGTATTTACTTGTAGAGCGAAGTGTAGTTACTGTCTCTGTTGATAACTTATCAGTCTCCTTCTATAGGTCAAGGTGAAGTGCTTGCGTCCTTAGATATGTTCATACAAATGTACAAAATGAACAGGATATATATCAGTCTAATTTTATGTAAAAATAGTAGGTTAAAGAAACAAGCTTCTATTGAGACTTACATAAATGATGGTATGTGTTCCTTGTTTCTTTATTCCACATATTCCTCATCCATATAGTCAATCATTGTATACCTGAGTGAAACGTTATTTACACACAGACAGCTGTGATTCAAAGCTGATTTTGAAATAATGTATGGTATGTTAAAACATTCATATTGCAGAGAGTTCAGAACTATGCTACTTACCTCCCATTTGTCCTAAAACTACACAACATTACAACACGACCCTTAAATCCATCCATTTCCTACCAGTAAAAATAAAATCATCCTTCAAACACTTTGATTCATATATAAGGTATTCCATTTCCACTGACCAAATTATCTTGCAAAACTGTTTGATCATGACTAACCAACAAAAGTATTTTCCTTGCTATTTAATGCATGCAGTCGACCTAGCCATCAGTGGCAGCTGCTAAGGAACGGGGTTGCGTGGCAGGGAGGTTGAAAAATGAATTTACCCTGTTACAGCTGCTGCCTCTCCTCCGTCTGCCTCCCTCGCCCTTACAAAATAGATCCTTAAAGTTTCCTCTTTTCACCCTGACATTTGGATAATCACACTCTCATAAACGGCCTCTTTAGATATATTGTTAGACCTGTTCCTTTAAACCAGCTTTGCCTCTTCAAACACACTATCAGAACTCGGTCTCTATAAAGACTTATGGGCACATGAACAAGGAAATGACGGAGTATGGAATGACGGAGTATGGAGCTGCGTTAAATTTTGCAGTGCTGTGCTCTACCATTTCCAAAATCCAGGGATGCAATTTATTTACAATAATACTATGCACCCCTGTGTTTTCCCTAGCGCTGGCATTAGAAATAGCTGTCTAGTGTCAACACAGACACCCATGTGTAAGGGTCCCTGCATTGCAGGGAATGAAGATATGGGACAATGGCGATGTTCTACTTCTGTGTGTGATGCAGTCTGCAGCACACAGAGAAGTAGAAAATCGTCATTAATTAATGATTGTTTATGTGCAGGAAGGGACACCACTGTGATTTGAAAGTACCATGCCCGAGTGTTTAGGGTATTAATACGCTTTCTGTGGAACCATTGCCCAGCACAGCTTCCAGGGTGTAATGCCGCTGATGGGACCAGGCTCGGCTGCGAATTGGTGTCTCCCGCTACTATAATGTTTACTGCTAGGAGCTATATTTTTTGGTTGGTGCGTGTTTCGTTATGGTGTCTTTCCTACCTCCTGTGCTGCATTGCAAGGCCATGTAAAAAAAAAGCTCAGAGGATTAAAGTGCCTACCTCAGTCTTTGTGGTCTAAAAGTACGATGCCCCAGTGTTCTGTGAGCTAAAGGAGGGGCAGAACTGCGGAGTACACCACATAGCCCCCCTTAAGCACTACTCCCCCATACACACACACACAGGCACGGTCACCAAAAACCGCCTAAATGTGAAATATCACCACACAAAGGGACGAGCTGCTATCCCTTCCTTTCCCTTTAATGCCTATAACTTTACTATTAGTCACTGTTTTTGCGGCACTATCTACACAATCTCGGCAGGTCCGCGTTGATCGTGTCTGCCTTTCATCCTTCAATAGTTCAGTCCTCTGATGCAAACCTTACCACTGAGATAAACTCAGTTTATTTAACTTAATAGGGTCATGTATCAGCTGCACACCTGGGTGTAATTTAAGGGTTGTAGGCGCAGTCCAGGGAGAAACAGCTCCTCTTTTTAGCTTTCCAAACAGTGCTAGCATAGGTAGCATTGATTCGTTTAACAGCAATGCATGTTTATAAGTACAGACTCAATTTTTTTCATAATTTGATGTTTGAAACTTCCTGGTTTCGACGGGTTTTGTTGTGGGGTATTTCTTACCTTCCGTGATGCAATGCAAGCGCAAAACAAACAAAAAACCTCATAGCGCTAACGTGCCTACTGCAGTTTGTGTGATCTCAATAGGTAGCATGACCAGGTGTGCAATGCCCATTGGGTTGAACAAGGGGCCAGCCCCCCTCCCCCATTATGTGTGTCAGCCCGGGTTGATTGCAGCCGCACCCAAGTACTCCACAGGTCTTTATAATACCATTTAGTTGTGAACGAGGATTTGTTGGGCTCTAGTTGCTCTCCTAGCCATGCCCCAGTGCACCCCGAACAAAAGGAGGGTCACACCTGTGAGGTACATCACACAGCCCCCCACACACACACACACCCACACACACACACACACCAACACACACACACATGCACTGTCTCCACAAGCTGCCTGTATATGAAGTATTGCCACACACAGGTACCACTGCTACTTTTTGTTTTTCTTTTAATGCTTATAAAAGTGCTGCCAGTCACTCGCCAGTCGTGTGAAGCTGAACTCGGACATGACGGAGATCATCATCCTCGGCTCCAACCCTTCAGCCTGGGACGACTCCTGGTGGCCGACGGCACTGGGGGTAGACCTGAAACACCCACCGACCACGCACGCATCCTGGGAATCATCCTCGACTCAATGCTCTCATTGACCAAGCAAGTCAACGCAGTCTCCTCCTCCTGCTTCAACACCCTCAGCATGATCTACAGATGGATCCCAACAAAAACAAGAAAGACAGTCACCCAGGACCTCGTCAGCAGCAGACTCGACTACGGAAACGGCCTCTATGCGGGAGCCCCGACCAAGCTCATTAAACGACTACAAAGCATCCAAAACGCCTCGGCACGACTGATCCTCAATGTACCACACCACGGCCACATCGCCCCCCCACCTGAGAAACCTGCACTGGCTCCCCGTCAACAAGAGGATATCCTTTAAGCTCCTCACCCATGCACACAAGGCACTCCACAAGACCGGCCCAGCCTACCTCAACTTACGGCTCTCCTTCTACATCCCCAACTGCCAGCTACGCTCTGCCTACCTCTCACTCGCCACCGTCCCGTGCATCTGAAGAACAACCACCGGTGGGAGATCCTTCTCCCACCTCGCCGCCAAGACATGGAACATCCTCCCACTGAGCCTACGACAGACCCAAGACTTGCTGACCTTCAGGAGGATACCTGGCTGTTCGATCAGTAGCGCCGCCCCCTAGCGTCTTGAGACCCTCGCGGTTATGTAGTATGCTTTACAAATGATTGATTGGTTGATTGATTGTTAGCATCCGTTTAGGTGGAGCTGCAGCCAAACAGTTCACAGGTCTCCTTTTGATTATATGAGCAAATGTTTGCTGTGATAATAAAACAATTATTAAACAAAGTAAGTCATCAAATGAATTCTATTACACACTACTTTTACATGTCACAAAAAATACATTAATTATTTATAATATAAAATAAACAAGTAAGCTAATCAATATGGCGAGCACAAGTTGTATCTATGTGTTTCAGGGAGATTAGTCAATGCACTGTCAATGAACGGGCGAGGAATGAGAGCACATCATAGATAAATGCATATAAGGTCCCAAAGGCGAGACCAATTGCATTGCAAATGCTTCTTGTTAGATCGTTGCTGCCCCTTTCCTCCACTGCTCACAGCAGATGCTGAATATGCATCAACCCTACATCATTTGGAATTCCATGTGTTTTCACAACCTTTAAACGCATTCCATGGGCTTTCATTCATAACTGTATGGTACAAGTGTGGTGTTAAGGTTGGGCAATTTTACGCCTGCAAGATTGCATCCTGTCAGTATTATGCACTTAGTAATTGGGCCATAGATCTACTAATGCCTAAAACAGATTAAAATAATAAATAATGGTAAACTACCAAAGGAAACTGACAAATAACAGCAGTGAAGACAACTGGAAAACGCCTAGACAAACCCCCATTAGTTCTCAATAACCACATATTCATAAGCAGTATGCTTTCAATAGTCTCCATCCAGTAGCCAGTTGTATGATGATCCCAGAGGAGATAGACAGCAAAACAGAAAAATACATAAATGATGTGCTTAATAGTGGAACAATCATAAAACAAGCAATGTACCAGACAAATCAACATAAAAAGCATCCGAAAGTTGGCCAATGAAACGCACACCTATGTCCAAAACATGTAACCTACACTGGGTGCCTAAATTGTAAAAGAATAAGTGCCGGGCAAATATTTTTTGTCACAAGCCCACTGGAACCACTGCTAAGTGCCAGGGTTGCTGATTACCAAGGCTATATACCCTTGATTTCTTCTCATGTCTCTTTCAACCACCATCATACTCTTCCTGTCCCATTATCTCATTCTTCCACGTTCTTTTTCATCTCTGCACTCTCCATTTGTCACTGTTTTTCCATTTTTCTTTTCCTTTTTCCCTTTGCTGCATGTTTCTCTCTTGTTCTAGGTCTAAATGAAATGATTAAAATAAGTTTCAGTCCCTAAAAAAGAGTGTCAGTAGGCATCACCTGCAACGGCAGGCTCATATTAAGCACTGATCACACTTAAACTTTAGTTGTCATAGAAATAAGAAAGAGTATTGTCAAAGATTTCCAATAAACAAAAACCATTAGGCCCCAAAAAACGGAATATCCTTGTACACACATAAAAGCTAAAATAACATGGGAGAAGAAATTCTATCTGGTCAGACAATGGGAATTTACACCTTATTAAATAAACAACACCTATTGCCTCAGCGATAAAACTTAATGAACAACCTGTATTCATGTATGCAACAAATAAAACATATCCTACAGCACGAGTGACGTATAAAGCGGGGCAGTACTGGGTAAACCAACATGCTTGACCCTAGGGCAAGCGACTGGGAGAGAAGAATAGATAACAGATCACCTCAAAGACATCCAATCAACCGTGATCAGAATATATTCAGCAATGAAAATAACGTGCATCTAATATTTGAGTTGTTATCACAGACCAGAACATGAAATATCTGGTCCACAGACACACGATCATAAGCTGGTGAAAGGAAATACAAAGGAAAATGTGACAGGCTAACGAAAACTCAGAAATACTCAAAACAAAATAAAGCATATGTTATGGGAGTGATCACAAATCAGTAGAGCCACCTTAAAATTGGGGGCGTGAATTCATATAACTACGTGATAAGCCATAATTAAATATGTTCTGTTAGCACTACATGCTTCCACTCACAGGTATATATAGGGAGAAAAAAACACAGAACATGTATAAGGAAAAGCAAGGGGAAAAAAGAGAAATAAAGACTGGAAAGTCCCCATGGGAGCACCGGGGAAAAACTTGTTAAAACCCAGGGCCTCATTTATGAGTCTGTGCGTCACTTTTACGCCGCCGGTGCGTCACTTTTTGTGACGCACCAGTGGCGTAGAAAAAATGCGCCTTGTTGCGCCATTTTTACAAAGTGACGCATCTAGGTAGATGCGTCACTTTGTAAACCCCTGCGCCACATTATACCTGCGCCAGGTATAATGTATGCAAAGGGGGCGTTTTGACGCAAGAAAGGTCATGGAAGTGACGCAGTGAAGTCTATAAGATTTCACTGCGCCACTTCTAGGACACAAATGCGTCAATTTCTTACGCCTGCCTCACAGCAGGCGTAAGACTGACGCAGGCCCTTTCACATGGGGCTTGCCTCATTTGAAAGGACACATTGCTGGAGTTGCGTCACTTTTGTGACACACTCCAGCAATGGGTCACTTTTGCGCCTACAGATACGTCAGAAATACTGACGTATCTGTAACTCCTTGCGCAATGATGCGTCATACTGTAAATATGACGCATCATTGGTATCGCAAGGAGGGCATAATGAAAAGTGACGCATCGCTGTTTTCACGCAGCGATGCGTCACTTTTCATAAATGAGGCCCCCAGTCTTCCATATTTGTCCCCTCAACGGTGTTCACCGTGTTAACAAGAACAGACCATGCTTACAGGGGAAGGCCTAAGCCGTGACAGAATTAAATTCTTCCTCCAACTCGAGCACATGTGAAGAACATTTGTTTTTAATGAATTTCCACTGGAACACAAGGCGTAAAACTACACGAGTAACCAGACACTATTTTATTTCTGATTTGTAGCCTTTTTTTGCTCATGAGTAAAGAATTCGGTGTTATGTTTCCCTTCCCTCGCTCTCCTACGGATAGGGAAAGTGATTCGCGAGGTAGCAAGTAAGAGTGCACCACCAACACTATTTAGTCTGGGGCATTGACAGGAGAAGGATGGAAGGGACACCATACTTTACGTTACTACGCACCATGGGGTAGAATCCAGCTGATCTCTAGCAAATGGTAAAAGGTGTACAATTATTGAATTCAATTGAGGTTAAATCAAAAAGTTGATGTCAAAGCAAACTCTTTCGGGAGCCTACAACTTTAGATCACATCCCTGTGAAGACACAGAAAGTGTGATCATGTGAGCAGCAGATGTGTGGGGGTGTCCAGGACCATCAGCAGTTTCCCCTTTAGGGCACAAGATTGGTTTGATTAGTTCTTCTGGGTGTTGGTTATGTTTAAAGGAAGGCAGTGGCTTCCCAGAGCCTACCTGGTTCCGTATTACAAATAGGGTGCAGTGTACTTTGTGCAACCCACTATGAAGAATGCGCTGCCCTCAGGGCAGTTGTGAACTCATGCTACCCTTGGGGCAGCACATTCAAGTGACATACAGAGTGGCTGCTTTAAAGCTGCTCTGTATTGCCCCGATCAGATGGCAACCAGTCTGTACTTTGGAGAGAGCAGAGAGATCCCCCTGTAGGCGGGTGCAGTGAGTGACATCACCCACTTACAGGGGAATATCTGGGAGTCTATGGGGCCCCTTTACCCCTCTAGAGGACTGCTTTCAGGGGGCACACTGACAGCCTAACACTTTTTTTTAATTTTACTGTGAGTGGCCTCCTATAGGCCTGTTTGTGTATGTACCCACATCTTAAATATGATGCGGGTATGGAGGCAAATGTATTTAATCATTTGCATGTGGCCGGACCCCCTTGCAAATGAGGGAATGTCCTCTCATGATATTGCTGATGCTACATATATGCCAGTTTAACAGAAGGGGCCGCACAAGAGTCTGATGGCCCTTCTGGAATACCACTGTGTCCAGGGGCACACAAAGCAGGTGCACATGCCTGTTACACCCCCGTGGCATCATGTATATTACACCCCGTGATCTCTTAAGAAGTTGAGGTTAATCCCCGAGTCAGAAGGGTTTATGTTGAAGACAGTTGGTAACTTTTGATAATTCTTTTGCTACAAGTAACCCTGTGAAATGTGTAATTCTCAAATTATACTGTATGCGTATAAACCAATCCCGCTCATACATGGTAGTATTTTTGATAAATACCTTCAGATTACGCACCAAAATGCATAAATAAGTGAAGTTTTGGTTTCGAAAATAGTCATTGCTTGGAGACAATGTATTACTTTGTCAACGTCCCACCAGCCTTGATAATTGCGTTTATTAGCTGCTTTCCTAACCTTACAAACGGAGTTTGATGACATTTAAAGCAAAGGCAAGCAAGAGGTCCTATTCACAAAACTTGTTGCAAACTATTGATTTATTTTAAGAATCAGAGAATGTTATCTCCCTTTTTCAGCACCCATTTTTCTGATCTATTATCAACTTTTATTAATTAAACTATAACAAACATTTGATTAAACTGGGATGGTAATTGGTAGATCCTGATCGTTTTACGAGGTGTTAGAGTCTAAACACCACAAAAACTAACGAGTGCGTTCTCATTAGCTGGGACCTGAAACAGTCTGTACATTTCTCGTCTGGGCGCTGCTGGGGTTTTAGAAAATGAATAAAATGTATGTTCCTTCCTACTGTGCTCGTACAAATAAAAAAAGCAGTGCGGCTGACACGTTCGCACCCTTAACCAGGATGCATGTGGCGATCGAATGCAATTCCTTGGAGTTCTGTTTTTTTTTTTCTTCAGATCAGGACACAAAACTCGTGAAAGTGAATAATTGGCAGAGTTACATTAACGTAGCCGTTCAAATGAGACACAAAACAGAGATCAATACACATAACGCATCACCAACCTGAGCCTTTGTAGATGTCCATGTGAGCAGTATGTGACGAGCAAAAAGGAGAGAAAATTACATATCCATTAGTTGAGCTGCGGGATGATAACACTGAGAGCTAGAAATCCTTTCAATTTGATAACAAAAACTATTGACTCTACCTAATTAATACATGCCTACCTCTATGTCCTATCTATTAAAATATTGCAATCATCTTTATGTGGCTTGCGTGACTTTTTGTTGAAACACGTGAGTTGCTCGTTAATATACAATTATACAATTTGTGTTTTTTTGGATCAAGGTACCTAGAGCTCAAATGAAGCCTAAAACCCCAGGAAATGTAACTCAAATGTGAAAATAAAGCGCATATTTTGTGTGAATCACAGTGGAAAATGAAAAGAGTACAGACACAAGCTCTTTTTAATTGGACGTCACTGTCATCTCAGAAGTACAATATTAAGCAAAGCAGGGAGAGAATGATGGGGACACAATGGCAAGCGGAGTTCTAATGGTCCTTCAGATGCAGTACTGTAAGCTGTGAGTCTCCATGGATAGCAATTTGTAAGATGGAATCTAAGATTTCAAACAGCACTGCCATTAAAACTAACAATATAATAAAAGTTCCCAGGGCTACTACTTTCAGATACTATTTATACATTCAAATGAATTCTGCTGCCAGCCACACACATAAACAGTTCTACTCTTCAAACCGTTCATATTGATCCTGTGATCAAGGCAAGCAGATTGAGTGTTCCTTCAGGAAAATAAATACATAAATAAATTAAAAAATAAAATAAAAACGTTAATATTATAAAACGATGTAAAGCGTGGTCTTTGTGTATCATTTGGTCACACAAATTGGACCCATTCACAAAACCTTTAATGTTACGTTTTCATATTGCGTCGCTTGAAGTGTACACCTATTCACTGACAAAACAAATCACTGTGTGTATCACTGATTTGCAGGCATGTCTAACCTACTCTTTCATTAATTAGGCAAATCAAAGATTACATTGCCTATTTGCGCTTCAGGAAACGCCTTAAGTCCACCCAATTTTAATATTGCACGTCAGCCCGTTAATCAGCACAGTCATCATCATCATCAAGATTTCTTTATTCGGTATTTCAACAACACCATAAAAGTACATAATTCACACTATAAAAACATTTCATTATGAAGAAGCAGAAATAAACTAATCAAATATACAGTATTCGGCCACATCCATATTTTCTCCATTTGCAATATCAAAGATCAAATTCATTTAGTAGACCTTAATCTTCTGCAACCCTCAAAAAATTAATCACACAAAATAATGTCAGGGGGTCTTTTGACTCCTTTAAAAAACAAGGGCATCTTTTGCTGATCTTAAATGAGCTTTTTTTAAAAGATGTATTAAAAAACAGCGTAGAGGTGCTTGATAAAATGGGCATAATAATACAAAGTGAAGAGTGTCCTGTGGAGATCGGTGATCGCAGCCACAGGGACCCTTTGACTCAACCGCATTAATGAATCCCGCAGGTTCAGATTAAATATGATGTAGTAAGTTGAGTCTAAAACGCGTTAGTAAAAACCTGTCATGGGGGTTGTATACAAGGGAGAGATAGGGCTCCAACCCCCTGGAGGGTTTCACTGTCATATAGGCCTGTACAGTATGCTTACTACTTTCCCTCATTTCTCGTGACCGGGTGGTAAGTTTGGAGAGCTTATCAATTACTCTTGCTTGATCTTGTTTTGTAATACTCTGTGGGTTTGAAAACAAATTTCCAAATCCAATGCTTTCCAAAACCCCTTTCACATATTTTAACCAGGGAATAGATATGCCTTTCTCACTCTCCAAGCAATCTGTAATAATCAACCGCGACAGTTTGGCTTCCTGATTAACCATTAATTTTAGCCAGGCCATGGGGGTCTGTTCCTCACCCTGTCCTCCAGGTACTTACAGCCAAGTTCCTCATGTACTATATATGATGGTACAGATTGGGGTACTTTAAGCAACCTCCTTAAATATTTGTTTTCCTTGGTCTGTAAGCTGGTTGCATTACCCATTCCCCATAACTCTGCACCGTACACAACCTTTGCAACAGTGATCGAATTGTACATGGTCAGCATTTGTTCGGGAGCCCAGCGGCCCAGTCTGCGCCCAAAATTCAGATTTCTATCGAATAAAATGCCCAAATATAAAAAAGTCTGCACTTTTACTAGACTTGTGGCACCAATTTTATAATTAAAATGTTTGCCTATATGTTTTGGGCCTAGCTCCATTATATATGATTTTGTCAAGTTGGCAGATAGGTCAAGGCTAGACATGAACTCCACAAATCCGTCAATCAGACGTTGCAGTCCTACTGGCGTTCGGGCCAGCAGGACCGCGTCGTCCGCATAAAGCAGAACTGGAACGGATCTGCTTCCTATTCTGGGCGTATCTGCTTTCAGATTTAATAAAAAACGTTCTAGCCCATTAATGTAAATGGCAAATAAGAAAGGTGCAAGTATGCACCCTTGCCTCACCCCGCTTGTACATTTAAAAGGGTCTGTCTGGTCGCCCTCCAGATTATACCTCACTGATGCGGATGTATTCTGGTGAAGGTTCCTCAGAATAGAAATAAGGCCAGCATCAACCCCCTGATCAGATAATATTCCCCACAGCTTCGATCGATTTACACAATCGAAAGCTGCTGCCAGATCCATAAAGGCTAAGTAAACTTTCTCCTGTCTAGCAACTGTGTATTTTGTGACCAGTAAATATAAGTTTAGACACTGATCTGTCGTGGACCTCCCGGCCCGGAAGCCATACTGGACTTCTGTAAGAATGCTGTTTTCTTCTTCCCATTCCATTAAGCGGTTCAGGATAGCCCTACCCATTACTTTGGCTGTTACATCAATTAAAGAAATGGGTCTATAGTATTTAGGGCTGTCTCTGCTACCCTTCTTAAAGATTGGTACTATGGTCGCAGTTGACCATGAGCGGGGTAAACCCGATACTATGGCCTCATTTATAACTCTTGTAACTACCGGGCCCCATAGTTCTATGTTACTTAGGAAAAGGTCTGGTGGGATCCCATCGGGGCCAGGGGCTTTATTTCGTGTAATGCCCTTTATGCCCCCCTCGATCTCTTTTAGGGTAAATTCGATCCTCTCAGCTACGATATCCCTATGTTCATCTTGCTCATCTTCCGGCATGGTCCCTTTGTTGTATAGAGCACTAAAATGTTCCACCCATTGTGCTGAGAGTACATTTGTTGCAATGCTGGGGCTATCCCCATCTTGAAAACAATGTTTATTAATTATTTGCCAGAACCTGGTGAGATCTCGTTTTTCTTTATCAAAATAACAATTCCTAGGCAACTGTGGGGTCCTGTAAGGATATCAGGTACAATGACACAAAAATGATACAGGCACAAAAAATATATAAAGTAAAGCAGTGTACAGGAAAGATAGACTGAAAGACAATATCATAAAAATCTTATTTATTTATAAATACACAGCATGAATTTATTAAAAAAACATATAACAATCAATCTATAAGACAGATAATGTAGGGGATTTCAACATATATAATCCATCAAGTTTAAAATCAGGTTACATAAATAAAAACAAAATACATTCATAAAAAACAACAACCAAGTGGGTGTTTCGGCGTTACACACGCCTTCTTCTGGAGAACCACTTGAAAATTCTAAAAAGAGATAATATGTATGAACAGACATATCTTAAACAAGTACACTGCAATAAATCACATATGCTAATTGGCATAGCAAGAGGCTGAATAAAGGTGAAGAAGCTGGTTGGTGCCAATGTAAGAAAAAAGTCCAAATCACCAAAACTCGTGAGTGCAGAAAATCAATCGAAAAAAACGTGAACATAAGAAATATGTATTCTATAGAAAGAGACCCTAACAAGTGAAGGGTAGGGTAAAGATACAACCCTAGATTGGAATGAAAGTAAACCAATAGATTAAATGACCCCAAGTGGTGGCAGAAACGTAGTGATTTTGGAACCCTTACCTAAAATTTACTTTAGAGATATGAGGGTTAACTGGTTGCAGGTATCATGCCGATTGATACATAAATCAACTGCCGTCCTTAAAAGAAGTAAGATGACATAGGGTTATTCTGGCGGTGGGGAGTTAGAAACCGCGTAGATTAAGTTACGCTAAAGATTAAATGTCTTTTAAAGTTACCTATTTATGGACTGGTGGTAAAAAAGTCACATTGAAATCACGGTCATCTATTTAAAGAGCGTTATCGCTAACCTACAGTTAAGTAGTAGTATCTATTTAAAGAGCGTTATCGCTAACATACAGATCTCGTTTTTCCGCAGCCTCACGTAGATCTTCCCACGTTTCAGTTTGAAGAGCTAGCTTACGGCGCCTTACTTCTTGCTTGTAGTGTGTTCTACAGAGTGCAACCCTTACACCATCTCTTGGTTTCTGTTTAAGGGCAGCTCTGAGCTTTCTCTGGGCCAGAGAGTATCCCCTATCAAACCATCTCTGGTTGTGCTTTTCCTTCCCTTTCCCTGTCACATGCATTAAGCAATCCACTAGCCTGCCCATCTCCTCAAATGCCTCAACCACCTGTGGCCCTTTGTACTCTGGGTTTAGGCATACCTCCAACTGCTGTTTCCCTTTGGAGACTAGGGACTTATAAAAACATACACTATCCATTTTAGCCCATTTTAGCCTTCTACCTTGGTCTGTAACCGTCTCCCTAACATCTTGGGGTCTCATCTTTTTTCCTCTATTCACTTTTGCCATTGCAATGCTCACTGTAAGAGGGTTATGATCGCTAAAGCCACTGCAATCGATGTTAAATCGTAAAACTCTCTCTTTAAGTAAGCGGGAAACAATGACAAAGTCAAATATGAGCTACATCCTCTACCTTTAAAGGTTGGGTTGACCCCACTTTTGGGGTTAAAGGATAAAAGATCAATTGAATGGGACAGATCAAAATTATTCATAGTTCCCTTGAGATTAGCTCCATCTATTGTGTGGTCAAAATGAGCACCCTCCACTAGATTACACGAGGCCCAATTTTACTTAAATGGAATCAGCCGAGGACATAAATGGCAGTTAAAATCACCTGCAATTAAAAACAAGGGAGCTTGGGCATTTTCCGTCTTTTCAATCTGGATTCCCAGTTGAACCTCCAACTCCTCCCCTTTAGAACCTCCAATATTGTAAAAATTAACTATAATCAGATTGAGATCCCTGGTTTTAAACTGAACTGTGAGCATACAGTCTGATTTCCAGTTGAGATCTGTCCAAGTCCCATCTAGAGTCAGATGCCCCCACAGAGCGAGACCTCCTTTCACTTTACCTGCCCTAGATCTTACAGCCGGAATACCAAACAACTTATATCCCTCAAGATTAAAGTTAGTTGGGTCAACTTCCCATGTTTCCTGAACACAGATTACATTAAATTTATTTACATAGTCCAACCATTCCTTATTATGAAATTTAGTTGAAAGTCCCGCCACATTCCAAGAGAGCAGATCTACGGTGTTCTACTCATTCAGTTTTACAGATCTCCTGGCAGGCGGACATCCCTCACTAGATTTACCCACAGTTATTATTCCTTTTGGTGAACTACTTCTAGTTTCCCCTTCTAGTGTGTTTGACTGTCAGTCACAGTCTTCTAGCCCTGACAGAGCCCCAAACCTATTTTGTAATCTGATGTTATCTGGTTTGTGATAGTTTGGAGCCACACCTCCTAGAGGAATGCCCCATTCTGTATTTTGTTCAGGGGCGTAAAAGTACCTATGGGGAAGTGATTGGATTCGGGTATATGGGCGAAATTGTCCCTCATTACAAATACATTCGGCACATCTTGTGTCCCGGAAGTTAACAATAATACAGTCACCTTCGGTTGATTTTACCCTTCTTCCCACCCAGTTTACTCTCCTAGCAAATACTATATCTGGACAAACATAGCTAGGCAGTGGCCGATTGACATTTAACCAAAAAATACACTTATCTTTTAGTTCCCTGTAAGACTCCCTCTTGCCATATTCTGGTGGTGGTACCCCTGTCAGAACTATCACATATGGGGCAGAATCCGGGGGGAGATCAATTGTTTGTTGCTTCTGCACATCATGAGTTGTAGGGGGTTTGAGGGTTGTTAGTGATTTTTTTGAAGGGCTAGTGCCCCTCACAACTTTATCCTTGCTTGCCCGTTCTATATGGGGTGCCCCCTCTGAAGTTCTCCGTGGGATCATGGTACTAGAAGCTGATGTATTCTTTGCTACAAGGCTTTGAGCTCCTTTAGTGGGTACATTAGGATTGATCAGAACATCAGAGCTAATGCCTAGAGTACCTCACCCCCCCCATTTGACTGCCTGCCAATTGGATCTCTTCCCTGAACCCCCCTTGCGTGTGCTGATGACAGCAAAATCTCCAAACGCACCAGTCTATTTTCAATTCGGTCCAGTCTTTCGTGTATGGGAAGGGTAAACTTATGTACAGTGTTTTCCATTTTTTTCCAAAAGGCGACATCCGATACAAGTGGGGCATCTCCTTCCCTAGATCGCAATACGGTTGGCCCATCCTTTACCGGTGATGATAAGTTTGAGACACTTATTGACAAGTTCTCTTTGGTCACGACCTCCTTAGTTTTTTTCCCTTTTCCATCTGCCACTTGATGTTGTAGTCCTGTGCATTTCCTTTTGGCTTTTGGGCCCTGTGCCTGTTGCACCACACCAACTTTTGCACATCTGGCTGATCTAGTTTTCATATTAGGGGAAAGCTGCTTCTTGGCACGATTACATGAATTCAGTCCAACATCGGGGCTTACTTCCTGCAATATAATAACACTACCATCCCTCCCCTCAATGACAGACCCCGTGTCATGTAAATCAGTCTCAAGGGGAGTAGGTGATCTTGCTCTCGCCAGACTGCCCAATGAGGACCGCTTGTCCAAAAGTGGATCTAACGATAATCTCTTCTCAGGGAGTTCGATATCTTTAGCCAGGGCTGTAGAAACTCTTATCAGAAAATTGTCTAGAGTGCCCATGAGGGACCCACCAGTACTTATCCCACAGTTTTCCGCTTTAGCTGGGGATGTGATCATGGTTTACACTATCATAATGGGTCAGTGGATGTTCAACTAAACCAAGCAATAGTTAATAGCTGCCAAACATGCAAGGGACTCACTGACCTTTGGAGTTGTGGCTGTTAAGGGGGTGGCCCGTCCCGTCCTTGGCCGGTCTTGAACGGGCTTAAACGGGCCCGCCCTTGGCCCGGGCTTCGCCCGGCATCCCGCGACGCGGGGCTGGCCGCTGGTGAAATGCGCCTTCTGGCGCTCTGAAGACTTGTGATTAGCGTGCCGCCGCTGAGCCTGCCGGGTAATGTAGTCCCGGGGCGGCGGCGCGAGGCTTAGCGTCTTGTGACTCCTGGCGGTGGCGGCGTGAAGACCTGGGCTCTGTCGTGACACCTGGCGGTGGCGCCGTGAAGACCTCGACTCTCAGCAATCAGGTAAGACTCCTCAGCACAGTCAAAAGAGCAGAGATACCCCTCAGGGGGTGATTCAGGCGCTATACAAAACCCATACAATAAAAATAAATAAAAGTGTTGTACTCACTAACATTACTGACCTACTCCTGTTTCCTTAATGATTTGTGTGTACACTGTACCAATGATGGTTTCAGGCCCAGATCACTGTACTGGGGTAAATGTTTGACATTGTTAAACATTCTGTCCGTCAATTGTTCTTTTTGCAACTGTACCAAATGAGCAGATTGTGCATGTGGAGCATTAGCACTTTTTTTATTTTGATAAAATACTTTTCCCTCTAATCTATGAAAATATTTTTCAATTAAAGGTCTGTTTCCACTTTACACACTCCAAATACACTGGAAATATTACTGCTTTTCTAGCATGTTGTGCTCTAAAAACATCTAAACAATTGAGACTATACATGCAAGTAATTGTTGGAAGTGCATTGTACCTGCTTATGTGTAACCGCAAAGTAACATGTTTTCATCACATTTGCCTTGGATTTCCCTAACACTCTCATAGGCATGAACATTGGTGTTAGCCGAGCTAAAACTAATAAGAAATACCAATTATGGGCTTTTACCTTTTTCAAGATCAAATGCACTGACACAAAGGTACACACTGGGATTTCAAGGGCTTAGTTCCATTTAAATGTCAAGTTTTGAGACTTTAATGTGTAATACACAGGCTTTCTACTTCACTAATAATGGTATCTTTCAATAATGGTGCCATTACTCGATTTTCTACGTAGAAATGCAGGCAGTGACGATAAAATAATGACAACTGGCATTAAAAACTGTGATCATGTCTAATAATTAATTTATAATAGACAATTGTGTTTATTGCTTAAAAATAACCATTTGTTAAATGGTTATAAGTAGACAATATGTTGGCATTGCCATGTAAAAAGTATGCTTACATTATTTATGCTTGCTTTGCTTCTTTTTGTACTTCAGGGCCGTATTATGAGGGGCTTTGCTGGTGCAGCAAAGACGCAACAATCAGCCTTATTCATCAACGGGCCGTTTTGCGAGCCCCTAATAGCGAATCATAACGAATCGCTATTAAGGACTCGCAAAACGGTATTCATGTAGGAATTGTTAAATAAATAGCGATTCCTACACATTCCTTATTTGCGAGTAGCAAATTGCTAATCGCAAATAAGGAATAACTCCCCATTCATTCCTATGGGCCAAAAGGCCCATAGGAATGAATGGGGAGTATTCCTTATTTGCGATTAGCAATTTGCTACTCGCAAATAAGATAGCAATTGAAAGGGTGCCAGGGGTGTCCAAAGGACACCCTGTAGCACCCCTGAAATGCAAATTGAAACAGGTGTTGCGCACACACATGTCCAAGGGACATGTGTGTGTGCAACATGCAACTTAGAAAAATGCTTTTAAAAGCATTTTTCTAAGTTTTTGCTATTTACCGAGAGGTCTGACCTCTCGGTAAATAGCGGCCCAAAATTGCATTTTCGCAATTTTAAAATGCTTCATGAATTGCATTTAAGGAATCTCAAATAGAGATTCCTTAAATGTAATTCCTCGCAATTTAGCGAATTAGCAATTACCGATTTTTGCATTTGGGATGATGAATCCCAAATGAAAATCGCACTCGCAAAGGGGCAGATTCTCAGAATCTGGCCCTTTGCGAGCGCAATTGCGCTTCATGAATCAGGGTGAATGCAATTTATATAAGGATGTGCAAAATGTACATAATCTTCTTTGCGAAATTTCGGGAACAATGACACATAATTATGCAAAATGCAGCCCTGGTATTTAGTGACATAATTTATCCAGAAATCTGTCCTTGCATTCACTTTAGATACAAGAATGCATTTTCCTCCATAAAAAGGTATGCAAAAACAAAACAAAAGCACAGAACAGAGAACACTGACAACTTTCTTTCCGTTGTTCACGTTGTTCCAATGTGTTCGTCCTAAAAGTTTACTGCAAAACAGTGCCAGTCAGTCAGTCAAAATCACTTTATTTCGCCACTTAATAAAAACAGGATAAAAAAAGTATTTTACATAGAATAAAATTGTGATATACATTTAAGACAATACTAAAAAAGAAATTCCGATAAGATCTATAAATCAGTTAAAACATAATACAAAAAGAGCAGAATTTTCAATTTAATAGTTACATATAGCGCTCACATCTCTTTATGAAAGAACAGAGCCAACCAATAGCAGGCAAACAGGTCAGACAGCTCTTTTTAGAGGTAAAGGGCTGATCGACATTGCCTCAGCCCATATATACGCAGGATTGGGCAAATACATCTCTTCTTCTCCTAACTATAAACTATAAAATGAACAAACAAATAAGTGAAGATCACATTGAATAGATGAAGATTGACATGGGAAGGGGGCAGGGCATTCAAGGAATATGTATTTGCAGAATGGCCGAGCATCACAGGTATGCAATTCATATGAAACATCATTAGCAAAAGTCTATGGTGATGGTTAGTCACAAAATATAGATAATTAGGGCTAGGAGAGTTTATTTTAGGGTCTAAATGATATTGTCTCACCCTTGATTTAAATCAGCTGGCTTCACATCTCTGTTCTCTCTGGTTTTCAATAAAAAAAATTCAATTCGCACCTAGAGATGGTGGTACACGTCACTGGATCATCAAATAACTTGGGAAAACCAATGGTATACCGGCTATTCTTTAACTCCTCCATACAGAGTGCCACAGAAGAGGGGGGCAGCAAGAATTTGGTCCGAGATGAAAGTGACGCCCAATTAAGTATGGCAGTTGTAGGAGAAGCAGGATTGGGGAACGCCAACAAACATTTACAAAATGTATCCTCTATTGATTGGAAACTACCGACAGATGCTACTCCCCATACTGCTGCTCCATAGGTTGTCACTGATATTGTTTTCACTTCATATATCTTTTTAATGGTTTCTATAGGTCTAGACCCCAATTTCTTAACAAAGCTAAAAAATTCCCCTTATGCTTCTTTCCATCATATGGCCTTTTTTGCCACCATATTGTGCCATATATTTTTTAATCAAACAGTACCCTCAAATAGAGAAATGATTCAACCACTTTCAATTTCCTCCCTACTATGTTCCAACTAAATTGATTTCTCAGTCCGGCTAATGCCACAAGCACAAATGATTTAGGTTCATTGAATTTCAGATCTGAGTTATTCAAAAAGCTTTTATAGGTGTCTATTAATGTCTGCAATGCATTGCGGACCCGAGCCAGCAGCACTGTATCGTCTGGGTAAAGAAGTATGGGCACAGTAGCAGAATTGATAATTGGACTGTCAATAGGGGACCCTACCAATGAGCTTCTAGGCCATTTGTGTGCAGGGAGAATGAAAAGCGTGCAAGTATGCACCCCTGCCTGACCTCGCGATCAAGGGGGAAGGGTCGAGAACACTACCCCATCTCTCCCCATACACACGTAATCAACTCCTGAATAAAAATAATTATTGTTTTATCTATGCCCATGTCAACCATTATGGACCGAAGCTTCGTATGGGCTACTCGATCAAACACGTCTGACAGGTCTATAAAAGCCATATAAAGATGGCCTTCTTTAGCTGCTGTGTATTTGGCAATCATCAAATTTAAATTAAGGCACTGATCCACTGTCCTTTTGGTCTTTCTAAAACTGTGCTGGGTTTGAATTAATATCTTGTTCTCTTCGGCCCATCCCTCTAGCCTATTTAGCAAGAGACGGACCATTCATTTTGCTGTACTATCTAACAGCGAAATTGGGCAACAATATTTTGCTAACACTTTGTCCCCTTTTTTATAGATCGGTATGATCGCAGACTTTTTCCAAGAAGGGAGGTCATGTGTTTTGGATACGGTGTTAAAAACGTTAGTAAGTAACGGTACATTAGGGGTACATTTTTACAGTGAATTGTGTTTAGTAAGGCAACATGGCATAATGACATATTTCTAGTTTTTTTGCATATCAAGAATAATGAGAAATTACTGAAATTATATTAGATTATGCAGGTATGATCTAAATTTCACCCTAGCGTATCTTTAAGTGCATGGGGTAAGTAAAGTGAATTAAATTAACCATACATTTCTCTGAGTTAGTGCCTTGTTTTTATTTTTTGAATTTTTTTTTATTTCAGGAAAATCAGAGCACGATTATGATCCATTACATACATGTGGTCACCGCAAAAAAAAAATTTAACATCATACATTTATTTATGAAAGGCCAGTGAAACCGGAGAGGGCGGAGGGACAGAGGGCGGGAGCCGCACAGCGGGCTAATGAGGGAGGAAAACAGAAAGGGGAAAAAAGACAATCATTTTATCCGTTTAATTTAATTGGTTACCGTATCCCCTCCTCCCCCCTAACCCACCCATCCCCCCCCTGATCTTGTCTCTACATTTCCATCAAATACCCCCATATTAGCTGGCCTTTTTTCCTTGCCCTATTCCCTTTGCACCTATATAGTGCAATCTCTAAATTAAATATATGGAACAGTCTAGTATACCAAGCCTGGAAAGTCGGGGAATCTTTATCCTTCCACTTAGAGGCTATCATTATGCGCAACACTGATATTACCATAAAACAAAAATACACTTGAGTTGCTTCTAAGTGGAGAGACTCGTCCCAACCAAGCAGAATTAAAGTGGGAGTCAGTTTCACTGGTCGTCCAATATTCTTGTCAAGGAAAGATTCAATCCCCTGTTTCACCTGCCCCAATTCCGGGCATTCTGCCAACATATGAATCATATCTGCAGGGCCTTGCCCACATCTTGGGCAGTGATTCGACTCCCTTTTCCCCCAAGCCCAAAGTTTAGCCGGTGTAAAATATAATCTATATATAGTTTTAAAATGTTGGGCCTTTAACCCCTTCCATGCTCATGACAAGGTCAGCTCGTCAAAAACAACAAGTGATGGACTGAATGTGGATCAATGTCACACACTCCCCCAGTCAAAAGATCTGGGCCCAAATCCATCGTTTTTTTGCACTCCACACCACCCTGGGTTAGACAATGGCGATATGCAAATCAGCTCTGACCCTGTTGCCCCATGGGAACAGTCCAGTCCGAACTACAAAAGCCATGTCCTTCCCAGAACGGAATCAAGCATCCGAGGACCGGACCGGTTTCGAGGTAACACCTCTCTTCAGCCCGGCTAGCTTGACTCCAAGTGGTGTGGAGTGCCTGGGACCCACGTCTGGGCATCCCCAGCGCACTTAGGGCGGCAATTGCAAAAACAACAAGTGATGGACTGAATGTGGATCAATGTCACACACTCCCCCAGTCAAAAGATCTGGGCCCAAATCCATCGTCCAAGGTCAGCTCGTCATGCAGTGCACTGGAGCTGTGCTTCTGACGAGCTGACCTTGTCATGAACAGTGGGATTTTCAATCATCAGCACCCAGCGGGAATTGCCTTAGCACCAATGTGGTTAAGTTAGCCGATAAAAAAATCTCCTTAGACAGCCCAAGGGACCTACATAGATCCACAAACCTGGAGCAAGATGGCGGCCGTGTGAAGACAGTCGAAGGTGGCATAAAGGACAGACGATAAATCCCCCCTCGATACCTTGCACCTCGAGATGCAGATATCCTGTGTGAAGGAGAACGGATCCTTTGTGCTCGGCATCAGAGAGTGGGTGGCAGTGCTGACGGCGGCGGCGGAGGTGTTGATTGCCGGCTGCATGGCGTTTGAGAGCGGCGTCGCGTGAGCCGCACTGCAGAATCGAAGGAGTGGCAGAGTAACAGGAACCGCCTCGATGCCTCCCATGGGTAGTTTGAAGGGAAAAGGGGGTCCTGTGGAGGCTGCCCCCCCTCGGCTCACCAAAAGGAGACTCAGCTGCCGTGGAAACGACCCCTGTCAGGAAGCGGAGGCTCTGAACAGAGATTCCCCCGGATGGGAAGGGGAGGGGCTCACAGCCCCAGCCACAGCAGACCGTTATTGAGCTGCTCCGGGAGCCGCAGACAGCACAGGCAGTACGGATGGAGGAGCAAGCCGGCAGCCAGAAGACGAAAGTTTTTGGTAAGGTACCGGCAGGGTCAGGGGAAGCGGTACACGCTTCAGAAGTGGCACAGGGGTTGCTACCAGAGGTGGAGGTGGAGGCTGAGATGGTGGCAGCATTTCCACAAACTGATACTGAATCTTTTCGGGACTCTGGGGATCCAGAAGAGCGGATGAGTGTTAAAAAGGGTCAGATAGCTGAACCAGCCAAAAATGACTGTTTAGAGCTCCCCTCTGGGGGTGACTGCTCCTTGAAATCTTCAATTCTAGAAAATGTCTTCAAAGCTATAAATAACACTGACACCCCTAATTCTGGTAATGAGGGGGGTAGGTCCCCCCAATATACTGGGGGGGCTTCGACTCACAAGGAGCGTGCCTAATCGGGGGAGGGACCCTAGGGATCCCCGGGCAGAATAGCGTAACTGGAGAAATTGGAGAGAAAGAATCCAGTGGGAGTGCCTTATTTTTAGATAGTACAATTCGGAAACAGTGAGCTAGGTTTGATTTAAGTTTCTGAATTGCACTGTCTGAAAAAACAGCACTAATGAAGAAATATTGGGTTAAACTAATTCACATTATCCCTCTGCAGTAGCAGAAAAGGTGCTTAACTTTACACTGCACCTGTAAATACAACTCCATGTTGCCCTGTGGAACCAAATTCAGCCACCATACTTTTCTGAATTACGTAAAGTGAAGAATGATTTACTGTTATTGATCTTTGCCAAGATTTTTTCTCAGTGCCATTACATGAGGATAGTCTTTACCTATTCTTATTTTTCATTCAGTAGAGTGTTTTCGCATGGTGCAGAGTCCCACAAGGGTATAGACAGAGTCCATATATTATAATAACGATCTTGAGAAATAATCTAGAGCTACTTCAGATGCCCTGTAAATCAGTTCCTGTGCAGTAGATTGATGAACAATTTGCAGCATCAGAAACATGAGAAGCTTGTAAACATGGTACTGTTAAACATCCGAACTGTTTGGCTGGTAATGGACACAAGGGGGGATATGTACAACAAAATGTTGGAGTGTGGTGTTAAGCCAAATTTGGTAATGCCACACTCTGCCATTTTCTAAATGCTCGGATGCACCATATTTACAAAATTATGGTGCACCCCTGAATTTCCCCTATTTCTGGAACTAAAAAAGCTGCCTAGCACCAGAGCAGGCAACCTAGCGCCATGTTGTAACATTGTATGGCTTTTTAGATTCCGATTGAATTTTCCCGATTCATGCCCTTATATAGGTACAATTCGCATTGCCCTTATATAGGCATAGAAATCAAACCCTTATTTAGGCATAGCCTATGCTACCCAAATACAGGCATGGCTACTTACATCCGTTCACCAAACGTCACAACAATTTCTTGGAAAAACAGCTTAAGCCGTTAGGGACTTCCCCTTGCTTGAATATTGATTTCTCCAAGAACTCAGTTACTTTACAATGAACAACTATTCCCTAGGGGTACGTTCATATGCCCGTCAAACATGGCATTCCTAAACACTTTCAAGTTATAAATATGCCTTCACTTGCTATAGCAAAGCACCGTGGTTCGATGCAGTTCGACAACCTACTTGCCCGATGCAGCTCGCTACAGCAAGTGCCGAAGGAAGCTGATGCACTGATCAGGAAGCTGCCATCCTCTGCCAAGAAATCCAGCTCCAGTGTTTCTGACTCACCTTGCGGGGTGTTGGGAAATCGAGTTCCGGGACACTTTTTAGGTGCCTTTTAATTTCCGGGATGAACATATCTTCTCCTTCTGGTTCTTTGACAACCCCTCTCTCTTTTCTCCTCTTCTCAACTTTGTCTATATCCATGTTCCAACCATCCTCAAAATAATCATCTAGTATGAATTCATCATTATCCTCATATTCCTGACTAATCTCATCCTCTCCATCTTTTCCAAATTCACTTGTGCAGCTAAGGACACCTTCTTTTGTGCCGCAAAGGATACCTTTATCATTTGTGGCGTTTGGCACACCTTTCTCTTTTGTCAGGAATTTGACACCAACCTCTACATTTTTTACCTTCCTTCTCCTTTTCCCTGTTCCTTTTTCTAAATTCTCTTCCTCATCTACTAACCAACATTCCTCTTCTGACAAATCCACAGCCTTCCTCTTTCTTCTCAAAACACTTTCAAATGCCTCCTTTACAGAGGTTCTCACCCCTTCCTGTACCAATTTCCTCAAGGATTATTCTCCTACACCAGAAGATCCTCCCTCTTTGCTCATACTTCTTTCCTTTTTGAAAAAAAATACCTAAAGCCAAATCTACCTAACAACTTCCCTTAATAATCCAAACCTCCCTGTAATTCAAAACTTTTCTGTTTCTTTTCTGTTTCTTTTATGCTCAAAGTAAACACGACCTCTCCGACCAACCAATCTGTAAAAATCAGCTGTTTGACAGTTAATTTCAGTTGGTCTGAGCAATGATCTATGCCTACTTTAGTAAAAAGGCAGATCGTTACCTTCAACCAACCTGTTTACACTACGCTTGTACCTACCCAAACTGGCCACCACGTAACGTCGTCACGCATACATGCATAACAACATCCTGACCGCCACTACGAGTGCCACCAAAGAACAATCCTGTTCTCAATAAGCTTTCTCCCACTCCAGTGACCTTGTGACAGTACAGGTCAATTACTTTTAAACTTACCGTTTATGGAGCCAGAGCTAAAATGACTGCTCGCACTCCTACCGAAAAGCGATTTCTTAACAAAAAAAACTTCTAACCTTTCGATCCTAACTATGAAATGCTTCAAACCCATAAAATGGGTTAAATCAGTAAAGATTAGCTTTTACTTACCTCAATTTAAACCAACTATGCCCTCTCAAAATGTTAAATACAATTCAATCAACACAAGTTCTCCAAACATATTCTATCAAACTTAAACAGAAACTCAAATCAAAATCTTGTCACACAAAATCTATGCATATAAATTTGCACCAGTCAGACACAATACTTATCTGTCAAGGAGCAGCACATAAAAGAGGAAGATGGCTGCTGTGCTGGTACTTATATAGACTTTCACACTCTATTTCTGGAATTTTGGAATGTTAGTGTTGTTTGCTTTTAAGTGCTGCAAGGAGTGGCAAATAAGAGATGTATGCATAATGCTAGCCTCCAGTCTTTACATGAAATTTAAAATATGGTACAATGGCTGCCACAACATCCCCTCACCCAGACTGCTGTAAACCAAGATGCAGAAAGCACATGCTAGAACAAACATTTGGCCATGTTTAAAAGCCTATCTCTAACGTTGAGGACGTCCTATCAAATGTGTGTTTGAACACATGTGACATAAGTGCATAATGGGTAGAACTGATACATAATAAGTATGCAGCTACCCTGTTGCTTTATGGCAAATGATGCAGCAAACATTTTTTATTTATATTTTATGCTTTCCTATTTATTGGTTTTTAAAGTTGTTTTATGCAACTAAAATACTTTGCATACACTTTTTTGGAGAAGCATGCTGCTCTAATCCAGGTATAAGTCCAGGGTTGCTCCTCGGGTCCTTCTTTTCCCTTCCTGAGTAATAGGTCCACTAACAAAGTGAAATATTGAGCAATGATCAATTTCCATGTGCATCATCCTCATGACTCAATTAATTAATTGAAGTAGGCTTGGTAAAATGCAAAAAGATTTCAGTTTCTGCTTGAAACATCTACGTGTTCTTATGCTATCTCATGTGTATTCATTGCGATGTAATTTCTATGGCGCTAATGAAAGTGAAAAGACAAAGTCAAGGCCACTCAAATTATGTGGCTATGGAAAAGAAAATTATGCAAAGGGTTCACTAAATTATGTGGCAAGGAGAGACAAATTATGTCATATTATGTGACATGTTCGGTAGCAGTATTGTTTCTGTATTTTGCCTATTTAACACACACTAAGACTGTATGGGCAAAAAAAAATAATTGAGTTAGTGCCAAAGTACCCATTCTTCCAACATGGTTAATTTATTTACCAAGTCTCCTCATCTGCTTACCTGGTCTGATCATTTTGCTATTTCCACATCCCATCTGTTCAGTGCCCAATTAGTGGAGTCATGCAAGTGGGTTAGGTTGACTCCCACCTATTTTACACAAGCATTAGACTCTCCCTCACTAGTTGTGATGATATATAACTGGACTGAGTTACTCTTACTTAAAAAGCACTGCAAGGGCCTGGAGCATTTTCAGCATGGAACTTATGACTCCATCAGCAAAGCAAATTATTTGCATGGCCATATTATAAAATCTCGCTGTGATTTATACACCAATAAAATTCTTTCGGCCCGGAACTCATGTCAAGAAATATGTTCCATTGTTATATTCCTTGCCTCACTGTCTCGAGTTTCATCCTCCTCCAGCCTTCTGAGGATGGATGTAATGCTTTAGCTAAGTTTTTTCGGCCAAAGAGACAATTATTTATGCCTCATTTTCACTGCATTCTGAAAAGTTGTAAATAAAGGTAAATGAAAGATGTAGATTGTAGCAAGGTTTATTCATAAACACCCTAACCATCAGCTACAAAGCAGTAACTGAACTCTTTAGGAACATTCATCATCATAGCATTCCAGGTTCCAAGATATCAACATACAATAGATATAAAGAGAATACTACACATCTTCTTTCTTATAACAAGATAGAACTAGCACATGAAATCTAAATAAACAGCTCCATAAAGAAAGCATCAGTATAACAGAACAAAATAAAATGCAGAGCACAGTATCATATCATTGGAAAGCATAAAGAAACTTTCAAGTGGTATAATCCTTGAGATAAGTTGGAACTTTCCTAACACGAGTGCTAAATCTATTTGGAGATACTACAGAGCTATTAGAAGGGACAGGAGGATGTACAACAGAATTCATATCAAATTTGGATTTTTTTTACAATAGCAACACGATTTAAATTCCATATCTTTCCATTTTCTAATTTTACTGAATTACTAAAACATTTAATAACCTTCATAGGAAAAGAGAATTTAGACCAAGACAAAGAACCCACAGGTGCTCTGACCCTTACCTCATCCCCAACTGCAACTTTTCCTTCCTTTACCCTTTTTCTTTCATCAAAACACAACTTATTCTTTAAACACAGTTTTATCTCTCTTAGTCTCCAATCACCAATGCCATTATCCTTTACCCCTTTACCCCAGAACATCCATGCCGGACTCAAACTGGTATTGGGTGTTCTTCCTTTGAATAATTCAAATGGAGTTTTCGTGGTAGACATCTGAGGAGAAAACCTATGCGCCAGAATACACTTTTGTAATTCTTCCTTCCAATCCAACGCATTAACCCTAGAAAGTTGAATATTTTCCTTTATCACCCTATTAAACCTTTCCACGGTTCCATTAGTCTCTGGGTGATAAACAGATGATCTTTTATGCTGAATGCCACAAGATAATAAAAAATCTGGCATCAATCCTGAGCAAAATTGAGGACCATTATCTGTCAACAGAGTTTTCGGAAGACCTTCCCTTTTAAAAATGTCCTTTAAAAAATCTATGACACAAGAAGATGTTACCTCTGAAACAGAAGATATCTCAACCCACCTTGAGTAAAGATCAATCACAACTATCAAATAAGGAGTTCGATGTTCACCTGAAAGTGGACCCACAATATCCATAGCTATGTCTTCCCATGGTCCATTAGGAAGATTACGACAAATCATTGGGGCAGTGCGAGAAACTAAAATGTTATCACTTACTTTACATTGCAAACATTCTCTCACCTCCCTTTCAATTTCCAAATCCATCCCTGGCCACCAAAAAGAACAACAAATCCTTTCCTTAGTTTTTACAATTTCCATATGTCTTGATGTGCCTCTTCAATCAACCTTTTTCTCAAAGAACCAGGTGGAATCAATTTAGAACCTCTTAAAAGAATACCATTCTCCACAGACAACTCATTCTTGATCAAATGCCAGACTTTCGATAAGACTTTGTCAAAATCAGAATTGCTCGTAACCGAAGAAATTACACTTTTAATCTCACAATCTTTACTACACTCCTCCAACCATTCCTCTTCAAGTATGACACCTGAAGTAATCTCACAAACATTTACCTCACTTTCACAGTCAACTTCCTCGAAAGCAACCCCCTGAGTTTCATCAAAAAGACGTGATAAACAATCTGCAGATACATTCTCCACACCAGGTATATAGTCAATATCAAAACAGAATTCCTGAAGACTAATCACCCATTTTCTGATTCTTGAAGAAACATTGTCCAAACCTTTCACCATGAAAATCTCTCTTAGGGGTTTATGATCAGTACAAACTTTAAATTTCAGACCCCACAGAAAATTCCTGAACTTCCTCAAAGCCCAAAATATAGCCAAAGCTTCTTTCTCAATAACCGAATAGTTCAGTTCTGCACCTCTTAAACTCCTTGAAGCACAGGCAATAAGCTTCTCTTGTCCATTCCTTCTTTGCTTCAAAATCGCTCCCAAACCCTTTGAACTTGCATCGGTTATTACATATGTCTCTTCAAAAGGAACAAATGCCTGCAAATCTGGAGCAACAACCAAATCTTTCTTTATATCCTCAAACTCTCTTTGACAATCATCAGACCACCTAAATTCCTCATTTTTTCCTAAAAGATCCCTTAATCCAGCAGATTTACTTGCTAAATTTTTGATGAACTTGCCATAATATTCCACCATTTCAAGAAAAGAAACAACCTCCTCCTTATTCTTTGGTGATACCAGATTTTCCATAGTATCGACCAATTCTTTTTTAGGTGAAATACCAACTGCTGATATGCGATGACCTAAATAATTCACCTCAGTGACAGAAAATTTACATTTCTCATATTTTAAAGTCAAACCAGCATTTTCTAATCTTTTAAGAACCGCCCTCAAAATTTTATCATGCTCGACTTGATTCACACCATAGATCAACAAATCATCTTGATAGCATTTAACAGATTTTATAGCTTTCAAAATAGATGCCATAACACGTTGAAAAACCGACGCAGCAGACACAAGACAAAAAGGCATTCTCTTATACTTGAATGCACCCATCGGAGTGATAAACGCCGTAAGGTCTTGTGAATCCTGCGTCAACTCAATCTGATGGTATGCCTGAGTAAGATCTAGTGTAGTAAAAATTCTAGCATCACCTAAAGATGATAATAATTCATCTATATTAGGTAACGGAAATTTGTCCACTACAACTTCCTTATTGAGTGACCTTAAATCACAACATAGTCTTATATCGCCATTGGGTTTGTTTGCGACAACAATTGGAGCCAACCATTCAGTTGCCTCAACAGAAGTAATTATATCTTGATCTTGTAATTTTTTCATTTCTTGTTCAACCTTTTCTTGTATAGCTATAGGAATCCTCCTAACTTTAGCAACAACAGGAACAGCATCCACTCTTAACTTTATACAATGTTTATAGCCTTTAAGACAACCCAATTTTGATTGAAAAAGTTTCGGAAACGCTTCCATAAAAGAATTACTTTTAGATACAATCTCCTGTACCTGAATCTGAGGATTTGAATTTGGATTCAGTATAACCCCCAGCAAACGTTGATGTGGCCACCCAATTAAACAATCACCCACCTTGGAAACATAGACTTTTCCGACAATAATCCTTTCTTTGAATTCAATACAAGCATTGAAATACCCCATCGTGCTTATAGGGGCACCACCATAGCCTCCTGCACTTACATCCATTTTGATCAGTTTGTTTTTCATCTTTAAACATCTCTCATAAAATTCTTTTGATACAATTGTTATACGTGCACAAGAGTCAAATTTCATTTCAAGTTCAATACCTTCAATCTTAACTATTCCAGTTGGATAATCCTTTTAATCTTTGTTCTTCACTTGACAAATACTTTCTTTTATATCCTTATTAATTACTTTATTTTCCTTAGATTTGCAAAATTTGACAAAGTGACCTTTTTTCCCACACCCATGACAGAGAAAACTCATCGCTGGACAGAACTTAGAATTAGCCTTATGTCCAGATTTACCACATCTAAAACATGTTACAGCTGACGAGGAGGCTTCTTCTTTACTTTTATCATTTACCCAGGCCTTACTTTCTTTCACCTCCTTTATCTGTGAAACATCTTCCTTTACTTTTAACTTTTCTACTTTTTCCTCAGTCTTTCCCTTTGTCATGTTTTAATTCATCAACACATTTGATCATGTGTTCAACCCTCTTGGCTATACTTACAACTTCCTCAAGGGGTGGTTCATCCTTGAGCCACAATTCTTCTCTAATCTTATCCTCTCTACACTTTAACACAAGCTGATCCCTTAAACGTTCCTCATTAGCAGGACCAAACTTGCAAGTAGGAGATAACTTCCTCAACGCAGTTAAATATTCCTCGACTGACTCATCTTTACCTTGTTCCCTCTTACCAAAATGATACCTTTCCATTATAGTACTTACAGGAGGTAAATAATGTTTGTCAAGCTGTAACAAACATACCTCATATTCATCTAATCCTCTCTGTTCCTGATGAGACAGCGCAGGCAAATTATCTAAAACTTCTTGCCCTTCCCCACCAAGACAATGCATTAACAAAGAATATTTTCTTTCTGCACTTAAGTTTGCACCACATACTCTAGCATAATGTGCAAAAATCTTTTTCCATTTACTCCACTTTACCCTTGGTTCCCCTGGATCACTTAAAAAAAACGGTGGAGTTGTTACATTCTGCATCTTAACTTAGATTTATCAACAAAAGATGCACAGTACTAAGTATATAATATCTTCTTTTCTCCCTTTTTAAAAAAAAAATATTATACCATATTAAATTAACATTTTCTTTTGTTAATATGATATTACACACCAATAAATAGCATAACTTAAGTAAATGTCTCTTCTTTTAAAGAAAATTTAAACAATCACACACTCAGTGAAATGAAATCAAAAATAAAATAAAATAAATTATCTTATTCTCAAATAACTACAGCAGTTTTCCTTCCCAGTTTGATCATGCCTTCACATTTAAGTCCAAGACTGCCACACAAACGATAATGTACCCACGAGGTTAACACAGCAGGCTGAGGCAGTTAAAAATGACGTTTCCTTAAACACGCGTTAGAAGGAAAGCGCTCCTAATCTCGTAAGACACAACAAGCTGAGGCCGTTCAAAGATGACGTTTCCTTATTTATTTATTTTTTACGCGAAGAGAGGAAGGCACTCCAAATCTCGCGATGCTTCGAGCTTGCCCTTCACCAACTCCCGTTATACGTTCCAACACGTCATCATTCTTGAGATAATGCCGAACAAAGAAGAGCTCGTCTTGCAGATTTTCACTTCAACGAAGATGTAAACGGTAACAGAAAACAACGTTTCTTTTTCAATAACAGAACACCATTTACTTCCTTCCGTTAGCGCAGCAATACTATACTTTCATTTCTTTTACTTCCCAAACACGAACTTTCTAACTGCCGCGGGAGAAGTCACCATTTCAGTTTTTTTTTTATCAACAAAAATATATATATACTTCTCTTTTCACTTTACTGCCGCAGGGGAAGTCATGAATACTGGCTATTCACAACAAAATTATCGTTTTCTCTTCTTTAAAATTTTTAGACCTTCAGAATGCTTCCTCTGATTCAACCAACTGCCGCTGGGGAAATCTTTAATTTCCCATTTAAAATTGCAGCCGCAGGGGAAGCTCAAAGTCAGTCTATACAACGATAATACTGACTGTAATTTACCAACTCTTCATGTACATTTAAAAATTATTATTCTTCATTCTGTTTTCTCGCAAAGTTTTTTTTTTTTTTTAAATAGTTCAACAAATATGCCAAAACACTTAGCTTGATGTTAAGGTGTTTTTCTTCTTCTCTTCCATTCCGTCCTCGTCGCCAATGAAAAGTTGTAAATGAAGGTAAATGAAAGATGTAGATTGTAGCAAGGTTTATTCATAAACACCCTAACCATCAGCTACAAAGCAGTAACTGAACTCTTTAGGAACATTCATCATCATAGCATTCCTGGTTCCAAGATATCAACATACAATAGATATAAAGAGAATACTACACATTCTAGAGAAGCTACATGTCTCAGCACCTGGTTAGTATCTCAGAGAATTGTTCTAGATGGCTTCACTGCAAACCAATTGAATTTGAGAAGTTGTCTCCTCTTAATGTGGCAGTTCAGTCTGGCTCCCCCTTTTACCGAACCGCCCCCCCATTCTGGACCAAGGGCCAGATGCTGCACAGCCTGTGCTTCTAGAGCTACTTAACTGCTCCCTGGCATCAGGCCGAGTCCCACTATGATGGAAGCATGCCATGGTGGTCCCATTTCTTAAAAACCCCTTTGTAAGACCCTCCACAAAGCCTGAAAATTAGCAGCCCATTTCACTGTTACCATTTCTTTCCAAGTTCACAGAAAAATATGTTAATTAACAGTTTTCCACTTTCATCAAGGCTAATAATAGAATCCACAGGATGCAGTTGGGCTTCCATCCTTCCTACAGTACGGAGTCTGCCCTCTTGCTTGCATCAGAATCCATTTGTCAATTGTTGGAAAGGGGTGGCACTGCTGCATTGCTAATGTTAGATCATAGTGCAGCCTTTCACACCGTTTCCCACAACCTCTTGAACAAGCATTTAAAAATTGCAGTGTTGGTTATAAGGCCCTGCAAAGGGTTTCATCCATTTTGCAGGATCGCACCTTTTAGGCGTTTATAAACCCTTTCATTCACAGTTCTTCCCATTGCAGCAGGGAGTGCCTCAGGGCGCATCCTTGAGTCCACTACTATTTAATCAATAAAAGTGCACCCAGTCATTGGTCATCGGGCATCACAGATTTTGATTCTCAACTTATTATTACCCTGTCCCAAAACTCTGTCAACGAGATGAGACCTTGTCTCGCGGATGTTGCCCAGTGGTTGGCTCACCACTGTCTTAAGTTGAACGCAGGGAAAAAGGAGGTTCTTATCCTGAGCAAACAGCCATTCATCTTGCTTGGTGGCCAAACCCTATTGCTCCTTTACCCACGCCCAGGGTTAAAAACATGGGCATTTGGTTTTATGAGAGCTCAATTTTGATTGACAAATTTCAGCTCTGGCAGGGAAGAGTTTTGGGGTCTTAAAGACTTGAAAAAAAATTATGTTTCGTTCCAGAGTCTGCAAAGAAAAGAGTAGTCGAGGCACTTGTTATTACCACCCTGGACTACTGTGATGTCTTTTATATTGTGGTGTCTAAAATCCAGCTGGAAATTCTGAAGCGACAACAAAATGCAGTGGCCTATCTTTTGTTGGATTTTCCTAGGCGGGCTCCTATGGGGGCTGTACTCTCCAAGCTGCACTGGTTGCCCCTGAAACAAAGAGTTTGCTTTAATGCCCTTTGAATTTGCTACAGGGCTTTTACAAATAAGAGTTCTCGCAATTTACACTATTTCATCAGCCCTTTCTCCCGGCCAGGAATCTTTGACCTTCTAAGGCACTGCTGACCAGCATTCCCACAGTCCCTAGAGTGCGTATTCGGGGTGCCCCATTTGGTTACCTAGTGCCAAAACTGCGGAACTCCCTGCCCCTCCAGCATCGACAGGCCCCATCAGAATCTCATTTCCTAAAAAAATACAAAGCTGGCTTTTAAGCTTGGACTGAGTTAACAATACATTAGAAGTGCGTTGGACTTTTGGGTACTTCAGTGCTGGGACACTTGGTTTGAAGTAGCCATGCACTTTACATGTCACAGTATTTTTGTTAACAACTAGTTAACCTTTAAAAAGCGGATGACAAATATTAATGTGCCATTATATATAAATTCTGGGCAAGAAAACATATCTGTGTGGGCCCTGTCTTAAAATAAAATCGAATTTGCCCCCCATATTTACTTCTCAGTAAGCAAATGCCATTTTAAATTAGGTTTCTGTCTAAAATAGTACATGCCAGTCGTCGACGCAACAAAAAAAATCACTTATTTGCAATAGTTTTAATATACTTAGCAAATCTTTTCGAAATGCCTAAAATTATTCTTAGAATCCACACTTTTTCCAGTAGCATTTATGTTCTACCACAGGAATACATAGTCTTTATGAAGTTTCCTAGTCTAATTACCTATAATAATCTCAGTAAAGGGTCTTTAATCATCGTTGCCAATTCCCTGTAAAATGAAGGCACAATTATGTGTTGCCATTTTAACTACAATAGAAATTTGAATGTTTTGTGAATTGCATACTGAAAGTCTTTAAATGATTCAACCTACTTGGTATTCAAATGTAGTGTAAAAGGGTAAACCTGCTACCATGAGAGATCTGGACAGCAAAAACCTGTCTCCTAAAAATAATTCATAATTGCAAAGCAGATTCTGAAAGGTCTAATGTGCAAGTTCGAGCAGAACCTTGGCAAGGTCTAATTTACAATACAGGAATTTATTTGGTCAATCGTGCCTACAGTATTATAAAGCTGCTACAGTAGGTGTTCAATCTCAACTATAAAACAGTCATCTAAAAGGAAAAGACCATCAAATGCATGTATTATTTCAAAAATTGCACTTTACTGCAAGGTAATTTCTATTATTACACTTTCATTTCGAAGTCTTCTAAATCGTTATTCCCAATGGCTCCATGGATGTCTTTCTCACAGCAAAAAGAGTGTGTTCAGGTTTTCTGTCAGCCAGTGGGAAGTTTGCTTTTCCACAGAAGAGCAAGCAGGCTAGCTATGCTACAGAACCAGATACTACAACGCAGGAGATCTAACCTCTGCAAATCACATGCTTTAGTATGGTAACTGCACACATGGGATCGCTTACAATAATTGGGTGATGTTTATAATAATTGTGTGATGTTGCCTTTTTAATTGTGATGAGCTTAGGGGAAATTCCATGAGAATGTGGAATATTTCGAAATGTGAGGAAATATGCCTACAAGGCAGGTTTGTGAGCACTACAAAGTAGGTCCACCTACAAGCTTTTAACACGGAAATATTTTTGGGTATCCATAAATCTATAATAGGTAGATTCCCACACTGAAGAGGTTCAGCCAATTACTTGTTATTAAAGAGACTTTTTAAGCGCACAAATATCCAGAGGTGTCTTGGTGCTGGTTGTGCTAATCATGTTCAGGGAAACTAGTAATTTATTTATTTATAATGTTTTATATAGCGCGAACATGATCCCGAGGGATATCAGAGCGCTTTACAATAGGAGAGAGAGGAAGGTAAAAGTTGCAGTACATGTGTTCAAATCAGGACACCAAACAGAGCTAATTTTCAAATAGAACTCACAGAACTTGAACGCATACAAATGCAAGGGGTCGACAAGGATAAAGATAATAACTGGTACATAGCGAAATAGGAGGGGAGCAAATGTCTCGAGAAGGATAAAAAAAAGCAGGAATAACATCCAACCCAGGGCTTAAAGGTGTAGGTCCAATGCCTTAGAGCAGAACAATCCAGCACCCTAATAAGGTTAGAACTTGTTCTTAAGGAATCTTTTTTACTTTCACTTTGAATGCAACCTTGGTGGAGATTCTCCGTATTTCTGGTGGGAGAGAGTTCCAGATCTATGGTGCAGAGCCAGAGAAAGCTCGGTGACACGTTCTCCTTTTGCGAAAGATCTGAGATTTTAGGAGGAGGGAGTTAGCACTCCTCGAGGGTCTACCCCCTCCGGATAGTTCCAGCTAAATAACTGGGGGGTTTGCAATGGAGGGCTTTGTGTGATATGCAGGCAATCTTTAGCTGTATTCTTGCTTCGTAGTTTTAAGACTGGGGAGATGTGCCCATTTCTTTTGGTACCCGTGACCAATCTGGCCTCCGCATTCAATGAGGCCCTTAGTGGGGCCAAGGTATATTTGGGGAGACCACAGAGCATAGCACGGCCATAGTCTAGCTTCTGCAAAACTAGCGCTTGGACCACTTGCTTGAAGTCAGCTTGTGGGAGGAAAGGATTGAGATTCCTGAGTGTCCTCGTCAGGTGTTTAGCTTCCTTGAAAACATTGCTAATATGAGTCTTCATGTTCAAGTGCTTGTCCAGGGTGATTCTGAGGGATTTAGCGGAGTCAATAATGAGGGGGGAGCAGTTGAAGTCAGTAGTGTGGTTCATCCAGAGAACTAACTTAGGAGTGTGATTCAGAGGAGAAATGAGAAGGAATTCTGTTTTGGAGCTGTTGAGCAGGAGGTGGTTCTCATTTAACCAGTTTTGAGTAGTCAATAGGGTAGTGGTGAGTGAAATGATGTTGTTGGGGGGAGGAGACGTTCAGATAAAGTTGGGTGTCATCCGCATACATATGGAAAAAATGTCCATGGAATTTAGAGCATTAGCTAATGGTTCCAAGAACAGTTTGAAGAGTATGGGCCGACCTTGGGGGACCCCCCCTGGATACTGGTGATGACTGGGAGAGCGAGTGGTTCGCCTTCACTCTTTGGGATCTGTGATGGAGGAAGGAGGGAACCATTGCAACACTGGACCAGATAGGCCTATCCTGTGCTTCAGAATGAATAGGAGGTTGTTGAGATTAACAGTGTCAAACATAGAGGAAATGTCCAGGAGGATAAGGAGCACGATTCATTTTGGTTGAGCATTTTTAAAATGTCATCCATAAGGTGAGTGAGAGCCGACTCGGTGCTGTGCCCACTGCGCAAAACCAGATTGATGTTGGTCCAGGAGATGGACATTTTTGATGTGAGCACAGAGTTGCTATTGGACGAATTTTTCTAGGAGTTTGGCTAGTGTGGGGATGTTAGCGATAGGGTGGAAGTTGTTAAGGTTAGTGCTGTCTGCTGTAGTTTTTTTTAGAATAGGTGTTACCTGAGCTGCTTTTAGGCACTCTGGAATCGTTCCTTGTGACAGAGATGCATTGACAATCTTTGTCCAGATGGGAGAGTTGACATCTTTGATTTCTTTGAAGATGGAAGGTAGTGTTGATAATTTCCTAAATAACCAGGTTTCCTGTTCTTTTCTGAAGGCTAGCAAATTTGACAAAGATTTTATATAGAAGGAGAGAAGATTCCAGATTTTAGTCGTCCAGGATACACAACATTTTCGACCCCAGTTAGACAGTCTGGACCTGGGGACCGCTAGTTTTTTTGCTCCAGAGGAACAAGGATTTCAGCTGGGTTCGTACCAGTGAAATTTTGTTTGAAATAGTCAGAACCTTTGTCGTGTAGCGCCCTTTTGTCAAGATCAGAACAAAGGGACATATATAGAAGCATTTTGTGGACAGAAACAGCCCAATTGGGCTGTCTCTGACCCCAAAAATGCAAACACAGACATCTGTACAAAACACAAACTGTGATTCGTTAGCACGTTACCGAATCGCAGTTTGTGTTTGCGATTCAGTATCTGGAAGGGGCGTGTTTAGTACAGACTTTCCAAATACTGAATCTAAATGGGATGTATGAATGTTTTGCAAACAAATTACGGTTGTAAAACATTCATATTTTACAAAGTCCTTGAAAGAGGTGGTTTCCCATTCACAAATGGGAAGGGGTTCCCAGGGGAACTCTTCCTCCTTTGAGAATGGAAAATAAATATTTTTTTAAGAGCAGGCAGTGCCCCCACAGACCCCTGTCTAATCTCCAAAAATGTAACTGTAAAGGGACATTTTTTTCTTTTTAAACACATCCTATCTTCCTTAAAGGAAAACAGGCTGCATTAAAAAAAGGGTGTTTATTAAAAAGCAACCATAGACATGGTGGTCTGCTGACCAGCAAAAATTGCAACCTAACTTATTAATGTGCATGAGGTAGGTCTATTTGAGACCCACTTGGATTTGCTAATGGAACTCAAATGAGTTCCAAACATTAAGAATACCAATTTCCTAATTGCGATTTGGACAGAATCACAATTAGGAAATCGGTATTCCTAATTGCTACTACATCTGGCTCGTCAAGCCTTATTTGGACTTTGGCAGATGTGATACTCCATGACAAACGTGGTGGATGTCCAGTCTGGTTTATTACAAGTGCATTTAATCCTGTGGTAATTGTAATATGGCAAATGAGAAACCCACCACATGTTGACGGAGAATTCGATCTACCATATTGTAATGAGGTCCTAAGGCATCAGAGTGTGATTGTGAATTTAACTTATCCAAATTGATGGGCGTGTAGGGCACATGGTTCCTCTATGGCTCAGCACTATTTCCATTGAGAAACAAAAAAGCCAGCCTACAAATAGCAATCGGCATTTCGTTTCTACATGGGGAAATGCATATTACAAACTGATATGCTTGGGAGAACTGCCAGGAATCTGAGACTGTGGCATATCACCATCAATGTTACTGTTTTTTTTGTGAATTCCAAGAAAGCTGAACACGTTTGCAGATCATGGGCGTTGGTAAATATGCATTCATTTTAAACTTTTAAGCCAAATGGTTGTGAATTTTGCCAAGAAGTGAGAAGTTTAGCCTCAATATGACTGGAGGAATAATTCAATTAGGAAAGGTAGATGATATGGCAAAGTATTCTGACTGCATAAACATAGCAAAGTGTTTTAATTGCGGAAACTGATAATTGCAACATAAAATAAAAATATGTTAGATTTCGGCAATATAACAAATATATGACCACATTCCAGAAAGTGTATTAGAATACGCAAGCAATGGTGAAATGCTTTGCCATTATGATATTACACTGGCCATTTCAAAGTGTGAGGTAGTGGTCCATGCATTCCAAATTCTCAGGCTACCATACCACTGGCACAGGGATTTGACAGTGGATCATCATTCACACAGATCAGCCCTTGTGCAAATATGTTTTTTACCACATCTGCCATCTAATGCAAATTTGGTAGAGGCACAGACCTGCCCCTTCTATAAGGCTAGATGTTACTTAAATATGGAGGCACATGCAGAGTTCACTTGCCATGTGTGGAATGCTCTCTTTGGGTGTCACAGATTAGGTTTTTGTCACTGCAAAAAATGTGGGAAGGATCAGATTGTGTACCACTGGCTTTTGGGGAACTATATTTCCACCAACAGAGTGATAATACTTTGAATAAGGAAAGACAATTTCCTCCTCTGGATCAACAGTCGGGACAACTACTTAATATTCACAAGTATCAGCAGCCCAACTGAACTGGCCTTTCTGGACCTCAGCATAAAGGCAGATCAAAACGGCTTAACAACTACAACTTTTCACAAACCCACATCGAGGAATTCCCTCCTCAGATTCGATAGCTTCCACCCAAGACCCCTAAGGGAAAACCTCCCCTATGGGCAGTTCTTGCGCCTCAGACGCAACTGCAGTCACATCCAGGACTACAAACAACAATCCGCCGCCCTAGTCCACAAATTGGAGGACAGAGGGTACCCCACTAGAATTATTAAAACCACCTGTAAAAGAGCACGGAACCAAAATAGAGAGGCACTGCTTGAAACCATCATCAAACCGCCTGAGGAACCCATTCTCACCTGTGTAACAACATACAATACTGCATCGAACCAGGTCTCCAACATTATCAACAAAAACTGGAAGATCATCAATTTAGGCACCAGAAACTGGGAAAAACCATGGTTTGCCTACAAAAGAGCAAAAAACCTCAAAGACCAACTTGTCCACACAAGAACCAGATCCAACATCGCTCCTACTGACAACACAATCCTCAACGCCTGGGACTTACCCAAACTCACAGGCCATCAGCCATGTAACAACTGCAGCGTATGCCACTTGACATCACCTTCCAAAACCCTCGATCTGGAACCAGGCAAAACATGGACGCAACGCCAGTTCACAAACTGCAACTCATCCAACCTGGTGTACTTAATAACCTGCAGATGCGGCCTACGGTATATCGGGATGACCACCCGCAAAGTCAGAACCAGAATGACAGAACACAGGAGTACCATCCGATGTGGCAAGAACATAAGCAAATTGACAGACCATTTCCTGTCCCACAACCATACCCCCAATGACTTTACATGGACTGTCATAGAGCAGTTCGATGCAACAGAAAATAACGAAAGATACCTTCTCCAGAAAGAACAACGCTGGATATACAGACTATCGACCCACATCGTGGGTCTGAACGACTCAATACCGTGGAACTCCCTAACAGCTTGAACTGAGTACCTCTACACGGGCCATCAACTCAACTAACCTAGTGAGGCTCTTCCCAATTATGTCCTGTCTTCTCTCCTCATAGTGCAACCCAGCCCAAGCTATTCCATACCCCTGTGCACCATAGTGCATCACAGCCAAACAAATAGGCACTCAACAAATTACACAAATAGTGTAGTCGCAGAATACACTATTTCATGTATTTTGATATACTTTCGGAATGCCTCCACCACTCGCGCTTACACAGCGCTACCTCGTGAGCAGTTTCCTTGCACACAATCGACCTCTATCACTCCTCCGCGCATGTGCAGACTCATAGGCGCACCTTGCCCCGCAATGCGCAGAAGCGAGAAACACTACACCTCTGGGCATGCGCCCCACGGCAATGACTAAGCACCTTGCGCGACCACAACCCTCCTTCTATTTTTACATTTGCCCAGGTGAAAACAATAAATGGGGCTATTTAAACTCGACCGGCGAGGCTCCTACTCGCATTTCGGGGACCGCAGAAGGACGATAGGTCCAAGGAGGATCTAGACCGGCAATTCCGTGAGTAAATCCAGCGCACTACAGCAACAACTGGGGTAAGCTGTTGATATATTTCTCCCTACAGGTCGGATGTAACCCATCACTCTCACTACCTTTTTTCAGGGTCTCTTTCTCTGCCAGGTGACCCAAGGAAGCTTTGTACAGCAAATAGCCTGTGTGAGGATAATGTACCTTACTTACCTGTACCTCACCATGCTAATATCCGCTGTTCTAGCTCACCACTACAATCGGTTTTAAGATAAAACCCACGCAGGTCTTGTCTCTGACATGACCACACCCTAGCCATATATAGGTCGTTCACCCACCTTACAAGTCGGCTAAATGATGTGGAATCTATCTTGTACGTCTGTCCATGTCTCATATATGTTATGTGTAGTAAAGCGAGAGGGAATCCCCCTCTCACCCATATAGCACCTTAGAGAGTGCGACACATAGCCAAAATAACACAACCACTATAATTTAGTTGATTTATTTAATTGCACTTTTCACATACTCACTTGGTCCTGAGGAAAGCCAGTTTTAAATTAAAAAAGGCCTGGCTGAAACATGTAGACCACACAGGACGCAGGAGGTCATAATTCACACTCCAATACGTCCGTCTGCCTTTTAATTGCTAACAGGGGCCCAGTAATTAAAGTATATCCAATTACCCTCGGGTACTGGGACCTACTGTATAGCTTTTTAACTTTCACTTTCTCACTCACTACACTGCACACTCAGCGAATATACCAGCTCCGCAGTAAACTGGCGTTGAAGCACACCCGGGACACACTCGGTGTCACTGTGGTGGGCCCGATGATGAAGCATGCCACCAACTAGGTTGGTGGGTGAGGGCTTCTTGAACAAACCGATTGGTTTGCCGACATGCGTACTTCATTGAGTTTCCTTCTCCTAAAACATAGCTAGTCCTTTTTGATTTTGACATATAATCCCGGGGATCCGGACTAGCTTACCTAGTCCTCACTCTCTCCTTTGATTTGATAATACTTTGAATAAACCTGTTCTTCCATATTCTCTGGCATGGATGTAGAAACTACCGCTATGCCATTCTGGAACAATATTTAGCTCCATTGAGGTTGTTTATTTTTTTATAAATTGAATTGCATTGTAAAATGTTTTTAGGCATATCATTTGATGCATATTAGATCTGGGCTTGTGAAATCAAGACAGTTTAGCAAGGGAGCAGTTTATGGACAATGATGAAACCCTCCACTTTCTGTGCAGTAGTGCTTCTCAATAAGAAAATCTTATAATATATATGGGAAATTCAACCCAGTATGCTTGATCAATGCGTACATCAATAACAAGCATGACTGTACTGTGAATACATTTCTGGAGTGAAGGGTGAAGCTATAAAAGGAATAATATGAATATGTAAATTGATTACGTTCTTATAAATACAGTATAATAACAGTGTTGGCCCATATACAAAGGCACAGATTGTAACAATTTGTAATTCAGTGTTCAAAGATCTCCCATCTAACATATACACCTTTCAATAACCATTCAACATTATACACACATGACAAAGGTGAATAAAACAGGGGTTTACCTGCTTTATCATATTAAAACACAATTGTCTTTGCTTAGTTCATTAAAAGGATATCTATAACTGCTTCACCAAGTGCTGCTTCCATAACAGCGATCTTACAGATCCAACAAGTGGCAAGTGAGTTTCCAGAGATTATGTTTTACATTTAAAAAAGGGTAACATTGCTGTGAGTATGTTATAGTTACTATTTAAGTGTTGGCCTCAAATAATGATTCCAAGCCATAAAGTTCAAGAGACAGATTTACCGACATCAGACACAATTCGAAGCTGAGCCCTAACTTGCCGCACACGTGGGAGGGAGAAAGCAGTATTGTCTAGTAAGAGAAGGTGCTGCTGCTCTTCTCCCATGTTGTGATGATTTGCACCACAACAAATACTTGCACCATACTGCAAAAAGTTTCTGTAGGAGTCTAGAATAGATTTTGTATTGGAAGGGTGCCTCTACAGTACAAAATTCTAAGCTCAGACTATGAAACTGTTCCCACTTTGTCTTTGTGCTGTACAGTGGAGCACATGCAAAGCACATGCAAAGTTAGAAAGGTTTGGAAAATGTTTGGAGAAATGGAAACTTTTTTCCTGTGTGCGGCTGCCTCGCGGGGGGGGGGGGCGTTGGGACGTTGATGCAAGCTCTGTTTGCAAATGCTAGCAGTAAGGGATTTGCATCAGAAATCACGGGTGGTTGAATGGGGATGGTGATGCACTACTCATGGGATGCTTAGTTGATGCAAAGTAATGCAAATCAGCTCATAGCAACACTTTGTGTTACTTTAGGCAACTTTTTTGCAGCACAAAACACATTTTGTAATAGAAAATAAACCCCAAGTCAAGACTCTCCACTGGTTTGCAATAGCTTTTGTTTACTTTTCATTGACACAAAATGTTGATAAACCTGGGACTAGGGGGCTGATTAGGATGGTGGGGAGACTGCCGCCGACAGGCTGCACGTAGTGTAGGGATATATAAAACATTCTTTTTTTACATTGCGGTGGGTGCTGCAGCTAGCAGCACCCGCCACAATGTAAAACATGGGCAATGCAACTGCCACGGTGGAGGTTGCTTCCTAATTTGCCCTGGGGGACTGCCGACAGAATGTCCGGCGGTCCCCATCCCTGATAGGGTAGGGGGTGGACATAAGTTCACCTGCCATCTTAATCAGCCCCTAAGGCTTTATAAAGCAGGAGCATAATAACACCCATCTTTTCATTGTTCGCTAAGTTCTCATATCCTGTACATTACATTTGGCAGATTTATATTCTTCCCCAAGAGTAGACCCATTTTGAGAGGCAGCAACTTACTTAGCGTAAAGGAAAGAATAGCACATCAAAAATATAAGCTCATCCTCTATTCCTCTTTACTCTTACCTGTATTTTCTTGGACGATACATAGGGGCTCATTTGGGGTTTGATGGAGTAGACTTCTGTAAATCAGATGGGTGATATCTAAACTCCTTTACCTCATGAGGAGGTGCAGTATAGCTAGAAACATGACCTTGCAGCTCTTCTGTGACACAGTTGCTGATTCGATGTGTTTGAAGGCCCACCCCTTCCAATGTATATTTTTCTAGGGACCATGGAAAGTCATCTTAGGATTTCACAACTCATCATACATGTTCCTAGCCTTAGTGGTTGTTCCTACCCTATCCAGCAACAATATTCACAGCAAATAGCCTGAACATTCATAGATTAAATAACAACTCCATGTCTAATAGTCTTAACGTCTAGGGACTATGGTTGGGGGGAACTGCTGTTCTAAAAGATCCTGTCCATGGTTTATGGAAGCCCTTACTATCCATAACAGATAGAAAACTTCTTCGTAAGCATTTTGGGGAAACCTTGCCTTCACTGAATTTTTTAAGAAGAATGATTGACAATCCCAAAAAGGCAATTCTAAAAGGTTTAGTGGCACTCCTTGCTTTCCTGGCAAACAGATTTCAATGTTTTTCATGTTTAGGTAAAACTGTTAGAATATCCTATAAAATTGCCTAATGATCAACCACCATGAACCATGACATGCATCTTTGACCCATTACTGAGTAGATTACTTTGTTAACAGTAAGGATCCATTAAACCAGTTACCTCTAGATAGCAACCAGATTGGGTTAAGAAATCAAAACGATTTAAACAACTTGCACGAAGGTGTTTAAATACAGCTTTTTTGCTGCTAAGGCACATCAGATTTTCTGCAAAATTGGGAAAAGCAGCAAGGGTGGCATACAGTCCTGCTTCAGCCCATTTGTTTAGCAATCTTGGCTCTGCACTGGCCAGCTAGTCCCATTTGAACCCATGTCCAGTTTTTTTTTTTGCAAAGATTAAAATAAAGCCAAAAGTCTTGCCAAGATCACATATACCAATCTAGTTCACATTACCTCTCTTTTCCCTTGATTGAATGGTGGTTAGAAACCCACAAAACAACAAGAGAGCTAACCCCTTTGTATGGTCATGGGGGCTCAATCCAAGAAAAGCAATCAGGTATCCTTCTACTAATATTATTAATCATCACCTTCTCTTGTGAAATGAGAATGTTTTCACCCACCTTGATCTCAATAAATTTATGAGCAATTCATGGAAATATTTTAGAAGCGATATTGGGTTGTACGCATCGTAGGGCCCTATTATGATGTCAGCCAGATCAGAGAAAAACCAAAGATGGTGATGGATGGAGCGTTGACAATACAAACACTCACCCCCAGTCAACTGATCTGGGTTTAATCCATCACCGTTCTTTAGCTCACTCCGCCACCCCAGTTCAGACATGGCCATATGCAAATCAGTCTGACCCTGTGCCTCATGGGAACAGTTCAGCCCGAACTGCCAAACCATGTCTTCCCTGGACCGGAATCAAGCTTCCCAGGACCGGTTTCTGGCATTACAGCCGTCTTCAGCCGGGCTTGCTTGACTCCAGTGGCAAAGTGAGCAAGGGACTCACGTCTGAGCATACCCAGCCAACTTAGGGCGAACAAAGAAAAACCAGAGATGGTGATGGATGGAGCGTTGACAATACAAACACTCACCCCCAGTCAACTGATCTGGGTTTAATACATCACCGTTCTTTAGCTCACTCCGCCACCCCAGTTCAGACATGGCCATATGCAAATCAGTCTGACCCTGTGCCTCATGGGAACAGTTCAGCCCAAACTGCCAAACCATGTCTTCCCTGGACCGGAATCAAGCTTCCCAGGACCGGTTTCTGGCATTACAGCCGTCTTCAGCCGGGCTTGCTTGACTCCAGTGGCAAAGTGAGCAAGGGACTCACGTCTGAGCATACCCTGCCAACTTAGGGCGAACAAAGAAAAACCAAAGATGGTGATGGATGGAGCATTGACAATACAAACACTCACCCCCAGTCAACTGATCTGGGTTTAATCCATCACCGTTCCTTAGCTCACTCCGCCACCCCAGTTCAGACATAGCCATATGCAAATCAGTCTGACCCTGTGCCTCATGGGAACAGTTCAGCCTGAACTGCCAAACCATGTCTTCCCTGGACCGGAATCAAGCTTCCCAGGACCAGTTTCTGGCATTACAGCCGTCTTCATCTGGGTTTGCTTGACTCCAGTGGCAAAGTGAGCAAGGGACTCACGTCTGAGCATACCCTGCCAACTTAGGGCGAACAAAGAAAAACCAAAGATGGTGATGGATGGAGCGTTGACAATACAAACACTCACCCCCAGTCAACTGATCTGGGTTTAATCCATCACCGTTCTTTAGCTCACTCCGCCACCCCAGTTCAGACATGGCCATATGCAAATCAGTCTGACCCTGTGCCTCATGGGAACAGTTCAGCCCGAACTGCCAAACCATGTCTTCCCTGGACCGGAATCAAGCTTCCCAGGACCGGTTTCTGGCATTACAGCCGTCTTCAGCCGGGCTTGCTTGACTCCAGTGGCAAAGTGAGCAAGGGACTCACGTCTGAGCATACCCTGCCAACTTAGGGCGAACAAAGAAAAACCAAAGGTGGTTTGGCAGTTCGGCTGGACTGTTCCCATGAGGCACAGGGTCAAACTGATTTGCATATGGCCATGTCTGAACTGGGGTGGCGGAGTGAGCTAAAGAACGGTGATGGATTAAACGCAGATCAGTTGACTGGTGGTGAGTGTTTGTATTGTTAACGCTCCGTCCATCACCACCTTTGGTTTTTCTTTGTTCGCCCTAAGTTGGCAGGGTATGCTCAGACGTGAGTCCCTTGCTCACTTTGCCACTGGAGTCAAGCAAGCCCGGCTGAAGACGGTTGTAATGCCAGAAACCGGTCCTGGGAAGCTTGATTCCGGTCCAGGGAAGACATGGCTTGGCTGTTCGGGCTGGACTGTTCCCATGAGGCACAGGGTCAGACTGATTTGCATATGGCCATGTTTGAACTGGGGTGGCGGAGTGAGCTAAAGAACGGCGATGGATTAAACCCAGATCAGTTGACTGGGGGTGAGTGTTTGTATTGTCAACGCTCCGTCCATCACCACCTTTGGTTTTTCGTCAGCCAGATCAGAGCCTTTCCAACCGACATCCCTGGTTTGACTTCCGACCACCTAATTAGAATGTAGGCAGTTGGAAGTCAAACCGGCCGGTCATTTTGGCTGGCTTCCGACAGGCTCAAGGAGCCCATCTGCCAGTCAAAACTGCAAAGTAATTCTTTGAGGATGGCGGGATTACAAAGCTGGTTTCATACAGCCTTACCATGACGGCCTTTTGGACTTAGAAAGGCTCTCAGAAAGAGACTTTGGGGGACCCTAGCAGGGCCCCCTTGCCTCCACGGCCTACATTTGTGGGCCTGGGGGCACCTTTGGTGCACCCTGTAAATCCCTGCACTGTGTGGTGCCTGCCACAGAGTGTAGGGATTTACACAAACTCCCATTTCTCTATGGGAGCTTGTACTGCGGCTGGTTTCAGACCACAGCACAAGCTCCCATAGGGAAATGGGAGTGTGCGCTCACTTCATAATACTGCGGTTGGGCCCGCCGGTCCCGATTCTGCGTGATGTTGGTCGGAGGCAACTCTGACTGACATCGTAATCAGGCCCATCATCTTCTACAACCATTTTTTTAAAGGTAGGTTTTATACTGGAGCCTTTCCAAGAATGTATTAATACATGTCTTTGTCTCTGCACACTTGCAGGTGGAGATCAAATTGTTTATTTACACTTGATTCCCTGATTTTGATTCTGCAACTGTCCTGTTTTTAAAAATGACAAGAAATCTATTTTTATTTATTTATTTATCCATTTTTATATTTGAAGAATCTATTAATAAATCAATGTCTTTTATATTTTGGCACTATTATATTCATCCAAATTTAAACTCGTGATGGGGTTATTGTGTCCCCATTTCTTATTGTGTACAGTCTCAATTGCTTACATTTAAAGTATATTTACTCAGTTATTAGAATAATTAGCAATATCTAACCCGGCAGTTTTCTAACTACTGCAAAACCATACATCAGCTATTGTTTTCTCCTACAATTGTCAAAAACACTTACAAATGACTGGAAACTGTCTTGACGTTTTCAAAGGTCAAATAAACTAGCAAAACTAGCCTTACAATGTGATACAGCCTCTGTTTCATCATTAGAATACACATACATATCCGTTATCCGTCAACGGAATTCACTCGGGCTCCCCTACTGATATATGCCCTCCAAAGCATTGTAAGGGAATTATGGAAAGCTTGTTGATTGATCATATCAGCTATATGATTACTCTATCCTTTCAGGAAAGCTATGTACCTGAAACCTGGAAAATTGCCCAGATGATGCCTTTAAAAAAAAAAGCCGAATATCCACATTTCCCAATTCTCTAATCTGCGGCCTATTTCACTCCTCCCGTTCTGTGCCAAAGTAATAGAAAAAGTGGTTAATATACAACTTATGGAGTTCTTGGAGAAAGAAGCCCTCCTCCATCCTTCCCAGTCAGGATTTAGATCGGGCTACTCCACGGAGTCAGCAATTCTTTACTCGACCGAATACATCCGGAAGATGGTGGACGAGGGCGAGACGGCAGCGTTGGTCCTATTGGACCTCAGTGCAGCATTTGACACCGTGCTGCACTCAACGCTGCTATTTCGCCTCTCGGATCTGGGAGTCAAAGGTCCGGCACTCGCGTGGTTTCGGTCCTTTCTGACTAACAGAACGTTCCAGCTGCATTGCCCACCCTTTAGATCATCTCCCCGCGGAGTGAGCCATGGGGTTCCACAGGGCTCCAGCCTGAGCCCAACTTTATTTAATATCTATATGGAGCCCCTGGCGCACGTAGTGGAGAGTTTTGGGGTGGGCATTGTCAGCTATTCTGACGACACCCAGCTAGTGTTCAAACTGACCCCGAACTCGAAAGAACTGGCCACCAACTTCTCGAACTGTTTGTTGGCTGTTTCTATCTGGATGAACAACAATTGTCTCCGATTGAACGGAGACAAGACAGAAGTTTTAGTGGTGGGAAGAGAGACCTCTATATGGTCTCAGACATGGTGGCCCAGTGAACTGGGCTTACCACCCACTCCCGTAGAAGCGGTCAAAAATCTGGGTGTCATGCTGGACTCAGACCTCTCCGGAAAAACCCAAGTTAACAAAGTTACCGGAAAATGTTTGGGCATTTTAAAAATTCTTCGAAAAGTATTAGACCTTATTCCCATTAAAGCTTGAAAAACCATAGTCCATGCGCTAATAACACCCCATCTGGACTATGGAAATGCCCTCCTAATAGGTCTCAGCCAGAAGGGCCTTCACCAACTACAATGTGTACAAAACACAGCTGCCCGACTGGTGCTAGGTCTCCCAAAAAGAACATCGACCAAATTTGCCCTATCCAAACTCCATTGGCTCCCAATTAAAGAGAGGATGAAGTTCAAAACTCTTTGTTATGCCCACCGCATCGCTCAGAATAAAGGCCCCGAATATCTGAAAACTCTTCTTATCACACATCGCCCGACAAGGGATCTTAGATCATCAGGCAAGATGCTATTTAAAATTCCCCGAATCACAAGAGCCAAAATGGGAGGCAAATCCTTTCGACATCTGGCTACTAAATACTGGAATGCTCTTCCACTCCACCTGCGGATGGAACCGTCTGAAGTCAGATTCAGAGCAAAATTAAAAACTCATCTGTTCCTCAGCTTCTAATCTCCCCGGTTGATCTCCACACTATCTTTCCTCGGGACTAGGATGTATTTGCAGTTAGCGCGGGGACACACAGTTTTGTGCAGCCAGGCGCTTTACAAATGGCATATTATTATTATTATTATTATTATTCAATTAATTTGTAGTAGCCAAATGCTCCAAATAGCATGTCATATTTAGTAAACCATTCACATAAGGGCAATGTGCACTATTGCTAAGTAAACGGGCAAAAGAAATGTTGTCAGGATAACATATGTATATTATTTTAATTTTAGTTTGGAAAATAAGAAGGCATCATGGTGTAAATGTAATAGGTGTACACAGTCGGATTTCCTGTGCTGTGAATTATTTTTCAAATTTTTAAATGGTGTTTCGAAAGAGAATACACGGCGGAATATCAGTGAACATAAGTACGACCAGCTACTCTGTTCCCAGTTTTCATTAAAGAGAGTAAACTTTGCAAACACCCTCTTGCCAAAAACGTTGTCTCTGCAGCTGCTACGATGTCGGGCCATGGCACCAGACAGGTGGCAAAATAAATTGTCTATGTATTCCATTAATCAGCTAAATATGTTTACAGAAAATCTCAGGAGGTAAGAGAAATCCGGTGGTGAAGATGTGTGCTTTCACACACATTGGACCCCTGGTACAAAGCTAACTGAGTTTGTGTGCCCATGTACTACGTATGAATATGCATTTGTGATCATGGGAATAGAAGAAGGTTTTGGTAACATTTTAAAAATATGCTAATGATACTATATAACAAAAACTAAATGAAAGATGTCACATTCTGGTTCCTAATTATATCTGACTTCACTTAAGGCTACATTACCCAATACAGTTATAAAATGCAGAAGACATTATATTTCTGTGAAGTGCGTAATAATATAGGCCCTCGTTAGTATGTTGGTCAGACCACCACTGACAGGCCGTAGATCCGACCAACATCGAGCAGAGAGGTCCACCGTTGCATTAGAATGAGGTCGGTCAGACCGCATCGGCTGGAGGAACCGACCGACTCTTCTGTGGGCTCAAAGAGCCCCTCAGTCAGATTGTATGCCCTACAATAGGGGAAGAGCTTGCTCAGGCACCACCATAGGGATTACGATGCCCCTTCTGACAGACTTCCCATGGTGGACCAAACACCATAGAAAGGTTGTCGAAAAGGGATTTTGGGGCTCCTAGCAGGGCCCCTGTCCCTGTAGGACAGTGCATTGATGTTTGCAAAATTACCCTTTTCTATTGTGGTTTGTGCTGTGGCCCTCTTGCAGGCTGCGCACAAGCTGCAGTAGAAAAGGTTATGTTAACGACCGTCTACAGGACAGTCGCATTGTAATATATCGGATTAAACCGCCGACAACTAGTCAGGCAGTTACCATCCCACAACAGCGGAGGTCGGATGCTCGTCTGACCACAATCATAATCAGGCCCAAAGAGAGTGACCTTCTAATAGTATTGGGTGAATGTATTTATAGTGAATACCACTTTAAGGACCCCCACTTTGGAAAACGCACAATACCGAACAATTAAGTTGGGATTTCAGGTTCATTTATTACAAAACAAGTATAACGAATTTAAATACCAACATACAACCTTCCCAAACAAACTTAACCTAATCCTAATTTAGATACTATCTGTACTGCTCACCATAGCCTTAAACCTGATCCTCATCATTTTGTTAAACCATAAACTAACTCTAAATTCTAAAACTAAAGCGTACGCATTCCATTAGCTGCATCTAAACCCTTAAACCAATCATTATCTAGCTTTTTAGCCCTCTTTATAAATTACGTTGACACAGTGCTTGATTTGTAAAAAAACATAAGACTCATGAGGGAAGAGGTGTGGTGCCGCGACCAGTGCGACTGACTCTGGAATCTGGGATTCACAGTTCGATCCCCAGCGCCGGCAGCAGATTAGCCCAGCACAATGTGACTCTGGGCAATAGCTTGCCAATCTTCCCAACGTCCCCCAGTGCCTAGAGACCCTTACGGGTGATTGTTCGTGCTTTACAAATGTGGATTATATGCCCAAAGTTTTTTATCAAAGTCTGTGGCTAGGGCTATCAAATGCAGTGGTTCCAAAAACAAGGCATTGGTGTTTTCCTTCTTCTATTCCACCTTCTGCCCCCTTTTGGGGTTTTCTCTCTCTTGCTCTAGATTAAAGTTTGTTTTCAGAAGTATAAGTCCTTGGCCCCACCTGCAACCCCCTGCTCAAATTAAACACTAGTCCATTCTAGGGAAAACACAGGGGTTCACTGTGTCCTTGTAAATACACTCATCCCTGCACGCCAATGTAAAAGTTGCCGCACCGCTGCACCATTTCCTTGCACCTACGCCCCTATGTTGGAGGTTGGCTCTGGGATTACCAGACCCAGACTGCCTTGCCTCGTGAGAAGGGGAAGGAAAAAGAAAACCACATTACCTGGTGAGTGCTATTTAGTGCAGACTCTTCTCCCACTGCGTGCGAGCCACCCCGGGCAAATCCCAGGCCAAGGGCAGGCACATATTTGTCTGTCCCTTCTCGAGGTTTTAGCTGACAATTACCAAGGTAGCAATTTACATCTATATACCATTTTTCATGTGAGCGCTAACTGGCCTTATGATTGCTGTGGTTTCTGGATCATCTGTTTTAACACATGGGCTTGCCCTGACATTGTGTGCATGGTCACCCTGCTCGTGGCAACGTGTACAGCAATAACACTCCTTTAACCTCTATTATGTAACCATGGAGAAGCATTGATTAGGGGCACTTAAATCTAATGTAGTTAAAAACTCCACAATGGATGGTTTCATCAAGTGAGCAGTGACTACTGATAAGGAGATTTAGCTAGCCGAAAGATGCCTTTCTTTCACAGTGGACATCCACATTACACCTGGGGTGGCCCAAAGTCATCATCTTGGACTATATATGGACAATGCTTCCTGGAACCCTTTACCATCCATGGCAGATACCACCTTAGCCTCCCCACCACCTTCTATAATGGTACCTGTTGAAAAACGTAAAAAACAATGGAGGCAGTCAAGGACCCTTGAGCCGGAAGAAGATACGGTACAGGATTTGATCACTATGCAGTCCACATCCTCTCTGCCTCTGACAGACACTAAGAATGAACTTACTATGCTGATTTTTGATGAATAGAAAGTGTTCTGGCTGATTCTCAGCAACCCCTGTCTTAGTTATTGGAATCTATTAAAAGCAAAATGTTGTAATTGGCGGGGCTGCTTGCAACATGAGCTCCAGTACCAGACCTGTCATTTTAGTACCATCTCCGATGTCTCTCTTAGGGGATATAGGATTGGGGTTAGGGCCACTAAACAATCCTTTGATGGGTAAATGTCAGCCCTGGGTCACTATGGCTGGCCCACTGCATGAGGATAGGGTGTGTACTCAGACGAACGCCTCCTGCAGGTGCCCCCAGCAATAAGTCTCACACGCCTGGGTTCTGGGAATTTTTTTGTGTTTCACCTACCTCCAGCCACCTGGCCTTATGTTATTGTTTTGGCTAATGTCCCTAGATGAGCCCCACAGGTAGCTGAAAAAATGAGCCTTTCTTTCCCTGTCCAGAGCCCATATGCACATTTTAGAGGATTGGCCAGGGGAATGGCTCCTACTAGGATTGGTGCCTGCTTGGCTAAAAGGACAATATAAGAGCCAGGCCCAGGTGTGAGCTTTATCTGTCTGTGAAGTGGTAAGTATCCTCTGAAGATATGCAAATGGACTTTTAGAGGCGTTACGTAGGTTAAAGGTAACATCTTTAAAAAATATTTTACACAAGTTCAACCTTACTAATTACCTGAAATTGTAATGAACATTTTTAAAAGGCCAAGAAGTAACAATTTTTCTATACCCTAGTTGGGAATAAAAGAGATTGCATTTTTTTATTTACATTAACTCTCAGTGCTTTCCTATGGACAGCTAACCCTGTTACAGTGTAAATAGCTTTTTAGTCATTTTCAATGTAAGAAGATTTCACTCTAAACAGCTGCATGTCCTATTCCTAAATACCATGCAATACCGCCCTAATGGGCATTTGAGGATAACTTAGGGATAGCATTAATATTCATAAGGAGGATTTAGGCATGTCAGAATAGGCAATATTGACAGGTTGAATTTGCAGTTCAAACCTGCACATCCAGGCTACTGGGAGCAGTCTGGTAGTCGTGTTTTGATTGTCACTTTAGTGGAGGCGCAGTATGTACTGCAGTCCACTAGTAACATTTAATTTACAGGGCCAGGGTACTAAAATCAATATGACTATTAGGAGCATAGCAAATTTTGAAATGTTTTAGGGTTCAGATCAGTTCTATCAGGCCTGGTTACCACAGTCCAAGTGCACAGAGTAAAACATCAGCAGCATCTATCCCCAAAAAATCAAAAAGCCATTTTCTTGCACGCATCATTTAGATTGGTCGTAATAATCACTGTTTTAAGTACCTTCTGACACAATGCTGTGCATTTTGCATTATGTATGTCTTCACAATACATATCAGACAAATTTCAGTTTCAAATGTCTGACCAGTGGTTAGGCTATATCAGTCACAAAGATCCCTGTTCTATTCCCTGGTGATGACATTAGAACTTTGGCAGACATTTGGCTTGGCCCTTTGAATAACCATATTGGGTACACACTAAATTGATATGTGCGATAGAGATGTATACAAATCAAAATAGTCCAACGAGACCGCTCATTCAGGATTAGATGAAAGTTGTGTTGGTTTATCTACCCATTTAACAGAGAACAAAAATGCTCCCCAACAAAACAATTGGAGATGTATATATATTATAGAATAGATATTTCAATTATTAATTATATGTGAGATATGGTACCCCTGACAGACATTATAAGGAAATTGCAAGTCACACAGGAGTTCACCATCATATAGACGAATGAGACTGGAGGCTGAGTTCCTTAATGAAGTAATAGAACTCCAAGTTCACTTGCAATTCATATCAATGTACAGCAGAGGGTCATTTACGCATTTTAATACATGATCATACATCACCATTCCCACAATCTGCTTAAATGATAGGCGCTTTGCACCTTCAGGCAGTCAAAATGCTTAATTTCAATCACACAGATGGACAAAGTAGAAAATAGACACAGTTTACAGAGCACCAAATAGATTTTAAAAAAGGACAGTCCAGATGTTATCATAACATTAATAGAATTATTCAAACAGAATAAAATAATTTTTAGGCTGAACACATATACAGTTAACAAAACACTCTGCTGTATTCATCTCAGTTATAGCTGCTCAGGAGATGACTTACACGTCTTATAGGCAATTGGAGCGCCTTATCCAGGTTGCCATAAGAAACTTGGCCTATATGTACTGGTACTAAAACAATTTCCTAGTACCAAGATTCTTACACAGAGGAGCAATCCACTTTGCTCGCAAACTACTGTACTGGGGGCAAAATAACAATAGATGTTCGAGTGTCCTCCCCCCCCACGCCTGGGTTCGGGGAATTTCTTTGTGTTTCACCTACCTCCAGCCACCTGGCCTTATGTTATTGTTTTGGCTAATGCCCCTAGATGAGCCCCACAGGTAGCTGAAAAAATGAGCCTTTCTTTCTCTGTCCGGAGCCCAAATGCACACTTTAGAGGATTGGCCAGGGGAATGGCTCCTACTAGGATTGGTGCCTGGTTGGCTAAAAGGACAATATAAGAAGCAGGCCCAGGTGTGAGCTTTATCTGTCTGTGAAGTGGTAAGTATCCTTTGAAGATATGCAAATGGACTTCTAGAAGCGTTACGTAGGTTAAAGGTAACATCTTTAAAAAATATTTTTCACAAGTTCAACCTTACTAATTACCTGAAATTGTAATGACCATTTTTAAAAGGCCAAGAAGTAACACTTTTTCTATACCCTAGTTGGGAATAAAGGAGATTGCATTATTTTTATTTTACATTAACTCTCAGTGCTTTCCTATGAACAGCTAACCCTGTTACAGTGTAAATAGCTTTTTAGTCATTTTCAATGTAAGAAGGTTTCACTCTAAACATCTGCATGTCCTATTCCTAAATACCATGCAATACCACCCTATGGGCATTTAAGGATAACTTAGGGATAGCATTAATATTCATAAGGAGGATTTAGGCATGTCAGAATAGACAATATTGACAGGTTGAATTTGCAGTTCAAACCTGCACATCCAGGCTACTGGGAGCAGCCTGGTAGTCGTGTTTTGACTGTCACTTTAGTGGAGGCGCAGTATGTACTGCAGTCAACTAGTAACATTTAATTTACAGGGCAAGGGTACTAAAATCAATATGACTATTAGGAGCATAGCAAATTTTGAAATGTTTTAGGGTTCAGAGCAGGTCTATCAGGCCTGGTTACCACAGTCCAAGTGCACAGAGTAAAACATCAGCAGCATCTATCCCCAAAAAATCAAAAAGCCATTTTCTTGCACGCATCATTTAGATTGGTCATAATAATCACTGTTTTAAGTACCTTCTGACACAGTGCTGTGCATTTTGCATTATGTATGTCTTCACAATACATATCAGACAAATTTCAGTTTCAAATGTCTGACCAGTGGTTAGGCTATATCAGTCACAAAGATCCCTGTTCTATTGCCTGGTGATGACATTAGAACTTTGGCAGACATTTGGCTTGGCCTTTTGTATAACCATATTGGGTACACACTAAATTGATATGTGCGATAGAGATGTATACAAATCAAAATAGTACAACGAGACCGCTCATTCAGGATTAGATGAAAGTTCTGTTGGTTTATCTACCCATTTAACAGAGAACAAAAATGCTCCCCAACAAAACAATTGGAGATATATATATATTATAGAATAGATATTTCAATTATTAATTATATGTGAGATATGGTACCCCCTGACAGACATTATAAGGAAATTGCAAGTCACACAGGAGTTTCACAATCATATAGACGAATGAGACTGGAGGCTGAGTTCCTTAATGAAGTAATAGAACTCCAAGTTCACTTGCAATTCCTTTCAATGTACAGCAGAGGGTCATTTACGCATTTTAATACATGATCACACATCACCATTCCCACAATCTGCTTAAATGATAGGCGCTTTGCACCTTCAGGCAGTCAAAATGCTTAATTTCAATCACACAGATGGACAAAGTGGAAAATAGTCACAGTTTACAGAGCACCAAATAGATTTAAAAAAAGGACAGTCCAGATGTTATCATAAAATTAATAGAATTATTCAAACAGAATAAAATAATATTTAACCTGAACACATATACAGTTAACAAAACACTCTGCTGTATTCATCTCAGTTATAGCTGCTCTGGAGGTGACTTACACGTCTTATAGGCAATTGGAGCACCTTATCCAGGTTGCCATAAGAAACTTGGCCTATTTGTACTGGTACTAAAACATTTCCTAGTACCAAGATTCTTACACAGAGGAGCAATCCACTTTGCTCGCAAACTACTGTACTGGGGGCAAAATAACAATAGATGTTCGAGTGTCCTCCAGCCCCCACATGACAGACATTGATCATCACCACCCTTGTTCCCTGTGGACCAGTTGAAAATAAAGGATTTGACTGGAAGGATACCATATCTAAAGTGGAGATATAATTTGCGTGCAAGAGAGGGTTTGATTTCATTGATTGATATCGCAAAACTCATAGATGGTTTATAATCAATAAAAGATAAAGTGAGACTATCTGTGCTACTAGTCACTATGTCGTTAGCTGCTACTTCCCAATACATATTTTTGATCTTTTCTCTAGGTAACTGGCACAATTTCTCCCAGAAAAGCCAATAATCATCTAGACTCAACCTCTCTAAGAGAGTTTTAATAAAATGAAACCAAAGAATTTTGACTACACTCGGGTGGGTCAACACATTTCTGACACATTCATGATAGGGTTCAAGTTCGGCTGTGGTCCATAAATGATACAAAAACGATAACATTTGGCATTCAATTTTGTGAAATACCTTCCTCTGGGCAAGATCTAGATACAGGGGTGCAAGAGACATACTCACTGGAAGTGAAAGGATAGACCTCATAAATCTCTGCTCAGCCATTGCACTTTCAAGTTCGTTATGAGCATGACGAATAAAAGCAGAATGTTTACTTTGAAATAAAAAAATTCTAAATCCAGTAGGTAATTTATTTGCAAAAATAATCTATTTAATGTAAATCAGATTAAACAAGCTGCTGCTCAGATTCTGTAGAAACATACATGCAGAGATTCTATCATTCCAACAATGACAAATAGTATGGAAAAAATAAACCTTTTGAAATGAATATTTCCTGTATACTGATCACTTTTTCTTTTTTGAAAACCATATCAGAAGAAGGAAAAGTGAGTTCTCAATTTCCTTGTTTAAACGGTGTCTGCAATTAGGCTCCATAACATGCCTTGACTTGCCTTTCACCTTTACTGCTGGCTTTGTCAGTAGGCATTGTGACATCAAAACTCAACTGTAATAACGTATTACAGTTGAGCAGTTGCACCATTTAATTATAACAGGTGACCAGATATGCCAAAAGTCCACTGTGATAAGGGAATTAGAGAACAGCTTCTATATTGGGATTAGGTTTTAATGTATTAAAATGACCCTATTGCTGACTCTATACTTTGGTGATGAAATAACAGTTCAAACACAGGTTTTATTAAGAGTGGTTAAAACAATTAGATGAGTTGCACAAAAAATCATAGAAACCCACATAGTCTGTATTATAGGGAAACTGAGACGTAAGTTAGGGGTTTGATGAAGAAAGGCAAGTTTCATGCACTAAAAACAGCAGCATAGCAGTAAATTAAATTCAATACCACTTTTGAAACGGTTACCTGCTGAAGATGTTCTTTGCCCCTAACCTATCTCACAGTCATTCTAGGTTACGGAATATGTCATTCTGGGCTTCTGAATAAATCATGCTTTTGTTTTCATCAAATGAATAAAATCTATGTTTGGGGGATTTGTTGTAGAAATAGATCTGAGATCACTTAGGCAAAAAATACAAGATGTTCAACTCCTGCCTGAAATGGATATACTTGATGTCAATTTTGGCTGGAATGAGATCTTGAGTTTTGATAGATGGTCGTAGAAAAATGCTCAAAATAGACTTTACACGCCAGTGGTATTTACAATATTGCAGCCTGAGAGGAGCACAGATTTCTGACTGAGATATACATTTAGATGAAAGCTCACACAGAAGTGCTGGCCCATCATATGGGAAGAACATCACAAAAATGTACTTCTACTACACAGTGCAGCAGGTCTAACCCTCTGACTGTGGTAATCGCAGGATCTCTATGTTTCAGGTTCCCCAATAATTGGGTATTACCATGTTTAAACTGTTGAAAATAGACAGAGGCATATTCTGTAAGCCCCAGTGGAAGAATATTGGCTTTCTAATTCCTTTAATTTAAGACACAAATGCCAGATCTGCACACAAAACCAGGTCGAGTGTTTTTAGTAGCTTCTGGTTATTGGGATGTTCCAATGTAACACAGCGAGACATCCCCGTGACCACCAATGTTTTGACCTGTTTTTATGGATGACCACCTCCGTGTGAGTATAATTACGCATGAGAGGGTACTTATCTATTGATTGTTCAATTTAAGGAAAGAGCTGTCATCAAGATGAGATGGAGTGTCAATCTGGATCTGTCATGTTCAGAATCATCAGAGGAGGTGATCATTAAATAGTTCTGACACCTTATCCAGAAACGGTGAATACAAAAGCATTAATAAATGAGGAACTCTTTATTGCACATGATGAGGGTAGGGGAGACTTGTCTGATTGCAGTTCAACTCCTTGTGACATTTTGAAAATATTTAAGAAAGAGTTTGATCTGTTACACCTATTTCTTATAGTTGGAGTAGAACACCTCTAAAGGTCAGAGACAAATTGCAATGACACTGATACGTCCCTTGCTCAGTCTCCTCTGATGTCACCCGTCACTGCTAGGTGACACAGCTCAGCACTGAGAAACAAGCTGAATCTAGATTCCGTTGTTTCTTGAAGATTGCATTGTTACACAAAGTGCTGCAGTTACATCTCTTCTGGTCATTTTTTCTAGTTTTTCCAAGCTAAATATTAGTCTAGAAATAACTGGATCTTCTAGGACTATCTATCTACCCAGCAATATTGCACATGTGATGGCATATCACCACCTTGTGCACTGCCTCCTGGCATGTGAGGAAGTGAATATTGTAGATTGTGCCTCAATAACACTTCCTTGAACAGTTTCAGGAAGCAAATGTTCATCCAGAGTTAGAACTCCTATTCAAGTCTATTCTCTAATGGTTCAGCACCACTGACTGTTCTGTCTCATAGCATAATCAAAGTTTGCTGCCAGAAGAGATTTGTGTTCTTTCACACTCTTGATCTGCACGTGCTAAGTTATGACATGTTATTACTCTCCTGTCACGGATAACTGTTGACATCAACCTGAGCGGTGGGATCTTAGCTATATGCAGGCTTGCCAAGTATCACGCATCAGGAGTGACTCTAACGCATTTCAGTGCAGTGTTCCGCATCACCGCACTGAAATGCATTGTCACGCATTGAAATGCCACTGTACTACTCTCACTCTACTGTACCAGGCTCCAGTGCTGAAACTGGCTACGCCAGGCTGCTAGTGTAGCATGCGCGCCGGCGCGCCTGTGACACCTGCGCCGGTTCTGCTGCTCCCCGCAGACTTTCCGACCTGGGCTCTGCCAGCAACAATGTATCTTAATAGCCCTGCTGGCTGCATGAAATTCACACCTGTGGCATGGTTGTCACTAGTTACAGCCCAGGCCTGACATCACATGCCCCCCTACCCCCCACCGAGGCACTAGTCCTGTGTGCCCAATACCAACACCCAGGCGGGACCTGCTGCCCTCATCAGTGGTTGTGTGGCAGCGTACTAGTGGATGTGGCGTTGCAGAGGCCGGGGATGTCATGTGACCTTTCATCCTGGCTGGTCCTGGAAGTGTGGCCCAGCCGCCCAACAGGATTCAGGAAGCGTTAATTCGTGGAGACGTGTTGCATGCCGGCGGGGAGGCGCTTGGAGAGTGCAGCCCAGCACCATGACAAGATAGTACTCTGCCGACCAGGCCTCATGGACAGAGTCGGGCCCGAGGAGGTGTCGAGACATGGCAGAGGGAGTGTAAGTAAGAGGGGCTAATGATTACACCCCTCACTGCCTTTCCTAAACCATTTCTAGCAGCTGTAGTGTTAGTACACGACACCAGCAGCCCCTCAAAATCAGTCATGCACAGCAGCTGTGGGTGGGCCTGGCTGCAGGTAAAGTACGGACTTGCGGGCAGCAGCTACCAGCACATGCGTTTGTGAAGGTTCGCTACAAGAAGTAAGGGCCTGGAGTGATGTTTGTACTGACTCCATGCTTAGTAATAAAAATATTTAGTGCGTGATCATGCTCATTCATGCTGCCACCTTATCTGTCTGCTCAACCATACCGTTTTCAGCGCGTTCGTCACAGAGTCCATAGTCACATGGCACTAACTCATTTTTGCGTAGGGTCCTACTGCTGGTCACCAAACTTTACTTTCTCGCTTGCAGCTCCGGCCCAAGCGTCTGCTGTCCCTTCAGCAGAGCTAGCGGCAGCTGTGCTAGCTCTGTGACAGGCTGGCTACCTGAGCAATGTGGCTGGTGTGATCACTGGTGTCGTTGGGGTTGGGCAGGTAGCGGCCTCTGTCTCTTTGTCCCTCTTGTCACACACCTCTGGCTCATTCACACCTTTAAATGTTCCCTCAGTGCTCAACTTTCTCTGTTGTAACTGGACGCACCTGACTAGACCCTGCCTCAGTGCCCAGTGCCTCTAGTTCGGTCTGGGACAAGACTTTCAGACAAAGGGAAAGTCTTGAGATCACCACTTCACCAGGCCTTGTTGCTGTGGGGCTGGGCAGGTAGCATGGCACGTACTGAGCCACGGACCGTCCCAGAGTAATTTTTTAGGGTTGACAACTCGTTTTTTTTTAAAGAATAAATACACTACAGCGCCCTGGCTGCCGACTGTGACCTCGGTCACTGTGTGCATCGGCCAGCCTGAGGCTTGCCCAATGCCCAGCTTGTCTGTGGAGCTGTAGTCCGAGGTTCAGCTGACTGTGTTGACGCCTAATTTCTCTTAATTACACACCTGCTGAGACAAGATCTGTGTTGTTGTGGCCTCACATCAGGACGGGTCCGACGTGGGTTAGAGGAACTGGAGACCACACTGATGCTCTTCATCTGATTGATTGATTGGGGGCAGCAGGGTGGCCCAGGAGACAAACGCTGGGTTAAGGTAATCAATGTTTAAATTGTTTTTCTGCCGGCCCGCCTGGCTTCACTTAGTAGCTGAGAAAAGAAGATCAGAGTTGTTCGAGCCTACATGGCAAGTGGTGTGCACATAGTGCTAGGTCTCTGCATGTGATTTAATGTATTAGTTTGAAACTTCTATATTAATTTTAAGCAGCCTACATGCAGCTGTTATCAGAGTCACGTGCCATGGACTGGACACCGCTGTACACATTCATTATCTGAGACCACACCACGGCTGCCAGTGACGCCATACTTACTACCACAAAGGTTGTTTTAAATTGAGCAGTCTGTCTTTGGTTTCAGTAATGCTGAAGTGTGACAGGGACTTAAGCAGACCCTACCGTAGTCAAACTGGTTAGGGGTGACTGTTAAGTGGGGACTCATTATCAGACATGTTTTGTTTGCGTGCCTTTAGTGCCACGTTTCCCCTTAACACCTGCAAGTTCTTCCTCATATTTCTTGGCAGAGTGGTGCTGAAGCAGCCAGTACATTTGAAGTGTCCTCATACCATTTCATTGATTGTTCAACTTTGACACACATTAAAAAATACTACGTCTAATTCTTTCATTTATTTTGTGCCTAAGCATTTGTGAAATACCAAGTTCGGCAGGCTCGCAAAGAAGTAAGTGCCTGAGACTGAGTGACCGTATAATCTCCTAGTTGCACTTGATATGAGGAAGAGGTGTGGCGCTGCGGCCAGGGCGACTGACTCCGGAATCTGGGGATCATGGTTCGATCCCTGGCGCCGGTGGCAGATTAGCCCGGCACCATGTGACTCTGGGCAATAGCTTGCTTAATCTTCCAGATGGCCCACAGCGCCTAGAGAACCTAATTGTGATTGTTCACGCTTTACAAATGTGGATTATTATACTATAAACTTTGCTTTTTAGGCTAGGGTGCAGTCATGAATGATCAGATCAATTCGATCATCTTCTGAGAAGCTACAGTGCTTGCCTTCAGTTACTGAGAACTGCATTCACGCAGTCTGTCTCCAGTTAGTGCCCTTCCATTTCTGGTGCTTTCCAGCAGTTTTAAGATCTTCTTAGTGTTTTACGTTGCTCGAATGGGTGTAATTTCTGATATTTATATGTTTCCCTTGTCTTGAGAAAAGTGCCTAAGTTGGACAAGATACCTAGGGATCTGCTAAAACAAGAACATGAAGTATGGATCCCCTATGTAAATATGCTATCCAATCCAGTTGCATCTAGGGCAAAAGGTCCCTTCAACGTGGAATGGAGTCGAAATAGTACCAATCCATATAAAAGTTAATAAGTGCGAACCTGGGAATTAAAGGCCAATAAGCCTTACAGACGTAATACAAAAAAAGTATGTCTGTCAAATCCTGGATAGACTGGATCTGTAAATATATTATACTTTCACCTTTTCAAGCAGGATTTAGGCCTCGTATCATACTATTGATCAGGTGTCTAGAATCTTAAGGAGGGACATATTTACATAGCATTTATTGATCTAAAGGCAGCATTTGATTACACCCCAAGAGAACTACTGTGGACTACACTAAAGACCCAGGTGGCCCCAGAATTGTTTTTAACTCAGATAATTAGGCAATACCAGAATATTTTTGCCAGGTTGTGCAGGGGTAAACAAGGCAATCTTACAGAACAGATCTCTATTAGGAGGGTAGTGAGACAGGGCTGGTGATGGCACCAACCCTGTTCTCACTCAATATCAATGATATTATGGGTCATTTAAAACAATGTGGCCATGACTCCCCTAAGATCAGTGGGAAACCAGCCCATTCTTTACTTTTTTTGGAAGATACCATCCTGATTTCCCAGAAACCAAATGGACTCCACAAATTACTTGATAGTTTCCATATATACTGCACAAAGAAGGGACTGGAAATGAATATGAGTAAGACAAAATATATGACTGTGAAACCACATAGGTCTTTCAAGAAAAATGTCAAATTGGGGGAACACAAACTGGAGCATGTCAACACCTTTAAATACCTGGGTATGATATTAAATTCCATGGGAACCCCAGATAAACCAGGCCAAGATTACCCTTGTGCAAAACTCTATACCAATACTGAAGAGGAATAGATCTGTTACCAAGGCAATAACACCAGCCTTGGAAATGTATAGGTACAATGCCCAGGCCACATCACTATCTGGAGCTGAACTTAGGGGGTATAGAAAAAGGAAATTCTCTTGCTATAATAGAAAGGAAGCTCATGAAAATGCTCTTATGTTATGTTATGTTATGTTATTTTGTAACTTGTATAGCGCACGGCTACTCCAGAGAGTGTCCCGGCACTTTGTAGACATCCTGGAGAACAAACACAACACACTAGAAGGGAAAAGAAGGGAATAGAAAAAAATAAAAAATCTAAGAGGCAAAAAGCCAGGTTTTCAGACCCTTCCTAAAAGATAGCAGGTTAGAATTGTTACGCAGCGAGAGGGGCAAGGAGTTCCAAAGCTGAGGGACCCGGAGCATAAAAGAGCGGCCTCCCAGGCGGGCCCTCCTCACGCGCGGAACAATGGCAAGGAACTTTGCCTCTGACCTCAAAGGACGAGCAGGACGGTATGGCATAAGCCTCCTCTGCAGGTACTTAGCCCCGTGGAGTAGAAGGCCTTATGCGCAAGGGTCAAAGTTTTAAAAGCTATCCGCTGTCGGATAGGCAGCCAGTAAAGCGATTTCAACAAGCCGGAGACATGGACTCGTCTGTGCAGACCAAAGATGGCGCGCGCCGCCGCATTCTGGACCACCTGCATTCGTTGCAGGAGGTATTCGGGCAGGCCAAGATATAAGATGTTAGCGTAGTCCAATCTTGAACCAATCAAGGCCTGCACCGTAATCCTCCTGTGATCCTCGGAGAGCAACGGAAAAAACTTCCGAAGCATACGGAGAATACCGAAGCAGGTGCCCGTGAGGGCCAGGATCTGGGATCTTAGGGTTAAACCGTTGTCAATTTTAACCCCCAGATTCTTCACTAGCTGAGAGGACTGCCTCGGGGGAGACATATCCGCAGGCCACCACATCTGCCAGTCCGGGTCGGTTTGACAGCCGAAGAAGAGTACCTCCGTTTTATCTGAGTTGCACTTGAGGCTGTTTAGTTGGAGCCATTTGAAAACAGCCCCAAGGCACTCCCGGATACTCTCTCCATCAAAATCCTCCCCTTTCCGGCAGGTGAAGAGCAGCTGGGTGTCATCCGCGTAGGATACGATCTGGGCCCTGAAAGACTCAGCCAGATCCGCCAGAGGGGTCATAAAGATGTTAAAAAGAGTCGGGCTCAATACAGAGCCCTGCGGGACTCCGACTCCCAATGGCGGCATCTCAGCGGAGGCTGAAGAGACCCAGACCGACTGTCGGCGACCAGCCAAGAAAGATGTAAACCAGCTGAACACCGTCCCCCTCAGACCGATCTCATGGAGTCTGATGAGCAAGCCCTCATGGGGAACGGTGTCAAAGGCCGCCGACAGGTCGAGCAAGATCAACATAGCTCTCCCACCCAGATCAAGCGTCTCCTTGATGGCCTCAGACATCTCCAGCAGTGCCGTCTCCGTGCTCAGATTAGGGCGGAAGCCCGACTGAGTAGAATGAAGCAGATCGTTGGATTCCAAGAAGTTGGAGAGCACGCCGTGCACGTGCTTCTCCAGGGTTTTGGACAGAGCAGGAAGAAGAGAAATCGGCCTGTAATTGGCCAAGACCTCAGGAGCCAAACCGGGCTTCTTAATCAGGGAAATAACCATGGCTTGCTTCCACGCCGAAGGAACCTCGCCATGACTTAAAGAGAGATTCAGGAGAGGGTTGACTAGCGGGTTAACTACCTCCGCCACCTTCTAGTGGCGATCCAGATTTCAGATTGGTCAGAAGTGTCAAGGACACAGCAGTTGAAATAGGCGGGAAGTCTGACAGGACCGGTCCCGAGGGGACCGATGGAACAGGGCCCACCTCGGAGCCAGGCAGAGCAGCCGCAGGCCGCGATGGAAAGGACTCCTGTATCAGCTTGATTTTAGCAGTGAAGAAGCAAGCCAGGTCCGATGCCCACTTCTGATTGGGAACAGACTGGGCCGCATTAGACCTCGAGTCTGTAAATTCCCTGACGATCGTAAAGATCTCTTTACAGGAGTTCGAGGCATCCTCGATCCTCCTAGCAAAATAGCTTTTCTTCTCCAGAAGAATAGCTCGATGATACGCTTTGACCCTAGTTCTATAGTCGAGTCTGGCCTCTGGGTTGTACTGAGCTCGCCAGGTCCTTTCCGCCACCTTGCACTGCCTGCGAGAAACAAGCAGTGCACCAGTAAACCACGGGGCAGAAACCCGTTTAGATAATGATCGAGGAGGCCTTAGAGGGGCCAGATCGTTTAGCCTATCCTCCAACCAGGCCTGCAGGGATTCCAGGTCCCTGTCCAATACCCCCGTAAGCGGGCAAGGATGTTCACACAGTGCTTCAGACAGCAGTTCCGGCGTCACTTGGTGCAATGCCCTTTTCGCTGGTCCGGACTGCCTAGGGGCACTCCTCCGGGGTTTCTCATTGCCCAGTATGTAAAACTGAACCAGGCAATGGTCAGTCCAAAGAACCGGTAAAAGTGCCGTTACCTCTATGAAAGAGGACGAGAAGACCTGGTCCAAAGTATGACCTTTGTCATGCGTTGGTTCAGAAAGAAAGGGAGCTAAGCCCAAGGGAGACGTGATATCAAACAATTTAATCGCGTCTGTGTCCTGCGCATCGTCCATGTGAAAGTTGAAGTCACCGGCCAGAATGCAATGATCGGCTCTCATGGCCAGCGATAGCATAACAGACTGAAGTTCTTAAAAAAAATGCCTGCTGGACCCGGAGGTCTGTATACTAACAACCCTTTCACTGACTGATGCGTCGCCAAAGATAGAGAAAAGGCAAGGGACTCAGATCCTTTGATGGCTTCAGTGGGAATAATAGAGCATGCCACGGCATTCTTCACCACGATAGCTACACCGCCACCCCTTCCTTCCGATCTGTCCTGCCTGTAGATGCTATAATCTGACGGGATCGCCGAAGCGATATCCGGGTTGGAGGAGGCTCCTAGCCAGGTCTCTGTGAGCATCAGACAGATCGTTTTTTCCAAAGTTAGGAGGTCAAAAAGCTCCTGAGCGTGACTGCGCACTGACCTAGTGTTTAATAGCATACAAAGATGCTTCACCGGGCCCACCTCTCGGTAAAGGGGTGGTCGTAGACCAGCGTCTTTCGACCAACCACAACCAGGGCATTTGTTCTTGCCCCTATAGCGGGCGGGGAACACCTTAAAGCAGCCACACGATACCCTATTCAGGGTCCGGAGTTGCGCAGATGTATAGCTGACCATAATTACTCCGAACGAACACAGTCGCCCCCAGGTATAGGTCTCCCGCTGCTCCGCCCGCCTCCGGGACGCTGACGGGTGCAGACGGGCAGGACTCTGGCGCGACTCAGGCGCAGGGAAGGCGCGACCGCTGCGCGTCACCGCTGCGCGCTAGAGGAGAGGGTTAAGAAGGGCGGGCGAATGAGGTCGGCGCAGCTAGAGCGCTCGGTCCTGTGCCTCTAAAGTGGCACAACCACACCTAATATGGCGGCCGAAAGCAGCGAAGAGGAGGCTAAAGCCCACAGACCCGGACCCGCTAAGCAGCGGTGTTGTTAACGATTAGAATGCAGGTAAGGGGCAGGAACCCTCTAAAATCAGGGGATAAGAAAAAAATAAATGCAACAAAAATGAAAAACGGGCGTTTTTAAAAGCACGAGGCGCTAGCGTGTAATTCCGCTTCTAATCAGCGTGCAGGTCTCAGCAAGGAGGAATCCTGAATGTAAGTTGACCTGAATAGCAAGCAGATAGAACATACTGCGCAGCTAAGACCTACTTTCTACTGGGTCAGAATATGGACCATGGAAGAACTGGGCCATTACAGAGATGGTCTTAAAGAAATGTTGGAATCGGATGGAAATCAAGCTCTCCCATGGATGGGACAAGTAAAAGCGTGATTTATAGAACTTGCCCTACCCTTATACTGAAAGGAGCCACAAACATTACAAGCCAGCTAAAAGAAATACTTTAAGTCAATATACTGGGAATATGTAGCAAATTGCCATTGTCATCAACTAACAACTTAATTTCTTACTATAAAGCCAGTTTCCACTTGCGAAGATTTCAGAGATAAAATTCAAACTTATTTGGTGAAGATATTGTATACAAAATGTGGCTATGAAATTCTTCAAATTAGATCTTATACTTGCAAATGGAAGACGAATGCTATTCATGAGACCGAGACTTGCACCTTACGCACCTTATGCACTTTATATCAGGCAGAAAAAAATGCACAAATATTATTCTTTTGCACAGCCTACAATAGGCACAGTAGCAAATGGATTGTCCATTATGTAAGAGGTTGGGCTACAGAAAATTTGAAGAAGGCCTGATGGTACTTAAAAGTGATACATCACTCCATATAATCTTTGCTCTTAGTAGGTATACTGTGGACTAAAATGAGTATATTTTCTTTTTTCTTTTAACATGTTTCATCTATTATATAAACTGGAGATGCATATCAATTTTTTATAGATCCTTACCCAATGAATAAAATATTTTTTGTTTGCACTATTGCAATCTTATTCCGATGGCCGAAAACAACGGTAATTATATTTAGTGGAGTCATATATCTACATAGTATGTAAATATGATTGCTTAGGACCATAATTGGCCCTATGGTTTGTAATTTAGTACTCACTTTTTATTTTATTTAGCTGTTTCGTGGGACCTTGTAAGGTATGCATTTGTACTTGTGCTATGAGACAAGAGCCATTGACATTTTCTGCTAGTTATGCTAAATCAAGATATCTATTACTAGACCAATGATAGATGTTACTCTATAGGTAATAGTTTTGATAGTATTAAGTCATGTAGCCTCTTTTGATTGTTATGTGGCCTGTGATTGCACTTAATTCAAACTTTAGTCAACTTGTGTTATATATGACTTTCATCCTCAGACATGGCAGACCATTTAGGTGTTTGTCTCTGGCAGCACATTTGTACCTTTTTTGGGTAATCTGGCCTAGAGAAGTATTTTATGTAACTGTTTCCACAAGCTTGTTTGCAAAACAATGTACTGTACTTTTAATTTGTTTTTGTGCTACTTTATTGGCCATTGGCTGAAATAAAGTTTTTATTACTAAAGGAAGCTTTGATTTTGGTCTTTTGATTGTTAATCATTTACTTGTTTTTGCCAACGTTAGTAGTGAGACTTCTGGAAGCACAGACACATTTGAAACCTACCACAAGACAGCGCATTGATAATTGTGAATCGGTTATTACAAATACATCATCAGCAAAGTGCAGTATTGGTATTGGTTTGTTATTTATTTTTGGTATGTCTAGGTCAAAGTTTGTCAGAGCTTTTTCAATGTCATTTATATAGCAGTTGAATAATGTTGTAATTAATACACAGTTTTGCTTGATGACCCATTTCATTGGTTATCCCAGCAGTAAGATTGCCTCGTGTGCTATATTTCACCCGGGTAGTAGTGCGGGAATGAATTGTAACTAGAAGGCTTAAAAGCTTAGATTGATCCCCCTATTGCTTTAGAACTTGCCATAGAATGGAGTGGTCAAGACTGTCAAATGTGATTTGAAGATCAATAAAAAACAAGTATAATGATGACATTTGAAGGACAGTATATTTAGAGGAAACGCAATTAAGGGCCTGATTTAGATCTTGGCAGATGGGTTACTCCACCACAACGGTGACGGATATCCTGTCTGCCGAATCCAATAGGATATAATGGAGTTTATATTTTGGCGGATAGGATATCCATCACCGTAGTGATGGATTAACCCGGCCGCCAAGATCTAAATCAGACCCTTAGTTTCATAACTTGGTCTACTGTACTCTGACTCTTCCTAGAACACACTTGAAATGTGGATAACAGAACTTTTTCAATCATCCACTGGTTTAGGCGAGACAAAAAATATTTTTCAAAACTGTTTCCTACACCATCGAGCAGTGAGATTGGATGATAGTTCTCCTGTAGATCTTTAGGCCCTTTTTTATGTAATGGGACAATTGTTGATTTTTTCCAGGAGGATGGGATATCTTCATAAAACCAGATGTTATTAAACAATATAGATAATTTGTTGGCCATAAATCTAAATGACTCAGAAAACCTTCAGTTGGAATATTATCAGACCCAGCTACTTTGTGCAATTATTGTGCTTGTAGGTTTGGACAACTTTTTTTTCACAAAATTTGTCATCTTGCACCGGGATTAGCTAATGTAATAGAACACCTGGTGGATCAACTTGAAGAATGCTTGAATTTCCCGTATTAGTGATGGTACCTAGATGGTTTATATTTCAATGAGCAAGTTTCAAATTCACATTTGTATTTTCTCTCATTTTTGCCTTTAAGTCAGTAATCCGAAGCTTTGATTTAATTTCTTACATAGATTCAAAGAAGTGTTGACTTCTGCGAGGTCTTTAATTTGTGTTTCTGGACTATTAGTTGTTAATTGAAGTATTGCCCCTAAATTTTGAGAGAGAGCTGCAAAATAATTATACCAAACTTGTCGTTATATTCTATTCTAGGTTCTTTGGAGGACCATCTGTACCCCAACTTGTTATTTCCCCGAACTTTCTGCAATTTTTCGATGTTATTGTGTTATGTAATTCTTGCCACAGTTTCTGCGATTGTTTTTTTTTTATTCTATTAGGTGTCCATCCTGCTTTTGAATTTGGTAAAATTGTGGCTTGCTGTTATTGGACAACTGGCAATTACTCAACACTATTGTTAAAGCTCTCTTTAGATTTACAACAAGGGGTGGTGATGGACAGAGTCTCTGAATTAAGTAGTTTGGTCTGCCCTGTTCCCATGATGCACTGGGCCAGGGACAGACTAATTTGCATATAGCCAGGTTCTGAACTGGGATGGTGCAGTGAGCTAAAAAACGGTGATGGATCAAGCCCTGATCTGTTGACTGGGTAGGAGTGTTCTGATTAACTCAGATACTCTGTCCATCACCACCCCCTTTTTGAAATTATTCTCTTTAGATTTAGACATTCTGTATCATACCAGTGCAAACAATATGTGACTTCTTTTGCAGATGGGGCCTGAAAAATACTTTTGCTTGCTATACCCATCTGTGCCAGTAGATCGTGAAATGCTTTCAAATTCAATCTCTTTTTTTTCGGTCTATATTATTAGCTGAAGCATGCAGAGTCACCCATTTAGAACTAGAAGTGTATGCCTTTTGATTGTAGATTTCAATTGACCTGACAATGTTTTTTCTATTCAGTTTCAAGACTATAGTTTGACTATCTATGGGCTTATGATTATCAAGAAAGCTTGGATATGGATGAGCTACAGCCAAAAGAAGAGGATCATGGTCACTTTCGATTCTTTCAAGCACTTTCATATAGCTTCTGGTCAGCTCGCCTTGGGAATGGTTGAAAATGTGCTCTGAGTTCCAGTACAGGTACCGCCTTGTTCCATGGATGAAACATGTATGTTCCTACACATCCAACCATGGATTTTGACACATTACCAGATTTACTAAACCTAGTAAACCTGGGAATATTATTAAAATGCTACAGCTTCCACAGTGAGGGGAAACAAGGAGAAATATATAAATTTCTCCTTATTATTTCATCTTTCCATGTGTACTGAATTCTGCAGCACTCATGGAAAGCGGAACATGCCTCAAAGGATTGTTTTTGTACTGGAAGGTGTCCCTTTCTTCACAGAAACAATCCTGCCTGTCAATCAGGCACCCTTGCACTATTGTGCAAGGGTGCCCATGTTGGTGCAAGGAGACAGCAGAAATGTTCCATATAGTTGTAAATATGGAGCATTTCTGCTCTTGCCATTTCACACAACGCAGCAACTTTGCTTGCTGCTCTGCATTGTGTGAGTATTGAGTAAAGATGTTCCCAAATGCGCTAAAAATATGTTGCAGGGTTGTTGTCAACTATGAAATCTATTTGTATATAATTTGTAAGACATATCCCGCTGCTTCTCCCGGTTAATTTGGAAAAACCAATTATATACTTTCAACCACAAAGCATGGAAAATATAGATCCCAAGAGGCTAGTCATTTTTCCAAATTTTATGGGGAAAAAGTTTGATTCTGTTCAACAGAAAAAATTAAGGTATTCAGTATTTAGAATAAATATTTTTTTTGAATATATTTAAAGAACTAAGGGCCAGATGTATCAAGCATTTTGCGATTCCCTCATTGCGGATCACAAGGATTTGCTATTAGGGCATTGCAAAATGCAATGTATGAAGGTGTATAGTACACCTTTTGCAATTCCTAAGTGGTAGCAAATGACCTGCCTCATGAATAATAATGAGGTAGGTCGCAATTTGTGACCCCCTAGGAATCACAAAAATCACGGGGATGGTGCGCCTGTTGAGATCAGCATACCACAATATCTTTGATTGCTTTTAAGTAAAGCAATCTTTTTCTTTGTAAAGCAGCCCGTTTTCCTAAAGGAAAGTGAGTTGACAAACGCTTCAGAATTAGAATAGAGAACACTTGGAACTGGGCATGACTGGCAATTTGGTGAAGCCAGTCCTTGGCAGAGCTAGATTAAGACTGCCCCTGGTATTCTGAAAGTGCACAGTGTTCTTTCATAATCAGGCCTTATTTATTATGGCCTAGCACCGCCATTGCGTCACTTTTCAGTGACACTGCGTTGGCATAATCAATGTGCCATATTGCGCCCTATTTACAGAGTGACGGATCTTTGTGAATATCTGCGCTACATTACACCTGTGCCAGGTATAATGTATGCAGGGTGGACGTTCCCGCGTTAAAAAGGAACGTAGAAGTGGCGCAGTGAATATCTATGAGATTTCACTGCGTCACTTCTATGACATTACTGCGTCAATTCATTGCACCTGCTTCAAGCAGGTGTAAGGTGTGATGCAGGGCCTTTCACATGGGACTCGCCAATGTGTAATGACACCGTTGCTGGAGTTGTGTCGGTTGACCGACACACTCCATCAATGCGGCTTTACTGCGCCACCAGATACGTCAGGATTCCTGACTTATCTGGCCAATCCTTCTGACATGGAGCGACGTAGTGTAATTTTAAAGCATCCATGGTGACGCAAGTACGGCTCAATTAAAAGTGTTACATGCTGTTTTTTTCCAACGATGCAACCATTTTCATAAACGAGGTCCCAACCCTTTTGTCTGATTGTGCACCACAACTTGGAGAGCAATCACTTAGCTCACCTGTGCATAATAAATACATATTTATTGAAAAACAAAATGTATTAAAATATCTCAGTCTGTAGCCATTTGTGTCCCAACATAATTTGATATATGTTTGAAAACACAAAATGGGTTTGGACAAAGCATTCTATTAATTTGGACTCCATGAATTATACATTTTTTGAAAACTGGATTGATAAATTCAGATACACTGGTCCTGTTAGATATATGCTTTTCATGAAAATGATGACAAAATGAAAAAGAGACGCCTGCTACAAAAGCAAAAGGATTAATTCAAATTCTACTTCAGTACCTTTATAATCATATTTGCAAATGTAACATTATTTACCCAATTCCTAATTACACTTTTACACATCTGGTATCCATTTTAAGTGTTTAATTCAATCTAACTTTAGCAGTTTGAGTAAATGCATGCGTGACATTAAATTTACTTTGCAAACCACGGTCACAGCATGCCATTGTACCAGACTAATGTGTCAGCGAAAGTCAATCTATTATAAATGCATTAGGGAAATATCTCTGTGCTCCCAAGTCCATAATGCAGTCATGCACAGCGTGACAATATCATCTGTTTGCTGCTGAGAATAAAATACACACATCCAGCCTAATTACAATGAAAAGTTCTGAGATGTTTCTGTTCAAACTGCTTTCGAAGTATAAAACACATCTTAGCACTGTCAAGATATCAACGGCAATTTTCCACAGCTGCGTCACTGCTTTTTTTAAACATCTGCTGTTCAGAAGACAAATGAGTCACAACAGAGGGTAAAAAAAACAATGTTCTTGGATAAAAGTCATGAGAAACAGTTGACATGTGTATAATTTAGTCTACTATGCTAAAGTTTGCAAGACCTTAAAACTTTTAATAAGGCCTTATTTACAAATACAACACATAGGGCAACTTATTCGACACAGTATTGTTTTGTGGGTCGCAAAATAAGGAATTCTACCTGAAGTTTTAATATAGCGTGAGCTTAGCCTAAGGACATTAAAGCACTTTACAAGACCAGCAAATGACATTATACAAGGTCAGATTTTTTTTCCAGGCATGGGGACATTATTTGATTTGTTTCTACCCACAGAATGATAAACCGCCGTCAAGACTTGAACCTGGTTTCCAGCAGCTCTGACAGTTAGGCTACATTCACTCCCCAAATAGCCTAGGTTTAGCTATGGACTATTTACTTGATTTCGATTGTTGAGGGTGTTACTGTAATCTTGGTTTTCTGAAATGTAATAATGTAATTTTTTTGTAGGAAAATTAAGGATTATACTATGGTTCAGATCCACAGTTTAGTTGCTGATACCGCATAAGGTTAGGGATGCTGTGACAACTGTATTAATAAAACATTACTGGTAGACCTTTGATAACTAAAAGCAGAACCATTAATACTTTCTTTGTATCTTACAAAAATTCTGGCTGTTTGTAACAATGTTTCTTACCTCACAAATGTACTGTAATTTTATGTTGTATGAAATAATAACCCAGGATGGAGGGAAGATGTAAGGATGAGGTTGCTTCGAAGGGTCAAGATTTGTGATTTACAAATTACTGCAGATCACCGTTTGGATTTTAACTCATTGCCAGCTACAATATGTCTAATAAAAAAAACTGAGCAAAAGCACTAATAAATCCGTACTAAAAAATTTACTATCTAGAAAACATCTTGCTATATACTCTGACATGTTTAAAGACAGATTACATATGCCAATCAGCTAGACATCTTGGGCCCAATTGAAAAACCAATGCAGTACACCCGTGGTCTGAGGATCCCTGGGGGTCCTTGAGGCCTATTCATGGAATACCAACTGTTTTATAAAATGTTCATGAATTTAAATTAAAAAGGTATTTATAAATACAGAAGAAACATTGAAAATGTGAAAACCTTTTATATATTTGATTGTGAACTAAACAAAGTATATCAGTATCTGAGCATTAGTTTGGAGTATACTAGTTTTTGTAATAATATGTATTGTCTTGGGGTTCAAATCATAGCAGATGCTTAGTTCAGGGGTCACTAGGTGCCAATAATGACTCAGTGATGTTCTCGGATCCCAGTATTGATTTGGTGTGGGTCCACAGAACCCAGTAGACTAAGAGTTGATGGCCTATACGGGGGACAAAACAAAATGCTCAGCAGAATGAAACATCGCTGGTGCAGAAACTTATAGATGAAAAGCAGTGAGTAACATGTCCTAAACTAAAGCATGAGTAAGCTTAGATCAGGTTCAAAATACCCCCAGTAAATTACCAGGACATAAAGTATTCTTTCATCTGTAGAAACATGGGTTTTTGCTCCAGGTGTGGATGGTGTATCTCGTTGGGTAGACTGAATCATGGAACTATTTTCCCAAAAATCTTGGAAAGGCAGACAATTGCTTTCTATTACAGACAAAACTATAGTCCATCCTGTTTAACACAGATGGGGGTGTAAGTGTAAGTGCTGGTCAGACAATAAAATGTTAGATTGTTTAAAATGCTTTTATCAATATTCCAATCATACTCTAAGCATTCTAAACATAAGCGAGCTATAGCTGGAAGTGCAACAGCTGATGAGATATGTTTTGGTGTTCTTCTTGGAAGTCTTAGTTTATCATAAGATGATTTCCTTACGTTTTACAGAGATCCTTACAGATTATAAGGTTGAGGTACACTGCCTGTCTCATAGCATAGTTTGGTATATTTGCCAATACCATTTATTTAACATATTTAGCACACCGCTGGCCATCATAACGCATGTCCTATCTTCATTTTGGAACTTATTTATTCTATCCCGCCCTTTAAAGTCTATAAGTTTCTCTTACTTCTGTCTTTTTTTCAGGTCCACGGTCCTGCAAGCCAAGAACAGGTTGTCATTCATGTATTCAAGCTCTGTACTTTCCTCCTATGCTTGGCAGATTCTGTCACTTGACATTAGGCAGATGTCTAATCACTTAGGGTTTGAAAAGTAAGTACTTCCTTTTCTGAAAAGGCTTCAATGATTCCTGGCCTAGGTCAGTACTCTTTTCAAGTTGTCTCTTTCCTCTTAGAGCCATTGATTAAGTTGCAGGACAGGCCTATCCTTCCAATAGTTTTCTATGACATAATTAATAATGAAATAATGGTCATGTAAGGCTGAACTAGTAAAAACAAACTAGGAAACAATCTGGTAAAAAAATAAACATGTAGTGAGGGCTGAATTGCAATGAGAAATTGTTGCTCGGCCGAATTACTGACGTTATGAGTGGTAACCAGGCAATAAATATTTATTTGAAAAAAGTTATTAATAGAGATGTGTTTTGGGTATTTACAAGAAATTGCATCTGTGTTTGGTGAGAATGATCTCAAAGGCATTTCTGATTTATAAAAGTTACCTGGTGCAAATTTACCAGGTACCAATTAATGTGAAAGCAGCGTTATCAAATATTACTGTTAATGTTTCACGTTAGTGAAAGTAAAGAAACAAGATATTTTTCAATACACAGATATGTAAAGTTTAATAATAGTTATAAAAGTGAGATTGCCAGTGGTGAATGTGATTAAATATTTTGATGAAGTGTTGGAAAGGGGGCGTGGCTTGGTGCCCGCGATGAATGGCGGCGTCTAGGTGAGGTGCTCCAGAGGGACCGAGAGTTTCCGCGTCAAGAAGTATTGTCGCTCAAAACCAGGAGCTGTACAGAACGTCGGAAGACGCGCTGAATGATGTGAGCTCTTCAGCACTATCACAAACGCGGTGGAAATGCCTTTATTTTGCAAGTGAGTTTCTTGAGCGATACCGCAAAGTCGCGGCCGCCATTTTGCAACGCTTGTGACCGGCAAATCTCATTAAAGTCACCACGCTGCTGCCCTTGTGCAGCTTATAATTTTCTAATGCTTTCCTGGGCATATTTCTTGTGAAGACATTCCCAGGCAGTTGTTATGAGGCATTTTTGAATAAGTGGATGTTTACTCAACCTCTCTGACTGAAAGATATTTTTGGTGGCCATTTTGATTATTTCCTTGAATCCTTATGGCACAATTACCTCAGAGCAATGGTAACTCTTTGACATTCATATGACCCATGCGCTGCACCAATCTTCAATGTATGAGCTACATTAATTTTATTTTTCATGCTTATAACCATCTTTTTAAGATCTTTGGCTATTCTGCCTTTGTCTCATTGGACATTTTAACCTTGATTTGGATGATATATATGCATCTTTGGTTGTTCCTCACACAGCTCCCTTCCTCCTCTTAACCTAATATTACAGCGACAACTTTTTGCGCCTATTTTTGTTCGGCGGCTGCGCTGGTGTCTCTATGGGAAGAACGAAGGGTGCTTTATCTACAAAAACGCAACAAAAGTACGTTTTCATTAAAATTCTAAGATTTTCACTGCATACTCTAAGCTGGAGGATCCTCAGCAGTCCGCACCAAGTTCCCTGGAGGCCGACATGGATTCCTTGCCACACCATCCGGGAAGACACTCACCAAGCGCCTAAAGCATAACCCCACTTATCCTCCTAAATCAGCCTCACCGGTCTCCATTGAGTTGCTGTTGGATGAGATAAGAGCTCTCCGGCCCTTTTTAGAGGAAACCAGCACTAAGCTCCAAATCCTTATGCATAATTGGTCTTAACTGGACACAAGAGTCACTGCTGTTGAACAAAGTATTTCCACCTTTAGTGATACATGTGCGAATGTCTTCCAGCTTCAGTCTCAAGTATCAACGCTCCAGAAGCAGATCGAAGACCTTGAAAATCGCAGTAGGAGAAATAATCTGTGTATTTATGGTCTGGCGGAAGGAGTTGAGGGGTCAGACCCACTCACCTTCTTTACTTCTTTTCTTCCCAAGGTGCTTCACCTGGCAGAAAGCACATCACTCAACATCCAAAGAGCACACAGACTAGGTTGTCCCTCCTCCAACATGTCACTCTCACAAAGACCAAGAGGAGTACTTATACACTTTCTAGAATGTACAGACCTGTTGTTGGTGCTATCTGCGGTCAAATCGGCTGAACGCATTACTTGGTCTGGTTCAACTTTGTTTTTCGCACAGGACTATTCCAAGGCTACTGCTAACAGGCGAAAAGCTTTTCTCAATTTGAGGCCAGCTCTCCAATCACTGGGCGCTCACTATGGCCTCTTTCATCCTTGCCTGTTTAAGGTTACGTATAACAATAGAATAATAACTTATGAAGACCCAGTAAGGCTACAGAGTTTTATTAATTCATGTAACCTGACTGCTATAGACACTTAACGGCCCTCTTCATCGGATATTGCTTGAATTTGTAAACTTCTTGAAGTTATATAGTCCCTAACCCTTCATGGGTTAAGTGTTACATTTCCCCTGTGTTCCAATATTCATTCATTGTTGGTTCTGTACATACTATCCTCAAGTTATTCAGGTTTCCAAACTTTCCTGTATGGTGTTGTACACATAAGTTGCTTCCTCAGTTTGCCTAGGTTTTATTTCCTATTTTTCTCCTTGACCTGAATTTTGTTCGATTTATTGGTTTGCTATCTTCCCTTTGTTCTCGTGTCCTCTTGTTCATTTTATACTCTTATCATCTTCCCCTCTAATTGCTGTCCTTCGTTTTCACAGATTGTATGTTGATTGTTCATTCAGCCTAGTTTATCAGTTTACTGTTGACGTTTCAGTTTTTGATTATCTCAACACATATCCTTATTGTATATTTCAATACTTACTCAAACCCTTAATATTTATCGCCCCAACTATCTAACTTATGCACAAACTTTTTCTCATGTGACTTTTCTTTCTCTACATCCTTGGCTATGCTTATACATCTTTTACAACTTGCATTATTCTAAGCTCACTCTATTCTTCGTATTTTCTCATTTTCCTTTTCATATTCTACAATGTTTTTATACGGATTTGGATTTCAGTATCACAAGCTTGGACTCTTTTATTGTTGTTCATTCCACTGTATTGAATTGGACTATAGTTTTAAATTGCTATCTGTACTTTGGTTTCATGTGTTATGTCACTTAAGTTGGTTTCTTGGAACATTAGGGGAATAAATTCCCATATTAAGAGGAAGAGAGTTTTAACACATTTAGCTAAGTTAAATGCTGACATTGTCTTTTTACAAGAAACACATCTCAGGGAAACTGAGTCTATGAAATTAAAAAGGGGTTGAGTGGGTGAGGCTTATTTTTCTCCTGGGGGTGGTAAACGAAATGGAGTTGTGATATAATGCAGCAAATCTCTCCCAGTAACATTATTGTCGCAAGAAACAGATGTTGAAGGAAGATGGCTTATCATTAAATTATCGCTAAAAGGTGTTCCAGTTTCCCTCCTTAATGTCTATGCACCTACAGGTGGGGACACCTCCTTTTGGCCTCCTTTAGCCACACGCATATCCAATTGCATTGAGGAGAATTGTATTATGGCTGGGGATTGTAATCAAGTGTTAGATCCCTTTGTAGACAGAAATTCAAAAGTGCCTTTCATCCCCAATAAGATACACAAATCATTCACTCACACTATATCTCAACACAAATGACTTGATGCCTGGCGCCTTTGTAATCCAACCACCAGAGAATACTCCTTTTATTCCTCAACACATCATACCCAAACAAGAATTGATTATGTCTTTGTTTCCCATAACATCTCACAATCCCTCACATTTGCAGATATTGGTCCCATTCTATTATCAGACCATGCTCCCATCAGTATCGGTTTTGATATATTGCCCAGGAACAATGCCCCTAGAAGATGGCGTTTTAACAACGCTCTCCTCTTAGACCCCAAATTCTCAGCATCATTCACTTCCTTTTTTACTGATTACTTTGAGAGAAATCATACAGAATCTTTATCACTTGCAACTATTTGGGATGCATTTAAGGCATCAGCAAGAGACTTCATTATACATTTTGTGGCAAAGAAATAAAAATTTGCACGTAAGATTACAACAGATCTCTTCCAGGATATTAAGGCACTTAAACATTCATACTATACCTCTCATTCGGAGGATTGCTTAAAAACCCTTATTAAAGCTAAATTCGCTTTACTTGTTAAAATCCAGCGCAAAATTATATGGGGGTAAAAATAAAGCAGGGAAAATATTACCCAACTATTTAAAGATTCGCCAGAACAAACTAAATATTGATTCTGTCTTTGACGAACATTCAGTCTTAAAGTTCAAAGATGCTGAAATATTAAATGAATTTTCTCTTTTCTATAAATCCTCATATTCCTCAGAAACTCAACCTACGGATCACTCATTAGCTAATTTTTTTTCTGATATCCAAAAGCCTCAGCAGATACCTCCGGACTTATCTCAATTAGAATCTGATCTCTCCCAGCAGGAACTACTAAATGCTCTCCAAAACCTTAAAAGGGACAAAGCCCCTGGTCCAGATGGCTTTACTGTTTAGTTTTATAATCATTTTTCTAAGCTTTTACTCCCCAAGCTACATTCACTTATAAGTTTTTTTTTCTCTTCCGATAATTCCTCCATTTCTTTTTTGGAGGCCCACATCTGTCTTATCCCTAAGGAAGGTAAGGATTCCAAGTACTGCAAAAACTATAGACTTATCTCACTTGTTAATCTCGCCATACGTCTAGATTCCTATTTACCAAATTACCTAGGGAAAGAACAATCTGGCATTGTCAATGGTCGAGTTATTACAGATAATACGCAACTCTTTTTCGATATTCTATCCAAATCGTCCCATCTTAATCATTCTTTGGCGGCAATAGCACTAGATGCCGAAAAGGCTTTTGATAGAGTTGAATGGAAATATTTATTGTATACTCTAAAATGGTTTAGATTTGGCCAAATTTTATAAATGTATTATCTCTCCTTTACTCTAATCCTCGCGCAGCAATATATGCTAACCGCTTAATCTCCTATTTTTTAATTTAGTCAGAGGAGCGCGTCAAGGTTGTCCTCTATCACCTTTCCTCTTTAATTTAGCCCTTGAACCGTTTTTATCCAAATACGCCGAAACCCCAATATCTGTGGGTTTCAAACACCAAATGTTCATATCAAACTTGCGGCTTACGCCGATGACATTCTGCTCTTCATATCCAAACCAGAAGAATCAATTCCTGCCTTTTTAGCGGAGGCGAAAGCTTACTCTTCTATTTCTGGATACAAGCTGAACAATGATAAATGCGAAATATTGCCTTTAACAAAATATACTTTTAGATCAGAATTTCAAACCTCCCACTTTAAATGGATTCCAAATAATATTAAATATCTAGGTCCACACTTTACATCTTCAATTTCAGAAACAGTAATCGTATGTATGAATAAGTATATTCAAAAGATTTCAGAATTGACTGCTAAATGGCATCCTTTTTATCTGTCTTTGTGGGGTCGCTTGGACACCATAAAGATGATGCTATCACCCATAGTTTTATACACCATTTCGAAAATCCCAGTACCAATTACAAATAAATTACTCAAAAAATTCAACTCCATTTTATCCTCTTTTCTGTGGGGTAACAAAAAACCTAGAATGTCCTTACTTAAATTAATTCGCCCTAAATCAGAAAGAGGAGTTAATTTTCCAGATTTTCATGCTTACCAGGAAGCTTTCCCATTGTGTCAGGCCTCTCTATGGTTGCTTGACTCTACAGATGATTGTCCTCTCTGGACGTCAGTGGAATGCCTCCTTCTAACTACTTACTCATCCTGTGAATACCTTTCCTTTTCTCGTAAACCACAATCCATTTCAACTCCCATAATAAAGCACACTTCCAAATTATGTGAGATACCTTCACACTCTACTCATGATTCTAAACAATCTTTCTTAAACTCAACGATTAGGCATAATAAAAACGTATTGATCCAAAACAAACCCTTTTACTGGAAGACTTGGAGACAAAGAGGCTTAATATGGATCTATCAATTATTCTCTTAATCACAATGTATACCTTTTGATGCGCTCAAGCAGTCATTTCATTTACCTACCTCCTTTATAAATAAATATATTTTACTTAAAACAACTGTGCTGGAATCTCTTTTCCACCTTCCCATTACACTAAACACTTCTGACAATTCAGAACCCTCTATCAGTCTTCAGGCCTTGTTACTGACCACACTCAATGCCTCTATTATTTACAAACTGCTAAAAGGTAATGATAACAATAGACAGAGGACAAAAACGGAAGAAGCTTGGGAACAAGACCTTACTACATGCTGGCCAATATCAATGTGGAAAGGTATATGGAACAAACTATGTAAGGCCTCTAGAGCAGCAAACATTAACCAAACATTATTCTTTGTCTACAAACGCTTCTCATCTATTCCAGATACATGTTGGACCTGCTCTTCCCCCAATGCTGACCTATTTCATCGCTTCATTTCATTTCACATGTTATTCAATTGCTCACAGATGCACCTCTTCTGGAAACAAGTATGGTCTCAAATTAACTTAATTTACAACACTAAGTTTCCTTTTTCTTTTACTCACATATTCTTAGGTAGTCTTTCACACATTTTGGATGATACTCTTCTTAATGTCAAGATAATCGACTTATTATTGGCGGTTGCCTTTCAACAAATTACTGTCAATTTTATTCATCGAACATTTCTTATAGGGCTTGATGGTACACTGTTTGCCATAATCACAGCTTAGATACTGCTTTTGTATACCTCCTCACATGGCCATCAAACGTGCTGACTTATGGTCCCCTGTCAGACTCTTTAGTGATACAAGTGCTACACATTGTTCATTACCACAACCCTCTCAACAGGAGGTTCTAAACCACCCTAGATTCCCTAATAGTTCCATAAGTTTCTACTATGTACCTAGTTGACATATGTATTTCATTTATTTCGCATTTTTCTGTCTCATTCTCACATTATTAGTCTGATTCCTTTATTCTGTATGTAATGAGCTTGGAATGTAAAGATGTACAATTTATACTGCATATTGTGTTTAGTCACTTCATATTCATTTCAATAAAGTTATTTGAACTAAAACAAATGAAGTGTTGGCAAAAAATGATGCCCAGACTTATTGTCAAAAAAGAAATGACTAATAAAATCAAAACTGAAAAAGTGTGTATATTTTTTTAAACAAAAAAAAGCAGTTTGATATCAGTATTAGAATCCCACGCCTTTGGGGTTTATATCGCTAATCAATTGATCCAAGGGGTCTGGGATTTTCTCACTTTAATGGCAAATGTAGCTAATGGTCCCCAGTAAGCTCTCACGTGATACTATCAGCCTGGGCATCGCAATAGGCATTCAGTTGAGTAAAACCTTAGATCTGAAGTCTGGGGTGGTGGTTCTTATAATTAGTGGACCATTAAAATCATTGAAAGTGACAAAGAAGAAGGAGCAGCTCCAAGCTGAAGGACAACGTGGCAATAGGAGTAAAAACTGTGCAGTGTTGTGGTACTTTTTGTGATCCATAGATCAACAGATCCAAAGATTAGATCTCATTGGCTGTCATCAACCAACAAACATGTTTCAGAAGCCATTTTAGGATGTAAGAACAAACATATGGGGAGCAGGATAGGGACACATAGGCATGGGGGAGGGGGGCCCAGATGGACCTCCCCTCTCCCCCGGCCAAATGTTTTCTTAAACAGTATCAAAAACAAATGACTAATGAAATCAAAAATGAAAAAGTATGTATATTTTTTCAAACAAAAAAGCTGTTTGATTCTACTATTAGAACCCCAAACCTATAGGGATTATATGGCTATTCAATTGTTCCAAGAGGTTGAGGATTTTATCACTACAATGCCAAATGTAGATAATGCTCCCCAATAGACTCTCAGATTCTGCCTCCTGCCAGGGCCTTGCTATAGGTAGTAAGATGAATAAAACCAGATATATGAAGATAGGCTGCTATTAACATTAGCAGTCATTTAAGGACCCGATGACTTAGTTCCTGTGTTCTGAAAAGATTTAAGAAAAACATTAGGGGGTCAAGGTAGGGATAGTTTGATACAGAGACCTGGTAGGAGGGGGCCCAGAGGGCCCCTCCCCACCCAGGTCAAACTGTTTTTTTTAAACAGCACCGCAGTCCTGCAGTACCATTTAAAAACATAAATAAGTGTGCGCTCCTGCCTTTTTCATATGTTGCGATGACCCCCTGGTACATAGCACACCCCGGGTTATAGCAATGTCGTTTAAAAGGGGAAGTGGCATGCAGCCCCCTTCTTGGGCCACTAAATGGCCCTAGAGACCCCACCTCCTCTAACCCCAGAAAATGCATTATTTTTTAAGAGGAGGAGCCTGCAGTCCCCTTCCTGAAGCCATTAAATGGCCCCAAACACCCCATAACCTGGGCCATAACCATGCACTGCTTATACCCTCACATATTACTTCACTCATTAAATGTTGAACGACAGAAAGGATTACATCAGTAATGACATCTGAAATGACATAATTTATGACAACACTGTGTATGGCATGGGCCATTGTAGTTATTTTATGGGGCAATTTATATTGCTTCAGTTAACTATAACTGGTAAATTGCCGCAATCTTTTTAGTTTAACACGTCTGCCGCCCTCTGCGGTGACACCCTGACACACTCAGCCACATGCAAGGGTGTCTCTGGCCTCCACCCCTAGGTGCTGTATCGCTCTGCCCGCCCCGCTTGCTCGGGCCAAGGTGGAGCCCGCGGTGCCGGCAGAAATGGACAAAGTGATTCTAGTGTGTACCGAAAGAGGTTTCTTTTAAAAATCCTGATGCAAATCTCGCTCTCAAGGCCCCGGGTTAAGATGGTGGCTGACGATCGGACCTGAACACCAGATCTGAGGAGGACGACGTTCCTAAGACCTGGGTTTCCCCTCGTCAGCTCTCGCGCCCGAGGTGAGCCAGTCTCCAGCTCGAGCATCAGGAAGTGTGCCCTGCTCCATTGTGAGATGTACACCCAGCAGAGACGCCGCGCGGGCTGACACCTGACCTTAAGATGGCGGCGCCCTTAAGACATAGGCGCCGCTGACCAGCCTGTGAGCTCCTGGGACCTGGTGGCATCTGGACTGACCCGGGAGCAACAGGGCGACCATCAGTGTGCACCCATTGCTTCTTATTAGGAACACACCCAACTGCGCTAAAACACGGGCCGACTGCTTGGTCCTAACATTTCTGAATCATTTTGTCCACCATAAGCGTGGAAGGGTATACTCAGACATGAGTCCCTTGCTCACTGCTCCATCAGGATTCAAGCAAGCCGGGCCGACGACGCCTGAAATGGCAGAAACCGGTCCCCGGAAGCTTGTCTCCTTTCTGGTGAAGAATTGGCTTGGTAGTTTGGTCTGCCCTGTTCCCATGATGCACTGGGCCAGGGACAGACTAATTTGCATATAGCCAGGTTCTGAGCTGGGATGGGGCAGTGAGCTAAATAACGGTGATGGATCAAGCCCTGATCTTTGGACTGGGTAAGAGTGGTCTGCTTAATTCAGACACTCTGTTCATCACCACCCCCTTTTCTGAATCATTTTGTCCACCATAAGCGTGGAAGGGTATACTCAGACATGAGTCCCTTGCTCACTGCTCCATCAGGATTCAAGCAAGCCGGGCCGACGACGCCTGAAATGGCAGAAACCGGTCCCCGGAAGCTTGTCTCCTTTCTGGTGAAGAATTGGCTTGGTAGTTTGGTCTGCCCTGTTCCCATGATGCACTGGGCCAGGGACAGACTAATTTGCATATAGCCAGGTTCTGAGCTGGGATGGGGCAGTGAGCTAAATAACGGTGATGGATCAAGCCCTGATCTTTGGACTGGGTAAGAGTGGTCTTCTTAATTCAGACACTCTGTTCATCACCACCCCCTTTTCTGAATCATTTTGTCCACCATAAGCGTGGAAGGGTATACTCAGACATGAGTCCCTTGCTCACTGCTCCATCAGGATTCAAGCAAGCCGGGCCGACGACGCCTGAAATGGCAGAAACCGGTCCCCGTAAGCTTGTCTCCTTTCTGGTGAAGAATTGGCTTGGTAGTTTGGTCTGCCCTGTTCCCATGATGCACTGGGCCAGGGACAGACTAATTTGCATATAGCCAGGTTCTGAGCTGGGATGGGGCAGTGAGCTAAATAACGGTGATGGATCAAGCCCTGATCTTTGGACTGGGTAAGAGTGGTCTGCTTAATTCAGACACTCTGTTCATCACCACCCCCTTTTCTGAATCATTTTGTCCACCATAAGCGTGGAAGGGTATACTCAGACATGAGTCCCTTGCTCACTGCTCCATCAGGATTCAAGCAAGCCGGGCCGACGACGCCTGAAATGGCAGAAACCGGTCCCCGGAAGCTTGTCTCCTTTCTGGTAAAGAATTGGCTTGGTAGTTTGGTCTGCCCTGTTCCCATGATGCACTGGGCCAGGGACAGACTAATTTGCATATAGCCAGGTTCTGAGCTGGGATGGGGCAGTGAGCTAAATAACGGTGATGGATCAAGCCCTGATCTTTGGACTGGGAAAGAGTGGTCTGCTTAATTCAGACACTCTGTTCATCACCACCCCCTTTTCTGAATCATTTTGTCCACCATAAGCGTGGAAGGGTATACTCAGACATGAGTCCCTTGCTCACTGCTCCATCAGGATTCAAGCAAGCCGGGCCGACGACGCCTGAAATGGCAGAAACCGGTCCCCGGAAGCTTGTCTCCTTTCTGGTGAAGAATTGGCTTGGTAGTTTGGTCTGCCCTGTTCCCATGATGCACTGGGCCAGGGACAGACTAATTTGCATATAGCCAGGTTCTGAGCTGGGATGGGGCAGTGAGCTAAATAACGGTGATGGATCAAGCCCTGATCTTTGTACTGGGTAAGAGTGGTCTGCTTAATTCAGACACTCTGTTCATCACCACCCCCTTTTCTGAATCATTTTGGTCCTAACATGGTGGCGCCCTCAGGACCTCGGTACCGCTGACTCTGCCTTTGGTGCCATCAATGCTGCGGCAGTCCTGGAGAAATGTGTCATGGGAGTGCTTTTGTGTGTGCGTCTGTGCGTGTATGAGGGGGTGTGTGCGGACGCACGTGTGTGTGCACATGTGCGCGTATGAAAGACTATGTTCACATTTGTGTGTGCTTGTGATGGTGTTGACATGTATTTGGGTGTTTTTGTATTAGAGCATGTGATTCTATGTGTGCTTGTGTTTGTGCATGCAAATGTTTCTGTATGTGTGCTTATGTCTGTGCGTGTGATGGTGCATGCATGTATTTGAGTGTTTTTGTATTAGAGCATGGGATTGTATGTGTGCTTGTGCGTGTGGATGTTTCTGTATGTTTCTGTATGTGCGCCCTCTGTTCGCTTAAGAGAGTGTGTGCGCACATTTGTTGTGTGCTTGTGCATGTCTGTGTGTGTGCATGTATTTTGTGTGTACGTCCTTGGGTATTTTTGTTCTGGAGCATGTGATTGTTTCTGTATGTGTGCTTGTGTGTTTGTGCATGTCTGCGTGACTGCGTGTATGAGAGTGTGAGCGCATTTGTGTGTGCTTGTGCATGCCTGTGCATGTGATGGTGTTTGCGTGTGCATGTATTTGGGTGTTTTTGTATTAGAACATGGGATTTTATGTGTGCTTGTGTTCTTGGATGTTTCTGTCTATGTGCTTGTCTGTGTGTGTCTGTGAGCATATGAGAGTGTGTGCTCACATTGGTGTGTGCTTGTGCATGTCTGTGCGTGTGATGGTGTGTGCACGCTGGATTTATTATTTTCTGGCGGCCGCTGTCCTGGATATTGAATTTAACTGGCTGATGCCTGACCTTAGGATGACAGCAGTGTACCAGTGTATAGTCCAGTCCCCTGCCTGACCCCAAGATGGCTTCCACAGTGGTCCCCTACATGTTGTTTTACTTCCCTGGGAAAAGAATTGGACATTGACCAGACCTTGAATCTATCCCCTAATCTGCCTACACATCAGGACTTGGAACCTGCGGAACTTACCCCAGTCTGTGGAGACCTAGCGATTTGGCTGATGTCCTGTGGAGCTACCATATAGCTAAAGAGAAGATACATTGTGGAATCCCCCTCCCTGCCTTCATCTACCCAGCCGGACCTTGGGCGGATATTCCCCTCGTTTCTATGTCCTATCTTCCTCCTACCCCTTTACCCTATCCCCTTACCCTTCCTTGCTCCATTCACCTTGTCCCCTATGTTCTTTAAATGCTTTTCTTGATACTTATGTAACTTTTGACTGATGTAAATTGCAACATTATTGTCCCTCATGTAAAGCGCTCTGATTCCATCGAGTCTAGGTAGTGCTATATAAAAACTAATTAATTACATTTGTTCCCATTTAGTACTCTTTCTCTCTTTGTCTACCTCCCTAGCTCCTATCCACTCTCCCCTGGATCTCTCACCTTGCCTGCTAGTCTGCCTAGCCCCCTGTCCTTTGTGCCCTTTGACTAAGCACTCCTTTTCCTTCTCCCCTTGTTATTTATTTATACTCTGGAGTTTCATCATACCCGCTGAGAGTCCACTGCGCCACGGGAGCCACTCACAGCTGAGGTATGGTATGGCACCCCTTGCCAAAGCACTCCCTCTCCCCTTTTTGGGGAAGGATCCAATATGTAGGCCTTGGAGTCTCAGAGACCCCTCTGAGAGAGTCCACTGCGTAAAGGGAGCCTCCCGCAACAGAGCTAGGGAAGTGATACCACTTCCCCTGGGATCACAGCTTACTGGACTTTAGACGTTGCTTTGACTCGTCTACCGGTTTGTGTCCCCGCCGCCCTTCCCCTCCTCTTTCCATGCAGTGTCCTTCACCCTCCCCTCTTCTTTCCCGCCTCCATTACCTGTCTACTTCCCAAGCTCCTTTCCCCCTCCCCTGAATCTTTCCCCTTGCCAGCTTTTCCCCTTATGTATTGGTGATTATTGTTTATCTTGACCTTACAAGTAACTATGTTGCCATGCTCCAATAACTGTGTAACCTTTGTAACGATGTAACCTGTAACTATGATCTGGTGCTCATGTAAAGCGCTCTGATACCTCCGGGTCTAGCCAGCGCTATATAAAACCTTTAAAATAAATAAATAAATGTTTAGTGACATTTTCACCTAACTATTAGGGGTGGGCGATAAATTCCACTCCACTGGATGAGTAGGCGGAGTTTTGGCCACACTAGTAACACAGAGTTCCAGCCAAATTCTGCCAACTGCAGTGTGGCAGAGTTTTTTCTCGTGCACAGCTTGCTAATGGTAAGTTGGTGTTTAACAACAAGGGGTGGTGATGGACCCCCCCTTTTTGAAATATTTTGGCCACCACAAGTGTGGAAGGGTATGCTCAGACATGAGTCCCTTGCTCACTGCACCATCAGGATTCAAGCAAGCCGGGCCGAAGACGGCTGTAATGCCAGAAACCGGTCCCCGGAAGCTTGTTTCCTTTCCAGTGAAGAACTGGCTTGGTAGTTTGGTCTGCCCTGTTCCCATGATGCACTGGGCCAGGGACAGACTAATTTGCATATAGCCAGGTTCTGAACTAGGATGGTGCAGTGAGCTAAAAAACGGTGATGGATCAAGCCCTGATCTATTGACTGGGTAGGAGTGTTCTGATTAACTCAGATACTCTGTCCATCACCACCCCCTTTTTGAAATGGTAAGTTGGTGAGCATGAGTGAGATTTGGCACGCTCTAGCATTATTTTCAGTCCCTAGGAGAGCACCCAGCAAGAATTTCTCCAACGTGGGTGCTAGCGGAAAGTCACGATTATTTGTGATCAGAAAGCTGCAGCCCAAGTAGAAAATCTACTTCAGCAACAGAAAAATCAACTCGAGAAGCTTCTCCATCTATCTATGGCTCAACTATTTAACTTTCCCAGCAGACATTTGTAGTGATCCAATAGTCACAATTTCGATCCCTAGATGGGAAACTCACCAGTCATTATTACAAAGTCTGTCAATTCAGTGCCATTAAAGTAGGTAATAGCAATGATGTTATGGACGGTGCTTAGAAATAAAGAAGGGCATTATGAAGCACAATATTATAACAAGTCAATATTATAGTCCCTCCTGCTATTTCTCTGAGATATAGCTTAATGAGTCATTTGCCTTCAAACCTGTGGCCCAAGGGTCTGACTTACTGCAGTTGTGAGGAAGTGTACTAGAAACCAGAATTGTGTTGACCTTAGTAAAACTGGAAAGTCAACTGCTTCAGTTGCATCTTCAACAATAGAATCCCTCAGTAAAGTAGAAAATACTAAGCAGTGCTAAGTATTGTATTTCTCTTTTATGAATAACAAGCAAGATAAACATATATTACTAATCTAAGGTTTCTGTGGTTGGTGACCAGTGCAAATTAGGCAGCAATAATTGTTTGGAATAAGGGGCATTAGGGACAACCCAATAACTAAATGGAGATCTCTAAAACCACTTTATTCATGTGATTTAAAGGGTCACCCCTCACATCTTCTATGACAAGTAGATGACACATTTGTGTCCATGCAAGGCCAACACAGTTTGTTTGATTCTGATGTCATTAAATTATGTATTACTAAATAGAGCAATAGTAACAAGTCTTTTTTACAGCACTTCATATCAGCAAAACTGTGATACAAATCTATTAGAAGAAGACTCCCATGTTGAGGGAGTTCTCCCACTCTCTAAAAGTACATCATGAAGGGCATCATGCAAGAGAAGCCAGGGAATGTTCACTGTCTGGGATTGGTAGTTTCTGAGTCCTTTCTGAGTGAATGGTGAAAGAGTCCCTACCGTCAATTCTGGGAGAGAATGTGCTCTTTCTCCATCTAAGTCTCTATTCCAAAATTATTTGCGGGTGTGATTCTGGAACACTTTTAAACTCGTTAATGGAGACTTGGAAGAGGCATCCTTGGAAGCCTTCTTATGGTTGACAAATGGCTTCAAAGAGTTTGCAGGGATACCCTTTGCCAGAGCTGCTATCTTTGATTTCTATGACAGTTCAAGCAAGAGATCATCTGGGATGGTGCCCAGAACAGTTGGTAGGAGTAGCGAACAGGGGCTGGGGTGTTTTTTAAAATTTCTCATAGGGCTCTCGAAGTATTTATTCATTTCTTTGCAAGGAAAATTCACCGACATAGAGGAAAATGGTGCCACTTCCTGGAGTAGGACCAACTCATCACCAGAGACTCCTTGATTGGGATCCATTACATGCGGGAAAGTCCTTAGATTAAGATCCATCTTGAATTATAAGGCACATATTTGTGCTACTTGCCTCATCTTACATACACACTAACCTCAGCAGATGCCAAGGGTGGGAACCAGAGGCTCGGAGCTAAGGGGGAAGCCAGCCTCCCCTCTACTATGAATCCACAAAAGAAGACTGCCCCTAGATTGTGTTCCTAAAGGTATCTACTGAGTTAGGGGAGATGTGTTGCCAATGGGGGCATCTCATAAAATGTTACGGACTGGCCTCACACACCGCCTCGTGTCATGCTTCATCATCGGATATCCTCGCCCTCTAAAAACTTGGTTTGATAGAGGGCAGGCATACCCCTGGAGGCTGGGATGCATTTCTAAATCTAAGTGATGGCCGTGGGGGGAGTGCACTAATTAGGGGGTACTAAGTTTGCACCAGGTCCTAGTCGGCCAGTCACACTGGGTAATTAGTTCCTGGGACATCTTAACACATTTTGGGGGGTCTGTTCGGAATGGCTTTGAAATTGTGATCCAATTTTATCTCTTTCATGCCCTCTTTGGCCAGGTCATGACATTGCTCAGGAACATTAGTCCAAATTCTAAATGTACGTACATCTAATAGTCAGGGATAGTGATGGAGCAAGGTTTGACACGTACAGAAACTTGCTTGTATTCAACCCTCTCGAAATAACCTATAATTAATTAACCAACATGTTTTGTTTACTAATATTTGCATTTACACGACATTCTAGTAAGCTGGGGAAGCTTGCATATGTGCTTTTACTAACATTAACCTGATGTCCTAATATGGCCGCCGAAAACGCGGGAACTTTACTGCGGATGCGTCTGCCACATCTATGTGTATGACGTACCTCTACTTTTGGTGAGAACTTTTCGCTTCTGCGCACTAGTGCCGGAAATGGCTGCTTCAAACCTCACATGCTAATACTTTTGCTGCCGCTTATACTAAGCTTGTTTGTTCTGCTTAACTATTAATTCAAAAGTTAAAATAAAGTAATTGGTTTGAGTAGATATTGGTGGTATACAGTGCATTCATTTATTTTTGTATTCTAATGTGTCTTTCTTTGACTTGTTACTAGCTCGTATTATGGGCCTTAAATGAGACGAAAACTCCATATTGAAAAAGCAGCGCCTGCGCAACAAATCCCTGAAAGTCGTGCAGTCATTGGCATTGAACGGCTGCCAACACCCTTCTTACCCACGATGTTCCTTGGAACCTGCTCTACTGACCTCTAAAGAGGAAGCAAGATGACTCAAACAAATACAATGTATATAATTTGTATGCCGATATTGTTGGGTGGAATAAAGCCATGGGAAAATAGTTTGTGGGTGGAGACTTGATCTATACAAGTCAATTGAAATGATCTCATCTTAGTATGGTGTGATGACCTCTCCCCGTCTTTCTGACCAATCACTGAAGAGGAACACAGAGATTTGTAACATTTAGGGTTGGTACATTGCCCTCGAAATGGTATAACTAAGGTAGGTTTAGATAGAGAAATTGTCCAACTTGTCCGAATAGCTGACCTGTCACTGACCCAACACATGCTATAGGAGATCGAGAGCTGAGGTGCTGTTGAAGCATTCTGTCAGAAGAATCGAGGTGGCGGGGAAATTATTGATTACCCAGTCGGGGTACTAATTGGCTTGCTGAGAGAGAGGGATGCACTTAGAGCAGGTCACCAGTCCTGATCTGCACCTGTTTTGTCCAGTGGGCACCTGATTAGTCGGGAGCCTGCCCCTGGTCTTTTTGCCCCAGCCCGTGACCAGGATTGGTCATTGCACCATTCTAGGTCAATATAATCCATATGTGGTATGTCCTTGTGCTAATTCCCTTTCTCACCCTTCCCAGGTACCAATGTTTAAAGGTGTTACTTTGATTTCTTAAAACTTTATGTCTTATTGATTATATTTTTGCTTGTAAAATTCATGGTCACGAGATTGTGGCCTCTTTCCTTTTGACTCAGAAAATCTTGCATAGATAAAGCTTTTAAAACTTTTCCGAGTCTGTGGTTATTACAGGAAAAGTAAATGTGTTTAAATACTTCCTGTTTATTCTAACTCCTTATTCGATCCCTAGTACTTATAGCAAAGGTGACAAGGAACTCAAAGTACTGATAGGAGATTAGTTAGTAATCACAGGCAGGACTGCTAGTTCAAAGTGTGAATGTTTTATGGGCCCAGGTGAGTATGGTAAAAATGAGCTAGTGGTCCAGCGCGCTCTATCAATAGTGTTGTGTGTTTTCAATATTGCACAGCAGCAGCTCGCTAATATTGCTGCAAATAATCTCTGTGATAACCCTCCCATTTCTCATATGTGAGATCCTGTTTTGATTTGAAACATTTTTTGTATGATGTTGCACAAAACATAAGGACACTTTCTCTCCAAAATGTCTATAATAGACTCACACATCACCCACGTAAAAAATAAATTAAAGGAGAATTGTATTTAATCTATTTAAAAATGATTAAAAATCATCAGGGAAGACTTTCTGCAGAACAGAGCTGGCTCTGGATTCCCTCTTCGGACAACACCTACCCAGTCGGTCTTTGGACCGACTTCCTTTCGTCTCTCTTGCCGTCCTTTTCCTCATCCTCCCTCTTCACACTTCTCCCTCCCCCCTCCGCTCTACTTGTCTCACCTTTTTTCCTCTCTCAACGTGTTGCTTATTTTTGATGTAATGTGTAATTGTTATAATTTTCCATAACATTGTGCAACCTAATGTAAAGCGCTCTGATACCTACGGTTCTAGCCAGCGCTATATATATAATGATTGTATCCATGAATTTCTGCTATTCTTGGCCATTGTCTCTGTGCCTGTGTCTTACTATGCTTGGATATTACATGTAACGTGTGATTCAATTGATCCTCATGTAAAGCGCTCTGATATCCTTTGGGATCTGGTTCGCGCTATATAAGACTTTATAAAAAAATAAAAAATATCAAGGGGGCCCCTGAAAAGTTGGGGCCCTGGGCCAGAGCCCACTTTGCCCATGCCTTAAAACGTCTCTGAATTATTCCCTCTTTTCTCATTATTTCACCCAATCCCGGTGCACTGACCAGAAATGCACTTAATGTGCCCCTGCGATTTGTGACACGTTTAATGTGTAGTCCTAATTCGTGAATAGAGGGGAATACGCACCCGGAATGAGATATTCGGTTCCACTGTGATCTTGCCCCTTAGGTAGACTGAATGTTAATGATGACATTGGTTTTGATGTAAAGATTCATAGGCTATGGCCAAGGGTGTACAATTATTGCAAAATGACAGCAGCTGCTTCTTTATAGCAATTTCACAACGCTCTTAAATCAAACTATTTATATTGGTTCGAAAATTATAAATTGTGCACTGAAAAAATACGGCTTCGAAAAAAGAGAAGGCAATTGCTTGATTTGTGATGAGACAGGCATTCTAAGGGTCATTCAGCTATACGTTGCAATATAGGAAATCAATTTCAGTGGCTGAATACATTTTATAGTCTATATTAAATTTTTATGGCAAACCCATGCCCTGTCCAATCTAATTGCGTTACGTGCAGAACACTGCTAGAAACATGCTCAGAAATGACATGCTGTGGAATAAACTGTCGATAAACAGAAATGCGCTTTATGTTTTCCGTTCAGTCAACAGCAATTGCTTTTCATTCACTGAATACTATTTATTATCGGTTCAATCAACTACATTTGCTTTCTGTTCAATTAAAAGCGCTTTTTGTGTCAGTATTGGCAACATTACAGTAAAATAATCACATTTTGAAGAATAATGTAAGCATTGGATATGTTGTTCACAGGACAGTTTTTTTAAATTAATTCAGTGATGTGAGTTAGCTTGCACTTTTTTCTTCATTGAAGAAACAGTCAGCATTAGTATTTGTTCACATGCCACCATTTTCCCCAACGCTAATGGTTTTATCTGTCTTTCTAGGAAGGATGCACTATGTTGGAGATATTGGTAAATGTCATGTCACAGTTTGCCACCCTCTTCAAGAGGATGGTAAACCTTTTGCAAATGGTAAGGGGTCCCCAGGGGACCCCTTCCCCTTTGTGAATGGGTGCGCAACATTTTTTCAGAGCAGGCGGTGGTCCCAGGGACCACCACCTGCCCTTAGAAAAATGAAACAAAAACTTTTAATTCTTTTTTTTAGATGCATCCCATTTACCTTTAAGGAAAGCTGTCTACATTTTAATAAAAAAACTGCTTTAAAAGCAGTCCCAGACATGGAGGTCTGCTAACCCCAGCAGACCACCATCCCTGGGAGTGCCAGTCATTCCCAATGGGGTTGCAAAGTGTGACAGCCTCTTTAATTTGCATGAGGCATGCAATTTGCGACCCTATTGTGAATCGCAAACAGTGTCTCAGACACTGTGGTACATTTGCAATTACGACTCACAAATTACGACTTGCAATTTGGCGCAATTTGCAAGTCGCAATTGTCAATGGTCGTACAGCTGTCCCTTAGGTCAAGGAGTAATAGACCATACCCAAGTATCTGGCGACACCCTATCCACTATTTTCTCTAATCTCTCTACCATTTAGACTGAAATTCCTATAGTATATCCTGGTCAGATCAATATTTGATAGGATTCAATATGCCATAACAAGAATCCACACCCATCAACAAGAAAACTCAAAAGGTAACTAAAAGGAAGTGGGATAAGGTTACCCCTGAGACCTTTTCTAATGCTCTCTGGGAGACTAATTTTAAAATAGGGGAAGATGTTGATACTACAATTGTGCAGCTGGAAAATTGGATAATAGGAGCACTGGATAAGATAGCCCCCATGACTACCAGGAATCTATCTAGGACCCGTAATTCACCACCATGGTTTAATGAGCCCTTGTCTGCTGCCAAGAAGATCTGTAAACGCCTTGAGCAATTCTGGCAGAAGGATTACAGCATAATAAGTCGAGGTAGATATAAAAATGGGCTTAAGCAGTACCATATACTTATTAGGAAGTGTTTTCTACACACAAAAAATCGAAAATGATAATAATTCTTCCAAATAAATGTTCTCTATTATTAACTCACTGTCCTTTCTGTAACATGTTTCAGCCACAGCACCTCAATCTGCTGACAGCTGCATTAAGATTGTATCCTTCTTTGCCTCTAAAGTTGCTGCAATATATGATACTTTCCCAGCAGAATTTGCAATTGTATTGACTCAGGCACCCTCATAGATCTATTTATATTAATATAATAAAGAGAGAGCCCAAACCTTAGAGGCGGGTAATCTCAGGAACCACAGCACCAATCACAACACCCATTACAGCATCTGAAAGGACAGTTGCAGTAGAAGGACATAGGCTATACAGCTGGCCACCATATACATTCAAAGGGTAAAAGAACCATAGGGGCAAAGTAGTCCCTTGTGGGCGTGGGCGTTCTGCTCAGGCGTTGTGCTGGGGGCGTGTGCGTGTGCGTTGTGGTGGGGGCGTGGCCATACAGCGATGTAAAAAAAGGTATAAGAAAACCCTTGGATAATGGTGGCGTGAGTGAGTTATGCACTCACCATCCCTACGTTCTGCATAGAGGTCAACATGTTCTGCTGGATTCTGTCTCTCTACTGGCATTCGTCAGGACAAACTGGATCCCTATGCTACTTTTCCCTGAGGTAATAAATCCCCTTAGGTATTTGCAATATACAAATTATTACTCCACCTGTAAGTCTGGAGCAGTCCAATGCACTTATTCATCAAATGTTAAATGTAAGTGGAGAAACATAAGAACAGTAATAGAAATCTAAACAGTGTATACACCAAATATATAATACAAGTGACAAATTAGTGCGACGTGGGTGTTTTTATATTCATAAATAACACACCCAAAAAATGAGCAGACAATAGCCCTCTCTTTCTTCAATCGTTTGTGAGTTGCTAATATCAAAAATATACCATGCTTGAATATCAAAAACTGTAGTGAACACATCCATTAAAAAATGATGTCGTGGCATATCATGCCCCACATCGTACTCATAGCTTTAGTGATATCCTTACATGTGCTCTATAAGGGTCATACATATCTAATCACTCAGCACGCCTTATGGAGTTTATTATGATGAGGGCTAGAAGAGGCACAGGTGTAGAGGGCGACCCCCTGTAGCCACACTCTGTGAGGAGAAATGGTATACAGGTAAGTGCTAATACCACCAAAGTATATACACTGTTGAGACACCATTCTCCACTATGAATACTGCCCATACTCAATTGTACCGGTGCTGCTTAGTACAGAGTTGGAGCCCAAACAACAGCTGAAAATAGTGGCAAGCACCGAGAGCGACTAATTGTGTCTGTCCATCTCCTTCCTGAGCATCAATAATGCCTCCTTGTCACTGACAAGTAAAGTCCCCAACTAGGCCCGCTTCCCCTTTGTCCCTCTAGTATGAATGGCGTCAACCGCAGAAGGAGTAAAGGAACTGACCAGAACTGGTTTAGGGGTGGACCAAGGCTTATCCTCCGCCTACAAGTTAGCAGAGGGCAAAACTTTGGACCCCACAAATTCTCCTCAGAACACTCTTGGAGCTTTGAGAAATCAAAAGAATGATGTTCCAAATGTCTGAAAAAGCCGAAGGAAGACTGGACCTGCTTGACTTGAACCCAGGAAGTGAATAAAAAGGCTCAAGATTATCCTCCTGTTTGAGCTACAGGAACTCAACAAGCTTCCAGAGGTCTCTCTTACTGCAACTGCCCAGCTGACCAGTTCCAACTGGCTCTGCCTTGGATCCTGCTGCTGTCCTCGGCTGGAGTGCCCCTAATCCCCAAGTGAAGAACCCCAGGTCGTGGACCCTTGGCTAATGTATGAGTTTACTCTTATTGCTCCCAATCTGGCAGATGCCGGACTTAGAAACTTTGTGTCAATTTTCAGCCTGAATAAACGATGGAGACCAGAATAGCTATCAAAGCTTCCGTCATCAACCTCAAATTATTGGTCAGGCCCAGCTTGCTAGTTTCCCCTGTTGGTGGAGGTCTGACTTCCAGGAAAGTTTCTAAAGCTGAACATAGAAAGCTTAACTGTGACCGGCACCAAGTCAAAGCTGTTCAATGTAGAGGCATTCCTTCGCAGGGACATTGCCTGCTTGGAGCTTTATGACCTTTGTCAACGACCACACTGGGATTGCCACACTTCATCAAGCCACCGTCATTGACCCAGTCTACATGACCAGATAACTGCAGCTGGCACTTTACACTTTTAGGATCTATTTTTAATTCAAACTTTACAAATTCATATCTCTGACTTTACTTATTGGATTGTTGTTGTTTTAGAGTCATTATATTTATTAAAATGTACTCTATCTTTCTAAGTTGGCTTGGGATTTTATTTATCTTGTGTTGAGTTTTTACTTCATAACTGTTTTAGTGATGCATAAACACTTTACACATTGGTTCTAAGTAAACCCTGATTGCTTTGTGCCAAGCTACCAGAATGCCAAGCATTGGTTTATTTATTGACTTTCACCCTGACAAGGATTGTGATTATTATTTGAGGTGGATTATCAACCTCCTCAACTAATACTCAAATTTCTCAAAGTTACCATGTACTGTCCAATTAATAATTAACCTCCATGGAATGAGAAATGATGTTGTGGAACTGGTTTCTACGGTCATAAATCAGGTGGAATTCCCAATTCCATGGGATTTAACTCATACATTTACCACTTGCTCTGAGCAAGGCTTAATGAATGTGGAGATTCAATGGTTGAGCGGGGGCCAGGTATGGGGGCCAGGGTAGCAGGGGAGAGAAGCAAAGAGTGATTTCTGGTGAGATAGAACATTGTATGCTTGCCCTAAAATAACAGTGAATGAGGCTTGGCTGCTTCTGCAGCCAAACCTTCATGCCAGTTTTCCTGACTGGCATTCCTTCCTAGAAAATGTAGGCCTGTTTCTGCCACACGCAAAAAATGGGTGCAGAACAATAAGAAGGCTGTTTTTCAGTGGCTAGACCAAAAGCCTGCAGCCCTCTCTCTTAACTCCAATTGGCTGTTGCCAGCCAATCAGTGTGAAGGAGTGTTTCACAACATTGAAAATGTGTTGGTATAGCTGAGGGATGAGGAATGAGAAATAGGGATAATGGAAGAGGAGTAGGGATGTGAAATAGGGATGATGGCTGAGAAGTAAGGATGAAAAGCAGGGACAAGAATGCGAAATATGGATGAGAATTAGGGATGAGGAGCGAAGAATGGGGAGTCCTAAAATTGATGCTGTATCTATGATTTCTGAAAAAAAGTCATCCAATATACTACTAGTCACCTGTATGTGGAAACTATCTGAATTCTTTGTCTATGATAGCTGATTATCTGTTTCACTTGTACAAGATGCTGCACAGCAGCCACTAGTAGGACTAAGCTGATTAGGGTGAATGTAAAAGCAAGTGAGGTGGTGAAAAGTGAAAGTAGTGAGAACATTCTAAGCCAAAGTGAATCAGCAATGATGCGACTAGGGAAAGAGGGCACATTATTTCATACAGTAAAGTAGAGTGAGAAGGGAAACAAGGATGATGATGATAGGAAATGGAAAGCGTGTTACAAAGTAGTGGGGCACAGAGAGAAAGAAGAGCAAGGGACGGTGAAGGCCAATGATGCTGAGAGAGAAAGCAAAGAACCGAGCAAGGAAAGTGTGGATGAAAACAAACAGGAAAGGAAGAGGAATTAAATGTGTTTTTGACTTTTGCATGCCCATCACCACAACCTAATGGCGATAGCATGGGACATGGTAACCTACCACGAAATGCCATGGAGTTAATGGAAAGCCCATGCAAACAATGACAATCAATTACAAACAGTTTTTAAAACGGTGGCTGAAAGGGTTGACCTATAGTCCACTGTGTCTTTGTACTTTTTCACAGTTGGTTGTTTGACGTATTCATAACATGAGGTTTCCCAGACTGCTAAAGCTGTATGTAGTGAGACGTGAAATGGTTTGGTGGATTTCTGAGATATCTATCTATTGCCCAAAGCATTGAGGCGTGCAAATGTAGAGCACATTTACAAAGTATTTCAGCTAAAATATGGTCGCTTTTAAAGAGCATCCTGAACTGGAAGTCGTGTCTTCACCACAGAGTTTGAAATATTTCCTGTGCCCCGCCCAGCTGCTTTTTTCCCATCTAGCCATAAAATAATTATTTGCCTAACAGAAACAATTTGCACTATATTTAATTTCTGAATGCATAATACGAAAATGATATTGAAAAGTGTGCTAATCTGCAATATCCCATAACAGATTTGGTAATACTACACAGTATAGCTATACAATTCTCTATGCAATGATCTGATGCTATCTATCTATCTATCTATCTATCTATCTATCTATCTATCTATCTATCTATCTATCTATCTATCTATCTATCTATCTATCTATCTATCTATCTATCTATCTATCTATCTATCTATCTATCTATCTATCTATCTATCTAGCTATCTATCTATCTATCTATCAGTCTATCTATCTGTCTATCTATCTATCTATCTGTCTGTCTGTCTGTCTGTCTGTCAGTCAATCTATCTATCTATCTATCTATCTATCTATCTATCTATCTATCTATCTATCTATCTATCTATCTATCTATCTATCTATCTATCTATCTATCTATCTATCTATCTATCTATCTATCTATCTATCTATCTATCTATCTATCTATCTACCTATCTATCTATCTCCAGTCCCCTATACCCCCCATTACGAAGCTGATTCTTTTAGTTTATCCACTATGGCTAAGTGCAGCCACTGTAATAAATATCCACCTGACACAATTATAGGTCAGTAGTAGAAGTAGTCTGATAACGAAGGCTACTATTCTGGTGAATATATATACCATATTGCACACGAATGACAATAGAAAATCAATTCAGAGGAACTTAAATTAGTACTCATGTTTGAAACCAAGGTATCCACTCAGCCAGCCGCGGCCCGTGGAGGGAGTTACTTGTGGGGCAGAAAGGCGGGGCGGGCGAGGGGCAGGGTGGGGGGGGGTGCTAAAAACTGGAATATGGATAATTGGAGGCAAGTAAACAATTTAATAAATAAAACAAATTTCGTAGCACGCCCTGCATCACAAAATGCGATGCAGCGCGCGCTACGAAATTAGTTTTATCAATTTAATTGTTTACTTACCTCCAGTTTTCCATATTCCGGGTTTTAGCACCCCCCCACCCTGCCCCTCCCCCGACCCGCCTTTCTGCCCCACCCGAACTACCTCCACGGGCCGCAGCTGGCTGAGTGGATACCTTGGTTTCAAACATGAGTACTAATTTAAGTTCCTCTGAATTGATTTTCTATTGTCATTCGTGTGCAATATGGTATATATATTCACCAGAATAGTAGCCTTCGTTATCAGACTACTTCTACTACTGACCTATAATTGTGTCAGGTGGATATTTATTACAGTAGCACTTATAAAACATATTTTTTAAATACTTCATGAATATTGTTTAGTGGAAAACATGTAAGTTGAAGTGTGCTCATTATGAATTTTACTGGGGATATTACATGTAATCAAATAATTTGTTTCAGCAATTCAATGCTTGTATTAGTTTACTTTTTACTTTTAACAATGCAGGATGTGATTAGTTGTGTTGAACTGGGTCCAACAGTGCTTCCTGATCAGAATGTGCTTCTTATTCATATTTTGATGATCAACAGTATTCTCTGATCTTATTTTGATCTCATGCACTTTGTTTGTTAAGATCAGTACGAGATGGGAACGTAACTTGAGATTAATATAGTTAGTCCTACGATTACACCAAGCTCCCACACAAACAGGACCGGTCGGGCGACCTATACAAGTGCGGTAAGCAGGGGGCCCACAGATCAAGATACTGGCTTCATAAGATCCGCAGAAGCTTATTGGTGAGATGAGGACAAAAAAAAAAGAGATCAGTAATCTGATCACGTATCTTATATTAAAATGCTTAATGTATTACAGCATAGGCATAATCACAGAGACTACATTAAATATATATATAATATTAGGATAGGAAAAGCAGGCCAACATATTCACCCTCAGTCCTAGGGGGCCTGTGAACACATACGCACTCAATAGGTTCTCCCACTGCATAGGTGTGAGACAACATGGCTGAAAAGTATATAGTTATTTGCTTTACATATTTTACGAACTCACTGATAGTCAAGAAAATCTGTTTTCGCTGCTGGTGCAAGGTGAAATTGCTGGTCGTCATAGTTATCAAAACCATACCAGGCCCACATGTAGTGGATTTGAATGCAATCTCACATTGTTGCATCCAAATGTATCTGTAAATATAAGGATTTGTAGTAATTATATCATGCAACACTAACATATATTTCTCTAGATGTTCATGTAGTAAGAAGGGGATATAAGTTTTCGAATTTATGGCTTATTTTTATATTAAGTGCAAATTAAGAACTGCTTAGTCAGCAATGCTGTGATTTGAAAGAAATCAGTGAAAAACATATGTGTGAGGTCTTAGCATGTGTAGCGGACCTCACTTTAACACACCTGTGACACTAAGAAGAGTGAAGTTACCCCGCCTGGCTTCAACTCTTCCTCTTTTACCATTTCTTAGTTAGACTTTCAGTCACCTTACTGTGAAGTCCATTTCAACTGGCGCTAGTTATTGTTCTACCTTCCTGCACCATCGGCCCGGCTACTTAATGAGCACTGGGGTGCAGCCACAAAGCTAAACACAGGTAACTGTTGCTGACTTAGCTCACTCATTGCCTTAGTTCTTTTACAAATGCAAAAACAACAGTTGATTGACAGAATGCAGAACAATGTCATACATTCACCCCAGTACAGAGATCTATGCCTAAATCTATCGTTTTTTTGCTCACCATGCCTTTCCAGTTTGAACCCAGCCATATGCAAATCAGTCTTGACCCTGTGCCTCATGGAAATAGTCCAGCCCGAACTGCCAAGCCAGGTTCTCCCTGGACTGGAAACAAGCATCCTAGGACCGGTTTCGGGGTTTCACCCCTCTTCAGCCAGAATAGCTTGATTCCAGTGGCATGGAGATCACGGGACCCACTTCTGGGCATACCCGTCCCACTCGGGGTGACAAATGCAAAAACAACAGTTGATGGACAGAATGCAGAACAATGTCATACATTCACCCCAGTACAGCGATCTGGGCCTAAAGCCATCATTTTTTTCTCCTCATGCCATTCCAGTTTGAACCCAGCCATATGCAAATCAGTCTTGACCCTGTACATAATGGGAACAGTCCAACCCAAACTGCCAAGCCAGGTTCTCCCTGGACTGGAAACAAGCATCCTAGGACCGGTTTCAGAGTTTCACCCCTCTTCATCCAGAATAGCTTGATTCCAGTGGCATGGAGAGCACGGGACCCACATCTGGGCATACCCGTCCCACTTGGGGTGACAAATGCAAAAACAACAGTTGATGGACAGAATGCAGAACAATGTCATACATTCACCCCTGTACAGAGATCTGGGCCTAAATCCATCGTTTTATTTGCTCACCATCCCATTCCAGTTTGAACCCATCCATATGCCAATCAATCTTCATGGGAACAGTCTAGCCCAAACTGCCAAGCCAGGTTCTCCCTGGACTGCAAACACGCATCCTAGGACCGGTTTTGGGGTTTCACCTCTCTTCAGCCAGGATAGCTTGATTCCAGTCGAATGGAAAGCACAGAACCCACATCTGGGCATACACGTCCCACTTGGGGTGACCAATGCAAAAACAACAGTTGATGGACAGAATGCAGAACAATGTCATACATGCATGGCTGGGTCCAACCTGGGGTGGCGTAGTGGGCAAAAGAATAATGGATTTAACCCAGCTCTTTTGACTGGGGGAAAATGTTTGCATTGTTAGCATTCCGTCCACCATTTGTTTACTGTAACACTATTCACCCTAAGTGGTATGGGTATGCCCAGACGTGGGTCCCTTGCTCACTGTGCCACTGGATTCAAGCTAGCCTGGCTGATGAAGGGTGACATACCCTGAAAATGGTCCCAGGATGCTTGTTTCCAGTCCAGGGAGGACCTGGTCTGGCCATTCGGTCTGAACTGTTCCCATGGGGCACAGGGTCAAGACTGAATTGAATATGACTGGGTCCAAACTGGGGTGGCGTAGTGGGCAAAATAACAATGGATTTAACCTAGATCTTTTGACTGGGGAGAATGTTCGCACTGTCAGCATTCCGTCCATCATTTGTTTGCTGTAACACTATTCACCCTAAGTGGGATGGGTATGCCCGGACATGGGTCCCTTGCTCACTGTGCCACTGGATTCAAGCTAGCCTGGCTGATGAAGGGTGACATACCCTGAAACCGGTCCCAGGATGCTTGTTTCCGGTCCAGGGAGGACCTGGCCTGCCAGTTTGGTCTGGACTGTTCCCATGGGGCACATGGTCAAGACTGATTTGCAAATGGCTGGTTCCAAACTGGGGTGGCGTAGTGGGCAAAAGAATGATGGATTTAACCCAGATCTTTTGACTGGGGGAGAATGTTTGCATTGTCAGCATTCTGTCCATCATTTGTTTGCTGTAACATTAGTTATTTTATAGGCTTACTGTGTAGAACATTCTAAAATGGCTTTTAATATGTTAATACTTTGATCCTATGTACTTGCAGCTGCACTTTGTCTCACTGTAGAGGACTCTGTTTTTGGGAACAATATTTGCTGAAGGGGATATTGATGTGAGTTTTGCTAGGGAAAAATATCTAGTCCTACTTTGTTAGGCAGCAGGTTTGGCTGGGTTTAGTGCCTCACCCGTTTGCCACTATAAGACGCCATCTTGATTGGCACACTAGGTGTTGTTCTACCTCCCTGCATGATATGCCCGGCCCGTCTACTTAATGAGCACCGGGGTGTGGATGTGCACCAGGGGCACACCGCAGGCGCACCTGAGGTGCCAAAAGCAAGCCCGTCTGTGCCCGCCAAGGCTCAGCCGGCACTAGGGCCCAGGACCTCAGCTAGTTTTGAGCCAAGGGAAAAAGGATTACCTACTTAGTTGCATGCATTTAGTTCATTAGAAGGTAAGACTTGCATGCACAAACTTAACCCTGAGATTGAAGGAATGGGATGTGAGGATCGTAAAGGGATCCCAACAGGACTCCACCACTCAGTGATTAATGATTCACTCCCATTGGAGAAATGTAAAGATTCTCGCTGGCAGATGTATTTACTCAATTGTAGATCCCTATCCAAACTAATCCTGGATGAAGCTTGCGTAGTGGTACTCTGCAGAATTTCACAGAGTTACTGCAAAACTCTATGAAATTCTGTGAATTTCCATGGCCTGGCGGAGTTACACCTTGCCCCCCTGTCCCTCCCGCACCCCCTTGCTAAACCTCCAGCCCCTCGCCCCCTCTCCCACATAGTAAGGCCTGCTGGCTGGGGGACTTACCTTCCTACCAAATTAGTGTCCTGTCCTGCTGCTGACTCCACTCGACTTCCGCTGCTTTGGTTCACTTTACAGGAAGAACTGCAGTGTGCATGGCGTAATGCGTGAAGGCATTCCTGACACTATGAAATCCCATGATAGGGTCAGGCATGCCTTCAAGCAGTACACCATGCACACTGCAGTTCTTCCTGTTAATAGACCAGGACAGGGGAAGCTGAGTGGTTCCAGCAGCAGGAGCAGGACACCAATTTGGGAGGAAGGTAAGTCTCTCAGCAACAACGGTAAACTCTGCTCTGCTGCGACTGCAGATTTTTGGAAATCTTCTCAATTTCTAAAACTCCGCAAACTTCGCTGGTGGAGCAGAGTTAACAGCCCAGCCTTAATCCAAACATTGCTTAGATCTATTTATGTTTATAGAGGAAGAAAATCCAGATGCTATGTTCCTCATGGATTTGGCTTCAGGAAGACTTCATATCCGACATAGGCATGACACTCCCCCCAGGATATTCCATCACCAGAAGGGATAGAGAAGAAGGTAAGAGAGGAGGAATGGTTGCCATTTTACACAAAGAAGGAATGAAAATTAAAACGAACCCAAAACCATTTGTGGGGTGTGAAGGGGTACTATTTTCCCTAGAGTTAACACCCACTTTCACCTTCTCTGAATTACTAATGTGCCGCCAGGACCACCTCGACAAATTATACAAGCGCTCCCAGATATTGTGGCAGGATATAGTCTCACACATCGAACTTCTCAGTATTAGGAGATCTTAAAGTTCACTGGGGTAATAAGAACTGCGAAATGACTAACAATTTGTTAATGGACCTGGAGGCGGTCCAACTAATACGGCGCGTTAACGGCGCCACTCATAATCAAGGGTATTCACTCAATCTCATTTTTTCTAATGTACATGACCTGAACATTTGAAACCCTGTAGAAATGATCTGGTTGGATTATAACATGATTCAGTTTCAGCTAACCAAGGTTAGCCATACAATAGAAGTACAGACCAATCCTCGACTATGCCAAAAGTGGTCAAAGATGATTACAGAAGAATGGGAAAATATTCTATCCAATGCAACCCCTGTAATGTCTGGACCTTGTACCCGATAGAAACAAAAGTTTCAGAATGTGGATTTTTGATGCTGCTAAACTCCTGGTACCTTTAAAACAACAAAATTCTACTTACACAGGAAGAAAAGTACCATGGTTCTCTAAGGAGTATCATGAATTAAAAAAAAGTCTCTAAATGAGCAGAAAGGTTATGGAGAAAATACTATGAAACGATTAGAAAAGTAACTACAAAAAAGCAGTTAAGAACTATCACTATGCTATCAGGGAAGTAAGAGCCAATTATTTTGCTAACAAAATACAGAGTGCTCCAAAATATGTTAGAGAACTATACAACCGGGTAAATAGTTAAAGGCACCCCACCTACATGAAATCAGGTCAGGTCAGCCCTTCCTAGATGCACGCTGCAATCAAATGGGCAATTTCTTTTTAGAGAAAGTCAATACTATCCTTCATACCCTTGGAGATGAAGAGGATAATATCATACCCTTAGAACAGTGAAATAAAAAGTTGAGCAATTTCCCGGAGATGATACTTTCTGTCCTCTCACAAATCAGGCTCCCCTCAGGATCTGGTAGCTCCTGATATCATGGCTAAGGGAGGAGCGCCAGTCATTAAAATCTTGACCAATATGTTTAATAAGTCTTTAAAATTGGGTTAAGTGCCATTTACATGAATACATGCCATTGGTAGACCACTTTTGAAAAAATGATGGCTGACCCTTGTCATTATAGTGCGAGAATTATTGCCCAATATCCCTTCTACCTGGTCCAAGTAAAATATTGGAAAAATTGTAATAAGCATCTTCCCTCATGCCTAGAGTCCAACAGCATCTTCCAGTCCACCCAAACAGTATTCAGGACAGGGAGCAATAGAGAGACTGCTATCCTAGCTGCCACTGAAGAATTGAGGACAATTTATGACATGGGTGGTAATGTGGCTCCAATCTCACTTGATCTTAGTGCAGCATTCTACACGGTATATCAACACACATTGATAAAAAGGATAGTTGAAGGGTGCATTGGAGGCATATCCCTGAAATGGCTTACATCTTTACTTGATAAGCTCACTTTTCAAGTAATAGGAGAAGATAAGCAATTCAATATTTTGTCCCATGAATTCAGAGTGCCGCAGGGCTCGCCCCTTATCCCCACGCTATTTAATTTATATGTTGCTCCTCTAGCAGAGATTATAGAATCTTATGGTATTACCTCAATTTACTATGCGGACTATACGCAAATGAGCATTAGTCTATGCAATTAAACTGAAAATACCTCATCTCTCCTCAATTCCAATGGACGGTATTCAGTCAAAATATCGAATTGGAAATGTCATCTTACACAAATATTGAGTTTTAAATATTGTGACAGAGAAATATTTACAGCAACAATACCGTGGTCAAGAATATTGAATTTAAGGTGAGAATTATAGATTTCAAAAATATAGAAGTGATTGTGGGGTGTGAAGGGGTATTATTTTCCCTAGAGCTAACACCCACTTTCACCTTCTCTGAATTACTAATGTGCCGCCAGGACCTGGCTGTGACAGGGAATGCCCCATTGAACCTATGCAGTTAGTGGAAACACACCCAGAGGACATCCTGACAGGATGAGGTCACACCTCCTCCAAGCCAAGGTCCTTTTGTTCCTTTTCCTAAGCGCCATTGACACCTCCTTGCAGGAGGCCAGCATGTTGCCAGCTGAAAAAGCTACTACAGACTTTTTCCAGGAAAATGCCAACATTCTGAATGCAGCATTACCAAAACAGTAAAATTCCAAATACATTTTTCACTACTGTGAGGCCATTCGATAACAGTGGGTCTCCTTATTACATTAAATACGGGCTAGCGTTTGATTGTGAATGGATAGAAATGTCATGTTTGGTTTAAAAAATTTAATTTAAATTCCTCTTTAGTGGTGAAGTCAGAGTTTAGGTCACTATTATGTCACATTTTTTACGTGCTCACGGCATCACATTATTTTTGTGATTAATAGCATTCAGTTTTTGTGTGAGTCATTCACTAATCTTGTACTTTTTTTACGTGTAGTTGTGCTTTTAAGGCATTAGGCGGCTTGCTTTGCTTTGCTTTTGCCGATTCTCGGACTACATATTTGTGTGTGTTCCCAGTCCCATTTCTATGTTTATGTTTCACTCCGGTGGAAACATACATTAATGGCGCCAAAGGAAGGACGTGTCACTAGTAGCCGGCGTGAGTGGAGAGGTTGTTACAGACAGGCGTTTCACGTAGGGTGGTGAGTTCCTTTTCATTTCTTTTCTGATTTTGTTTTAATTCACTCATTACCATCTCCGCTGTATGGTATAACAGCAGAGCATTCATTTTCAATATCTTCTGCTGACTTTGTTTGTAGGTGCTCATATATCATTTTTCTTCAAGCAAGATGGCGGTAATACACTGTGTTAGAGGTAAGAAGGTTGTACACTGATTTGGCAACATTTAGTGCTTGCTTTTGGGAACACGATGAGTAATTGGTCTTTGTGGTTGTTTTGGCAGTATTCGAGTTGTGTCCGCTGTTCGCGGTCTTTGGCAATGTGTGTCTACACTTTAGCCTTCAGGTATAAATTCTTACGCAGTATTGCGGATATATATAGAATTGACTGATCCTTCTTTGAACTCACTTGTTTTTTTTACCTCACTGGTCACCTTCGGAGTTTGGTTTTAGAATTTTGTTTGGTGGCTGGATTCACTCTGATTTGATCTTCAAGGGTGCATTAGAGATTCGTGGAATTGCTGATACTATTGAGCATGGATTTATGTAGGCAGTGCTCTTTGCCATTCTTTTTACTTTTATTTTCATTCTCTTAGTTCTTTTGAGTCAGAATGTCAGTCGAATATTTACAGATTTCCCTGATGAAGGGCTTATGTTAAAAGTCCAAAATGCATTGGGACTCATGAAGTTTGGTACTGCATGCTGAATACAAGCTGTATTATTCGTAAATTTTTTAACTTTATCTGCGAGGATTCTGAATAAAAGCAGATGCCAACTCACTCCAGGTTTCGAAGAACTCATTTGGAACTTTTAGATTCCACGGAAAACTGTTTTGATTACTGATGTGATATTGTATTATACTGAATACTTTTGAGATTACGTTGTGATTATGTTTTATACACTATAATGTGACGCAATAGTAGTGCACTGGGTCGACCTAGATACATTTCCGGGTATTCTTTTTTCACTTTTTGGAAGTTGGCTTTACTTGTCTTAACCATTTGGTGTCTGCTGCCCGTGCCCTGGGTCAAATGGCTATGAATAGTTGGCAATGGGAACTTGGTGTATTGCTCCCAGACAGTGAGACAAATGGGAGCCATGAGTTGGTAGGATGGGTGGGACAGAGCTGGTTCCCCACTAGCATTTGAAAGGGCTGCATACATCACACTCACAATGGACATGATGCCAGCCTTTTGTCACCCTAAACCACATGGAGTTTAGATAGGGGAAGGAAGTACATTTTAAGATCCAGATGGGGGGAAACCTGGAAGATCTCTTACATCAAATTATTGAACCAGGTATAAATGTTGGACCGTATGACCAACTCTTCATTACAATCCCGGACCTGTGTAGTACAGAAGAATAACTGCCTTGCTCTCCAGCGGACTGCCCTGCTGCTTGAGGCCTGCCTCGTTCAGTCCAGCACGACCAGATGACCACGAGTAATGCTTTTTGTTTAGTTACTTTTATATGTACCTTAAATTTTTTAATCCAATATCGCCAGTTCTACGGATTGGATTTTTGTCATTCTGGTAAAATTCTATTTAATAAAATTGACAAACTTTTTCTAAATTGCATGTGTTGTGTTCTCACTTTATTACTGTTTTAGTGCTGCATAAACACTTTACACATAGCGTCTAAGTTAAGCCCGACTGCTTTTGTGGCAAGCTACCAGAGGGTTAAGCACCGGTTAATTTCGTGACTATTGTGGTTTCTCCACAAAAAGACTGTGGTTGTGACTTGAGAAGGGTTCTCACCCCTGTCAACCAATAGCCCAGTTTTTTTAAAGCTATAGATTGGGTATTTTAAAAAAATGTAACTGCTTTGGAACTTGATTCGAGGAAAGGGAATGCTGTACACTATGTGAAAAATGTCTAAAGATCACGTTAAATTATGTGACTTATGGTAAAAGATTGTTATATTAAAAATAAAATCATCCATCCTCACTCTCTTTCATTTGGTGATCTCAGTTAAGTTTGCGTTGCTGTTGTTGTTGACTGCTCAAACATGATGGTTCAACTGACAGTGAATAGAGTGGATGAACCGGCAGTTTGGCAAAAGGGTGCCCTTTCGTCTACATACTAAATGACCTCCTTAGTCTTTTGCACTCTAATTTATGGTAAAATTAGGGCCTTGTTTAGGGTTTAGTGAACAGGATATTCTGTCACAAACATGGCCGATTTACGACACAGCTTGTTACAAATGCGTAACAGCCTCTGAAACTTGTATTAATGTGGGTGGGGTATGTATTCTTTCTATCAATCTCTAAATAAGAGTCTTAATACCTGATTTAGAATTTGGGAGACAGGCACTCCATCAAAGGCTTAATAGATACAAATGCATTACAACTCAATGCACTTGTAATAAGGCGGACAGGAACATGACGAGTAACCCATCAGTCAAATTCTAAAGCAGGTCCTTAGTCTTCTTTAGAACACTCTTCATTTGAGTCTTCTGGATATTGCATTTATTTTACTGTTGTATTCTGGTGCATTGTGTTCTTGTGCTCTGGACTTTGTCCAAGATCATTATTATGAAAGAATGAGTGAACAATAAATTCAACAGTAAAAAATACAAATCCTGTCCTAGAGCATGTATTTAGTACTGATATCTGTGTATCAGATGCATTAAACAACTGGATTATCTTAAAACCTTACAACAAAGAGACTAGTAACTGAACGGTGCAATATACCTTTTAACACAATCTGCTAACGTACAATGTGACACCACATTAGTCAATATTACATGTATTCAATTGGCTAAAAAACATAGCTAGAATGATTACATTTAGTGAACGCACATATCCTCCAAAAAAGAGTTAGGTTTTTCACAGGCTTGGAATATTATTATGGACAGATAGTTAATTAAACCTCAGGGGAGGATTATCACTAAACTTCTTTTCAAAAGTTAGCCTGATGAGGATGGCTTACAAACAGAGATGAAACTAAAACTCCTCGGTGTATAAGGCGTTGGAAATAAATCTGACATTTTATTTGGTTCAGTAAGTCATTATTTATCTCCATTAGCACTGGTGCGCTCAGTTTTTGAGATAATTTTAGACTCTACAATAGAATTACTTTTTGTATGGCACTTATGGTTGGTATATTACGCAGAATATTCTCTCCTTTTATATAATGCCAGATAATGTTTTTTTTTCCAAACATGCATTCTAAATAAATATCAGTTGCCATAACTACACTTAAAGCTGGAAAGTTCAGTTAAAAATAATTTGCATATGGGGATGCAGTGCACGCAACGAAATTTGTTTTATTTACTTATATGTGTACATCTTAAATCAACACTTTCAGTTGGTTTGCTTCACTTTTCACTTTGCAGCAGGTCAAATTGCTAATGAATTTGGCTTTACATGTGCATGCACGGTCTACCCTGCCTTCCTTTTCACACTCTCAGGCAGTTTGTGGCAAAAAGAATTTAAAATAGTTCTTTCTGTGTTATTTCCCCTCTCCTCAGTCCACTTTACTTCTTCTACTATACCCTCTCTCTTTTGCACTCTCTCCTTCTCTACAGCTCTATGTACTACAATATTTTTCTCATTCTAAACTTTCTTTAACTAACCTTTTTCTACCTCACCTGTATTTCAAATTACCTCACTCTATTTCCTCTCTCTCTCTACTGTGCTCTCATGACTTAGCCTCTGTCAGTATCTCTGTCTACGTCTATATCTATCATTCCAATTGACTTTATCACAACTCTCACTGTACCTCTCCACCCCAACTGTACCTCACTGCTTTTTCTCCAGCTGATCTTCCTGTATTTTTCCTTCGTATACTTCACTTCTCACACAACTCCAACTCTATTTGTTCTTCACCTCTCCTTCTCTCTCTCCATGCATCGACTACATTCTCTTCTCTACTTCTCTCTCTCGCAGTCATTTCCCTACACAACCACTCAATCTTACACCTCCATATAATTTCCCCTTCTAGTTCACTTCTCCTTCATGACGCAACTTGTATCCACCTGATTGCTCCATCTCTGACTGCCTAACCTTTCACTTTAAATCACCATTAGTGCAATACATCTCTCCACCATTGTTACTTTTCATTCACCCCTTTAAATCTTTGACACCTTTCTGGCTACCTCTATTCCTCTCCCTCTGCCTCTTTTTCTCTACCTTCAACTCCCTCCCTCTCTCGCCCTCTCTCTCACACACTTGAACACACATGCTCACACACTCAGGCGCATATCTGTCTATGAAACTCATTATCCATTTCCACTCCACTTCAACTATCTATCTATCTCCTTTATAGATCGCCCTACCACACTGTCTTGTCCTCCTCCTCTGTTTCACAACTATGACTACCTCTCTATCAACCTCAACTCTCTTTCTCTATTTTTCATATGCCTATCAACTTCCTTTTTTTCACGACTCCATATTTCTCCTTCTGCCCTTCACCTCTCTATTTACATTTCTCTCCTCCCCAACTACTCTCTTTGCCTGACCGTTTTTTTATACCTCTTCTCATTTTGCTCCCTCTACCTTGAAGCTCTGTTGCACCCAAAGTCTTCATATCCGTCGACCTCTAACAATTTTTCTCTTCATCTCTCACTAATTCACCTTTTCGTATATTAACTCACTCTTTCCGCTTGTAGTAATGTAATTCTCTTCCTCTCACTGCATTTCCTTTTCTATATCTCTATCTTTCTCTACCGCACTACCTCCATCGAAAACCTCACCTATTACTCTACCTTTTCTTTATCTGTCTGCATCGTCTATTTTCTACCTCTCTTTGCCTTTCCTTCTAGCTACCTCACCTTTTTCAATAAATAATTTACTTCTCTCCCTATATCACATATCTTTCTTACTTCTTTCTCTGCAACTTTATTCCCCTACTTGAGGTCTCACTCTTGACTTTTCTCTTTATGTCTCTGTCCTTTGTTATTATCTTGCCCTGTACATCTTCTCTTACTCAGCAGAGCCAAAGGTGACTGTTTATCCAGAGAAGAGGCACAAGGCAGGGAAAGAGGTTTAAGGAGAAAAGTATCAGATTTTAGCCAAAGAAACAGTAAAACTCCTCAGCGCAGCACTTTTATGTTTATTGCTTGCAGCAAAAATGTTTGCAATGAAGGGAAATATATTTGTCAGTAAAAATATCTGGCAGCTAAAGCTACATTTTAAAGAGATGCGTGCAAAGTTGTATTCTATCTTCTATGGTACAAGAGTAAACTAAACATCTAGCAAGTCACCTTTAGCTTGTTTTTCCTACAATGGGAATAACAAGCTGGTTAGAGATTAAAGTCTGAAAACAATGTTGTTGTTACAAATATAAAAATCTAGATCCAAGCTAAAAAGAAATGTCTTTATTAATGCTTGTCCAAGCTTTATTGTGTACGTTTTAACTGTTGAATACCAGGCAGCTTGAGCTTCTGTCTATTTTTCAGTGATAGTACTAGTAGTAGCAGTTCAGACTTTATTCGATTTTATATATAAAATTATACTAGTCTACAAGCAAAAAACATTTAATCTCAAGAAAAAACCACGATATATAAAAACAGAACAATAAAAGATTTCCATTTAAAACAGTATTGATACAGACAGAAACCCGTCATCTGAAATATCTATGGGTAAAGAACTATACAAAAGTAAGGGCCTAATATCTTCAGCTAAAAATCCCAGACAAGAACCAAGAGACATTAAAGCAGATTTTGGTTGTGGCTAGGTGCTGTAAATATAAAAGGGCAGGTCTGACCTGTCTTATATCTGTGGTTAAAAAAGTGATTTTAAAAACTTATGGCGGGTGCCTTTAGAGAAAAGCAGTTGTTGGAATATGCCCAGACTAAAATAGGTCAATAAATGCCATTGATGGTTTGGCATTTCTAAGAGAATAAATAGTTCTACCCTGTCATCTGTTTTTATCATAGTTTATTGATGAAATGTGGTTGGATAAAGTGGAGGTTTCCCTGTCAGTAGCTGCCCTCAGAAGAAGACTTGGTAAGCTACCTGGGAGACCATTTCCACCAAGAAATAAAACCCTTGGCTATAGGATCAATAACCATAACCAACATCAATAACCATAACCAACTCATGAGATGCCCACCCCCAGACACCCACTGGGAGGAAGGGAGAGCCTCAGAATCCAAAGCAGTAGGGGGGAATCGCCAAAGATTGCATCCCCAAGGAGCGAAACCCTGGCAATTAAACAGTAAATAGGAAATGGAAGCAGAGAGGGTGTCCCGGACCCAAAAAGAATTCCACTGGTTCTGTCTAAACAAGATGCAGACCTCTAGGCCAAGGCCCTCCAACCTCTCTTCACCAAAATAAGGCAACTGGGCATACTTTCACACTACTGGAGAGGCTTGATAATCTCCCTAATCTTTAAGTCAAAAGACAAGTCCTTGCCAAAAATCTAAAGTTTAGTGGCTCTCCTGGATAACGAGGCAACATTTTTCGCAGGAACACTCTTAGAAGAGCTCCAGTCCTGGGTCGATGAGAGATCAATTACTCCCCTAAACCAGACCGACTTTGCAAAATCTGTCAGAACAACAACAAATATCCTGGCCATGGCAATTCTAATTGACAAGGTGTAATCAACAAAAATGCCATTACATTTTTTGTTCATTGACTACAGGGCCACTTTTGATTATGTAAACCACAACAATCTGTGGTCCAAAGTGGCAAGCTGGGGCATTCCACAGACGTTTTGGAATTTGATAATCGATCTGCACACAGACACATGGGTCCAGATAAAGCTGGGTGATGGATCCTTTCTGTCAAGGCACATACCAACTGAGAAGGGGCTCACACAGGGATATGAATTGGCCCTGAACCTGTTCAACCTGTTCCTAGCAGATCTCGTTCCTGCACTGAATGCCTGCAACTCACACGCACCAAGATTAGGAGGCCCAGTACTACCATGACTCCTTTAAGTGGACGACGTAGTCCTATTCAGCAATACACAGGTGGGCCTACAAAATCTTCTTACCAGTATATTCCAAAGCTAATGGCTTAACAATTGCCTATGGCACTGAAGCACATAGGGGTAGGGACTCAAAAGCATTGGACAACACAGTTACAACAGCGTATAGGATCATTCTCGACCTTCCCAAATTCACCTTGCAAGCACAGATTAGGTTGGAATTCGGCCTACAGAATCAGCCACTGCAAGACATGGGGCATATATTATCACCTGGGACAAAGTCCGGAAAGTCGCACCAGGAACTCTCAACCAATACTTATGGAAAGAGCTACAAGTGCGAACTGCATCACCCTCTTCAAACTCCCTTAAAAATAGCCTGATCAACATGGGGCTAACCCAGCTCTTAGAAACATCTAGCAAGAATACTACATTCAAAAACACGAAAGGAAAACGGTCAAATATCTTTCATGGGTCAAGGACAAGGCTTCCCTCTCAAAAAGGGCCCACGACTGGATGACTCTAAACACCTACACAGACCTTGCTCCTCAAAAATACTTTGACCTGGGGTATGCCAAAGCCATCAAAATCTTGAAGTATAGAGTAGGCCTTCTAGCCTGCATACAGCACCTCCCTCACTGGCTCAGGGAAACAGTGGTTTCCACCTGCCACTTATGTGGCTCAGCATCAGAAGACCTGCTGCATCTCCTATGCACATGCAAAGATCTTTTGAAAGGACGAAAACAACTACTAAAACCTCAATTAAACCAACAAGGGATTTGCACATGGAGGCAAGCAGCGTGACCCTCGTCCCTGCTCACAGGCCAGATCGCCCCCCACACCGCACGGCCCTCCTGTGCGCTCGTGACTCCCTGTGCTGCCCTCCACTGCCGTGAGTTTGCTGCTGGTGCACTCTCCCTGACTCTGTTCTATTTGCTGCCTGATCGCTAATTATTGTTCTACCTGTTTTGCTGCCTGATCGCTAACTGTTTTTCTGCCCATTATTTTATCTATTGTTTTCCCACAGCGCCCCTTTCTCCTGTATTCCCGTCCCCGCTTCCTACCGCTGCTCCCCTGTGGCCCTGCCCCTTTTTCCTTCTGCGGCCCGTTCCCACCAACCATTCGCCCCCCCCGCTCCCGCCTCCCAGCTGCTCCTCCCTCCCACTTCGCCTTATATGGAGGACGCCACGCGGAAGCGCAGCGGGCGCGCCATAGGTGCGCCAAAGGCAAGCCCATCCGCGCCCATCCGTGCCTCGACCGCGCCCAGCGCCAGAACCCCTGGACCCGAAGCCGCCACACTACCAGACTGCACTACGACTCCAGCACCCTCCACGCACTCAACCCCGGACGAGATCACACCTGCTACCGAGCCACCCCGAAGCGCACCCAAGGACCCTTCACCTGCCGGAACTGCAGCTTCACCCGCATCCGGCCCGCCAAACCACCAACCAGAGAACCCAACCACCTCCGCTGCATCCTCCTCAACACCCGCTCCGCTCGCAAACACGCCATCGAACTCTGGGACCTCCTAGACTCAACCACCCCCGACGACGCCTTCCTGACGGAGGTATATGGCTGAACACCACCTCTGCACCAGATATGGCCATAGCCATCCAGGAAGGCTACAAGATCTCCCGCAGAAACCGCAGAGACCGCACCAACGGAGTGGGAGGTGGAATCGCCATCATCCACAAGGACACCCTCAGAGTCTCAAACACCCTCACCACCGCCGAGCACATGCACTTCCATATCCACACCGACCCCAACACCACCCTCAGAGGAACACTCGTCTACAGACCACCCGGACCCCGACCACAGTTCAGCGACTCCATCACCGACCTCATCAGCACCCACGCCCTCACCCCCATGGACTACATCCTTCTCGGGGACCTGAACTTCCACCTCGAGAAAAACAATGATGCCAACTCCACCGCCCTGTTCGACAACCTCGTCAACCTCGGACTCAAACAGCTCATGACGACACCCACCCACTGCGCCGGACACACACTGGACCCAATCTTCTCCGCAAGTCCCCACATCTCCTTCAACCACCCCACCGAACCCCACTGCACAGATCACAGATGCATCCACTTCACCTTCAGGAAACCCACCACACACCACCGCACCCACAGATGCCATGCCGCAGCTGGGGCAAGGTCACCGAGGACCAACTGACCACCACCCTCGCCCTGGGACCAGCCCCCGACCCCACCGACCCAGACACCGCCGCCACCAACATCAAAAAGTGGATCAACGACTGCCCCAACGCCATCGCCCCACTCAAGACCACCGCCACCAATCTCACTAACAAGAAAGCCGCATGATTCACTGAAGACCTCCGGACCTCCAAGCGCACCTGTCGGAAGCTGGAGAAGAGCTGGCTCCGCAACCAAACACCAGACAGCTACACAGCCCACAAGAACGCCACCCGCAGACACCACCAACTCATCAGGACCGCAAAGAGGACCGCCTTTAAGGACCGCCTAGACAGCAATGCACACAACAGCAAAGAACTCTTCAACATCGTGAAAGAACTCTCCAACCCCAGCTCCAACACCAACGACATTCCACCATCACTAGACCTGTGCAACTCACTGGCCACCTTCTTTCACCGCAAGATCACTGACATCCACAACAGCTTCAACACCGCCACCCCCACATCCACCGCCGAGACCACCACCCCTGCGACCACCACCCGCACCAGTCACCTGACCGCCTGGTCGAACGTCAACAACGAAGACACCATCAAGACCATGAACTCCATCCACTCCGGATTCCAATCCGAACCATGCCCTCACTACGTTTTCAACAAAGCCAGCACCGCCATCACACCCCATCTCCGGAAAACAATCAACATCTCCTTTGAGACGGCAACCTTCCCAGAGAGCTGGAAGCACGCCGAGATCAACGCCCTACTGAAGAAACCCAAGGCAGACCCCAACGACCTCAAGAACTTCCGGCCCATCTCCCTGCTCCCTTTCGCGGCAAAAGTAACGGAGAAGATCGTCAACAGACAGCTGACCCGCTACCTCGAAGACAACAACATCCTGGACCCATCCCAGTCCGGCTTTCGAAGCAACCAGAGCACCGAGACTGCCCTCATCGCTGCCACTGACATCAGGGTCCTTATGGACAAAGGAGAACCAGCCACCCTCATCCTTCTGGACCTATCGGCAGCCTTCGACACGGTCTGCCACCGCACCCTAACAGCACGCCTCCATAACGCCGGAATCCAAGAGAAAGCTCTGGCCTGGACCACATCCTTCCTCTCCGACAGAAGCCAGAGAGTCCGCCTCCCACCCTTCTGCTCCAAGACCACCAAGATCATCTGCGGCGTTCCACAGGAATCATCCCTCAGCCCGATGCTGTTCAATATCTACATGGCACCACTCGCCCACGTCGCACGACAACACAGCCTCAACATCATCTCCTACGCCGACGATACCCAGCTGATCATATCCCTCACGGAAGACCCCCACACCATCAAAGCCAACCTCCACAGAGGAATGAAGGCCATCGCCGAATGGATGAAAGACAGCAGGCTGAAGCTGAACTCAGACAAGACGGAGGTCCTCATCCTCGGCCCCACCCCCTCAGCCTGGGACGACTCCTGGTGGACAACATCGCTGGGGACAGCCCCAGAGCCCACTGACCACGCACGCAACTTGAGGGTCATACTCGACTCCGCCCTCTCCATGACCAAGCAGGTTAACACCGTCTCCGCTTCCTGCTTCCACACCCTCCGATCTTCAAATGGATCCCCTCCAACACGAGAAAAACCGTCACCCGGACCCTCGTCACCAGCAGACTGGACTACGGGAACGCCCTCTACGCAGGAACTACAACCAAGCTCCTGAGACGGCTGCAACGCATCCAGAACGCCTAGGCAAGACTGATCCTCGACGTCCCCAAATGCAGCCACCTGAGAAGCCTGCATTGGCTCCCCGTCAACAACAGGATCACCTTCATACTCCTCATCCATGCACACGAGTCCCTACACAACGCCGGACCAGCATACCTCAACGACCGACTCAGCTTCTACACCCCCACCTGCAGCCTCCGCTCGGCCAACCTCGCCCTCGCCACAGTTCCACGCTTCCGGAAAACCACCGCCGTCGGCAGATCCTTCTCCTACCTCGCCACCAAGACCTGGAACACTCTCCCTACCGGCCTACGACAGACCCAGGACCTGCTGGTCTTCAGAAGACTTCTCAAGACGTGGCTTTTCTATCAGTCGCAGCCCACCACTCCTCTCCCCCCACTCCCAGCGCCTTGAGACCCTCACGGGTATGTAGCTCACTTTACAAATGGATTGATTGATTGATTGATTGGCCTGCTTTACACCTGGAGATACACAGTTGAACTGTTGCTTTGTGAAGTTCCTAAGACTGGTGGAAAAAAAAGCCAGAATAGTGTAAGAGTTTTCACTCAAGGGAAACTTTTAGAACAATCTCAAACCTCCCCCGTAGATAGCATTGGGCCTCAAAATGCACTACCCCCACCTTGTGACCACATAGCATAACATTACTAGGCAAAATGCCCATGCTTGCAAAGGCCCAACGAAAATGTAAGAAGATGCTCCAACTGACATTTTATACATGTAAATTGTAACCTTGTGCATCCTTAAAGTTGTAAATTGCTTGTTCTTAATGCATTTTTGGTGCACTAGGGGTGGGACATGACCATTTTCATGGTGCCAGCCATTTCTTTAAACAAAGCCCTATCTACTAACAGTTGTAGCAACGAAATAGCACAAAGAAAAATGCCTTTTTGAGGCAGGTGAAGAGCAAGACAACACATTTTTTCTCTCAATTTGCCTGTGTACCGGAACATTTTTAAAGTGAATCTAATCACAATATTTTGGACTACAAGGCAACACTTTCATAACAGAACCTAATCTAGATTTACATGCACCACTTAACGCTATGGTACAAACATATGTGCATGTAGCAAGGCAGCCAAATTGTGTGCCAGCACTTGAGAAGGAAACAACAGCTCCACATCTTAGAAGATATGGCACTCTCCTGCTTTCTCTCTTCCACGCAACACATCACAGCAACTTTGATTGCTGTGCCTGTACTGCATTCTATTAAACAATAGTAAGTGTACCCCATGTTTGTGTTAAGCTTACTCAGCTTTCAAATTAGAACAAAAGCTGTTTTATTCTGAGCGAACTTATTATGGTAGTAATTTTGAAAGTGGTCAAAAGTCATGTGAGACAGGACATCCCCAAACTGAGGGGCTTATTTACAAACCCTTTGCGCCGCCGGTACTTCACTTTTTTCCATATTAATAGTGACATACTAGCGGCACTGAATATTTAGGAACTATAAATGCCAATCAATGATTATACAAAGCATCGATATTTCTAATTTCTAATATTTATGCCATCTGGTAACATGTGATTTAAATTTAACGTGCGTAGTATGAGGCTGCATGCAGGGCCGGACTGGCCTTAGCAGGCACAGGTAGTTTCCCTGGTAGGCCGCTAGGGTGGGGGCCGGTTTTGGGCCCCAGGGGGCCAGCCGAGGCCGGTAGTGGGAGTACATGCAGTGCGGTGATGTGGGGAGGGGGAGGGGCAGGGTGGTGGGTAGTAATGTATGGATTACGGAGTTTTACAGGTAAGTAAACATTTAAATAAATAAAACGAATTTCGCCCATATGGGGATGCAGTGCACTCAACGAAATTCTTTTTATTTATTTAAATGTTTACTTACCTGGGAAGCTCCATAATCCATACATTACTACCCCCACCCTGCCCCTTCCCACGTCTGCTGGGGGCTGTTTTTGTCACTGGGGATCGGTAATATCGGCCCTCTGTAACAAAACCGGCCGAAACCGGCCATCGCAAACTACTCAGCTGCATTCCCCCTCACCCCAGGGGGGGCAGCTGAGCAGTTTGCCAGGGCAGGTTTCTATTACCAGTCTGGCACTGGCTGCATGCCATGGTGCATCTCAGCTCGCGCATGCCCTATGTTCTGGTTCTAGCTGCATTCTGAACAACGTAAAGAATCCTCATTCTTGTTTTTTCCCGGTCGGCTTTTTCTGTCGGTCCTTTTCTTTCATGCCAGCTCCTTTCCACACGTTTCAAATAATAATTTTCATCCTTTAAATTGATGGCTTCTGCTTAGCCGTTTTCAGCCTGAGGCTCTGTACCAGCTCCCATGTTCGCCATTTTGACGATTACTTGCTTCATGTCAGTGGTTTTTCAGATACTGACCTCTTGGTTTCATATCTACAGACTGTAACCGGGGCCCATCGCAGCTGCTACATTTTTTCCTCTTCTCCTGGAGCCCTGTATCATTCTAGCCACCAATGGGAAATATTCTGTATGCTATATATGTTCTGTACTTGTTTGGCTTATAACAAATGCATCTAACATCCCAAGGCCAGATCTTGCTTTTGTGCTGATTTAAGGGAAAGTTTGTCAGGAGCCAAAAATCGGACCCTTTTGCTCTTTGGTCAAATTTAGCTTTTCCTATCAAGGATTCTATCTGGATACATTTTGAGAGAGATTCGCAGGATACCTATATATTTTCTCGATTTCAAGTTGAAAATTAGTATAACACACAGTCCACCATTGAGTTGACAGAGTTCCACTTCAATATACCGTATTCAAAAACTGTCTCTGGAAGTCAAATAGACTGGGAAAATATTTATGGCTATTATATATCAGGAAGAGGGAGAGGAATGGAGGACTAATCCAGATCCCCTGTGGTAATCTTATTAATCAGCGAGAACTGGTCTAGAAGTGTGGGGAAGTAGCAATGTGTATGTAATATGATGTTTGTAAAGGGGTAGTGTTTACCCTTTTTGAAAACCCTCACACACCAGCCTAGTTGGTGGCATGCTTCATCATCGGGCCCACCCGATGACACAGAGTGTGACCCGGGTGAGGGCTTTCAAAAAGGGTAAACACTACCCCTTTACAAACATCATATGACATACACCATTGCTACTTCCCCACACATCTAGATAGACTAGTTCTTGCTGATTCTTAAAAATATATATATATATTTATGGCAGCACCGGACTTCCTATCTACTTCAACTAAACCGAGAAGCAGAAAGAAAGTTGATATAGGTTGTGTGGTAAAGTGCAGGAAGAAAACCATGATATTTGTCAGAGAATTAATATGTATGCCAAGCCCCCTGGTTTTGCAGTCAGAAAGTTAGACACCCATGTAGCTAGAGGGGATCATTGAACTGAGGTAGCCCATGCAAAAAGATCACATCAGGAACACCTTTGATCCATAATGTGGGAAACCAAAGATCAAAAGAAGAGCAGGCAGTTTCTGTCCCCAATCATTATGGGTACTGGGAAATCAAGTTGGAAGCTTGACATGTCAGTAAGGAGAGCTGCAAATCTCATGTCATTGTATTGTATAGCAGTAATTAATGAAATGATTGTTTGTAGGGATCTTGGGCAGAGCGTGAGTAGCCAGTGAGTTCAACCTGAAAATGAGAGGTAATCCCCCAGGGCAACAGGATCCCTATTGCTCTAATAAAATTAAACCCCCATTTCTGGATTCAACATATTTTTCCATTGTTTAGGTTAATGTCCCAAACTTTGACTGCTCCACTTTCCTGGAGGGATTGCATGTTTGTGTTCCTCCTCAAGAAGTGTGATCCTTGTCTAACTAGTAATTACATATCAATCACCCTTCTTGATATTTAAAGTACACTGTATGTTAAACGCTCCTTTCATAGATTTAGAAGAATAGGTTCACAAGAAGGGTTTAATCCCATTACACAGGTGGGTTTCCATAGAGTATCTTGAATCACTGACATTGTTGCAGAATTATTTCTGTTTCTTTACCTGCTCTGATTATAATAAAAGCTGTTCTGGTGCTTTAATGATGATAGTGCAGTCTTCTGTAAGACTGGTAGGGCATAGCTTTAGACTAACATTGACAAATGGACACTGATGCATCCTTGCTTAAACTGATCACACTGTTGTGTACAGTGACTTGACTTGAAATTCGGGTTAGCATATATGGATACCTGAAGACAAACAGTAAATTTGCATTAGTCACAGACAAAAAACAGGGGCAAAATGTTGCCCGCTAGCCATTCACTGTATTTGTAGCTGAGCTAGCAAATCATATATCCAAGTCATATGGCTTTCCCTCCTACTTGAAAGGTGTGTACATTTTAAGCTGTACCACGAGGATGATTTGGTACTTTTAAATCAGAAGCACATTGGTCTACAAATATTATCCGAATTCTCAATAATAAAACTTAGCTAGCTGTTTATGAGCGGAACGAAACAAAATATAAGACTTTTGGTGATAGTAAAAGCATCATATCTCATTTGCTGTTAGATCTAAATTGGAAACAGTCATAAAATACAGGTAATAAAGGGTTATATTTGATTTGCTACTGAGCTGGGAACCTTTCGACCAGAGTAGAAAGATGCTGCAAAGGCTTAGTCCACTTTTATAATCAGTACTGTGGTCGATCAAATGTTGCATTGCGGTTTTAAAGACAAAGATGTTCTTAATGTTGCTATTGTATTTTGTCTTGAACAAGGGTTTAAGCAAGATGGATTGGAAGTTAGGTGCTTTGTAATGTATTCCATGTCAGCCCAACAATGCCTCAATTCCCGTGTGATTAGAATTAGGATTCCCAACAGCTTTAAAGAAAGAAGACACATGAGCAGTACAGTAACATATCTCAGAACGCTCTGTGAGAGTTTGAGGTGTACACTGGAAGACTTGATATGGAAGGAATCTGGGTATGGCTCAGAGGGAAATTGACACTATTCCAATAGTTCTGTTTAACATACTGTAAGTTAGAATTCATAAGGAATATTTCGGGTCATCTACTAGGCTGCTAAAGCATCCTACAAATAATATAATTCATGCAGATTGTATTCATTATATAAGTAAACTCAGGGTAAGGTGGATATTAGCTATTAGATACAAATGTATTTAATTTCCAGTCTTCAACCATCTGTGAACAGGTGTATTTTTAGTTGCAATTGTAACAAGTGTATGTTCTGGATGCTGGATTGTAAACAGCGTTTAAAGAAGGGCCAAAGTAAGGTCTGCCTGCCTGTTTGTCCAGGGAATTGAGTCTCCATAACTCTATGTGCTATATGCCTTAGTCCAAAACACTTAAGAATCCGCTAAATGTAGCCTATATTCTGAGAACAAATGATAAGCACATTTGAAATAGTGTTCTTGATATGTTTAAGAGTAGCAACCAATACTTGTTTACTGAGTAGAAACATTTTTGAATAAAGTTACTTACTTAAGAGGCCATGTACCACTGTGATGAATACTTGTGCCCCATTGTAGTGGCTAACTTGTTTCAGATTCAGTAATGAGGGGTCTGTCATATAGCACCACTCTCCTTTTTGACTTCAAAAGTTATTAATATCATTCAACATTGTATAGGAATTGTATATGTGTTTTGCTATGTAATTTGTTATATGCAGTAAAACTGGACAGTCAAGTCAATTTTGCTTTATAAACGTTTACTCAGAAACACCCACACAGACACATACCAACACACACACGTTGTCACAATGACAATATCTATAAATCATAAGTTAAAAATCTGGGTGTGTGGCTAGACTCTTCCCTTAATTTTTCCCATCCGACAAAAAAAGTGTCTGCCACATGTTTTGGCATCTTACGAGGCCTAAGACCTACTTTTAAGTTCTTTGACTCATCCACAAGGCAGTTGATAGTCCAGGCCACGGTGCTCTCTTGTCTGGACTACGCCTGCTCCCTGTTTCTGGGAGCCAATCAAGCGGAGATTGCCCGGATGCAGCGCCTCCAGAATGCAGCTGCTAGAGCCTTGGTAGGCCTTCCCCGATTCCGTTCCATTTCCGATACCATCCGGAGGCTCCATTGGCTCCCTATGGCTCAGTATTCAGTTTAAGACACTCTGCATCTCCATCAAAATTTTTAAAATGGGCACTCCTAAAATGCTATGCAACCTTCTGACCCCGTATGTCCCTATCCGTGTTCTACGCTCCCCTGGCCAACATCTGGTCAGGGTACCCCGGATTAAGCGCTGCCGAGCGGGAGGACGCTCCTTACGCTATTTAGCAGCTAAACTGTGGAACTCATTACCAGCACACATACACGAACGGGAAAAACGTTTGGACTTCAGAAGGGCTGTCAAAACCTACCTCTTCCCCCGAAATTAAGCCTGTCTGATTTTACACTCTGCTTCTCTCCTTGGAGTCAGTCACTTTTCTGCCATAAAGCGCCGGGACGCCCCTTTGCTAGGGCAGCTGAGGGCTATACCAACTACTGTAACATAACATAACAAACAACATGTTTCTAATGTCAATGGAGAGACATGATGATTGAGTTACACATGGAGGAGAGCTAGGGCTTCCATAAAAGCACACTGATACTGAGAGCAATACCCTACTATTAGTAAACAGTTGATAGCTTTATGGTTCTGATAGTGTTGCCACTCAGACTCCATCCAGAAAAGCGATAGACATGGGAAAGACTACCCACTATGTAATGTGTCACACTTTTGGACAAAAACTCTGCAAGACTTGGGCTTGCATTTTGGAACATACAATGTAGACTGTAGAAATCACGTAGCAATAGTGGACTTCTTACTTTAAGTGTTAATTGTGCTTTTCACCAATTATTGGTTTAGAGTCTCCTAGTCATTGCTTGGGATAGATTTTCCCAGATAGCTTTTCTAGTTTAACTTCTATGCCCAAAGAGACAATATTTGCAAATCTAATAGGTATATTTTGTTAAATGGCGTTGTTGAGCATGGCTGATCACCAGGTAGGGTATCCAGGCATTGGTGCAGGTGCATAGACTAAGGGTGTTGAGAGTGAGTTAGCTTCAGAGTATTAGTCAAAACGTCAAGAAGCGAGGATGAGTCCCTGATGTGTAGAGAGAGATTATTCCTGGTTTTGGGTGCAATGCAGGAGAATGCCGGACCTCCTGTTCTGCTTTTGCAGATATGCGGGGTGTCTGCAAGTGAGAGTGATCCTGAGTGCAGGTGTGTGCTGGGTTGGTAGAAGTGACTGTAGTTATTAAGGTATATAGGCTCCATGTTGTGTTGTGCATTTTATGTGTGTGTGTGACGAGTTTGAATATTGGTACTGCATCTTTGTGGGGAGCCAGTGGAGATCGTTGAGATGTGGTGTAATGTGGGTGCATAATGTCACAGAGAGCCTAAAAATTAATCTTCTAATTCCAATACATGTGGAAAAGAGTTTTGAACTGAGTTTACACTGTAGTTTCTACTACTTTTAAATCGAGATGTTGAACAGAATGGTATAGTTGCTGTTAAGTCATACTTTCCTCTTCTCTAGCCCAAGTCTCATTTATTGGTTTAAAAGTATTTGATAGTGTCCCCAAAAAACAAGTCCTCTATCATTATGCACCCTTCCTGTCACCAGCTATCATAAAATATCAGGTTATTCTCTGGGTTGAAATCGGGATTAGAATGAATCAGTGTGTGCAGTGGGAAAAGCAGTTACCCCCTGCTCACTACTGTGTTCTACACCTAGAACACGGTCCATACAGCATGCATACAATTGTAGTCTATATTTGGGTATAAATCCTATGTCCCAAAGTAAGCTCAATATGTTTCTGTATTCTGCATGATTCAATAGGACCCACTCAATTTAACCCAGCAACAGAGCTGCTTGGGAATGTAATTGGAATTGGGGAATGCCCACCATTCCTTGGACAAAGGCTTCTACAGAAGCTTTAATGGAACTTTGGGATCATTGACTCGAATTGTGATGCAAATTTTCAAATAATTTTTTAAAAAGTGCATCAACCACTATTGGTAAGGGCAGACATTTTACAATTCTCTTAGGAGGATATTGATTTTAATTTCTTCAGAACTACTGAACCATGTGAGCAGAAGTGGAGATCCTCTACAAAGGTCTCTGTGAATGTTGGAAAACAAAGAATGGTAATTGGCTCTAAAAATGTCATGTTGGAGGAAGCTTATTAAAATTTCATTTGGGGTTTTCAAGAAATGATTCTCTCTCCCACCAGGCGTCCGATTTAAAAAAGTTAAATATTCCATTGTTCATATTGCATCACTCCAATTGGTTATGGTGAAGTAGTTGATTTGTTAATGTTATATCTATAAATTGTATTTGTAGATATCCCAAACACTGTTCCCTGTGTGCAATTTTTTGTATCTGATTCTTATACATGGGTGGCGTAAAGGATATTCTGAGGCTAACAGTTGTGGTGTCTAACCATTCTGCCTGTGTCTGCTTCTTTCTTACGAAATGTTTGATCGGTCTTCATACTCTTTGCTGTCTTCTCATTCGGGTATTAGTGTACCCTACCTTCACTTGTGTTTTATGCTGCTGTTGACTGCCTTTTTTTCCATCTCATGCAGTTTAACATTTGACATAGGAGGGTGTCAGTGTACCATACCTTCACGTATGTGTTAAGCTGCTGTAGGCTGCCTTTAATTTCCATCTCATGTGGTTTGACTTTTAACCTCAGACATAGGAGGCACTGCAATCAAGAGTTCATTAAAACGGTGAACAACACTTACAACGCAACTTTTACATCGCCGAGCCTTTACAACGCAACCATTACAACGCAAACTATTACAACGCATTGCTCTGGGGGCGCTCTAGGATAGGGAATAGGTTAATTTACTATCCAATAACCTCCCCTAGTGTCCACGGGGACTGGAGTTGGAATAGTAAATTAAACTATTCACTATCCAGCACCCCAAAGCACTATGCGTTGTAATGGACTGCGTTGTAATACTTACGTTGTAAAGGCATGCAATGTAAATGCAAGCGTTGTAATGTCATACATCCCATTAAAACATCCTGCTGAATTTTGACTGTCTCTTTCTCAACGATAAGGATTGCTTCTCAAAACAAGACATTTGCATCAAGATTGGGTCTTCCCTTGACAAATGCGACATTGGTGATTAAATCTGGTACAGCTTCACTGAGTTTGTCAGTTTATACATCATGATGTAGAGTGACTGCAAATTTTATATGTCCAAAAACTAATCCATATAAAGAATACAGTAATTTCTGCATGCATACATGTCTGAGTAATGGAAAAAGGAACAGCTTTACATCAATAGCTGCATCTTCTCCTTCAACATTGAGCTGCAGATATTTCTTGATTGCAACACTGGTCTAATTGCAGCCGTATAGTTTTTTCTCAAATTTTACTTATCGATTAATCAAGTTGGAACATGTTAACATGCTACTGGTATGGATTACTTTCTAATTTATCATTTTTCTGATATGAACTCATATTTATTATTTATTGTGTATATTTCACAATATTATAGTACTGTCACTGTGACACACACACATATATACACACACACAAAAGTACAGTTAATTTGGTCTCTTTCAGATATGGTGGTCAATTTCACTTTTCATCTTTCAAAAACTGTCCTGCTATTGTCAAGGATTGCACACAATTGTGACAAAGTGGGTCATTTGCTAGAGTTGGTAAGAGTGGGATGAAAAGTTTCCGAATTTAAAATAAGAATATTTAATTTTTGACAAGGAGTCACAGTGGTGGTGAGAAGAAGAAATTGAGGAGGATCATAATTGTGGCATGGTTTTAGCCCTTAAACAAGGTTTCAGTAAGGATGAACATCTATGTATCCTCCGTTGGGTGTAGTACAAGTTTTAGGAAATACATGTAATCTTATAGTGGATTCTGGTTCACTTTGAATTGTCTGTTGTCTGACCATAATCATTTATGTCTTTTTTAAACAACAATTTAAACATATTTTGAATGAATGTGATCTTGACCAACCTGATATTGTAGTGAAATCATTTAATGGCAGTAACATATATTTTCTTGGGTTGTCACAGTGGTCTCAACTGTTAACCCCTTCCATGCGGGGCTGTTTCCCCCGCTGTGCTGGGGGGCGGGGGGCTCGCACAGCGCCCCCATGCTCATGACGAGGTCAGCTCGTCATGAGCTACGGCGCTCCGGTGCTCATGACGAGCTGAGCTCGTCTTGGCCACACCCGTTCCAATGGAACGCTCAGCACTGCAGGGGAATCAGCCCAGCATGGGAGCATTCCATGGAACGGGCGCGGTAATGCCGAGCTCAGCTCGTCATGAGCACCGGAGCCCCGTAGCTCATGATGAGCTGAACTCGTCATGAGCGCTGAAGGGGTTAAAGACCAAACAGCACTAATTAAACTGTATATTTTAGCACACAAAGGTGTAAATGTATTGTGTTGAGAAACTGAGGGGAACCTAGGGACGCCGAACTGTACAGATCCCCCTTTTTCCTGCGCTACTCACTCCATTGCCTCAGCGCCCAGGTCCCCTTCCCCCCTTCTTCCTGCGCTACTCGCTCCCATGCCACACACGTGGTTCAATTGCACTTCTGCTCTCCCTGCCAGTGTTTCATCGCTCCCTTCACTGTCACTGTGCACATTAACCTGTAACACAGTGCCACTACCCTCCGCCCCTAGACATAAAAAGTACATCTCGCCCACTGTCACGCCCCGCCTCGCCACATAATCTGCGACTCTCATGCCCTTCGGCTCACACACGCCCGTTCCCCCTTCCCATCCTTCCCTTACCCATGTCCTTTCCCTCCCTGTACATCACCATAATTACTCACAACCCGGTCCTGAAGATGATCCTGATTGATAGGATCGAAACGTCGTCAACCCCTCAGCGCAACTGATGGAGCATCTCCTTCTGTGGCTCTGCTGAAATTGTTCTCAAACTTTTATATCCAACATTGTAAATCGTTGTTTTGAGCCACATTGTTCACGGTATATACACTGTATATACTCATGCACATCTGCAGCATGCGCCATTTTCGCTGATTACACAATTGTCACTTGTATCGCCACCTTTTTGTGTCACGTACACATTTAGAGCACCAAGTCCAAATCAGGTTGTTTTCGTATTTATTTACCTACAGTGCTGCTATAACTGTACCTTTGTAATTTTTTATCATAATTATACGATGCCAAGAGCACATTTCAAAATCATTACAGTCTCCCTATTTCAGTTCCCGTAATGTTTTTTACATACATGTCTAATTGTCATTTAGAGTGATACCAGTTGAGATATTGTTACTTTGTCTGCATGTGCCTACCTTAATCTCAATGTGGTTTATGGGTCAGACTCCTGTAGTCAGATACAAGCTTATAATCACCAGCATCAGATTGTCTCAAGAGTATGTTTGCCCTCCCTAAAGCAGCAGCATTTCTCACTTCTATTGGCAGCTCTGATAATCTGGGGAAACATCTTGAGTTCATCAATAGAGTAAGGATGGCACCAGTGATGTTGGAACAATTTGCCAAGTGGAGGTGCTACCATAAATGTTACACACTGAAGTCATAGGGATTGTTAAAATGTAACCTCCCACTAAGAACCAGTGTAGCAAATGAGCCACGCCCTTTCAGCAGGAGAGTGTTAAGGGTGTAGTATGGAGCCGGTGGTGCATTTGAAGCACACCATCACAAATATATTACTAAAGCAGGGTGTGGTAGCACACTGTCATTTACAGACAGCACATTTTCCATTTAAATGGCCAATAGATATGCACAGACATGCAAGTTTACTCAGGCGCAGTGCGTCCATTGGGGCATTGGGGCGTAGCCCCACTAAGCCACATGGACGCACGCACGCTAAGCAGGCAAAATGCAATTGTATTTGCCAATGCTCCTTACCTTGACCTTCCGGCCTCGACTCCTTCCTCACCTCACGCGTCACGCTGCTGAAGCCTGGGGGTGGGGCGACACCGGCTGGGCTGCGGCAGCTTGTTTGAGTGGCACAGGGCTATAACCAGCCCGAGCATGCGCAGAGCACAGGCTTCCACCTTTACAAGGGACCCAAGGGTGCTGCTTCATGCCGCCAGGGCCGCGGCAGCCCCCGGGTCTAAATGGGCGATCAGGGCGAATACTAACTGTGCCCCCCCAGGCGCAGTGCAGCCACGTCACCGGCGCACACAGTCACGCTAGACCTTGTGCTGGTGCGTGTAGTGAGTTCAGTGACAGTCTGCTGAGTCTGACTGCTGGCTGGCTTCGTCACGTCGTCACTGTGACCACCTCAACTTTTCTATCTTGCAATAAACTTCACACTTGAAGTTATTGTATTTATGTTGTCCTTCATTGCAACACTCGCGCAGACTAATTGCCGGCTCGCACCTCTTATGATAAAACTTGTGTCAGCGCGAAACGGAACATTAGGAGGAGGCCTGGAAAACTGACTATGAGGCCTGCGAGACGAGTACCAGGGCCCCTTCTGGAAACGGGAAGAAAGGAAGGGAAGAGAAGGAGAGAAGAGCTGAGGAGGGAAGGGGACAGGATGGGAGGGAGGGAGGAGAAGGAGAGAAGGGAGAGAAGAGTAGAGAGAGGAGAATTGAGGGAAGGGGAGGAGAGGAGGGTAGTGGGAAGGGTAGAGAAGGGGAGGAGAGTACATGAAGGAAGTGGAGCTAAGGAGAGCAGGGGCGGGCTGGGCTGGGGAGGGTGACCGGCAGAGGAGGAGAGGAGAAGAGGGGTAGGGGATGGGAGAGGAGAGTGGAGGAAAGGAGGAAGGAAGAGAGAAGGTAGGATGGAAAGGCCAAGTACAGAAAGAAGGGCAGGTTGAGCAGAGAATGAAGGGAGAGATGGAGGAATTAAGGCACCCACTTCTACAGTCTTTAAATATTACCATTCTACATACTGTGGTAATTACTGTGCAGTAATACCTGTGTACCTGTCATTACAGATGTATGGCCAATCACTGTGTGACTTCAGTGAAGCCATGCAGTAGCGATTGGCCATGGCTGTGTGTGTGGTGACGTCCCAGGCGCAGCACAGCCCACGTCACCGGCGCACACAGTCACACTAGACCTAGTGCTGGTGCGTGTAGTGAGTTAGTGACTGTCTGCTGACTGCTGGCAATTGCTATATTAACCTTCCTGCTTTCTCAAATTTGCTTGAAAGTGCACCATTTTTCTTCTCTTTTTTCAAAATTTTCTCTTATGGTGGTTCGGGCTCACGGCGCAGTATGCCAATCATTTTACGCCCTACCACTTTCAAATGTCACCAGCCGCCCCTGAGTTTACTGATACAGAATATGCATCATTTGTGCATCACAAGTAAAGTTTCTGATTTGTTTTGCTCCTATCAATATGTTTCTCCCTTCACACTCCAGATTTACAAAACAAATTGTTACATTTGTGTTGTCCTAACTGCTATGTTTGAAATATTTACATAGTTCATTTGCAGATATTTAAATGTTGTTGTATGTTAGAAAATGACAGCATGTCCTTTCACCCGTTTTGTACCTCAGTAAGATTGTAACATAGTTCAATTTACAAAGCCTCTCAATTTGCAGTCCATAGAAAGAAAAGTAATAGCAGCAATTTGTCAAAATACATAGCCGGACATTTGACCTGTATTTTTGAACACACAGGAAATGAGACAGGATAAAAATGTATCATTATTCTTCATTCACCTTCTGGACCATAGCAGCCTCATTTTGCGGCTGTCATAGCTCTCCCAGCACCAGTATTTCCAACGCCTTTGGAGGGCACTGGTGCAAAGTTCCATGAGCTCAGTGTCGTGCTCAGCCTCTCTTGTTTATATTTTAATTTGTTGAGTTTGTACACAGCTGCACATGCTCGCTTGCTTTCAAGTACCCTTTAATACATAATAGTATGGTTTTAATATGAAAATGCCTGGGGTGATTTTACCATTAAAATTGTGTGTGTCAGATATGCTCTCACGCTATAACATGTTCATACACATTCACTATACCTAATTAAACTACAGGGTGCATGGCAAATGAAAGAAAGCAACTAAACAGGAGAGATATTCACAAACGTGAATCTACTGTCTTTTATATACGCTGCAAATAATATAAGATAATTTGTATCTGGTGATATGAAAACATGTTGGATTAAATCATGAAAATGCATGAGTGGCCATCAGTGTTTTTTTTCCTTAAAGGCATTTTTTCACTACAACCAGGCGAGACACCTTGTGAGATGACCTTTGATGCAGCCAGGTTGACCACGAGTTTGTAGTTGATCTAAGTCAACAGCTTTACCTGCAAATTGTGCCACTATTTCAGAGCTCACATGTCTGAACTGGGGTGGCAGAGTGGGCTAAAGAACGGTGATGGATATAACCCAGATCTTTTGACTGGGTGTGAGTGTTTGATTGATTCGGATGCTCCGTCCATCACCACCCCCTTTTGTACCACTATTTCAGAGCTCACATGTCGTCAATAAAATTGGGAGAACAGCTGCATCTGAGAGTCACAAGGTTGGATAAATAATTTTTGCCATTCGATCTGAGCATCTGAAGACAACAGAAAAAGATCCAAACAGTACAATCCAGGAAACTGTCAGGCCCAGGATTACCTTTTTCCTGACGCAATTTGTGCGACATGTGCCCCTAACTTTTACATGTCCTTGCAGTGAAAAACGAATAATGTCGTTTTTCTCTGCTGTAATGCCTGTCTCTCTCACTGAATAACACTGGATTACCTTATTACATTAATTAAGTAATTACAATAGACTATGAGCAAATAGGGATATGTTGTTTACTTTCACATGATTTGTAAAATGAAATCCTCTTTGATGGTAAAGTCAGATGTTGAGTAACAATTCTAAAAATGCCATTTTTATAAAGTCGGTACAAAAGAGGGTGGTGATGGACGGAGCATCAGAACCAATCAAACACTCACACCCAGTCAAAAGATCTGGGTTTGATCCATCACCGTTCTTTAGCCCACTCTGCCACCCCAGTTCAGACATGGCTATATGCAAATCAGTTTGACTCTGTGCCTCATGGGAACAGTCCAGCCCGAACTGCCAAGCCATGCCTTCCCTGGACCGGAAACAAGCTTCTGAGGACCGGTTTCTGGCATTCCAGCCGTCTTCAGCCCGTCTTGCTTGAATCCAGTGGCAAAGTGAGCAAGGGACTCACGTCTGAGCATACCCTGCCACACTTATGGCGGCCAAAGCGGTACAAAAGGGGGTGGTGATGGACGGAGCATCAGAACCAATCAAACACTCACACCCAGTCAAAAGATCTGGGTTTGATCCATCACCGTTCTTTAGCCCACTCTGCCACCCCAGTTCAGACATTTTTATAAAGTCAGCATTTTCTTGTCCCAACCATGTGTGCCTTTTGCCAATGTCCTGGGACACATGACTGCGAATGGCTGTACTGTTGAGATAGGTGTATTGCTTCCAGACGATAACACAAAGGGGACATAGAAGTGGCCAGGATGGACCTCCTGGCAGAATGACTGGGGAGGGTCTGGGATCAACCCCGCTAACACTTTTGAGGGTTTTGTCTCCTGTTCATACAAAGGAGCCCAACACTAGGCCTGTCCTATCTCTTATCACCCAAGTCAGTTTGGAGCCTTGAAATTGAAATGGGAAGAAATCTCCAGAACCAGATGTGGGGGGTAGGACAGGGACTCTCCCACTCAAAGGCTTGCATCAGGTATAAATATTGGATCTCCACATCGACTCTTCTGAACACTCCTGGACCTGTGGAAGGCAAAGAAGGACTGCTCTGCTGTCAGGGGGCGGCCCTGCTGCATGAAGGTTTGCCTTGCTGTCTGGGACGGAACCTGAACCTGTTTGTCTTTATCCTAGGCTATCTAGAGATACTCCAAGGGTCAGTTGGCTGACCCCCTGTGTGAGCTAGAGCTGTCAAGCAGGGGCAGAACAAGCTCACAGGCCTATCTGCAACTGCTCAGCTGACCTGCTGCAACTGGATTTGCCACGACCTGCAACTAAACCTGTCTGAGTTCTGTTGACCTCTACTGGAGTGAGTCCTGATCCCCAACAGGTACCTACCCTGGCATCAGAGTGTTCTCCTACTGAACAAAGGTGAAAATCCTAAAGTTTGGGCTTTTCGTAACAGTGAACGGGCCCAATGCCTGCAATGACCACCAAAGCGACGCTCCAGTGAAACGGGCTTTTTGCATCGACAGCACCCGGCAGAGATGACTGGCAACGTAAGACCCACAGTTTGTGCTACAGCAACCAGGACCGCCAATGTGAAGCTACAGAAATGACCATGACTGGCTCTTCGAACTACAGTGGCAACTGTCCATGAGCGCTCAGCCTGCACCACGCTGGTTCTATACCTTGAATGGAACCCTATGTGCTGTACTTAGAAAGTACATTTTTGTGTGGGACTCACCCAGTACTTGTGCCTGACCCTGCTTCATTTTAGAGCTTGGGACTTTCCCACAGTCTAGTACAACTAAATTTTACCGCGAGTGGTGCTACGTGCTTTTAGTCACTATTTTCACTTAAAACTTTGAAATTGTATATCCTTTGTTGTACTGATTGGAGCTTTGTTATTTTAGTACCATCTGATTTATTAAAATGTACTCTACTTTTTAAATTGATTTGGGATTTCTCGTGTTGTGTTTTCACTTCATAAGTGTTTGTGAGCTGCAAAAATACTTTTCACATTGCCTCTAAGTTAATTTAGTAACTATTTAGTTCTATTATAATTTTTGTGGTTCACCCTGCCAAGCTTTGTGGTTGTTGCATGTTGCCCTAAAAAAATAACCCAATTTCTCGAATTGGTATTTAGTGGTGGGATTTAGTACGTGTGTTTGTGGAGTGCTACTCATTGATATGTGTTATACTAAGATCCCATATAATTAATCTGACAAAAGTTTGAACCTCTTTTTATGTTATCCTTGATTGGCTGTTTCCTTTTTCCTCCAAATTGAATCACTATCTTATTTGTGCACCTGTAACTCTTGCCTGCAAGCATGAAGAAGGATCTCTTTCAACCTGGAAATCTACACTGTGTTAGGGATGAAATGATTTGGCAGTTAGAGGGGGGTACAAGCAACCAGGAGGTCAAGAAAGTAGAAGCTACAGAAAGCAGGCCCACCAGCTGCTTATAACCGCACAGATGCAGGAGTAGGTTAAGGATGTGAAAGAACCGGAGGTGGAAGTAATAGAGGGAGAGGATTGCTACTCGTTGACCATTGCCGCTGAGGACAACTTGTCCACAGGATTTAGGTCCCCTGCCAGAGCAGGGAGCAGTGTGTCACCACATAACATGTCCTCCGAGGAGCAGGAAGACAGCAAGGCTGAGAGGTAGTTTCAACTGCAGATAGCCAAATTGAAATTGGAGGTAGCCAAGGAGGAGGCTGTTGCCAAGAGGTCCTTAAAGGAAAGGAGGTTGTCCCTGGAGGAAAGGCTGGCAGAGGAAAAGGAGGCTGAGAAAGCCTTGGAGGAGAGAAAAATCTTATTGGCTCATAAAGTCTTAAAGAACTGGACCTAAAAGTCAAAAAGTACAGAGAATCCAGCAGCAATGGTGGCAGAGACAACACAGGGTCCAATGGTGACAGAAAGGACCTAGCTAATTGGTGGGGGATGATATTGACAAACAAACCACAAAGCAATAAAAATGCAAAGTCAATTCCTGTATGTGGTGTGTTGGATGGGTTGACAATACAAGATGTCGTAGATACTCAGATGTTGTTATCAATCACAGAGCAAGAAATGTCGCCAAATGATCTAAGCAATCTACTAGCTGATCTGGATGTTGAATGTGATACAAATATTTCTAGTGGTTTGAAATCCAAGTCAACATGGGTGCCAACTCTAACCGGGGAGAACACCATAGACACATTTCATAAGTTAGTTGAGAAAGACATTGATAAACATGCATCGAGGATTAAGTTCTATAAAGGCTCGAAGAATGATAACTTGACACATGGAGAAAGGAAAGCTTTAATGGAACTAGCTAGAGACACCTCCATAGTCATTAAAGAAGCAGATAAAGGGGGCAACATTGTCATCATGAATAAATCTGACTATGACAATGAAGTTTTAGGGCAGTTGTCAGATAACACCTGTTACGAGAAATTACACGCAAACCCTACTAACACGCTAACCACACTATTTAACAAGCATTTGAAACAATGGTACGATGAGGGTCTCTTAAATGATGACGAATACCGTTACCTTAAAATCCACAAACCAAGATATCCTGTACTATATACGCTACCAAAGATACACAAAAACCTCCCATTTCCACCCGGGAGGCCAATTGTGTCCAGTATTGGGTCACCATCAGAGAGAATGGCTGAGTATGTTGATCTATTTCTACAGCCGATCGTGCAAAGCCTCCCTTCTTATGTCAGGGACACAAAACACATCCTGAGTTTACTTGCAGACATTGCCTGGGAAGATGACATCATTTTGGTTTCATTAGATGTTGTGTCATTGTACACGAATATAGATCTAACGTTAGGGATGGCAGCCATAGAATGGTATTTTGGCAAAAAGCCAGCGGGACAATTGAGTCATAGTAAAATGCTCTTGCGAATGATTGAGTTGATACTGTACAACAACTGCTTCATGTTTGAGAGAAACTGGTATAAGCAAGTAAAAGGAGTCGCGATGGGATCTAAACTTGCCCCTTCGCTGGCTAATTTGTTCATGGGTTATTTTGAAGCAAAATGGTTATGGAGTGAAAATGGGAGCCGATTCAGTGACTATATTGTATATTGGGGTCGATTCATCGACGATTGTTTGCTATTATGGTCAGGAACAGAAACGCAATTACAAGAGTTCTTTATGTATCTGAGTACAAATACACTAGGAATGCAGTTCACGCACACTTGGAGTAGACAAAGTATAGTCTTTCTAGATGTGGAATTATATGTGCAAGAGGGTACAATACAAAGTAGGTTATATCGTAAAGCCACATCCTGCAATTCTGTACTTCATGCCTCAAGCGCACATCCAAGCCATCAGATCAAGGCCATCCCCTTTGGAGAGTTCACCAGGGCTAGGCGCAACTGCAGCACCGAAAAGGACTTTCTGGGGAACTTGGAAGGCATGAAAGAAAGATTCAGATCAAGGGGTTACCCACGAAATACCTTGGAGACAGCCGCTACACGTATAACCAAGGTAGCACGAGCAGATACATTAAAAGAGAAACCGTTAAGGTCGGCCACAAGCCAACCTGTTAGATTAGTGACTAACTTCAATCAGCAAGCAAACATGGTCAGTAGAGTAATGCACAAGCACTGGCATGTCCTGATGGCAGACAAGACACTAGAAGACTTCACACCCAAAAGACCAATGATCACATACAGAAGGGGAAATACATTGAAGAATATTTTGAGCCCAAGTGTACCAAACACATCACAAAGCATGGACTGGTTGTCCAAACGCTCTATGGGGTTCCACAAATGTGGTACCTGTGGAGTATGTAAATGGGCGCTGGATAAAACCATGGAATTTGAGGGTCCAGACAAGAGAAAATATTGCATTAAACAAAACATTAATTGCCTCACTAAATATGTGGTATATATTGTGAGATGCAAGTGCATGATGCAATATGTTGGGAGTACTATTCGTTGTTTGAAAGATCGCATTAGTGAGCATGCTAGGGCAATCAAGCAAGGGGATGCAAGATACCCCATGGCTATACATGCTATGTCCTGTGCAAAACAAGGTAGCTATAAGCAGTTTGACTTCTTTGGTATACAAGTGGTTATGCCAAGCAAAAGAGGTGGTAACAGAGAACTAGCATTGCGTAGAACAGAAGCAACCTGGATAATGCGCTTGGATTCGGTACAACAGGGCTTGAATTCTGATCGAGAGCTGCAATTTTTCTTGGGGAACTAATAAATAATGTATGTACTGTAAATAAGAAAAAGAAAAAGGTTCCGCAAATTATACTGAGAAGGTAATTCTCAGTCGTTTTGTGGAAAATGTAACATCCACCTACAACAAGAACATATTGTAATCTGTATGTATTTATAACGTGAAGAGTCACTGAAAATGTAGATCTTTTATAGTAAATATTGTAACAGAGCTCTACGAGATCACCAATGACATAGATAAAGCAATGTTTAAATATAATCTACAAAGTCACTTAGCTTTAGCATGAACACTATAACATAGCTATAGCATGATCACCTGTTTCACAGAACTAAGAGGTCTTAAATGACATTTTGTGTTTGCATGTAACACATCACAAGCTCATAGAATGTCACTTGTTCGCACTCCTTTTTTTTAGACGTACTCCAATATGATATATTTAAAATTTATCCATAATTTTATTGGGGTTATTTGACATAGATGATTTCTTTTGCCGTTTCTGATAATAAACCGTTTAACTTCCGTGTTCTCTTCTAAATAATAAATAAGAAAATCAATAGCTATGAATCCAGATTTACCGAGGGGATTAATATCCTAATAAGGTACCTAGTGCTGTTGCAGAACGAAAGAGGATATTATATAAAAAAGCGGGGCGATCTATTAATCAAGAATGTAGCTACGTTTGTTCCCTTCCGGATGGCCAATCTGTCATTTCCGGAAAGGGATGCGCGGTCTAGTGTTCACCGGCAATATAGTAAGCGTGGAGTGCACTTCCGCATTCATACGCGAGAACGCAGGGAGCAGCGGTACTCAAGCTGCGGCGTTCTAATCTAGAACGACAAGAGCACAGACAAGGTATGGGGAATTAATAGAACAGAAGCGAAGCTAATTTTAACTGAGTAAGTGTCGAGTAATTTTAATAAATAGAGGACCATTGGCAGGGTCCGTTTGCAATTTTGAGCAAATCTTAGAGTTAGCACGCTGATAGAGGATATAGAGAATTTTGTGCTTCGCCTAACAACACGGGGGAGGGGCGCATTGCAGATGATCACGAATAGATGTAAATAAACAAGTATTGATCGTGTATAATATCATTAAAATAGAATGGAATAAATACTTATAAACAACGATGGTAATAGGCATAAAACCATTCTCCCCTTGTAGTGCTTCAACCACAAATATACGTGGATACTGACGCTACACCTGTTGAACACCAAGCGGTGGCCGTTTTTAAACTTCTCAAATCACCATACAGCCGGGACGGAAGTACAACCGGTGGAGAGGTAAGACTCTCATTATGAGCATTAAATACAGATCTTATAGGGAATGCTCGGATAAACCAATCAATGTAATACTTATGCAACCTATATGATGTTGATGCCCCTTACAGCATACTGAATTGTTGCAACAGTCAGTGGATTTTAGAAGCCCTATTGGGTAAGAGCACGATTGTGCTGAGCTAATTTAAAAAAAATTCTAAATCTTTTTTCAATCTTCCTCTGGTGCACTTAAATATAAAATGTATATCTTGGATGTCCAGGGGGATCACGGACAATTTCGGGTGCAAGATACACGTATGAGATGACTCAGTAAAACACCATTTTGCATGATATTCATTTGGATTAAGTATTGCTTGAGTTCACTTCAGGTGGTTTACAATGGGAAAACCACTATCCAGGTCCTATGAACCTGTTTGAAACACCCCTCACCAACTCCTCACCAAGGCGAGATTTAAATCAGCGCAGAACTCACCAAAGTCGAGTTAACTTGCAAATTACTCAGTGTGGATACATGTAACATGTGAACCATTGTACATTTGTAGAGCCCTGACGAAGTCGAGGGTACACCACCCTGACGAAACACGTGTTGGCTGGGCGTTGAAAAAATTAAATAGAAGATAACAACAATCAAGACTGAATCTACAAAAACCTTATTTTGTCTCAGAATTGTATAACTGAACTGTTGATAATTTGCAGTTTTTATAACAGACGTGTGCACAGATCCCTGTTTTTATGATATTGACAAGTGGCTGATGTATAGATGCATAGAGTACCTGAGGAGGATTGGAGGTCTAGCCTATGGAAGCACATGTCCCTTATTGGGAGGAATACCCTATGGACACTAATGGTAGCTGACCTGATGGCCTATGACTCTACGCCTATGAAAGCCACAGGTTCACCAAGGTAGGTCTTACCCCAGAGAAGTAGAGTATACGGTTCAGGGACAGTCACAAACTGTATAACCAGTCTTCTGTGGATTATATCGATTACTCAAACAAGGCACTGAATGTTTAGGTGAAGGACAGCATTGTGAGTGTTGTTAATGAGTGGTGTAACCTTATCTTTTGGACAGAAGATACTCAATACTTTCTTTACTGAGTTGCCCCATCACCTGATTGTTTGCAAGCTCACTTTACCCAGCGAGCTGATAAAGAAGGCAGACCTCTAGGTTAGCACCAGAGTGTTCAAGAAGGTATTGGGGGGGCATCAAAGGTGTGGGGCCCCTAATAGAAGAAGGGGGATGCACAAATTAAAACAATGAGTTCTCAAAGGGCCCCCAAAACAATTCTTAGGGGAAGTATTCCCAAGCCCAGCTTTACCAGAGGAAAGGTGGTTAACCTGAAAATAAGTCAGGAAGTTTTTCCCTTAAATTTCTATTAGTGCTGTAGGTACAGCCACTTCTAAGAGGACCCTTTTACCCTAAAAGGAAGCAGCCCCCCACAGGGATGGTCAGTGTTGTGGTTGGGGAGGAGGTTGTCATAGTTAATATGGTGAAAGTGCACAGGCTACCTTAGCATCCCTGGCTGACAGAGAGAAGGTACCCACGGCTCACATGCCTAGCAACACTAAAATGTATAGACAGAGGGTCAATATCAAAGGGGAGAAAGTGCAGGCTTTAAGAGACATAGGAGCCAGTATGACTATTGCTAGGTGTCATCTGGTGTTGTGTTATCCCTAATGTATTCCACCAGTTTGTAGGAGCTGACAACCACAAGAGCCACTAGCTTGTGGCTCTGGTTTCCTGTGGAAGGTGTGTCTCATGTTTCTTAAAGGTAGCAGTATGCTCAACTATAACTGTGTATTCTTTGCTTGGTAACAACATAAAGCACACCATCTGCAAGGTAGTGGAGCTCCGTTCCGACCTGGAGCTTTTAGAGTTCCCTGATTGGGTGTACCTGACCACATGGACCATGACACCCTGAGAGAGAAGTCAAAAGGACCTGGAGCCTAGAAAAATGTCAAAAAGAGGAAGGGTAGGGGCATTCGAATATCAGACTGTGAGACTTCCACATTCCGAGAGGGGGTGAACTTGAGGATGATTCTCCGGAACCTACAGTGGAGGACATTGCTGAATTCAAAACCCTTGAGGGCCTAAAGTGACACACCAAGGCCCAGGCAGCTGGCTACACTTCTGGTGATCACCTGATTTAGTGAGAGTATAATCTCCTGTCTAGCAAATCTAGGGTTCCTGGGCCTTGGACAACCTGTGTGTTAATGGTACCCCAGTCCTACAGGGCCATCTAACAGGTAATATTCTATTGGCCCCATATGAGACTGACCTCAGATATATTCTGTAGGCTTTGTCCTACCTGCCAGGCCAGTGGAAGTCAGGAGGAAAGTAGAAGGCTTCTCTTGTCTGCCTTCCTGTAATAGGCACCCTCTTTGAGATGTTGGGCATCTACAGTATTCAGCTCCTGAGCCCCAAGAATTGCCTTGGTCGACTATGGCTCTGGGTATTAGAGAACGGTGACTGACCTACAGTGGCCCGGGCCATGATGCAGCGCTTTACCCGGGTTGGTTTCCCTGAGCAATGGTGTCAGACCAAGGCACCAACTTCATGCCAGCGTATATGAAGTCAATACAATATGAGTGTGGGTAAAATATAAGTTCTCTACACCCTATCATCCCCAGACCAATGGGCTTTTCGAGATATTCAACCAGGCCCTTAAAAGCATGATCACGGGCCTGCATGGTCTTTCACAGGCCCTTGAGACAGAAGTGGGACATCTTCTTGTCATGCCATTTCCAGAAACCCCTCTCCCCCATACTGTAGTCAGCTAAATATTAGTTCTCGGGAATAAAACAAAGTGCTTTCAAAAGCCAGCCGAGTAGTAAAAACAATCTAGCACGACCAGAAGACCATTTTGGTTAAGGTTCAGCCTGGTCAGAACGTGCGGGTGATAGGGCTAGTGGAAGTCTAGGCCTGTCAACACAGAGCTACATCAAAGACTCTGACCCTTGGCCACTCTTCGTGCTACACCAATGACCATCCACAAATCTAAACCTGCTCCTCATGGCCTCCTCCAACGTGAACAGAACTCTTTGCACCAGACTTAGAAGGTAACTTTTTGAGTGAGACTAATCCTCCATCTTTTACTCCAGCAACAGAATCAAATTCATGCACACCACGGAGCTAACCTTGACTGACAAAACTATCATCCACTTTACCATCTCCAACGCATAACACACCATCACCAAACACCACATTGCCATCAAGTGAAGTTGGAGATAGCACCCCATGACCAAGGACTATCCTACATCAATCAGAGGCTGAACTTCCATTTTCCTTGAGACCCCTGCACTCTTCCTCACTAGCCCTTGCACACGGCCCCCACATTTCTTGTGCCTGCTGCGGGGGCCGCTCCTTCTCCTACACTACAGCCAAAGCCTGGAACAACCTCCCCTCCACCTCCACATGGTTCCCTCCTTGGTAGTCTTCAGAAAGAGACTCAAGACCTGGCTCTTTGATGCAGATACAGCAGCCTCAGTGCTCAGATACCCCTAGGGGGGACACCGCCATGCTTTACAAATACTGATTGATTTAGTGACCCACCTGGTCCCTGTGTCTGACCTACACTTTTTTATTGTTGGCCTGAATATGTGACTTTTCCTTGGTCTAGCGTGACCAGATGACCATGAGAGGTATTTTGTGCTTTTATTCTCTCTTTTCATTTAAAACTTGTAATTGAGTATCTCCAGTTGTAAATGTATTGCGACTTATATAGCGCACATATCACCCGAAGGCATCAAGGCGCTTGCCTTGGGAACCCATCCTGGCTTTTCCCTGTGAGATAACCCCTACTGGGTATCCCCAGGGTGAAAGCCAGGCATCCCGCAGCGGGTGGGCCGCCGTAGTGGAGATTAAGCAACTATTGCCCAGAGTTGCAGCGTGGGACCCCATGATTAGAATAGGCACCGAGGCGAGAATTATCGAGTCCGTGGACATTTTTGGGCTCAGGACCCTGCCGCGTCAGGAATTGAACCCTGGTCCCGGGCCAGACCTCTGCATCAGGGTCTGCCGCTCTAATCAGTGAGCCACACTCCTCCACTCACTCCACAGTTCTACTGACTAGCTTTGTGTTGTTGTGGTATCATTTGATTTATTAAAATGTATTCCATTTTTCAAACGCTGCGTTGTGTTTTTTCTTGTGTTGTTTTCATTTCATTACTGCTTGTGCACTACATAAATATTTTATACGTTGCCTCTAAGTTAAGTCTGACTCCGTTTGTCCCAAGCCACCCAAGGGTTATGAACAGGTTAATATAGTGACATTTGTAGTTCAAGCATTGTGATTGTTGCTTGAGAGGGGCTTCCACCCCCTCAACTAACAACCAATATCTTACAGCAGCCCTGCTAATTCTGAGCCCAGAAATGCTATCAAACCTGTATTTTATGGAGCTGTATCATCCCCGTCATCCCCCAGGACACTGTTTTGGTCAACTTGTACCAAAGCTCCATTGTGCATACACACACCGTCACACACACACACATGCACAAAAAGACTCTGCAGCACTTACATGTACATATCTATTACAGCATGGTTTTTCAATATCTTCTGAAAGATGGTGATGTTTCAACGCGCATCACTTGTGCAACCCAATATGTTAATGATTTGATTTGTTATCATCAAAGTGCCATATGTGGTGATTACACTGCCATGTTAATCACTTCGCCGGTGCAAACTATTACTTCACATATGTGGCTCTTATAGTCTTATATTCTTGTACTTTAGGACTTAAAATCCTGTATATTCCAATTCATGAGAGATGTCATAATCTCTCGTGCAGTTCCCTAGAAGCCATTTCTGACAGGAAATTTCAGGTTTACGTTAGCTCACTCTAATTAGAAGGACTGAGAGTGGAGCTGACGTCTAATGCATTTAGGACAGTCCATGCTCTTGCACCGATAAAGGGATCATGCTGAACATGTCAGGACTCAACTTCCAATGAATGTTTGGAATGCATTACTGTCACAGGCCTCAGGATCATCTGACTAGTTGCCCTGCATGAATAGTAAGACTACTCAAGTGTCATTCCAAATTCAGAAAATTTCCCAGAAATATGTCATGGAGTTAATACTCAAAATTGTGAAGATGTCACCTTTCATTTTAAACTCTCTCTGAAAAGTTCAAGTGGCAAGCCTTACAACCTTCACCATGCTTCCACGTGCTAGAACCATACTGTCAATATTTTTTAGTAATTATGACATTGCATTCTTATTATTTCAGTAACGAATTGTGGCAGCGGAGAATTTATGATTTATTGTCGACTAGTTCATGCACGAGGGATAAATGTGCACAATATCACATAAAACACATATATGAGCAAGCATCTGTAAGTCTGATCCAACCCCTGGATATTTGATTGGCGTTTTGACGTTATCAGCAAGTTAGGTTTAACAGTGTTAAACACCCCTCTAACAATAAACTTTTAAAATTTTAAAGTGAGAGAGGCAAGGCAAAAGATAGGACCAATAAATGAAGAGATTAACGGCCTGATTTATTGTGTTACTGACAATTGTATGTCTGTCAGGACAATGGAGTAAAATATTCTGTTGCCCTGAAAGACATGTCACCCACTAAATAGAAAGATGCCCACTGACCCCACGGACACCTCTTAACATTGATGGAACCACTTACACGTTGTAAAAGCTTCACGGTTGGCTCTGTAAAAAATGATGGCCATCTATCAAACTTTTACAACATTTTTCAGTTTTTTCTAAAGTAAGATCCCAAAGCGGGAGTATGTTATTGAAAAATGTAAAACTAATGGCTCACACAACATAAGAATTTCAGACAGAAAAAATGTAATCTAATCACCGACTCATAATAGGGCAGACAGTCGGATGGTTAACCTTCGACAACCCATTCTCTGTCGGCTCTGTCGGAGGATTATGTAGGCATACTTTTGGTCCACTAGCCTCTAATTGTGAAAGGTGAGCCGACAGTTTGGTCAAGAGGGTACTCTGTTGCTGTTGTAATGGAGTAACCTCTATGCCAAGCTCTGAATCAGGGCCCCTATAAAGAAAAGATAGTTGAAAGAGGTTTTATCACACAGGAATGACCACAAGCAGCAGGAATAGGTAAGTCTTCACATATTATGTAATATTTTTTTAAAGACTAATAATGAAAGGGCATTATAAAGACAACCACACAACCTATAGCAAGTACTGAATTTAGGGGAAACGTCTATTTATTCATTTTATCAGAGAGATATTTTTTACTTTTAGCTCACTTTCTCCTGAGTGATCAAAGGGAGAGTGCTTCTGAAACTGATGGCTTGTAAAATACAATATTTGTTTGCTGCTCACTTTCACGTTTGTATTGTACAAATATTTTGGTAATAAGGGGAGCTTGTAGGGCACCCTAAAAGATGAAAAAAAGCTTTAAAGTTCAAGTTCTCCAAAACACATGGCCAATAGACAGAGTTTGTTGCAAAAGAAGACATTAAAATGTTGTATCTGCATTAGCACAAGCACAGTTGAGACAAGATCTAGTATATTGAATGTGTTGAAAGTAAAAAAAAAATGTCTTTTTGTGGCACTTATGCAGAAAGCATATAAGTAAAATAACCAATTAGTGAACTCATTGGAACGTATATCTCTAAAAAAGTCAGTGCTATAACTATATTAATGGTGCTCTGATTTTTTGTGCTCCAGACCCATCAACATTTCTCTAGATGGAGTGCATCTTAGCAGTCAGCGCCTTGTTCTTCTTTACGCTTTAACAGTTCTGCCAGAATTCTAAGTGAATGGTAAATTTGGCCTTTTCTGAAGTGATAGGTCCACTTGCAAATGCTTCACAAACTAGAAAAAGTAAAAGAAAATGTCCTGAGATCTTTAATGAAAATGTTTTTCCTTAAAATATTGTGAGTCATATACCTTTGCACTTATAAATAGATTTTACCCTGTGGGAAGGGGCAAGGCCTTGGAGGGAGTGGACACTCCTGCCGAGAGATACCCAAGAAGCACTCAGCCCCTCATCAAGGCACGAGGTGTTTTCCACCACTTAATCGACATTTGCTACTTACTGCTTCCAAAAATGAACTGGAAATTCAATTGTTTACAGTTCTTTTCCATGCCACTGTCCTATTTTGGCTCCTCACTGTGTGACAGGAAATTGTGTGATACACAGTAGCACCATGTGAGTTGGCAGATCTGTAGCCATTTTATCTGTAGTCATACACTACATAGGTCAATTTAACTTGACCCTGAGAAACTGACTGAGGCCAAAATAAAATCTGAACATAACATTGGTTTAAATTGAGCGTAATCTTTCTGAGTTCCTATCATAATATGCATTACGTAAAAAAGGAACAAGAATATGGCAATTGGTTCTGAAATATGTCAACAAGAAGGACTGTAATTTCGAAAATAGCTATACATTATTAACTTAATTATTTCAAGAGTACTAATATCAGTATTCATGGACAGCACAGGTCAACCTGATCCCAAAAATGAACACACTGTCTATTTACTATGTTCAGCATTGACCATAGTTATTAAATACCCTAAAAAAGTAGAGGCTTTTCTACCACAAATTCTCAAAAATTACTTCTTTTGTTCTTTTTCATTGCAACCTTTTGGGAATGCTCACAAAAGAAATAATTAGCCGGGAAATCAGAGCAAGCAGGCTGACTTGGAAGGGAAACTAAACAGAACCACCATAATTTACCAATTCCTTGACTGCAGTGAAACAGCAATGAAGAGACTGAAAACATAAACAGTAGACACGACAGGGGCATGATTTGAAGTAAGGTGATAATAGGACTTCCACCCAAAAAATGATGGGACACTCTTCTTCCATCCTTTGTGTTGCACTGTATTATTGACGCTGGATAGACTGACCTCCCGTGATAGAAGGCATTGTCTCCACAATTGTAAATGGCATAGCTGTGCTCTATACACTACGGATAATTGTGATTTACTGCCATCCAATTTAAGATTGCTGGTCCAGTATGAATTTTGGTGGCAGCCGCTTCTGACTGTAGCATTTTATATCAACCATGGTCTTGCCTAAAAGTGTAGACAAGTGTCCCTAACAAGCTCGGTGGCTGACTCAGGGGGAAGTGACCCTCCTCCGCGATGAGTATTTCTAAGTAGGAGGAGTATTCATCTCCCATAGATTACACAGATCTGGATTATGATCAATCGATTATAGATATAATCAAAACATGAACTTATTATATTACCTTGAATTAATTGTGGCTGTTTACCAAGAAATTACATACAAGAAGTAGTAAGAAATCAATAAAACCATAAGGATTTTTAAATTGGTTTAGTACTTGAATGAAGCAACTCATTGTAAGTGCATGCAGCCTGTACAACTTTGGACTGTGCTCATCAGAGTACAGCAAATACATTATTTATTTATGTGTTTTTAGTGGGGGACACTCCAGGAAAGCACAAAATTACATAGATAATTGTTGTTTTCATACAATCAGAACTGCAAGGAGTGAGAACAAGAGGCTTGAACCTTACTTATTGTTCACTCTCAAAGCACACAGAATCAATGGAAACACTGGCAGATTCAATGATACCTGAAGAAGAATCAGAGAAAAACCTAATCAACTGAGGGCTAGATGTAGGTAATCCAAATTTACCAATTTAAAACACCGAATTTTAACGATTTGGTATTTTAGAATCGGTAAATGCTATGTAGGTAAAAAATTGATAAGTATTTACCAAATTGGTATTTACCATTCATTCCTATGGGCCTGGATAACATACATACAATCTTTAAAACCAGTTTATTAATGACAATTAGGGAAATACAATGTGAAAAATATAGAATTTGTGGATAGTGATTTCCAAAATCCTGGCTATGCTTTAGAGTGTTCGAACATCTAAACATATTTCAGCCATCTGTGTGCATTAAATACTGATTTCAGCAGGACTTCACTGTAGTTCTTGTTAATTTAACAGGATGAACACATTGTGGATTTCATTGTGTGATTTAGTAGAAATCTAACTTTCAATGGAATAAAAAAATGACTCTCCCCGTATATAAAGATAGAGCTGTTCTATCTTTCTTTGTGCGGAGACAATGCAGTCTGAATAAATACATGTAAGAGGAGGATTAAGATGATTTGGCAGAAGATAATATAGACTTATAGCCCGCTGTAATGGGCTATACCGGCTATTAAAGGCCTGCTACCACGTTAAAGGCCCAAGCCAAAGGCGAGGGACTTTGACAAGGTAGCGGGACTTTAATAGCCCGTATAGCCCTGCTACGAAGGGTTATAAGGCTATTAAAATATTCTGCCACTAGAGGGCAGAATGTTCTAACAAATAAACCAAAGGCCTCTCGAAGTTCGAGGGGATTTAAATCCCCTCGAGCTCTGAGAGGCCTTTGTAAGACATTTTAATGTTGAGCTGCGGGCCTTAACCGGTCCGCAGAAGCAAAGAGAACTCCATTGTCTGCAATGGAGCACCCAACATTCCAATGTTCTGATATAATATCAAAGCAATGATGTAAGTTTTTCCTGTTAGGTTTTTTGAAAAAACATAAAAATGTGATTTACCCGAGGAAGGCAGAAAAGTATACACTGTTGGGCAAAGTATGGGGTAGTCGACGTATATGTCGTCTAAAGGAACAATAACAGCAAGTCCTTCATACAGTTTACATGGAAAAAGCTAAGACATGTTGTCTTCTACTGGCAAGAATATGAGAGAAGATGAATTGAGATACATGTTAAATAAAGTACTTTTGGGGAAAGATTTCACTAAATGTTTTCAAAATACCTACTACAGCTAATATTATTCTTTGCCTCAATCTCAACGTCATGTTTTGTGGGACCAAACTCAAGGTAGTTTTGGACTTTAAGGAGGAAAGATGTTTCTGACACTCATTGTTTCTATATGTCACAATAATTTTGTTTGGGACAATGGTGCAGTATAGAATATCACTATTAAAATCTTAAAAATTGTCCTTAGTAGCCTCAAGCAGTAAAGTGCACAAGGCCTGTTTAAGACTTCGCACACATTGACAACAAATAACTGTTTTACACCACATATGTCTCGCTCAAATGTAAACATGGCATTTATATTTCACTTGCGCTTTAAGGGAATTAAGGATGCCGCCTGCAGACAGAGCACTTTCCAGTATTCAGTAGGTTACAGCTTTAGAATATTCTTCAAGGTAAGAAAATAATAAGTAGCAAAGCAGTCTTCTAGGTATAATGTATGAATATTTTTCCCTTTTCTAACATTGTTGTGGGATTACATCAGGGTGATTTAGGTGGGGCAATTTACTCAGTTTTTGCCTCATCTGTATTCAAAAACCACATATCACTAGCCCACTGGTGCTTTGAATCATTGGTATTATTGATTTCCTTTTACCGCCATTCTTGTGGGATTACATCATGGCGATTTTAGGGGGTAATTTGGCCCCATCCACTTTGTCCTCACATAGTAATGGCATGCCACAGAGTATAGATGGTAAGTACTTTTGGCCTAAATAGCAACCCACCTAGGCATGCCTCTAACATCAGTGGGACTTTATTTTTATAGAATGGTAACTACTGGCACCCTTATGATGGTGCATTGTGTAAAGAATATATATAACTTGTGGCACTCGTCCTAATATAGTTCATTTTGGTAGGACATTTTAATATGGAGATTTTAACTTTTGATATGTGAGCCACATCCATTTAATGTGTTAGGAACGTCCAAGGAAGCAATGGTGAATCTTGGGACATGCAGTATAATTGACAACCTATCTGATTGTATGAAATTCACTACAGAGTAATTAATTTTCCAGAAACCCTAACAATTATAAAGCGAAAACACAACACAAGGAAAATACCAAACCTATTTAGAAAAATCGATTACATTTTTGAGACAAAAATGAAATCAGTAGAACCATAGATATGAAATAATAAAGTTTGAATTCAAAGTAGCACCAAGAAGCACAAAGTGCCAAATGCTGTTATTCAGTCACGCTTGACTGGGTTAAACTCTAATGTAAGGCTGACCTCCATGGAGGGCAGGACAGACACGGGACCGGGTTCATCCTGGTGGAAAGTTTACCTTCTGACTTGGAAACTTTTCTGGAGGAAAAGTGGCCATTGACAAGTCATCGGCTGGTCAAGCTGAAACCTGAATTTAAAGCAGGCTGAACAACAACAGGTTGCTAAAGAGTGGGGTTCCTGTGTGTTAGTCAACGAAGGGGGGAGGGGGGGAGTGCATGCACAGGAGTGTCTCGATGAAGCCTTCTACGTTTGGACTTTTCTAGGCATCAGATCTCCTTCGTCGGGGCAACCCAGCAAGCTGAGGCCAATGACAACTTGGTGTCAACTACTGCTACTACAATGGAGATCTCAGTCTCAGTTCTCAAGTCAGAGAGTTGACAAAATGTTTTAAAGTCCCACTTATTGCAGTTCGGGGACATGAGGAGTACACTCTAGCTCAAGCCAAAGAGTCCAGCACGTGGGAGGCACCTCACTGGGTTCAGTGGAGAAGTGTGGCTCAATGGTTAGAGCGGCAGACCCTGATGCAGAGGTCAAGCCCAGGACCAGGGTTCAATTCACCGCCTCGGCGGGTCTTGGGCTCAAAAATTCCATGGACCTGATAATTTTCGCCTCTGTGCCTATTCCAATCATGGAGTCCCACTCTGCAACTCTGGGCAATAGCTTGCTTAATCTCCAAAACGGCCCCCAACACGCTAAGGATGCCTGGCCTCCACCTTGGGGGTGCCCAGGAGTGGACACCTCACAGGGAAAGCCAGGATGGGTTCCACAGCGGTATTCGTAGAAGCGCCTTGAGACCCTTGCGGGTGAGTAGTGCGCTATACAAGTATCAATTTACATTTTACTCACTTCAACGGAGGCCAGCATCAGAGTCCAGGTCAGGTCTAATTCGTACTGGTCAGTTGCAGGGAATGGGCCTCTGTAAACCTGTTGTGTACCTATAGCTCAGCCAGGAAGTTAGCCAAGTGACCCTTGGATTTATTTCTGGGTTCTTGTGTTCAATGTCAGCATGTACAGTCTTCCTTTGGGTTCTTCAGACTGCAGCTAAGTCTGTCTTCTGATTCTTCAGAGGTTTAGGATTGTTCTGAGTATTTACTGGGAATGCCATATTCAATCTCAGTGCCAGTATATGGTTAGGAGAAAGTCCTAGCCACTCGCTAAATAAAGGGGCAAAAAGTCCCCAGGGTTAACCATACCCACTCTTGCAGCACTTTCTCTGTGTTTTACTGTAAACTATCCTACAGTACCCTTCTACCCCTAAATCCAACAAAGCAGCACCCTTTTTACTCTGGCCAGAGTGCCCAGTGCCGACCCAGAGGCATGGCTACATTAATAGGCAAACTCTCCCTGCTGGTCACGCCAAACAAGTTCTGGGATAGCTTTCCATCCCCTCGAGTTTGGGGTCAATATGTCTGGGAAGACACAAGGATGGCAAGCCTGGGTGGGAGGGATACTTTGAAGCTCAGGAACAGGCCCATCACATCTCCAGGCCATCCTGCTAAAGAAATCCTCCTTCCCAACCTTTAGCACTTTGTAAACTGTTTGTGAGCAATGTACGTCATGAGACAATGCACATAGGCAGAGCGGCCCTGTTGGCTTTAGGCAAAACATTATAACTTTCTAAAAGTGTAGTTCCAAAAATCGAGTTGGATTTTAAATAACTATTAAAATGAGTCTTTGAATCATGTTTGCAGCTGCTCCCTAACTAAGATTAAATACTGTGGATTATTATAGTGTATCCAAGTGTTTTCCTATGGGAGAGACAGCCTTGCCACAGTAAAAAAGGACTTTGAAGATGTTTACACTGCCAGGACTTGTAAAATAATAAATAAGTATGCCCTACTTTTTAAATACCATACACCCTGCCCTATGGGCATTTAGCGCCCACCTTAGAACAGTTTTCTTAGCAAGGTCAAAATGGCAGTTGGAAAATCAAAATGGCAGTTGAAAACTGCACACCCAGGCTGCAGTGCAGGCCTAGAGACATGTTTTACAGTGCTACTTTAGTGGGTGGCACAATGAGTGCTGCAGCCCACTAGTAGCATTTAGTGTACATGCCCTCAGTACATGGGGTAACATACACTCTTAAATTAGATGTGCCATTTTCAATTCCGCCAGTGGACGCGGAAGAATTTTGGCAATTCTGCCTTCATCGAAATGTGGGATGATTTACAATTACAATTCTGCTGCTCTGCTGGTGGTATTGAAAATTATACAGTAGTTTCTATAGTTTAGGCAGCATTGCAGTGATTACAAGTTGTAATCACTGCAGAGTTTGTAAAGAGGGAGCTGAGTGATGTGCAGTGGTTTCTAAAGTTTAGAAACCCCTGCATACCACTCAGTGGCCATACTCTGAACTGGTTTATGGCTGCACTATTTTCTCAGCGCAAAATACATCTGTGCAAATCCCCACTTCGCCCATTGTGTAATTTCCAGAATTTGTATGTAATTCTGCGAAATTCTGATTGTGCCTTCCATGTTTGCTCTCAGGCATATATCTCTAATATACATGGTCTCTCAATTGATTAAGAAAAGCCAACACCAACTTGTAAGATTTTGGATCAGTGAGTATGAACTGGATAATGGTTCAACAAACAGCAAAAGTAATACATTAGGCAGTTCTCCTGTTATTTTTACCAGTGCTGTGTAAGGGTCAGGTTACTTTTCTTAATTGATAGTAGCTATCACAGACTGTAAAGTGTGGTTTGCTGGTTTTTTTATTTGGACAGAATTGATTTGTTGGAGCAGAGCAGGAATGCAGACGTAGAAATATCGAGGGACCTAAATATCGCTGTAAAAATATTGTGGAGAAGAAATATCGATAACAGAAATATAGTGGACAAGAATATCGATTGACAGGTAAATAATATCAATTAAAAAAATATTGATGTATTGAATATCGTTTACAAAAATATAGTTGACAAAAATATCGAATTATTAATAATGGTATGTATTTTTGTGGTTTTAATGAGAATTGTTTGTCATTTTATCATATGTTTTATCATTTTAGTAATTAATGTATTTAAGGTTTAATTTTCTGTTTTTAGTTCTGTAGTGGGTTGTGGGTTTATAGGGCAATAGAGTGGGAATTAATTTAGTTATATAAAATGTATAGAATAATTAATGTGTTAATTGATAACTTAATAATAGTTATTAACTAGTTGTTAATTCATTTCAATTAATCAATTAATAATTATTTATGTTAATTGTTTAATTAATTTTAGGTCTGTGTTGTAGTGTTTATATGTGTACATGGTGTGAAGGGTGGTAAGTAATTAACTTTTTATTGATTATTAAATATTTATAAATTAATTTCAATTAAGAATTAATTATTCATTGTAATTGTGTAATTCATTTTAGGTGTGGGTTGTGGTGTTTATATGTGTAAATGGTGTGAAGGGGGGTAGGTGATTAATTTATTATTTACTAATTATTAAATATGTATAAATTAATTTCAATTAAGAATTAATTATTCATTGTAATTGTGTAAATATTTGTAGGTGTGTGTTGTGATGTTTATATGTGTAAATGGTGTGAAGGGTGGTAAGTAATTACTTTTTATTGATTAATTATTAAATATGTATACATTAATTTCTATTAATTAATTAGTAATTAGTAATTGTAATTATGTACTTAATGTGTGTTGTGGATATTATAGTGTTAATTAATGTGTCATTAATATTTTTATTATCTTTGGTAATAATACATCTAATTGTACATATTAATTATGTTAATATTGGAAACTACATTTAATACAAATGTTGATGTTTTGATTTTTATTGTTGTGGAATCCAGCACTTTCCCTACTGTTGCGCTCATTGGAGTGGGAATACTAAGTTTCAACCCTACGCTATCCAACGCTTTCCCTACTGTTGCACTCACTGGAGTGGGAATAGTAATTTTTACCCTTACGCTATCCAGCGCTTTCCCTACTGTTGCACTCACTGGAGTGGGAATAGTAATGTTTGCCCCTAAGCTATCCAACGCTTTCCCTACTGTTGCACTCACTGGAGTGGGAATAATAATTGTTACCCCTCCGCTATCCAGTTCTTTCCCTACTGTTGCACTCACTTGGAGTGGGAATAGTCATTTTTACCTCTACGCTATCCAGCACTTTCCCTGCTGTTGCACTCACTGGAGTGGGAATAGTCATTTGTACCCCTCCACTATCCAGGCCTTTCCCTACTGTTGCACTCACTGGAGTGGGAATAGTAATTTTTACCCCCTCGCTATCCAACGTTTCCACTACTATTGTGTTTATATTGTCATTAAATGTATGTTTTCTTTTTAATAGTTTAATGTGGTAATAAAATATAGAAAATGTTTTTTAATTTTAAAAATGCATATATGTGTATATTTTATATAATTTAAAAGGTGTATAAATTAAATAAAGATAATAGTTAATAAAATGTATTTAATTAAATATATGTATATGCACACTTTTTGTGTTTAAATTTATTAAATTAAGTTTATTAGTTATAATTAGTTAAAATATATATTACATTTAATTAATTTTGTTAATAATATAATTATATATTTTTTAAAGGTATGTCATTGATTTAAGTCGATATTTTTTACTTTTATATTTTTTACATCGATATTTGTTTGTCGATATTACTGTACTTACCTGTTTATGTATAGGAAGTCGATATTTTTATTGATATTTTCACATCGATATTTTTTTCATGGATATTTTTAATATCGATATTTTAACATGGAACCTGATTTGTTAACAGTTTGTTTAGCTTTTTACTGGCTTCTATATTCTTGGAGGACCTCCTAATGTCAGCCATAGCTCGTGCAGGTAAGAGCGGTGGGGCCTGGTAGGGGAGGGATTTCAACAGACGACGACGAGGAAAAATTTAATAAATGATTAATTTTCAATCATTGTCTGTCGAAATCCCCCCACCTGGACCAACTTCCCCACTGCTCCTACCTGCACGAGCCGCGGCAGCTTAATGTGCTGGGCAGACTAGATCTGAGGTCTACCACGTAATCCATCATATCACATAAGTGCTTTCACTGTTGAACCTCTCTCCCTTTGTTCATAAAGTGAAGAGTTTTGAAACAGCAGTTTTTACTGGGGTCAAGCACCACTTCTTTTGGAATTACCTTCTTGAACTTGGTCATGTAGGGACAATTGCAACTTTTTCTTCCGGGGTCCTGCTGGGACATATTTCAGGCCACTCACTTCAGCTTTCAAATTCTGGTTAAACCTCTGCCCAAGCCAACTCGTTTTGGCTTAACAATAGGAAGTAAATTTAGATGAGGTTACACATTCATTCCCAATAAATCTAAAACAATGTAAATGATATAAACCAATTGTGCAGAATTAACCTATTAATAAAGTCAGAAGTTATCCTAAAATCTATCATGGATCATGTCCTCCAAGGCCTTCATAAGACACCTTATTCCTAAGTCAAGTCAGCATTATTCCCAAAGCCCCTGCACCCACCTTTTCCACAGTGTAAACATCTGTGAAACTTGCTCTCTAGCATCATAAACATGAAAGCGAGCGTACAGAAATAGCAAGACGTTGCAAAGCGTTGCCAGGGTTATAAAGCTCTCCCCTAATCCCAAACTATGGAAACAGCGTACACGCCATCTCTATTTAAGAATAAAGGCTTTCAGAATCTTCTAGTGACATTACAATCACGTACTCCCACACACCCAAGGAACCATGTAGGTTGGGAGGAGATAGAGCTGACTAGGAAGTCAAAGTAGGGTAGCTAATAACCTTCCATCCAATTCCTCTTTTGTTGAGAAACCCATATGAACTTTGGTAGAGTTATTGGTGCACAACAGTTCCGGTATCATATGCTTTTCATATTTACCTCCTGCCCAAAAGACATACATATCCTAAATAATGCACCCTGATCCAGAAAAGTGTAAAGTTATACATTTATCAAATCTATAAAGTAAAGTAGAACTTTAGATGATCTCCTTGGATTCGTACATTTTAGACAAAACGATGCAAATGATTCAAAAAGCAAGTTGACCACTATCAATAAAACTGGTAAATTAACCAAGGCACAATGTCTCAATTCAAATTTAGCCGCACAATTTCTCAATGAATATATAGCTGCAGTGAAAAGTCTGTCATGTTTAATATGGCACTCTAAAATGCTAATAAAGACTTTTGAATATATGGTTAAACTAATCTATGCCTCATGACTTATGACAGAACACATATTTTGATGAGCTAGCTGTTCTGTGCCATTGCAGTTCACTCATTATGCGGTGGTTATCATTTTTCACTGTACGTCTAGTAAAGTGAGGCAAACCAGACTAAGCACACTGAAAGAAAGGACACCACTGAGAGAGAAGACAAGTACGAATTCCACAGGGCATAAAATGTCTGAGTCTAGCTAGAGAGACTTTGTCCAGACCACAGCAATGCTACAGATCATACGGTGTACGAACCAACTGAACAATGGGGTTAACATAGGAAGGAGGAATGTCTCACAAATACATACAAAAAACGCAGTGCCTTAGCTAGCCCTAAGGGCGCCCATGGCGGTCCCTGCGTATGCTACCCTGCTGCGGCTGCATTACTGAAGAGCGGGGGTCCTGACGAGCCACATCCGATTACTGCCACCCGGCGGCCGCATTGAAGAGCGGGTGGGGAGGTGATGCCTATTGCCACCCCAAGATGACTGGTAAGAGCAGGGGGAGACCGACCCTCTTGCTATGCACTGAAAAAACGTGGTGCACTTTAGTACTATTCTTTTATATCTGAATGTTTGTCTCTGTAATGCCTCTGAACCATCAAAAATATACCTTTGTTAGATATCTGAGACTCTATAACTATAAATAAATATTTTTAAATGTGCAAACATGTCAGTTCATAAACTTCCAAATGATTCTACTTTCCTTCTTGCATCTCTCTTTGTGCTATCACGATCGATAGTGTTAGTGTAATATGACTCTAGGAGGATCCAGGAGTTCTTCCCAATCCATCAAGTGCCTCACAGTGCATCCTCGCGTGGGCACAACGCTGCACAGTGGTACCCTGGTGTGCAACAACAGTGGCTGAAGTGGACATGTGTTTACTTTCAAGCGCCAATGTTAGAGCATATAAAATAGAATATTGTAATCCCAGGTGTTCTTCATAACTTGCCCAACCAATCTCAATTTAATTATTAAAACATATTGCTAGCATATTTTATTGAAGATAAAAATGGAACACCTTAAATCGAAAACCGGCCTGAGATTCCCATACATGTTTGTCGTTGCACGACATCTTGCTGTGACGAAAATGTTGAATCCTTTCCCAAATTTATTCAGCTTTCTTCGGCAGACAGGAGCCCTCTTTCCTGCATTACTCATTTGGAGTCAACATGTCTTGTTTAAAGAAAAAAAAAGGTTTGAACATATATTTATCTATTTTAATTTCTGATTGTGACAGAGGTGTTGTGTGTCGATTAGCTAACCTTCAGGCTCGAGTTAAAAATAATAAGGCGCTCCGAGTATTAAAGTCTGCAGAGCTGAGGTGTTTATAGCCCTATACCTCAAGTTGTACACACTTGTTATGAACAACATTATGCATTATGCATTTTCCATTTTGATAGGCACCTTTGTTTTCTTTTTTTAAATAGAAGCCGCTCCTAAAGAAATCTGTTTCTTCCCACAGAAGAAAAAATAACTCGTGCTGTGGGAACTGTTGATAAAGTAGATTAAATATCACAGCCTGTTCCTTTGTATATAAAAACAATCTAATCTGAACGTTTAATTATACATTCCAGTCAATATCCCCAAAGATTCCTTAGCTTTCAGTTTACTTCCAAAGGACAACAACCTATCTTTGTTCATGACCGTGAAAAGAATAGCAATTAGGTGGAATATAGCAGTCAGTAATGGGTTGTTCCTGCCAATAACAAAATAAAGGTAACACAGAACTGACAAGGAGGTGTGTTCTTTGCATATGTTTGTTTAACGTGTTCGGCTATCCGACACCCTTCTCATCGCTTCATTGTGCACGGAGTCACCCCGAGAGCCTGATCAAGCATGAAGGGGGCAGCACATTTTTTCAAATGTGCTCTACATTGACAGACAAACCTTTTAGACTTTCAAAACATGCAACTTGGTACACCTCACCTGATTCTTGAGATCTAATTTTGGGCATGGGCGGCCTCCGTTGTAAGGTTTTTCTTTCAGCCACTTAGATCTCATTTTCACACCAGTTCCACAAGAGGCACTGCAAGGTGACCATGTTGACCAGTCGCTTAATTTGCAATCGAAGGGGCAGGGAACAGCACAAGGTTCTTCAATGTACCCTGAATCAGAAACACAAAGAGTGACCATGAGCTAATAGAACGACTATGAATATCAAATATCTATTAGCAATTATGCAATATCAAGAATCTTTCTTCACCAATTTTTGCATTTGGGATGCATCATCCCAAATGTAAAAATCGCTATTTAAGAATTCGCTAAATTGCGATTCTTTGCATTTAAGGAATCTCTAATTGAGATTCCTTAAATGCAATGCATGAAAGTGAAAAAAATAGCGAATTCGCTATTAGGGCACGCAAATTACCATGAAGTACATCTTCGTGGTAATTTGCAAAAACGTTGAAAAATGCACTTCAGTGCATTTTTCAAAGTTTCATGTTGCGCACACACATGCCCTAAGGGCATGTGTGTGCGCAACATATGTGCACACATCATTTTCAGGGGTGCAACAGGGTGTCCTTTGGACACCCCAGCACCCTTGAAATCGCAATCTCAATTTGTGAATCGCTAATTGCGATTAGCAAATTGAGATTGTCTTCCCATTCATTCCTATGGGCCCCTAGGCCCATAGGAATTAATGGGGAGATATTCCTTAATTGCCACTCGCAATTTGCTAGTCGCAATTAAGGAGTTATTAGAAATCGCTATTTTTTTAGTGATATCTTGATGCATAGCATTTTGCTATTCCTTAATAGCGAATCAGCATTTTTCGCTAATCAGCATTTTTCGCTATTAAGGAATAGCAAAATGTGTTCTTGATGAATCTGGGGGATAGTTCCATGAGAAATATCAAACAATTTCCTCTGTTGTGCACCCCTTCTCTTTTTCCCTGACATACTTCAGCAGGTCACAGGCTCAAATGACAGGTTAAACATGTGGAATTTGGTTTTCTTAAACACAAATTCTGCTTGAACATATCTTGATGGACTAGCTGAAAAAGAGGCGGTTAATGCACTCTGCATGCACCTCCACCTAAAATAATGTTATCTACCAGTTGATGCTCAGAACTGGGTTAACACTTAATATTTTACATTTCTCCTTAGAAATGATAGTTTACTTTTGCTCACAATATTACATCCCTGACAAAGATATTTAATTTGTGACTGACTCCTTGCAAAGGCAAGGATATTTATAAAGAGTTAAGATCCACACATTATTCTACTTACATTTAGATTATGTTATCCTGATAACCATAGTATCCAATTATATAGTTGTAGAATCACTTCCCCAATAATTAGAGTTGGTTCATGCTCACTCACTGGTTGTCTAATAACCTCCATAAATTTCTGGAAGCTTTAGATTTACATACCATGCCTCAGATACCTGCTTCTATAATTCTCATGAACACAGAGGTACCTTTGAATTTGTGTACTGAGGATTCTTCCTTTGCGTATTACACTAGATTAACTTTCCTTCCTGGTTCAGATTGATGGTTTTGTAACTGTATGAAGGACAAGTTTCAAATAAGTCCATGGACATTGGGGCACCTTGCATTAGTACTGAATGTCACCTATACTTCTCGCTCTTTTTATGAGACCCTTGGTATTCAGATATAGCCTTTTTCACTTAATGACCCTCCAATTCCAAACATCCTTTCTGTTAAGGTACATGTGGAAGACGTGGTGTTACTTCAGTAACATGAGCAAAATAGCATCCAAACAGGGTTTGAAAATATTTAGGTCTGCTATTAAGGGGGTGGGGGGAGCAAGGGGAGACAATCAACTCACTTAAAATGAAGTATATTATTTAATGCATCAATTTAAGTTTTGCCAAATCACTTGGAAGTTGTTGACATTATGGACCGAAATGATATTGAACCATTTGGGTATTCAAGGACATTAGCGCTAATTATGAACACATATGTGCCCCCACTAAAGAAATGTAAATCATTGTATGTCTGCAGTCAGGGGTTATGCCTCTATATTATGGGAAGAAGCGCCTGAATAAAACATTTGTATTGTGACTGTTTATCTTCTTGTTACTAAAAACCACTGTTAGCTCCAACTTACATTTTTCAATGTTAGACCCTATGTTATCGAGCTTTATCTGGACATACTGTAATTCTTATTTAAGTCTGCAGCAATTGTCTCTGACAGTGCAGAGGAAGAACCTTTCTTTATATTATTTTCTCAGAATTTACTTTACAATTGACTTTTTATTTTCAGTCCAATCATATTTGAATGATTGCCCCTCGATCCAAACAGCTTAACCACAGAGAATATATACTAAATTTGTCCACCTTTCTCTAAATTTCAAACTTACTAGATTTAAGATTTCACTGGACCTCCTTTGGAAAAAAATGATCAATTTAGTAATTTCATTATGCAGTCTCTACATCCAGAGGTGAGGCTGAGAGACTGGTCTGGCACGTGCACCTTTCAAGATAAACAGACTAACTTTGGTAGGAGGTAAAGAAAATTGACGATTTCCTTGTACATCGGTAGGTCAAAGCTCTACACAGTGTTTGATACAATTTCTGTATATCCAAGCTAGAAGTGAATTTAGCAATTTATGTTTGCCAGTTATTTTCTGCCGATCTCTAGGTTTATCGCCTTAACCAATAGGAAGGTGATTTAGGGGTGATAGTGCCTGCTTTAATTTACACCACTATCTTGCTTTTATTGCGTATGCTTGAAGGAGGGCATTGCCAGAATATTTATTAATTGATTAAATGATATTTGCATACTTTCTAAGTATATTTATTCTATTTAGTATTATGTGGTTTGTATTGACTTTGTGTAAACTTGGAGAACCGAACATTTTTAAAACAAAATGCAACACGGAATATTTTTGGAAGCACTACTTTAGGCAGATTATTTCGCAATGCAGGATTTTTGCCAATGGACTTTCTATATTTTGGAAAACAAGTTAGCCTGGAAAACAGCGAGCTGAATTTAGCTGACGCATTTTATGCGCGTGTTTACTTGCTGCTTTCAGAAGCACTGATAACTAGAATAATTATCAAGCTTGCATATTAACATAATGTGTATTCTATTTAACGCAGCCGTGACAAAACGTTTGGGACGCTACAATTAACTTCCTCCTTTCGACATGTGGTTACAATAAATGAATATTATGACACATGCCATAACAAAATTACATAGTACCGACAGTAGTTTAAAGAAAAAAAATAAGTACACAAGCAAAATATATACCGAGTTGCTTACTGTCAATGGATTTCAACACATCGTGTTTTCGCAGTCACTCGGGAGATTAGCAAGGGTTATTAATTACCTCTTTAGGAGGCATACTTTACACCACATTGAACACTTCATTAGAAAATGTTAAGTAGAAATTTAGCAAGTAATTAATACATCTAGATTTGGTTTCCAACTGTCATAATCCATAAATAAAGGAAATATAATTGGTGCAGGGATGTCTTCATGCAAAGTAATGAAGACTTTAACACAAAGGCATTCCTACCAAGTATTCTGTAGGTACCGTATTACCTAATCAGTATATTAGAATGGAAGGAAAGAAGGTAGAGTAATGGTGTGAGTCAGGTATGTAGAGAGGAAGAGAGAGAGAGAGAAAGAGAGAACGAGAGAGAGCGAAAGGCAGTGGGTGGAAAGGAGGCCAGGAGGAATTGCGAGTTAGAGTGAAAGTGGATTAGGTGGCAGTGGCGGCTCCCCTGCTAAGCTGAAGGAGCGTCGCCCCACTGCTTTGCAACACTGAACGAAAGGAAAAACAAATGATAATAAATGGATGTTATTATCATTTTTTTTGTTCCTGCTGCAGCAGCATGGGGGCGGGGCAGGGCTGCTCTGCTCACAGAGCATGGGTGGGAGGAGTGGTGAGCGCACTGAAGTGCGCATGATGCTTTGGCCGGCTGTCGTGGGCTGACCAAACAGTCATGCGCACTTAACATGTTCTCTACCTAGGTTACATTACAGTCTGGGTGGAGAACATGTCCAGGCCCCCAATCTCTGTCTGAGCGCCAAACTACTGCGCTCAGACCAATCACAAAGCTGTATTGCAGCGGTGTGATTGGCTCAGGGTAGCCTGGCTGCTTCCTGTTTGGCCAACGAGGAGGAGAGATGACATGGGAGAGAGCGGCGAGGAGGTAAGTGTATTTTTCTTTCTTTACACCCCGTTACCCCCTTGCACCTCATCACCCCAGATCCATGCCGGCTGCCACTGTTAGGTGGACGAATTCAGAAATGAAATGAAAGCAGGCATAGCAATAAAGACAGAAGGAATGAAGAAAGAGAAGAAGGACTACAGATACAATTTAAAAAAAGTAACTCCTTCTATTAAAAGTGTGCTACCATTGGAAAATAGGCATTGGCAAAGCCAATAGGTCTCGGCAATGCACGAGCTTTTGGTCTTGTCAATGTGAACGTCTTTTAGCCATGTTGTCTAGCAGCACATCTGCTGTTCAGCATGACTGAAAGATAATGAAAGCCTAGAATCACCTGATGTTGAGCTGAAATCGAGTCTCTTTGCCCCCTATGTTGAGTTTATTGTCCTGCCTCTCCTAAAACAAAAAAGCGCAATGACGTGGCAAGTGCTGGATTCATCATAGCGCTTTTTTGAATGACTTTCAGCCATGGTGAATAGCAGGTGTGCTGCTAGAAAACATAGCTGAAAGATATTCTCGTTGACAAGGCCAATAGGTCGGGCATTGCCGAGATCTATTGGTTTTGCCAGTGCTTGATCAGTGTTGACGGGGTCTTACTGAACAAATGTGGAAGTGATAATGAAAAACTGTTGGAGAGCTTTGAAGTGAAGTGAGGATGTGGCGTAATGGCCAGAGCTGCTGAAAGGGGAACTGGGGTATTAGGTTTGAATCTTGGGGACCGCGAAACAATTTTCGAATCTAGGCAAATCACTTTTGCTTCTCCCTGCCTAAGACAATAAATATGTTATTGTGTAATGTAACTGGTGAGGACGGAACAAGCGCTCCAATACCATTGGATTATGCAAAAAAAAAGTAACAGTGAAAAGGGAGGTATTTGGGGGACGGATGAAGCAAGGAAGCAGGAGGGATGGGGAGTTGGGCACACAGCGATGGGAAAAAAAGCGTAATTGAAGCAGAATCAGTGAACAAAAATGAATGTCTCATTGGGTAATGCAACGTAATATAACATAACATCAGTCTTGCTTTCTAACATTTCATTATTTAAGTCCCAGCTCCCAAGGCTAAGAATGGACATCAAGATTGCAGAATGATCGGAAATAACTACTGGATGGATCTTTGAACCAGGTATATCTTTAAGAAGTGAGGCGTCAACAATGAGATAGTCAATGCAGGAAAAACTGGAGTGAGGGGGAAGAGAAGAATGCAAAGTCACTGCCTTTCAGGTTATGAGGTCTCCAATCATTTAGTAAATGACGAGCATATGTTATGTAGTTGCGTGTATGCCCTGTGGGTTCTGTATTTGAATTCTGAATGCCATCCAAGATAGGATCCATAGGGAGATTAAAAATCCCCCTACTATTATTTTATACCCTTGTGGGATATCTGTCTTTTGTTAATTGTGCGCCAGCAGTTAGCATCATCTACACTGGGGGCATAGAAATTCATATAACGCATAGCTCATGAACTCTATTAGTCAGTCTAGTAGGTAGCCATCTCCCCATTGGTATCAAGCTCAGCTGTGACTGTGGTTAAACCTGAATTCTTATATATAAGGGGGAGGACACCATTTTTTTCCCATTAGCTTCAAAGCACAACATGTCCGCCTCCCACCCCTTCCTTAATAGCAGTGTCTCTTTGAAGCCTATCTTGGTTTCTTGGAGGAGTATTAGTTCCCTATTTAGCTCTTTGCAATAGTCCAAGATTGCATCTCTTTTGATTGGATGACTCAATGCTTTTGTATTCAAGGAAACAAATTTCATGCAGGGCATTAGAGCATTGTGTGGGTAACAGGTATACGTTTTGGTTTATTGGGCTCAGTGTAAGTCTGAGAGGATTGGGGGTTCAAATGTGCTGAAGCAGATATCCCACCGGAAAAAGATGTAGGGAAAGAGGGCTTAGGGAAGAGAAAACAGTTGCAAGGGCTCTCACCATCTCCAGACCACTACAGAGAGGCGTTAGGACACCTTCCCACCAGGGAGTGACTGCAAGAGGGAAAAAACATGGTCATAAACACCAATATATCGATAGGAACATCATACCCAAATAATCCTAAAGTACTGTAGGATCTGTTCCAAACATCTTATGCTCCAAGCATATTCCAAACATATTCCAAAATAGGTCATATCCCAACCTTAAACCATCAACATGAGATGGACCAAGACATCATACTACTAAGATATAAACAAATATATGCAAGATCAAACACAGCATATGTGGAATATACAGAATGCAAAGGTGTGACTTGAGTACCTAAGACCAGGAATGTGATCATCCTCTGCGACAGCATAGAATATCACAGAAGAGGTGAGTTGGGCAAGATGAAGTTGTCCAGCTGATGTAGTTTTAGATACTGTCTATAGCTTAGGTGAGCAGGCAGTTATGATCGAAGGACCTGCATATGGGCACAATATAAGAAGTTCCAGATGCCATACCTAAAGGTAAGTTCTGAGGTTGGTATACCCCATTACAGTAGACCAGTCATGTTGCGGAGCTCCTATGGGAAGCTAGCTTTAACTAAATTAATAAGGGAGAGAGGTGTAGTAAGCCCAGGTAGGCTAAGCATACAGGAAGGACTATAAGTAGGTTTTGGCACATTTGAACACTAAGCGGCCTATCACTCATACTGGGAGTGATAGTTGGTCACTATTGAATAATACATGTACCACTGAGAAGGATACTTTCGCAGAGATATTAACTTCTTATTGTAAGACCGTAATATTTCAAGCTTCATACTCAACTTAGCGTGGGAGATGGATGTGTAGATGGGAATGTGAATATAAGATAAGTGTGCCCATGGCACTTCAGAAATGAACATCGTTGCTAACAACCAACAAACCAACAAAAAATCATAACAGACAGATTTTACATTGGTCGACACCTAAAATCTAAACCAGTATTTGAGATAAATCATCAGAAATGTAGCAGTCAGCATGAATCTTGAAGGACATATGAAAAAAGAGGGAGTGGACGACCCAGCAGCGGTGAAAGATATAATTTGGGATACAGCTTTTGGAGTTAAACAGTGTCCAACAGATCAGGCGCAGTGTTGAGGCGAGGAAGTGCTAGGCGGAGCGTCTGATTCTATCTGAGATTCGGATTGATTGTCCAGGAATGCTGCCAGGTCTAATGGTGCTACAAAAACCTTTGATTGTCCTCTGAAGGTTATCCGGAACTTCGAGGAACCTGAGAAAGAAAAGTGAATTACCATGTCCATAAGTCCTTTCCCTAGGTTTAAGAACCCTTTGCTCTGCATTACAGTATCTCTAGCACAATCCTGTGACATAGAGATTTTAAGATCTTGCCACTGTATCACCCGGGCCCTCCTCAAGCGAGCTATGATTTGCTTAGTATGTTGGTGGGACAGGGGTTTGTAGATCATGAGCCTTAGACTCTACATGTTTTTGGATGTGAAAGTTGGAACCCTATGGGCTCTTTCAATTTCAAAATCTTTTAAAAAAGATATCTGGAGGGCTTCAGGAATCCAGGATATAAAGAAGTCAGCAACCAAACGAGCAGAGTTTTTGATACCTTCTGACATTTTGAAGATGCAAAGATTGCTTCTTCGGATGCGGTCCTCCTGATCTGTGAGGACTCTCCTTATTGATGAGATAGACCCTTCAAGGCTCTGAAGGTCTTTAGCTTGGGTATTTGTGAAGCCTTCCACCGTACTTATTCTTGTTTCAGCATTTCAATCAAACAATTAATCATGGGTTTGCAAAGCACGCTACTCACCCGCGAGGGTCTCAAGGCACTGGGGGGTTGGGGGAGCAGCTCTGGGTCAGTCGAAAAGCCAGGTCTTGAGGTCCTTCCTGAATGTGTGTAGGGTCGGGAGCGTCTGATGTTCACAGGGAACGCGTTCCAGGTCTTGGATGCGATGTAGGGGAAGGCTCTCCCACCGGTTCTATGTCTGTGGATGCAGGGGACCTCTGCCAGGGTGAGGTCGGTGGAGCGGAGGTTCCTCTTGGGTACGTGGAAAGATACTCTGTCTTTGAGGTATTTGGGTCCGATGTTGTTGAGGAATTTGAACGTGTGGGTGAGAAGTTTGAAGGTGATCCTCTTTTCGAGGGGTAGCCAGTGGAGGTTTCGTAGGTGTTGGGTCAATGACTCATGACGCTGTGTCCTGAGGACGAGTCTGGCTGTGAAGTTCTGGATGGTTTGGAGTTTGTGTAGAAGAGTTCTGTTGATTCCGGCGTAGAGGGCATTGCCGTAGTCCAGTCTGCTGGTTATGAGTGTGTGGATGACCGTCTTCCTGCATTTGGGGGGGATCCATTAGAAGGTCTTACGAAGAATGTGAAGGCAGTTGAAACTGGTGGGTGCAACGGCATTGATCTGGCGGTTCATGGAGAGGGAGGAGTCAAGGATGATTCCGAAGTTCCGAGCATGGTCAGTCGGGGTTGGTGAGTTCCCGAGGGCGGAGGGCCACCAGGTGTTGTCCCAGGTGGATGTGCAGGGTCCGAGGATGAGGACCTCCGTCTTCTCTGAGTTGAGCTTCAGGCAGCTGTCCTTCATCCAGGCTGCAACATTCTTCATTCCTTCCTGGAAGCAGAGTCTGGTGTCTTAGAGATTCTTTGTGAGTTAGAGGATGAGCTGGGTGTCGTCAGCCAAGGATACAATGCTGAGCCCATGCTGTCAGACGATGGCGGTGAGGGGGACCATGTAGATGTTGAAGAGCGTTGGGCTGAGTGATGATCATTGGGGTACTCCGCAGTTGATGTAGGTGGGTTTGGAGAGGAAGGGAGGCAGTCTGATCCTTAGGGTTCTGTCATTTGACAGTCTTATTGTTAGGTTCTTTAAAATCTTTGCGGATCCCAGCCACTTCCACCTGAAAGAGATCTGTGTTCTTTTTTGTGCCCTGTGCTATGTCATGTACACTATTAAGCTTAAGCAGGATATCCTCTAAGGTAGAAGTGGAGTCTGTGCTGCTGTTAATCAGTGATTCCTAGCTAGGTGGTGATTGCTTCGAGCACTTTGGGGTCACTTTAGTGTTTCTGTCTTTCATGTTTCCATTCGCGCCCTCCGCTATGTGTCACGCTGGGACTGATAGTGTTTTTTTAAATAATAACAAACAAGATGAACAGCTGATTTATTGACTGTAGACAACATGCAAGCTGTTTGACCTCTGAGATTAGGGCACAGAATTCAAAGGTAGGACAGGCAATGGAAGGTGTCAGATACAGATTAGATTCCTGCAGTTGTGTCACTTGTGCTCGTGAATTCTAGTGAAAATGTGAATAAGGACATGCATATTTGTATTTTACATTGGAGCCTATCAGTTTTCTGTGGATATCAAGAAATTACAAGGAGCTGTAAGTGGGATGTACTTATTTGAACACAGCTTTCCCTAACGCTCCTCCAAGAAGTCAATGTCTTCTGCAGATGGCTATCACTGGCTTTCACTGGCTCTCACTGACCTCACTGGTTTCCACTTACTTCACTGATTTCACTGGCTACAACTGGTTTTCACAGGTTCCTATTTGCTCACTGTCTCTCTGTCAGAAAGTAAGGCTAAGTACAGGTCTGCTCATACTGGGCAGTGAGCATCCTGGTTTGTTCGTCGCTTTATTCTTTTACTTTATTCTTCATATCACACCCACTGTGCTTAATTACTGCATCAGTGGCCTACCTCAACGGGCTTCCGATGACGGGCTTAGCAGGTCGGCCGGGCTGATAGTGTGACAGGCGTCTGGTGCAGCAACTACCAGCAGGATTCCAGCCACTAGGGATATATATGGTAAGCTGCACAACTTGATTCAAAGGACCTGCAGTGCTATGCATCCTGTGTTAGATCATGTACAGCGGTAGGGACTGCAACGATGAAGGTGGTGACAGCATTAGTCGGCTCTAAAGAGAAGTTACAGAGTCGCCATTTTGGTATGCTAAAGAGCCGAGCACCAAGGCACAAAGAACCAGTAGTGCACGTGTGTGCTTAGATCCCTAAAGAAAATATTTGTCTTACTGCTGAATGTTGATAAGATTCTTTCTCATAGTGAGATCTGTCCCGGTCTCCTATGGGAGACCTAGATCAATGTTGCTGCTCACTGGACCGTAGAAAAGGTCTGACTCCGCCATCTTGATTCAATCAAGACAAGACTTGTAAGCGATGGAAACACTGCCTCAATTAAAGTTTAGATTCAGTTTCCAATCACACATTCCAGGACACTCAGTATTCCGCCACCTGTAGATGCATTTGTCTCACATATCAGGTGTCCCGGATGGCATTCTACACCAGCGATGTTGCGGACCTCAGAATTGAGCAGCCATCTTAGCTGGGCACCTGGCCACGCCCCTCATCTATAGAATTTTAATTCAGTGCACCCCTAATTGCACTAATGCCTCTAAAGAATATTAAGATTTAAGTACACAACATTTTTTCCAAGTAAACATACAACTGTGGCCATATTCAGAGACAAATTCAAGGGACATGAATAGGCAATTAAGTCTTTCCGTCATGTTGAACTGCCATGAACACCTATGGCCGTGATATTGTAATATTACAACTTTGTTATACAAAAGTGTTGAAGTATTTTTACAGTTTACACTGACAACAGCTGCACTGTCAGCATAAGCCAATAGCCGTGATTCTGCTGAGAAAACCAACGGTTGGCGTTAATTGTTATAAATAAAATGCGCCTCAGAGGGGACCTGGATGCAAACACCTCTCTACATTTTCTGTACAGTGAAAAAATAAACACTTATTAAGAAATTCCCAATTTAGATTTCTCAGGAGTAATGTTTGTTTCAAAAAGGTATCCTTTTCGAATTTCTATGCAATTATTTTTACTGAATATGATGTGAAGAATTGTTATACTAAAAGAAAAGTTACAACTTATGCTAGAAAGTTAAATATGAATGCAAAGTAGGGTGTCATTCGTTAGTGTAGGTATAGGACCGAATGTAATATTTGTAGAGCAAAAATACCTTCCCATCTGTAAAAATACAGCATGAAGCTAAAATAGCTGGAGGAGACGTTCTTTTTCTCTCCCAATAGAGACAGACCTTTTTCAGATATCTGACCTGAAAAATGAAGCTATGGGGTGAAAAAGGATTTTATTTCCTTCTATGTCTGGTGAGTGGCTAATAACATCATTTTCAACTATATTCCTGTAACCACTAACTTTCCTTGTTTTTACAGAAATGTAATTTCTCCGGTCAGTCAGAAAAGAAAAACAGCCGTATAAAAGAGTTTAAAGTTCTATGGCATGCTACTAAAATTGACCGTTGCAGACAGGTTCAACCAGTTGATGTAACCTTAATGACTCGTTACAAGAAAATGCCTTACTAGCAACAATTGTGGGGGATTTCATTTCACACAGTTCCAACCTCTACCCATTGCAGTGGCGGCCTGCACAGATCGGGGGTGGCAGGGCGGGGGAAGGTAAAAATGTAAAAAATAAAAAAGTACCTTATCGCTGGGTCACTTGTCTCCTCTGCACGCTGTAATGGGACCAGAACAGGTTGAGGTAGGCATCCAGGCTCCTCTCACCAATCACAATGCTGCAATACAGCGTTGTGATTGGTCTGAGAGCCGTGGTTTGGTGTTCAGATGGGGACTGAGGGCCTGGGCTGGTTCTCCACTTAGCTTGTATTGCAGACTGTGTGTAGATAGAACATGCAATGTGTGCATGACTGTTTAGCAGGCCAGGAGAGGGCCAGACAATGCATTGTGCGCACTTGGAGTGGGCAAACCACTCCTCCCCTGTCCTGCTCTGAGCCGAGCAGCCCCGCCCACCCCGGTTGTAAAGCAACAGGAACAAATAAAATGATAATAACATTGAGTTATTATCATTTTATTTTTCCTTTGGATACACTGCTTAAAAGCAGTGGGGCAACGCTCCCCTGCCTTAGCAGCGGAGCCGCCACAAACCCATTGACGTTTGATCAATAACAATAAAATACAAAATGAACAACAATGAGATTTAATGAAACCTAATCAACTCTTTTTTAACAAAAATAATTTAATTAAAAAATTACTGCCTTTTGAGGGATGACTTTGCCTTTCTGGGTTGAAACACTTGACCTGTAGATCATAGGAAATGTGAAAAGCGAACCCTAATTTGCGAGTCATCCTGCTAGCACGGGACATGCAACCCTGCTACATTCTTCCATCAAGCAATGGAAAGGAAAGCTGTTCAAGGAAATAATATTTTCAGGCAGAGCTTTATTTATGTATACGCTTGCAGCTGGTGGTCACCAGAACTCATTTTTGAGGACTAAGAATTATTCTTCGTCATCAGACTTTGAACCAGAGCAATACACAGGAATGTGGAACTGGGAGAAAGAAGGAGCAAGAGAAAGATAAAAACATAGTAACAAAGAGAATGGAAGTTGAAATACTTTGGTTTTGGTGAAGAGCTGTTAGTCAATATACATATCCTGTGTCTCTCGTTGGGACATGGTGCAGTCAACTTGGGCTGACTGGTTGTAAGTCGGGAACCTGACATGGTTGACTTCAGTTCTCACAACTTCGCTATGGCAATGGAGTCACCAGTGACCAAGCACATTTTTTCAAATTACAAAATAAGTGTATTTTACCAAAAAGTACAAAAGGTAATGGAAATTAGACTGCATGATTGAATTCAATTTGCAGTAGGTATACTTAGACAATATAAGCATTTCTAAGATATAATAATGTGCTGATTTAAGTTGGCTTAACTGATGATGCCATATTAGCTATAAAATAGTATGCTAGCATTAAAAGGTCTGTTTTTCCACATTGAGCACTTGCTTTGCACAATATGTTTTTTTCTTTTTTGCAGCAGATGATGTACCTTTACAGAAGCCATCTGTTAGTGGGTGGATAGGTGTTTATTTTGTTCTGGACATCTGAAAGTGAGGTTCTTACTAGGAGGAGAGGAGACAAGAGGAAGGATGATTCATGGAAAGAACTGGCTGAATCACCTAATGTTGGCGTAGTATCTTTTCAAGGACTTGTGTCTATGATCCATTGTGTAGACATGAGAAATTGGGAAGTTTACCTATGCCTAAGAGTTTACTATAATCCTATTGGACGCTGTGGATGAAGAAAAGAAAAATGTTACCATCTAGAATAGTCTGTGTTTATGTTAGTGTGTGTTCCTAGAGTAGAGATGGGCTTCTCTCACTCACATTTGCTGGAGACTCATCTCTGAGTTTCTTGAGATTATACCTCTCTTCCTGGGAGATTGCTTAGACTATTCCAGTTGAATCAGATATCTGCTGATGTACAGGTGAGAAAACGTTCCAGCGTGATCTTAATTGAGATGCAAAGTTGATATGGTTATGCCTTTATTCTCTCATCAGAACTCTTTATTGGGTATCTGAACTGACACCTTATACTATTTCAATCAGGACTTAACTTAGATTAGGGAAGTCCCTTATATTGGCAAGATTGTATTATTTATTATATCGAAATTTGGATTATTGGAGTATATATATCTAGGTTTAATGCTGATGCTTAAAGAATAATACTTATTTGAATAAAATAATGAAAATGTAAGAAAATGAAAAATAAAATCCTTCTGACTCACACAAGTTCTCTTTACTAACTGTTAAAAGTCGTTAGCACTTTATTTGTCTATGTGTTTTAATGTTGATGATTGTTCCATTATACTTCTTCTTGTCGACGAACAAAGGTCCATGCAACCAATGGGGGGGGGGTTATTTAATGATTACACCCGAAGATTAGGATATAGAAAACCTGCTCCGTTACCAATGAGCTGGGCTAGGAAGGCAGACCATTTGAATGGTGTAAATATTGTGGGGAAGCTACACTCACACAAAATTGTTCAAAGACATCAGCATCTTGTTAGATGCGGTTTTCTGGGTATTGGTGGGTGCAGAGTTTCACTACACAAATACCTATCCTTAGAGGAGTGAACCTGATTTTGAGGTACATTATCTGGTGGCAAAATTACAATGGACTGGCTGCAGCCTTGGGATTAGGCAAAAGCAGAATATCTTCAGAGATGTCTCAATGAGAGCTCAATTGTATAGGCAATATCGGGTTACCACAATGTGGCCATCTCCTGCCCCATCCTGATGAAGGCATCAACAAAATAATCCCATAAATATCTGAACTGCCCTCTGTTTTATTCTTAGGTTTGACAAATGGTGAAAACTGGTTTTACTCTGATAGGTGACTTGTGTGACTCAGGAATGCTACTGGATCTTCCACATATTGAAAGCACATCTAGTTTGTCAGAAAATCAATTGTAAACCAATGCTTCACTTGCAAGGGACAGTAAATTAACGTGAAGGATGGACAGTGAGTGCCCGAAATTGATGGTGTGCTCCACACATTATTGTGTTTGGGAAATTTAACAAGGCTGTTATGAAATCTGCACTGAACCATCATAGCTTCCATTAAATGTGAGGTAGATTTTTAAGAATGAAATGGGAATCTCATTGTAAACAAGTCAATAGATTAATAGCACCGTGTTATACTGACAAGGTCTAGACCAGAGGTTTTCAAACAGAGGGCTGGCCTGCCCTAGGGGGCCAAAATTGATCTCAAAGTGAGCGACAGACTCTGATCAAGAAAAGCATATTTCTGAAAACAGTGCATTACTATTAGTGAAAAAAGGTAGCCAGGGGCCATTTTGTAATAAGGAATCAGTAACACATTTTGTCACTCATATCCTGCCTGGAAGGGGGAATGGTATTAAAAAGTTTGAAGATGGCTGGTCAAGAGGAATACAAAGTTCAAATTACTTCAGTTTGACTGCAAACACATCAAACATCCTTTCCACAACATTAATTCTGGGTTTTCATATTCCTGTCCTAGACGTTGAGCAGGTGAGGTAGCTTTTTTTAATATAGTATGGACCTTTCTCACCATGCAGAGTTTCTTTATCATAGTGATAGATTAGGTTAGAGCTCTTACAGTGAGAAACATCACATAAGTGTGATTCTAGTGTTCGCCTTTTTGTTTTTTTGCTGCAGGCCAAACTGGGAGATTCATCTGCATCTTCATTGCCTTAGCCTTATTATTAGACATATGCTCCATAGATATTACCTAGATATCACCCTGTTCCTTTAATGTGACAATATGGAGATCTGGGATATAAGTGGACAACAGCTAAGAATGAAGTTCAAACTTCACAATTCAGGAGAGTGTGAAAATACAAGATACACCTAGACGGAGATGCCTTCCTACTTGAGCTTGTCGCCAAATCTGAGGGAAAGCCACCATGAAAACATGAACAAACCTTTTGTCCTTTCAAAGCTGAAAACTGTTCATATGCAGCAGCAGTCTGTAGTAGGCCCTCTTGCTTTCTAACTAGTATTTACTCATACCTCATAAAAGATGCATTTCTACCCAAATCGCCATTGTTCATTGCTATAATGCACTCCTTCATATTGTGAATCGCACAGCGTACCACTATCAGAATGCTGCATTTTGATTGGCTCCTGGCAGACACTATCTAGCCAGGAGTGTGTAGCTTGTACCTGATACAAGCCTCGTTACACTTTCAACCTGCATTTCAAATCACTTTCCCTCCATAACTGCCGCCTATGAACATTACAAAGTTCTGATAAATAATGATATTGTTCCCGTAGCTCAAATAATGGGGAGGCATTAGGAGATATGGTGCTGGATAAGACAACTTTAGAATGATTCACTTTCCAGTACAAAAGGCTGAAAATGTACAAAAATGTTTCACATCTCTAGACGTTCCCGGAAAAAACAAGTCCCCAAAAACATTCCTTTCCATTTGTTTTGTAGTGTGGCTCACATGTATTCTCCATTCAACTCCATAGATATGCATCTCTTTCTCGTGGTGCCCTTTGCCACACTTTTCTGCTAACGTGTGAATGGGCTGTATGTGCATTGATGATAGGCATTAATGATCTGTAGTCTGCACAGTTAGTTCCAGAGTCATACATGCAGAAACATGATGCCATTGTTTTCATTTCTTTTTGTGCTCGTTAGGAGACACTTTAATCTAGCTAGACAAAACCAAATGAGTTCCTCTGCGGCTCTGCCACAGTTGATAAGATCAGTACTTTATTATATAAACAGCTTTCATGCTAAAGCCCCTTTGAGAGGAGCATTTTCATGCTTGGATTATTACTGAACCACAGCAAACTGTGACTGAGATGCAGCCCTGCTAACTCCAACCTCCTTCCTGCTAAGACAGATAACCTGTGCATTGCGACTGGCTTCCTGACACCTAAGACCATGGTATGAGGTTTAGGCTATACCATTTGATGTGTCAGAATTGTACTCCCGCTAGGCTCCCTTTAGTATAGCATTAGATATAGATAGGAGTAGCAAACATTAGGAACAATTAACCTGGTTGAAATGTTAACATTGTTTACAATTCTAACAATACTGATTACAGTAACATGTCTCATCTTTCCAATCATCGCAGATCATGCTTTCCTTACAAGAATACGATCATTTCAATAAATCTTTGAAAATCTATTGCCGTATCTTTCTTGTGTTTACATTGGGCATGCAAGAGTTACCAAACAAAGGGTTAGATCTGTTTCCACGGATTCCTAGATGTTCGAGGTTGTCAACATCTGTTACCCTGGTTGGTTCAGGGGTTGGATATGGTACAATGAGCTAGCCAAAACCCACCAAACATTATTGATGGTATATATGTACTAAGGGCCTTATTACATGGTGTTGCAGTGGCATGATGGAGCAGTGGCAAGGGGCAGCATTATGCTGAAGCTGCTGCTGCAGCACCCCCAAGCACATTAAGAGTTTTTTTTCCACCACCCATTTCATGGCGATGAGCCCGCCATGACAAGAGTGGTGGAAATGCAACTATGGGTGCCCTAACCGGGGTCCCTGGAACTTCTGGGCCTGGGGAGTATGCAGGGGGGATCATGCTGTACCTCTCTGTAATTGCACCTTCGTGCCTGCAAGGTGTAGCATGCATTACATGGTGCATGCCACACCGTGCATGAACATACTGCAGGTGCTGTCATGGCAGCGCTCTGCAGTTAAGGCTCTCCTATGAGCCTAACACAGCTGCCGCCATGAGACTGCCACAGCACTTTCCGCCCGACCGGGATTTAAAAATCACAATCCGGCAGGCGGGCACACCACAGGCATGGCAGTCCTCCTGAAAGCACAGTTGTGGTTGTGCTGCAGGAGGGCTGCCAAACTCATTATGAGGCCCTAAGTCTCTATAGTATGAAGTTCATTTTGGTCTAATACACAGTCCTGCTATATAAATAAAAACTGTGTAACAATTTTATTAAATATTGAATATTTAGAAGTGTATAAATTGAGTAGTCTATGCCAGGTTTCACTGTGGCCTTGTTTTTCTGACTGATTTACAGAATTGCTTAGTTTAAAATATATTTTAAATAATTATTCTTGAACATAGTTATTTATATGCTGAGTAAAACTATTTATAGGCAATTAATATATATTTTGAATCATGTTTCATGTTTTTAATTCTATTTAACTGACAACAAAAGTTGTGACGAAGCCAGTGCACACTCATGCAGGTAGATGCAAACTCTGACAGAAGGTAGCGAGAAGAAGTCAAAAAAGAAAACATTGGATGCCCATGAACAACTCATTGGAGCGTCACCCTACCAACTGCAGTGTATATCTATTAAATGTAAATAGATTCCTGCACTTCCAAACAATGTACTCTCATATTTGTAAAAAGAAGTTTGAAAACACCTTTGATAGCTCCCAAAATCTCAATAATTTTAAACTGAGAAAGTAGTAAGGAACAGAGAAGGTGCCTACCCTGAGTAAACAGATACAGACTGGGGATTCTGGACACAATTAGGAATATATCTTATTAGCTACTTTTAGTTCCTTTCTAAATATAGTATGCCATGCATGTATGTAAATGTTTTCAGATCTGCATTTAAACTTCAATGTTCTTTTGCTTTTACCCGCTATGTAGGAACTACTCTATTTTCAGCAACTCCTATTGCAGCAAAATAGCATTAACGAGTATTTCACTTTTGTTTTTAATATAGAAAGGCAGCACTCTGGAGCACACAATGGAGAAGTATGGCTCACTGGTTAGAGGAGGCAGACCTGGAAGCAGAGGTCAGCCCGGGACCAGGGTTCAATTCCCGGCTTGGCGGGGTCTTGAGTCCTAAAATGTCCATGGACTCGACAATTCTCGCTCAGGTGCCTACTCGATTCACGGGCTCACACTCTGCGACTCTGGGCAATAGCTTGCTTAATCTCCACAACGGCCCCTCGCGGCGGGATGCCTGGCTTTCACCTTGCGGATACCCTGCCGGGGTTATCTCACAGGGGAATACCAGGACGGGTTCCCTAGGCAAGCGCTTAGAAACTGCTTGGTGATTTGCGCTATATAAATTCCTGTACATTTACACTCTAGTTGTTCATTAGACCCTTATTGTGACACTACAATTGGAGTCAAATGATAAACTGCTGCTGGTACTGTAAGTACATGTTTCACTCTGCATGTCAGCCTTTTTTCTAACATCCATGAGTTAAAAATGTAAGAATTTATGGAATATATGTGTAGGGGTGAGTGCCCCACTCAGGTAATAAACACAATCCTTGTCAGGATAAACCACAAAAGTCACTAATTAAGCCTGCGCTTAAACCTCTGGTAGCTTGACACAAAGCAGTTGGGATAAAAGTAGAGGCAATGTATAAAGTATTTGGGTATCATTCTAACATTTGGAAAGTGAAAAGACAACCTAAAAAAATCTCAAACCAGTTTTTGGAGTAAGTTTGAATAAATAAAATGACACCAAATTGACAAACATTTATTAAGGAGAACTGGAGTTATGAATTTCTAACGTTTTAGGTAAGAATAGCACCAAAAAGCACATAACGCCAATTGAGGTAATATGCTCAAAGGAAACTGGGTTAAAGGCAAAAGTTCTGGACAATTGCAGTGTTGTGCAGGTCAGAAATAGGAACTAGGTCATCCTGGTGGGACGGAGGCTTTCTAATTCAATCTAGTTCCGCACTAGGAGCCTCTGTCAGATCTTCGCATTGGTGGGGAACCGCCATGAGATCATTGTTGGCGCAAAGAGCTGGTCACAGTCAGAGCGTCCCATTGGCAGGAAACATGGGGGGCCATTGCTGTCACAAAGATCACAATGCAGGTGAAATCCAGGGTCTGTGACCCGGAAGGTTGTGTCACCCGTCGGACACAGGTCCCGCATTGGCCTCATTAAATTTCACTAACTGTCAAGAGGAGACCGGAGATGTTTGTTTTTTATCGCGAAGAGTCCAGAATCTATGGACACACTGACATCAGCCAAGGTTCCAGGATCTGGCAGCACCTCTCTCTTGGGGGTCAGGGCTCACAGCAGTACAGGCCAGGAGGATAATCCAGGCAGTTCAAGTGGATAGTTGCAGGTAAGGCCTCTGGAAGATTGTTGTGTTCCTATCACTCAAACAAGAGGACAGTCAGCTGACCCTTGGAGACACTTCTGAGAAGCTTTGGTTTGAGGCAAGCAGGTCCAATGTTACTTCTTCAGATAGCAGGGCAGTCCTTCTAAATATTCCATAGGTCTTGGTGTATTCCGGTGAGAGGTTGCAAAGATGACACCTTTATCCCTAGCGCCAGCCTGTTGGTGGGGGTTACCGCTTTGTCTAATCTTCCCACTTTCCTGTGTTTGGCTCCAAACTTTCTAGGATAACAAAGGGCAGACAGGCCCAGGAGTGAGCTGCATTTGTCAGTGGCAGGAAAGGCAGCCTTTAACAGTCAGGAATTGGATGAGCAACCCCTGAGGCTACCCTCTGAAGCTCAGGAGGTCTGAGTACACATCCCCCAGACTTCCTGCTCAGGACAGCAACACCATGTCCCACACCCAAGGCCCTAGAAGCAGACACCCCAGGAGAGCCAATCACAGGCATGTGACTCTCGATGCTGGCACAAAGGCATATTTGGTTTAGGTAGAGAAATTACAACTTTCTTAAAGTGGCAATTTCAGAATGTGAAAATGTGACTTTACTATTAAAGAGGATTTTAAATTTCAATTCAATTCAATTAAGTGGAAGAAGTATTTCTCTATCTACTCCTAAACTGAAGTTATCACTTATTAGGCATAATAAGACAATCCAGTGTAAGTCTATGGGAGAGCTAGCCTTGTTGCAATTAAAAATGACACAGGGATTTTCACTTCCAGTACTTGCAAAGCTTAAACACACATGTCATTCTTTTTAAATACCATGCACTTGGCCCTATGAGTTTTAGGGCCTACCTAAAGGGTAACTTATACGTATTAAAAAGGAAGGTGTTGACCTTTCAAAAGGTTTAATGGGTGGCACAACAGTGGTACAGCCCACTTGCAGTATGTATTTACAGGCCTGGGCACAGGTAGTACCATATACTAGGGACTTATAAGTCTGTTAAATGTACTAATCATGGGTTTACACATTTGACCATATTTGGAAGAGAGAGCACAATCACTTTTTCCACTGGTTAGCAGGAGTAAAGCATGAAGAGTCCTAATGCTAACAAAAACAGGTTCAGCAAAAATAGGATAATGAAGGAAACATCTGAGAGAATGCCATACAAATAGGATCCTTTCCAATAAAGTGTCCTTCCCGAGAATTAATCATATGTTCTATGATAAAATGTAACCACTCTTTTGTTCCTATTCTGCATAGGAAAATATTCCATATCTACAGATCCTATTTCAACAACACATAATTCAGATAGGTAGGAACATACTGCTTGCATGTAACAGCACCATTACCCCATAGCGTCTTAGTAGTTGTAACTCAGTTTTCACCCAAAACTCATATTATTTTTCAGCTAATGCTGTCTTTAAACCTCTCTAGACACCAGTGTTAAAGGATTCCTCCATCATCAGTAGGGGATATTTACTGGGTTGCTGGACATGCTGTCAATTTTCTCAGGTATAATCCCACTCATAGCGTGCAGGCATGTCAAAGCTTGTCAGCTTGGGGGTGGCTCACAACAGTCTATCAGTGAAAGTGGGTAGGATCTCACTGCTTTCATGTAACAGTGCCATTAACCCCCACCGTCTTGGTAGTTGTAGTACAGTTTTCACACAAAGTTCATATTTTTCAGCGAATGTTGTCTTTCGAAATCGTATCTCTAGACATCAGTGCTTCGGGATTCCTCCCTCATCAGTAGAGAATATTTACGGGTTTGAACCCCTGCACGCTATGAGTAGGATTATACCTGACAAAATATGATTGGGATTATACCTGAGCAAATTGGCTGCATGTCCAGCAGTGCCCAATATCCAGGCAAGACCTGGCCAGACCTACTGGAGCAACACGAAGCCCAAACAAGTTAATGGTACAGACTGATAATAAACCGCTGCTCAAGATATATTCCTCCAAAGCTTGACTTGACCACTCTTACAGAGATAGCTGCACTGTTGTTACAGCTGCCAGAGAGAATTGTAATACTAAGGGGTGACATGAATGAAGCGGCTTGCACATGACCCCAGGGGTATTCAGGGGAGGGAACTAGAGGCTACGGGATCCCAAGGGTGAGCTGGCCTCCAATCTACTATATGCACACAAATAAAGCTACCAGAGAATTATATTCAGCTAATTTACAGTGTCCCTTTCAGAGCTACTTATTAGCAGTTCAGGACATACAAAAATGTAACAGGTTGGCCTCACACACCACCAGGTGTCATGCTTCATCATAGGACAACCCTCACTCTCCAAAACCCTGATTTAATTCTCGGGTAGCTTAATTTGTGTGCATATGAATGAGGTGTCCTCAGAAGAGCTAAATAGACTTCTACCCAGGACAGAGAAACATAGGGGAACACAGCTGTTAACATTCACGGAAGCATTAGGTGTGACAGACATGTGGAGGGCCAATAACAGGTGGAAGAAACAATACACATACCACTCTGAAGCCCATGGTAGCCTACCCCAGCTTGGCTATCTCCTGACACAGCAAACATCCATACAAAATGTTTTGGGGGCCTAACACCTGAAAATGGGCATATCCAACCAGGCACCAGATTTGTTGGTACTTAAGGGGAAGAAGGTCAGAGATGCCTAATAAATGAGATACTAACAGGGTTGCACCGAGGCAGTGATTCTACTTGACCAATAATGAGGCAACATCGGTCGACTTGTCACTCACACTATGGGAAGCCTAAAACATAGTGATAAAGGGGCAGGCATTGTCCCTGATATCGGAGGGAAAATGAAGCAAAAGAAGAAATTACAGATGCTTGAAAGAGAAATTGACAAAATAGAACGTCTCCATGACACCCAGGCGGACACTCAATCCAAACATCACCTAGCCTTAAATAGCCTGGAATATGAAGACATAATGTAAGATGGCCAAGGCCACATACAAGGCCTCATCGCACAACAAAGTAGGCAACAAAGTCAGGAAACTACTGGTCTGGCTCAACCACAAGGAGCAACTAAATAACTGGGTCCTCAAGATCAATGCTAAAGAAGGAGTGCCTCACAAAAGGAACTCACACATAGCAAATTAGTTTTATAGGCACTATGCTAAGATATACACACCTATGACCACCAAGTTCATGGTGGATGTGACTGCCCTGTTACAGGACATAAGACTAACTCAACTTGCCATGGACGACAGGCAAGAAGTAGAGGCAGACATAACACCAGACTATGGGCTATATGTATCAAAATTGTCTTTTGCGATTCTCAAGTAGCGATTTTTTGGGAATCGCTATTTGAGAATCGAAAAATGCTATGTATGTATGCTTTGCAACAAATTTTGCGAATCCTACATATTCCTTAATTGCGAATCTCAAATTGCGATTCGCAATTAAGGAATACCTCCCCATTCATTCCTTTGGGCCTAGAGGCCCATAGGAATGACTGAGAAAACATTCTCAATTTGCGATTCTCAATTAGAGAATCTCAAATTGAGAATGCAATTTGAAGGGTTCAACTGTGTCCTAAGGACAACCTGTTGGACCCCTGAAATAAGCATGGGCATGTATGGTGGTCACATGGCACTTTGAAAATTGAAAAAAAGTGCATTTTTAAAGAAAACACAAATTACAACCAACTTGTAGTTAGTGGTAATTTGTGATTCCTTAAGGCGAAATTGCACTTTGTTGGTGCTTCTTACATTGCATTTAAGGAATTGCAAACTTTGCGATTCCTTAAATGCAATCGCAAAGTAAGGAATCGCATTTTGCCTGTCTGCCCCACCGCAACTCCCTCCACGGGCCGCGGCTGGGCATTGTAATGAATTCCTGGTTCTTAGGGTCACAAAGAATAGCATATATGAAGCATGGTAAGAGATTTTAGCTACAATATAAATCATTTATTGGTAGTGTCATTCTACTTTTATGATTTGTGGTGCTTGCTAGGGTGATTCCACCCTGTGAAAAATGCTCATCCTCTGTTGGGATTTGAGGAAACATCTTTGAGAGAAAACACTTTTGTCTCATGATTTTCTCATATACTTCATTGTTAATGGCCCAGAACCTAATATGATGACAGAGTTCATAAACACTTTTCTTCTTAGGTAAGAAAAATAATTCTGACTTTCTGATTAAAATATACTTCCCACAGGAGCAGCAGTCTCTCAGTTTATTTCCCAGTGTTCTCCAGCAGTTTCATAACAAAGTTTTAATGAACTGCCACTGTGCTAGCACTCTATATTCAGAACACTAGCAAGGCACGTCTGGATACCATGTTGCTGAATCAGAGCTGTAAAATTGAAAGCCTTTCCTATGAAGGAGAATGCAATATATTGGCTTAAGAAAAATGGCAGAAAGGTAGGAGCTACCATATGGAGCTCTTTACCAGCAATCTCACAACTGATCCGTGCTTCCATATTGTTGCCTCAGGTTCCCAGCTTCAATGTACTCTGAAGAACCTACCTGGAGTTCTACAGTCCTCCAAAGTTCCTGGAAAGCATTTGTAGGTGTGGAGACTGCTGGAATGGGTGTCTTCTCCGCTCACACTCAGTTGAGATCTTGACCTCCTTTCTAGGAGATGTTACTACAACTGCCGTCCTGACCGGTGCTTCAATATGGCAGAGGAGAGTGCCACTGTTAGACTTGGCATCTTTGGTGTGGTTTCCCCTCAAGTTTTGCCTCTACCTCCTGCATTTTTGACAATGTGATGGATTCAGTTTTTACTGGCTTTGAAGTTTTGGCATTTTGCCACTGGTGATCAGTGTCAAAGTGCAAGTGTTCCTTGTGTAAATTTAAATTATAATTAGTTATCCATGATTGGCATATTCGAGTTACTGGTAAGTCCCTAGTAAAATACACTGAGTTTGCCGGGTTAGTAAGTCAAAGGCTATTAGTGGGCTCGCAGCACTGGTTGTGCCACCCACTGAAGTAGTCTTGTAAATGTGTCTCAGACCTGCCATTACAGTGTCTGCATGCGCAGTTGTAAACTGCCATGAAGACCTGGCGAGTGCACCCACTTGCCAGGCCCCAAACAATTAAATTAATAAAACGAATTTCTTAGCGCGCCCTGCATCGCATTTTGCGATGCAGAGCACGGAACGAAATTTGTTTTATTAATTTAATTGTTTACTTACCTGCAATCATCCATATTCCGGTGTTTATCACCCACCACCCTGCCCCTCCCCCGCCCCGCCTGTCTGCCCCACCGCAACTCCCTCCACGGGCCGCGGCTGACAATGCCTCTCAATAGAACAACAATAGTAGAGCCTCATTATTCAACAAAATCTCACAGATATGAGTCTTGTTCAAAATATCAATGTTATTAATGTGGATAACACTTGCTTTCGACCTTCTGACTGCACTCTGGCCAATAACTATCTGGGAGTGCTCTGCCCATTGGATAACATATCTTAAGATACTGATATTGTACAAGCGAAGGGGCTTATTTACAACCCCCTTGCACCACAGGTGCGTCACTTTTCATAAGGGAAAAAGTGTAAACACCAGCGGCACGAGGGGCTTGTAACTAAGCTCCTAAATATGTAATTCATCCCTAGCTTTCGTGATGCAGGTGGTTTTAGTTAGCCAAGTTTTTGACTAGAATTTATAATCAAATTAAGATCCTGAAATATATTTGCCACTTATGTTCCTTTATTACATCACGGGAGATTTGTTTTAAAAAAAGCAGAAAGCGGGAATGAAAATAACCTGCAAGATTGAGACTTGAAGAGTTATAATGTGAATGAGTGGGGGAAGAATGAGACAGGTGGAATCAATTATAGGTGCCATGGTATTCTGAAACCCAAATTTCACCAACCCATGCATTCAGAAGGGCTGGAATTGAGTTACTTAGAACAAATTTGTCTCTTACACCTAATGCTTTTGAAAATGCTCTGGACAAATCATGAGGTTTTATGCTAAGCATGGGTTTACATATACCAAGGATCCTTGGCAAATTTCGTTTTCTCATTCAACTTATGCCATACATTTTCAGCTGTATAATTTGAAACTTCTGTTGGTGGCATATAAGCTTGATCTGAAGTTGTCAATTCATAAACACTTTAGTCAATGTTGCACATTTTAGACTGTGCAGCAATCACTATGAAAAAGATTTTAATGTAAGATCTATGAGAACGCATATAATCTGTGTAGCAGCTACACTTTCCATTGGTCATCACTTTTAGACCCTGATAAAAGTACCTTAGCTGAGCCTGCAGACACCCAAACTCTGCAATGCCTCCCTTAGATTTCCTGATTTTTTTAAGCAGCTGCTGTGGGTTGCAGGCATGAAATTTTGACCCCTGGTGCGTATTCAGTTGAGAGTTTTTCATTCCACTATCCTATCACTGACAAAAATGACTGATTGTTCAGAGTGTATCGAAAAAATATTCAGGTTTGTTGGACTTGGCCCTTTCTGCAGCGTCATCCACAAACATTTTGCCTTCACACTCCTGTTTTCTGAACCCGTTTATGTTGGCTATTAGGACTAGTTAGCAGTGGCAGAGTGCAAAGAATACTAAGGCCAACAACAACTAATTCAGAATACAGGAGGGGTGAAGGCAAAACATTTGGGGGTGACCCTGCTAAAAGGGCCAGGTCCACCAGCACTCTGTTATCACATTATTTAAGAGCTTTTGTGAAGTCCTTAAGGGATGTGCTTTTGTGGATGTATAAATAAGGTGCAGACTAATAATTTGAGTTTCTATTCAAAGCATGGTTTGTTGGATTGTACTTTCAGAGACATAAGAAGCCTGTCTGATGTCTTGTGGGCATAAGGAGGGGTATGAGCTAGACAATGTTATATAGTGAATCGGAGAGTGCTTGTGTGTGTGGAGCATATTGTATGATTCCGGAGCATCCCTATGTCCACTCTAATGTTGAATTGTCAGCCAAGGGGTTTGACTTTCTATTATGTCCAGTGGTAAAGTTAAGCACTGATAGCTATAAAAAGTGTGCCAACCGTTAGTGGTGCATCACTGTGCCAACCATGTTGCTTTATTGCGTGATGTGTAGGGAGGGCTTTCTTTTATGTAAGAAAGTTTAGTCCTAGAAAATCTTAATTTGCCTATCAGCATAAGGGGCCAGATTTATCATAGTGTTTCTTTGCCCTTGCATCACTCAAGGTAACACAAGGTCAACGCAACACTAAAGTCAGATTTACCAAGCAATGCATGGCCACTCTTTTGAACTGTGTTTCTTCTGTAGCACATATAGAAAGAGGAAAAACCCTCTTCCTGCACAAAAACAATCCTGGTTGCAACGGAGATTGCCTGTGTTGGCGCAAGTCAGCAGATTGTGCGCCAATGCAAGGAAAGTACAGGATTGCGCCATGTAATGTTAAATATGACGCATTCCTGCACTCTCCCTTTTGTGCAAGGCAGCAAGGTGTCCTGCTGTGTTGGTTTGTGTGAAAGTTGGATACGAGATTGATGCATCATATTTCATTGTCCAAATGCACATTTCTCTGTGGTGTGTTCTGTGTATATATTCTCACTAAATCAATTGCATTATATTATTTTACAAGTTATTCTATTTAAGTCATGCATTAGATTAATTTAAATGTATTAGGTCAACAAAACTTTAGACAGATGGCACATTATTGGCCTTCCCACATGTGGTAAGGGTACATGGATAGGGTATGTGAGTATTAGCCAACCATAATATGTCCATGGTTGCCTTTATGCTGAGCCTGGATCTGACCCTTTCACAAGGTTCTCCTTGTGATAGGCTAGTGCTACTCAGAACTGTAGGTTTAGGAGTGACATCAGCGAAGAGCTAGAAAAGTATTTGTGATCACCTACATTTAGGAGAGGCCCTGAGTCTGCCTCTTTAAGACAAAAGGGAATTATTAATGCTGATCAGATTAACTCTAGATAAATCTCTAGATAAATGTTTGTTCTCTGTGCGGTTTACCACCTCTAACCAGTGCTAAAGTGCTTGTACACTCTCCTTTAAACATGGTAAAAGTGGCTTACACCTAAGTCCCTAGTAAAGTGGTAGGACATGTACCCAGGGCTTATAAATTAAATGCTACTAGTGGGCCTGAAGAACTTATTGTGGCACACACTTTACTTTAAAAACAATATCTGAGGTCTGCAATTGCTGCCTGTGTGTGCACTTTTGCCAGGTCTAAACTATATTTTTGAATACTTTTAAGTCACTCCTAGGGTAGGCATTCAACAACCCACAGGGTGGGTGCATTGTATTTAAACAGTTGAACATGTACTTTCACATTTTACATTTCCTGGTAGTGAAAACTCCTAAATTAGTTTTCTAATACTGCAAGACCTACCTCTTAAATAGAATAACAATGGGTTACTTTATTACAATCATTAAGTGATAACTTTCGATTTGGAACCCTCTTGAACAGTAAAGTCAGATTTTAAGTCACAAAACTCAAAATGACACTTTTAGAAAGGTTTTTTGTGTCATAATCATTTGATGCCTGCAGCGTTTTACTGTGTCACATAATTAGCTGTCGATGGTCTCTGTGTATTCCTCCTAGACAGTATCACAAAGGAAGATCTGAGTGTTGGCAGGATAGGCCAACTCTGACCTGATAGGGGAGCGGAGCTGTCACCTACCACAATTGCACTTCAAAGGAGCTTGCTCAGCTCACACACGAAGGACTTCACACTAGTGTATTGTGCTTCGGACAGACTGGGACTAGGGCACGGAGGCAGGAAATTCTAGACACCTCTGTAGGGGGAAACTTCAGGAGCTTCTTCCACTGCAAAGTGGATACCAGGTATTAAAAGGGGACCTTTAGACCCACTCTTCAGGCCACTTCTGGACCTGTGGAAGACCCAAAGGAAGGCCTGCTCTACTGCCTTGCTGGTCTGCTGCTTGAGTAAGAAGGACTGTACCGGCACCTTGAACCCAGGGCAACCAGTGTCCAAGAGCAGGTTGGCTGGCCTCCTGATCAGAGCCTCAAGAACAGAAAAGACTCCAACAATCTTGAGCCCTGCACTTTGACTCTGGCTTCTCTGAGTCCTAACAAACCAAGTGGTACCTCCCCAGTCCTTGACCCGTAAAAGTGGGAATAGAGGTGCCCTGACAGCCCAGCTGTGGTCCCCATCAGAACTAACACAAAGCACCGTGAAACCCTTTGAAGCCTTACTGCACAGCTGCCATCTTCATTGGAATCAATGTAGAGTGATGCACAGTCTACAAAGTCTCACCACACAGCTACCGGCCTCATCCGAATTGACGCAGAGTGACACAAAGCCCTGCAAAACTTCTCTGCACAGCTCACCAGAACCAATGGAGAGCAAAGCAAAACCTTGCTGCACAGCTTCAACAGAAGCAGAGGAATGCCACTCCGAACGCGGACCAAGGACATCCTCAGTGGGCCAACTTGATCCTGTGCCAGGCAAGAGCTCTATTATGGTTAGCCTGAATTTGTGACTTGGCCTCATTTTGATGCAACCAGAAAACCACAGTTGCCACTTTGGTCTTTAAAGCACTATTTTTACCGTAATATTTGAAATTGTGTATCTTCAGTTGTACTGATTGTTTTTTTTTTATCATTTTGGTATCAAATAATTTACTACCTTTTACTCTACTTTTCTAAATTGCTGTGGGATTTTTCTTGTGTTGTGTTTTTACTTTAATGCTGTTTGTGTGCTGCATAAATGCTTCTACATTTCCTCTAAGAAAAGCCTGACTGCTTTTATACCAAGCTGCCAGAGGGTTAAGCAAAGGTTTATTTAGTTAACTTGGTGCTTCTCCCTGATGGGGATTGTGGCTGTTTCTTGAGAAGGGCTCACATGGTCCACAACCATTAACTCAATTTCTTCTAAGTTCTCTTCCATTAAGCCAATAGAGAACATCAAAGACCAGCCCATAGGTAATAGACAGTATATAAAAACAAAAGGCAGTAAATTGTGTTAAAGCTTGATAACATTCTGTATTAGTTGTTTACATGTGAGCAAGCTTTCAACATGCTTAATTCTTAGGCCGACTCTTCATAATACCAGCAGACACAACATGTTTTGAAACAAGTTTGATAGCTTTGACAAAGTTAAAACGTTTAAGGCCCTTTGATCTCAAAGTACTGCAAAAAATAAGCTGCACAGGAATTCTAGATTGCTGACTTCATAGTGCGCGAGAGCTAACACCTTCCTCAGCAGCTTTTGAAACAGATGTGCGTCTAATTGAATTGTATTTAAATTTGTGCATGTCTTTATCAGCAAATTTTATTAATTCATTGAACACCGTTCTGACAGGCTTACCTTCAGCAACACACATCCTGTACCTCAGTTGAGAAGCCAAAGATTGTTGCCAGACTTAAAATGACAGTTTTGAAACTCTCCTCAAAAATGATTCCATGGATTAATGTATATGATATTTGGATTTTACATGAACTAGCCCAGAATGATTTTCTTACAATATTGTGTAAATACATAAGCCATATTGTCGTTGTCTGGTTGTATTAGAGCTCCCCACATTGATGTCTGCCGTGACTAAATCCACAGTACGAAATAGAATTACCTTGCAAATCCATTTTGTGTATCATAATGACATGGAGAGGAAAAACCGTGAAGGATAGAGCCTCCCTCAAGCCATATGTAGCACCATGGCAGCACAGAATGAAATTATTGCCAAAAGTGCATGTGGTTGACAATGAAAAGCAAAAAGCATGAATATAGATTGCTAAGACATCAATACTAATGTTGGACTTAATGAAAGATCAGTAAACATTGGTTACGGCCATTTGTACTAGTGACTCAGTTTGTGCGACATTCAAGTAGGGAGTCTTCAGACGATTAGGAAAAAAAACTCATTGAAGTTCCTTGTATATATTTATCTATGAGAGCTATATGATTAAATGTTCTGAAGGCTTAAAGAAAACGTCTCAGTCCTACCATTCAGGTGTTTTATGGTGCAATAAAAAGTTCTTTTTAGCACAGCCACATACTGTCGCAGGAAATAGTGAAGGATCGAATGAAAGAATACGAGCCTAATTTAATAGTTAGACAAGCTGTACTCTTTTTGCACACCTATGTTCACAGAATCAGCACTTTTGTCGTTTCCAGTTTTACATAGCACAACATTGGTCCAAGAAAATAAGAGCACTTTGCATGAGAACCATATTACAATAAAGTTACTTTCTTAAGGCAAGTGCACATTGAGTGGTTTGCCAAGAGACAAAGGATGTTAGCGAAGGCCTGGATGTGAACCGTGTTCCCCAGGCACAAAATCAGTAGCTGTAGCTGCTAAGCCACATCTGATTCTTTTTTGGGTTTTGCCTGCACAGTGCTTCCACTGTGCTTCTGAAATCTATTGTATTAAATATAAATCTTAAAAGGAGCTTACCTCCAGCCTCTGCTTTTCTTTGGGTCCTGTGCTTGCCACTTACTTTTCCACCATTTCTATTCGCTGTTGCATACTATTTGCTGTTGGTCCTGTGTGTGTTCTTCTTATCACTTTCACGTGGCCAAAGTACTGTTTTAAGCCACTTTGTGGGACGGTTTTTAAAGGTTTTTTTACTTGGTTTGTCCGACATCTTTTATTTAATGTCCTCATGTCAGCACGCATTTAACGCGTGCTTTCTTACTTTGCCTCTGCAATCCCTCTCCTTCACTCCCACCCTCCTCACACTCTCATGGGTTGTGTTTCTTCCCCCTATTTCACCTACCCTCTCCTAAAGTTAGCATGGATGTTTTATGCCTACACAAGCTCTTTGAAGAACGGATTGTATTTCCAAAGTACTACAATTCAACAAGAAGCTCTCTTTCTACAAAGGCACTTCAGTGTTAGTTGTGCTTCTTTGCAATTCTTATGCTCTTTGTCTTTAGGGCTTTTATTGAGAGAATGTGGCATTACGGTTAGGGATACTGGCTTTGGAAACCATGTACAACTCTCTGCGTCATTTTTACATTCTTGGATTGTGTGCACATTGCTTCCAGTCCTTATCCTATTTCAAATGTACTCTGTGCCGGTGTCTCTGTGCATGTGTTTATTTTGTTATTAACTGTGTCTTGTCAAGCATGCTTGTTTGCTTTTCTGCATGCACTCTTGGAGTACATGCCTCTCTCTGCAATCCCTCTCCATCACCCTTGTCATCCTTCCACTCTCAGGAGTGTTTTCCTCCCGCCATATCCCCACCCCACGTCCACACCCTCTCCTGACATAAGACATCAAAGTTTTATTCCTACACATTTGCTTTGACGCATGGCTCGTATTTCCGAGCTACTATAATACAACAAGAAGTTTTCTTTTGACAAAGGCACTTCACCGTTAGCTGTGCTTTTTTGCACTTCTTATGCTTTTGTCTTAGGGACTTTTATTGCAAGGATGTACCAACTTTGGAAATCAGAAACCATATTCTAATCTAGGCGCCGCTTTTACATTCTGTGATTGTGTGCACATTACTTCCAGTCCTCCTCCTATTTCAAATGTACTCTGTGTGTGCGTCTACTTTGTTATTAACTGTGTCTTGTCTCATGGAGTTAGTTAATTTTACTAGCACGCTTTTTCATTCTCAAAAGGCAGTGTTTGTGACTGCAATTGTGGGGCACAAATCCGATTCAATGGATAAAAACCATGGAAGAATAAATAATTACTCTACTAAATAAGGAACATATTCCAATTTTGGATGAGTCGTACAATGGTCACATTCAGCTATCATTTTTATTGATTACCATGATCTCTTAAATAAAGCGGTTGCATTGTTTACAGCACCTCAACCTCCTGGGGTGCTATACTAAAAATCTATATTTTAAAATATTTTGCATATTTATTAGCATAAAGTGGGGTAAGTTTGCATAATCATTTCCTTTGCAACAAAAGCACTGTGAAGCGGAACCCGTAATAAAGAGCAGCTATATTTTCATGATAAATGAACATTTCCTGGGAATTGCTTTATCGTGGATTCTGGCTGCATCTAATGCTCCTGCAATACAATTTATTTAACACTGTTGCATTAACAGTCAGACAATATGGAGAGAAAATGTGTGTATGTGTGTAATGTGGAGAGAAAATGTGTGTACGTGTGTCTATTAATTGTTTAAGTGCACTGCATGCAAATCCATTGTGGTGATTCTGTGTTCACATGACTTCGGGTCTATTAATGCACTTTGTGCCACTGTCTTTGAGCATGTGTTTATTCTTGAATTAACTCTCCGTTATCTCACAGAGTTTATATTTTTACTGCACGTTGTGACATTCTACACTGCGTGTGACTGCATTGTGCCCCTGTTCCCATTTTATGGATCCAAAAATCCAAAGTAGCAATAAGGATCAATAATTGGTGAATTACATACATATATTTTTGTAACATTTTAGGGAGATTCTTAGAATTGATCTATTCAATTGTGAGTTGTATTTGTTTGTGTGTTAACTTATATTCAACTATTGTGTTTATGTACACTACCTCAACCACCTGGAGTGCCACCCCAAAAATGTTTTTATGCTTTTGTCAACTACTACTTATAGCCCCAAAATAATACTCATATTATGGGAACAGGGTGGGGCACCACGCGCAGCGCTGTTACATTTGCATCCAGCGAACTACATTTGACTCTCGACGTCACCCTAATATTCTGTGATCTTCTGCAATTAGAAGTCTTAAAAGCCCATTCGGTGTGTAACCCCAACAACATTACTGCACTTTCAAGAAGAGACAGTGATTTCTTTCCACATTTGGCACTTGATGTTCCATTACTTATCGGTAATCTTCATTACCCCAGGTCCCGTTGTCCTCGTCCCATTCATTAATATAAGGAGATAACCATCTCCCGACATAAAAAAAGAACAGAGGCATGCTGGGACCTTAATACTGCCCCTCCCACCGGGAGTACATAAGCAGTACTTACCCAGCATCCCGTCTGTACAATCAAGCCCAGACAGGAAGGCCGGCCGCCTGGGAGGGAGGGAGGGGCGCATGAATGGGACGAGAACAACGGGACCTGGGGTAATGAAGATTACCGGTAAGTAATGGAACATTACCCCCAGGTCCCTTATGTCCTCATCCCATTCATTAATATATGGAGAATACCAAAGCCCAAAAACGGCCTTCCGCACCCCCAGGCACACCCAGGAAACCACAACAAAGTAGCAATCCAAGGCAGCACCGAGAAGGAGGAAAAGGGAACTGCAGGAAACAACCGGCCCGCCACCCAAAACAGGACAGCAGGAGCCAAACAAGGACTGGAGACAACCCCAAAAACAGAAGGACAGAACCCCCCAACAAGGAGGCCGCCAACCAGAGAAACCCGAGACCCCATGAAACCGCACGACGCGGCCCCCGGCAGAAGGCAAAAAAAACCCACAGGGCAGAAGGCCATCAAACAACCAGGAAGGACACTGAACCCAGAACAGCAGAGGAAGAGAAGGCCAACACAAACTGCACAGGCCAGAAACGCCCCCAGAAGCACCAGCCGAAAGGCGACCAACAAGGCAACGCCAACAAGATCGGAAAACGAACAAGTCCAACCCGGGCGAGGACAGACACCGGCCACAGCCCCCCAAGCAAGCAGCAAGGGCAGCAGCAGCCAAAAAACAGCCACAGGGCGCACAGCACCCAGACCGAAAAACCCACAAGGCCCGACACCCGCACGGCCAGAGAGGAGCCCAGAAACCAGCAGAAACCAGGGCAACAAACGCCAAAGGAGGCAGGAAGCCAGGACCAGAGCCAAGCAACCGGACCATGCAGGAGGGCCCGCAGGCCCAACCAAAACCCGGGAACAAGCCCAAGCAGCGCACAGGACACAGCAAAAGGGCAGGAAGGAACCGGGAACACCCAGCACACCACCGCCGAAGCGGAAGCCAGAGGAAGCAGAGAAGCAGAGGGCCAACAAGCAGAAGACCCCAGACAACGCGCAGCCAGGAGGGAGAACCCCACCCAGGCAAGAGCACCACCGACCACACCCCACCCGGAGAGAGGAGGGGCGGGGGAAAGGCACCCAACAGACCCACAACGGGAACCAAGGCCGGAGAAACAAGGGAGGCAGAAGCAAACCAGGACACCAAAACCAGGAAACGCACAGCAGAACACTCCCAGAGTGGGCAAAACAGCCAGGAAGCCCAGGAGGCACAGCCCGAGGACAACCAGAACAAGCAGGAAGCCAGCAGACCACTGGAGCCAAAGGACCCCAGAAAGGGCACAACATAGGCGAAAGAAGACCGCCAAGAACCGCCAGCAGGAAAAAGGCCCCGAAAGACCCCCCCCCAGGGCGCGGACACCACAGTAGAGCGCCCCGCCAGGACACAAAGAGAGCCCAGGCAAGGACGCAGAGCCCAAAAGAGGACCAACATGCAAGAGCAGAAAGCCCCAGCAGACACCCAGCCAGGGCAGAAAGGCAGCACGGCCCCAGGCCACCAACCCGGAGAACAGGAGACCCGGAGAGGGGAAAAACAGGAGCCCCGCCAAGGGCGCGGCAACAGCAAAAGACAGCCACACCCAAACAGCAGCGGCAGGAACACCAGGGCCCAGAAAACCACCGGAAAGACAATACAACCCGAAGGGAGGAAAGCACCACCGCAAGAAGAGCAGGCTCCCAACAACCCCCGACAGAGAAGCCAAACCCACAGGAGGACCCCATCCAGGAACAAACCAGGCAGGAACCCAGGCAGTACCAGGAGGAGCAGGCAGGAAAACCCCCAAAGCAAGCAAAAAGGCAAGCACAGGGAGAGCCAGGGCAGGAATAAGGAACAGAAGCAGCCAGACCCCAGAAGCAACCAAGACCAAAAAAGGCCCCGGGGCAACCCCCGAAGGCACAGGCCATCGAAGCAAGGGAGAACAGAACAGCCACAGCCAAGGCAGCACCAACCGCCAGGCGCAGGCCAAACAACACAGAGAGCACCAGGAAGGACACCTGAAACCCGAACAGGGACCAGGAACCAGAAGCCCCCACCGACCAAACCCCCAAGCCGAAGCCAGGAAGCGGAGGCACACCGTAAGCGTAGCACAGGCCACAACACAACAGGCAGCCCGCAGCAGAGGCAAGGCCACCCGGGAAAAATGGGCAGAAGCAGCACAACCAATACCAGGCCACGACAGCCACCCAGGAAACACCCCAAGAAGGAGGGGCAAAGGAACAGAAAGAAAAGCGGGGAAAACCTGCCGCAGGCAAACAGGAACCCAGGGGAGACAACAGGACCCCCCAGAGCCACAACACCGAGCCACCACCAACCGGAGGTCGGGAGCAGCAAAGGAACCAGAAGAAGGGGGAAGAGAAGAGCAACCCCAACAGGCCACGGCCGAGGAAGCGAGAGGCGACCCCGACACAAGAGCAGCAGCGGGCAAGTCGGAAGCAAGCAAGCAGGAAGAACTCAACAACACAGGGAACCCCAGGAGCAAGCACAGACAGAGCCAGCAAAAAAAAGGAACCAGCGCACCACAGGAGCGACAGGAACCGACACAAACCAGAGGCAGGCCACCAAAAAGAAGGGAGAATGCCAACATCCCAGAGACGCAGCAAACAAGCCCAACAGAGAGGAGAAACCAACAACAAGGCCCGGGACAAAACGCAAAAGCACGCAAGGCCAGGAGGAAAGCCCCAACCCGAAGGCTGTGACCCAAGGAAGAAGGCCAGCAGGGGAAACACAAACAACCCCCACGCAGACCACGGCAGGAGAGCACCAGGGGAAACCCGGGACCCACCCCCCCCTCAACCACACACCACAAGGGTGGAGGGGGGAAGCTAGAGACCCGGCAACCAGCAGAACAGTCAGACCTAACCAAAGGCGCACCGAACCAGGCAGCGAACGCCAGGAGCAGCGCAAGGAAGAGGAGCCCGCAAAAAGTCAACCAAGAAGAAGGGGGACAGCAGCCCATACCAGACACACTCCGAGAGGAGCGTCACAAGCAAGAGACCGCAGAAAGCCACCCACTAGGAGCAGACCAGCCCCAGCAGAGAGCACCCCCAGCAAAGCCGGTAGAAGGGAGCAACATAAGCCGAAGCCAAACGCCAACCCAACATTTTCCAGCGAAAAAAGAAACCATCCACCAAGCAGCAAGGCAGAAACCCGAAGGAGCGCCCCGCCACCAAAGGTACAAACCCTATACCAGAAAGAGAAGGACCCCGACACGCAGCCTGAACTGACCGAAGACAAAACAAGAAGCCACGCCCCCCACCAGCCCCGGAACCAGGCAGCCTAAGCAAATGGCAGCAGCCCAGCACCTGTAAGCAGGGAAGCCGGGAGAGCCCCGACCGGGATGTAGCACAGAGGCAGAGCGCATGCAAGCAAGAGGACCCGGGTTCAAACCCCGGCAACCCCAGGAGACTCCCGTAGCCCAAAAAAACCAGAAGGGCCAGGAAAAAGAAAAGGGCCAACTGCCGAAAAACAGAGGCCAGAAAAGGCCAGCAGGGGGCAAAGCCAGCCACCGGAGGACACACCCCCGCGGCCACGGAGAACCCGGAACAAACCCCCTCACCAGAACCAAAAAGGAGGCACCGGGAAGAAAGGAAAGGGCAGCACCGACCTTCCATCACCAAAACAAACAGCAGAAGAAAAAGCAGCATCAGCACCACATCCCAAACATCAAGGTGCAAAAGAAGCTTAATGCGTGCGTCACCCACCCAGCAGCACCCCCAGGAAAGCTGAGTGAAAGTGAAGCCCAGAGACAAGATTTATCACAAACATATAGCCCTAGAGTTGTGACATCACAACGCCCCCTGCTAGGCACCATGACAAAAACATGTGTATATGGAAAGCGCACGGTCACCCAGAGGTATCGCGGCGCCGAAGAACAGATGCCAAGCGTCAACCCAACGCAATGAAACTCACCACATCAACCACAGATGGAAGGCTGATTGCACACACCGGGGTATGAACCTGTGGCCATGACGAACACAGGCTCCTGCGGGGGACACATCAGTCCACTGAGTGCAAAGGCACCAGCGTGCACGAGTGTTACAGCATGAATAGAAACAACACAGCACGGGGGCAGGCCCAAATGACTCCCAGGGCCTTCGAAGGCAGTCTTTATATTAGCGCTCACCCCCGCCTTCTGCGAACAAGCAGCGCACACACCACAAGCAGCCGCCACTGCCGCCGAGCACTGGAAGTCCCTGTACTCCCTGCAACAACAAAGAGAGAGAGCAAAAGACACCGCAAAGCGGGACTCACCCGGAGCGGGGGCCGGAGCATGGACAAGGCCCCCACTCAACAGCCGGCACCGGACCCTCATGCAGCATCCAAAACATCCAGGGCAGCACGTCTCCCACCTCGCCAAGCAAGGGGAGACGCGCACAACGACCAGGAAGCAACCAGGAGGCGGCGCATCAGCTGCAAAGGGCCGGCAAGGATCCACGGAACACCGGCCAGGAAGAAGCCAAGCCTCCCAGCAAGCCAGGCAGGCCGGAAGGCAGACAAACCAGGAAACAGCACCCCTGCCCGCGAAGCCAGGCAGCCGGGCAGGGGGAGCAGAGAAGAGCAAGCACGCCACTCCAGCCCAGCAGGAGCAGGGGCAGCAACCGCACACCAACAGTCAATTCTGTCGAAGACAGAAAAAAAGAACAGACGGGATGCTGGGTAAGTACTGCTTATGTACTCCCGGTGGGAGGGGCAGTATTAAGGTCCCAGCATGCCTCTGTTCTTTTTTTCTGTCGGGAGATGGTTATCTCCTTATATTAATGAATGGGACGAGGACATAAGGGACCTGGGGGTAATGTGCATACAACATGCCTGAAGCTTAAACCATATGTGCCATCTACTATCCTCGGTTCAGTTGTTTTAATAGCTTCGTGGGAGCCACACAGTCTGTTACTTCGAAGCTTGCCAACAAGGTGATTTTTAAATGTAACATACTCAATTGCTAAATGACATGCTTTTTAGGAACATATTACAAGCCTTTTAAAAAAGAAGATTTACCGTAAAACAAAGCTATATTTCCCTTTCCTCTATTGCACATTATTCTGTGCCTCAGATGATGTGGAGAGAGCGAGTGTGAGTATGTTTCAATAATTGCTGAAGCACATTTGTATTATGAACTACACTGTGTGCAAATGCATTGTGGTAATTGTATGCACATATGACTTTCGACCTGTTAATATTTAATGCATTTTGTGCCGTTGTCTTTGTGCATATCGTTATTCTTTAATTAAATGCCTGTCGTCTCCAAGAGTTTATTTGTATTAGCACGTTTTAATATTCTTCAAATGAACAGCGTGGGACTGTCCTGTTCCAATTTTATGGATCCAAAAGTTCAATGAATCAATAATTGCCGGAACAAATGAACATTATTTTACATTGTAGTATGGTTCTCATAATTGATCTATTCAATTGTGATTTGTATCCGTCTGCGTGTTATCCAATATTCAGCTGCTGTGTTTATTTATGCTACCTCAACCTCCAGGAATGCCACAAATAATCTATTTTACTCTATTTGGGAACTGTTACATATATCCCCAAAACAATATGTACATCATATTATTGCACAGGGTACAGCAGGGCGAAACTAAGTTCGGAGATCATTACCCATTAACAGTAAAATGTGAATTCAAAAGGTGGGCAACAATGTTTTTATCTACCTCATGTGTATATGAATGCACTTTTTTCTGTCTTCAAAGGGAAAGCACAAACTGGAAGACACTTTATTGAGTCTTATTTTTTTCCTGCCCACATTTATATATTACTCTTTCACAGCATCTCCTCTGAGTACATCTTACAATGCTCTGCTGCCCAAAAAAAGTTAACTGCTACAATGGGGTGCTTTTTTCCCCAGTAAGGAACAATTGTGGACCTATTTCTTGTGCAGACTTACATCCTGCAGAACTAATACATCAATTTCTAACATTTATAAAACATGTTGCACAGGAGCACAGGCTGCAGTGCAACATGGCTAGAAATGTTTACAAAGCTAATAGAAGTCACATAGGCGAAACCTATTGGCTTTGCCAGTTGGTGTTACTACCAGGCGTCATGCTCCAATCTCAGAAGGAAACAATTATCTGTATCCTGGGGCAATGTTCAGTGTAGAGTTACAGCACATCTACAAATCCATAAATGTGTACTTGGTCCAACCCAAAATTTGAAGGAGGCCTAAAGGGCTGTATGAGGGCACGTGTAGTCAAAGATCACATCCGTACTTTTTAGGATTTTTGGGCCATCCGTAAACGGCTGCTGAACATGCATGAATCCTATTATCATGGCCATAGCAATAGTGAGAATATTTGCAAAACTGAACCGAGAGCTACACTATGAAAGGGAGCCTGGACCAACCACGGGGAGATGTGCACTCAAGGGTATTTGGGACGTCCCCTCATAAAGTGCACTCTACCAAGTGAGGGTCGGAGGAATAATGACAGCCACATTTGCAGGTGCTCCTCAGTGACTTGTTTCCCTCTCTACATGCTTCCATAATGAATGTGAGAGCAAGGGCAAATGGGAATCACTCAATTTCATGTGCAATCCAATAGTAAATGACAGATTTTACTCTTTTAAAAACCTGACCTTAAAAACTGGGATTATGCAATTGGATTTACCAAATGATGTCCCCCAGCAGGACAGATAACATAAAGGCACACAGTGCTTTTTATGTAGGTCCCGCAATTTTGGTAATGTGGCCAATGTGTGAAATCATTATAGCATCATGGTGAGAAAGCTTTACTGGGCTTTAAGTAATAGAAATATAGGTTAGCCCCAAGCTAAAAGATCAAACTGTAGTTATCATTTTCCACCTCCCTTTTCTTTCTCCTCATTTCTCATTGCAAATGCTTGCAAATGCCGCAATGGCTACAAATCAGCTCGTCTACACCTTTGCATTTGATCCGCTGCTGATCAATTTGGCATGGACATTGCACATAATATTAGTACTGTACTGTACAAAATGTGATTTATTAGGGAACAGACTCTAGTAAATATCCAGAACAAGCTGATGATTATCCTTAATTTCTTTTGATAAAAGATGCCACTGAATATTTGAAATTTGTGGGGACATGTAATGTACAGTTATGCGATGCAGAGAATGTGCAAATAATTGTGCAACTACAATGGCAAATGGCCAAGTTGTTATGTATTTGGGTTAAATATGTAGGGTAATTTTTTTTGTACAGCTGCAATTTATTGGATAACCACCAGGGCACAAGTTGAGGATCGACGCAGGTGCACGCCGGTCTCCCACAATTTTTTAAAAGAGGACTTGAGTATCCTGTTCCCGAGGGTGACTCGGGGTGTCAACTTGGCTCCTAGCAATGCAACTGCTTGTATTGTCACATATCCTGGTTGTATGACGTTACAACGCATACTTTTACAATGCATACCTTTAAAATGCAGTTTTTACATCGCAACATCCTTTACATCGCATGATTTTACATCGCATGTCACTACAACGTATTTTTAGAAACTACCTTTACATCGCATTCCATTACATCGCAGTTAAGGTAAGTGTTGGATAGTGTAGGGGTAATATTACTATTCTAACTCCAGTGAGTGCAACAGTAGGGTAAGTGTTGGATAGTGTAGAGGTAAAAATAACTATCTAACTCCAGTGAGTACAACAGTAGGGTAAGTGTTGGATAGTGTAAGGGTACTATGTGTTGTAATGGTATGCGTTGTAATGTCTTGCGATGTAATGCCTGCGTTGTAGTGACATGCGTTGTAATGGTATGCATTGTAGTGGCATGCGATATAATGCCTGCATTGTAATGGCATGTGATGTAAAGGTTGTTGCAATGTAATAACTGTGTTGTAATGGTAGTGCGATGTAAAAGTTGCGTTGTAAAGGTTGTTTCCCCATATTCCACACGCATAACGTGATATCAGGGCGTTTTGAGACACACCATTGCCCGCTGTTAACATTCCCTTCATTTATAAGTGAGGCCCAGAAGGGGGTTATTGATGAATCTCTTATTTGAGAAGAAAGAGAGTACTTCACACCCTTAACTCTTCTATCAACTAATAAACTGCAAACAGTGCAGTGCTTTGTGTCTTAAACGTTAAAAAGATGAGCAGCAGAAAACAAACATGCATTTGCAGCAAATTTGACTGGTAAATGTAAATGTGTGTGTAAATGTGTTTGTATTTATATAGCCCACTTCTACCCAGAGGTCTCGTAGCGCTGTATTCATACCGCTGAGGAACGCATCGTGGCTTTCCTTTGAAATGTCCACTCCTGGGCACCCCCAAGATGAAGCCAGGCATCCAAGCGCTGCTGGGGCCGTTGTGGAGATTAAGCAAGCTATTGCCCAGAGTCACAGAGTGGGACCCATGATTAGACTAGGCACCGAGGCGAGAATGATCAGGTCCGGGGAAATTGAGTCCAAGAACCGCCGAGGCGAGAATTGAACACTGGTCCCGGGCCAGACCTTTGCATCAGGGTCTGCCGCTCTAACCATTGAGCCACGCTTCTCCAAAAAATACACCCAATAATTCTGTCTTCTGTTTTTAAACACAGTTTAAAAATGTATTATGAATGTTGGACTTGGCCCTTTTTGCAGGGTCACCCCTAAACGTTTTGCCTTCCTCCTACTCTTTTTGCTGACATGGTGTTGGTGGTTTTAGGACTCTGGTTAGCAGTGCAGGATGCGTGCGCTCTCTGTCCTCCATAGGCTAACATTGGGAACTCCCCCCCCTTATGGGATGATTCCTAAATAAGACAAAATAAGTATGTTATGTTTGGTATGTGTGGAATGGGAATGATAAATGCTGCACAATGGTGTGCGCAGATTTACTTTTACTATTTTAGAAGTGCCACTATTAGAAGTTGGCATTTCTGTGTGCTGTGTGCCTGCCTGCATGTCTGTTTCTTGGGTGGCTCCAAGGAGGCAAGGTCAGGCTGTGTGGGAGGTCTGCAACTAGAGTAGTGGGCGGAGGAATCCCCTGTCCCTGACTAGGTCAATGCCGGCCCAGCGCAAGGCTAGCTCCGCCCCCTACTAACACACCTCCCAGCGCCAGTTGGGCCTGGAACCTCCAAGACCCTTCCAGAAGCCCCTACCCCAGACCCATCCGGAAACTTCTACCTCCTTCCAGGCGCAGGGCAGGGAGGTATATAAATACAGGGGCTGTGAGGTTGTTGTGCTTACTGGACTGGAGGGGACACTCTGCCGGGAGGAACCGCAGCGGGGTCCAGCTGCTGGCTCCTGCCCGAGTGCCCGAGGCCAGCCCTAATGATAAAAATAGTTATCTTTGGAACATGTACTATTCGGTTCCAAATATTGTAAACTAACACCGTAATATCGCGAGACCTGTAAGCGGCTATAAGCAACGAACGGAACTGGCCTACCAACGAGGCAATAAGTAAACTACTAAAATGAAGGGTAAAAGGTAGTCCCCCCAGACCCACCCAAAAGACCATGTGAACTTTCAGTAATATAGGTAACAAAACTTAAACTACAATTCGGAACTACAAAAATGGCACCGAATGCAGACCAATTAGTGATTTACTGATGCCAATAATTGAATAATTACGGGGGCGGAATAGTATATATTTGCCCGAGTCTCAGTGTCTCTATATTGGAGGACACTGCTGAGACGATTGCAGTGCAGAAAGGACTATATTGGAAGGTAAGAGACCCGGCGTTAAGAGATCGCGACCTTAGGATCTTTGCGGCACATTACCTGAACGGGGTCATAGTTAGGTAGAAGCCAGAATAAATGGAGAGACCAATAGCGGACTGACTACTATACGTGATATTTATAAGAAGGTTAGTTGATCCACCATGTATGAGGCAGGTGGGGCCTTGTGATCTATTCGATGGGCGGAGATTCACATAAGAACAGTCTCACCGTGCGGAAACAAGCGACCGAAGGTGGCGGCTTCACGGAGACTGTAGCTCTATGATAGAGCGTTAGAGAGTGATGGAAATAACGCTCTATGTGGGGACTTCAACTAACATGCTCCCATCATGCTGGTAATGTTTAACAGCAGGTGTGTGCCCTAGGGCTTACTGCAGTGATATGAATAAATGAACTACACTCAGTGCGAGTAGCAGGGAATGCACAGTAAGAATTTGCTCCTAATTAAGTGTTAATAGAGATCATTAGCTATGTTCATAGCTAGATTATTCCATTTTATTTCTATAGGTGCCATAAATATTCTATGAAAAGAGGTGGCACCACATGGATTGAGGTAAACTGAATAATACCCCTTTGAAAGAAATCCACAACTGTCATACATGAAAAAGACGGTTAGCCCAAGGAACCAAGGAGACAATAGAGCACCGTTGTGCACAAAGTAAGTGCCTTGTTAACTAGAATAAGTATAAAAGAGTACAGAAATGAGGGGACTTTAATAATAATAATACTTAGCTCCCATTTCGTATTACAGAAAACGATTATGATGTCTCTTTGAAACTCCTATTGAGAGGACCAAAAGCTATTAGAAGGTCTACTGCCTAAATACTTGAAAGCCCAATACACTAAATGTAAGACTCTTATTGACCATCTTAATAGACTCATATTATGGAATTAGTTTTAATTTTAGAGAACAGGTAGGAATATATGACACTAATTGTATGTATTTATTTTTAGATTGAAGAAATGATGTTTTTAATTGTTTAGTCCTGAAGAAGGTGTTCACAGAATAAAAAAAAAGACACCGAAATGTGTCGACAATAGGACCCTATGTTTTTATAATTTTTTTATTATATTAGCATTGTATGAATTCATGATGTAATAGTGTTTATTTGCTATATACAAAGGAAGGTACTGAATATAAACAAGTTAAACCAAAAACACGATACAAATAATTGTTTGTATTGTAAAAAAGACCTTACAGCAACTGTGTATTGAATATATTGTGTGATTTTAAATGAAATAATCTTGTTTTTAAAGAAATACAATTATGATAAATATGAACCTACAGGTGTTGTAGTAATATGTGCTTATTGAATTTTCGAGATGGTCATAAGTTTTGAGATAAATTTTGAAATAGTACAATTGGTGTGAATTTAACTGAGAAACACAGAAAGGAATCTTTTCTGTTTACTTCTTGTACTACCCAGTCCTTTCTGGTTCATCTGGGAAACTCTCTCTTTTTTGGAAGTTCCATTTCAGAAGCCCCTGATCTCTTACTGTGCACAAGATGGGGGTGATGTAGTTTTCCCAGACAGTGGAAGTGTATCAGGGGAGATGCGGGAGGGAGGAGAGGTGAACAGTGAAATTGCTAAGAGTGGCTCTCAATTACTTTTCCCGTAGTACTGCTACTCAGTAGGTGGTGGAGGTGAAGATGACTGCAGTCTTTGTTGTTCCAACCTTTTGTCTCCTGCCTGGTCACTGTCTTTGTGGCTGTTCATAGGCTAGCTATGTGCGTTCTCTTTGTACCTCTGTTGTGAGTGCTCCCGGCTTAAGACTACCCCACTGCAAGAAGTATCACCCCACACATAGCCTATGTCTTCAGGAGACACCGAAGGCAGCCACGGTCCGTGCAGGTAACAGCAGTGGGAAGTTGGGGCCACGTGGAGGGGGATTTTGAGGGATGGTGCAGAGGGAAAATGTATAATTCATTTCAATTTCCCTATGCATCGTCCCTCGAAATCTCCCACACGCAACCCCACGCCCCAACTCTGTTACCTGCACGGTCCGCGGCTGACCAAAGACAATTGAAGTGGAAGCCATCCAGAACCAGTTCTCCTGCCTGCAGATTTCTGAACAAATAGCACATTCAACAACTCAGGTATGTTGGCTGTGGTCTGTGATCTGTTTCGCTTCCACATCTGTCTTGAGGATGTTGCTATCTGCAGCCCCCTTGCTTTAATAAGCAGCACTTCTTTGACATAACCAGCCACTAGGACTTCAATTTAAGGCTAGCACGGCATGTGGCTCCAGACCTGTACCTTGGTGTGCTGCCTGCTTACTCCTGTCCACAACTTGCACATGGTGTCTCACAGAGTGCGCTGTGGGCAAACTGCAGCTTTAGGTGCTCCCCGGAAGGATTCAGACTCATGCAGTGGTGGGAAATCCCTTTCCGAACCACAATGCCTCAAGCGCAGGCTAGTATCATCTAAGCAGGAACACACAAATCTCACTCTGACATGGACAAAAACCAAAGTGCAGAGGCCCACTGTGAATCAGGCCCTATATTTATTCACACCGTTAGAGCAAAGGGAAATCAATTACAGATTTTACATTCTGAGTTATCCCATAGTGTTCCCTGTTGAAAAATCATTATCAGCTATTACAGAGACCGTGGAGGTCTCTCTGACACCACACATTTAATATCTTACCCACCCTCACAGCAGAAATTCCCCTGTTGACACTAGCCACAGATTGTCCTTGTCCATTAACACTACAACTAGAGAAGTATTTCCATCAACATCTCACCCAACATCCGAGCAGACAGGTCACGTCTTGGGAGTTTGATATCTACTCTTTATGAGAGTATACACAAAGTACACTCATTGGCTTGACACTGTAGTGATTGAAATTTAAGGATAAACCTAAAAAAAATTACATAGGCAGTAATGTAAAAACTGTATCTAGGCACTGGAATTATTGAATACCTTGCACCTGATATGGTGCCAAAGCAGACTCAACACTCCTACTAACTATGGCCCAATACACTGCTTGTCAACTGCATATTGTAATTAGTCTCCCGTTATTTTTCTTAGGACATGTGTCCTAATAAACACTACTTTAAATCTAAGTAGTGACATGTTGTAAACCGCACAAAGGGTCTTAAATCATTTTAAATCATTTTAATTAAAACATATTTATATAATACATCAGTAATTTCATTTTTCAATTAGTAAAATTGTTCTAAATAAGTGCTGAACATTAAGGAAGAAACATATGTTCCAATTACGATAAAGCATATAATTAGTTTTCTAATTTCCAAATGGAGCTACAAAATATAGTGTAATTGAATCCAATTCTAAAAAAAACAGATGGGCACCTTCAAGAATTGGCTTATAAGAATTACTGTCAGCATTCATTTGTAGGAATGTGTAGTGTGAAAGCCTTCACATTTGGTGCACAAAGAGCTTTATCTAGCGAACCAAATATTTTCACACAAAGTGCAGTTTCTTTTATAAGGGGGTACTTGATAGAGGGAATCGACTACTGATTATCTCTGTCAATCTTATTGTAAGAGATAGCCAGTTACAAAGCGGATTCTCGGTGAGGGGCCGAGACAACAATTTTCTCCCAGGATTTTTTGGCGGGAAGGCAGAATGTAGAACGGTAACCGTAATCTGTCAAGGCTGGCAGTCGCATCCCCACCTCACATCTGTCTTCATGCAACTGCAGAGGGGAAATTTATTTAGTCATACACCAGCAATACCCAACTCCCAGAACAGCTAAAGCACTGGGTTTTTGTTTTGGAAACAGGTCTGGGACCAGCAGTTTGTTTCTGTTTATTTGTGGACAATGGAAGCAACTGCAGGAAGGACTCAGGAAGGGCTCTGGAAGAGTAACATGGACTACCAGAGATTGGTTAAGGCCAGAAAGTAGGGGATGAGCTAAAAGAATAACTTAGAGAGCGATATCTGACGTGGAGAGGGTATCTGGCCAAAACACTGGTAAGTTAGAATCATGATCAGAAGGTAGAGATGAGAACAAGTTAGGTAGGGTCAGACAGTAGTGGTAGCCATATACATATTAAAGGTAAAGTGTTGGACCTGGTCCCCCTGCAGCGTCACACTAACAGTTTAAAAGATCCAGTCTCAGCTCTGTTGTCATCAACAAGGGAATCAAGGAACTTACCAAGTCCTATTCAACCAGACAAGAAGACAATTCATAGTCACCCAGGAACCTCAAACTGTGGTGCAAATCACTGATGGATCATATTCAAACCTTAGAATCCTCTATTCAACATCAACCGGCGTCACAAATCGAGCAACTGCCCAGAGCTATTAAAAAAACGGAACTTGTCCAGGCTATGATTCACAACCCCAGTTCCCCACCAAAAAAACTCAAAACAATCAAGACTGGGCAAAATCTTGTCCTGCCCTCACCTATATCTCCAGGTCAGGATTCACTGGAAGCGCTTTTTAACGTCTTCAACAACAAGTCGAATATGGGGGACCACAACAATCCCCAAATTACTCCTGGACTCAGTAAACCAACAGCGCACTTAACTAAGAGATGTACGAGACCGAACGTCCAGCCAGTCTCCCCGTCTGGCTACCATCCTCCTATCTTGGGCACTGCGCCATCGCTTCCAGTTCTAAATCAATCCTTGGAAGAACTGAATTTAGATTTAAACTATGACCAAATGGTACTGGATCAAAACCGGAGCCCAGTGGCATCTAAGCCTCAAAAAACTGTCGCTTCAAGCTCAAACCCCAGAATTCTGATTGACGACAGCTCTGGAAATAATAGCAGCCAACAAAAAAAATCAACACTGTTGCACATATCAATCTCTTCAACTAATACAACCCCACAACGGGTAGACAAAAAAAAGAGCTATTGTAGTCAAGTGCCCACTGCTCCCTGGGGGAACACCTTGATTAGCACCTTGGACCAGGCCATAAAGGCCCTCAACTTTCAATCAGACAAGATGGAGGTTCAAATTGACCTGATAAACGTCATCGCAGAGCATATCGCCCAACTTAGCTCGAAAACAGACGCTATTATTACTCTTCTGACAAACAAAAAAATCACGGTTACTCCCCTTCCAAAACATGCCCAAATTAACAAAAGTTCTATTAGTCCTCTGTCTAGTTGTGGCTGCGGGAGCATCATTGAGAAGCTGGCATCGCTCCCTGCAATTTTGAAAGATATTTTGGGGGCAGTCAAAAAAGGTAATAATCAGAAGTCTTCATTAGACTCACCAGGAGAAAATCACAACATGGGGAAACCAAGCATCTTATTCGCTCCCCCTACAGCACACAAGAGCTCAGAAGGGGACAGGGATCCCGCATTGTCACACCATTCAATGGTTTGTCACAAAGCATTTCCAATCATAGGCACAGAAAAATTCGACCTCCCGCCCCTCGAAAACCAGACGAAAAAGCAATGAAAAAAAGCGAGGAAAGCTAGGTCTAAATTAAAAAGCAACCAAAGGATTACCATCGACAACTTCCTCACAAAACCTGTGTCCGTCTTGCCAAAAGAATTAGGATCAGCAAACATCTCCTCAAACATCGTCACTAATTTATTGGCAGGCCATAACTTATTACAGGAAAAAGTTTCGTCCAAAACACCAAAACAGGGGTCGCAGCCCGGTGGCCCAGATCATTCATTAATTGAAGAGCTGAGCAAGTCCCATGATGCAATGATTGCTTGTACAAACTTAAAATCAGCTCCAACCCCCGCACCAGAAACAACATCAATGATGAAAAGTCATCACTCCTCCTCAAAAATCAGGCAGAAACCTGTACAAGGAAATCTAATAACTCTCGGGGACGATTCACCAAAAAAAAATCACTCACTAGAGCAACCACCAACGAGCACCAATGGGTCTTATAACACAGCGCATGATGCATCGAAGCAGCGATCAAACTCTCACTCAGACAAAACACGACCTGACTCCTATAAAAATAACAAGAACTGGGATCAACCGAGAGTGCATAAAACAAAATCCAATGGCCCTAGCAGGAATAATTCAATACAAAACTGGAACCAATAAATTACAAAGGATTAACTCTCCTATTATAATAACAAAAACCGGGCAAAATCGTAACTGCATAGTTCGGTCAAACCCCGTTATTCAATTTAACGACAATCATATGCTACGAACTGCCTCTTCTCCTGCAAGGGGTACCACTGACAAGGGCATCATAGGAAACGTGATTCAAAAAACAAAAACATTTGTCTCTGTGAATCAGTCTGACTACATAGTTCCATGCTCGCAAGACTCCTCAATTACCCCAATTGCAGAATTAGAACCCATCCTGACTTTCACTCCCGAAAACGAGTCAAAGGGCAGGCACGATATCTTAAATAGAGGAAATTTGTTAAGACTATTTGGTCTTGTTCCCGAGTTGAGAGGAATATCTTCGCAAGACCTAGTCTCAGTTGAGTTTGGTCCAAAAATTGATGACCCAAATATCGAAGTCTCTGTGACCACCTGGGCTTCCAAGGAGATAGCAGTGAAGATCTTCGAAAATAAACGCCCATTCGAACACTGGGGCATAACCATCATGCAACATATGCGCCCGAGATACCCTTTCCCGCTTGCAAAAAGTATTCAGAACATAAACAGAGAGGAGCCATCTAACTGCAGACAGATCTCATGTCTCCATGGTGCCCGTTCGGCCACAGTAGCCCAAGAAGTGGGTGGACTCGACTTACATCTGACGCATCCTCACATCGGCGGGCCCCCCACACAGGATTGGTCATGGATCCCGTTAACCCTTAACCAAAAGTAATCCTAAAAAATATGAACAACTACCTCAACGTATATGGTGCAAATTTACATCTAAGGAGAGGGTTAATATGTCTAAAATAGGCATCTGCAGTTGGAATATTCACGGGTTCAGCAGTATGGACCAAGACAGTGAGACACAACTTTTCTTCCATAAATACGACATCCTTTTATTACAAGAGACTTGGAACATAATACCCCCCGCCATTCCTGGCTTCACCGAGCACCATATCCTTGCCGAGAGAAAGTTAAAGTTTGGCCATCCGAGTGGAGGACTATCCACATATATCTCGCAGAGATTAAATTGGGAGTCGGAATCACAGGACGTGGGATTAAACTGGGTTCAGGTAACCAAGATCTCCATAAAATCCCGACTCCAACTGCTATTAATAAATATTTACATTCATCCATATGCAACTAAAAAAAAAGAGAAACTGGCCCTCCTTATCACTCTCATAAAAACACTTCAGAAATCAAACTCTCAAAGTTTGTTGATACTATCAGGCGACTTCAACTCTAATTTAAATTATGAAGACCTAAACACACATACCCCAAGGCAAAAATCTCGGGGAAAGCTTAATCCATCAACCTTAAAGCAACTGTCAACGCTGGGGTTAACAATTTTAAAACCCGCAACAACTGGTGCAATTGTAGCACCGCCAACGTATTTGAGTGGCAAGTCATCGTCAACCATTGACTTTACTTTAATTAGTAATAGCCTGCTTGACTCAGTAGCAGACTACGAAATCACAACACGATCTGAAAGCGATCACTTTCCACAAATTACTTGGATCAACATAGGGGTGTTGGAGTCTGCCCAGTTGACTGTCCTCTCTGATCAGTCAGAGAAGTTTAACTTACGAAAATTGCGTTGGAGGGGCAGTGGAACGAAAGCCATCTATGAAACCACAAGCAATTTCTTTTCTCAATATGAAAATGATCAAAACGAAGACTTGGTTTCGATCTGGATAAAATTGTTAGAAAAATTGTCTCTCAAACACTTGGTTCTAACTGCGCCATATCAAGGCCCACTAGTCCCACGGGAACCCTAGTTTAATACCAAACTAAGGCAGGAAAAGAGAAAAATAGCCCATGCACAACGGATGGCACTAAGGAACAACACTCTGGCCTCCGCATCAAACTACCTTCTTGTTAAGAGCATGAGAAACAACTACCGCAAAATGTTGTGGAAAGCCAAGACAGATTATAAGGAAGAGATGTGGGCAAAACTGCTAACAGCCAGCAAAAAGCAAAATTCAAGGGACTTCTGGGGCATTGTAAATAAATTAAACACTGCGGACCTAACAACTCAGGACCCAGGCATTAGTAAACAAACCTGGTAATCACACGTAAAAAATCTCTATCGTAAAAGGGAACCTTCAGTCTCAGAAAATCAGCACCGCTCTATCACAACAACAATATTAAGCTACTTCAAAGGACCGACAGATAACCTATCAACCTATCTCGATATAGAAAGGTTCAACAATCTGGGGATTGAGCTGGAATTGTTTTCCTGCGACAGAGTTAAAAGGTGCATTAACCATCTTAAATCCGAAGGCGCTCCAGGGCCCAATGGCATCCCCAACGCAGTATACAAACATAACGCTGAGTTTTGGGCACTCCATCTTCCTGCCTTGTTTAATCAAGTCTTTGCCTGCAAGAAGCAGCCACCATCGTGGAACGGTAACATCATCCACCCAATCTTCAAGAAGGGTGACAGGAGTACTCCACTGAATTATCGGCTGATATCTTTAATCGATGTGGAAGCTAAATTATATGCTTCTTGTATTTTGGAGGAGATCCAGGAATGGGTAAATACCAACAACCTAATTCCAAGCTACCAGACAGGCTTCAGAAAAGGGACAGGGACTATAACAAATCTCACAGCCCTAGCCCTCTTGATTGAAAGAGCCAAAACGAACAACAAACGGTTATATGGCTGCTTCATTGACATTAAAGCGGCTTTTGACCGAGTCAGTAGGGGGAGGCTTTGGGAAAAACTCAACGAGTGGAGGCTATCAAAAAATGTCCTCCACGCTGTCAAGCTCCTTTATACAGATACCTGGGCAAGGGTCAAACAAGGGCACGATTCAAGCCTTACGTCCAAAATTCCAACGGAGGATGGACTGAAACAGGGCTGCGTCCTGGGCCCATGTTTATTTAACTTATACCTGGCCGACCTAGGAAAAAAACTCCAGTGGCTATCATCCAGTTTGCCGATGATATTGTTCTTTTAAACGGAACCCCAATTGGACTGCAAAGGCTGATAAATGCCCTATATCTCTATTTGAACGGAGAACATCTAGAATTAAATAGAGAATAGACAAAAGTAATACGTCTTATAGAGCGAAAGCCCATTAAATTTAGCTGGGCATTTAACCATCTAGCCATTGGGGTACAGCCACAATATCGGTATTTGGGGGTCACGATAGCCAACGGCAACTCAAAAAAAGAGCACTCTGCAGTGTTAAAAGCCAAATCCCAGACGCTAATTTTCGGATATAGGCGACTCCTTCAAAAACTGGGTGGTGCAAACTACACTCATCTTTTAAAGGTAATGGCCGCTCAGATTTTACCTAAATTATCGTATGGTCTTGTTACATGGCTTGGAGGGGAGGCCGGTTTATTAAACACCTTACAAACTAAAATCTATAAAGTTGTATTTAAAGTACCGAAATGCGCCTCGCCAGACCAGGTGCGATTAGAATTTGGCCTGCAAAATCAAATTTTCAGGTCCAAGTCAAGGTTTGTTAAATTCTGCCACAAACTCCGCGCTGCTGCACCAGGCTCATTAAACCACCTCTGTTGGCAGGAAATCAATTTTGACTCCACCCAGCCCTGGGCCACCCATCTGCAGACTTGCCTTTCAGACCTTGGATTGCTCGAAGCTTGGTGAAAAAAAGTGATCAGGCTACTTTCTGCAAAATTGCAAATTCAAATGCCAAAATAAAGTCATTATTGGAAGACAAACAAACATTGACTCATCAACGTCATGCCTGGACAGTCATTTCTTCCTATTCACGTCAACAACCCCAGGCATACTTGGCAACACATTTTAGTCAACACCTAAAAAAAATTCTCATTGATTTACGTATGGGCCTTCACGAGTCCAAGGATCTAAGACCCTCTTGGAAACCCCATGATGCCTGCCCAAAATGCAGACTCTGTGGTTACCAAAACGAATCTTTAATCCATTTGTTTTGTGTGTGCCCGGCCCTCATGATGGCTAGAAGAAAAGTTTTGCGGGATATCCTAACCAAACTGAACATAAGAACATGTCGCCAAGCGGTCATAATCTGGGTGGGAGGTACATCGCCAATTCTGACTTGCAGGGGTCTCAAATTTATGATAGAGACTGGGAAGCAGCTCCAGATCTGTGTATGATCCTTTAAAACATTGCCTGAGGCTCACTCTTTATGTATTATCCCCTATGCTCATTCCATAAACCTCTACGTAGTCAGTGGGGGGGTCCGATGTACAGTTTAAGTTTTAATTGTTTTTAACTTTGATATCAACCGTTGCTTCGATTTTTAATGCAAATTGTATTGCGGACATCCGCTAATTGTACTTTTTCTAATTGTAAGGATTTTTATTAATTCAACAATAAAATATTCTGATTCTGATTCACACTAACAGTTTTTTGCCTCCACCCCTTCTGTTTCCTGAACCCGTTTTTGTTGGCTTTTAGGACTCTGGACACTTTACCATTGCTAACCAGTGCTAGAGTGTTTGCGCTCCCTCTTTTAAACATGGCGTAATTGGCTTACACCCAATTGGCACATTTAATTTACTTTTAAGTACCTAGTAAAGAGATACTGCAGGTAACCAGGGCCAGTACACTAAACGCTACTAGTGTGCCTGCACCACTTACTGTCACCCACATAAGAAGCATTTTTTAAAACACACCCCAGGCCTGCCATCTTTTTTAATACATATAATTCCCCCCTTGGGTGAGCCGTCAACAGCCTTTTGCTGCCTCCAGCCTATTCCGAAGTCATATGACTAGGAGTAGTTGGCCTTTGTGTATTGTTTCCAGACAAATAACAATAGAAGCTCTGGCTGTTGGCAGGGTAGACCATCTTGATGTAATGGGGAGAAGCTGTAATCTAACATCCTTGCACTTCAAAGGCACTGGCACAGCACCCACACAAATGACTGCACACTAGATATTAAGCCCCAAGACAGACTGGGACCAGGGCAGGGGGGCAAGAAATTGCAGCACCTCTGTGGTGGGAAACTCCAGCAGATTCTCCCTGAGCACCATGTATAAAAACAGGACTCCCAGACCCACTCTTCAGTACACTCCTAGACGTGTGGATACTAAAGAAGAAGGACTGCCCACCTGCCCTGCTGCTTAAGGCCTACCCTGCGGTCTGAGAAGGAAGACTAGACTTGCACCCTTCGTTATAAGCTGAAGCAACTTCAAGAGTAAAATGACTGACCTCTTATTCTGAGCTACAGGGGCAAACAAGCTCTAGAGGTCTCACTGCAATTGTCCAGCTGACCTGCTGCACTAGACCTGCCCAGACCTGCAACTGGATCTTCATATTCCATTCTGGCCTCTGTTGGAGTGAGGTCCTGATCCCAAAAATGTGCCTCCCAGGCCCTGGACCCTTGGTGTGTCATCATTTGAGTGCCTCCTTGAAGAAAAAGAGAAATTGTGAAGTTTTGGGCTCTTCATAAACCCAAACAGGCCTGTTTGTGGAAATATCTTGCCTCCGGCACTGACCGCCATTGCAAAGTTCCAGCAACCCGACTCTTTGTGTTACAGCAACCAGCCACAACAAACGGCCATGAGGACCAGCAACGCGAGATCTGCACTTTGCACTACATTATCGACAGCCCGCGGTGACCACCAACGCATATTTTCAGCCCCAACCGATCCTGTTTGCCAGGCAGAATTTTCTTATTACAGTGATGACCTTCTGCGACCCATAGCCTACTCTACAGTAACAACCATCAATGATGTTGTCCCTGCACCTCACATCCTCCTCCATTGCAAACAGAACTCTTTGGGCTCTAGAAGATAACTTTTTGAACTGGACCAACCCAGACCCTGTATCTAGCAAGTGATCCAGCATGGTCAGCCGGAACTTGTGACTTTCACAGAGTCTTGCATACTCAGGTAACCACAAGTGCCGTTTGTGGTTTTAGGTGTTACACTTATGGAAAAGAAAGTTTAAGTTTTTGAAACGGGGAAGGTAAGGGGTTGTTAGAGTCAAGTAGGGTGTGTTGACTTGTAGATGGTAAGGGGAGTTGAGTTGATTAATGTTAGTGTAAAGAAAGGGTATGATAGTGGATGATTTATTGTATGATCAGCCTTCTAGGAGAATCAAAGCAGCCTTTTGCATATTTAGGCAGAGTTTGTGTTTCATTCCATACCAAAAGGGAACTGTTTCTCATTTCTGTCAAATAGTACCAGCAAATATGTTGCTATTGTGATCCAATATGTTTAAGAAATCTATGTTTTCCGCATGGTCACTCCATATGTTTTCCTTTTGTCTGTAAAATATCTTTGCAGAATTTTTAACCCTGTGCACTTTACCCCTGCTTGGAAGTAAACAGTTTTCAGTGAGGACTCCTAAGTGTAATGCAAGACCCAGGAGCGGAAATGCATGAAGGCAACATAACAACATTAAAACAACACCATAGTTAAGAAAGAGCCATATTAGATTGAATCATGAAAACAATGTGATGATTGAAATGAAATGAAAGAAACAAGAAAATATTCCCTTGTACATATTACTTAGAATGAAAAGAATTTGATGATTAAAAACGCTCCAAATTAATAACATCTGATTTAGGAAACAGTGGATATACAAAGAATAATTGTGATTCTCATATTGTCTTTTACTTTAAAATATTTTAGCGAATTAATATTAAAATATTGTGTCTCATTCACAAGGTAAGGGAATCCGGGAGGGCTCTCAAAGGGTAGAGAGGTCCTCACCAAAGAGGTTCGGGGGGATAAATCCTGCCTATTAAGTATACCTAAAGACAATTGAGTATCCTTTCTAGATCCAGACTGGTTCCTTCAAGAGGGAAATGTGTAGGGGACACCAAGGATGTTTACCCCAGTCTTTTGCCGACCCACTTTGGTGGGTGGGAAGGGAAAGAGACCCTTTTCTTAATATAGCCCTCATTCACTCTATTAGTGATATGCTTCATCATCTGGCTCACCCCAACTCCTAGAGGTCGGGGTGTGCTCAACCATATTTCAGGGAGCACTTATGAAGACTTGGTGTTTGGGGGTGCAACTTTAAAGAAAACATTCCTCCCCATTCCTAAAGTATCCTTCATTAGTGGAGTGGGAGGTAAGGTTTAAAAACAAAATAGTAGGGCTAGAGTATGTTATGGTCCTATGACCCTAACTAGAACACCAACATGTTTCAGCCCTTCCTAATGGCCTAACAATGGGCCTGGGCTATCGTCAGGGTGGGATGCAATGAAACCACTTCCCCCCGAGGACAGGAGTGAGAAAGTGCGCATGCAACATGCATGTGTAATTTAGAGAAATTCTTGGAACAAGTCCAATCCTTGCTGCTGTTTCTAAGAGGAATTACCTGTGGAAGAAAAAGGACAATCACAAACATGAATACCAATTGTAGTCAATGTGCTGCAAAGCCAAATGAGTTGTGCCGCTGCTGCGAAACTTAACAGTGTTGTCCCCCAGAAGCAATAATAAGCATGATGGTGCCTGGTATTGAGTGTGGGTAAACACAGAAAGGACAGTGTTCTCATCGGATGGCCTAAAGAACTACATACCAGTGGCACTCAAACGTGATTGTTCAATACACTAAGTGGTTCATGGGATGAACATTCATGCGATTAATTCATTCACACTTACATTCACAATTATTGATACAGCACTGTCTCACATATATACAATTTATCTTAGTATAGTAAGCAAAGTCTATTTTGAGTGGTAGGTAGCACTCACCCCACATTAAGAGAGCTTCTGCTTCTGACGATGGCATGAGAGGGAGGCCTTGTAGTCACACATTGCAGGTATACAAATGCCAAAAATGTTAGAGAAAAATGCCGTAAGGATGAGCAAGTGAGAGGGATTCTCACATGAGGAGTTTTTGTATGTCAGACGCCTCGTTGGTAAAGAATTAGGCACTTACTTCATCAAAGGTCCGTCCCTGTCTGCGACCTGCTGTGGGTTCTGCTCCCCTGCTTGTCTTGTTAGTGAGTGTGGATGTTCCGGTTAATTATTCCTCTTCGCATATGCAAGAAGCAGAAGGTATTTCCTGGTCAGGTGCACCTTCCCTGGGAGCCTGTACTGTCATTGGTTGTGAAGTAGGGGCTTGACCTGACTACTTGCAGGAACGTGTCTTCATTCTTGTACCTAGGCCAATTCAAGCGTTCTGCCGGTTTGGACAGACAGGGAGAGCAGCACGTAGTGTGGGGGCGACCTCTTACGTCATGATGTCAGCCTAGTGTCGGAGAAACAAACCGCGTGTAAGCCAATGTGGAAATGTTGGCTTCATGCGTTATTCCTCTTTTCCGGGGTTGAAAGGCATGTGAATTCTACACCCCTGTTAGTGGATGTACCGGGTGTTATTGGGCATTGCCACATTGAGAGGTCATTTCAAAGACGTTGAAACCTCGAATAATGGTGGAAACCTATAATAGACTAAATACATTTTGAAACTGTGGTTCTTCCTCAAAAGAGGTCTGTGGCATTTACTCGAGGACCTGACTTAAGTGATAAATGAGGAACATTTTTTATTTATACAAATTCACCACGTTGGGTTCATGAGAGAGAGAAAAGAAAGAGGAAACCTCTGAATAAGGGGCTGCAGGAATAAGCGGTCATAAATTCAAAAGGTTCTGTGGGTTTTAGGCAGGAGACTCATTTCAGTGATAAGTTTTTATATAATTCTCATTCCATATGATGGATTTTCCCATCCAGTTCATGAATTTCATGACTATAAATTTGTAGGTAGATGTTCAACTGGTCGAGGTGGGCTCAACCACAGTGTTGGGTAGCTCTTAATTAGATGAAGACAGGGGGACTTAAATATAAGAAACCTAGATCCGACCCCTGGTTTCCCTCTATTCTTGGGTCAGATCTGGTTATTAAAAAAATTAATAAAAAACGGGTCTCTTTGGAATTCGATGGTCCTAAGACCCTAGTGTAAATGCCGACATGTTTCAGTCCAGAAGGGCCATAAAGGTCCGGGACTTTCTTCAGGGCAAGTGTTGAATCCCCCTCTATGTGTAGGGAATTATAGGCAGGAGGTCCCTATCCTATATATCTATCAAGAGAAGAGTAGCTTCTCCTTGCTGGTGTATTAGTGTGTTTCTGTATCGCCAGGCTCCATCCAAATTTTGAGGGTGTTTTGCCACTCACAGGACCGAGGGTAGCGGTGTAATGGTCTCGATTTGAGGCCTCACCGTCCTAGTAACCTTAGTTCCTCCCGGTCCCCGGCTTGTATACAAGGACGGTGAGGCCTCAAATCGAGACCATTACACCGCTACCCTCGGTCCTGTGAGTGGCACAACACCCCCAAAATTTGGATTGTATACAAGCCGGGGACCGGGAGGAACGAAGGTTACTAGGATGTGAGGCCTCAAATCGAGACCATTACACCGCTACCCTCGGTCCTGTGAGTGGCAAAACACCCCCAAAATTTGGATGCCATTGTGCACGCGCCACTATCATCTGGTATTATATCTCTGAACACCTACCACGAGGTGGCTATATCTGAAAACATGATCATGCTCTCATCTCTGCATCCCATGACTTAGGAGCTGGAAAGAGAAGATTGGGAGGCCACAGACGCAATAAAGGAATGCAGCCGCGGTCATGACATTATCAAGTGTTTCCTGGACAACGTATTGTGACTGAAACTATGGTGCCTTGCTTGGGTCCCACAGCCTAAGCCTTCCACGAGAAGTGGTGACGAAGGAAACATTTAAATAAAACTACTTCATGGGACGAATTTTTCCTTAAGCAGCGCACAGAGCATTCTCGCTGATGAGCACAACTTTACCATCAACATTTGAAAGAACCTGGTACTCTTGCTTTTTTTTAATGATTTTGAATGCTGTCCTTTTAGATTCAATTCAACACGTTGCTCTGCTCCAACTGCCACCAAGTAGAATTCATAAGCATCATCATTATTTATGTGCATTATTTCTTGAATGTTTGATGGGATTGGTTCAAGTTGCCATATGGGTTCTATGCCTTAGTCTAGTGAGTTTTCATTACATAATCTGCTGCACGGTTGGATTTTGCTTATATATTTATGCCATGTTTTATCTCTTCCATGCTTATTTTAATACTGTTGACTATTTTCTGTATTGGTTCACATTTATTGCATTAGTAGATTTTTGTGATTCAGTATGTCTCTGTGGGTTTGGCGTTTTTCCCTACTTTACTACCTGCTGCGTTGAGAGTTATATTTTGCGCCCATTTTTTATTACTTGTGCTGGGTCATATCAGTTAACGTGCTTCCAAAAGAATTTGCAAAGTTCTCGGTGATGGGGCAGGGAGCCTGTATCCTAAACCTTGTTTGCTATTATTACTTATTTTGGTGATGAGGCATGTGTTTGCATTCAAACCTTGTTTACATTTATGTGCGATGGTGAATATTACTTGCTGCCCCAAAACGTTACTTACATTTGCGGATGTTGGGGCATGTTTATTGCCTTTACCTTCTTTTTACTTGTACTGGTTTACACCCAGACATTACTTACTAGTATTGGTGAAGGGTAACCTGCATTGCACCCAAACCATACTAATTGTTGCGTGACTTGGCACACAATAAATGCACTCAGATGTTACTTACTTTTGCTGGTGATGGAGCACCTGCGTTGGGCCCATATCATATTTTTCTGTTGCATTTTTCTGGGCATATGGTTTGCACCCAGACGTTGCTCTGTGATGGGCTTGTGAGTGGCAACCCAAAGAAATACTTGCTTTACTACTTCTTTTTAGTACTGGTGTTGGGGCATTTTTCCTCATGCCCAAACCTTTTGCTTTTCGTGACATGTGTTGGACCCGCAGGGGCATATGTTTTGAATTGTATTATTGGGCAGGAAAATGGCACCCATTGGGGCATACATATTGGACCCTTGTGAAAGGGGCATATGTGCTGTACCCCCAAGGGCATATGTTTTGTACTTAATTATCGGGCAGGAGTATGGCACCCATTGAGGCAGACGTATTGCACCCTTGTGAATGGGGCATTTGTGTTGCACCTGCAGGGACATATGTTTTGCACTTTGTTATTACTCAGGTGTTGGGCACCCATTGGGGCACACATATTGCACCCTTGTGAATGGGGAATTTGAGTTGCACCAGCGGGAACATATGTTTTGCATTTTATTAATGGGCAGGTGCATGGCACCCATTCGGGCACACGTATTGCATCATTGTGAATTGGGTATAGTGTTGCACACACAGGGGCATATGTGTTGCACTTTATTATTGGGCAGATGTATGGCACCCATTGGGGCACATGTGTTGGACCCTTGTACTATACTGCAGAGTCAGTGACTCTCTTATGAGGTTTCTCTTTATTGCTCCACCATATTTTATTGTCTGCGGAGGGGGGAGAGTGTGGGTGTGCCTTCCTAGTGATGTATGTATGTGTTATTCCTAACTTTGTTTCATTATTCTCTTCTCTGGTCCATTTATGTTTGTGTATTCCATGATTCCATTTTTACTCCTTTGCCTGTTTCTCATTTTTAAGGATGTTGTGTATTACTGTCTTATTTGAATTTATATTTTCAATTTTTTCTATAAAGAGGGGACGTGTGTGGTACCTTAATTTCTATGCTATGCATTCTCCCCTTACTGTTATGTCCCCTGCTGATCAGCTTGAGTGAATGTTATGTAATTAGAATGTTGAAGTGTGCCTGGTTAAGTGAATGTCAGTTGTAGTGAGTGGGCTGAGCAGCAAGAATTATGTTTCCGGTGGGGCGTCCTTATTACCATCTTTACCTGTAACCCGACACTCCTAACTTAAGAATAAACCTTATCTTTTTTCACATATATCACATAAACACCATTTACCACAACATCCAATAGTAACACAAAATGAAGAATCCTTTCTGACAAAGCTGACCTGGCAAGTTTTCAAGGCATAGAGAACCCTGACATTGCAGAAGCCATATTTTATATTTATATGTCACACATCGGTCCCTCTGACATTTTAGAACAGTCCTTGCCTTGAGCACATGAGTTCTATTTTCAAACCCATGTTCTAATTTGCTAATTTTAACGAAATGCACACAAACTGAGAGGTGTTAGCAACTCATCACTTCCCAGAGGTTCAAACCACTGGTAATTTAAATCCAATAAAAAGCACAAAAAACATAAGCACACACAAAAAAGGTTAGACCTTCTCACAACTATAACAGATCTGCTTACATAGATTCTTGTGTAAGTACATATCTCATAAATATCACAGGTTAGGCATTGAAGTACACTTCAATCTACAGCAGCAGTAAAAATTCCAGAGTCCAAAGAAAACAACAACGTAGAATAAAACAGTAAGGATTGCTTTTAAAAGTTCCTACAGAAAAAAAAAGATTGCCTGCAACAGATGTATAGTGTAGTGTTGTGTGATTATGTGAAGAAGGACCCTTGTGATCTTCAGTGGACTTCTTACAAAGTTACGCAATCAATTGCGAGGTATCTGGGTGTGGTTGCATGCCAAAGAATAAAGACATGTGTTACAGAGCTCCGTATCTGGTGTGCTCCTTTGCGTAGTCCAGAGCTGGGGAGGATACAAGATATAGCTTACGCCTGAAAAAGACATAACTCAAACATGCATAGGACATGACTCCTTAAAAAACGTGAACGTGGAGAAAAAGAAAGATGAATACTTCTGCATAGTCTGCAAACCCATACATAGTTTTCCTTTTATTTTGGACCACTGGAGATTTCTGGAATAGTGCGAGAGGAATGGTCCAGCAGATTAAATATTTTCTCTTTGTGTGTAGTCAAAAACAATTTTCGATCTTCTGCAGTATGACTGCAAAAGTGAAACATATCATGTATGATTCATATTGTGGGTGCAGAAACAAATGAATGATGAAATGATGAAAAAGGAAGTTCAAAAAGGCACATTGAACAACAGTAGTAATAACCACACTGTGCCATTCACCGAGAATATTCAGTTAGGGTTAGGAAGATAGGCCTATGTTTAAAATAAATGCATTGAAACATGTCAATTATTAAATGCATGGATTACCATTGTGAATAAAATTAACAAGTAAGGATGACAATGATGTGCTTACGTGCCAATGCACAATTCTTACCAATTTTTGTTATTACATTAACCAGTATTAATTTAGCAAACTTCGGGGTCTCATTCACAAATGTAACTTACAGTTTTGAGGAAGTTTACTACTTTTGGCTTATTCATAAAATCTGAGTGTAAGTTACTACTAAAATAACACTATGGTAAGTCTTGCACCAAGTTTAAAATAAACATAAAACATGAATTTGTATTAATACTAAACATAGTTTAGGATAGTTTTTTCAAATGAAATAAACGTTTTTCCCCCTATACTTCAGCATGCTGAGAACTCCACCCTGACTTTTGATTGCAAAGTACATGGAACATTTAAAACATTTATTTAACTTGCAACTGAAAATAAAACATATTTGTATGATAAATATTAATGTAAATGCATTTTATTTATTTTAAATGAACAAAATGAAAAATGCCACAACACTATTACCTAACTTTTGAAATAAATCTTTATTTACTAGAAATATATTAAATTATATATTAAATTAAAGTCTAAATAAAAAAAATCCATCCTCATTAAAATATCCTTTTATTAGTATGCATTAATAATGAATAATAGTGGTGTATAGCATTAAGTCGATATATTTCAGAAATATTTGAATAAAAAATAATGTTAAATTAATCTTTAAATTCAAAATAAGGTATTAACATATTTCATAATTAAATAATATGTGTTCACTCTTTTTATTATATACATTTAACATTAAATTATATCTGTCTATATTTTTAACTATTTTAAATCATTTAATTTTATTTTACTTTGTTTCCTATGGGGATTCATTTCCTAGCTCGATTATTTTTTATAGGAGGGAATAGCAGTACCAGCGATTGGCTATGCGTGGTGCTCAACATATCACTTTTTTTTAATTTTAGTAGTAAATTACACTCTCATTTTGTGAATAAGCAAAAACTAGCAAACGTACTGGGTATTATAGCTGCCCATCCTAGTCAGCCAGTTTTTAATGTCCCCCCAAGAACAGCTTTGAAGTTCTGTCAATTCTGGATTGTCTGAATGTCGGAAGGGCAGACAAGCAGCAAGAAAAACCACGTACACTTGAGTATCAAAAGGGAAGCATGTTCCAGCTTCCAACAAGGACAACTTGTGCAACTGGTTATTACATTACTAATAATATCTGCAATGATGGCGCACATGTGAAGTCTGCTGATGTTTCCCCGCAAATCATTGGCTTGGCAGTTAATCCCACTAAGAGAGACGTCATCAAGATGTTTTCCTGGAATGTTGTTCATTAGTAGGCACAAGGTAATCTGTTTACAGGAAACTTGGGCACTGGATGGGTCTTTCCTAAATGTTTTTTGTTGCATAAACGTTTTAACTACTCCTTCTCATTCAGGAACACCCAAAGGTGGTTTGTCTACTTTTCTACAAGCAACTTAGGACCTCATTACAATATCGGTCGGAAAGTCTCTGAACGGCATTCGGATTTTTCTAATGGTGTCGGAACCCATGTTTCCGACCGACTCGGAAACATTTCTGACCGACTAATTAAGATAGAAGGTAACTGTTCCATATTTCCTACTCTGTTCTGACTGGCATTTGGAGACTCTGAGTCAGTCGGAGCTGATTCGCACAGGTCGAAGCTCTGCGTTTCTAACCGATGTATTACATTCTTGGATTCGGACAGCCTTTCTGAATCGGTCTGTTCGACTCTAAACAGATGTTGGAAACTGACTTTGGGGGCCCATAGCAGGCCCCCTTTACTCTGAGACCTCCTTTTGGGGAACGTGGGGGTACCCATGGGACCCCTCTCTACAACCATGCACAGTGTGGCAGACACCATGGGGTGCAAGGTTATCTAGAACCACCTTTTTTTTTTTACAATGGGAGCCTGTGTTGTCGGTCGGAACACAGGCTCCCCTTGAAGTCAATGGGAGTTCGATTGAACGGTGTTCGGAAACATCGTAATCGGTCGGTCGGACTTGCTGAACCGAAGTCGGTCAGAACCAACTCTGACAAGGAGTCGGTCGGAATGCTTTCCGACTCACATCGTAATGAGGCCCTAAATTGTCAAAACGTAAAATAAGGGAGCTTAATTCTACCTGTTTTTATCAGATGCTGTCAATGACTCTGCCTGATTTATTTTATATCATTTTGATACATTTTTATTGCATTGTATTTTATCTTAATTCAACAAGGGGTATTGATGATATAGAAGAAGACTCAGTAAAGTTACACCATAGGAATAATAAGGAAGTTCTTGTTATCTGAGTGCAAGATTTCAATCTATATCTATGTTATGACAGCACTAATAATCCCTGTGGCCTGGGGGACTTGAATGGGTCAGAAGTGACCCATTTTAAACACATTCCCTATACAGGGGCAGTCAATAGAGTTTTGTTTTCCATGGATTTGAGCTTTGAAAGCAACTATAGGAGATAGGATGTGTCCCTCCCTCCAGCATTTAAGGGCAATGGGAATTGTAGTAACATTGATTATGTCATCATCTCAACTGGTCTGTGTCCCCTGTTGCTCTACCTTCCCTAGATTTGACTGAAGAGGGGGCAATGATGATGGCTACTCAATAGAATTTTCACGAAATGGGGGTATAAGACTTAAATGGGAATGGATAGAAAAGCATACATTCATACATGAGCTCATCAGGGCGAACCAGTGTGCTTTCTCAACTGTAACCTATTGTGATGAACCCACAGTGAGAGTTGCCTTAACCCCTCCCATTTTGGCAAAAACCTCTACTGATAGGATAGTGAAAAGCATTTTGTAGAATATGAGTATCACTCTTACAGTAATACTATACATATGACAAAGTGTATTTTGGGAATAGGCCCCCTATAAATTTAGAGCAATAGATCTTCCTTGTTTTAATTCTAGTTAGTACTTAGTTTGACTCATTTACTGACATGAAAGGAGTTATTCTTTACCCCTCAGACCAGATTTATTCACAAAAGACATCAAACAGCAAGGGCATAGCATCCAAATGTATTAAGCGGCCATGCCGTTTAACCGGGCACGAGACAGTATTTTTAATGACTGTGCACTACTCTGCTGGCACCAAATGGATGATATAACCAGCTTGTGCATACAATGGATGAGGCGTGTTGTTGATAAAGGGGCTTTCCTTGTTTGTTGGCTCACTTTGCCTGAATGTTTACACAGCTGTGTGAATGATGTCAAATACTCCTTTCTTCTGCTAGGAATGAAAAGATTTGAAAACCCTCAATTCAGCTAGTCAATTATTGAATAATGAACAGAGGAGACAAAGTCAATGCTGTGATTTCAGACGATGAACAGTGCAATCTGAGCTGAAACAGAAGAAAATATGAGCCAGACACAAATATTTGATCGCCCCTTCCTTCAACAATGACTTCGGGCCAAATGAAACTCCGGTGCAAACAGCCTGCAGTCTGTCATATGTGTCAAGTGAGCACGTGCAGCAATATATATTATAAGGAAGAAGTAAAGTGTATATTGCCCCCTTTGGCAAACGCTGGAGCTACTAAGATAACTTTCACCAAACGGGCAAGTTATTCCTTAAAGGGTATCAATATGTTTTCTGCCACTATGATATGACATACATTGCCCCGTTGTGGTCATATCGCACCTGTTCTCTATTGTACACGCTCACGTAATCTGAAATTAATCAATACAGATCTCTGTCAGTTGAAAAATTAGTAAATGGACTCTATACCAACAACTTATTAAAGTAAACGGCATGTGCATCGTACGCTGTAGGCACAATGCATTATGATTCCGAAATGTATTACAAAGGTACCATGGTGTTATTGAGTGGACCTCCAAATTGTACTTGCATGTGCACACCTGGACGTTTAAAAAAGAGCAGGTGTTTGGGCCTGCAAATTGGGATTGTAAATTTGCGAATATTATGTTAATATCCCAGTTTGTAAAAAGCAAGACATTTCCCACGCACTTGTTACACACAAGTAAAGGTACCTTTGAGAATACGGAGATAAAAGAGCATTTTTAAAATAATTTATACCATTATATATTTTAATGCATACAAACTGATTTCAAATGTCACTGAATTGCGATATTAATCTAGAGGGAATATGTTTTCATAAAACAGCATTGCATAACGATGTGTGTGATACATATGTTTACATAAAAATATCCACTGGGAACGGGACTCACATGCTACCTTTCACATTTAAGGAGCCAAAGTGGGGAACATAAAAAGGTAAAAGCTTCAATTAATCTCGGTCAATGGTAATTGCTTTGAGCTGCATTACAGTGAATACTTTTTTGGCCTATGTGCCATTCTGGGTGAGTCCCACACTCATGGAAATCAATCTTGCTTTTCCTCCAAAAGAATCGGTCTCTGAACATTGGCGTGATAGTGTTATAATTAAAATAAAATAACGAGGCAGGCTGGTACAGGTAGGAGGCTCATCACGGGTGTGGGGAGTCTCTCTAGGGTGCAGAAGAGCAGAACTAAATGAGTGAAATGAAATGGCACCAGCAGCTGATTAAATATTTGGAAGCAAATTAAACATTTGCACATTCATTCTTCAATAAATGCAAAAAAGATATTTGCATAGGCAGATCAGAGTAAAAACTAAATTTTCCTCCAGCCAATCACCCCCAATTTATCTGCAAATGTCAATGGAAACCTGACTGAAATGGTGAAATCCAATTAATCCAGCAGAGCAACCTTTTTCATGTTTCCCAGTCATGGTGTATTTAATAACATATTCTATGGTATGTGTGTATGTACGCATGTATGTAAGTATATGGTATTTCTATGGTGCAAACCTAGCCAAAATGCAGTGGGCTCCTGTGCAGGAACCAAGACAAGCATAAAGTCAATGACTACTATTAGAGGTAGCTGGTTTGTGGACAATCAATGTTGTGACTTCAACTCTTCTAAATTAGAGCCGTGTTTGGGTTTTTCCTATAGATATACCGGGATGGAAAAGGTTAGCTGCCTTGTTTTTTCTTTTTTGCATTTCTTTGTCTGCAGTCTGATGGTGTCCTTCCTGTCTCGGCTTTGTGATGGGTTTGTAAATTATGCCATAAGTTTTAAAGATGGTGCAGGCCGGCAAGGTCAGCAATTGTTCATCAGGATGGGAAGACGTAATCAAATTTCTTCAGGCTCTGGATGGGACATGCTGCGATGTTGAATTCCCTAAAGCGGTCCGAGTGTGGAGTCTGGGAAGCCATGAAGCAGGGTGTTACCACCATCTAGACAAGAGAGTATGAGGGCTTGAATTGCAGTTCAATTTGCTTTCTGGAAGAACCAGTTTCACTTTCTTTAGAAGAAAGGCCCTCTTTTTCTTTCTGCCAATGTGTGCAATGATGTTCAGGTTGGCGTCCATGATGAATACAGGTGTCTTGGCAATTAGATAAAAATCTGCAGTACAAAGCCATTAATGTTCATGCCATTGAACCAGTGATGTACTGTTTCTTGTATGATGTTCTTAACAAATACCAGTAATCCTGTCTTGGTGGGACTGAGCTGTACTTGACATACAGCTATGGATTATGTGCATCAGCGTTTGAGGCACTGGACGTCTGAAGTAGAAGAGGCTTTCTGGTGCCTGTGTGTATCATTGTCCAATCTGTGAAGCTTGATGCTGTTATCTGCAAGTGAAGCCCCAACAAATTACAGTGTGGAACCCTGGAAACGATGATAGGTATATTTTGGGACTTGGGTGTGCCAAACTGACATTCTAGTGTTGCTTGGAAAAGGGTAGAGGAGAGCCAGTGAAAGGCATTGCATGTGAATCCCCTTCAAGACTCCGAGGAGCATAAGAGGGTGTATGGTTGATTGTGTCAATGGCAACTGAGAGGTCCAGTAATATCAGGACAAAGGGGTGATCTTTTTGGGGAAAGAGGGCATTATCTATGATGTGTAAGGTAGTGGTCACTTTGCAGAGGACATATTGTGTGCACATTTACAGTGAGTAGAATTATTTTTGGGTGTAAATAAGGTAAATATTTCATTTAACAGGATGATTTATCAGAGAGTAATAGAGCAAACATAATTTGTCATATATCCATAAACCAAGATGTAAAATAGTTATACTGTTGTACTCTTTATTAATTTAGCGTACACCGTATCCCACAATATTTGTTACATACTTCAAAGGGCCAAGAAAAACATGTGTAAGGATAAGGACTCAACTTAAAGATATACTTCTCTAGATTATAAAGAGACAAATTGCTGTAGGTATATTGTACTGTTCTGTATATGGTTGGCAGCACAGTATTACATTAAAACTGAACATATTCAAATGAATTCAGATTTTCTGTGAAATCAAAGGTTTTCAAACTCTGATTGACAACACTATTATATTAGTAGTTTCATAATGGGTAATTATTTCTACTGCCACATAAGCTATTTATCTATAATTAATCCGCCAAATGTCAACTGAACCCATGCACGTTTTTTCCAATCCAGGTTCTTAATAATTGAGTGCATATGTTTGTAATATATGCGGTTTGCAATTAGTGATACAAAAAAGGTCACCAAGTTCTCAACTGATTGCAAATTCTTTTTTTGCAGTACCTACAAAGGAAATCATGCGTCGGTAAAGGTCACATGTTTATTTTTCGAAAATTGTTTCGTTATAAACTTTAGAATATCAGTTATATAGTTTTAAGACAAGCCAATAAATAATACAAGGGCATAATTATTTATATTCAAATATGGATATCGAGTTTTCACTGCATTCTTTTTGCTGTTACTGTAATAAAAGTGTAGTACATTGTTTTGATATATAGACAACTGGTTGTTCCGTGTGAAAGGAGGATTATGTTAACTAACTTATAATTTGCTCAAATATGAGTTGTATTCAGTAACACATGCAGTTGAGTAAAATATTAGAAAATTTTAATACACTAGGGGCCAGATGTAGGTAATTCTATTTTACCGACTCATAAATACCGAATTTTACCGATTCGGTATTTATGAATCGGTAAAATAGAAGGAGGGAGATTTAGGTAAAATCGGTAATTGAATTACCGAATCTGTAGAAATCGGTATTGACCGAATCGGTAAATACCGATTCGGTAATGCCCATTGATTCCTATAGGCCTTGAAGCCCAGAGGAATCAATGGGCATTACCGAATCGGTATTTACCGATTCGGTAAATACCGATTCCAGCAAGGGTGCAGGGGGTGTCACTTTGACACCCTCTAGCACCCCAAATACAGGCATGTGTGCCATGTGGCACACAGACATGCCCTAAGGGCATGTCTGTCTGTCACATGGCATAGGTGTGCATGCACACATGTGCAAGCACACCTGGATTCGGTATTTTACCACCCAATTGGATTGGGTGGTAAAATACCGAATCTGAAAGGCCTTTGGGACTCAGAAGAGTCCCACCTACATCTAGAAGTTACCGAATCGGTAAAAATACCGATTCGGTATTTTACAGAATCGGTAAATTTACCGATTCGGTAAATTTACCGATTCTGTAAAATGTTTGCCCCTACACCTGAAAACCCAAATACTGGTCGGTCGGCCGTTACCGACCGGTATTTGGGCTCCTACATCTGGCCCTTGTTTATTTCTTTTATATTGGGGGGTTTAAAGGTGAGGTGGGATATTGAGAGGTAACAGGAGCACAGCACCTTTTCAGTATTATGAAGAGTGAAATATGTTTTTGATGCTTTAAGCATGTTTTTGAGAATTAAGGCTGAAGAGAGTAGTCCCCCTCGTGTTGTTATCTCACTGGTAGTTATCTTAATTTTACAGAGTTGAGGCATAGAGTTGAAGGACTACATTACTGTGAGGGCCCATTGATCAAAGGGACTTTTTAAAGCAACCCCTGAACTAACATAGTATTGTTGGTCAGTTCGGTCCAGAGCCTGAGGATATTTCAAGCAGGTGATCTCATGGGTAATAACGCATATTACATGTATGGGAGGTGTGAGATCGCTGGAGTAGTGACATGTTATTATTTTATGTATATTAAGGAAGCCTTGACTACTAGAAGTGGAGAAACTGGATAAGCAGAAAGAAACCGAGAGGCAGGGGGTTAGGAGACACTACATTTCTGGGGGGACAGGGACAACCTTGTGGACTTTCCAGTGGACCTATACAAATCGCCTGTTGTGTGAGACCGTAAAACTGTTAAATAAATACAATTTCACAGTTTTGAAGTGAAATATTGAGAAAACAGGCATGTAGTCATAGTTTGCAAGTATGTTTTATTGTTATTTACATTCAAATTGGACCAAATGTGAAAAAATGCACATGAATCTTGCTTCTTCATGTACTAAGCAAACAAAGGTCGCTGACTTCAGTTGGGGGCGTGGTGTTTGCAACTGCATTATGGTTTGAAAAGTACCTGCTTGTGCATTTCTGCTGTCCAGTAATTTTCAGGCAACAATAAAAATGCCAAGATAACTCCAGTGGTTAATGTTCTTCATTGAGAGAGATCGGAGGTTTGTAAAGTGGAAGTTTTGACTCATAGTAAGGTAGCCACAGTGGGTTACTATGCCTGCTGCAAAGAACGTGTACAATGCAGGTCACAAAGTATATATAATGTAAATAGGTCAGTGGGTTACAGCTTTTGTCTGAGAGACTCTTTTGTTACTCGCAGTTTAAAATCCTAACTTAGAACAATGTCATCTGGTCCATTTACTAGGCTTCATTAGTGAAGTAAGAAGGCACTGGGAAAGTGCCCTATGCAGTCCGTGATTCCTAATTTCAAGCCCCATTCTCCCACCTGAGCCAACTGTGATCTGCAACTGCTGTGATTGACCCCACAGTCAAGCTATGATAATTGTTCAGTTCTTGAGGTCTCGACATTCAAAACACAATAAACAGGAAGCAGTGGTCGAAGTGGGGGAAAAAAGTAGGAAAACTTTGGGCGGAGAATGAGAGAGCGAGAATAACCTGAGATTTTGGTCTGTGGGCGCAGTCAGAGGTGTGGCCAGAAAGAGCAAAACTTTCCTATTTTTAGTATTTGTTTGGCACTTCACTGACCATTTACAGCATATTACATTATTTATTTCAACTAATACACATATTTATTTAAGGTTTAGTATGAGTTCTTGACATTAAAATACATTAACAAAGTGGGAAATGCTTCTGATCACAGAATATGACAAAAATGCTTAATAGTGGAATCATAAGCCATCTGTCTCCGAGCCATGCAGTTTTTGTTATCTTCAATTCCTTTTTCCACAAGAGCAGCTCAAACATGAATGGCACAATATCCTAGTTTACAAATGTTTTCTACTTAATTATGGCTGTTCTAATATATGTGCTGCAAAATACATCATCTGCTGCATAATATAACGATTTCAACAAAATAATTGTTTGTAGCTCAAACGGATTAAAAATTTAAATAATAATTGTGACTTATGTTGCTGCGAGGTGGAGGGCCCTTTGCAACGGTTGACTGGTCACCTTTGTCACTGCTGCATTTGTTCATTACACAGGTACCAATGAGGCAAAATCTTTGCAGAGGTTGTTAGTATATATAAGAATGTCAAAATAATAAAGTATCATAAAATGCACCGCATTACGCTGCAGTCTCTTTTTTGCTTCATATTTTAGTCAACACTGTGACATAATTTTGTCCTTCATTGCTGCATAATTCCAGTGGCCCCAGAGCAGGCAGCAGATGTTTAAAGTGCTTATGCATGAAGCAGAGAGACTGTGAAGTTTGCAAACTTAGTTGGGTGTGTGTGCAAATCCTGGATTGCCGATCCCCAGTGAATTGCTCTACTACTGCTGAAAAAGGCCAATGGAGATACCAACGGGTGAGGTGGACTGGCCTCAAGCTTCTTGTGACCGCAGTGACAATCACTATCTCTCTAGTGTGTGCTGCTTTAAATGCCTGCCCGCAAGACTGGAGGTGAACTTCAGTAAGGATTGTGGAGGACAGGCATACAAGGTTAACCTACATTTGTCACCACCAGGGTCCACCTACTGGTGCTAAGACACCAGAGCTTCTAAGGTCTGTTGGGGCCTTCTAAGGTGTAGCATGGGAATATGTTCCATCATAAGAGTGTTCTGGTGGACGGGTCATGAAGGCTGAACCTGGTTCTCCAGTTCCAAATTTGGCAGCTCTGGCCAGAGTGACACATTGTCTCTCCCACTGAACATCATATTGCCCCACTGAGAGATTCTTGCACTGCCTTCAGTTACAGCCCAATTGTGCCACGACTCAATTCAAATTATGTACTAGACAAGAGAAATATCCTGCCTGAAGAAAAAAAGTAATAACATCTTGGAAAAAGCAAACACTCATAGGGAATGCAGGAACAAGTAAAGCATGTGAAATCTAAGCAGGAACAACATGGTTACCTTAACGCTTTGACACTCATTATTCAGAAATCAGTGAGTGCTTTTGCCTCAAAAGTTCAGACATGACTACAGGGCCCGGAAGGGACCTGTTCCAATGTCCATTGCATATATCCTTACAAAACATAAGGAGTTTGGTTTAACCCCTTCCCTGCACCGGGAATACCAGAGCGGCGCGGAAGGGGCTAGGGGTTGGCGTGGCGTTCCCGTACTAATGACGGCTCCACGCCATCATGAGTCATGGGCTGCATGTGCTCATGACGGCGTGGAGCCGTCATGACCCCGCCCACTCACTAATTCGCCCCCACAGGCGAGGAATTAGCCCCGCGTGGGCGGAGCGCCAGCAGCATGATGGCTCCACGCCGTCATAAGCACACGCCGCCCGTGACTCATGATAGCGTGGAGCCGTCATGAGCACGCAACAGGTTAAAAAGACCACATCCCTGAACACAGAGCCACAGTACACATTTTATCAGCAAAAATAATTAAAACAGGTGAAAAGGATCACATTAAACGTTTTCCACTCATCCATCAACCAGGTATTGCAGTCCCTCTAGGAATGGTGCACTTCCCCACCCTCGGAAAACAATGTTATTCAAATAAAGAAGATAAAAAGAAAGTAGCGCTTCACTGGCAAACCATGTAAAGTGGCGCTAATGTGTATGGGTGTGAATAACACCAATCTGGCCTGTCTGCGAGCACTCTGTATTGCTTTATTTAGTTATTTATTTTTCGTCTTTTGATCCTTTTTATTCTCTTGGTCTGGAGGTTGCACTTTGGAATAGAATAAGGTCATAAATTGACAACATTCCCTGCCAAAGTGTTTCCATCTTGTTTTGGATCCATTTCACAGTGTCTCTTTACCTTCTCTGCCCGTCTCAGAGCGGCCGAGCCTTATCTATAGACAGTGACTATTTCCTTACAGGGTGCAACATAACAAAGGGCAGCTGGCCTCTGTGAATGGAGGAAGGTCACAGGCAAATGCAGGGCAATTATAGGAAGTGCTTTAGTGCGCTAATGGCCCTGCTAATCTTGGAAGGGAGAGGGGAAATGATTTTGTTTCCTCCTCCCCCCACCCTTGTGTCACCCCCACTCCAAAATCTGGGGGGATATATCCCCTGTGTCCTCCCCACTTCCTACATCCATGCCGAGAGGGACATGTGGGTCCTGGGGCAACTGTGAATGAGGTAAAGCGGTTCAAAAGGTGTTGGGAAAAATATAAATTATCAGCATGAGTTGAGGGACTATGAATACACTGGGTGCTTAAAGTATGAGTGAATATGATCTCTGTAAGTGAAATGACAGGCAAACACAATGTATGGAAGAGAATCTGTGACTACACCTTCATGAATGATAGGACGTTTGGAGGGTGCATGAATACCATGCGACATTGGGAGGATGCATATGGTTTTAATTCTAATTTTAAATTGAAACTGTGATGTTTACTATAACTGGATTTTCCTTTAAATACCTTGCTATGTGTCTGAACTTTATATATGACAAATGAGATTTATTGTATTTGTTACATTTTTTGTATATACGTGTTTGCATTGTATATTTTTATAGAATTTATTTGGAAACAGACTGGGGAGGAGATGTATATATATGTCCTGAAGAAGGTGGTGTTTATGTGTTGTTGCCACCAAAATGCGCCAAAGGATTTTGAACGCAAGACCTACAGTGCATGGATGATATCTACATGTTACTGAATGTACTCATAGAGATCCGGTGATATACAATTAGGAGTGCTCCTATTGTAAATGACAAAGTGGACGGTCATGGAAATTCTCCTTCTTGTTTTGTATATGTTATGTTAGTGTATTTGTGTTTTTATGTAAATGGAATTGTAAATGATTGCATTTTTAAAGAGGAATATTAAAGCTGTATATATTTATTCAAACTTGATAGTGTTGGATTAGATGTATAGTTGTGATTGATAAGTGAGTGATTGTTTGCAAATGTAGGTTTTTACCTGAAAGAATGTTTTTGATTTTCAAATAAAATAAACCATACAGACAGCCAAACAGGCAAAATCTGTCTGTTTTTTAAATTGATTTCTTGAGCGGAACTGGGATACAAAAACTGCCCGAATTTGATACACTGACAAACAAAAGTAATGGTTAGATTTCATGATTTGGGCAGTTCATATGATCCTCCCTGGCAAAACAATGTACAAGGATAACCACAAGAGCTGCTTGATCTGCCCATGCACATAAAAAATGTTTGCAGGTCGCTTCAAAGCACACTGACCTGTTTCAAAGTTTGAAATTACTGAATGAGGAGGGAAATCAAGAATCTCCCCAATCATAATTATGTCATTGTGGAGCACAAAATCTTCTCACACTTTAATGGACGCACACCTATTCCTACATAGTTCAAAATTAGATCTGCATGTCATTCTGAAATGCGAATGCTTATGTGAAATATTTGTCAATACCTACAATGGTCTTGCTCTGTTGGAGTTCCCAGACTTGAATGCCACCCAATAGCCTTTTTCTTTCTTGATTCCACCCCTTACTTGATGCCATCACTTAATTTTTGACGGTTGCAAATCAAACTTGCAGATTGTTCTTAGTGATGTGTCGAATTTATAGCCATATAAAATCTTGTTGTAAAATTCCCCAAATCCTGATTAATATTTTTTAATCCTCATCTAAGTGACACCATCTTTTATTCAGGCTCTAAATAACGGACAAAGTATTGAAAAAATGTAGTTTGGGTTGAGAGTGAAGAGGTTAGGGTCAGAAATTATAATAATAGCAATGTGTCTATCCGGGGATCATTTATTTTGGGTTAGAGGCTCTTTAAATATCTATGTACCAGTTCTTGATCATCCATTCTCCCACACTAACATTTCCCTAGAATGGCTCAATTTCAAGGGCTTCTGCTTGGGCAGTCATAGCCCATGTGTGGCCAATGGCCCATATTCTACTTGTGGCCTCCTGTAGTATTGGGCTGATTTGAATATTTTTGCCAGGGCTCATTTCAATTTCCAATCAAGCCTTCACTCTGACCACATGTATGCTGTAATAATCTCTGCAAGGGGTACATATGAACTGCAGGCTATATATATTTGATACAACGTAGAGGTAATTAAACAAATGTTTGGGAATTCAATTTTCAAGACTAATGCTCTTCCTGGAGGGATGCAGGTGAACATTATGCTGAGTGTGTCTCCTGCTAAGAAGCTCTGTCCCTTGAGTCTTTTGTTTAATCATTTAGGCAGTTATTAATGTGGAATATGTGAACCCTGAATGATTAACCCCCTCACAGAAGATTGACATCACATTTTGGAATCCCATTTATCCTTTAGCAAAAACCTCTCAGTAAAAACTAGTAAAAACTATTCCACTAGAGTTGGGCTTGGTGGGTTTGTGCTTCAGAGGCAATTCCTAAATGGTACGGTATACACATGCACTAGTACATGACTCATTGGACACTATATGAAACCAAATGTTTTAATAATATTATAAAATTGTGATAAAAGGAACATTATCTGCACTGAACATCTATTTTATTTATTTATTTATAACGTTTTATATAGCGCGAACAAGATCCCATAACAGAGCGCTTTACAATAAGAATGAGATGAGTAACAAAAGCAGCCTCAACAACCTATAGGGCACAGAAGGTGAGAGTGAGGTAAAGTAGACCACAGTTGACACTTTGGTATAAAAGATTGCTTGCGATATTGAGCATGACTATACTCGTAGCATGATCTGATTCCTGTTTGTTGTTTTTTGCTGCCTCTGCCTCAGAGCATCTCTATAGATTGCCAAGTTAGAGGCGGATGTTTTGATATTTAACGAACAGTTTAAAAACAAGGGGGTCTCCCTCTCAGTGAAATATCTTGCCAGAGCAAGGCAGAATTCAATCTTGCTGTGTAAATGTCTCTTCATGATTAGCTGCATGCATTATTTATCTGGCAGAGTCGAGCTGCTTCTGTTAGTGTTGTTTGCAAAACGAAATGTGTGCGCTTTTTCCGAAGCTGTTAATGTGCTCTATAGGGCTTGTACAGCTACACTTTATTAGAGATTGTGTATTTTCTGTTTATTATTATATTTTATATGTGCTTCACTGTAAAGTCCTTGCAATCTTACTTCGAATAAATAAATACATATAATAAAATAAATACATGCACTCACTGCCCTGCAGATTAGATGGATCCTCTTTATATTGTCGTTGAGTAAATGGAGCAAACAGATAGGAATACAAAAGAATGTGGCTTGCTTTATAGGTGATCAAGTATATCTTAAATTTGATGTGTACAATGGAGGTTTTGCAAAGCTTCTTGAAGAGTTTGGATCACTGCTGGATGGTCAACAGAGTTGGAAACGGCAGGGAGGTTAAGCATGATCAGGGGGCATATGTAATTTTTGTAGTTGAGAAGAGTGTCAGTGACTGCTTCTAGCATGGCTGTTTCAAGACTTCAGTGTGGTATTAAACACAAGTGATGTTATTGAACTAGGAATTCTTGTTGATATTCTCCTCTAGCTGGATGGGGACTATCAGTCAGTCAATAGGTCTTTATTAAGCCATCAAAGACCATACCATCGCATTAAATAAAACAGTTGTGCCTAAAATCAGGTTGAATACATGACTATTCAAAAACAGACCAGTAATACATGTACATTTCCAATTTGGTACAGATAAAACCATCTGAAACCTTTGATAAAAAAGGAGTTAAAACATGACGTTAGGAATATATCGTACAAAGACACAAAATCAAACTATCAAAATGGGGCATGTAAAGTGTGGAGATAGTAGTGCAGGAACAGAAAGGATGACATCAGAAACTGTCTATAAAACATCCCACAATTAATATTACATTAATTAATCTCAACACAGAGACAAAGAGGAGCTTTTTTTTCCTTAAACAGCTTCTTCCAGCATCTTAGTGCTCCTGAGAGAAAGCTTGCAACTCCAAAGCAGGCCATGGGGGCATACAGCATTTGTAAGTAAATAAGGGCAGGTCTCACTTGTGCAAAATTGCAGTAACATAACAACGAGAAAATATATATTTTTCTGTAAAATACTATAAGAGTCACAGAAAAAGATAAAATGTAAAGTGCAGTTCCATAAGAACAGGAAAATATATATTTTTCTGTAAAATACTATAAAAGTCACAGAAAAAGATAAAATGTAAAGCACGCCATGGAAAGTTATCACAGGGACAGGACTTTATGGCACCTTGCTTTGAAATCCTCTAGGAACAGCTAAGAGCCAATAAATACAAATAAATCTAAATTTGGTTTGGAGAAAACGGTGATGGGCTTTATTTATAAAATACCAATAAGGCTGCCTTAGTGGACTTGTGCTCAATATTATATACTGCCTGTGGGCATATTAAGTTCCTTGCCTTCCCTTTCCCCCAGACTCCTGGCCAGGAAGATATATATTTGATGTCCCTGAAATCCCTATATCGGAACTGCCTTAGAGTTGTGAACAACTCAGGGCAGCCTAACCTCCTCAGCAGGTCTAGCACAGAACCCAGCCAGGGGATATTCAAAGCCCCCTCAAGCACAATACAGTACTTTAGAGCAAGCTGATTTAAGGTAAGAATGGGGCTAGACAACATTTTAAGCCATCACATTAATGGTGCAACTGCAATGAGGTCAGAGATATAACCATGGCTAAGGTCTTCATGTACCATAAAAGAGGGGGTGCAAGTGGGAGCAATGAGAAGTCTGCGCAAAAATCTGTTCTCAGCCACCGGCAGTTCACTTACCTCTTTGTATCCCCACACATCAGAGCCATAGGTGGCCATAGGTATACTTTTTCTCTATAGACCTTTAGTAGGGCACGTATAGGTTTGGCCCCTAGTCTCTTCGCAAAGTCCATGGTGGCTCTCGCTGCCTTTGCCAAGATGTTCTTTTTAAGTGCTCGTTGTGCCTCCCATGACCCCCTGTCATAAAATAACACCCCTAAATAGGGGAAAGTGGGAAATTTAGTAAGTTCGGCCCCCCTGCAGAAGAACTTGCAACTAAGTGACTTTGTGCTACCTGTTGTCATAATATGTGATCTTGAAAAATTGATTTAGAGGTCATGGGAGTCCATAAAATCAGTAAAGGTATTTAAAAGAATTTCCAGTCCCACAGCTATCTGGGCCAGTTACACCACTTGTCCACATACATCAAGGCAGGAAAGAGTTTGGTACCAGCCCTGGGTTAGTGCTCTGGGTTATCAGGGAATTTAAAATATGGAGTAAGCTCAGAATGTTAGAGAGGTCTGTGAGGAAAATAGTGATGAAGAATGACACAGTGGTGTGGTGGCTGGGTACACATGATGGTGCCAAAGTTACATAATTTGCTTTTGATTTTGGGAAAAGTCACTGAAATGCAAATCTGTCATTGTGCACTATATTTTAGTGTGAAATGCTTCCCTGCATCAAGTTTTGATTCAATGTTGTGCTAATCATATTGGAAAAATAATAAAAGTTCCATGAAATACTCACTCACATTATGTTGTGCCAGTGCATTTATAGTATATTTTAACAAGGAGTGCCACATTCATTGTAAATGTTTACTGTTAGACCTGGCACCATTGGTGTGGGTCTCCCTTCCATTTTTTGCTGTTGCCTCATGTGTTTTTGCTGGTGTTAGATGCTTTGGGCACTGTACCACTGCTGTCCAGTGCCACAGTGTAAGCGCTCCCTCTTGTAAATTAATGTATGAATTAGTGATTCCATGATTGGCTGCTTTGGTTTACCTGTCAAACCCTAGTACAGTGCACCAGGAGTGCCCAGGGCTGGTAATCTAAATGCTGCTAGAGGGCTTGCAGCACTGGTTGTGCCACCCAAAGAAGCAGCCTGTAAAAGTGTGTCTAAAGCCTGCCATTGCAGAGCCTGTGTGTAGTCTGGTACTGCCATGCTGACTGGGCAAGTGGACCCACTTGCCAGTCCCTAAACCTTCCCTTTTCTTCATATCAGACACCCCTATGGTAGGCCCACGGGCAGGGTGCATTGTAAGTATAAGGTAAAACATGCCCTGGTGTGTGTGGCATGTCCTAATAGTGAATTACAGCCATTTTCGTTTTTCACTATTGCAAGACTACCTGTTCTCTATAGGCCGGAATGGGCAGTTAGATTATTACATCTTATAATCCTAACTGACTCAGGGAACATGGTAGAAATTCGAGTTTAGTATGCCTGAACTCAGAATGATAAAATACATCTTTTAGTGAAGTTGATTTTAACATTCTGTGTTTGAAAATACCGCTTTTAGAAAGTAGGTATTTTCTTGTCTAACTATCCAAGCCTGCCTCTGCTAGGTTGTGTATTCCTTGTCTGGAGTTTGAGTGACAGGGGCTGGGGATTCCAGGGGACAGGGTGAGTCAGCCCAGTGGTTAATAGAGAGATCTGCATCTAGGTGGGAGGGAGGAGTTGCATCTGGGACCTGAATAGGGCTGTGCCTTCCCTCCACAATGCTGGGTCCACCCCCTGTGGTGCGTCTGATGTCTCTACCCTGCACTGTGAAAGGAGAGAAGGAGTGATGTCAACAGAGTGCTCCAGAACTGGTTTGGACTGGGCAAAGGCCCCTCTGCCCTCAAAGGACAAAGGATTTTGGGGTATAAATATTGGGACCCTGATCTCAAGAAATTAGATCACTTTTAGACTACAAGAAGAAACCTTTACTGAGGAGAGGAACCTGAAGAAACTGAAGAGAGACTATCCCTAAGCTGAAGTACTGCTTGGGGGATTGGCCTGCAGTGGTTGCCTGACTGCCTAGACAGGAGAGAGGAACGTTGTGTCTACTTTCATCAACGTGTGTAAGGATCTCCAAGGGTTTGGAACAGAGCTTGCGTCCTGATGAAGTCTCGGGGACTATAGACTTCACCCACTACCTCCTCAAGAGTTCTCCTGAAGTGCCTGCAGTTGTGTTGGACTATTTGGGGACTTACGTGTCGCAACGAGCTTGAAGCGCAACTCAAGATCAAGAAGCATGTCGCAGAACTGCTGCTGCCGCTTCACAACACGAAGTGCCTCACATCGCCCGAGGAGAGGATCGACGTCGCAGCACACGCAGCCGCTTCACCGGGAAGCGTGTCGCAGGAGTAGAGGGTCGACGTCGCATCAGACGCTGCCGCATCTCCGAGAAGCATATCGCAGAGCCTGTCATGGCTCATCGCCGGAGAAGAGGATCGACGTCGTAGCAGACGCCGCCGCATCACGGGGAAGAGTGTTGCAGGGCCTGTCGTGGCTCGTAACATTGTGGAAGCAACTTGCATAGCCAGGAGAGAGGATCGACGTCGCAGCAGACGCCGCCACATCACTGGGAAGTGTGTTGCAGGGCCTATCATGGCTCGCATCGTGTCAAGCATCTCGCATCGCCGGGGGAAAGGATCGATGTCGCAGCAGACGCAGCTGCAACACCGGGAAGCGTGTCGCATCAAGGTGAAAGCAGCATCTTTATTTCTTTGCACCAGATCTTCAACGCATCACCGTCATTGCATGCCAGGGACTACTGCATCTCCTGTCTTGCAACACTTTTGTTGTCGTGCGTGTCGCATCTTAAGGTACATTGACTCAAAGTGTCGCATTTTAAGATCTAAAGAGAACTAAGCTAATTCTACCATTTCAAGTACAGTGTTGTGGATTTTTGTCGTTTGTGGTCTTGTGGTAAATCTATATAAAGAATACTTCTTTTTTATATAAAACCTGTGGTGTCCATCTGTAGTGTTGTCACTTGATTACTGTATGGGTTCACAAATGCTTTACACACTGCCTCTGAGATAAGCCTGTCTGCTTGTGCCAAGCTACCAAGAGGGTGAGCAGGGGTTATTTTAGGAGTGTACCCTCTTACCCTGACTAGAGGCAAGGGTCCCTGTTTGTCACAAGTACCTACCTGTGACAACTAGAGACCCCCAAATCTAACATTTACCACAAATGGTTTGCAATTATGCAAAGTGGCATAATTGCATACTTTTGTGACCTTGGCATAACAAGAGAAATATGAAATTCCTGAAATAATTTGAATTACACTTGCATAATTTTAAATTTCATCCTAGAGCACGCTTGTTTTCAGTAAGTTATTAACAATAATAATATTAATATTATTAAGTTATTAGGTGTACCAATGAGTAGACAACCTAGGCTTAGAAGCACGTTTTTTCAGAAGAAGAAATCATTCTATGTGATTCTTTAGAGTGCTTTTGTGCATGCTAAACAGACTGTTAACGTCTCCTGAGGGCTGGAAGTATCTGTTTAGGTTCTTAGAGATCTCTTAGAATTCCACTGGATGAATGTCCTTGAAGGAGCAGACAGTAACTTTTTCTGCCGCCCTTCATGTGGCTGAGTAGCGTGTGTGATAGTGAAGTGAATGGTGAGATGACCAGTCTAGTCTAGGAGTATGGAGAATAGCAGTGGATGCTGTGGTATGCAAAGAGGATGGGGTCCACCGTGGTTGGTGATGTAGTGTTTTATTTTTAGGATGGCGACTAATTTAACTTTAACTTTAAAAAGACATTATTTAGACAATCAAGTCTATCAATGTGCAAAGGTGCAGAGAAAGTTGAAATACTAATCAATACCTCATTTTTTACAGAAATACAGGTTCTATCTGCGTAGGTGCATTATATTTAAAAATACTTTTTTTCAATGCACTGATTGTCACTCACTATACTCCCTATTCGCCATTAAAATTGCTGCCATATGGTTTAAGGTACAAGTGGTACAAATATTCAACATTGGGCCCTATAAAAACTATATCATTCTATCCACGCAGCCTTAAAAATCTGTCATTTCAGTCAAATGCGATATATGTTTGACTGGGTGAGAGATTTGGGGCTAGAGTGGTTCACAATTCGAGTACTGCTCTTTTAAGGATCTAATTTGTTTCTTATCAGTGTGTCTGTAATATCCAGAAATGTTATAAGTTAGGTAATCGCCTGTCACTGTGCACTATTCATTAAGTGGCTAAAGGCAGATGATAGTGTCCTTGACTTCTCATTAATCCACGGCTGCTGAAGGCGTCTTCTATAAGCACAAGCAGAGCAGATGGTTTATTGAGTCCTCAAATAGACCACATAGTCAGCATGTTTTAGACTCGGTTTTCGCTGTCATTGGTGGTAGTAAGTCTAGTGATGAGAAGTTACCCATCTGGAACTGCAGGTATTTCATTTTGTAGTAGGGTGAGGTGAGAATGGTTCCATAATATATATTTGTGGACCTTTTCCATCGTAGTTAATGAGGACAAGGTAGGCATGTTCTCTTTAGCAAATGCTTTGTGATCAGATTAATGGGATTTGATTTTTGCTTTTCTGTTCAAGACTGTTTTAAACAGTGGATTCAGTAGTTTTCAGTTCCACAGCTCCTCCGATCCTGTTTGCTCCAGTGTTTCAGAGAGGGCGCATGACCAGGCATTTGAATGCTGTGCGTTTTTTTGGAGCACCATACTTCGATCCAGATAAGATTTTTCAGTGATCCTTGCTCAGCTATCCTTGTGGAGTACATGTATTTTATCATGCAACCCTTCTGTGTGATCGGTTGGTCTGTTAGTGAAAATTCCATTCTGATCTGAGCAGGCGAGGTGTTACACTGTCATTTAAATAGGGCTCTGAAACCTGCACTCTGGGAGTCGTTCAAAAAGGCCCCCAGTTTCCCCAGGAAGGCCTCTGACCGATATGACATTGTTGGAATTAGTTTGACTGAAACAATTTTTAAGAGCAACTCAAAGAAAATGTTTTTAGTGCTCTTGGCAATTGTCCGAAAGGCGCTTTGTAATGAGGCTAATTTTCGTTTTAAAGAGATTAAGGGCCAGATGTAGGTAATCCAGATTTACCGATTCTAAAATACCGAATTTTACCGATTCGGTATTTTAGAATCAGTAAAAGGGATGTAGGTATTCATTCTGTATTTTTTACCGAATCAGTAAGATTTGGTAAATACGAATCGGTATTTACCGATTCGGTATTTCCCATTCATCCCATGGGCCTCCAGGCCCATAGGAATGAATGGGAATTACCGAATCGGTAAATACCAATTCGGTAAAAGGGGGAACACATTCAAGGGTGGCAGGGTGTCACTTTGACACCCTGTTGCACTCCTGAATAGTGCATGGGTGCACATGTGGCACACATACATGCCCTAAGAGCATGTATGTCTGTCACATGGCACGGTCATAAATTGCAAAAAATTGCTTTTTTTAGGGTTTTCAATATTTACCACCAACTTGTAGTTGGTGGTAAATAACGAATCCTGAAATGGGAAATGCACTAATTTGAGTGCTCCCTACATTAAGGATTCGGTAATTTACCGAATCGGTATTTTATGAATAAGGTAATTTACCGATTCCTTAAATTACTGATTTGGTAAATTACCGAATCCTTAAATTAGGCCCCTACATCTGAAAAGCCTTATACCGGTCGGTAACGGCCGAAATTAGGTAATTTCGTCCGTTACCGACTTACAGGCTTCCTACATCTGGCCCTAAGTGTAGTAAGTGACCTCCTTTATGGTCTAGCCAGCATCCCAAATTTTCATATTTATTTGCAATGGTCAGGCAGTGTTTATTAGATGCCAGTGCTGTTTTTCTTCTTCTGGGCAAAAGTAACGATGTTGCTTTTATTGTAGCTAATTTTCATCTTGTTTGTCTGGCAATGAGTGCCTAGGGCATTGAGATATCTTTGTAGTCCAATAAACGTTTGGCGTAACAAGACTACATTGTCTGTGTATAATAGAGAAGCAATATGTTGGTTTGCTACTTTTGGGGCATGGCTGGTTACTTGGTTTAATGCCAGAGCCAAGTCGCTCATATACAAATTAAGAAGGGTCAGTGCTATTACGCACCCCTGTTTGACAACTTGTTTGATGCATATTATTTTTGACACCATAGTATGTTATCCTAGTTTTACTCTAGCAGAGGTATTAGAGTATAGCAGCAGAATGCCCTGCAGTAATGGTGCCAGGATTTTCTAGGCTGTGAGTTTATCCCACAGAAAGTGATGATTAACCTGATCAAAAGCATTGCTATAGACCATGAAACAGCAATACAGCTGTTCCTTTTTCTGTATTTGTTTTGCTGCAAGCATCCTTATGGCCACCAGATTGTCTATGGTGCCAGACCATGTTCTGAAGTTGGTTTGATTAAATGGAAGCAGGTTGTTTGTCGTTGCACAATCTTGTAAAGCCTCTAGTAGTAGTAGGCAAAGTATCAATAACTATCTGGGAAAGAGATGGGGCCTTTTTTGTATATATGATGAAGAACTGACTCTTTCCAGGAAGATGGAGCAGTGTTACTGATTATACATCTCTTAAATAGATTTTTTTCGAAGGTACCCGACCAGTAGTTAATATCATGTTTGTAAATTGAGGGCGGGATGCGTTGGGACCTGGTGCACTGCCAGCTCTGCTTTTTCGAACTAATGTCGCTATCCTAACCGCATCCAAAGTTGATGCGTATTGATCATATTTGGCCATACTTGGAGTATGCTGTACAAAATGTTGTTTATTAGAGGCAGATTGTGGAGTGGGAGTTGTAGGTGTGGCTCCAAATAGTGCAGTTACATGCTTTTTTGAATTTTCTGCTGTGACGTTATTGTCCTTTGACATAGTTAAAGTTGAGCCGCAGTTCAGCCCATATAATATTTAATCAGAAAAGTCTAGTATTGTTATTCCGGCATGCCGAGACATTATTCAGTCAGGAGCGAACCCTCATGTTCTCATTTGGCTTAGCAATTAGTGTTTATTACTGATTGTGCATGAATTCGACCTTGAGGTGTAAGGTGGGATTTGATTGTGTTTTGACCAATGGTATCATTTTGGTCAGTGTTCTTTTTAGCATCCTCAGATCTTTTGTGTACTATGGTTTAGTGTTAAGAAATATTTGTGTGAGATGTGCCTCGTTTACTACTGGGCAAAGCCTAACTAGCTTTTGTGCTAACCTTTCCCAATCACTGATGGTATTGATTAAGGGCCTCCCATGATTGCAAAGTAGTATTTTCTAATCGTCATACTTTGTTGCAGCTTCCACGCTCCATTTAATCTGTCCCCAGGTGTGTTGAGGTTCTTTTGAACCTCTCACTGTTAAAGTTGTGTTGGAGTTAATCGAGGTTCTTAATGACCAGACCTGCGGCATGTGGTCTCTTTCGAGGCACAGCTGGATGGAGAAGGTTTGAATGGTGCTGAAAAGGAAGACTGAACTAAAGGTTTATTCTAACACTGCTGACCTTTTCAGGCAGTAATGAGTGGGGCGGGTGGGTTGATGTTCAAAACAGCATCCATTCATTGCTCACAGCAGCAAGACCTCTAGAGCTGAGAGCAGGGTGTGCCCCAAAGACTTGGCCCTTTGAAGCCGAATGTCCTCAGATGGGATCAGCCAAATATTGTCCACAGTATTTTCTGCGATGCTTTGATGGGGATTATGTAGCAAATTTAAGTTAAAGTCTCTGGTTAGGAAAAAGTGGGCATTCTTGGGATTGAGTTTATTGCCCATTATCAGTTGTCCTAACTTCTTCACGCACAGCTGTTTCTCTAATACTGATGTATGTATATAGACATTTATTGAGAATAAGTTGCAAATTGTATGCCAGTTTTGAATTTGCACGCAATATACATTTTTATGGGAGGTGCATACTCCCTGGCTTTAAATTCCCAAAGGGTCGAGAGAAAGATTGAGAGACCCTGCTTTGCGTGGCCCTTTGTGTGAGATTTTGTTGCAGGGGAGTAAAACTCGCAGTATCCTTCTATTGATGCCACATCTTCTGGATGCATATAATGTCATGCACGGTTAAGAAAACCATTGTCTTGAGGTCACTTAGAAGGTTTTCAAGGACTGCGACATTCCAAGAGACTATGGATATTGTTGAGAGCTTTATTGCATTTCCTGAATCCACTTTGTTACAAGATCTGGTAGCTTGTCACTGGCGTTTTGAGCTGTCCTGCGAGTAATTTGCCAAGGGCTTCCTTCATGGTTTGGTGCTGTATTCGCTGGCAGATAATATGTCTTTGAGCAAGCTGGATTGAAATAAAGTTAATATTTGAAATATCATATGAAACTAATTGATTGTGTTCCTCCTAATGGTTTTTATGAATATGTAAGAAATCTAAAATGTGTAAGAAGTCAATAGTTGTATGGAATATCTCAAAGATGTATCACTGACAAACAATGCGTTCTCTTCAGAGACACTTGTACTATTTGATTACTACATGATTTTAGAGTGCATATCATAGCTGGAATGATCCATTGACAAATCAGTTTTAATGCAATGGATGCTGGTCAGTATTCTGTTGACAGCACATGTTGGCCCCTCAAATTCTTATCAATGCATACATTAATTTGTTTGTACAACTGAAGAAATAACAAAGCTCAAGAATAAAATGTGAAGGAAGTAAACTTTAGGAGCTATGATTTCCTATATTATTTAATACTATTTCCGATTGTTATGTATAACTAACCTTTTTATCTGTTTATAATTTATCTAACTATTAACTACAGTTTTCCGAAGTACTTTCAACTTTGTTTGTAATTGTATACTGAACACTTTACTTTACAATGCAAAACTTTTCCTGCGCTGGAAAGTAGCATTTAAACTAACACAAATAGCTTTTTGCACTACTTTACACAACTTTACAATAGGGGGTATTGTATGTTTGGTATGGGCTTTCCACAATAACACATATGGTTTGTGACTCAAAGCCCTATCAACCGAAATTGGTAGACTGCAGCAACAAGCACCCTAACTCCCTACTTGGTACAACTCCCACAAGTATGATATTACAAAATGAAATAAAGGACTGAATAGCAAACAACAAACCAAATAGGGATGCCATCAACTACAAGTCCATCATGGGGCAACCATAGTCTCACGAATCGTGCAAGCCTACTCTGCATAGCAGCACCTCGTACAATACTTCACCCACACTTAACTGCTTCAGCGCGGCGCAAATTTTCACGCTGTGCTGAAGATTCGAAAAACGGGTGTGGTCATGACGGAACGGGTCCGTCATCAGCACAGCCCAACAGACGCTAATGACGGAACCGTTCCGTCATAAGCATCGAAGGGGTTAAATCAACGCAATATCCCCCACTAGCCAAAATAACACCAGCGCAGGAAGGCAAAAAAATAAGGAGCACCAGTAATGATTTCAAACTTAATGACTTTCAACATGGACACAATTGACCGAACAGGTCCTTTTAACTATGCTTTTAACTTTGCTACTTTTAAATGATCAATTTTATCAATCATTGTATCATGTATATGCAACAGTTTTAAATACTCATGCATAATAAAATTATCGTACCTATCGACTGAAATTGGTAGACAGGACTTTGCACCAAAAAATATTGCCTCCATGAGGCAAGTGCTAACACTGAGAAATGTTTTTATTTTCTGCTGACATTACTCACATTACGTGTGCTGCACTGTACACCACAGATGCAATGTGAGAAAAGATTTAAAGTTAGCTAACCATAGTATTTTGTACTGGAATAGTACCCTTCCAGTGTGAAGCCTACCGTACATGCCTTTGCACGATTGCACAAAGGTGTGTGTGGCTCTAGCCGGCCTGTTTTTGTGCCTGAGCAGTTAGTAGATATGGCTGTGTGATGCATCACATCACAACACATCACAACACATCGCAGCAACGTTGATTACTGTGCTGCTTTGTGCTACTTTTTAGTAAATGTGCCCATTTGTGTATGTTTGATGAATTCGGTGCAAATAACGCTTGTTCACACTTTTTTAGCAGCGTGATTTAGTGACATCTAAAAGTGTGTACTGTAAATTGGAGTCAATAAAAGAAACAAATGGATTTTTGCACTTGTAATTCTGCATTTTCAGCAAAAGTGCTGCACTGCGTGTTATATCTCAACAGGATCATGATATACCCTGCTTTTTCAGGGTGATTTAGCACGAAAGTCAAATTTATGGCACTATATACATGCTAGATGTTTACCAATGAAACAGAAATAATGGAAAATAAACACACGAATGATATAACTCAGTTCCATTGATTTCTTTCTGATCAAAAAGTGAATTCTAATTTCAGAACTTACTATATACTTTAAACATTCTAATGCACTTCCTTACCTGAACTGATGCATTTGGATGGACTTACAAGCCTCTCATTTTGATTGTAACAGGCTATGGCTTTTTGGCGGAACCCTTCTCCGCACTCTTTAACCTCTCCATGAATTTTCATTCCCACAGGTAATTTGCTTTTTTCTTCAACTATGAGACACTCCGACCAATTTCCATAGGGTTGTGACGTGAAGACCTGGCAGGGACACGCTTCAGTTTCCACTAGAGGATACAATTCATTGTTCTGGCATTTGTCACGCTTTCTGCTTCTTCCTGTTTCCAAACACAAAAATGTTAACTCAAAACACAGAAAAATATAAATCAGTATGTATGAGTTAGATTTATGTCATTATTATTTATTAAATTATATTATCTCAGAAGTCTTATGTTGTGGTCATTTTATAAGTTTACAGTTAAAGTTTACAGAGTTGTTCTCTATGTAGGAGGTTGATAAGCATTCAATCAAATTAATTGACAAAAAGGCCTATATTAATCCACATCATGGCATTTTGAAATATGCTCTGAGACAACTATCATTCATTTATTTGAATGCTACCATGCGTATATTTTAGAAAATAAAGGAAATGGTTTTGTTTCACTAATACAGTCATTTTCTGCTAGAGAAATGTATTGCTAAATATGCAAATTATGCGCAGGGTACATTTTACAGTTGCAGTTACTGAATCTTGGGAAAAGCCAATAAACCACATCAGATGATTCAGTGCAAAGTAGATCCCCCAATCTCCTCCTTGGTGGCAACAAGTTCGTCAACTATCACCATATGTAAGATCCCTTGAAATAAACCTTTTTCTTTGGGAGTGGGGGAGATTGTGCATAGGTCTTCGGGTAGGTGGTGAGGGAACTATGGTTTCTGCAGTATGCAGCTGCCATGAGGTCTATTGTCTGACTTGAGGTTACCTGGTAACTGGTAAAATATAATTGATCAGGGTATTTTTAGACAATATTGCATTTTATGTATACATATTACTTGTAATTATACATTTTTAATTGAGCAAATTATTATAAAAAAACACATCTGTTTATGTCATATTATGAATTAGATGTCCTCAAGTCGTCCAGCTGGGAGCTTCCATGCCAATATTTAGGATAATCTTGAGGTAAATTTACTTACAGGACATGTATATGGGAATGACTGACCTAGTTAGTAGTTACTCTCAAAAACTGTCACAGAATCTTCTCTGCTTCACTAAGAATGATCATCCTTAAACAAACAAGGTATTGGTAGATTTGCTAAGAACCAAACTAAGGGTCTGATTTAGAGTTTGGCGGGAATAGTATAGTCTTTCAGGTACCTAAGCTACCCTGCTGGATGAATTAATGGATGAGCACCAGCCCAGCGGTCATCTCTGTGTATTGAAGGAAAACGCAGTAACAGCAGTTCCTTTCAATGTACTAAAAGTTTGGAACTCAGCTGCTGTCAGTTTTTATGGTCCTCCAACAAACATTTAACTTGTTTTTGCTTTTCAAAAACAAACTCCCAAAGCAGGAGTTTGTTTTGTTTTTGAAAAACAAAAAAGTAATCACCCCCACACCTTGGGATTTGTTGGGCATTATTGGTTTTTCTTTCCCTCATCACCAAGTTTTTCCTGATGGTGATGGACAGGGAAAAAGACATTATGACGTCCACCCTAAATAGGGCAGGCAGCTTAATGCCCTTCCTGCGATGGCCACTACGCCATTGGCCTGACAGAGGAAGTATTTCATTGATGGAGCCAACAAGCGTTCCATCAATGAAATACTTAAGGTCCATCAATCTCTAAATAAGACAGGTGGACAGAGGGTTCAGAGGGTTCAACGGACAAGGTACTCTGTTTTTTTACAAGCCGTCAGTAATGTGTTCATAGCTGACTCTTATGAAAGGTACTGGTATTCGTGGTACAACGCGCATGGGCTCACATCAGTTCCGAATTGATGTGAGCCCAAGCGCATTGATCGAGTTGTACAACGTAGGAAGAGCCATCTATGAATATATCGCTGACGGCCTGTATTTTGCAGCATGGTAAATAGACTCCACAGTACCACGAATACCAGTACCTTTCATAAGAGTCATCCATGTACACATTAATGACGGCTTGTATCTTGCAGCGTGGTAAATAAACTCTACAGTACCACGAATACCAGTACCTTATATAAGCTTCTTTTTTAATCCAGAGAACATTATCTGATTCATGTTCAAGAATGCATTAAGAGACTTTCTTGGATTTTTACCAACCTTTCGTCCTCAAGATGGTCTGACGGTCTCATCGCCATCACAGACCGAAACGTCGACTACGGCATCTTTTTCTTTTGACATTGATTGTTTTGAAGGAACTGTTTATCAATCTAATTATATTTCAATTGTTTCTTTTGTTATTGTTATTGTTAACTACAGCTTATATAGCGCCAAATCACAGTCAGGTCTCAAGGCGCTATTGACAGAAGAAAGCTATGCTAACAGAAGAGCAGATACGTAGAGCCCTGGCACTAAGAGGAGCTTAGAGTCCCTCCCTAAACAGGAGTGTTTTTAGGGATTTCCTAAACTGCAACAAGTTGGGTTCCTTACGAAGAGACTCAGGGAGTCTATTCCAAACCTGTGCTTCTTCAAATGATTTATGAATTGCTTGATTAAAACTGTTGTTCACCACTAATTAGGGTGTAACCTTGAGAAATACCTCTGAGATAATATCTTTAAATATATTTAACAAACAAAATCCCTGGTAGGCAAATTTCTTCCTTTTTGTACCTTTATTGCCCAAGAATTCTATTCACAAGGCAGTATTAAGCCGCGTTAAGCCACTTAACGCCTTAGCTGCGGCCGTTATTTTGGCGCAGTGCTGGGCGTTCCAAAGAGTGGGCAGGGCCGCGTCGGCCATTGAACGTTCGCAGCCAGGTAGTGCTCCAAACGTTCAACGGCCGACGGCAACAGCAATGGGGTTAATGTGGCTTAACGCTGCCTTGTGAATAGGGCTAAGCCCCTATTGCCACAACAACGTCACTGAAAGTGACGTCGTGGTGGCGATGGGGGCTGGAGAATATGCCCCTTTGCCTTTTAACCCCTTCGGTGCTCATGACGGAGCGGTTCCGTCATGAGCGTCGGTTGAGCTGTGCTCATGACGGAACCGTTCCGTCACGACCACACCCGTTTCTTAGAACGTTCAGCACAGCGCGAAAATTCGCGCCGCGCTGAACGGGATAATATGGCTCCTTCAAAGCTCCAACTGAAAAGAGTGCTTCAGTAGTCTAATGATAAAAAGTGTTTACGTCTGATCTACCTTAGTAATGCTGAAGCATACAAATGAAGACTCAGCCGCCTTTCAGGCAAATAGATTGCATTATTTCGGATTTAAAAAATAATTATGTGGTAACAAGTTTGAAATTGTTGAAGAGCTTCTTCCTGGCATTGCAGTGTGAGAAGCCTGACTATGGGATTGATTGAAGCAAGGCGCCTTCACCTCAAATAGAAAATGAAGAGCCTTCTTCAAGGACTGTATTCAAAGAAATGTACTTCTTGAGAAATAACACAGTAGCTGTCGGTCAGATGTTGATAAGATTAGAAGATGCTGATTACCTCATCATAAGATATGTAAAGCATAAGCAGCAGTACAATGTTTCCCTGTCACCATCACTATAATTCTGCTGCTGTTCATTCCTGACAAAAAGCTAGAAATATTATACTAGAATTCGGAAACACATACTAGTCCAAAAATGATTCTAGATGAGTGACTATGACATATTTGAGAGGATATGGAACCATCTGCGATGCAGATTAAATTGAGATAAACTTCCTTCAAGTGTAAGTTAATGATTCCAGAAGGAGTGTAATGCTTTGCAAAGCTCGTTACACTAAATATGCCTGTGACACTGAAGATTGGTTCGGGGTGTAGTTTTGGAATATCTTCCTAGACGTAAATATATTCTGTCTCTATTTCCTTCAATTTTTTGTTTCTCAGCAAAAGGGCTTCACGTTTTCACGGATAATTATGGCATCCTGGGGTGAAAAAAAACTATTCTGATGTTTTCAGTATCAACGAAGCAAGCTATAAAAGCAGACACTAGCCAATTTCCCAGCAAAGTAAGAGCCATATGCTAACATTTGCAAAACAAAAAATCCCAACATCAATATTTTTGAAAAACGTACCAACTATTTGTTTTCAGTTTGCAATTTATCCCACGCGCTTGACGTTTATTATATGACGTTTATTAAAAGACAGATTTAGGAACACTGCGAGGCATCAGAAATAATTTCCACTTCTGATGGGCCTCCAGACCTGCCCTCCCTGTCCTCACCGCTTGCCTTCTGTTATTTGTCAAATTCCTGCCCAGAACTATAGACTGGGGCCCACACCATTACCAGTAATTCTCAGCTTTGCACCTTCTCCTTGCCATCCTCTCCAATACCTACTATAACATGGTTGTGGGGACACTCACGACATCATAGACAGGAAATCGTCATTGGAAGTGGGTTTTAAAGTCTGCTTCTGTAAATCATCCAAAGAGAGGAAGCTTTCCCACCATTACCAAGAGTAAATTGTCTAGTGTTTGTTTAACAACATAGAAGAGGAGTAAACTTTCTTCCTGGCTTGATTTGCAATTATTAGCGGGTTCACAAAAAGTGGCTAACCTCAATGGCATTGGATTGAATGAAATGGTACATCATACAGAAGAGTCTGTCTTTTCCTTTTTTATCCAGCAAAAACATCAAATATTTTTGTGATGGATAATTTCAATTTGTGGCACCCACGAACTATGGGGGTGTTTTGGAAACGGATGTGGACAGGGACGGGTTTTAGTGTCCAGGAAGAAAGAAAGGCGCACTAGCCCTATTAACGTGAGATTACAGCAATGAAGCTCAATACGATGGTGCAGCAGGAAGGGGACACCCTCAAAACCCCTTAATCTGTATAGCAAAACTACACAATTAGAAACTTAATAAGGAACCCGCGCACACATATAAATTCATTGATACAATGATCACAATTCTCTTAGAAAACAAATATTGTAGTCCAGGCGGTTGGTTCGTTTTGCTTGATCTTGTCTGTTTATTAGTTAGGCAGATGGATTTATTTTGTATATACAGCCAGCCAACGTTTTCCCCATTAACTCACGTAGTCCAAACTTTTCTGGGTATATGTATTTGGATGTCAATGAGAATAAAACCAGTTGGGAAACTACTTTAGTACCTACAAAGTCATAACCAAGACGTTTTAAAGCATGGACAAAAGGGAGAATTCATCCAGGACACTCACCTACCAAGAGGCCCGTGGCAAAGTTATGTTTAGCTCTATCTCACTTTTATTTCTTAACTCCAGCCTTTTTCTTTCCCTCTGCTTATCTTTAACTTTCCCTGTCTCTCTACTAAGGGGTTGATTATGATGCCATCTGGAAAGGCTCCAAATAGGATTTGGCAAATCCGATTAGGAAACCATGTTTCTGACCGAATTGGACAATTTCCAGATGACCTATCACGATGCAAGGAAACTGTTCGGGCTGTCTGAATCGGTTCTGAACAACATTCGGACAGCCCAAGTCGTTCAGAGCCGATTCGTACAGCTCTATGGACACAGTTTCCATACGAGCGATTACGATGACCGATTTGGAATGGCATTCCTATTCGGTCTGCCCAACACGAAACGGCTGTTGCAATCGGAATTCTGGGGCCCTTAGCAGGCCCCCCTTCACCCTGAGGTCTCTGGTTAGGGTCCGTGGGGGTACCCAAGGGACTCCCCTTTTAAACCATGCACAGTGTGGCAGGCACAATGGGGTGCCTGCCTCAGAGTGCATGGTTTTCCCCGACCATCCCCTTTTTTCAATGGGAGCCTGTGCTCTCAATAGGAACACAGGCTCCCATTCAAGTCAATGCGAGTCCGACCGAATGAGGTTCGGAGGCATCGTAATCAGTCGGTTGGACTCGCAGAACCTGAGCTGGTCGGAAATGATTCAGTAACCGATTCAGTTGGAAGAGGTTCCGAACGACTTCGTAATCGGCCCGTAGGTATAATTACAGTTTTCATTTGTGGCAGAACCAATGCTTGCTTAGAATGACACTCATTCTCTTGCTTACTTTAGAGAGGACCTTAATACAAGACTAATCTAAAATCAGTAGATGTTCAATTAAGGGCAGCTACTATTAGGCTAGTGTATTTAAAAAGCTGAAAGTAATATTTTTCAAATGGAAAATTGGATACCTACAATAGATTATTCAGCCAAATCTTTCAAATATAGATATGAGTCATCTTATAAAAAAAGGGAATTGTAGGTAATTAGATTTTGTCAAGAGAAAAGGAACCAAATTATGAAAAGAATTAGAGCAGACTATGCAAGCGGTTCTTAATCATTTGACTTATCTGTCTTCCCACTTGACCACTACAGGAAGCTGGGGACCCCACCTAAGCATTTTTTTTAATTTGAGCCCCATGACGTGCAAAAATCAAAAACAAGTATACACCAAATAATTACAGGTAGAATCACAAGTTTCAAACAGAAATGACAACTACTGTTCATGTGTTAGAGTATTTAATATCAGTTTTGAACTAATCTCACCAACCTACATGGGAATGTAAACAGGTTTAGCTTATCACAATTATGCTTGCCATTGTGGGACATTTTAATTAATTACTATGAAAATATAATATGGGGTGTATTCTGTCATAGTTTTATTTAGACCGAGTTTCAGATCACCCTTTCAGTGTGTGATAAAACTAGCTTGTAATTGAAAGCGCTCTGTCTCTATCTCTCGCTCTCTCTCTTTTATTCCCTGTCTCGTAAGGATCTATCTGTGGCAAATAAGATGGCTACAGGCAGCATTTATAGCACAGGCAGGGCACAGGATGGTGGCCAATCTCTTCATGAAAGTTCCTTAAAGACCGTTCTGGGCCATTATTTGTCCACATGGTCATTCTAGGTTGAATAACTTTATTTGATTCATTGAATCATAAAAGTATACATCGCATATAAAACATCTTTAAATTTGTCTCATTTTCATTTGATTCCCATACTGCAAGCGAGTGTATTATTAACAACAGTCATACGATTTCACAGATACATTATACCAAAATGGAAGCCAAAAGGCCTAAGGGAGTAATCCCAGGAGCAAGATGAAAAGGCAATAAATTAAGCCAGAATAAAGCAATGACATTGTGGTGGAAACAATGAAAAACATATGAAACCATGAGATGGGGAACTCGAAAAAATCTTGAAGAATTCCCAATAACTGTCTCAACCACCGAATTCCCCCATATTCTATTATAAATACACAAACGTGTTCCTAAGAAGATTTGAGGAGGTATTTTAGGATACAATGATTCACTACTCAAGCAGTCAAATGTCACAATATTCTGGCTGAAATATGAACATGCAGGTACGTCTTGCCCATATCATGGACCACTAAATTATCGGCAAGGTAAGCGTAGATTCACTATTTTATTAGTATTATTTACAGTTGCCATTATACTTACAGCATTTCTGCAGGTGGAAATGTTGACACCAATATTGTGACTTAACACCTGTACATTATCTTACATTGTGTCCTTAAACATTTCCCTCTCTCCCAAATTCCTGCTTTCCAGGGCTCATGGAAGAAACTTAGAAAGTCCAAATGTAATGCTACTGTCTGGCTTGGCCCCCTACGAGAACTATGAAAAAATATTTTTCAGGAAAGTGCACTAGGGTATTTTTCACATTTTACCTCCTTATTTTCTTCACCTTATGTTGTGCAAATACATTTCACTTTCTTTTTCATCTTTTACATTCTAGACTATGCATGCTAACAAATGTGATAGTTCTATATATTTCATTAGCTTTGTTTCCTTTTGAAATATGCTTTTGCCTTCAAAAACGTTCATTCAATGCTTCTGTTACCATAAAAGGCTGAAGTATCTGAAAGTGTTCAATAAACATGAGCTTGACTAAACGTAACCAATTGTTTAAACCATTGGAACTGCACAGTGAGTTCCATATGTGAACAAACATTCCGATTCTTATAAAACTCTTCTAAATGTTTTCTTTATATGTTAAAATGTCATTAATACCGTCCATTGTACTTGAATGTAATTTGCATTGAGCTTCATGTTTGAAGCCACATTTAGAAGAAATACATCTTGAAATATTTAAGGAAATTGTTGTACCATGTAAATACTGGATTGAGGATTTTGTGAAGAAAGTGTGTTAATTTTGCTAACATGTGTATTGTGTGGTATTAAAATGCTGCAAATATGCAGTCTAAAGATGAAATAACTAGGTTAAGAAATCAGTTATAGTTTGAAAAGCTTATTTAATTGAGAAAGTTGAAAATCAGACAGCCGAACACTGTATGAAAAGCATTAATGATGTGAAATACTTTAATTATAAAAAGGTCACCAAGCATCAATCCAGCAAATTAATAAATCTACCTTTAGACTATTTTGTAAAGGAACAAAGCATGACAAATTATGCCATTTTGACACATCGAGAGACATTTCAAAGAAAACCAAAAGGTTATAAGTAAAATGTGCTTGCTCTTAAATGAAAAACCAAATTGATAATAATTTTGTATTTATTCATGTATTCAATAAAGCAATATGGGTCACCTTCTGTTAGCATCTGAGCATTAAGATGTAAATCAACAGCCTGAAAGAAGGCACAAAGAGAGCAAGGTCAAGGACTATCGGGGCTATGGCCAAGGATTGACAATGTTGGTAGTGACCCCTACTCTTCAAGGACATCAGTTGAAGTCCCATTTGTATAGTTTGGTTTTGAGGTCCTTTCTGGACCATGTATCTTGCTTCTGTCCCCTCAATTCAGTCTTCACTGAATTACACAGCATGGGATATCAAACTCTCAATGTCCCAATGTACTGCCTCTATTTATCAAGGGCTATCATTTCAGTTCATTGGTCGCAGTACCCTATAAGAAATGCAGCACATTGAAAATGTGGGAAGGTATCTTGGACCTTTGTCCCAGAAGACTATGTGCACATTGTAGTAGACTTTGCCTTGATCTTGCATTCCTGGTAGATTATAGGGCTTGCATTCGGTTGTCCTGCTTTCTGAGATTGCAGCCCATTCTGGCTGCCTGATTTTGTGTTATTTCTTCATGACTTTTCGAGTAATTCAAGTGTTAAAAATGTAACTGTAGTCAAGGCATGTGCCATAATTAGGGCTCTAGTCTGCTAATGGCAGTATGAATTAAATGAAGGATTCTCATAGGAATGAAAAACTGCACGAGGATGTCCATTGCTGTTTTGTTGACTATTTGAATGGAAGAAGAACGGAAGGGGAGTTTGTCTTGCTGCCCTAGCACCATAATCTTAGTAGTCAGTATGATCATTCTGAGGGCATATTTTGTCATTAAGAGGAACATATGATTTGGGTTTGTGGTAATTCCACATCTTGTGTGTGTATCATTAAAATACATATCAAAGTTCAAATGATATTGATTGAAGAGTTTCACTATGAGGCATACGGTCCAGGCAAAAATGGGTATACTGTAACAGATTGTGTAAGTTACTGTGTAGAGTGTTTTGAAATGAATTCCAGTGGCCTGACCAGATTGTGATAAGAGAGGAATGGCACACTCCATGCTATGGCACCCCCTGACATACCGATTAATTTGCTGCATGTTCCCAGATGTATGCAATGATCCATGGTGTCCATTGTAAATGAAAGATCATAGAAAATCAAGACTGTTATCTTTTCTTACGAATGGAGGAGTAGATTCTCTCTAATGCTATCAGATATCAAGCTGCTGGCAAATCAGATGTGATCATCATGAACCAGATGATCTAACTCTGCTTGTGTTTGCAGTTGTGCTATACCACCTCATTCCATGATGTTACTGGAACATGATGCTAGACCAGTCACTAATTAGTCAATAATTAGCTAACATGGTTGGTTCTCTATAAGGTTTTGATACCGCATTATGTGTCTGTGACTATTCCACTGAGTAATGAGACAATGATTAAGGTTGCAATATCTGAGGTGACTGTGTTAATTTCATACCAAGCCTGGGAGGTAGGATGGGACAATTTGGAAGCTTTGGTTTTAGCACCAAGATTAGGAACCTCCTCTTTTCCAAAAGTTTGCAAACGGTAAAAGCAGATAAAAGATGTGAATGGATGGGAAGATACATACATGTATCTTAGCAGTCAGTGATCAGGTTACGGATCTTGGAAGTTTTTAATTAAAAATCTCTTAAATGTCTTCCCAGGTGTCCTTTCTTTAAATATGTTTGGAAACACTAGTTCATGATAATAATTATAGAACCCTCTTTTTAGGTCAAGCCAAAAAGACAACAGGTCGCTTAGCGACCTGTTGTTGATGGTTTGTGAAGTTTAACTCCGCCCACTGCTTGCCTTTGCTTTCTATTTGTTTGTGTTACTGTCCTTTAGAAATCCTTGCTTGTTACTGGGCAATGGTTCCTCTTTTTCCCTCCTTTTTGGGTCCACTTTCTAACATGGAGCACCTGCCAGCTATATCTGCTTATGATTTCAGTGTTGATATGTTGCTCTTGAGACTACTTTCTATTTTTTAGCCTGCTCGTTTTGGGCACCACCCACTTACTCTCCCTATCCTGCCCGCTCACCCTCTTGCGTCTCCCACAATACTGCTTAGTGTGTTTTGCAGCTGATATAAACATTAAAACAAGAGCTGTATCTGGACCAGCTCCAAAGATCAGCCTCACACTGGAGCCGCCACCTACAACCCGCATCACAGACCATAAGGGCCCCATAGTCCTGCTTCTATTTGAATACCTGTGCTGGCTGCAAACCCACACAAACACAGCTGTTGCAGGATGTTTCTTCTATTAGGTAAAGAAACAGTAGCAAGCTTTCAATTAATTCAAGGGTTAAAACATTCTAGGCATCATGAAAACAGGTGTAACCACAAAATGTGCAACTTGTAACAACTGACTGAGACTAACTAATTATGAAGATATTTTATTTAGTTATTAAATCTCTTTTTGTATTTTTTAGTCTTAATCAATTGTATAGATATACATATGTACAAAATGAATAAATAAACACATACAATATGTACATGAAAGGAGGAGAAAATGAAACCAAATGATACAGTCAATACTTGTGTCTTTCTTAAAAAACTTGACAGGTTTGATGAAGGCTAGCGGTAGATGACAGGATGTTTCTTCTCCTTTGCAGTATGCCACATGCCCCTTGCTGTTTTTCCTGCCGGTGGTGTGATAATACATTCTGCAGTGAAAATGTACATACTTATTTCAAGACCGTTTGGGCCTTCAGGTCAGTTTGTAGAATATTTGTGGATCGAATATGTAATCAAAGCACATGTCCGTAGGGGTGAGTTCCTGTCGAGCCATTGTAGAATCAGGCAGAGCGTTCATCACAGTGCAATTAACTGAACTTTTGTTTTTTAATTAAGTAAACACCACTGTCAAGCTTGTAGCATGATACTAGTGTCGTTATCGCCATGCCTTCCTCAGTGGCTTCTTCCTCCTGATTTTGTATTTTATAATTGTTTCCATTTCCTGAACTCTCTCAAGTAACTTCCGGTAAAAATAAACTCATGAAAGAAGGCTATTACATAACTTGAACATGTTCTGTGTTCTCCTGCACAGCTTTGATTACTTGTTATTTGGATGTGTGTGTGTGGCTGTTTGGAGGAGCCGAGATTGAAGCCCGACGATAACTGGTACTTCCAAGTTGCAGCAAGCATTCTGCAGTCATGTTCCGGGGGATACTGCAGTTGGTAAATCAGCTCACCTTCCTGAGCCCCCTTCATCTCCAAACCCTCCGTAATGCATGTCTGACCCGAAGTTAAGCCATGATGTGCATCAGAGTTGCTTCAGACACAGACACTTTAATATACCCCATAGCAGTCAGGGCTTTACGTGTATATGCAACACATTCCATGTCCTCCAGCCAGTGGCATCCATCTTTAACTAGCAAGTAAGGCCATGCTACACGTTCAGACAATACTGGCTTTTAAACAACAATACGTTGCATCTGGCACTTGTTAGGTTTCGACCTGGCGAGGGCACGAAGTGCCCCTCCCAGATCGAAAACTTTAGTCAACAGTATGGATGTCGGCACCGCCTCTGTTTCTCATTGGCTAGCTCCATAAATGGACGCTAGCCATTGGCAAACAGAGGCGTCCGTCAAATCCAGAGGCGACTCGTGGGCGTTCCTGGGATGTTTTTCCCATCCGGCCCCTTTGGAAACGTCAGTGCGGCCGTGGGCGGGGTTTATTTTTTTTTGTCCGCCATGTTTGTTTTGGCCATTCCGAGGCCGACCGCAGACGGAGGAAGTCCAGGTCCAGGTGAGTGCTGGCCGTTCCCGCAGCCCCCCCCTCCCGCTGTCCGTGAGCCCGTCCCCCCTCCCTGAGCCCGTGTGTAAATGCGTCGTAAATGCCCCCCCACCCCCGCTGTCCGTGAGCCCGTCCCCCCTCCCTGAGCCCGTGTGTCGATGCGTCGTAAATGCCCCCCCACCCCCGCTGTCCGTGAGCCCGTCCCCCCTGTCCTCCTCATGTTTCTTCTCACGAGTATGGGTGCGCGGTGACTCCCTCCGGTGGAGGTGTTCCTAGTTGCTGGGGAGAAGGAATGACCCCCTGGCGACCACTTTGCTGTTGCTTTTCGCTCCTGCATCTCCTTGGGAGATATGAAGTCACAACCTATGCAGGGGACACAAAACCCTCCCCCCGCACAACACTTCTTGCCACCCACAAAGACCGCACACGTCGAGAAGAGGTGGTCCGCAGACCCCATCACTGCTTGTGAATTGGAGAAGACTGGAGTTTGAAGCTGAATTTTTTTTTTTAAAACACTGTGATCCTGTGCAATTCACTTATTTCCCTGCGCCGCTGCTCGTGTGTTCACCAACATAATCTTTTAAACACAGCCTGTACGCCAGGATTAGGCGCTATGCAACACACACCCAGACCCTTTCCAATTACCTCCAGTCAGCAGACATTTCGTAAAAACGCTTTCCTTTTTACCCCCTCCCAAAACTGAAACGTTGCGATGTCCAGCATTTCAACAAATATTCGCTCCACATTTCATTAAAAACAAACATAGTTTATATTTAACTACAAGGTGTGTGCTCCATATCGCCCAGACATTTAATATCAAGTGCCTTCAACGCTGACAACATGCTGCAGTCGGAATCTATGCACTTTAACACCAGTTACCCCTTCCCGAATTCTAACATCATAGATGCAAATAACCCCCCCCCCCACTCGGCTGGAGGGTCCCCCGTTCACCCCACGTGTCCAGTACAAATATACACCTTTACATACGGGACTCGACACCTACATCAATTATAACAATTTCAAGAGAAAATGAAGTTTAGACCCGACGTCTAATGGGAAGTGAACTTGATCACAGCAGTGAAAAGTTGAAATACGAGCACTTTGGAGGTATGAGCACTTTGTTGCTGTACCCACAGATTAGTTCTCACCTGCAGCCCTCCGCCCACACGTGCTTGTACACAGGGTATGCTTGGCACTGCACGTAGCGCAAGAGGCAGCAATAACTTCAAGCTGTCACAAGATCACACAGCGCGCAGCGGGGACGCGGGGACTGGCGGCGCCGTCTCTTACCTGCAGCAGGCACATGGACGGAGGCAACAGAGCGCTTTACAGGAGTACAGGTACCAAACTATGATAGCAGGCGCATGGCCCGGAGGCATCAGGGCGCTTTACAGGAGTACAGGTACCAAACTATGATAACAGGCACATGGACGGAGGCAACAGAGCGCTTTACAAGAGGACAGGTACCAAACAATTATAGCAGGCACATGGTCAATGGCATCAAAGCACTTTACAGGAGTACAGGTACCAAACAATTATAACAGGCACATGGACGGAAGCATCAGAGCGCTTTACAGGAGTACAGGTACCAAACTATGATAACAGGCACATGGACGGAGGCAACAGAGCGCTTTACGGGAGTACAGGTGCCAAACTATGATAGCAGGCGCATGGACGGAGGCAACAGAGCGCTTTACAGGAGTACAGGTACCAAACTATGATAGCAGGCGCATGGACGGAGGCAACAGAGCGCTTTACAGGAGTACAGGTACCAAACTATGATAGCAGGCGCATGGCCCGGAGGCATCAGGGCGCTTTACAGGAGTACAGGTACCAAACTATGCTTGGCAAGTGCAGTGACAAGAAGTTGGGGACCCCGTGGGCGGCACGGCACCTGCAGAAGTGGTGTCCAATTGTATTTGTGTAGCGCTTGCAAGCAGCCAGGATCTTTCACTCATTGGTGCAGGCACTTCTGTGGCTCAGCGTCCCCTTCAGGACTGGTGCTTAGGTCCTGCCTTGGGGATCTAAGCGCTCTTCCCATGGTTCCAGATATCAGCATTTTCATGGTATGGCTTCTTGGGTGCGCCTGTGGTGTTTTATGGTACATGCTTTCCGATCCCAATCGGTTCGTTTGTTCTGGTTCGCTGGTGTTCGGCTTCCGGCTTCACTTATGTTTCTGTACTGTCATGTGTCTTCCTTTCTGAGTGCCTGTGGGCAGTGGCAGAAAGGTCCATTATCCATGACTGATGTTCGGTTTGTTATGGCATTGTTAGGGCCTGATGTAGCTGGTCTTATCCTCTCATTCTGTGGTTTGCGGGGTTGACCCCAATGTATGCGCTACTAGCACTGGTAGCCTCTTCTGACCCTACTTCTTGTTTCTAGGCTCGAATTGCGCCCTCATTTTCTATTGTTGTCTGTTGCGACATGTGTGCTGTGTTTTTGGCCTTCTAATGTTCCGGTTGCATTCTGGCACTTTTGGCCGGTATTTGTGATCATACTCCATCGCTTTAGGTGGCTTCTATGCCTTTCAGGAGGCTGTCTTTTCTGCTGTCCTTTCCACTGGTGTCACTCAGAGACTTCTTGGCACTATTCGCTCTTCATCGATTCGCTCGGTCTGACTTTGTTTCTTCTGGGTTGCTGCAATATAGGTGCTGTGGGCCCTTTGCCCGCAGTGTCAAAGCTGCCCTGTGCACAGTCCTCTGCCACCCATTGGGAGCTGTCCTTGTTTAGAAAACTGCAATTTAATGAATGAATTGGTATCACAGACTATGAGGTAGTCTGCACGCTCACAAGGACACCATTTCCAAAAAACACAAGATTATCACCATCTTTTTGACAAAAAGCACAATATACTTAATTCCACTTTATTTGCCCAACCCTATTAATTACTGAATCAATAACCTAAGATTCGGGCATATTGCTTAAATTTGCATTTTATTTTATAAACAATCACTGCTATACTATTCGTCTGAGGTTGTATCAGTCCTCTGTGGCATTTTAAGCATTCTTTCATTCAAAGGCACTATCCGGTGTCTTTAGACCTCCTTGCAGCCAAGTCTCAATGAGGATATCTCTTCATTCTCCTGTTTTTTCCATCCTAGATAATCCCTGTTTCCACACTGAAGCTTTTCAGGATTAGTAACACAAAGGGGATTATCTTCAACATGATATCACTTTAGCACGGGGGCTACATGCAACGTGGAGCCCGAGTAAAAGGAACGTACTGGGTGACCAGTTTAAGCCCATGTCTGTCTGTTTCACTTCCTGTCGAGCAGTCTAGAATACCCTGTGATGAGCCATCAGGCCCAGTACCGTATAGTGGGGCACCTCCTTTAATCCTATATCCAAGGAAGTGATGTGGTAGAACTGATTTTCCCACATGCGAAGATGTCTGTCTCCCGAGGTGGTACAGAAGGTGTGACTGCAGAGTGCTAGGGAGTGCAGAGTGACTGCGAAGTGACTGCAGAGTGACTAGGGAGTGCAGAGTGACTGAAGAGTGACTGCAGAGTGACTAGGGAGTGCAGAGTGACTGCAAAGTGACTGCAGAGTGACTAGGGAGTGCAGAGTTACTAGGGAGTGCTAGGGAGTGCAGAGTGCTAGGGAGTGCAGAGTGACTAGGGAGTGCTAGGGAGTGCAGAGTGACTAGGGAGTGCTAGGGAGTGCAGAGTGACTAGGGAGTGCAGAGTGACTAGGGAGTGCTAGGGAGTGCAGAGTGACTAGGGAGTGCAGAGTGACTAGGGAGTGCAGAGTGCTAGGGAGTGCAGAGTGCTAGGGAGTGCAGAGTGCTAGGGAGTGCAGAGTGCTAGGGAGTGCAGAGTGCTAGGGAGTGCAGAGTGCTAGGGAGTGCAGAGTGACTAGGGAGTGCTAGGGAGTGCAGAGTGCTAGGGAGTGCAGAGTGCTAGGGAGTGCAGAGTGCTAGGGAGTGCAGAGTGCTAGGGAGTGCAGAGTGCTAGGGAGTGCAGAGTGCTAGGGAGTGCAGAGTGCTAGGGAGTGCAGAGTGACTAGGGAGTGCAGAGTGACTAAGGAGTGCAGAGTGACTAGGGAGTGCAGAGTGACTAGGGAGTGCTAGGGAGTGCAGAGTGACTAGGGAGTGCTAGGGAGTGCAGTGTGACTAGGGAGTGCAGAGTGACTAGGGAGTGCAGAGTGACTAGGGAGTGCTAGGGAGTGCAGAGTGACTAGGGAGTGCTAGGGAGTGCAGAGTGACTACGGAGTGCTAGGGAGTGCAGAGTGACTAGGGAGTGCTAGGGAGTGCAGAGTGACTAGGGAGTGCTAGGGAGTGCAGAGTGCTAGGGAGTGCAGAGTGACTAGGGAGTGCTAGGGAGTGGAGAGTGACTAGGGAGTGCTAGGGAGTGCTAGGGAGTGCAGAGTGCTAGGGAGTGCAGAGTGCTAGGGAGTGCAGAGTGACTAGGGAGTGCTAGGGAGAGCAGAGTGACTAGGGAGTGCTAGGGAGTGCAGAGTGCTAGGGAGTGCAGAGTGACTAGGGAGTGCAGAGTGACTAGGGAGTGCTAAGGAGTGCAGAGTGCTACGGAGTGCTAGGGAGTGCAGAGTGCTAGGGAGTGCAGAGTGCTAGGGAGTGCAGAGTGCCAGGGAGTGCAGAGTGACTAGGGAGGGCTAGGGAGTGCAGAGTGACTAGGGAGTGCTATGGAGTGCTAGGGACTACAGAGTGACTGCAGAGATTAAGCTAATGGCAATGTAAATGACAATGCCATTTATTTATCTGTTTTCAAAACCAACACATAAATACAAATTTTGTAATTTACAATGCCAATAGGTCTAACTTTTCCAAAGGCGAAACCATTGCATTGTAAATGCTTGTTTTTATCTGTGCTGCAACACGTGAAGAAAAGGCAAGTAGCCATCTGCTCACAGGAGTGTGACGTTGTGTGTAACACTTCTGTGTACAAACACAAATCTGGAAGGGTACAGGGCTGCCCAAGGCATCTTTGTGCAAACACAGATCTGGAAGGGTTCAGGGCTGCCGAGTAACTTAAAAAATGAACAGGACATTGCTTTTGAGGAAATGAATCATGAATAGCATCGACGCATGTACTTTCTTGTACAGTTCAAACCCTGTACCTTTAAGTAAAAAATAGAGTGACTGGAATATAAATGCACACACACGCACCATGGTGTTGAGTAAACGTAAAACCCCTGCTGTTGTCTGCTGGTTTCTGGTTGGTCCTTTGGTACTTTTGCTCATCTACTGTTTGCGTTAGTGTGCATGCCAGTGTGGTTACAGTTCTGGCTTGTCCAGAGCACAGTATATTCAGTGCTCGGGTGTCAACTGCGTGTGACGGCGGCTCGTGCTACCTACTGGCTTTCCGGTGAAGCGGGCTGCATAAGGATAATTCATGCTTCCTGATCTTTCGGGAGCCCAGAGCAGTAAGCAAATTGCTCCCTGGCTCCGAAGTCTTACCTATTCCTAAGTGGCCAGCTCATTATAGGTTTGTGTTATTGTGGAAATAGTGCAGATCAACATAAACCCACCTTACCCACCACCACCCCCAGGAACTGATATACCAGCTCTTGGGTTTTCATCCAAGCCTTGCTGTATGCTGAAGGGGTTAACTGCTATCATAAGGGTCCAGGGATGCTGTCCTTGCAGCTATGGTCACTATTAAGTATCTTATCATCATGGACCCTGGTACTCTAATGAACTATTTATTCACCAGCTGTAGTTTTTTCAGCCCATCCGCACCGTGCACTGGCATAAGGGCTTCTATGTGTGGAACTATCATCGACCACTAAAAGCACTAATCAGCCCTGTAGCCAGCTCCCTTCTGAGTCTAGTGAACAAGTGATACTCTGGTGATACAAGTCTAGACTCGCTGTCCTGCTGTCAGGGCTAACTGTTGTCATATAGGGATAGGGAGATGACTATGTACTGCACACTTGTATGGAAATAGACAGGATGTGTGTGTGGTAACTAGTGCGCTAGGACTGCGCTGCTCCTGGCTCACCTTACTGTGCTAAAGGGGTCACAGCACCACTCATGCTCTGCAGACTTGTGGAAAAGGAGGAAGTGAAAACTAGTACTCTGCCTTTCGCTCCTCCTGTATCGCTCCACTTTGCAGGGAGTTGCTGATGTGCTATGGGGTCCAAGGAGCTTACTAGTGCTCCGCAGACGTGTTCGGAAATACAGAGGAGTGTTTGTGTGTTGAAAGAGATACGACCATTACAAGTCACTGAACATCTTATCCCCACCCTTGTAGTTTTCTAGTGAGATGAACAAGCACAATATATGCCAATCACAGAGCATTCTGTACTCATGGGCTTGGCTAATTAGCGACTCATCAGATAAGGGGAAATTGTTTAATCTGACATTTGCCAGCAACTTCTTTGACCAACACACACATCAATATATATACAATGTTGGATAAGAAAAAGTTGTGGGGTTTGATCAGGTCACAATCATTAATGTCATTGACAGCTCTTGGGCCTACAGCTGAGTGTTACTGAGCCAGGAAAATTGAATTATGCTCTGGACAATAAGATTAAAGTGTTGTCTTGGGGTTGAGGCAATCAGGGCTGGGGAGACTAACAAGGCTCCAGGGAATGATAATCAGGAGACCTGGGCATGAGAAAGCAAATGGACAGTAGTTTTGAAGAGAGGTATAGAGGTTAGGAATGAGGCCTCTGTCTATATCTGTAATTGGTAGTTTGGACAGCTGACAATGAATACCAGGTGATATGGCAATAGCCCTAAATGGTAAGAAATGGTGCAGTGGCCGCTGTGTATGTGACTTGTGGATAGCCTATGGCTAAGAAAGCAAGCGTAATGTAAAGTGAGCTGGTGACATCAAGTAATGGCCAAGATAAGGCAAACTTGGTCAATGTGTACGAAAGTAATGACGTCCCATCAAACATTATTATACTGAAGGGGATGGTACTACCCAATTTCAAAATATATGCCTATCATCATCACATTGGGATTGCAAAAGACAAGTGGAGGTCACGTCTGCCACGTTACCCTTGATTTTTTGCTGCAATATACCCTCTTTTCTGCAACTCTTCTAAGGTCAAAGGATTTCACTATTATGTAATTCTTTATATGCTCTGTCAATCATCATCCCCATTGTAGCCAGTAGAGATCAAAAGGGCAAAGGCCAGAAATGCTTTTTCTCAATGGAAGTCGCATCTAAACTGCTTGGGATAGGGAATACAGCGTTGTCATGCACCCCAGTCACAGTAAGGGAAAAGTGATCTGCCACCAGGCCAGTAGGCAGTTTGCTGGTACCCATTTTTTTCCTTTCATAATTGTTGCTTGTTCCCACTTCCACAGTTCCTCCGTTTACAAGTTCTATAATTCTTGGTTCACGCTACCAACACACAATTAGCAGAACATCACTGGAGGGGGAGAGAGCGATCACTTTATATACCATATATGTCTCTTGATAAGAAGTACATCATCAGAGATGGAGGACTTGGTTCACATTGAATGCTGCAAAGAAAGAGATTATCTCCTGTACGTTCTACACCACACAACCCCCTTTTTTCTCCAGTTCTATTATGTGAAGCCAAAGACTTTGTTAGTGTCTTATCAAAACCAGACATCTTGGGGCATATTTCTTAAAGAGTTGTGTCCACCTTGCGCCATGCAATGGGGCGCAAGACAGATGCAACTCTTAAGTTAGATTTGTCAAATCACAATAGGCCACCTTGCGTGGCCCTGCGTGACTTGATAAATCTAGAGTAACGCAATGCAGCGCAGAATGCTGCATTGTGTTGCTCTGCTCCAGGGAGGCATTCCATTGGTGGAGGGTGGGTGTTGCCATGCATCCACCCATGGATTGTGGCACATTCACAGATTTATCAACACTCGTACACCTGGGAATGAGTCAAAAATGCTAGCCCTCCCTAGGTGAGGTGTATTGAGGTGAAATTTCTCCTTGTTGCTTCCTCTTTCTATGTGTGCTGCATACTACAGCACTCCTAAAAGATGAAAATGCCTCAGGGAGCTCTTTTTTTGCAGGAAGGTGTTCCTACCTGCACAGAAACATTCCTTCTTGCAATGCAGGCACCCTTGAACCATGGTGCATGAGTGCCTGTATTGGCGCTAGGCAGCACATTGTGTGCAAGCACAGGGAAAAGACAGGAATGCACCGTATAATTTTAGATACAGTGCATTCCTGACCTTTCCCTATCATGCAGTACAGTGCAGCACTGTGTGATGTTTTAATAAATATGCCCCTAATTCATATGTGAATCAGGTACTTAACTGTCAAATTACCTTGGCAATGAATGTTGCACCTGAAGTTTCCATGGAAAAATAATCTATATTCTTCGTTCATCATTTCAAATTTACAGCAATGAAATATAAACATTGATGTACACCAGGCATCTCCAACAAGTAGCTTGTGAGCTACTGGTAGCTCTCGAACTACCTGTAAGTAGCCCAGCATAATTAATTAGAAACTTTTGCTTGGTTGAATTAATATGTGTATCCCACATTTGAACAGTGTGTATTTGAGACAAAAATCTGAGTATTTTCATAACTCATAACCTGTTGTTTGAAGAAAGATATTTGGATTTCCAAAATATATTTAGTATATTTAAAGCTTATATTTTAGTTGGTGACCTTTTAGATTACTGTTAGCCCATGAAAACAGAGAACTCTCATGCACTTTCACTCTCTCCAGATGAAATGCACAAAAATTGATGGGAGGCTGCATGCAATAAGTCTAACCACTGGAAATAGCTTGGGGTAGCACTCCAACCCCCCATCATTCTTTTGCTCACCATGCAACCTTAGTGCATATGCAATTTAGTTTTGATCCTGTTCCTTATGATAGCAGTCCTGCCCAAAGTGCCAATTTAGGAAATCACTGAACTTGGTTACAGTGACACTGCTCACTGTGTCACTGGAACTCAGCTGTACCTTGCTTTTAGCCCTACTAGGGAGAAACCAGTCCTGGGTTGCTTGTGTTCTGGTTCAGGGAGGCCCTGACATGGCAGTTCGGGCTAGACTGTTCCCAGGAGGAGCAGGGTCAAGACTTTTTTTGCATATGGCTGGGATCAAACTGAGGTGGAATAGTGAGCAAAAGAATGATTGGTTGGGATGCTACCCGAGTGATTGGCAGTGGTTTGACAAATTGCAGGCATTCCTGCCATCACCTATTGTGTGTTTCATGTACCACCCAAATTGGTATGGGTATGCCCAGACGTGGGTCTCATGCTCACTGTGTCATTGAAACTAAGCTGTACCCAGCTGGTGAGCTCATAACTTGGACATAACCGGAACTGGGTTGCTTTTGTTCTGGTTCAGGGAGGACCTTGCCTGGCAATTCAGGCTGGATTGTTCCCATGAGGAGCAAGGTCAAGACTGATTTGTATTTGGCTTGATCCAAACTGAGGTGAAATAGCGAGCAAAAGAAAGATTGGTTAGGATGCTACCCTGAGCTATTGCCAATGGTTAGACAAAGCAATCAATCAGTAAATTTATAGAGCACTTCTTGTCACCCATGAGAGTAATCAGATGCCAACAGGGCCCAGTTGATTAGCCGAATAGCTAGGTCTTCAGGTACATTCGAAACTCTGAGAGAGATGGGGAGATCAGTAGATGAAAGGATATCTCATTCCATGTCTTTGCTGCTAGATAGGAGAAGGAGGGACGTCTACCTCTGCTATGTTGGATGAGGTTTTTTTGTTGTTGTTTGTTTTTTCTGATCTATATAGTGCAAACTTGACCCGAAGGTATTGGATCGCTTTACATGAGCACCGGTTACTTTACACAAGGACACATTCATTTTTTTGGTAGACACAGGGAGATTAAGTGATTTGCCCAGAATCACAGGATGTGGACGCAACCCCGAGGCTCGAACCTTGGTTTCCCAGCTCAAAGGTCGGCAGTGTAGCCATCAGACCAAATTTTCTCCCCTTGAGAGTTAGAGACAGAGATGCAGAGCAGAGGTGTCTGGTGGGCTGTTGGAAGTTCAGGTGGTGGTTTAAGTAGGCGGGTTCGCAGTTGTATAAGGCCTTGAAGGTATGGGTGAGAAGCTTAAACTAGCATCTTTTCTGGACAGGGAGCCAGTGGGGTTCCCTGAGGTTGGGGGTGGTGTGGGTTCATCGAGGGAGATCCAGGTCATGTCTGGCTGCAGCTTTCTCTATGGTATGTAGTCTTCGGAGCAGTTGCGATCCCTGCGTAGAGGGCTGTCGTAATCTATTCAGCAGGAGATTATGGCATTGCTGATGGTGCATCTTGAGGTTTGGGGTAGCAATTTAAATATTTTATGAAGCATGCGAAGGAGGTGACGGAGTTGAACTAGTCATCATGGTTAGCTTGCTGCCCTGAATGATGCCTAGCTTCCTAGCATGGTCAAAGGGGGTAGGAATTGGACCAAGTTCTGACGGCCACCAGGATGCGTCTCATGGGGAGCTTTTATTTCCAAAAATCAGTAACTCTGTCTTATTTGTGCAGAGTTTCAGGCACTTGTCCTTGATTCAGTTGTCAACGTCTGTCATACAGTTGTGGAAGTTGGTCTTGGTGGTGCCTTTCCGAGAGGGAATGGTTGAGTTGTGTGTCATTGGTGTAGAATATGATGTTGAGTACATGGGCTTTGGTGATGCTAGCCAGAGGTGCCATATAAGTGTTGAAGAGGGTGGGGCTGAGCGAGGAACCTTGGGGTACTCCACAGATGATTTCCACAGGTTCAGAGGTGCAGGGGGAAAGTGGACCTTTTGCATTCTCCCAGTGTGGAAAGAGGTGATCCATCAGAAAAATAAAAATTAATAATTAAAATAAATCTGAGAGAACGTCTCTTTTGATGCCAATGTTGTGCAGTCTTGTAATGAATGTGTGGTGGGAGACTGTATGGAAGGCTGCCAAGAGGTCTAGAAAGATCAGAGCAGCAGTCTCTCCTCAATCGAGTAGGGCTTAAATGGTGTTGGTAGCCAGGATGAGGGCTGGTTCAGTGCTGTTGTTACTGTGGAATCTGAATTGGGAGGAGTGGATTAGGCGGTTCCGTTTCAGATGTCAGGAGTGTTGCTGGTTGATGCTTTTTTCTAATACTTTAGCTGGAATCGGGAGCAGGGAGAGCGGTCAGTAGTTGTTGAGTTCACTGGGGTCTACCAATGTTTTCTTTAGTAGGGCATTGACTTCTGAGTGTTTCCAGTCCTCGCGGATAGTGTCTGTGACAATTGAGGTATTGAATAAGGTATTGAGTATGTGGCTGATTCTGGCTTTGCCTAGGTTGAAGATGTGGTCAGGGCATGGGTCGGCTGGGGCCACTGAGTGGACCAAGTTCATGATGGAGGCAGTTTCCTGTAAGGCGAGCTGGCTCCATTCAGTTAGACAGATGTCTGTGGTGGTAGCGGGATCATAGTGTTGCTTGAAGAAGTGTGTGGGCTTTGTCTGGTGTTTGAAGTTTCTGTAGATATTGGTGATCTTGTTGTGGAAGAAGTTTTCGAGGGTGTTGCAAAGTTCCTGTGAGAGGGCAATGGTGTTTTTGCAGCTAGGGGGTGGGAGAATTCTTTGATGATGTTGAAGAGTCTTTTGCTGTTATTGGAGCTGAATTCAATGTGTGAGGCTAAGGCTTTTTTTAATTCTCTTAACTTTCTGTGATAGAGGTTGAGGGCTGTTTTGAAGGTAGTCTTATCAGTTGTGTCCTTGCTGGTGCGCCATCTCCTTTCCAGTTGTTTCCAGTATTGTTTAGAGATTCTGAGGTATTCAGTGTACCAGCTAGCCTGCTTGGTGGACCTCCTGTGGGTGTTGTTGCCAATGGGAGCAATGCTGTTGGTGATCCAATTGTTGAAGTTTCTGATGTTATGGTCTGTGTTGTTGGAGGAGATGGGGTAGGTTGTGTTGAAGGTGTTGATCTATGTGGGCTTTGAGACTTTGTTCCAACTGCGGCAGGGGGTGGTTGGCAGACTGGGGGCAGAGGTCTGTGAGCTGGTGATGTTGAAATGGACAATGGAGTGGTCAGTTCAGGTGAGCGCAGTTGTGTGGCTGTACCTGATGTGGTTGTTGGAGGTGAAGATGGGGTCTAGCATGTGGCTTGGGGTCATGGACAAGTTGGGTGAGTATGTTGTTGTTCATGCTGCCAAGGAGATTGGTAGTGTTGATGTCTTTGTGGTCATCAAGAAGGAAGTTGAGGTCGCAGAGGAAAATGTGTTTGTTAGAGTCTATGGCGACGGGAGGTGATGAAGTTGATTAGGAAGTTGCAAATGGGTTGATGTTGTCATTTGTGGTGGTCCAGTGGATGGATTTCTTGTGTATGATGGCAATCTCTCTGCAAGGCTTGTTGATGCAGTCACAGTAGGTGATCTTGTATCATTCGGGTATTGAAGTGGAGATGTTCGGTGTGGAAGTGGGTTTGAGCTAGGTCTAAGTGAGGAAGAGGCTATTAGGTGTGAGGGTGGATAAATCTCGGTGTTGTGTTTCCATACTGAATGTGTGCTGAGAAGGGTGCCTGCGAGATTGTGTTTTTTTTTAGGTAGTGTCTGTGGTGTTTTCTGGTTAGGCTGGTTGGTGGGCTGGTGTGTGTGCTGTGGCAGGTGAAGTGGGTGCAGGCGAAGGGTCCTACAATGGAGCGTGGGCATCGTTTGTTGTCCAGGGTCGAAGGTGTAGGGCTCAGCAATGATGTATCTGCAAGAGGCAAGAGGGCGAGAATTCGTGGCACTCAGCGCGGTCCAGGTGAGGACGGGCGCAGATGGGCTTGCTTTTGGCGCTTCTTTGGCAGGCCTGATGCACAGTAATGTTGCCTGCAGTGTGCAGGCCTTCAGTCAGCAGGAAGAACAGTGAGCGGGAAAACCCGGTCAGGTATATCCAGGTGGGACAACCCAGGCTGGAAAACCCGAGCAGTGGCACTGTCACTGGATCAGGCTGTAAAACTCAGGACCTGGATATTACAGGAGGACAAATTGCAAGAATCACCTTTTGTGTGTTTCATAAACCGCTCTAAGTGGCATGGGTATGCCCAGACAAGGGTCCCATGCCTACTGTGTCACTGGAACCAAGCTGTACCAAGCTGATGAGCTCATAACTAGGGTGAAACCAGCTCTGGGGTGTTCGTGTTCTGGTCCAGGGAGAACCTGGTCTAGGAGTTTGGCTGGACTGTTCACAGGAGGGGCATGGTCAAGACTGATATGCATATGGCTAGGTCCAAACTGAGGTGGCATGATGAGAAGAATGATAGGGTGGGATGCCACCCAATCGATTGCCAGCAGTAAGACTAATTTCAAGCATTCCTCCAGTCACCTTTTGTGTGTTACATGCACCTCTTGTTAAGTGGCATGGGTATGCCCAAAATGGGTCCCAAGGTCAGTGTGTCACTGGCTCCGAGCTGTACCTGGCTGATGATACCATAACTAGGGCAAAACCAGTCCTGAAATGCTTGTGTTCTGGTTCGGGGAGGACAAGGACAGGCAGGTTTGGGCTGGACTGTTCTCATGAGGAACAGGGTCATGACTGATTAGCAGATGGCTGGTCCAAACTAAGATGGCATGGAGATCAAAAGAACGATGTGTTGGGATGCAGTGGTTAGACAAAGTGCACCGTTTGTGTGCCTAATGTTACTGTGCTTAATGTCACTGCACTGCACAACTATCCTATGACTTAGAGCCTGATTACGATGCTGGTTGAACTTCAGTCTGACCAGTACCGTGGTGGAAGTAGTACCGCCCGACTAGAAGTCGGCGGTCCCGCTGCCCTTGTTACGATGCAACCGTCTTGACTGTGGTCATAATGTGTATACTTTGTATTGAGGCATGTGTTGCGGGCTGCAGCACGCACTGCAGTACACAATTTACACATTTGAAACATCCCTTCACCATGTGGCAGGCCCCATGCGGTTCCTGCCACATGGTGCAGGGATGTTTAGGGGGGCACAATAGGTGCCCCCCGGGCCCAAAGCAGAGGGCCAAAGGGTCCCTGCTAGGGACTCCCAAAGTCACTGTCCACCTGCCTTTTCATGGCAGTTAACTGCCAAGAAAGGGCCGGCGGAAAGGGACATCCTAATCCCTACGGTGGTGCCAGAGCAGGCACTGCCCCATTGTAGGGAATAGGAATCTGACCACTGCACTGACTGGTTCCTTGATCCTGTCGAACGCGGTGGTCTTTCCCCCTACCAGCCGAGATCCGACCGCCTGCATCCTAATGTGGTGGTTGGATCCAATCCAATAGGCTGGATGCAGGGGCGTAACACAGGCCCCCACATCCCCTCCAGTGCAGACCGGCCCCCCAGCTGAAGGGGGCTCCTCAGCACAGTACTAAAGTCTGAGCGCTCTGGAAAAAATCCAGAGCTAGGGCCCCTTTGTGTACATTGCAGGGAGGCCCCTTAAACCTTCATTACACCACTGCACCACTACATAAAAATGCTTACAAATATGCGTACTCCTGGAAAGTTGTTACTGCCACAGCTTTCCAGAAGAAACACCACAAAGGTATGTGAATATCAGCAATGTTTCTGTTAAGCTGCAGTTGTAGTTTTGAATTTACATCTCGGACCTAATAAATAACATAGCCTTTGTGGTATGTAATACAATAAAAAAGGTCACACACTGACCCTAGCCATTTGTCATAATCCCCATCTATTTAGTAAGTCTACTGCAGAGATATGCATGCCACAACAAATTGCTGACTTGATAAAGGTTATGTCAATTATTAGTTCATTCCTGTTCTGTTCATAACACTTTTCTGATTTCATAGAACCTCTTTGCTTTATTAACTAATTTTCCTTTATTTGGAAGGAGTTTCATATATGTTTGAGAAATCTGCACGAATGGAAAGTGCTGGTGAATTGAACTCCTTTTAAACCAAATTGTTCTACAGAGATGGTAAATAATGGCATACAAGCATTACTTTTCCAAATTTTCCCATAAAAAACGTAAATGCTCCGAATGCCAAGTACCCTACGATTTCGGCAATTATAACACTAGATAAGTGCTGTCCATTTTCCGAAAAAGAAATTATTTTATCAATGTTTAAAAATGAACACGATATTGCTTCAAAATGTAAATATTAATAATCTGCGTTCCTCTTTCTGTTATGATTCTGTTTACTGAAAATCCCTACGAAAAAATGAGCATACTCGTGGTCAAGGAGTCAGCTTTTCATTATTGGTTTCTGAGTACAGCACTGGAGCAATATGTGGAATCGGAAATGAGAAATCTGAATGACCAGTAAAAACAAATTCAAGTTGTATAACATTTAAAAAAGCTTTTTGAAAATTCATTTAAATTGAGAACGTTTTTAATGTACCTGAGTGGAATGCAAAAATGCCTGTATCATTTACCCAACTTGTTTCTTTATATACATGCACTTGGAATTTCTCGAGTGAACCTTGAATTTTTAATGTTATTCATAAATGAGAGCACTCAGTAGTTGCATCACATAAAACCAGCCTGTCCTGTAAAGTTTTACAACCGAAAAGACGGTGGGTGTTACACTACAGTGCATGAAAGAGCTATACCTGTGAGAGATCGTCTTCTACTTCTTGTTGATCCACAGTCTGAAGAACACGAAGTAAATTTAGTCCAAGGGGTAAATGTGCAGTCGTCTTTGCAGGCGATCAAACAGTCTTGTACAAGGGTAGGCTTAGAACCAGCCCACTGAAGGCATTCGGTAGCGTCTACAGAAAGGTTATCGTCTGACAAGCATGTAATATCTGGAAAAAGAAGACATCATATTTTCACTCAGGTGGCAGGTGTATGCATTATTTATATTTCATCATGAATTATTTTTGCTTATTTTCAAAAAATCAATAAAGTATTCAGTGTGCACAGTCTGCTCGTGTCCTAGGTGTGATGTTATGCTAAAAAGAACCTGTTGGAGGGAACAGATCAAAAACCTCACTGCTGCTGTCAAATGGACATTGACATTGAAACAATGTTGCTTTTCTGAGGTGATGAGTCAAGTCACAGCGTAAGAAATGTATTTTTCGATCATTCTATATTTTGTGTGAATCGTGTGCTGGTGCTGTTGTGAGTACACATTAGCAACATAATGGCAAGTGAAGATGGCTACAGCAACATCAAGATCATATCATCACATAAAACATCATTTATCATATAGACTCATTCCGCAACTATCAGAGTAGTAAAGTCACGCGTCTCAGATTATCCATGTACAGAATCATTATTTACTTTGGTATTAATCTTAGCTTATTATAGTTTTCTTTGATTCTCAAAAAGATTGGATTTTTTGGTCGAATCAAATGTAATTAGCAGATTTCATTTTTTTTTATTTCTGGGGATACTCCCATGCCCATCCCACCTCAAACTAACCTCTTTCCTTACCTTTCTCATCATCCTCACCGGTATTCTACCACTGGCATCCACCACTATATTATAAGACACCATTTCCCTCGCCCTAATCCATCACCTACCTCTAATTTTAGATCCATTTTTCTTCGGTCATCTTTTTTTCTCTATCTCTTCCCAATGCCTTAACTTTGAACATGAATCTACCCTAAAGTGTAACAAATTTTTGTTAAGTCAATACTTGGTTGACCCTTAACCTCTTTGCCTCATTAAAAATATATGGGGAGGTGGAAAAGAGATCAGTCACAATATCCCCAGTGAGAAAACGCCAACACGCGTTTCGGTGTGTGGCCCCAGCCAGGGCTACACCTTCATCAGGGCGGAGATGTACAAATCAAGTGGGACACAAAATCGATTCAAGAAAGTGATATATCATGGGGATATTGCGACTGATCTCTTTTCCACCTCCCCAATGACTTGTTTTCATTTGTTACACCGTGATCAGCCTGAGGCTGTTATGTACTTTTGATATGTAGTGTGCATGTGATATGGTTTGTATGCAATCTCGGTATGTATGATGGTATGACAGTTGATGTTTTATGTGTGGGACTATATTGAACTTTTTGGAATCTGATTTTAACAATCCAGTATGTGGTCGATATTCATGTACTGAAATTGATCTATGTGACTTAATAAAATATTTACATATTGGTAACGAAATGTCTTTGGTCTGTTCTGGGGGGCTTTGCTCTGTTTATTGAATGACCTCATAGTTAGGCATATAATTGAATGTTCATAGGCAGGTTTCTTCTCTGACTTGTTATTTATACATTTTCGCTTCCTCTTATACATTTTTGTGCTCTTTGCTAGTTTATAGATAAGGTATACAGTTAGGTGGGCTTGTCTCAAGATATATACTCTTTCCATTCTAATCTCCATTAGTCACTAACATCAGATAGTGTGTCCTCTTGGGGGGTTTGCATATATTGCTGTTCCATTTTCCCCATATTCAGGCCCAATTTATGGGGCATCATCTATGTACTTACACTACTTTTTCAGTTACCATTGCATTGTCCATGTCTTGGCACCAATTTCGCTGGTTAGGAGTCTGCCTTGATCCCCAGTTACGAGCCATATTTCGCTTTGCCAGTGTCATACCAAGCGTTACCCAGTCCTGGTCCGTGTGAGTAAGGTCTGTTGGTTCGCATATATTAATAAGACAGCGTTTTGGTTCCGGGAGGATTTCCAGCCTGTGACTTGTGACGTTGTGGTCATGACCGCTTCCCAATATGACATGATGTTGGAGCATTCCCAGATGGTGTGCAGGAACATACCAGAGAGGCCACACCGCCTCAGGCAAAGCGGTTTATCAGTGGTCCCCAGTTTATGAAAAAGTGAACGTGTGTAATATGCTCTGTGTAAGACTTTCAATTGTAGCGTTCTCAGCCTTGAGGGGATGTTATGTTATGTTAAAATATTTTATACCGCGCACGTTCACCGAAACGGTTTCTTGGCGCTCATAACAAATGCGGAGGGCAAGGGCAGAAGTTTACTCAAATGCCAACTGATAGAGAAACGTCTTCAGTGTCCTACGAAAGCATTCGTAGTTAGGGCAGTGGTGAAAAGAGAACGGGAGGGAATTCCAAAGTTTGGGGGCTAGAAAAGAGAAGCGAAGACCGCCATGTTTTTTGCGGCGAATTTGAGGGATAAGCAGAAGGTTATCGGCGGAAGAGCGAAGATCTCTCGTTGGTGTGTACCGCTTCAGGCTAGAAGAGATGAAGGCAGGGGCGGAATTGGAAAGGGCTTTGAATATTGTACAGCCAAGCTTGAAAGTGCAGCGTTTGGCCACCGGGAGCCAGTGCAGGCTCCGTAATAGCGGCGAAACATGCTGATGCTTAGGCTGATGGTATATTAAGCGAGCAGCCTGGTTTTGTATCCCTGCATATAGAGTGTTAGCAAAGTCAATTCTAGAGATTACAAGAGCCAAGATGACAAGGATAAGTGCATCTCTGGTGAGAAATCTACAGATTTTGCGTATCCTACGCAGATGGAAGAAGCAGGATGATGTTACAGCGCCAATCTGAGGCTTCATAGAAAGGTCACCAGAGATGACTAGACCGAGGCTTTTTACGGAATTGACAGGACGGGGAGGGATCCCAAGTGAGTGGGGCGAGAAGCTGTCATTCCAGGGATTGGCAGATCCACCCACCAGCACCAGCTCAGTCTTGTTGGGATTTAGTTTGAGCTGGCTGGGAGACATCCAATCTGAGATGTCTAACATGGTGGTTTGAAAACTGGTTCGGGAGGACAGAGAGGTGTCTACGGGAAAGATCAACTGCAGATCATCCGCATAGTTGAAAATTGTTGCAGAGGATTTGCGAAGGGAAACTATAAGGGGCTGCATATACAGATTGAAAAGCAAAGGGGATAGGGCAGAGCCCTGAGGGACTCCGCAGGACAGGGGAGAATAAGAAGCAGAAAACGTGGAGAGATGTACGGCTTGGGAACGCTTGTCAAGAAAAGATCTGACCCAATCAAGGGCTACGCCCTGGATGCCGTCATTGTTGACACGGTCGATCAATATAGTATGATCGACCGTGTCAAAGGCCGCCGACAGATCCAGCAGGAAGAGGGCTTGAAAGATGTTGTTATCAGCACCTGTTCCTAAAGTGTCCATAACAGCCACGATGACCGCTTCCGTGGAGTGAAGAGGACGGAAACCGGCCTGTTGGGGATCTAAAAAGGACGAGCTCTCGATGAAGGCGCTTAGACAGCGCGTGACGTAGGTCTCCAAGATCTTTCCTAGGTAGGGGAGAAGGGAAATAGGCCTGTAATTACTTAGGACCGTAGGGTCAGCATTAGATTTCTTTAGGATAGGTCTGCCTGTTTAAAGGAGTCCGGAACTACTCCAGTAGAGAGCGAGTTATTGAGTAATGTCAAGGCAGGGTCGGGACAGGCCAGGAAGATTGCTTTGAGGATCTGGGGAGGGCAGCAATCATTGGGGGAACCAGAACTAACTTTGTGCAATAACCTATGAAACTCAGTGGTAGAAATAGGAGGGAAGGCATCTAGATAGTGTGGGTTATTGGGTGGTAAGGGAAAAGAAGAGGAGGATGGGGGTGTGGGAATATTATTTTTAATAGTGGTGATTTTATCCAGAAAGTAAGTATGTAATGAATCGCACAGAACCTGAGTGGGTAGGGGTGGAGGAGTGACCCGGTCTGGAAGGGAAAGCTCATTCACTATGGAGAATATGTCTTTTGCTTTGGAGGCAGACTCCACAATTTTGTGGGAGAAGTAAGTTGTCTTGGCCGAGAGAATGGAAGATTTGTAGGCTTTTAAGCGGTTCACAAATTCAAGTTTGAGTTGTGGATCGTAATTGCGTCGCCATCGTCGCTCGGCCTGGCGAAGAGTGAGTTTATCTAGTTTTAGTTGATCGGTGAACCACCGCTGGGCGTCATGAGGGCGCATGGATTTTATAGTTTTCAAAGGGGCCACAGAGTTACATGCAGACAACAGCCATTGTTCAAGGGTAGAGGCCTGATGAGCTACTGAGCCAGAAAGCAGAGGTACTGTAGATGCCAAAATAGAGTGAAGTTCTGTCAGATTAGCTTTCTTCCAGTTACGGGCTAGAACATTAGTCGTAGGGGGGGGCCGACAAGGGATAGATAGATTGAAAGAAAAAGAGATGAAATAATGGTCTGACCAGGAGCAAGGAGTCACTGAAGGGGGCGAGATTTCAAGGTTTGCCGTCCAGACCTGGTCCAGAATGTGACCCTTGCAATGAGTGGGTGTCCTGATAAATTGACGGCAGTTCATGCTTAAAAGGAGGTCCGAGAATTCCTCCGATAAGCGACTTTCCCGAGGGTCAGAAGGCCAATAATTAAAATCACCAATGATGATAACTTTGGCGTTGTTAATGATTAGTTGAGAAATAAGGACACCGACCTGTTGTGGAAAGGAGGGCATGTAATCCGGGGGTCTATACATGAGGACAACGATGAAAGAAGACCTAATAGAGGTAAATTTAATAATAAGGCTTTCTGTTTTAGGGATCGCTGTACAGGCCAAGGTGGTAAAGGAGTACTGAGTATGGATGATAGCTGCAACCCCCCCTCCGGCTTGTCCAGTGGGGCGGTTAGTTTGCAAAATATAGTAACCGGTAGGAATGGCAGCAAGAATATCAGGGGTTGAATCATCGGTCAACCAGGTTTCGGATAGGAGTAAAATATCCACGGCACTGTCATCTAATAGCTGAAAAATTTCGAGCTGATGTTTCGCCATAGACCGGGTGTTAAGATACAGCACGGTCAAGGGAAGAGTCCCTGGCGTTAGTGTGGAGTGATGAGATGATACAGGCTTAGGACATAAAGGGGGAGTTGTAGAAACCGATGAGTCAGGGGAAATCAAAATACCACAACCCTGGGCAGCCCTGGCAGCACAAGGCGGTAGGGGCACAGGATGTCGGAGTGTCAGAAGGTCGGCGGAGGAGTAGGTGATGATTTGGGCAGAGTGAGTGGCCGCTGGACGCGACCGGCCGCGGACGGGCGCAGACGGGCTTGACTTAAGCGCGACTTCGGCGCGAAGTCGGCGCTCCCGCTGCGCTCGTCCGCTGCTCTTCCGCCAGGTCACCATTATATGTTAATCTGAGGTGAGCCACTAGACCGCTAACCTGCGATGTGGAGGTGCAGGGCGGAAGTGGTACTAGGAGCCGGAAATGGTGCTCGAGAGAACGGCCCTCCGCACAAACGGCACTATGCCGGGGCGGAACGGGGCCAGGAGCGATAAAAAACAGGTAAGAAGCTCTAAGGAAAGTACAATTTTATCAGAGCAAATAATACATCACACACTCAATTGCAAATAAGCTTTTAAAATCAGCTGTTAAAATGATGGTTAGCAAGACCAGCATACATCCGCAGCCTCAGTCACCGCGTCTATCAAGCGAATGGTGGTGAATTCGCGCCTAAAATAATAAACCAACTCAGCAGCCACTAGACCGCTAACCTGCGATGTGGAGGTGCAGGGCGGAAGTGGTACTAGGAGCCGGAAATGGCGCTCGAGAGAATGGCCCTCCGCACAAACGGCACTATGCCGGGGCGGAACGGGGCCAGGAGCGATAAAAACAGGTAAGAAGCTCTAAGGTAAGTACAAGTTTATCAGAGCAAATAATACATCACACACTCAATTGCATATAAGCTTTTAAAATCAGCTGTTAAAAAGATGGTTAGCAAGACCAGCATACATCCGCAGCCTCAGTCGCCGCGTCTGTCTCTGGGATTGCTATCTCTCTGGGAGATGCCAATGCTTCCTGCCAATCTGCCTTGTCTAATGGCCCCAGCTCTATCTCCTATCGTTCCTTAAGGGCTACCATGGGGTCTGGATGGTTGTTTACTATTTTTCAGTAGACTAGGGAGATGGCTTTCTTATGCAGATGGTCTGTGAGAAGTCTATCTTCCAGAGGTGAGGCTTCTGGCAGTTGTTTGCCCGGTTGCAGGGCATTTTGGAGCGCATGTCTAACCTACTGGTATCTAAAAATGGTAAACAGACATAATATCGACTACAAAATATCGAATGGACATAATATCGAGTCCAAAATATAGGCTGGACAAAATATTGAATGGACAGAATATAGACATCAAAAATATCGTTTTGAAGGTAAGTAATGTAATATCGAATGTTAAAAATATAGAAAGTTAAAATATCGAAGTATATAATATAGGTTATTAAAATTATCGAATTTTTATTAATATCAAATTTTTTATAGTGTTTGTTATGTTATTATATGTGTGAAAAGTATATATTTATGTTATAATTAATTTTAATTAATGAAATTTGCTTTTTTAATTTTTGCGTAATTTAATTCTGTAGCGGGTTGTGGGTTTATAGGGGAATAGGATGGGAAGTAATTTAATTATAATTAATTAAATATGTAAATTTATATATTGGTATTCATTTTTAATTAATTGTTAATTAATTTATAATTGGTAATTAAATACATTTTAATTGGCAATTAATGTTAATTAATTGATTAATTGCTAATTATGTTAATTTTACTAATTTATTTTCTGTAGCGGGTTGTGGGTTTATAGGGGAATTGGGTGGGAAGTAATTTATTTATAATTAATTAAATATGTAGAAATATTAATTTGTATTTTTTTAGAATTAATTGTTAATTAATTTTTTATGGGTAATTAATTATTTTTTAATTGCCAATTAATTCTATTTAATTGATTCATTGCTAATTATGTTAATTTTAATAATTTATTTTCTGTAGCGGGTTGTGAGTTTATAGGGGAATCGGGTGGGAAGTAATTTATTCATAATTAATTAAATAATTCAATTTATTTAATTGTATTTAATTAGAATTAATTGTTTATTATTTTTTAATTGTTAATTAATTGATTGTTAATTTGTAATTAATTTGAATAGGTAACTAATAGTGACAATTAATTGTAACTTGTAATTTTAATTGATTAATTATTATATTATATTAAATTGCTAATTACTTATAATTAATGTTTGATAGATATTAATTTATATGTTTTTTACATAATATAAGAAGTATTTACTTTCCCTACTGTTGCACTCTCTGGAGTGGGAATAGTAATTTTTACCCCTACACTATCCAACGCTTTCCCTACTGTTGCACTCTTTGGAGTGGGAATAGTAATTTTTACCCCTACGCTATCCAACTCTTTCCCTACTGTTGCACTCATCGGAGTGGGAATAGTAATTTTTACCCCTACGCTATCCAACGCTTTCCCTACTGTTGCACCCACTGGAGTGGGAATAGTAATTGTTACCTCTACGCTATCCAACGCTTTCCCTACTGTTGCACTCACTGGAGTGGGAATATTAATTTTTACCCCTACGCTATCCAACGCTTTCCCTACTGTTGCACCCACTGAAGTGGGAATAGTAATTTTTACCCCTACCCTATCCAACGCTTTCCCTACTGTTGCACTCACTGGAGTGGGAATAGTAATTTTTACCCCTATGCTATCCAACGTTTTCCCTGCTGTTGCACTCCTTGGAGTGGGAATAGTAATTTTTACCTCTACGCTATCCAACGCTTTCCCTACTGTTGCACTCACTGGAGTGGGAATAGTAATTTTAACCCCTACGCTATGCAATGCTTTCCCTACTGTTGAACCCACTGGAGTGGAAATAGTAATTTTTACCTCTACGCTATCCAACGCTTTCCATACTGTTCAACTCTTTGGAGTGGGAATAGTAATTTTTACCCCTACGCTATCCAACGCTCTCCCTACTGTTGCACCCACTGGAGTGGGAATAGTAATTTTTACCCCTACGCTATCTAACGCTTTCCCTACTGTTGCACTCACTGGAGTGGGAATAGTAATTTTTACCCCTACGCTATCCAACGTTTTCCCTACTGTTGTACTCTTTGGAGTGGGAATAGTAATTTTTACCTCTACGCTATCCAACGCTTTCCCTACTGTTGCACTCTTTGGAGTGGGAATAGTAATTTTAACCCCTACGCTATCCAACGCTTTCCCTACTGTTGCACTCTTAGGCATGGGAATAGTAATTTGTACCCCTACGCTATCCAACGCTTTCCCTACTGTTGCACTCTTTGGAGTTGGAATAGTAATTTTTACCCCTACGCTATCCAACGCTTTCCCTACTGTTGCACCCACTGGAGTGCGAATAGTAATTTTTACCCCTACTCTATCCAACGCTTTCCCTACTGTTGCACTCTTTGGAGTGGGAATAGTATTTTTTACCTCTACGCTATCCAACGCTTTCCCTACTGTTGCACTCTCTGGAGTGGGAATAGTAATTTTTACACTTCCGCTATCCTACGGTAATAATATTGGATATTATTTAAATATATTATGTTACTTTATATATATGTTTTAACAAATATGATTGTAAAACTTTTTTTAATAACTTTAATTAAATATTTAATTATTATAAGGTAATTTAAATATTTTTAGGTATATTTTAGTAATTAATTTTTAATATTAATTTAATTTAACATTATTTTTAATAAAGTCGATATTTTTATAAACTATATTTTTGTAAAGGATATTTTTAACTCAATATTTTTGTACTTACCTGTTTGTAGATACAAAGTCGATATCTTGTCTCTCGATATTTTGTCAACGATATTTTTGATAGTCGATATTATGTCCCTCGATGTTATGTCAGGGATCCTCTAAAAATCTCTGTCTGCGCTAATCTGTATGTTTTCCACAGCTGTTCAAATGGGATGATATCTCCTTTTTTCCAGATATCCCCAACCTTCATAATGCCTATGAGGTCCCATTGGCGAATGCCTTCGTATTGTTCAATTTACCTAGTTGTTGGGTGTCCCATATTGGTGTGGCCTGTGTGATTACATCCTCCCATCCCAGTGCATGCTGTGCCTCATACCAGATTTTAATTGTATGGGCTGTCAGGCCTGTAAGTGTAGGTTTTCGTTTTTTATTGTACAATGTCCTCAGAATTCCTTATTTTTCGAGTAGATGTCTGTCCAAGCGGAATGCTGGCTCTTCCTGTGGTACATGAAGCCACTGGTTTATGATCATGAATTGCGCTGCCCAGTAGTATTGTTTTAGATTAGGAAGGGCAATTCCTCCATCGTACCACCCCCGCATGAGCTTATGCATTGCTATCCGACTTATTCTACCATCCCATATTAGCTTGGGGCAATTCCTCCCTCGTACCACCCCCGCATGAGCTTATGCATTGCTATCCGACTTATTCTACCATCCCATATTAATTTGGTCACTTACGCATTGATCGTTTTGAAATATGCGGGTGCTACTGGGAACGGCATATTTTGAAGAGCATATACAAACCGAGGAAGCGCCATCATTTTAAAGAGGGCTGCTCTTCTGAGCAGTGTTAACGAGAAGGAGCGCCAATGTTTGACATCGCTTTGGAGCTGTGTAAGTGGCCTTGTGAAATTTTCTGTGATGAAGCACGTACGAATATTGGTAATATATATACCAAGATATTTAAATCCTTCGGTCGCGATTTGTATAGTGCAGTGCTGCGGGATCTTTGGCACGGGTCTGTGTAGTACATAAATAAGGGACTTTGTCCAATTTATTGTGTATCCTGAGGCACCTCCATACGCCACACAGATTTCCAGCAGGCGGTTTATGGAGAGCGCAGGGGAAGCCATATAGAGGAGTATATCATTTGTAATAAAGGAAGATATGGTCTTCCCACCCCATCGCCCACCTCAGGCCCCGGATGACAAGATCTTGCCGGACCCACACCGCCAGGGGTTCCAGTACCAGTGCAAAATGCAATGGAAATAGGGGGCAGCCCTATCTTGCCCCTCTCCCCAATGGGAAATCCATCGGAATTCGACTGTTTACCACCACCTGAGCTAGAGGTTTCGTATATAGGAGTTCTACCCACGCACAGAATTTTGGACCGAAGCACCGCGAAGAGGAAGGGCCATTCCACCAAGACGAATGCCATACGTGCGTCCAGTGATAAAATAACTGGATCTTCCTCTATCGTGTCCTTGCGTGCCATTACATTATGTAATCTTTGCAGGTTGAGAGCTGTATTATGATTTGGCATGAATCCCGACTGGTCCGGGTGGATTAAGGTTGGGAAGTGTGCCTGGAGTCACGCGGCTGACGCTTTGGCGAGTATTTTCGCCTCTGCGTTTATTAGAAAAATCAGTCTATATGGATGTATGACATTACAACACATGGTTTTACCACGCATGCCTTTACATCGCAGTTTTTACAACGCATGCTGTTGCAACTCATAGCGTTAAAGGGTGCTGGATAGTGAATAGTTTAATTTACTATTCCAACTCCAGTCCCCGTGGATAGTAGGGAAGGTGTTGGATAGTAAATTAAATCTATTCCCTATCCTACAGCGCCCCCCAGCGCTATGCGTTGTAATAACATGCGTTGTAATAGTTGCATCGTAAAGGCACTGCGTGGTAAAAAATGCGTTGTAAAGGATGTTCCCCGTCTATATGATTCGCATTCCTCCGGGGGTTTGCCTGGTTTAGGGATAGCAACTATAGTAGCTAGGTGCTGGTCCCTGGGAAGTTCACCTTTGTGCAGACTGTGAGTAAACATACGGAGCATATGTGGCATAAGTTGTGTTGCAGCTTTCTTATAGAGTTCCACTGGTAGCCCGTTGGGCCCCAGTGCCTTCCCTGAGTGTAATGCTCTGACCGCTCGTTAAAGTTCATTACTGGTCAGATCTGCTTCTAGCTCTTGGGCGTCTCCTGGTGCCAGTGTTGGCATCTGTATGTCTTTAAGGAATTCTATATTTTTGGTAACAGTGGAGGTTGAGAGTGGCGTATATACCTGCTGGAAATGTGCAGCTAGTGCCTCAACTATTTGTTGCAGGTCCATTCTGAGTTCGCTTGTTCTTGTCCGGAGTTCCAACACCCATCTGCCCGCTTTTTCTTTTTTATTTAGCCATGCTAGCAGCTACCCTGCTTTATCTCCCATCTCGTATACAATATTTTGGGTGTTTGTAATCTTAGATTTCGCTTCCTCCCATGCATCCGCTCTATATTCTTGTTGAGCTAATTGAAGCCTATGTGTCATGATTTCTAAAGTTTTTAAAGGAAGAAGGGAAACCCAAAGGCAATACACTAGGGACCTTGGGTGAGTAATTGTTACTAAAGACAAGGGTCCCTAGAAAACGAATACTGACCGGCTACCTCCTAGACTATTCACTCGATCCCGCCGTATCCCGCTACCAGCGACGGCCTGATTTCAATGATAATTTTCCCTAAACCGCCTTGCCGATCCTTGAACTTGCTCTTGGGGTATTGCCCCCATCCTTTGGAAAGGATCCACTGATCTCGCTGGACCCACGCACAGTGAAAAACTGCACCGTAATTTGAAAGTGCAGTCACCCAGCCTCCCCGGGATTCCATGTATTCAAGACAGGCATGTTTAATAATCACTGTCCTGCAGATGATCCCATGTATCTGAGTTAAGGGATCGAAACGTCGACACCAATGTACCATATGGCTTCAAATATTGTGAATGTAATGCACAATCAAGTCTGTCTACTGATTACTAGAAAACAGACCTTTTCTCTCTTTGCCTGAATCCTCTCCTTCCTATTGTTGTTTTTGTCTTGTTTGTGTGGGTCGCAGGTTGTGACCAACTTGGTAAATTTCTGTCACTACAAATATTGTTCAAATAAACTCTGTCCGGCTGGTCAAAGAACATATTGTCTATTTAGCATATGTTTATTACGTCACCAGTATTCGTTTTCTAGGGACCCTTGTCTTTAGTAACAATGGTTTCTCTTGTGTCTGTTGTGCACTCGGTCTTGGCTCTGGATACTTCTTGCTCCAGAGATTCAATATGTTTTCGTTTGTCCTGTTTGTGTTTTGTGATTAGGGATATGGCCTGTCCTCTTATCATTGTTTAGTAAGCTTCCCATAGGGTCGCTGGGGATGTCACTGTGTGCTCATTTTCAATTAAATATTGGTTTGTGGTTTTGAGCAATCCCTTAACTATTTTGGCTCTGGATACTTCTTGCTCCAGAGATTCAATATGTTTTCGTGTGTCCCGTTTGTGTTTTGTGATTAGGGATATGGCCTGTCCTCTTATCATTGTTTAGTAAGCTTCCCATAGGGTCGCTGGGGATGTCACTGTATGCTCATTTTCAATGAAATATTGGTTTGTGGTTTTGAGCAATCCCTTCACTATTTTGGGAGTTTTAAGATAACCTGGGTGTAGTGAGAATATGTGCCGTCTTCCCGGGGTGTGCAAAACGTAGGAGATTAATACCAGTGAGTGATCAGATATGTCCATTGGGAGATGCGTGATCTCTCCCACCTTTTCCAAACATGTTGCCAATGTTAGAATATAATCAATCCTGGAGAGACTACCGTGGGGTCCCGAGAAGTTTGAATAGTCACTCATCTGCGGGTGCCTGGACCGCCAAATGCCTATTAGACCGGTCACCTCAGTGAATTCTGACAATCTGCAACTGGGCCTATTCGAGTCCCTGGGGGGCTGTCTGTATATGGATGTGTCCATCGTAGTGTTAAAATTCCCCTCAATATAGGTTCTTCTTGCAGGAGCGAGAGGAGAACTTTACCCAATGCCGGTAAAGCTGTGTGATGTAACATTCCGAGACAAGATACAAGATTGTAGGTGCGTCCCTCCCATTGACAGGCATTGGCCGCAAAGGGTCCCTGGTTGCCCGTCCAAGACCACTGTAACATCAGTGGAAAGCATTTATTAATTAAAATGCCAAGTCTGAGTGCACTGCCACCTTGTAGCCCCACCAATCCAATGCTTTGCATGTGGAGCCTACCAGGTATGTTTCTTTTATAAGAGCAATCGCAGGTCCATTACGTTTTATATATTGAAGGACCAACCCCCTTTCTATTTTGTCCCTGACCCATTTACATTCCATGGGATTATAGTAAAGGGAAGGTGCGTCATTTGGACACGGATGTATGACATTACAACGCATGGTTTTACCACGCACGCCTTTACATCGCAGTTTTTACAACGCATGCTGTTACAACGCATAGCGTTAAGGGGTGCTGAATAGTGAATAGTTTAATTTACTATTCCAACTCCAGTCCCCGTGGATAGTAGGGAAGGTGTTGGATAGTAAATTAAATCTATTCCCTATCCTACAGCGCCCCCCAGTGCTATGCGTTGTAATAACATGCGTTGTAATAGTTGCGTCGTAAAGGCACAGCGTGGTAAAAGTTGCGTTGTAAAGGATGTTCCCCTTTGGACACTGTGACCCTCTGCTGCCTTTCACAAAAAAATAAAAAAATGTAGTCGCATGTGGTCTAGATTGCCTGTAGAAAACTGGATTACCGAGTTAAATAATTCCACTCCCATACCTCATGCAACTGGCTTGAATCCTCCTTAGACACAGTGCTCCCTAGGAAAGAATTCGTCCATCGAGTAGGACTCAACAAAAAAGCCTGGTATTCTCAGAAACTGAGGCAACTTAAACAAAATTGCAAACAATGTGAAAGGAAATGGAGAATAGATTTTTCGGTAATTGGCAAAGCCAAATACAGAGAGGCAATTAAACTTTATAAAAAGGGAATAAAGGCTGCTCAGGTGAGCTTTTACTATGATAAAATTGTCTCCGCAGTGAACTCCCCCGCAAACTTTTTAAAATCACAAAATCTCTTCTCATACCTCCCAGCCCTATCACTGTCTCTGATAGTTCCCAGCAGTGGTGCGATAAAATCGCGGAGTATTTTTCAGCTAAGGTCCAAAAGATCTATAAGCCTCTTTTACATTCCAACCCCATTAATGACTGCGTAATTTCGAAACAGCAAGCTTTGCTGGAAGAGTTTCCTTCGCTGTCTCTATCGTCCACGCAGGAACTCCTTAGGCAAGTGAAATCTGGCGCTCCCACTGACCCTGCTCCTGGATATAGTCTCCCCAATCACACGGGATGTGATAAACTTCTCCCTCGTTAGAGGAGTGGTGCTCCCTCTTTGTAAACAGGCAAGGGTCAAGGCCCTTTTAAAAAAGACAAATCTTGACCCGGAGGACTGGGCCAATTATCGGCCCATCTCCCTGTTGCCAGGAATCAGCAAATTAGTGGGACAACGTTAATCTGGTACTGTCAGTTTTTTTGAAAAAAAAACTATTGTCTGCACTCATCTCAGACAGGTTTTAGATGCCAATAGGGCACTGAAACAGCCATTATCGCCGTGAAAGAGGAATCCAGGAAAATGATGGATGATGGAGGCTGCGCTGCTCTTATATTGTTAGATCTCAGCGCAGCCTTCGACACTGTTTACCACCAACTTAGGGTTAAAAGACTTAGAGAGGAGGGCGTGGTAGGAGTTGCGCTCAACTGGCTTCAGTCCTTTCTTGAAAACTTCTGCTTCTGTGTCTACGAAGATGAAGCTGCCTCAGAGCAGATTCCTTTGCGGTGCGGAGTCCCCCAAGGATGGTCATTAAGTCCTACCATGTTCAACATCTACATGAGTTCTCTTGCCAAACTGGTTCATCCTTAGGGGATCCATATCATCACCTATGCTGACGATACACAACTGGTGGTATCCCTCAATCAACAGGACAAATCTTAGCCTGGTCTCACATCATGCCTGGGAAAGATCTCTGAATGGATCGATAAGTCATTTCTAAAACTGAACGGAGCAAAGGCAGAACTCATGCTCCTTGGGCACTCCGTCCCTGCCAGTATTGATGCATCCTGGCCCACTTGTCTGGACCCCCCACCTGTACCAAAAAGCCAGATTAAGAGTTTAGGAGTCTGGCTCGACTGCAAACTGGATTTAAAAGAACAGGCTCGTAAAGTTGCTGCTAGTTGTTATGGACTTCTCAGGTTGATAAGGAAGATTATCCCTCTTCTTCCTTTTGTTGCCAGACGAGTGTTAGTCCAGGTGCTGATACTTTCGTGACTAGATTATGCAAATGCAGTCTATTTAGGAGCACCCCAGGGAACTATCAATAGACGGCAAATTGTTAAGAACTGTGCTGCCCACTTATTAATGAACATTCCTAAATGCAGCTCAGCCAAACCAGCCCTTATTAGTCTGCACTGGCTTTCCATCCAGTCCAGAATTAGCTTTAAGGCGATGTGCATCGTCCATAAAGCCATTTCTGCAAAAGGCTCCTCATTGATCCAATCTATGGTGCAACTATATCACCCCAATAGGACGATGAGATCCAATAATAAACGCTTACTCATAGTGCCCATGATTAAGCATGTACGAACAGGAAGCCAATGGTTTACATACAATGCAGCTAAGTTATAGAACCGACTTCCTGAGCATATTCGCCTGGAACCAAATTATCTAAATTTTTAGGAAACAGCTCAAAACATTTCTCTTCTCTTGATTTGTGCTCTGTTGACTGAGGCGCCACATTAAGCGCTGGGATGCCATCGGGTAGCTATGCGCTATATGAATGCGTTTTCATTCATTTGCTGGGTCGATTCCCCCATGATAGGACTATCTATTGATGTTGTAATCTGCACTTTTTGTGTCATCCCCACGAGACTAAGTGTGTGCCAGCCCGCAGTGTAGTTTTCATAATGCCTATGTGGACGTTGTTGTGGTTCTCTGTACCGTTGCATTAAAAAAAAACGCTAACCCCTTGAACATACCTTGGTTCCTCCTCCCTTCCCTGCCACCCTGCATAGTGGATTTAAAACCACCCGCCACCCCAACTTAGCAGAGTGCTTCTGTCCCATAACTTTATACTTGCTTTGGGGGTGGAACTGCTTAGCGACCGTCTGGCCTCCGTCCCCTGAATTGTCGACAGTCTGTGGCGGCATTAAGGTATACCACAAAAAAGACCATCCTTATATCGTGTGCAGGAGAAGTCGATCAGCATGTTTCCCAGGTTGTCACATCATTATTTTGCTGCAAATCCATGTGTGTCCATCGGCGTTATCTGTGCTGAATTTTCACGGCTTTTCTTATCGAGCAGTTGTTTTTCAGTGTATTCAGGGTCTGCATCTGTGATCTGTTGTGTGTTGGGCAATGAGTCTTCTGCGATCTTGCCTGTTCGGGTTTGAGGCTGGTCTCCAGCCCTTGAGCTAATTCTGAGCTTCCTCTGGGGTCGAGAAGAACCATTTTTTCCCTTCTGCCTCCACCCTAAGCTTTAAGGAAAAGAGCATAGCATTTTTTAATTCTCGATTGCGCAGTTCTCTTTTTATTTCTAGGAAGTTTCTATGCTGGTTAGTGACCGTCGCAGTGTAGTATGGGTACATGGATACTGGGGTATTGTCTATCCGTAACGGAGGGGCAACACGTGCTGTTTGGAGAATCGTGTCCCTGTTGCGATAGTTGAAGAAGTGGGCCAGTATAGTCCTGGGGGAGGGTCCTGGCTTGGGTCTACCCCCCAGAACTCGGTGGGCTCTTTCCACTGAGAAGAAGCTGGATAGACCTTGTGGTTGTAGCTGTGTTTTAACAAGGTCTTCAACTAAGAGGTCCAGCGCAGGCTGCCTGACACTCTCTGGCACTCCAACTAGGTGGATGTTATTGCGCTGTGAGAGCCCTTCCTGGTCATCAGGTTTTACGTGCTGTTGTAAAGCTGCTGTGTCTGTGGAGAGACCTGATGTTGTGGTCTCAACTTCTGATATTCTGGAGTTCATTATGGAAACATCATCACGTAGAAACGTTATGTCTGTGAATATCATGCCGATCAACATTTGCACTTGCTGTAGAGTAGCCATTATGTCCTGAAATGGAATACTTTTGTCTTTTCCTTCAATGGGTCATCTGCGGTTCCCGAGGGGGGGTTCTGACTGGCCCAGTTGCTCCTTATTGAAGGCATATTTGTCCAACTTATTTGCCTGGATTGTGCGTTGGTCACATCCCTACTGCCTCCTAGCCACTGCATAAGTATCAGGATTATGTGGGTTTGGTGCAGCCGGTCACAGAGGTCACTCAGGCTGCAGCCATATTTGTTGGCTGATAGCCACGGCCCCTGACCTGTCTTTCTGACTGAATTGGAAGTTGGTCAATATTAAACAAATTTCATGAGAAAAAGTCAGAAAGGGCTAGTACGCATTTATAAGTTGGGGGTTAGAACCTTAAATATCCACTTGAAGTACACCCTTTTTGAAGGTTCGTCAAGAAGCTATTTTTCCTTTTACACATGAGAATCATATTTTCCAGGGAGAAATGTATTGTTGTTTCTAGTGTCAGGCAGCTAGGTATAACATAGCTAAAGCTTGTTTGGTGTCTAGGTTATAGGACTGTGCCACAATTTAACTTCCTTCTGTGAGGATGGCACCTCTTACAACTGAGATGTTATTAAGAGTAAATAAAGAACAAACAAAACCAGGCAGCATTTGTCATTTTGCCAAATTGAGAGCATATTTTTTTCTTTTCACAGTTATGTAATTTACCGTGACATCAATGGTTTCTTCTAATTTGTCAAGGCCTGCAGGAGAGGTAACAGCATTTTTTTCAAAATGTCACAATTAAGATCAAATAGACAATTTCCTTTGAGCAACGCTATTTTGAATGCTGAATCTCCAGGGCAAATTCAATTTGTATTGTTAGCATCTGCCAAGCCTTCCACACATGACTAGTCAGTAAAAGCCCATGAGAGAAGTCTAACAAGGCACATTACCAAACGCAAACTATGGGGCCGATTATGATGGCGGTTTTCCCGCATCCTCCGGGCCGGCGGAAGCCACGGCCGGCCCAGAGGGGGCGGGAAAACCGCTGCGTAGCCTCAAAAGACCCACCGCCGTAATAGGATGCGGTGGGTCTTGTAATCCGTCCGCTGCTTTTCCGCCGCGGTCGCCTTCCGACCGAGGCAGAAAAGCACTAACATGGCTGGCGGTGTCTGTCAGACACCGCCAGCCATATTAGGATGGAGGAAAACATATGCTTTTCCACGGCGGCTTTTCCGCCGTGGAAAAGCATACAGACTTTCACTTCGGGGGCCCGTTGCGGGCCCCCTGGGTGAAGGGGGTGTGGGGGGTGAACATGCGTGCATGCCCCTGCATTTGCGTGCAAAAAGCAGCAGGCACTGCGCACTGCCTGCCGCTTTGTGCACGCAAATGCGATGCATGCATTTTTAACATTGCGGCAGGTGCAGCTTGAAGCTGCACCCGCTGCAATGTTAAAGATAGAGGATGTGACCGCCACCCTGGCGGTCACATCCTAATCGGCACGGAGGGAACGCCGCAGCCCATGCGGACGTTCCCTCCTCCTCTGGGGTCGCGGACGGACTCAAGACCGTCCGCGATCCTAATCAACCCCTATGTGTTCCAGCACTAAACTGTAACACTTAAAGCTGACTAATTCAGCATTAAAGCAGTAAAAAGCCAGGTTTTTTGGCTTTGTGAAATCAATAACAACAGATTTAACCCAGATTTGTTGACTGGAGTGAATGTTTGTATTGTTCAGCGTTCCATCCGTCATCTGTTCTTTTTGCTTTTGTCGCCCCAAGTGGGCAGGGTATGCCCAGACATGGTTCCAGTGCTCACTGCGCCACTGCATTCAAGCTAGCCTGGTTAATGAAGGGTGATACCCCGAAACCAGTCCTAGGATGCTTGTTTCTAGTCCAGGGAGGACCTAACTTGGAAGCCAGGGCTGGACTGTTCTCAAGAGGAGCAGGGTCAAGACTGAGTTGCAAACTGGGCTGGCATGGTGGGCAAAAAAAACAATGGATTAAACCCAGATCTGTTGACTGGGGTGAATGTTTGCATTGTTCAGCATTCCGTCCACCATCTGTTCTTTTTGCTTTTGTGAAATTTATGGCAATTAAACAAAAAAAAAATAGTCAGGAGTGAATTCCAGAGTTTAGGTGTAAGATGGGAAAAGGAGGAATTGTGGGGCAAAGCTATGGGACAAAAATAAGCATTGGCAAACCAATACGCCTCACCATTGTGACTTTTAAGACATGCATTATAGCACCCCAAAGCAGCGCAGCATGAATAAAAAAGAGAACATAGTCTATGACACAACTAGTCACATTATTTTGTAGTCATGCAAACCAAGCATGCATGGTTCTAGGGAGTGCTTTCTTTTTCGTTTTGCTTTGTCATCCAAGTTGGATCAGTAAACCAAAGGAAAACCAATTATCATGAGTTGTCAGGGTAAGCAATACAAGTCAGGGTAAGCAACATGGGGTTTGGAATCATGGAGGTGGGGTTAAGAACGCAGCAGGGGCTGGAAGTGGGGAAGGAACAGAAGGTTGGGAGTGGTGCAGGAACAGGAGGGTAGGCAGAAGAACAGAGGGTCATAGGTGGGGGAAGCAATGTGTAGGGCACAGGGAGGGATGCAAATAGAGAAATAGGAACACGAAGCAGGGAGATGCAAATAGCTGAAAGGGTGCAACATAGGAAAGAAGCATAAAGGTGAGAAAGAAAAGTGAGAGGAGAAGCAAATGAAGGTGAGTGCACCACTGGGTGGGAGAAACACATAGAGAAAATGCAACACAAGCATGGTGGTGAGGGTAAGGACACAAGGGATACAGCTGAAATACACATGAATTATTCTGGACTGCTTAAACAAAAAGAAGAAAGTAGCAATAGAAAGCGACTAGTAGAAGGACTTAAATAATGCCTTCATGTTCCTGGGGATGGACAAGCACACAAAGAAATAAAGACCACACAAGATAACAAATCAGATACAAGAAATTGAGAGTGACATGAAGCCAACCAATGGTAAACAATGGGTGTGCTCTAGGCTCACTGTAAGTTGACAGTTTATGTGCTGTGTTGAAACGATAAGGAAGAACGTAGATCAAAGAAAAAATACTGCTGTATACAGTTTCAAATGGTTATCAAGCAAACTTGAATAGTTGTTAAGAAAAGCCTTATACCAGATACAAACTGCTATGAAGGCACTGCTCTTCCGCACTGATAACCAGTAGGAGTTCTTAAGATGGTTTGTGTGCATATTGGTATTTATACAGTGCAAATCTAACTGAGAATTCAAGCCTGGGTCCACAGGTTCCAAGGGCAGGAACGTGAGGCACTAGGCCACTTCTTCCTCCATGTTTAACACCTAGGAATATTTATTATTAAACACATCAGTATTCATATAAGGCTTCAAAACAAATATCCGATTGACAAAATTGTTTCCCACAAACATCAATAAATCCATTCAGCAAATGATCTGCTGAAACTTTCTTTTTTTTTCTTTTATTTTATTACTCCACAGTAGCAAAGAATAAAAAAAACAGAAACAATACAATTTATTAGTATACCGTTTTCAGGAATTCATATGGTCATGAAAAACCCCCCAAATACTCAAACCAACCTTGCGTTTCTTTACCCCCTTAACCGAATATAAATTCCATTCTAACTCTTAAAGATGGTACATTTTGGCCCACCATACTTCAAATACTGGGGGTTCAATTTGAAGCCAATCAGAGGCAATACAGAGCCGAGCAACTGTCATTGCAATAAAAATCAGATATCGATGTTTGTATAGAGCTGTCCCTTGATCAGTGTCTGGCCCCATCCCTAACAACATGATGACAGGTGGAATCTTCATCGGGCTACCAATAATTATAGGCAAACAGTGCTCTATATCCACTATAAATCTAGACAGTTTACTACAACTAAAGAAAACATGAAGGCTATCAGCATTATCTCCCCCACAACGAAAACATTTTCTATCAAACCCAATCCCCCACTTAGACATTCGATCTGGGGTGTAGTACAAATCAAATACAGTTTTTAAAAAATTTGGACTTTCAAATTAGCCAATAATAAGACATCCCGAGATCTAGCTACAGCATTCTCGATAAATATATTATGCTCCCCCAAAATTATGGACCATTTAGCATTATGTTTACCAAGATCGTCCAGTCTGTACGACAGTAATAGCTTATACAACACCCCAATTTTCTCCTGTCGCCGAACAATCTCCACAGATGGATTGGACACAAAGATACAATTTTTCCGTAGTTAAAGGTCCCGGATTTGGAGAAATTAAAAAAATTGAGAATTAGGCAGATTATATTGTTTCACTAATTCTTCAAAGGACATAAATGCACCCCCAGGGGTGAAAAGATCCTCTAATTTTGTGATACCTTTATTCCTCCAACCGTGTGCTATATTATCCCAAAAGATGGGGGGAAGAATCTTTGCGGTATTCAAAGGAGTATAATATAATAATTTTTCCAGCTGGCATAATTTTCGTATTCTCTTCCATACTTTAAAGGCACCATCCAATACTTTGAACCTTGTACGCTTAAAATAGCTGCTGTCAACTTCTTTAAACAAACATTGTCGAGCCTCTGAACGCAACAGGATCTCAAAAATCAAGGGAGCCTCAGCGGTACTGGCCATTCCTTTGTCCGTCAATAATACCAGCATTTTTAACAATAAACAAGCGTAAAAATATAAGGCAAAATCGGGTATAGCTAGACCCCTGCTGAAACTTTCTGATGGAATGTGGCAAACAAATGTGACATATGAATACACAACTGAAAATAATTTGTGATTAGAAACTCATTGAAATGTGTGCTTGCTTCTTCTTCAGTGCAAACCATAGATAAGGTCCCAAATATTGCTCTAATCAACTGAATTTTCAATATGAAAATCCAGGCTAAACTAGTAGCTAAGGTAAAAACCAAATTAATATCAATACCTTGTGTCTCTCAATGGGCCCATTAATCATTCGATTCACCTAGGTTACCTAAGCATCTGTATTCAACTTAATGGAAAATGTTTACATCCCCATAGTACTGCTGCATCCGATTTTGCCACATAATTTAAACAGTTCCCTGGAACAATCAGTTGCCGTTTTATATGAAATAACTGCCATGGCACATTGGCAAAGCATTGCCATTGTTTGCTATATCTTGAAGTATCTCATCCAAGTATTTAGAACTGAGATCTAAGAAAGAGTCAAATTACAAGCTTGTGTGGGGATGGTAGGACATGCAGGATTTGGAAATGTAATGTTATGTTATGCAGATTTGTTAGGTGCGCTATCACCCATGAGGGTTTCCAGACGCTGAGAAGGTGTGAGCCTATCCAATCCTAGGGCTTAGTGGGACCACTTGAAAAGCGAGGTCTTCAGTATGTGAGGAGGAGGCTCTTATTTGTCGATGTAGGTGATTCCACACTTTAGGAATGATGGGGGAGAGTGCTCAGCTGCCAGATCTCTTTTTCATATACGTGAGATGTGTGCAAGTTGGAGTCTGGTCAAGAAGCAGTGTCAGGTAGATTTTTAAAAGCAGATGTAATTGTTGAGGTATGCCGGGCCACTGTTTTGTAGTGCCTTGAAAGTATGGGTGAGGAGTTTGAATTGTGCTTGTTCGTTTATGGGAAGCCAATGGTGCTCCTTCGGGTGTGATATGCTGTGAGTGTGAGGTGTGAGGTTAAGTTTGATTGCTGAGTTCCATAGGGTCTGCAGCCTACTGGTGAGTTTTTTTGTTGATCCTGGAATTACCAAATTTATCTCCAGAATAAAGAATACCCTGCTTTTCATGGAAAAGTGCCCCGGATTGCAATGCGTTCCAAAATAGTCTTTCATGCAGCACACAGAAGGTAAAGTCTGTGCATTAAGGGAATAAGAAAAGGAACATTCGCAAAAGATGGCGTATCAAACGGCAAAAAGGATCACACCACAACAGCCTTAACATAAATTAGACACCTCATAGCGAGGATTGTTTTAATGAGCGCACAATGTCACACATAATACCTTTTTCTTCTTTTCTATTGAATACTCATCTCCCTGTCTCTGAAATGTCAGATGTTCACATGCTTGCCTTTACTTCTAGTAATTAGGTCGCCGGTAATGTTATTCACTTTGATTTCTATCATTATTTGCAGAGGCAGTCTGTTCTAAAACAATTGTTTCTTAGTAATAGCTGGGTGCTGTGTGAACAGTTCTGCATCTGCATCAAGGGCGGCTCCTCCATTTGAGCAAAGGAGCTTCACCCTGTCAAAATGCCCTCAGAGATGAAAAATAAAATGAAGTTAGTACAGTTCCACGTTGTTTTTCATCACCCTGTCTCAAACGGAGCGTCAGGATGGGGTGGGGCTGCTGCTGACTGGTAGCAGCAAATAGAGCAGGGCACTTTCAGTTTAAAGTGTGCATGTCTTTATGGCCAGCCACACATGCGCACGTTAAACCTCTCTAACCCAGATGTCTTAAGACAGCTGAGTTAGGGAAAGCAAAAACTCTGATGGCTCTTTTGAGCACTGCTAGAGGCTCCCAGTAATCCTGGTGCTACTCTTAGGCTGGTGAGAACAGTACCAGGATTGTCTTGGGAGTTTGGAGCCTGCCTTCGAGTAGGATGTCACGCTCGCGGGTAAGTGCTTTTAATTTACTTATTGCTTTTTTATCAATGTCCCAACTGCGCCACCACCCTTGGGACATGCCATCCGCCACTGAGCTGCACAGCTGATTTTCCAATGGACAATGCTCTCCAATTCTGTACTGAATAAACAAACATATATCACATGCGTATTCATACATTGGAATACCTATGAGCTTTGGATATACAAAATTGCTTTCTTACCTTGTGGGAAATGTTTTTATATGCATTTTTTTCTATTTATATGCCTAATTAATTGACATAAAAAGGTTGATGATCAATGCACTTTGGCGATGTTAATAAGTCTTTGCAGATTCCGAATATATGCAATTTATTTTTAACATTTACCAGTAGTTACTTGTATTTCTTTACCCTTTTTTAAAAACATAGCTGCAACTAGAATGTTTCTGAAATAATGTAATTCATTACCAAAGTAACTAAAACGAATTTGTATTAAACTGTTGCAGAGTGAGATATAACATATTTCATTAAAATTAAAAAGTACAAACCATAAATTATAACATGCTGTAGTCAATTGATCAAAGCCTTTCATCATAAAGCTACTTTAACATGTTCGTCCCCACTGCTTCAGTGCCAAAAGTTGGGTGGCATTGCCTATTAGTGAGGCTCAGGTAGGCCACATGTATCAAGTGTCCTGTAAGCATCTAATACAAAATAAGGGACTGCCATGTTAGTTTGCTTGAAAGGACATTAGCAAACAAACACCAATTAAAAGATGCTTGGGTTTGGCCCTGAGCCAAAACCCTCCACAGGTGACCAAACCCAATTCATTTTCCCAATCCTTCAGGACTTCTTTGACACTCCCCCAGGAGTCATGTGGGAGTGCCACAGGAGCGCAGTGACCCCCCCCCCCCAAAAAAAGGTGTGTTCTTTAACTTTCTGTCTAGGGGTCCCTCTGGACCCCTTCCCAATAGTGCCAGTCAGTTGAGGGCCTCTGCCACCTTATATATAATTTATCATACATTTTCAGGACCGAGGCCCTGTGTCCTGTAATGGTGGGCAAAACATTTCTGCTAAAGTTGTGGCTTGTCAATCATAGCGCTGACACTGAAAAGTAATTTTTTTAATTCAAGCCCAACTGTCAAAATAGCTATACATTTTATTTTGACCTTTAATTTCTCAAAAGTACTGAATGGATTTTGACCAAAGCACACTTTTTGGGTAAAGATACAACCTCCTGCCAAATTTGGTATTATTCGGTTCTGCCGTGTTAGCAGTACCAGTGATTAAAATTCCCCATGAAAAATGCTTGGGGAAATTGCATTTTGACCGCCTCCTTTTTCTCAGCACCTGTTTGATGGATCCCCACAAAATGTTGAGGAGGATTAACATACATATGTTACCCAGTGGCAGTCATCACTGGCTAGTTATTTTTAGGTCAATGTTTCCATAGGAAATGTATTTTGTGTGTTGCTAATAACTTAGGACTGTTTGACGAATCTTCACAAAACTTTCCAAAGAAGTTTGTGCATGGAAGATTTAGGGGTAATCCGTCAAGCAGGGACTGAGAAAAAAGGGGTGTCCCAAAATACAAAATCTCCATGCATTTTTCATAAACTACTTTAAAAAGTGCTACCGCAAATACTGCTGAACGCAATTACACCAAATTTGGCAGGATGCTAGATCTTGGTCTGAAGATTGTGCTTTTTGCAGTAGTTTTTGAGAAATTAATGTTTAACTATGTATATAATTGCACATCTGGACAGTTGGGTCCTCAAGAGTCTCTAGAGAGTCTCACAGGAGCACCGGTTTAAAAATACAGCATTTTGATTGGCCAAGGAGATTTTTTTCTTTTAGGCCATCTCATTCTAGTGGGAGTCAGACTCCTTGAGGAGCGACCACTTCGATTGGTTGCCAGCAACATGAGAAAAATGTTGCTGGCAGCCTTTCCCGGACTTTGGGATTTAATCCCATGTCCTGAACTAAAAGTTAAAAATAATATCCCTACCCACCCCGAAATAAAATGGCAAAATGTTGGAACTATCTCTTGGGAGTGCCAAGAGATTGCGTGGAAAAAAAGCACTAAAATGGTGCCCATCAATGTTTTACATATATTTGAGGAGGGAGGCATGAGTAGGGTGCCCCTCCAGAGTCAATTCCGTGCCCTGGGGATACCATCCTTCAGGTCTGGTTATATTTAAGGGGGGAACACAGCACCCCCCAAGGGGTTTGTATTTGGCACAGGGAGGGGGCATGTGCACCCCTCCCTTTATTAAGTACTTGACCCTGGCTTCCATCACTGAGGACATCATCCAAGCCTCTTTTGCACATTTTAGTCTATAAACTAGTATGGCATTAGGGGCCTTAAAGTAAGTACAAAATAGCTCAGAATAATATGTACATCATTAATGCCATCACAGATGCGACTCCTTTAGGTGTAGCAAGCATGTTATGTGCGTTCTTGACCCAATACTATACATTTCATGGATAGCATACTTCAGAATAACCATCAATCACAGATATATGGGAAACTCTCATTGTACATGGGCTTCAATATGTACACAACTGTTCAGAGAGAGCCAAGTTCCTCAGGATACTTAAAATCAGTTCCAAAATGAATGCCCTACTATGCACAGACAGTCGCCAAACCTACATTTAGAAATGAAGTTGATATGAGTAGAAAAGTGGATACTTTCAACGATGTTTACTCTATGGAGAGAGAGTTGACTCCACACAACACTGTTTGTAGATAATGAAACTACGGTAAGTATAACACAGAGTTTTGAAAGTATCTACTAAGAACAGTGTACACTTCACGAAAAGCTTGTCCAAAAATGACTATTCACTTTAAAATATTCAAGGTACTACCTGCAGCCTTAATACAGTGGTGAAACCTTTACAGATAGCCCATCTTTTGAAGCAACATATGAACGCATACACACTCTAGTACCTGGTGCACACAGTCTTCTATATTGAGTAGAATTTGTCATACTGAGACAGTTCTGTCCAATAACTTAAGGCTGCTTACAATACTTAATATATTGCAGATATAATCTTTGCACTGGTAGAAACTTTTTTTGCGGTGCCAAAACACTTGTGTGGAACATAATGAACACAAATGAACTGTAATCTGAACACAGAGTTAGTCTTCAAAACAAAGATTTGTAATGTGTTCAATACCTCTACACACCTATGGTGCAATAGGAGCACATGCATTGTGGAAAAACTTATACAGATTAGATGGATGCAGGTTGTAGAAAATTAGATAGAAAAGTAATATGGTAGGTACCCACCAGTATGTAAAATAGAAAACAAAGTAACACACTCATTGAATGATGTCATCAGTGATTCCATGAATGATGTCATAGAATATGTCATGAGTGAAATCATATGTGAGGTCATAAACAATGTATGGCGGGGCACAAGTTATAATTAGATCTGCTAAGTAATACTGGTGAATTTCTGTGGTTTTATAGTTTCAAACGTTAATAATGTTACTGAGAAATTCACTTAGCTATAATGTTATGTTAACCTTTGTTTTTGAGTGAAAAGAAAAAAATATATATATATAATATATATATATATATATATATATATATATATATATATATATATATATATATATATATATATATATGTTCACTGGAAAAAAACATAGGTTTTAGGGATGTTATACTTAGAAATTAGCATTTAAAAATAACGTAGAAATTCACTGAAAAAACACAGTTTTCAGAGATGTTATAGTTAATTGGACATTTCACTCATACAAAACTTGAAAAATGTGGCCGTTATAGTTAGTAGACTTAATGCACTGCTGATGACATCACACATTACATCATTCATGATATGGTCATGGAATTTCCATGTTTTTTTAAATGTTAATTTCCGATTAAAACGTCCCTGAAACCTTTGTCTTTTTCAGTGAATTTCTAAGGATTTTTAAATGCTAATATCTATCTATGCCTACATACAGAGGACATGTGCAGAAAGAGGAAGAAAAGTGCAGAAGGAAGCTATAGAAGTGCAGAAAGAGGCAAGAAAGGTGCAGAAAAAGGAAGAAATGTGCAGATAGAAGCAAAAGATATGCAGAAAGATGCAACAGAAGTCCAGAAAGAGTAAGAAGGGTAAAGAAAGAAGCAAGAGATGTGCAGAAAGAACCAACAGAGGTGCAGAAAGAGACCTACTTTGACTGTACCTTACAACAGAATCATACATAGTACCCTAATCACTAATCCTTCTCCGAAGATGTCCTAAACCTCACTTTTGTCTGGAAGGTTCACTATTAATCAACTGCTCAGAATGTTAGGCCTACCAAATATATAACAGCGACCCTAGGCATATCACTGTTGTAAGTCTGACCAAGTTTGTGAAGGTATGCATGCTTGCCTATGCTTTTACCTAGTGACATGTAAAATGAAAAGAAACATACAAACACTTGAATACCTGCTTTTTAAGCTACCATCTTCAGATGCATAAAACATTTGAGAATACATGTGCAAGTAGACATATACCTCAGTCACAAGAGCACGCATGTCTTTAAACTTGACAGCTGGCACTTCCCATTTGAATATGGAAAAAGGCACGAGAAGTGCAGAAAGGAGCAAGAGAATTGCAGAAAAAACACGAGAGGAGCAAAAAGAGAGAACGGGGAACAGAAAGAGGCAAGAGATGTGCAGAAAGAGGGATGAAGAGTGCAGAAAGAATGAACAGGGGTGCAGAAAGAAGCAACAGAGGTGCAGAAAGAAGCACGAAGGGTACAGAAAGAGGCAAGAGAAGTGCAGAAATGCTTATACACCTTAACTTTTTAATTTTTTTTTACTAAACCTATCCAACACCTATATCTTGCGTCCCTTCCCCTTTTTTTTTATATATATTTTTTATTTATTTATTAATTTTTTTTTTAAATATTTTTAAACCTTATATGTTTCTCTAGTTTTTCTCTAGTTTTTTCCATACCTCCCTTTATCACATTGCCCCTCCGTCTATCACTCCCTCCCGCCAAAGATGATTACATTAGAAATGAACTTATTACCCTGCTACTTTCTCATCCCCACCAACAATTCATCTACCTCCTCTGGGTAATTACAGTTATACATTCTGTTGTTCCACATGATCTTTAGTAGTGCGGGGAATTTCATTTGAACCTGTGCGCCCAAAGATCGGAGTTCGGGCATCCTAGAACCCAACTCCCATTGCCTCTGCGCAGTCTTCCCCCCAAATCTGATCTGATTGGATAGGGATTAGCACAGTAATGGAGAGAAGAGCGTGCAGGACATCTGCTAAGGATAAGTTCCTTAACCGCATATGTTTGAAAATAGACAAGTATTTTCCTCGGAGCCTTGCGGTCCTGATGTAGTCTGAAGGGGTCTCGGTGCACACGCTGTATCTCGGCTTCCAGATCTATATCGAGTCTGTCTTTTAGTACATCTTCACGTAACAGACGGCATACAAAACCCTTGATATCCTCCACATCTGCGCCATCTGGAATTTTCAGAATTCGTAAATTGTTCCGCCTACTCTGCATTTCCAGCCGTTCCATGTCCATAACTAATTTACGATTTTGAGCTTTAAGAGCCTCAATATCCTTGGTGTTCTCCACTGAAATTTCTGACAATGAGGCAACCTTTGCCACTAACACACCGGTACGAGCCGCTATACCCTCAATTTTGCCTCCAAAATGTCAAATCTGTCATAGAGCCCTCTTTGGTAGTTCTCCGATGTGGCAAATTTCTCCATCAAATCCTCCCTCAGTGAGTAGAACAGTTGACCAAGCCTGTCCTCCTCTACTCCTCCTGCCGCTACATCGTTGACCTCTCTATTCAAACACGGATCACTTTGAGCTATACTAATTGCATAACTAGTGGAAGGGAGGGGAGAATACATGGGCAAATTATGTGAAGCTACAGGGAGGGGATTTGAAGGGGGCAGTAGTACTGGCAATGCTGTAGACAGATCAGTTAATGCGACCGGGGTTAAATTTTCCCCTTCCACGGCTGGAGTTGGAGTTGAAGAGTTATAAAAAGTAGAAGAAATGGCCCTATTCCCCTCTCCCCCCTCTGTCAATGGGGCAGATGCAAATGGTATCATTGACATTGGTGTGATTGGAGCCAGTATTGGAGCAAGTATCCCTGGGGTAACAGTTTGAGGTACAGTGGTAATTGCTATTCTCCCCTCTACTCTCCCATCTAACACGGAATTTAAAGCTGGAGTAACTACCATGGCTAGGGGAGCAGGGGGGAAGGCTGAAACAACAGCTGCACCTGCTGTAACTACTGTAACTGGAGGGGCAGGGTGAGCAGACGGAGCAGGAGCAGGGGACCCCGAGGGAACTGAAATAGCCAATGTCTCTAGCAACACAACCTTAGAAATGGGAGCAGAGTCCTGCTCTGGGTTACATACTGATCCCTTTGGGGTTGTCTGACTACCCCCGCTCTCACAAGGTATACTTTCCAGCACAGAATACCTATTCTCCAGTGGCAAGAGAGACAAGGCAGATAATACAGGTGTAGGTGGGAGGTTGGGGGTTGCCTTCGTTTGGTCAACTTTAGTTTGAGCAGCTACAACTGTCTTAGTTGTCTTTATTTTTATGTTGGCCTTAGTATTATCCTTGGTGCCAGCACCAGTGCTGGTGTTTGTGTTGACGGCTTTATCCGCTGACTCCCCGTCTTTAACTGCTTGCTCCATAATCTTGAAAAAGCTTTTAAGCGATGGCGTACTCCTCTGAGCCTGAAACTGCTTATTCCCCCTGACTACCCCTGTTTTCCTGGGACCCCCTCTCTTCCTCTGCTTAGGAGATATCGGTATTGGACCTCTCTTCTCACTTGAATCCCCTGACTCCCAAAGTCCCTGTTTCCTAAGTGCCTGCTTGGACCTTAACTGATATCTATTTCTAGTCTCTCCCGAATGTCCAGCACCTTCACCAGAAACTACACTCTCTGTCCAGTTCGATGTAGCGATAGGGGCTACTATTGTACTGGAGGGCAGGAGGACAAGGTCAGTACCCACAGTCACAGACACAGTCTCGGCTTCAGTATCGGCTTGACCTGACCCCGCAGTTTCAGACGATATGAGCTTCAAACCCTCTACCTCCATGCAGGCCCCCCCCTCCTGGGACCTCTTACCAACAATTGTTGTACTTTTCTCGATAGCAGCAAGCCCCCGACACACTGGGCCTTTCACGCGTTGTATTAGCGCACCTCTTGACCGCTACCAATGCCCAATGTAAAAGCCACAACTACAACAGTCTCTGCCTCTGCTCCAAATGTGAACCTCCCGCAGCTGGACACCTGATTTTACCGACTGTACCGACCGTAATGGGCCACTTGAATGGGGAACGCAGCGTCCTCCTCCCGAAGCTCTCCACTGCTCGAATTCCTGCGTGAGCCGCGTCAGCATCTCCGGAACCGCGGCTACAGGGTCCTAGTGCCCCGGAACGCCTCCATAGAACCTCACAAAACGCCGAAAGAAAAAGAAAACCAAAACAAGAGTTTATTCTCCAAGCTTAATATGAAGAAGGGGAAAAGTACTCATATCCTCACCGTTCAAGGTATGAATATCCATCCTCTACATGGGGAAACGACCTCTCTGAAACTGCATAGTGCTATCTTGGGCGAGGAGCTCCACAGCAGCCATTAGCCTGCCGCCGCCATGTTCCTCCCCTCAACCCGAGAACTAAAGTGGGTGGGGAAAATTTCTACTAGATGTGCTTTGGGCTGGGAGCTCCCTAGGGCATCGGATACGCCAATTGTGAAGGGAGGGTTCCTCGGGGGGTGGGTGGAGGTGAAGGTTCAAGGGGGGGGGGTAAAAATAAAAAAATGTCCTCATATGCCAGAATTTCATGTTGTAAAGGTTTGGAATATCACTACAAGTCTATACAATTATTAGTCAAAATATCATTATTCTATCAATACATATATGGCATCGAGTACTAGAATCCTATCATGGAATGTAAATGGATTGGGAAGCCGGAAAAAACAACAGAGAGTATGTGAGTTTTTCAGGAATTCTGAAGCATTCTTGTATCTTTTGCAGGAAACACATTTAGAGTCGAAGGAGTGTGCACAAATATTTACAAGATATAATTGGGTCCAGGACGTCCTGTGCTCTAATCAGAAAGGGTCAAATAGAGGTGTAGCCACCATAGTACGGGCAAATAAAGGGATAAGGGTGATCAGTTAGGGTACTGACCAATCGGGAAGATGGTTGGCAGCAGTACTGTCTGTTGGAGGTTTTACCTTTCTTTGCGCTGTGTACTATGGCCCCAACGAAGATAACGCAGTGTTTCTTCAGAAGCTACAAGAGTATCTGATACAGTATACAGTGCCAGTCATACTAGGTGGAGATTTTAACTTAGTGTTTGACCAAGATCTAGACCGCACCTCGAAGGTGAAATATAATCCCCCCAATAAATCCATCTCAGCACTAAATAGTATTATCAAAGAATTTGTTTAAGTGGATGTCTAGAGAATTAAGCACTGTAATCTTAGAGAGTACTCCTTTTTTAGCAAAAAATATAAACAATTTTCCAGAATTGATTTTTTTCTGATAGATCAAACTTTTCTTTCAGACATAGTGTCTGTATCTTATATGCCAGTAGGTTTGTCAGACCACTCTGTGGTGGAGTTGAAAATGAATTTCAAAATTAACTATACAGGCGGTGGACCCTGGATAGAACAATGCTCTTAGACGAAAAAGTTAAATTGAATATCAAAGAAAGTCTCTCTGAATTCTTTCGGTTTAACGTTGGGACAGCTTCAGAGCGAATTGTTTGGGATGCATCAAAATCCTTCTTAAGGGGGGTCTTTAAGTCACAGAAGGTTTCAATAATAAAACGTAGAAAAGAAATAGACATCCACGATCTAGAAGAGAGGAGGAACGGCAACTCCAATGGGCAGTGTTAAATGACAGAGGTAAGATCCAGGTATTAGAAAAGGAACTGGGTGAGATACAGGCACGTCTTAAGGCTCGTACTGATAAAATTAACAGGGACAGGTGGGAGGTGAGCAAGCTTCGTAATTTCGAATATGGGGAAAAAAGCGGCTCGCTCCTCGCATGGAAGGCCAGATCTGAGAGAAGCAGAAATAACATTACGTCGTTAATTCAGGAGGAAACAGGGTCAAAGCTAACAGAGGACTCCGAAATAAGGGATGAAGCAAGAGGGTTTATGGAGGAACTGTACAAAGAACAAGCTATGCCTAGTGAAGATGTATTGGAAAATTGGTGGATGGAGAAAGAATTGCCACAGTTGAGCGAATCTGATAAACTTTACCTAGTTACAGTTATAACGGAGGGAGAGGTCAGGACCCAATTGAAAAAAATGACTAGAAACAAAGCGGCAGGCCCTGATGGGCTGCCGACCGAAGTCTATAAGGATAACGTAGAGGAGGTAGTAGGCCCACTTGTTTCATTATTTAATAGGATTCTTATAGAGGGGGAATGTATTCCTGATACTTGGGCTGAGGCAACAATAACATTATTGGCAAAACCTAACAAGGATCCAAAAAGAATAGCTTCATACAGGCCTATTTCGCTCCTTAATTCAGATTCCAAAATATATTCCGGCATCCTTTCGACTAGACTCGCAAAAGTAATTAAATCCATCATACACTCAGATCAGAGAGGTTTTATACCCGGACGCCAATTAAATGAACTAACATATCAGGTTATAGGGACTATAGACTTTGCAACTAAGAACGGGCTTCCACTGGCTATCGTTGCGATCGACGCTGCAAAAGCCTTCGATCAAGTCAATTGGAGGTTTCTGTGGAAAACCATGGAAAAATTCGGATTTCCGGACACATTTATCAAGGGGATTGAGACTCTATATAGACGGCCTAGGGCCAAAGTTTTAGTTAACGGAAGCCTAACAGATTGGCTATATATTTCAAGAGGAACAAGACAGGGTTGCCCCCTGTCACCTCTTCTCTTCGATATTTACATAGAGCCTTTTGTTTGTTCCATAAGATCTGACCTTAATATTTTACCATTTGTGTTGGGAAATCTGGAGCTTAAAACGGCACTTTATGCCGACGACCTTTTACTTTATACATCAAACCCAGATGAGGCTATCCCACGCTTAATAGAATTGGCCAAAGATTTTGGTACAGTGTGAGGATACGGAATAAATCAAGAAAAAACCGACATCATGTGTTGGAATTGCCCGTCCCCCATATTAGAGGCGAAAACAAAAATAAGATATTTGGGGATTCATATCACTCAAGCCTTGGATGAGGTAGTGAAGGTCAGTCGGAACATAGTATTAAAAGAAGTAAAGAAACTCTTGACTAGATGGAACGCTCTGCCTTTTAATATCTATGGCAGAGTGAATCTGGTAAAGATGATTATTTTACCAAAGTTAACTTTTTTATTTAATTCAATTCCTCTGGGCTTTGATAAAAAAGATATAGCTAATCTCCAAGGTCGGATAGGCTCATTCATATGGGCTACTAAATCCCCTAGAATAGCATGGAGAAAATTGAGGAGGGGTTTGAAACTAGGAGGATTGGCTCTACCTGATTTACTTTTTTACTGTTATGCTTTTCATTTCAAAAAATTTAGGTTCCTGGCAAATAAATTGGATTCATCATCCCATGGTAAACTTTTTCAAGCTATGCTCACAGACTTGCCACAAGGCTTAGAATTTTTTTTGTTTAAATTTGGAGACCAGAAATTTTTTAAGAAGGTTCGTTTGAAGGTCCTGAAGACCATGCTCGCTGTATGGCAGGCGATGCGAAGAATCTTTGATATTCCCTACTATCATCATTTGGCCCCCATTTGGGATTCTCCAGGTACCCCAGAATGTTTATTGGATCGTTTAGCTATTCCATTGAAAGTTGCAGGTTTTTTGCAGTGAGGTGACCTGTGTAATCACGGAGAATTATTAAGCTGGGAATCTCTTCTTAACCTCACAGGAGGTGCTATTTCAAGGTTTAAGTTTTATCAGCTGTCCTCATGGTGGGAAGAGCAATGTGGGGGAAATAGAAAAGTGGTAGTAATGTTGGAGCATGTTAACAGGGGAAAGGGCTGGAAGGGTGAGATATCACACTGGTACACTATAATGCTATATGAGAAAGATAATTTGTGAGCAGAAATAGTTAAACTCTGCGGAGACTTAATAACTGAGGACTCGGGGGAAATGGTAAAATTATGGACGGATTCTTTTGTTCTCTCACAGAATGTTATAAAGCCCTCTAATTTAAGGAGGAACACTTTTTATATAGCGTATAGGGCCTATTGGACTCCATCAAAGCTCTCAAAGATATCTGTAGATGAATACCTATGTCCCAGATGTAAGACAGCAGCAGCCGATGATAGGCATATGTTTGCGGAGTGTCCTGTATTGGAAACCTACTGGGAGGAGGTTGCTAGTTTTTTAGAGCAGGTAACATTATTACCCGTCGAATGCAATACTAGATTAATACTTTTCGGCCTTCCTCAAGACTATGATATCAGAGATAACATTACACAATTGATGTTTTATGTTCTAGTCATTGCTAGAAGAGAAATATGTAGGGAATGGAAGTCCGCTAGTCCTCCGAGATTTGCGGGCTGCCTTAGAAACATCATGGTGGTGAGTGGTTTGGATTTGTCGTGTGGAGGAGAGAAGGCAAATAGGGTATGGTCTCCACTGACGGCATGGTCTGAGAGCTAATTCGGAACCGAGCCCGATGATTATGCCAGAGTTTTTTTTTTTGGTCCTATCCTCCCGCAGAGCAAGAATCACCGCAAACGGGAGTGGGATGGGAAACGACCTACCTCTGGGTGATCTCCGTTGGCTGCTTGCAGACTCCAGGGCCGGAACATTTAAGTCTGAGGTGGTGGCCCGGAGAAAGCCTTTCTAGAGTCATATTTCTGGTGACATTATATGAGAACTCAAAAAAAAAAAAGTGCAGAAAGATGCAACAGAGGTGCAGAAAGAAGTAAGAGATGTGCAGAAGCAAGAGATTATGTGTTTCGAAAACCTGCAAGAAGTGTATAAACACGCACTTTTAGTCCTTGCTCACAAGAAGCAAGGTTGTCAGTAAAAGAGCCGCAGTTACTGCCAGCCTTGCTTCTCGTAAGCAACGACTATAAGTACAAAATGCGTGTTTACGCACCGCTTGCAGGTTTTCAAAACAGATAAATAAAAGAAATAGTTATTTACAATGCCAATAGCTCATTGCATTAGAAATGCTTGTTTTAATAGGGTTGTTCAGGTAACAAAAATGCTTATAACACTTTTATAATATTTTTCCAACATTCTGCACAGCAGCCCTGCTACTCTACAACATAGCTTAAAAACATTGTCAAAGCCAATATCTCTTGCTAAGCACGTATAAGGTGTCAACATTACCTATTGGCTATGTCCATGCTTGTTCTTAATGGCATGGGAAAACTAAGTGATTTGCACAAAGTCACAAGACACTTAGGTGACGCCGAAACTGGAACCTAGTTCTCAAGTCTGCAGCTCTGGCAATAACCTCAAAACCCAAGTAGAGGGGAAGTGGGCAGGCAGAAGCCACTTGGAGGCTCGGCTCGTTATGTGCTCGAGGTTCCAAGAGAACAAAGCTGAGCCAGAGTTCATGTTCGAGTTTTCAGGCGCTTGACCAGCTCTTCCTTTTCTGCTACACACCCACCCCTGCTGCTGTGTAGAGAGACACAGTAACATGCAAGAGTGGGACACTCCTCCTCCCACCCACACTGGTGTAAGGTGGAGATGTAGACATTTTAATCACTTCCATATAAAAGGAAAGGCAACAGCGTCCACACCGGATCAAGCCGATGAAAATGCAGAAAAGTGACACACATGTTTCTAATACAGTTAGAATACACAAGCCATGGTGCATGGAAAGTACATTTAAGGAGGGTAATTTATGCATCTTTTCATCTACATCTAGTTATGAGGCTATGGTTCATTGAGACTAAATGGGTTAGCATCCTACAAAATGGAGAATGCATAAAATAAATATATAAACTATGTACTTCTGTGCAAAACAGGGGCGAGGGTGCATAGAATATAATTTGTTTTTACGTTACAGCAGAGGCTTTTAAAGACATGGGCGAATGCCCAGGGGCCCCAGGTTCCACACCTATACCCCACATTCGCTCTCCCCCGGAAAGTGGCGTTTATACTTCCTGTGTGTTGATTACAGCATCACAACCTTTTGCATAAAATGCAATATTGTTTGAGATCATGAGACTTGAATTAGCATAAAACAAGTAATAATAAAAAGTTGATTTGAACAGCCCCCTCTCCCCCAGTATATTTCTTGTTCGAGGACACCAAAATCCTTAAAATAACACTAATTTAAGAGTTAGGCAAAACTACAAGAGACTCGATATGCAAACACTGCAGTGATAACAAAACTGGTAACAGCAGTGACAAAAGAATATACAAAAAGAAGTTAGCGTCACCGCTTAGCAGTATTTTACGTCATGGGTGGTATTTTGAATATAATGAATAGTGAAAAATCTGCAACAGCTGCTCCCTCAAGAAATACAAACTTAAAAACAGCAAAAGGGGCTTTCTTTTTTTTTTTTAAAGTTATCTTACCTGAAGGGAAAAATCTAGGTTTTTATAGTAAAAAAAAAAACAAAAAAACATATCACTTGGCCTTTCATACATTCAATATCCAAAGCCTAACCCGCAAGTAACAAAGTTAATAAAATATTTTCGAAGGGCAACTTTAATTGGACACAGAAACCTACATTTTAAAAAAAAGTTGCCGGAAGAATCTCACTCTCCCAGTCAGATACGGGACCTACAATTTGTTCGTCCTATAAAGTAGTGACTTCAACAGAAAACACCTGATCAGACAAATAAACTCACACCTTCTATGTAGTAGCAGGTTGACTCAGGGATGAACATCCCGCAATTCATGTAGGCGTCTACTGGAATAATGTGGTGTGCACCTTAGGTAATCCTTGCAAGGTGCATAAAGGCACTATAAAAGGCCATTTCCAAAACATTTATGAAGGATTCAAAATGCATTTAAATGGGCCATTGGATACTGTTTATCCACAGGCCTAGGTAGCCCAAATAAAAGAGAAGCAGGCCACGGGTGAACCAACGGGAAATACAAACAGAAGCACATTACACCACCCCGCCTATTTTAATACTGGGAGTTGGGGCTGCGGCAAGTGTCAATCTAATGTAGAGTTTTGTCTTTGGGGTCAAGCGCACTCAGAATGCCAGCTTGTAGTGTTTTTTTTCCAGAAAATATTTTGAGGTGTGAACACTCCCATCATGACGACCCTTCCATACAATAATGCTTATAAAGGGCCAGATGTAGAACCCTAAATTGCATGCGAAACGGGTTTGCGACATCCATTTGTGCATGCAAAATGGCCCTGTGCCATGTACTATTCCTAAATAGCGAGTCCCTATTTATTTGTCCTCTTGTCCTTCCGCAAAGAGCTAAAAACCTTCCTCTTTGGAAATTAACTACCCCACTTCCCTCAGAGTACTATGTCTTCTACTTAGCGCTTGGACGCCCTCGGGCAACAGCCGCGCTTTATAAATCCCCTTTTCATTTCATTTCATTTGCGACTGGCTATTTAGGAATTGTGAGTTAATATAAGGACGGGGCATTCCCTTCCTAACAGCTTCCACAATTCAATGTATGAATGTTTTGTGACCACAATTACCACCGTAATGCAGTTGCAATTTGGAAGAGGTCTACAGGAGACCCCTTCCATTTTGGCCTGTCTCTAAAAATACTTTTTAAGGGCAGGCAGTGGTACCAGGGACCACTGCTTTGCCTTAAAAAATGAAACGAAAAAAGTATTTTTTTTTTAAACACGAAAACAGGCTGCATTTGAAAAACAAAGTGCTTAATTCAAAAGCAGTGCCAGACATGGTGGTCTGCTGAGCCCTGCAGGCTACCGTACCTGGGAGGGCCTGTCATTCCCAATGGGCTGCCAAATTGCGAGAGGCTCATTAATATTAATGCGTCTCACAATTTCCAACCCCATTGGGAATCACAAACAGTGTTAAACATACTGTTGTACATGGCATATTGAACCTCGCAAACTGCAACTTGCAAATGAGTCGCAATTTGCAAGGCGCAATTTTGCCCATCGGACATCTGGCCAACAGAGTTCAAAAACAAAATTACTAAAAACTAAAATGAATTTCGTAGCAAGCGCTGCATCGCCAAGTGCGATGCAGCAGGTGCAACGAAATTCGTTTAATTTATTTATATGTTTACTTACCTCTAATCGGCCGTAATCCATAGTTTACTATACCCCACCCTGCCACTCCCCTGCCCCACGTCAGCGCGCAGCAGCACTCCCACCACAGGGCCGCTACTGAAATAAGGTATAGATTTACATCCAGCATATGCAAAAATATTTAAACTGGCTTCATACGAAGGGGAGTTACAGTTCAGTGGGTATAGATGATGAACAGCATGTCCTGCTGTGGGAAGCTATGTCACGATAAGGGCACTTAGGTTAAGATTGTCATAGGAGGGCCATGGCCTAAGCATCCATGCTGCAGGACATACATCTTGAAGCTCCCAGGCCTCTCGGAGTTCTGAGGCCCTTTAATATCCTGATTTTCATCTGAAAGTGGCACTGGCCATCTAGAGATCAACCCCCACAGCCTGGTAAAGGGATGACTCCACCGAGGTGAACCGGAGTGAACAGCAGTGGCTGGGAGAGTCAGGCAGCAGCTGAAGCCTCCAAGCTGGTCCAGGGAGCCAACTGAGCATCTCCCACCCGACCCCAATTCAAAGTATGAAAATTCCGGCCTTGATATTGAGGGGATGCAGATGGCCCACACAAATCTGGGCGAGGGCGCTATGGCCCTGGGAACAGAAGCGGGCTGGGTTGAATACCGGATATGCTGCCCAGGCTGCAGAACCTTTGGAAGACAAGATTTGACCCCTGCTGATCATGAAGGGTGAGTGGTGCCGAGGGGGCTTCTGGCAGCCACTTGGTTTTTCAATGTTATTCAGGGGGCTACAATGCTGGGTGGGCACCTACTGTGATGGGGGCCAAGAGGAGATGGCCACAATGATGTGCAGTGGTACTTGGAGGGGCTGGGGGTATTCTACCCTTTCCCTCCCTCCCCCCATGAGCAAGAAGGAAAGAGGTCATGTATACCACCCTGGTGACTAGGTGAACTGCAAGCAAGGTGTTGCTTGGGTGGTCTTGCACTGGGGGGATGACCCCTACAGGAGGCAATGAAGAAATTGGCACCTGAGAAGGGGCAAGCTGGGTCTGGAGGAGTGAGGCACAGCAGCAGTGGCTGGCCTTGCCTGGGTGCAGACTGCCTTGGCAGAGGTGGTGGGGTTCTTGCCCCCTTTTGCCTACGAGATCTCCTTCCCCTCCAGACACCCTTCTGGTCCCCTGGGTGGCGGGCCATAATCCTAATTAGTAAAAGCATTACACAAGCAGAGGGAGAGGGCCAGTTGTGACCATGGCACATTCCCAACAGTCGAAGGAGGCCCACTTGGGCACAGGAGCCCATGACCCGGGAAAGAAGACTTCAGGAAGGCTGATGATGGGGCATCAGTGGCAGCAAATATATCCACCATCTTACAAGCCATTAAATACACTAAAATATCACTGACTGACCAGATGAAGGAATCTGAGAACCAACTAGGCACCCCCGACAAGTGCAAGAACTTACCAGAAAGTGAGCATACATGGCAAAGGAGATAAGACACATAGACTAGAATATGCAGAAAGAAGGTCCTGCTGCCACACTGTTTGAATTGTAAGGGTGCCGGAGAATTCAGAGGGAAAAATAGTAAGCTCTTCGTAGAGGAGTTGCTGGACAAGCCTAGTTTACAATGTAAGCCCTCATAGCTCTTTATAATGGAGCGGGCAAATAGAATTCCATCCTACCTGCCACAGTCTCTTATTGTGCAGCTCATGAACTTCAAGGATAGGGACGTTATCCTTCAGGCTGCGAGAAAGCATCGCCTCTGGTCTATAAGGCCATGAAGTACATTTATACCCAGACTGTACAACTCTGGTCCAAAGACAATGAGGTATGATTGTGCCTGTCAAAGGACTGTTGAGACAAAAAGGACTATGATACTTACTCTTTTATCCGGACAGGCTGAGAATGGAACATGAGGGGAAGACTCATTTCATTCAAACTGCGGGGTTGAGGGGGATGGAGGATGGACATATGCACCGAGGAGGCAGTTAAGCACCAAAGGGGGGATACTACCTCCTCCCCTCTGAAGGTGCAAATGAAGGCAGCACAGGAACAAACAGTCAAGGAGCTGCAGGAATACATGAATGCTCTCAGTGCAAGCAGGTGGAGAGCCCTCGACCCTGAGGTGGCGATAGAGGATCAGAGCATACGGAGACTAAGCATGAGACAGAGGACAACCAGATGCTGCTGGTGATACCCATGACGTCGGACCAATTAAGGTGGCATGGATCATGATGGAGGGCAGGGTCTGGTAAGGTGGAACAGGGCCTTGGATGAGAGGAGTGGGGAGCTTGACTGGTTCACGACGGCGACTTCACAACGAGGGACATTTTTGTGAGAATTGCAGTGCACAAGAGGCAGACATTCAAGCCCCAGCAAAGATTTAATGAATTAGTTATAATGTTTAGGTTTGAGATCCACACATATCGTGAATTGGGGGGGTGGTTAGTTTTAAAATCACTGCAAGATGAGATAGGGTGGGGGGTTAGTTTAAGGGGCGAATTCTCCTGTGATCAAAGAGATCAGTCACAACTGCCTCCTAGGGGTAGTACCTCTACACAGTGGGATCGTTGTTTGTTTCCACCATGACACCCACCCCACATTGACGTTCATATGATGGAATGTGAATGGCCTGGGGGATAAAATTAAACAATGTATGATGTAGAAGGCCCTCAATAGAGTCAAGCTGGATATTGTGTACCTGCAAGAAACACACCTCACTGATATGCAACACCACATTATGGGTCGAGGAAGGTACAGACTGACAGAATACGCTCAATAAACCTTGGGTTCCAGAGGGGTAAGAATAATGATTAGAAACATTCATCCATTCCACATGAAACACACTTGGGCAGCTACATCAGGATGTTACATTGTCATACAGGGCGAATATGATGGTGAAGGTATCCTACTAGCTAATATATATGCCCCTCCATTCACAGAGCCGTTTTAAGGCATGGGCAAAGTGGGCTCTGGCCCATGGCCCCAACTTTTCAGGGGCCCCCTTGATAGAGGCAGCTCTGTTCTGCAGAAAGTTTCCCCTGCAGGGGTTAGGCGTTAGTGATGTGTGGAGATCACTACACCCCTCAGAGAGAGGTTACTCTTTTTAGTCTGGGACACACAATATGCATTCATGGATTGACTATCTCTTCACCACGGAGGACTCATATAACAGATTTAGAGGCCAGATGTAAGGCCATTTTATTTTGCGCCTTGGAATTTGCGTCAAATTGCAATCTGCAAATTGCGAGGCGCAAAATAAAATGTAAAACTGTGTTTAACACTGTTTGTGATTCCTGATGGGGTCGCAAATTGCGAGGCTCATTAATATTAATGAGCCTCTCACAATTTGAGAGCCCATTGGAAATGACAGGCCCTCCCAGGGATGGTGGCCTGCAGGGCTCACCAACGATGATGTCAGGGACTGCTTTAAAATAAAGCAGTTTTTTTAAAAAATGCAGCCCCTTTTCTTTAATAATGACATTTTTCGTTCAATTTTTTAAGGGCAGGCATTGGTCCCTGGAATCACTGCCTGCCCTTAAAAAATATTTTCGTATGCATTTGCAAAGGGAAAGGGGTCCCGTAGGGACCCCTTACTATTTGTGAATGCATTACCACCTACTTCAAGTAGTTGGTAATTGCGAGTGTTTTGCAACCGCAATGGTGGTTGCAAAACATTAGTACATGGTTTTGAGACTCAGTATTTGGAAGGGAACGCCCCTTCCAAAGAGCGAGTCGCAAAAGCTATATAACGAGTCGCAAATAAATTTTGACTCGCTAAATAGGTTTGTACATGGCCATTTGCGCATGTGAAATCGGGTTGCACATCTGACCCTTAGAGAAGTGACGCACCTGGCCAGGGGTCTTAACGACCACTCGCCCCTACTGATGACATAACTAAAGCATCAAAACCTAATGGATCCTTGAAAATAGAATCCTGACATCTGGTGCATAGCTAGGAAGTTAAGCCACAAAATAGGGCAATTAGGTATTACTTTAAAGAAAAGCCAACCTCAGTTGGGACCCCAATGGTGGTGTGCAAATCGTACAAAGTCACAATTAAAGGGATCATTGTTACTGGGGAAACAGGGGGCAGAAGGGAAAGACAGGCAAGGGTATCTATCCAGGAAGAACTACACTACCTGATCTCCTTATGCAAGACTGGCATGTAACTTAAAAGGGCGGAACACCAATCAGTTGCTACACAAGGCAAGACCATCCTACTTAGCAAAAACAAAAGCGAGCGCATATGTGAAGGGTGGAACAAAAAGGGTAAATGGTTAGCATGGCTGGGGAGTAGGGAGAGGGAATGAGTGGCGGTGAGAGAAGTGCGCACACACTCTGGAAAATTAGTGGTAGGTAGTGGAACGATTGCAGAAGAGTTTGCCAGGTACCTAGAATCCTTTTATGCTTCCCATTTGTGTGGAAGTGCTAGACTTTATAAATGACTACCCTATGAGACGGTTAGGATAGGACACAGTGGTAGCTCTGAACAGAACATTATGGCTGATGAGGTATCCACAGGGATGGGCCAAATGCAATCCGGTAAGGCCCTGGGAGCGAAAGGCTTCCAGATTGAGCTGTTTAACAAACTAAGAGGCACGGTGGTGGCTCCACTCCACGTGGCATATAACAAGGTGTATCATGATGGGAAGCTGCCAGATGATAGGAGTACTGCGACTGTTATACTGATCCCATAGAAAGACAAGCCTGCAGACATGCATGAATTGTATAGGCCCATAACACTGCTGAATGCTGATATGAAAATACTGGCGAAGGGTGACTGAAGGGTGGCATGCTGGAGCTGGTGCACCCAGATCAAAACAGATTTATATTGGGCTGATCCACTTGGTACACCCAGATCAAAACAGTTTTATACCTGGCCAATCCACTAAGTTAAACATATGGAGATTGCATAACATCCTGGTTGTTGCCTGAACTTCACAGATAGGGAAAATTAGTAGTTACTTTGATGCAAACAAGGTATTTGAGACAGTCCAATGGACCTACCTCTTTGGGGTACTGGCCAAAATGGGATTTGGCCCCAAATTTCTTAAATGGGTTAGGCTGCTATACAACCAACCTTATGTGAGAGTGAGGATGAATAGCCATATGTCGAGGGAATTCAAAATATGCAGAGGCACTAGGTAAGGTCATCTGCTTTCACTAATGCTGTTTGCGCTGCCTGTAGATGTACTGGTGGTGTGGGTACGCATAGATGCACATGTGTGGGATTGGCCCGGTGGTGGGGATGGGGGTGAAGGCGAAATCATATCACTATAAGCAAATTATATTCTTCTATATTTGACTTACACCAGTAGCTCCCTGAACAGACTGGGAGAGATATTCCACCTATTTGAGGAGCACTAGGGATTTGCCATTAACTTTGACAAGTCATTATTGTTCCTGCTGGGGGGAGGGGTACTGGTGGGCGGGTACACTTCCCCTACCATTAAGGGTAGAGCTAGTCCAATTCAGATACCTAGGGCTCTGGATCACCCACACTCCAGACCTGTTTTCTGAGGCCAACCTTGAATCCAAAGTTAGGAGGCTGGAACAGGAAGTGAAGCATGGTTGTGCTCCAAAAATCTTTATATATTCCCCTAAATGGCCCCTACAGGATTCCCAGGGGATTTTTTAAGAGACTAGACTCATTGGTCCGGTCTTCGCTCTGGGCAGGAGGGCAACCCCGGATAGCCTAGAGGGTACTTCAACCGTTGAAATACATGAGTGGTATTGCCCTGCCCAATGTACAAAAATACTATGAGGCAGCGCAAGTGAGAGTGGTAAATGACTCAGTGTACATATGATTGGAAGAACCCAGTGTTCAGACTCAATAAGGCGGAAATGGGTGTAAAGGGATACCTGAAAACACTATACAGATGTAAAGTATCACCTACCATGTGCCCGGCAACAAGGACAGTAGTGGGTATGTAGAAAACTGACCAAGGAAATGGTTGTGTAACACCGGTTAACTCCCAAAACACCACTATGGGAGGGCTCCAGACTTAGGCCAGTGACAGTGCTACAGGGGGTTTTGGGCTGGCATGCAATTGGCTTATCTACCTTGGCAGATGTAAGGGATGCAAATAGGATGGGCCCCTTTTCCCACTTGGGCAAGAGTACCAAGGGCCTTATTTATGAAGGCCTGCAACACTTTTACGCCGCCATTGCATCACATTTTGTGACATTGCGGTGGCGTAAATAATGCACCACTTTTTGCCATATTAACAAAGTGACGCATCTAGGCAGATGCGTCACTTTGTAAAGCCCTGCGCTACATTATACCTGCATCAAGTATAATGTATACAGGGTGGTCATCCCCTGCAATAAAGTGTCGTAGAAGTGGCGCAGTGAAATCTATGAGATTTCAATGTGACACTTCTAGAACCCTACTGCGTCAATATCTTACGCCTGCCTAACAGCAGGCATAAGACTCACACATGTCCTTTCACATGGGGCTTGGCCGATGTGAAAGGAAACACTGCTGGAATTGTGTCTGTTTTCAGACACACCCAAGCAATGCGTCACTTTTGTGCCTACAGATATGTCAGTAATACTGAAGTATCTGTAATTACTTGCATTATGGAGCGATGTACATTAAATACGGCGCATTCATGGTGTCGCAAGGAGGTTGCAATGAAAACTTTTGTATCACTGTTTTCACACAGCGATGCAACCGTTTTCATAAATGAGGCCCCCAATGTCCAACAAACAGTGGCTGAATTATGCAAGTTTGAAAAACGCCCTTAGAAGCTGTGTCCTGATAGAGGAGGAAACACAGTAGGAATCACCTCTGGAGACTAGACTCTTAGACGGACGTGTGGAGAAGAAATTGATTTCACTGACATACAGTACTTTATTGAGGAACACCTAGCCCACCCCACTAACCCGGCAAGGTAAATGGGAGTGGGACGTGGGAGACTTGGAGGAGGAAGATTGGCCAGGGGCACTGGAAATTCCTGCAGAGGTAGCAATAAAAGCTAGCTTTGGACTGACCCCAGGGAAAAATCTTAGATAGGGTATACTGCATGCGCATCTTCCTAACCAAGATGGGACAAACAGATAGTTTAGACTGCCTTACGGGATGTGGTTTGGAGGCCACCTACTGGCACCCACTATGGTACTGCCCCTGAACTCAAACATACTCGGAGGCGAGGACCACTTCACTGGAAGAAGGCTATCATGTTATGTATGTTTATCGTTTAATTTCACAGAATTTAGAAAAATAAAAAGTATAATGTAAAAAAAAGATTGTCATTGGATACATGTTTGATTTAGTAAGCATACTGAGAGACTATATAAATACAGCCCATGTTTGAGGGCACTACACTTGGTGTTAAACTAAGCAAATTGGCACAGTTGTTATCTTTCCTGTAATACAACTGCTTATTAATGAAAAGGATATGCATAGGACATGATTGAAGTGATTAAAGTGAAATGCTCTTAATTCTTATTAATGTTTGCATTAAATATGAAACTGTAGGAAGGTAGATTATTAGTAGATGCAGGTTGGTATCTAGAGCTAGTTATATTTCCACAACGACTAAGAAAGTCCAGTCAAGTCTCAGTAAATAAATTCTCGCTCAATCCTTGGTAGCTTAGCAGATGATCAGTGAAGCTTAATTTAGGAGACAGGTGTGTCAAGCATTTAATATCACCCAAACAGTACATAAATACAAATAAAAGTCATTAAAAATCCATAGAAATGGTACAAAATAGAGAATATTGGTGTCTGTGAAATAACCCTAATATGACAAAAATCCAATACAAGGAAACGGAGATAAAAAGTTTGAATATTAAATACAAATTGTGCTTTCTATTGCGAAAAAGTGTAAAGTGCCAACTGAGGCTATCTGGTTGAGCTGGACCGGTACAAAGTCAAAGTTACAGAACCACCATGATGGAGCATGGGTCGGATACAATCAGCGGTTGGGCCTGGTGAAGATTTTATCTTCTGACTTAGTCACTTTTTAGACCTGGATTTTGCATCAACGACAGCAGCCTGCTGCAGTGTGATGCTTCAGTGAGACATAGAGGTCTTAGTCTTTCTTGTTGACTGCAAAAAACTCTGGAGCTTTCAGTGGGACAAACCAGCACAGTCAAACTGAGACATGTTTTGACGTCGCTGGCTTGACTTTCATCATCAGTGTTGGTCTCCTTCTGAGGTGTTTTCTCAAAATTTGGCAAAAACTTCCTAAACTTTCAGATCTTCTTCTGAAAGGTTCCTTGAATGTAAGGAAGGGTCCACAGCATCAGCCATGTATTCAGTAGATCTGGATTGCCTCTTGGAGCCTGGGACTCCAACACCCACAATGCACCTGGTCTGTCCAGGAACATTTAGTTAAAGCTGGTCAGCTGGAGTTGTCCTTTCAGTAAATGTTGCAGGTGACTTCTTTCAGCACATTTGTTCCTGTTGCTGCTTGGGATGTACACTCCTTATCCTTCAAGACATGCACAGTCCCTCTTGTGTGTGTACATCGCTGCATCCACTTCACCTTCCGGAAACCCACCACGAACCACCACACCCAACAGATCCCCCGTCGCAGCTGGAGCAAAGTTACCGAAGACCAGCTAACCACCACCCTCGCCCGGAGCCCACCCGCCGACCCCACTAACCCCGACTCGATCCTGCCGCCTGCAACCTCAGACAATGGATCAATGACTGCGCCAACACCCTCGCCCCGATCAAGAAACTCTCCAACAGAAACAGCAGCAAGAAAACCAACTGGTTCACTGAAGACCTCTAGGCCTGAAAGCAAACCTGCCGTAAACAGGAGAAGAAATGGCACCGCGAACAGACACTGGACAGCCACACAGCCCACAAGAACGCCACCCGCAGACATCATTTACTCATCAGATCCACCAAAAGAGCCTCCTTCAAAGACTGCCTATATAACAATGCCCACAACAGCAGAGAGCTTGCCACCTTCTTCCATCGCAAGATTGCAGACATCCATGACGGCTTCAAAGTCAAGACGGCCCCGACAACCACTAAGATTTCCGTCCCCATGGCCAGCATCCGCACCAACCCCCTGCTCTACTGGACCAACATAAACGAGGGGGACACCATCAAAATCAGGAACACCATTCACTCCGGATCTCCATCAAACCCATGCCCACACCACATCTTCAACAAAGCCAGCACCACCATCACACCTCATCTCCGGAAAGCCATCAACATCTCCTTCGAGAAAGCAACCTTCCCGGAGAGCTGGAAGCACGATGAGATCAACGCCCTACTCAAAAAACCCAAGGCTGACCCCAAGGACCTCAAGAACTTCCAGTCCATCTCCCTGCTCCCGTTCCCGGCGAAGGTCATTGAGAAGACCGTCAACAGATAACTGACCTGCTACCTCGAGGAGAACAGCATCCTGGATCCATCCCAGTCCGGGTTCCGCAGCAACCACAGAACCGAAACTGCCCTCATCGCCGCCACCGATGACATCAGGGCCCTGCTGGACAACAGAGAAACCGCGGCCCTCATCCTCCTGGACCTGTCAGCTGCCTTCGACACCGTCTGCCACCGCAACCTACACACATGCCTCCATGACACTGGGATCCGAGACAAGGCGCTGGACTGGACCACCTCCTTCCTCTCCAGCAGAACCCAGAGCGCCCCCCTTTCTGCTCCGACGCCACCGAGATCATTTGTGGCATACCCCTGGGCTCATCCCTCAGCCCAACGTTGTTCAACATCTACATGGCACCGCTCACCCACGTCGCCCGAATGCATGACCTCAACATCATCCCATACGCCAATGACACCTAGCTGATCCTCTCCCACACCAAGGACCCTATCACCACCAAAACCAACCTCCACGAAGGAATGAAGGACGTCGCTGAGTGGATGAAGAAAAGCCGACTGAAGCTAAACTTGGACAAGATGGAAGTCCTCATCCTTGGCTCCACCCCCTCGGCCTGGGACGACTCCTGGTGGCCGACCGCACTGGAAACAGCTCCAACACCCACCAACCACGCACGCAACCTAGGGTTCATCCTTGACCCCACTCTCTCCATGACAAAGCAGGTCAACGCCGTCTTGTCCTCCTGCTTCAACACCCTCTGCATGCTCCGCAAGATCTACAGGTGGATCCCCACCGAAACAAGAAGAACGGTCACCCAGGCCCTCGTCAGCAGCAGGATGGACTACGGAAACGCCCTCTAGGCAAGAGCCTCGACCAAACTCCTGAAACGACTGTAACGCAAACAGAACGCCTGTGCACACCTGATCCTCTACATCCCTTGCTGCAGCCACATCATACCCCACCTGAGAGACCTGCACTGGCTCCCTGTCAACAAGAGGATCATCTTCAAGCTCCTCACCCACGCACAAAAGGCACTCCACAACACCGGACCAGTATACCAGCATACCTCAACAGACGGCTCAGCTTCTACACCCCCGACTGCCAGCTCTGCTTTGCCGCCCTCACCCTCGCCACAGTCCCCCACATCCGAAGAGTGACCTCCGGCGGCAGATCCTTCGACTACCTTGCCGCCAAGACCTGGAACAAACTACCCATCCTCCTATGGCAGACCCAGGACCTGCTAACCTTCAGAAGACTCCTCAAGGCCTTGCTATTCGAGCAGTAACAGCTCCCCGTCCACCCCAGCGCCTTGAGACCCTCACGGGTAAGCTTTACAAATGTTCTGATTGATTGGAAGCTTCAGAGTGCAGCAGGTGCAGTCCTTCTGAGTGCAGTCCTCAGAAGTGCAGTCCAAAGGTCAAGCAGGCAGTCCTTCTTCTCTAGATGTTTCAGGGAGAGATTTGAGGGGCTCCTGTAGATCTCCCATATTTATTTCTCATTCTGGACTGGCAAAAGTGGGGACAACCCAACCAATGAAGTTCAAGTAGCCACCCTCAGCTATGACAACTTCTTGGAATGTGGGGTCTATTTTGTACTAGAATGCACAAAGCAACAAAAACCAAAATGAAGAAATTCTCTTCTTGAAGTGCAGGTCTGGCTAACCCAACCCACAGTTGTGGCTTACCTTTACCTACTCTCCACATTCAGCCAACCTAATCTAATTAAAGGGATTCCCATGTGGCAGGAGATCAAAGAAGTGGGGTCTGGCTGGGTCCTATTTCATCTGTGCTGCTACCTTTGATGTTCAGTTTATCTCCTCAGCCCCTTTCCTGTCCCTGGCTTCACTAGGAATCAAATCTCCACCCAACAAATGTATGTATTGTTTCAGCACTAGGCCTCTTCACATCTACTCAGGAAGCAGCTTGGCATGGCTGTCAGAGGCTGGTCAATCAGAAAAGGCTGTTTTCAGAAACTTCAGAACAGTGAGTTCTACAACTACCTTCCTGCAATAGTTATAACAAATCTGACCTTGGCAAGTTGCTGGATGCAATGTAACTATTATTTTGATACACTGAATTAAGTTGTGAGCTACTTCCAATCAAAATTCAGATTTATTAACGTTTAATAAAGCCATGTCATGTTAGCCTATGGAGCTAGCAGCACTACAGTGTGGAAAAAAACAACTTTGGTTGTTTTTCCCTCACCAGAGCATCTAACACATATTTTATAATAAACACACTTTTTATAACAAGGCGAGCTACTCTTAGGCAGCTATGGCAGGCGTTAAGGGTGACTTATATGTAATAAAAATATAGCTTTGGACTTTGGAAGCACTTTTCATTGAAAAGTTGAATTTGGACACAGTTCTTTTTTTAAACCAGCCTCAAGGGCAGGGCTATCTTTAAAATTACAGCAGGCACCACAGCAGTGCACACTTAGGTGCATTACGTCGAGTGGGGTCTCTAATCCTACATGCTCTGCCAAATAACTACAGGTAGATTATCTTGACCAATTACAATCATACCAATTACCATGTACCGTTCATGGCCCTGGGCCTGAATCAAGCCCAGGGTACTTTTCAGAATCAGTAACCACCAGGGTCAGTCAAAAAATGGGTGATCAAGGCAAAAAAGATGACTTTCCTACAGAAACTCTTTATGAAAACTATTCAGAGACATGCAAATATGACAGATATTGGGTGGGTATGATGAAAATATATGTTTCACTCTATGGGGATATACAAATCCTGCACTTTAAGGAATATTGATATGGATTATCAAGCTGTTAAATTGCACCTTTCTTTATTCTGGTATTTCAAGCCCTGTAGACAATAGAGAAGAAGTTCAAAACGTTTTATCAGATATTAGACTGCAAACTATAAATCTGAAATTGCAGTCTTCCCAGCCCTGAATTCCTGAAGTTAACTAAATTCCACACATTCAAAATATAATCAGGAATTTGCTTGTCTCAAAACGAAAGTATAAAGTTAAAAAAAGGACACCAAATGCAATGTTCCTGAACCCACACACATACTGTCACAAATGACATAAATGATCTAGCTGGTGACTAGACATATGACATTACCCTTAATAGTATCACTGAGACATCTATATATACAGGATGATTATTATTTGGATATCTGGTCTTATTTAGTTCTATTGAGCTATTGGGTGTTCTTATCCAGTCCTCAAAACTATGTGAGGTTTCAAAGCATTGCATTTGGCATGTGAGGTGGAGCCACGGCCGGGCTGGCCGTAGCGGGCATCAGGAGAGTTTCCTCTGGGAGGCTGGAAGGGTGGTGGTGGGGTGGGGTGGGGGGGGATATGTGGGGGGAAATGTTACTGAGGGACAGTTTTGCGCAGTGCTGCAATATTGGCACACAGTAACAAAAGCAGCAGTGCTGGGGGCCAGTTTAGTTGAGTAGCAGTAGCAGTGCTTCACCCTTGCACCCTTGCCCACCCCTTAAGCACCCAGTCCTGACTGGACTTTCACTTAGAAGGTGTTTTTTTTAATACTTCTTAATCATACTGTATCTATACCTCCAACTTCAAAGTCTAAAGTCCTTTAATATCCACATCAGATATTCTAAATTAAAATAGGTTAGTAAACATCGCATAGCCGTTTGCACAATACCTTCATTTTTATCTAAATTCTCCAGTTTGAGGCATGCACGTCATTTAATCGCTACATGCAGACCTTTGCAGTTCATGAGCAGAACAACACGAATCGCTAAAATTGAATTAAACAATAAACCAGTAATTGCTTGTTAGGATACTTTAATTGACTCATAAGTACCATATGCGAAGCAGCGTGACTGCAAGATGCCAATTATAGGTTTCATTATGGAGATATGGAATTTTGTTTTGCATATTGTAAATACACCCTCAATTAAGTTATCAGCGCTCCTTTCATAAAAGAAAGAGATTTCAGAGGCAAAAATCATTTACAGGCAAATGACTCATGTTACGGCCCCCAGAGGGGTTGGATTTATAATTCGACACGTACTTTAACAGCTCTATCTACAAGAGTGCCGTGAGAAACTCTTAAATGAATTACCCAGAAGCACAAACACTTCGAAGAATGCGTATTTAAATAATAGCCTGTAAATTACACGTTGACCTTATTCTGAGACACAGTAATTGGTTTAATAAAATGTAAACACGAATAGTGTATAAATAAATTAGTGAAAGGGAAATAAATTAGCGGTTAAATTGTTCAGTGGGTCGGTAAAGCGCACTCCTGAGATCAGTGTGTGAACAGCAGATCACAGTGTAAAGCTCGGCAGGGCAGACTCCACCTTTCTTCTTCTGAGAGAAGCATTACATTGGATTATGGCAAGACAGACTACAGGAGCTACAGGAAAGCACTGCTGCAGTGCTCTGTGTTAAATAGAAGCACCGGTTTGAGTTTTCTAACTTGGTACCAGATTTACTAAGCGCAGGGTGACGCAAGGCAACACAAGGGCTTGAGTCAGATTTTCAAAGCCATGCAAAGCCACCTTCCATGGCCCAGCGTGGCTTAGTAAATCTAGAGTAACGCAAGGCAGTGCAAGCCGCTGTCGTGTATTGCCTTGTGTTGGGAAGGCATTACATGGGTGAAGTGTGGGCATTCCCATGCATCCACCCGTGGATTTTTGTTAATTCCCATATTTACTGAGAATAGTAACCCCGAGAATGCATCAAAATGCTACGCCATTCCAACAGAAATATTTATTTTCTCCTCATTAATTCCTCTTTCTGCAACAAACATAGAAAGAGGAAAATTCCTCTGAGAATTGTGCAGGAAAGTGTCCCTTCCTGCTCAAAAACAATTCTGCCTGTAATACAGACATCATTGCATCGTGGCAAAAGGGTTCCTGTGTTGGCACTAGGCAGCACTCAGTGTGCCAGTGCACAGAGATAGCAGGAATGTGACCTACTCATTAAAATGCGACCAAACACTGTTTAGACACTGTTCGGCGTATGTATACCAGCCAGAATACATGCGCCAATTGTAAAATAGGAGGTGTATTTCACAACTGAACCCATGGCAGGCACCTCAAGGTGCCTGCTAAGGGGTGCAGGGATCAACAGGGAGACACCATAGGTGCCCACTCAGCCTCCAACCGGAGGCTGTGCACTCATGGAGGCCCTACTGGGGTTCCAAAGTCGAGTCCCGACAGCCTTTCTGTGTCGGAAAGGCAGGCACAGAAAGACTGTCGAAATCTGACATTGTCATCCCTTGGGCAGACAGAGCCACCCTTGGATGACTCACAGCATTCCGACTGGCAGAAGGGGTCTCTAAACCTGTCGGAAGCCAACCGGAATGAATGGTCAGATTCCTTTCTGACTGCCTCTATTGTATTGAGGTGGGCGGAAAGGAATCCGACTGGCACATTATGACCAACGGTCAGACTCTTTTCTGACAGCATCATAATCAGCCCCTAATTTGTGAAATGTGTCACTGCCAGGTCCCTATCATTCGCAGTATCCCCCATTGTTCTATGTACGTATATATGCATATTTGAATATTTCTAAAGCACAGCTCTGAACACTGCACATGCCACAGGGAGGATACTGAGGCTGGGGTAAAGTGGAGTAGAGCTAGAAGAATGGGTGAGATGTGGTCTATCTATGGTAGTGGGCCTTCAAATAGGTGACTTTTCAGTTTATTCCTGAATTGTAGGACGTTTGGTGCTGTCTGTGGGAATGTGGCTAGTGGGAGCATATGCTTAGAAGGCTGGTTTACTTGTTTTTTCCTTCCTGCAGTGTTTATTCTCTAATCTTGTGATGTCAGTGTTCCTTGTATGGCAATGACCTCCATATAGTTTTAGTTTGTTAGTTAGATATAGAAAAGCCTTAGTGTGGATGCCCTTGGGAGAAAAGGATGATCATGAAAACAATTCACAAGTCTTCTCCTGAGAGAACGGATTTCAATGAGAAACTTGGAATCTGGCTGTTATGTTGTTCCTGACAGTTTGTTCTTTGAGAGAGAGATTTGAGTGAGGGTGAATCTGAAGGAATGTGGCCATCATCTGGTAGTTCTGGGGGGTGGGGGGGGGGGGGGGTGTTCAGGAGAGGGGGTGGCCCAATAGCATTCAGTAGGAGATAAGTAACCAAACAAAGCATTTTTAGTATAGTTGATAAACAGGAGGTAATAAGTCTTTGTGGCATTTAGTATCAGGTAGTGTATTGAGATCCAGGTATGAATGCATTCTAGGCAGACTTCAATCACTGCATGGGTTGAGGAAATTGTGATAGAGTTAGTTGTCATCAGCATACTAGGGAGTCTTGAGGATGTTACATGCAAGCATGGCAACAAAGAGTTCTATTGAAGGGTTGAAAATGATGGGTGACAGGTGCGCAATCTAGTCATTCCTATCTCGTTCTAAATTGTCCCCCATAATTTTCACCCTCAACATGGAGCCCCTTCAGTCACTAATCACCAGTAACAGCATCAAATTTGTCAATGTGCCGATAATACACCACTCAACTCTTTCACAGTTTGCCAAGTCACTATGTTTCATGCTGAACAACAAGCTCACTTTCAAGGAACGTAGTACCAAGAAAGCAAAGTCAGCCTGGTACCTGCTCTCTCTACTAAAAAAAGTGAAACCTTCCCAAACAGAAAGTGATAACAGAACCGCAGATAAAGCCTTGGTGCACTTACATCAAGATATACAATAACTTTCTCCATGGCATCCCAGGCTCCTCACTACCCTCTCAGAAGAACAATGGGGCATATTATCAAGAACGTCGATAAAATTATCGCCGCTTTAGCTAAAGTGGCGATAATGGGCTTAATAATATGCCCTTGTGAATTCCCATAGCAGCCCAGGTTAACACCAGAACCTGGGCTGCTATGGGAATTCACAAGAGCACATTATCAAGTCCATTATCGCCTCTTTAGCAGCAGTTTCCTGCCGCTAAAGCGGTGATAATTTTATCGCCGTTCTTGATAATATGGCCTCATATATGTATCATAGCAAGTTTCCTACCAGGCCTAAAGAATTATGATCAATTCAACCCCATCATGGATTTAAATCCATTGGCTTTCATTACCGGACCACATTCTCAAAGCCATCACAGCCAATGTTGCAGAATTTCCGACTGACTAGCTCACCGCCCAGGGACACTCAGCACACCTGCGGCCAGCAGTATGGAGGTAAAGAAATACAATAAAAAAAGCACAACAGACTTTCTCCATTTATGAACCCAGGAGTTGTCACCACATCCCTGTATTATACCTGCTCCAATTTTAGAAATGAGTTAAAAATTTACCCCCTAAAGAAGACTGCATCATGATGCAGTAACAGTCTACATCTGCTTCCTGAACCCAGCTACCCTTCCAGTCCCCTACACACTGTATCTTTAATGTCGACATTGTACAGAGCTTCCAACCTTCTGCATAGGTGTGACATTTGAGTATGCACACACCACCTAAAAGCATACATACATCCTTTCATACAAACATTGTGACATAAAGAGACCCAGAAACATAATATAGATAAGTTAATAAATGGGCAAATTGTGCTACTTCTTCAGCAGATCCTCTGTTTTATTTAATGATGTTTTTAAAATTAATGGACCAGTGATTGGAATAGCTGGCATCAATCAAAAAGGTCACCATAAACTGCTGAACATTACCCTCCTCTGTCCCCATGGGTATGCAGAACAGCTTTAGTTTAAAGATCTTACCATGGCCTTCAAAGTCTTGTATTTCAAATGCTTACATTTTAGAGACAATATTGAAACTACAAATAGAAACCTGATAACCCAATCTCCTTCTCTCTCCTCCAGGTTATCCAATAATAATTGTCGGTTGAGACCTGACAGGCATGGAATCTACATTAATACTGGAAAATGTCTTAAACTTGTGAACTCTAATATCAAAGCTTTCTTCACTCGATCCATTTGAAAAGGTGGATTGTTTACTCATTTAACTAAACATGTCAGATGTAGAGCCAGTTGAGTATTGATTGCTTTGACTTTGCAGCTCTTTCGAAATACTATTTTAATATCTTCATCCCCAGATGGGTTATCATGAATTACAATCCAATATTTCCAGATTTTTTTTGTCGGGCCACATTAATTCCTTTCTTTTCTCTTTTTTTCTGCTGCTGTTGATGAAATGACCTCATAATTTTAGAAAGTTTATAATATTTGCAGGACATTGGGCCTAGGATTAGTCCAAACTGAGCATGTTGCACAGTGGGATACAAATCACATCTGGTTGAGATTGAGCTAGTAGTGAAAGAAGACGCCAAGCCCCCAATGGTGAGTATCCTTGTGATGTTTGTAATGAGTCAGAGACAAAAGTAAACTTCAGAGTAGTGCTGATGGGTATATCCACTAAATAGATAACCTCCAGTTTCAAAGAGTCACTAAAGTCCTGAGCATTTACCCATGTGATGGAAGTTGAAAGGCCATTACAAGAGCTGTTACACAGACCTAGGGCCTTTTTTAAATTTGGCAGATGGGATTCCCCATCTCAAATGGAACAGGTATCCTGACCACCGTATTACAAGTGCCATAAACTATCATGCACTTTTAATACAGTAGATGGGACATCTATCTGCCAAATTCTAAAGAAAACCCTTATACTACTTCGCAGGCGTATCAGGCCCTGCCATATTACAATGGACGACGAAGGTTCCAATCCAAAGCCAGAGGGGTGACTCAGCATGCTAGGGGGAACCAAATCTATTAATACCTGCTGTGTCCTGGCATTACAAATTGTAGGATCTGATATTCTGAACCTGTACACTCACTGTGGGGAATCGAATAGGAAGAAATTCCCCCACTTCCAACAATACCTGCAACAACAATAATGCAGGTTTCACTTGTGTAATTTATATATCATATTGTGGTGCAGTTAGCAAAATCCCACAAGGATTCAGTTCTAAATGATTTATGAGTTTCTGAGAATAACGTAGTTCAATTTAGATCCAGATTTCGACTGCAGTTCTGCTAAACATTCCTCAGGACTGCCCTATCACGTGGTTGTCACTGAAGCAGCCCTGCTTCTGTCAACTCAAACTCATTCTATGGACAGGCATTTAATCCCAAATCGGTCACAAGGGTAGCTGGTACTTCCCCTTTTGCTCTTCATGTAAGGAGACCACCTACAGCCCCATTCCCAATCTTATCTCGGAGAAAGGAGGCTGCATTGCAGTCAGTATTACTAAAGGTACCGGATACAGGAATTGCTGCATAGAGTTTATGCCTTGTTTAGAAGATCCCCACTGGAGCTTCACTGTCAGTGTGTTGATTGACATCCTACAGTCAATTGAGGGTTCGTCAATTGTTGCAATTGTTGATCAGACTGGTGCAGCGGTCACATTGATAGCTCAGTGATTGATTCAAGAGCATGTACCCTTATGGTGATTATTTATGCAAGATTTTTAGGAGACCTTTCGACTGTAACAAATCATGCTTATGTGACCTGTGTGGACATACTCCTGGGTCCCCCCAAACCTTTAAGCGCTAAGGACAGAGTAACAGTTGTTGTAGTGACAGATGGGCTGAGTTATAATTTGTTTAGGTTTTTCCGCTACTCAATCCAGTAGGTAAGATAAACCAATGTCAGACAATTTCGAAGAGAGCACAAGTAGTTGCTATGAGCACAAAATTAGAACAGGGAGACAATAATTTGCAGAGACAAAGAAAAACTTTTTGTATAAGATACCATATATTTAAAGGCAAAGAAAGCACTGTGTTACATTAAATGTCATGTAATCTGTGTTATACTGCGCACAAGTGCTCGTGAAATGGTGTACGGTGAAAGTGACACGTGAGGAAGTATGTACAGCGGGCAGGGGCGCACAACAAAGCAAATTATATACAAGGTGTACTCGCATTAATACCCATACAGTAAATACAAATGAATACAGAGTGATTTGAATGGGTAAGCACGAGAGAGGCGTCGTAAATTTCTCTGTAAAAAGTTGATGGCATTTTGGCGTATATGCAATGTTAGATCATCATCAGGAATACGTTACAGATAATTGCATAACAGTGTAGCAGCGAGCGAATCGCGTTGGAGACGGAGTGGTCTCAGGCGGAGGAATGAGGGGATCCCGATATAGTACACTGATTGGGTCCACTGGATGTGTTAGGTCCAGGTGAGAAAACTGCGATGAGGGCAGCAGAAGGATAGGAAGCATCAGGGAATATCCACTGAAAGGTTGAGCATTCCTATCAAGACGGTCCGATTACTGCAGGCCCCCAGGTGAAGAGAGCTGCAGACAAAGCAGCGGTGGGATTGATGGCGTCACGGCGTGTCCATTAGGATGGTTCAGGGTGCTGAATATGCGAGGAACCTGTTTCTGCAGGGCTTTGCAGGCGAGTGGAGTGGAGTGAAGTGAATCCCAGGAAGTGTGGGTACAGGCGGCGTTAGTCCGGCAAGTGCCGTGACACCTCCAATCCCACTGCTGCTTTGTCCGCAGCTCCCCCCAACTGAGGACCGTACTCATTGTGCCCAGGTCGGCCTGCAGTAATCAGACCGTCTTAACTGGAATGCTCAACCTTCCAATAGATATACTCTGATGCTTCCTATCCTTCGGGTCGATTTCGCACTACATAAAATTGCAAAAACAAATGTGAATGAAAACTGAAAAAGAGTATATAGGAAAGTTGAAGTGTAACAATGTGATCGATTCCTAAAGTGTATATCACAAATACCTCAACCCTATGTAAATCTCAACTATAGCTTGTGAATACACTGTCTTGAGAAGGAAAACAATAGTTGCAGAAGGTGAGATTAGCACTGATAGGGAAGCTTGAAGCGATTTGGGCATGGAAGATCAAAGTGCTCCCAACATGAAGTCAAGGTGTAAAATTGGCTGTACTTGTTTTGCTATTTTGTAAACCTCTTGGATTTTCAAAAATCTCTCCTGCTTCTCCTATCCCCGAATATACAAATTCCTTCTCCACAGGAAGTTATTTCCTATTTCATGAAAGTGAGGATTATAAGTGATTCAAAATGTAGGCGCGTTATTCAAAAAAATTTTAATAATATAATAAATACAAGATTAAATACGTAATGAGCAGCATTAGTATAAAATGTTATAAGGATACTACTTTCTATTTCTTTCTATTTTAAAGTGTAATGTGGAATTTATCATGTCTTATATTGTGTATAGCCAGTTCACCAACCTTGACTTGACTTTGAACATAAATAAGAAAACGTCATGACATAATATAGAATTGTTAATTAAGTGGATTGTTGGAAACACAAAGAGTTAGATATGATCAACAAACCTCTGGAAATCCTTGACTGCCACTACATAAGTGTAAAAGGGGATATTTGGAGTGTCATGTATTAAACTTTTAATAGTTAATTCTGGTAATACCTAAACTACCGCCTACTTGGCAACTAATAGGGAATAAATGCACAGGGATTAAACCTTCCCTGGCTGCAAACGAATTTTATTTTAATGTTTTTCAGAATTTGTACCTGAATTTGTGGCATATCAGTAGATTTTGTGACATATTATTTGGACTCCTTGACAATAAATGTGTTTACCAAGCGCGAATCGGAAGATTTCATGCTGTTCTTTATTCTCCTAGCCTTATTAGCATGCGGTATTTTCTTTGTTTGATTCACAGACAGAATAAAATACAGCAACTCCTATCACCAGATGTGCTGCAATAAGCGAAGTGCAATTTCTGCGAGAATGTTCTAGTGAAAACGATGAGAAAGGGATCAGAGCCAAAATGTAATAATTATATGGACATATGCAAAACGCTTGCCTGCAGGAACAAGCACACACTCTTACTTTGGACCTTGTCTCGTGTAAATAATAATTATCATTCTATAACCTGCAGCGGCATCTGGTGCAAATAACATATTCTGGAAGGTGTGTGTTAGGAAATTTGATGGCGAGCGGCAAGATTTCATGAAACTCACCTCACACATTCTCACTCCTTCCAAAAATAGTCCATCGTCTCTCTTGACTACACTGTTGGACCGACCAAAATAGATGTGTTCTTCTTTGTTGGATGGCCCAATCATATTTTTATCTGTTTTTTCAGAAAAAGGCTGGTAATGTTACCCTTGTAGAGGGTGTTATTTTCTGCTGCTCTACTCCTAGCATACTCAGCTAAAATGTAATGTAAAAAAGAAGGATTCTAAAAGCAACAATCTCAGAAAGAACTGCATTCATTCAGGACTTACAGAGGTTTTACATGCTTGGGTAAAAAATTCCTTTAGGGGAAAAGAACAGGAGTTTGTATTTTTATATGCTGCACAGATTAGCATCTAATGACAAGTGCTTGACAGCTACCTCATCATGAATATATATTGAAGAAGACCTGTGGGTCCCAGAAAAAGCGTGGGCCTAGGACAAAATGCCCGCTCTAAACCCACCCCCTTGTGACAGCCCTGCAGCCATCATAAAATTATTTAACTGCTAACATATTTTAAATGCTATGAAGACAATCCAAAACACACCTCTTCGTCACACAAAGTCGATCCCTTGTCATAAAATAAGCTTACCACACCCTCAAACAAAATTCTATATACCTATCAAGTACTGTAGAGTTAAGTGACCTAAAAGTGTAATAGAGGTAAAATAGAATCCTCTTCAATGGCTGCAGTAAGTGGTGTGGCAGGGTAAGTGAGCGTCTAGAGACTGCATATTGTTATGCCACGTCCATCATTTTATTTGCAAAGGTGTCCCGAGTGATGGTCATTCTGAAACAAGCAGAATAGTTGACTGGCTGCAATCCTCGCAGGAAGAAAGCGTAGAACTGATCAAACAGGATGATTTTCTGTCCAAAGTGTTGTACACAGCGTGCGAGATCACAAACCCACAGCCCATTTAACACCCGTTAATGTGTATAAACTAGCTAGGATTGGGAAAAAAAATCATCTGGATTTCTAAATGTATGTTGAGCTTGTCCAGCTTTCTGTTCAAATGAACAGAAGGGGTCACTAAGCAAGCATGGTGCAGAGACAGAATATCGATTGAAAAATATTGATAGAAATATCGAGTAGCAAACATTGTGCGTCAGAAATATCGATATACAGATTCTCGTGGTTAAGAATATCGATTTTAGGTAAGTAATATAGATGTTAAAAATATCGAAGTGTTTAATATCATTTGCAAAAATATAGTTGTTAAAAATATTGTTTGCTTATTATTGTTATGTATTTTAGTATTTATTTTATATGTATGTGTTGTATGTTTTTTGTATAAGAATTGTTTGTATTTTTAATATATGTGTTAAAGTTTTAGTGGTTACTAATTTTATTTTGTTTTGAATTTTGCATTTTTGTTCTGTTGCGGGTTGTGGGTTTAAAGGAGAATAGGGTGGGAAGTAATTTAATTATATTAAATGTATTGATTTTTATTAATTTATTATTATTTGTTTAAATGAGATGTTCTAGTATTACATGTGTAAATCAATGTATTATTAATTAATTATTAATTGTTTTTAATCAATTTAAACCAATTTATTGGTAATTAATTATGGAGATTATGAAATGAATGTTAGGTGTGTGTTGTGTTGTTTATAGGTGTTAAGGATGGGAAGTGATTTATTTTTAATTGATGAATTAACCAATGGCTGTTAATTAATTTGAATTCATTAATTGGTAATTAATTATGGCAATTGTGTAATTAATTTTAGGCGTGTGTTGTGTTTATAGGTGTTAAGGGTGGGAAATATTTTCTTTTTACTTGATGAATTAATAATTTGATGTTAATTATTTGAAATGTATTTTGGTTAATTGTTTCTTTTTTGGCTGGTGTTTTTACTTTTAAAGGGGTAAAAGGTGGGTATTAAATACATTGTAATTATTTTATTATTAGTTGTTAATAGTAATAGTTTTTAATCTATAAATAAGTTTGAATTGTGTTGTATTATTTTTGTTTAATTCAAGTGTGCGTTGTGGATATCATGTTATCAGGATATCAGTGTTAAAGTGTGTGCAGTCAATGAATGGTTATTCATAATATTTTTTTAATTGATTATTAATTATGTACATTTTGAAAAAAATAATTAGAAATGTTCAAGTGTTGTGTTATTGATGTGGTGTTATAGGGTAGGAAATAGAATAAATACATCTATGGTTTGATTAATTTATTTGTTTGTAAATATTTTCTAGTTTAAAATAATTTTATTTTATAAATCTATTTATTATTTTATATTTTATATTATTTGTAGGTTTTTTATATGTAATTAATTGAATATTATTTGTAATTCTTATATATTTGATATATTAGATTTCAATTTCTAAATATTGTTTATTTTTTCATGATTTCTATAATTGTTAATGTTTTTTATTTTTGTTTTAACTGTTTGAGTTTGAACAGTAATTGTTGTCTCTTTGCTATACAAATGTAGGTTTAAATATTTGTTGATAGTTTAATGCCTAAAATTATTGTAGAAAGTTTTTTTTAATATTTTAACTTATTGATATATATATTTTAATATAATTTTAAAAATAATAGTGTCTTAATTATTTTAAAGTTAATATGTATATATGAAAATTATTATGGTAGTGTGTTTCATTTAAATTAAGTTTATTTGTTATATTTTGTTAAAATGTATATTACATTTAATGTATTTTGTTAAAATCAATATTTAATATATGTAATATATATTTGTTTATATATATATTTAAATCGATATTTTTTACATCCATATTTTTACATCAATATTTTTGATTCAATATTTTTGAACTTACCTGTGTAGGTATAGGAGTTGAGATTTTTGTATTCTATATTTCTTCCAGATATTTTCAACATCAATGTTTTTGTCATCGATAATTAAATCAGTAAACCAGCATTCATACCTTAGATATACAGACACCAGTTTGAAGGACAGGAATGTAGACATAAATAGCTCTCAATTGCATATTATGATGGTGAGCTCAGTTGATCCTGATTGATGTTGTCTGTTTGGACAGCTCTGCTCAGATCCAACTACTTCAGGACTGATTAAAAACATCTATGTTGATCAAGGCCTGACCTATTTCTTAAGTCTCAAATTTCTAATGGTAATAAGCCCTGAATCTATCAACAGCACACAGCAAAGAATAACAATCTATGCAACTGCTATACAACCAAGCCTTTCAGTATTGCATTCCATGTTCTATGATGTGTTCAGAACACAGCTCTAAGGCTCTCTCTTAGTTATACTCACTGCAACATATCACTATCGATTTCACACACTCACATTAGCTGCCCGTTCTGAATAGAGTCAAACTTTGGGCTTCACACCTAATTTACATTTTAAAGGCATTACTACAGAGCTGAATTAAGGCTCAGCATACGTGATCTGACCTCCAATAGCCAATACATGCACAATTTAGGAATATGTTCCAGAAATTCTAATGCAGAGATCACAGCCTTCTATATAAGACAATTCGTCATTTTAAAATGGAATGACAGTTTTTGGATAAAAAGTTCAGCTTCAGTTATTTGTGAATAATAAATTGGATGGTAAATATTTATTGAATATGTATTAGTGAATCTGCAAAATATTGACTATCTTTAATAGTGCTGCCTCACAAAAAGAATATTTTTCAAAATGGATAAATTAGCATTATTACTGTATTCACCTTGTATTGAGTTCAACAAAGACATGTATACCAACATTTTCACAAATCTTAGAAAGTCCATACATAAATACTGTATTGTTACCTTCCTTTTTTGTCCTTCCTTGGTGAAAGAATGAAATGGGTTTTCTAAAGCGTATGGCTACTCTATGGCGTGTCCCAGAGCTGCGCTTACAGTCAGCAGGGAGATGCACCTCAATTATCTATTCTGGTTGAAAGAGCCATGTCTTCAGCTTTTTTCTTGAACAAGGTGGTGGGCCCTATGTAGCGTTGCTCCAAAGGGAGTTTATTCCAGATCACGGATCCTAAATAGGAAAAGGTCATCAGCCCATTCTTGTGCAAAGGACCTTAGGAGTAAGAGTCTTTGGGCTGACCATAGGTTTCTGGAGGGGGTCTAGAAACTATATCTAGCCCTAAAATAGCCTGACCCAGAATGGTGCAGTGCTCTTTGTTCAAGGACTACATTTTTGAAGAGAAATCTCTTCTTTATCGACAACCAGTGTGGAGCACACAGGTAAGGAGGCACTTGTGTTCTTGGGGGCAGTGTTGGGAGAATGCATGCTGCAATGTTTTTGACTACTTGAAGCTTGTTAACCAGGTAATCTGGGAGTCCTAAGTATATGGCATTTCCATAGTCCAGTCTAAATGTTATGAGTGACTAGATTACCACTTACCTGCACATCGTCAGCATATGTGATCATCTTGTCTCCTAGGACCTAATCCAATTGGGCTAGAAGGATCAGGTATGCATTAAACAAGGTGGGGCTCAAGGCCGCCCCCTCTGGCACCCCTACTGTCAACTCGAATGCTTCCAAGGAGTATTGGGAAACCCATTCTTCCTGCCCTCTGCCCTTCAAGAAGGAAGATATCCGATCTAGTGCCAATCCACCGATACCAATAGATTAGAGGTGATCTAGGAGCATAGCGTGAGGGTCCTTATTATAGGATGATGATAGATATGACATAAGCAAGACACCCCCCTCAATCCAGGGAACATCTAATATGTTCAGTGACTTCCACTAATACAGTCTCAACTCTGAAGTTTGGTCTGAAGCCAGGCTGCATATGATGGAGAAGCTCATTAGTTTCAAGATACCAAGACAGCTGTTGGATAACAGCATTTTCTAGTATTTTCTTTTTTGGAAAATGCTGCCAGTACAGAGATTGGCCTGTATTGTGATTGCTCCGTGGGGTCTGCTGTGGGCTTGGTTAAGTGGGGTCAAATGTTGGCCTGCTTCCACACCACAGGGACAATTCCCGAAGATAATGACACATTCAACACTGATTGGCCATTGGAATTATAGCAGCTGTAAGGTAAGAAGGTGATCCTCATTTAAGGGCACGTAATGCTGTTAAAGATTCTTCTAATGTAATGGGTTGAACATTTACCAGTGTAGCCAAAGTGGGAGGCAGCCAAAGTGGGAGACACTGTGCTGGGGCAAACTATTTCCAGCTGTCTATCCTCTGCCTGAGTCCCTAGCGCTAAGCTGGCTTGGATTGTAGTGATCTAGTCACAAAAGTAAGCTGCCAGTTGATTGCACCATTTTACATTGGGTTGGTGCAATCTGCCACAAGCTTTAGGGGACCAGAAGTTTTTGACCATTTATTACGTGCCTCTTCTATTGTCTCCTCATAATTCACTTGTTTTGCTGTTCTGTTCTCTTCTCTGCATAGTATGTTTTAAGGCTGCTTTGTAGATGACTTTCTCATTCTTTGCATAATTTATTTTTGTCGTCCTAAGGTTGTACAATGTTTCTTCATAGTCCTGAGATGCTCTTTAAACCAAGGATCGGAAGGTTTGTTTCTGCACGGAGTGCATGCTGTCTGGCGGGCTGGCTTCTTCCTCCACTTGTCCTGAGAGAGAGGGAGTATTATCTTCCAGTGCAGAAATTCAACAAGTAGCACTTTAAGAAATGGCCTTCTGCCAAATGTGATTTTATTTGACACGGGCATAGATGTATCAAGCCTTTTGCGATTCGTTAAGGCCGAAATTCGCAGAATTTCGGCCTTAACGAATCGTAAACGGGCAATTTGCATCTTTTGGGATGTATGAGAAATTAGCAAAATAAGGGATCGCAAAAAATTGCGATTCCTTATTTTGCTTAAGCATTTAAGGAATCGCAATTTTGCGATTCCTGAAATGCAATGTATGAAGTTTTTTGAAATTGCGAATTCTGGTTAAGAAATCGCAAATTAACACCAATTTGAGGTTGGTGTTAATTTGCGAATTCCTTTCAAAATTCACAATTTAGCAATTTTGAAGGTGGCATGTGACATATGCACACACATGTAAGTTTCAGGGGTGCAGCAGGGTTTCCATGAGACACCCCTGCACCCTTGGAATAATTCTCAAATTGCGATTAGCAAATTGCGAATTCGCAATTTGAGAATTATTTCGCAATCATTCCTATGGGCCTCCTGACCCATTGGAATGAATGGGAAATTATTCCTCATTTGTGAATTCGCAAATTGCGAATTCGCAAATAAAGAATAATAAGGAATCGCAAAAAAATAGCGATTTTAAACATACATCCCATTTTGCGATTTCTAAATAGCGATTCGGTAAAAATCGCTATTAAGAAATTGCAAATAGGAACGATGATACTTCTAGGCCATTATTCCTTATTTGCGAATTCGCAAATTGCGAATTCGCAAATAAAGAATAATAAGGAATCGCAAATAAATAGCGATTTTAAACATACATCCCATTTTGCGATTTCTAAATAGCGATTCGGTAAAAATCGCTATTAAGAAATCGCAAATAGGAACGATGATACATCTAGGCCTTGGTTTGGAGTTCAGTCAAGACGGGCCAAAAAAACTTGATTAAATAATGGTCTGTGCAGACAAGTGGCAACGGTTCTTCAAGTTGTAGACTTGTGTTGGAAAAATGTAATCCAGCACATGATCTGCTTTATGCGTACAGTTGAATACATATTGGAAAAGTTCTAATGATGACATTGTGTCAAACAATGACGGCAGCTCATTTTTACCTTTTTTGTCAATGTGCAGGTTTAGATCTCCCAACACTAATGTACAAACCTTAAGGCCCACTGAGCCAATGCATTGCCCCAGAGGTCTGTAGATTGATACCCCATCCAACGATTGGTGGGGTGTCAGGGAGAGACAGTAGCTCATCATCTTCCAATTCCTCATTAAGGATAGGAGTACATTCATATGACTCTATGTACAATAGCCACACCTCCTCCTCGACCTCCTGGACGATCCTTTCTGTAGATTTTGTAGCCCCGGCTATTGATGTGTTAACTGATTCAGATAGCCATGTCTCGGTCTTGAACAATAAATCGGGCTTTTCTTCATTCAATAAATCATAAATCGGGATATCATATTTTGTACGGACTGAACATTGATGAGTGCAGCAGAGAATTGCATGTTTCTGTCTCTCTTACCCAAGATAACATTAGTTACAGTATTCTGGCGTGGGGGGTTACAGCTGCCACCTACAGCCAGAATAGGCAAAGTCGTCATTTAGCAGACGCGGAGAGTAGTGAGAGACACCATCTTTTGTGAATCAGGCCAATGATACCCGTTATTACCTTTAGTAGCAGCTGCAAGGCTTTAATTTTTCATAAATGTGCAGGACTTTTTTGGGGGTTGATGATAGTTTTCTCTCTGCTCAGTAAGTTGACTCTAACCTCTTGCGAAGTTTAATTCACAGCTGCCATAAAACCAGTCCTATTACACAAGCTTGTCAAAAGGCTGATGTTTTGTTGAAAAAACAGTAGCACATGCATCAAGGATGGCTTTTGCAATTTCTTAATTGCGATTATTAAGGAATCGTAAAAGCCTATGCATGTAAGAACCGCTAAAAAAATAGCGATTCCTAAACATTCTTAATTGCGACTCACAAATTGCGAGTTGCAATTAAGGAATTACTTACCTTTCATTCCTATGGGCCTATAGGAATGAATGAGAAGTGCATGCGCAATTTGCGAGTACCAAAAAGGTACTAGCAAATTGCGCATGCAATTTCAAGGGTGGAAGGGTGCCAAAAGGACACCCTGTTGCACCCCTGAAATTGTAATGTGCACCCATTTTGCACACACACATGCCCTAAGGGCATGTGTGTGAATAATATGTAACTTTGAAAAATGCACTTTAGTGCATTTTTCAAATTTTTTGCAAATTACCAACCAATTTTTTTTCTCGGTAATTTGCGACCCCTAATAGTGAAATCGCTATTTTAAATTGCTTCTAGCACTGCATTTCAGGAATCGCAATTTGAGATTCCTTAAATGCAATTGCAAGTTGCCAGTTTTGCATTTGGGATGATGCATCCCAAATGCAAACATTCTGGTCACAAAGGGGCAGATTCTCAGCTTGTGTCCGTGTGCAACCCGTTTTTAGTTTGATGCAAGGGGCCCTAAAAGTGGCCCCAATTAGTGAATCACATAGCATGCACGAGCTTAGGATACACCTACCCCGCCGCCAACCGCAGCAGGCTGGACCCAATCGGTGTCCTTCTAACCGCCAACCACTGTAGCACATGTTTTGTGGTGATAGTTTAGGTCTACTATGACAAGACATCGTAAGTAGCCCTACACCTACCTCTCACTTTAAGTCTAGATGGGGAACAACCTTTATAACGCAACTTTTAGCACGCAGTGCTATTACAACGCAGACTTTAAAACGAAAACCATTACAACGCATTACACTGGGGGGCGCTCTAGGATAGGGAATAGTTTTAATTTACTATACAACACCTTCCCTAGTGTCCACGGGGACTGGTGTTGGAATAGTAAATTAAACTATTCACTATCCACCACCCCCCAGTGTAATGCGTTGTAATGGAATGGGTTTTAAAACTTGCGTTGTTACAGCATGCGTGGTAAAAGCATGCGTTGTAACAACGTACATCCGTCTAGATAGCATACAATTCGATCCTGAAGAAGTGTCCTGATCATTACTGACTTCTGAGACACGAAACATGTAGAGCACAAGAGAGTAGAACCCCTACCATTAGACACCTAATGACTAGGTTTGGGTCCTCTCGTCACTATTTTTGATTAGGCAGTTTACCTCCATAATAAAGTTTGTTTAGGACTAACTGACCTATTTTAATTTCACTACCTCTACTACACTCTCCTGGCCTCTCACCCCCACTGCACCCACCGGCAGGAACAAAAGATCCCCGACAAAGAGCCCCGGTTCCGGGTGGCCGTCAGGTATTGCAGTGCTGACCTGACGAGGGGCAGGCTCAAATGATGAAGCATGACACCTAGCTTGCTGGGTGTGTGAGAGCTCTAGTTCCAACAAGGAGAACTCCTTCTCCTTCACATACACATTGGCGACCTTCTCTGGATTATGCCACCAGACCGTGTTCAGTACCTCCTTGATCTCACTCAACCAGAAGAACTTTGTACTTTTGTCTTGTTATTACTGTCTTCCGGGCCTGTGCACTGGACCTCTTTAAACTAGCCCTCAGTCCCCCTCTTTGGTTTAACATAAACAATTAATTATTGTCATAAAAAGCAAAAGGGTAGTCCTCCTTCAACTTTGTAGAGGCGTATTTTATGTGCAAGATCACCTCATGCTTAAATTGATGTCAATTTAATGTGTAAATCGGCATACACTCGCACAATGTCAACATTCTGGAAGCAAGCTCCCAACTCTCTGGTTAAGAAGCAATGATTGTTCATGCTGTCGGTGTTTAGCAATTCATTTACTCATATGCATTTGAATGGAGAGGGAATAGGAAAGCAGTTCCCTAATACAACCACGGAAATGGGTTTGCTAGCACAAATGCCATCTTAAAATATTACTTGGCCTTCACATCAAGCTAAAAGAGGAAACAGCTCTTGTGCGCTTAGGTTGTCAAATCTGACATTTCAAAAGTATGCACTTTTGCCCTTGCTTTTTGTTCTGGCGGAGATAATTTCTGTTCAGCTCATTGTCCAGTCAATACACAATCATTTTTTTCACAGACATACCGAGTGAAAAATCTCGGAAAACATTCAAACTTAAAAAAAAAAGTATTGCGCATTCCAAAACATTTTGAATCCCAACACATATTATGGGTGAAGCATTTTCAAATACTGCTTCTTTTGTGAGCATTTATCATGAATTGTTTAAAATATGCCCAGAATACAAGTGCGAGATGCAAACTCCGACCCCTAAACACAGGTAACTTGCAATAACGACACCCCAATACCATGCAATAAATAATTCATCCTCCCACAATGGGAAATAACAATGCAGATCTGATTTTTTCAGATCAAATTCCTCATGGTATTCCCTTTAATGTGGGGATTATTTCCCGGATTTTCCACCTACACTGAACAGGTGGTAAACAGAAGCAGGCTGGTAAAAACACCTTAGATGGGGCAGTGTCCCAACACACACACACATGCACTCTCGCGTACACACATACATTCACATGCAGACGCACACAGATCCACTCACAACACTCACTCACAAATACACATACATTCATACATACATGCACTCACAAAGCAGTCAAATGAAACACAGATCTTGCCTGCTTCATTTCTCAGGGAGGGAGACCTTGGAGGTGCCAGGAGGGTTTTAGCGGCTTGGGTCAACCATTGAAGGGAGATAGCAGCCCCTTATTCGATACAGAGTAGGACGAGGGTCAGAGAGACTGCTGACTTCACCCATTCTGTGGCAATGCATCAGTGATAGACAGTCTGCCCTGGGCACTTCAGAGCTTAACCTGAAGTGCCAAGGTATGAGGCTATCACTTACGGTTCCCCTCATCATGAGAGGGATGTCTTTGAGGACCTTTGCCAAGTTGAGGAGATCACGCCCACAAGAGCTGTGACATCCTCAGCACAGCAAAGTTCAGCTCAGACAGCCGGGAGCCTGTACATTTAGCTGCACATATAGTTCCTGGCTGCCTGACTTAAAAATAAAGAGTGTCTGTCAAGCTGATTTTGGCTCATCCTGACAGACACTCTTTGTGTCCAACAGGTGCGCGGGCGTGGCGCCTCCATCGCTATGGACGAGCTGGGGGTAAATAAAGGCAGGGTGAGTTAAGGTTATGGGGCATACTATCAATCAATAAATCAGAGTACTTGTAAATCGTGCTACTTACCCGTGAGGGTCTCAAGGCGCTGAGGGGAGGGGTTGCTGCTACTGCTCCAAGAGCCAGGTCTTGAGGCGTCTTCTGAAGGTGAGTAGGTCTTGGGTCTGCCGTAGGTGGGTAGGGAGGGTGTTACAGGTCTTGGTGGCAAGGTAGAAGCAGGATCTGCTGCCGGAGGTTGTTCGTTGGATGCGAGGGACATCGGCGAGGGCGAGTCTGCTGTTCAGGTAGGCTGGTCCGGCGTTGTGGAATGCTTTGTGTGCGTGGGTGAGGAGATTAAAGGTGATCCTCTTGTCGACGGGGAGCCAGTGTAGGTCTCTCAGGTGGGGGGTGATGTGGCTGTGGCGGGGGACATTGACGATCAGTCAGGCTGAGGCTTTTTGGATGTCTTGTAGTCGCCGAAGGTGTTTGGCTGGGATTCCTGCGCTGCCGTAGTCCAGTCTCCTGCTGACAAGGGCCTGTGTCACCTTTCTTCTTGTTTCGGTCGTGATCTATTTGTAGATCCTGCAGAGCATGCGTTGGGTGTTGTAGCACGAGGAGGAAATCGCGTTGACCTGTTTAGACATGGAGAGGGAGGAGTCGAGGATGAATCCTAGGTTGCGTGCACGGTCAGTGGGTGTCGGTGCCGTTCCCAGTGTGGTCGGCCACCAGGAGTCACTCCAGGCTGAGGGGGTGGGTCCGAGGATGAGTACCTCCGTCTTGTCCGAGTTCAGCTTCAGACGGCTGTTCTGCATCCAGTCAGCGACGTCTTTCATTCCCTCATAGAGGTTGGTTTGGCGGTGTGCGGGTCCTTGGTGAGGGAGAGGATGAGCTGGGTGTCGTCGGCGTAGGATATGATGTTGAGGCCGTGTTGGCGGGCCACTTGTGCGAAGGGGGGCCATGTAGATGTTGAACAGCGTCGGGCTGAGCCCTGGGGACGCCGCAGATGATGTCCGTGGCCTTGGAACGGAAGGGCGGGAGTTGGACGCTGTGAGTTCTGCCGGAGAGGAAGGACGTGGTCCAGTCAAGGGCCTCCTCTTGGATTCCGGCTTCTAGGAGGCATGTCTTTAGAGTACGATGGCAGACCGTGTCGAAGGCATCTGACAGGCCCAGGAGGATGAGGGCTGATGTTTCGTCGTTGTCTAGTTGGCGCCCCTTGTCGTCTGTGGCAGATATTAGGGCTGTCTCGGTGCTGTGGTTTCGTCTGAACCCGGACTGGGACGGGTCCAAGATGTTGTTGTCTTCCAGGTGGCGGGCCAGTTGCATGGTGACGATTTTCTCGATGACCTTCGCTGGGAACGGGAGCAGGGAGATGGTCCAGAAGTTCTTGAGGTCCTTGGGGTCCGCCTTGGGCTTCTTGAGGAGGGCGTTGATTTCGGCGTGTTTCCAGCTTTCCGGGAATGTCGCTGTTTCGAAGGAGATGTTGATGACCTTCTGTAGTTGGGGTGCGATGGCAGCGTCAGCTTTGTTGAATACGTGGTGTGGGCACGGGTCTGACGGAGATCCTGAGTGGATGGAGTTCATGACCTTGAATGTTTCGTCGCCGTTGACGTTGGTCCAGGAGGTCAGGTGGTTGGCACTGGTGGTGATCACAGGGAGGGTGGGGTCTGGCGTAGTCGGGTGGCCATGGTGTTGAAGCTGTCATGGAGTTAGCGATCTTGCGGTGGAAGAAGATGGCTAGTGAGTTGCACAGTTCTTGTGAGGGCAGTATGTCATTGGCGTTGGCGCTGGGGTTGGAGAGTTCCTTTATGATGCTGAAGAGTTTTTTGCTGTTGTGTCCATTGTCATCTAGGCGGTCTTTGAAGGAGGATCTCTTGGCTATTCTGATGAGGTGGTGATGTCTGCGAGTGGCGTCCTTGTGGGCTGCGTGGTTGTCCGGAGTGCGTTTGTGGAGCCATATCTTCTCCAGTTTCCAGCAGGCGCGTTTGGAGGTCTGCAGCTCGTCTGTGAACCAGGTGGCTCTCTTGCTGGCGTGGTTGTTGGAGGGCTTCTTGAGTGGGGCGAGGGTGTTGGCGCAGTTGTCGATCCACTGTCTGAGGTTGCGGGCTGAGGCATCTGGGTTGGTGTGGTCGGTGGGTGGGTTCTAGGCGAGGGTGGTGATCAGCTGGTGTTCGGTGACTTTGCTCCAGCAGTGGTGAGGCAGCTGTTGGGTGCGGTGGTGCGTGGTTGGTTTGTTGAAGGTGAAATGGATGCAGCGGTGGTCAGTCCAGTGGAGTTTGGTGGTGTGATCAAAGGCGACGTGGGTGCCTGTGGAGAAGATGGGGTCCAGTGTGTGGCCAGCGGCGTGGGTGGGTGCGGTGACGAGTTGTCTGAGGCCGAGGTTGGCAAGGTTGTCAATCAGGGTGGTGGAGTTGGCGTTGCTGTTGTTCTCGAGGTGGAAATTCAGGTCCCTGAGGAGGATGTAGTCCGTGGAGGTGAGTGTATCGGTGCTGGCGAGGTCGGCGATGGAGTCGCTGAATTGTGCTCAGGGTCGGGTGGTCTGTAGATGAGTGTTCCTCTGAGGGTGGTGGTGGGGTCGGTGTGGATCCTGAAGTGCAGGTGTTCGGCGGTGTTGAGGGTGTCGTCTGCGTGGGTGGCAACCTTGAGGGTGGACTTGTGGACGATGGCTATTCGTCCTCTGATTCCGTTGGCGCTATCCCTGCGGGTGATTTTGTAGCCGTCGGGGATGGTTATGGCGATGTGGGGCGCTGAGGAGTCGTTCCACCAGGTCTCGGTCAGGAAGGCCATGTCTGGGGCGAAGGTGTCGAGCAGATCCCAGAGCTCCAGGCGTGTTTGCGTGCGGAGCTGGTGTTGAGGAGTATGCAGCGGAGGTGGTTGGGTCCGGTCCTTGGAGGTCGCAGGTGAAGCTGCAGGTGCGGCAGGTGAAAGGTCCGTGAGTCCGTTTCGATGTGGCTTGGAAGCAGGTGTGATTTCGGCCGGCGTTGAGTGCGTCGAGGTTGCTGGCGTCGCAGCGGAGTCTAGTGTTGTGGGGTTTGCGGGATCCAGGGGCTCTGTCACTGGTTAAAGGGTTAAAGGTTGCTCCTTTGCCACTGCACAGCCCCCTTAAGAGGTGAAAAGGGAGTTAGGAGCAGCTGGGAGGCGGGAGCAGGGTGGCCAATTGCTATCAGGGGGGCAGGGCCACAGGGACGCAGTGGCAGGAACGAAGGAGCGGAAGATGGCGGCGGCAGCAGGGAGACAGCAGCAGCAGCAGCAATGAGGCAGCTGGTGGCTGTGTGGTGGCGTGGGGAGCGACCTGCCTGTGAGCACACTAATTGTTATACTAAGGTGTCAGGTGATAGTGGAGGCTCACGTGAGGCTTGACGCTGTGATCTGTGCTTCCCCAAAGTTATAGGAAGCATCAGGAGGTAGCATTAGCCTGAGCCTCATGAGATTTTACTTACCCGATTAGAAGGGCTGTATAATTAGCCCCAGTGTACTCGCACTCAGGGAAATAGGATGTGGAACCATCAGACATGTATTCCACGGGCCATACAGCTCTTCCCAACCCATAATCAAAGCTTTGATTGTTGCTGTGAAATGAATAGCCTGTACCGAATAAATGACTAAATGTGAAAAGTCTTACCTCTGAGAAAGTGTGGATTGTAACCCTTATGATTACCCAGATTGCATAGTGCCTTTACCCCTCACACACGAAAGAGCAATGATCTGATGACCTGGGTGTCAAGGTTTTGACACAGTGACCTCGAAGTTTCATGTTGCTAGTTCTTTACATCCTTTTTTTTTCATATGTCAAATAAATACATTGTGTCACTTAGCTGTGAAAGAGCGCATCTATCACTCTAAATGTAGGGGTGCGCTATACTCATGATTTAACGCACCTGCATATGTTTTAGTATCACTCTGTATTATGTTTCAAATGCATTTATTCTACACGTTAACCAGGCAATGTAATGTGCACGTTATATTGAATTCACATGTAATAGAAGACACTATTAAGGTTGTCACCAGTGCAGAATGACATTATAATCATATTAATGTAATCATGTGTTAAAGTTGCTTGCAGTCTAGGCCCGAGCTACAGGGTGTTTACTGTTTCGTTTTCTCAGCTACTGAAGAAATAATTAAATGTACCTTTGAATGTGCCAGAACAGTATGTTTTCATCCCATTGTAGGTAAAAGGAATGCATTTTCATTATTTTAGTTTTAGGGAGATAACTGGAATGTATTTGAACAGTCTGAGAAGCGAAAGGAGAGGATATTGTTTGTGCCTAGCCTATCTACACTCCAAGGTCAAAAGAAGCGAAGAAGATTTAATTGAAGAATGAATGAACAGGCTTTTATACCGCGCAGCTATGCCCAATGGGCGTCAAGGCGCCTAACTCAAAACAACCTAGCAGGGGCAGTCAAAAACAGGAGCTTACTGATATGCTTTAATGAAATACCAGGTCTTCAACGCTTTCCTGAAGAGATCAAGGGAAGGCTGTAATTTGATCTCCAGGGGAAGTATGTTCCATAGCTGGGGTGCAAGAATGGAGAAGGCCTTGCTCCCCCATCTAGCCTTCTTAGCGCGTGGAACCACCAGTTGGTTTAGCTCTGATGAGCGTAGACATCTGTTAGGAACATACCTCGTGAGCAAGGATCCCAAAGCGTCAGTCGGACCTGCCATCAGGGCACGGTACATGAGGCAGAGAAGTTTGAACGAAACTCTTGAAGAGATAGGGAGCCAGTGGAGACTCTTCCTGGCCAAGGTCATAGATGACAGCCAGGGCAGGGCCAGTACAAAACGCGCCGCCGCATTCTGTACAACCTGCAGGCGCTGCAGGAGGCCCTTGTTGGTCCCGGCATAGAGTGAGTTGCAATAATCAAGCCGTGAACCAACAAGGGCGATAACAACCTGCTTACGTGCCTGAGGGGAAAGATAATGGACAAGAAGCCATGGAAAACTACCAGTGTATTAAAGAAGTAAATAATTTGTCATGTGATATATTTAGGAGGGGGCTGAATGTATCCTTTTTGGTATTGTGCGCAGGGACAGAAACGCAGACTTCTAGATTTTCGGAGAAGTGAGAGCACCTTAAGAACGAGCTCCATAGCCTTAAGCTATTTTGACCCATTGAATGTGAGTACTTCTAAGGAAGTCTACACGTGCTGACACCTTTGAGAACTAGGATAGGGGAACCCGCTGGGATCATCATTTATGAGAGTAGTGTAGGGAAAGATAATTCATGCTTTCTTTCCTAAAGAAAAGGGATTTGGACTCTGCCTACATTTTGGGTTGTGTAATCTTGGACTTTATAGTTTTGTGTCTCTTTTGCCGAATCAATTATATGCGCAGATTTGGCTCAGTATTGATATTCCTGTACGTATATTCATTGATTTTGTGGTGTGTCTATATCCAATTGTTTTTGGCCTTATAATAAAATTCCATAATTAGAATCCAGAGTCTGTGCTTTTTACAGCATGACTACATTGTAAGTATAATATTGATGTGTTTCTTCCCCGCAACAACTTTTAGCAGGCAAATAAAAGACCATCCTAGCTGAACTTGGGTAGTAAGGCAAGGTTCAAGTTTAGCGTAACCACTGGCGGTCCCTGTGACATTTGTAAAATGATGCCAAAATGTTTATACAAAATCCATGCATTTATTTTAAATATTTATGAGCACTCAAAGAGATCCGTGCATCAATACTTCTGGTATTCCTGTGAAAGATATTTATCTTCCAGCTGAAGAACATTTTAATCAATGTGGACTTCTTCCTTTGTGAAAACTTGAGGTTTCCTCAGAGTATCAAGAAGGACTCTATCATGTCCAAGATTGGAGGCAATTATAGATATTAATGTGATGATATCTGTCTCCAATCTGCATTTAGCCATAACAAGGCTCCCTTACCAGTGTGCTTGCATTCCAGAACACTCACCCTGGTCATGTTGTAGATAAAGATTGCCACTCTGCATGCTTATTTTCTTTCTATCTCCATTTGTGTATAGTTAGATGTTATTGTGCTTTGCTTTATATTGCCAGAATTCCCCTTTCTGGTCTGATATCTGCTTTGCAACTGTCAAACTGAGGGTATGCCCTGTTTTGCTTTCTGTAAAATGGTACAAGTAATAGGGTAGACTTACAATTGGCAATGGCAGATCCTATAAGTCCCTAGTAGATAAGAGGGCCATGTATTGCAATCTAGCTATAATTCCCTAGTATATAATGGGGCATGGAGGGTTAGAGGCCCAGCAGATTTACTGCACTTGCATGTGTGTGCTTCTGTGTCCCTGCTTTCCTTTTAATGGCAGTCATGCCGTGCAGCCTGTCTTTAAAAGTAAATTCTGACAATTGGTATTGGCAGACCCTGTAAGTCTCAAGAATATAATAGAGCTAGGGGGTTCAAACTACCTATAACTCCCTAATATGTAATGGAGCATAGAAGTTTAGAGGCCAGCAAATTTCCTGCTCTTGAATGTGTTCAATGCTGAGTGCCTGCTGTCATTTTAAAGGCAGCATGGCCTTGAAGACTGTCTTTAGAAGTAAAATCATGTGCAAACTCAACTTTGCTGGTGTGGGCATGTTAAAAGTGATAATCTACCCTATTTCTACATATTAGGTACCCCCAGTGTCTCCCCTAGGTTTATGTAACTATAAGAAGAACTATAAGAAGCCTTATAATTGATGGTTTATATGCTCTGGTGAAGGTAAAACTGCCCATTTCATATTTCTGAATTGTAGATACATAGCTCCATAGGCTAACGTTGTTATTTTTTTATTTAGTTATAAATATTGCTAGGAAAGAAGCAAATATCATTCAAGGACAAAAACAATTGGTGTTGATAAATGAAACAACTTTCCACTGTTGAATATATCATACTTAGTACAGAAGAGAAGTTAGGGTGACTCAGCCCTTAAAAGCTGGAAGGCTGGGTTGGTCATGTGCAGCAGTCACGCCACCCATGCCCCAAAGGCAAGCCCGTCTGCGCCTATCTGCTCCTAGACTCCACCTTGTGACAGAACCCCTGGCCCTAACACTGGGGAAAAAGGTAATTCCCTTACCTATTCTGAAGACCAGCTCCTTGATCTGCAGGGGCAGAGAAATGTTCACTGTCATTTTGCTTAAAATTGAAAACTGATTTGAATGAAAACCTTCGTGCCTGTCCTATGTGTAATTTTCATTATTTCCCCTACATAACGAGCTACACGTCCATTCAGGATTATGACTTCCATTCTGACCCTATTGAAGACAACCCCTCTGGATTTCTGATTAACGCTTGATCTCTAATTAAAAACAAAATGGAGTTTTTTTTTATTTGTCACCTCTCATAAACCGGAATCTGTGTTTATCACAGAAACCTGGGCCAAGGATTCATCTGGTCCTCACCTGGTGGATGCTATCCTTTTGGGATACGTATTGGTACGATTTGACGGAATAGGTAAAAATGGGCTGGGGGTAGGCATTATCTTCAAGGATTCCTACTCTTGTTATACTGAGCCACTAACTACTCCTACTGATTCCTATAAAGCATTATTTTTTTCACTAAAAGTACTCCCTTCAGAAACTTTTGCTGGAGTTTTGACTTATCGGCCTCCTGGGGCAAGAAGAGCATCTTTTATTTCTGATTTTACTAATTGTATAGAGCCCTATTTAGGGAAACACTAACTCTTCTGGGAAATGTAACTTTCATTTAGAGAACACTTCATGGCAGGTATCTCAGACCTTCAAAGATGTATTGGCCTGCTGTGGCCTTCAGCAACTAGTAAGAACACCTACCCATGAGGCAGGACATACACTGGACGAGATCTTTTCTAACGATCCTTGTCTTACAGTAACTGAACCTCTTTCTCTCTCTTGGTCCGACCAGTCCGCAGTCCCTTTTCATCTCTCTTCCCTGGCATTACAAAAGAATATCTCTAAGGGAAACAACAAAGTTTTAAAAAGAGATTATAAACATATTAGTAAAGAATATCTCGCCTGTGCCTGTAGCCACCATAATTGGACAGAGCATAACGAGCCGAACTTGGCAGCCAACAAGTACTCTATTTGGCTCATGGCAACGGTTGACTCCCTTGCCCCAATCAAAGAATCCTATATAGGCAGGAAAGAGCCTACAGCCCCCTGGTTTTCGGATAAACTTAGAAAGCTCAGACAAGGCTGTCGTCGCCAAGAGCGTATCTGGCAGAGACACCTGGATTCTATTGAAAAAGCAAACCACAAAAGGAAGTAATCTATTTATAAGGAGGCTATTAAATTAGAAAAATCTGCATTTTATATTCGCAAAACTGAATTGCTCAAATCCCCTATGGAACTATTTAAGGTGCTATGCTATCTTCCCCACCTGCTCCATTATATAATGACTTTTCGCAGGATTTTTTTGATAACATTGGCCAAATACTTCCAATCAAAAATTCTTGAGATCCATTCCTTCTTGGAGAAACTTAACTATGAACTCTTTATTACCACCCAACAGATTAACTCCCCTACTCCTAGCTCTCTCAACATTGAAAAAAAAGATACAGGTTTGACTACTTTTCTTCCTTTATCTCACAAACAGACTGGTCAAATCTTATGGGGAATTACATCCGGCTCTCTCTTGGAACCTTGAAGCTTATGAAGCTTGGAAGGGAACTTATTGTCCCCTGATTAACATCTATTCTTAATACAGTCATCTCCTCTGGATATTATCCTATTAGCTGGAAAACAGCGGTTGTTAAGCCATTTGTCAAGAAACCTAACCTGGACCCTTCCAAGCCATGTTCTTGCTACCTGTTTCCACCAAGATTCTGGAAAAACACCTAAATACTCAGCCAAGCACTTACCTTGAGCAACAACATTTGCTCAACCCCTCCCACTATGGACTCAAGACAGGCCACGGATCTGAGACTGCATTAACAGCTGCAGTAAACAACATTTGTACCAAAGTTGATGATGGGCACGCTACATTGCTGATACTGTTAGACCTATCTGCCGCCTTCCACACCATCCCCTCGGCAAGGCTGACAGATAATCTTCAGGAATTTGGGGTATCAGACTTTGCCTTACAGCTTTTGGTTTCATTCCTTACAGACAGGTCACAGAAAGTAAAGATGGCCAAATTCTATTCTGATCCTATATCTACCTTCTATGGAGTCCTGCAGGGCTCCTCCTTAAGTCCCACCCTGTTCAATATATATGTCTCTTCCCTGGCCAAAAAGATTCAATCCTTCGGATTGGAGACCCTCTCTAATGCTGACAACACACAAATTATTGTGTCTGTTACAAACCATTTAGAGGCCTCAGCAGCTAATTTCAACAGCAACATGCAGGCTGTTACTTTCTAGATGGCAAACAACTTTCTCTGAATGGGGACAAAACTGAGGTTCTGCTCTTTGGCCACCAACAAAATATATGGACCCATTTCTGGTGGCAGAAATGCTTGGATCATGCCCTCACCCTGATGTTTTGGCAAAGAATCTTGGGTTCATAATTTGATTAAAATCTTTCCTTTTTTATTCATTCCATCGCGAAAACACACAGCGGTTACCCTGATTCTGTCCAGATTGGATAATTGCAATGCCCTTTATCTGGACATTAACAAGGAATCCATTCCTAAGTTGCAGCTTGTCCAGAATGCTACAGTGAGATTGATTTTAGATCTTCCCAAATTTCATTTGATCTCCCCTGACATTCGAAAACTGCCCTTGCTTTTTGCAGAAAACCTAATTCTGTTTAAGGTCCTATTTATTGTTCACAAGGCACTTTTTAACCTTGGCCCAGAAGGCATAAAACACCTGTTCCAGCACTACATCCCTGCCAGACAGCTGCATTCTACTAACAAGAACTGGCTAGTAATACCCAGGTTCAGAAAGGTTAAGTAGGGAGGAAGAGCCTTTGCTGTGGCCGCATCCAAACTTTGGAACACACTACCTATATCAATTTCTTGTCTAAAGTCACATCCCCTCGTTCATAAATCATTAAGAACCTGGCTTTATGCCATTAAATCTTCATAGTATTGATTCCTACCTTCTCCTGACCTGGCTTCCACTATCAGCGCCTTGACGCCTTTGGGGATTTTTTTGCGCGCTCTACAAGTTGATTGTCCATTCATTCATTCTTGGAGCTTTCTCTTTTGTAAGCCAAAATCCAACTTTCTAGTGCTGTCTGCTGTATGGTCATCTTTAACAGGCTTAGCCGGGCTGTTGTGATTAGGTGCTAAGTATCCTGGCCACAGCAGAGGTTATCTGATGGAGAGAGCTCTCAAGCTGAGGAGGATGGATCCCGCAGAGGGGGCTGGGTAAATCAAGCTGAGCTAAAAGAGAGAACAGATCAGTAAGAAATGCCAAGCATACCTACCCCCTCATCCTGTGCTCCAGTCAGATGGCAGGCTTAGGACAGGAATTTGCAGAGGTCAGGTAGAGGAATGATAATGGAAATGAGCCACACCGTGGGTTTGATTAGCTAGCTGTTACTACCCTGGAGAGAAGTCATCTATGTTGCATTTTGGAAGTGCAGTGCTTTGAGGGACAAGAAGATGTCACACTTTGGAGGAAGTTGTCATGCTTTTGGGTGGCACCCAGCATCTCATTGGACAGGGATGCCCCTGCTTGTCACCACCAAACACTGAATAAATGTCAGAGCTGCATAGTCTCTTAGATCTGCTGCCTGAAATAACAAGGAAAAGAAAGACTGCCCTCCTCCTGGAATCTGGATTTGCACCCAAAAGTCTGCACTCTGAATGACTGCATCTGCTTCACAATCTAGTACTACAGAACGGGGGCTGTGCCTTTCTTCGAGAAGGAGTAATGAGTGTACTTCCTGCAAGCTACAGGTTAACAGAACCCACCTGCATCATATCCACCAAGAGTCCCTATCCTGGAGTGCGTCCAAAGGACTTTAAAGGATTTGTCCAGGTGATCTGTGGGGATTGTAGTCCAGACATCCCAGAGAACATCTAGGAGATTGGATTAGTGATTTTCACACCTTGGACCTAGAAGGATACCTTCAGGAGGCACCCCCTGAAATTTGAAGAACTTTTGTGAAAAAGCTCCATGAGGTGACCGACCCGACCGCAAGAGTCAAGCCAGCTACATTCAACCGGGAGCCAGCCAGGATTTCCGGTTCATCCCACTGAAAGCTCCAGAGCTCAAGACCTCTAGGATTTGACCGGGGCCTCGCAGAAAGGCAAGCCGGTGAATCCTCTACAATTCGGCCTGCTGTGGAGGGTTGAGCAACATCAGAAGAAAAAGCTCCAAAAAAGTTTCCAAGTGTGAAGGTAAATTTTGACTGGGGCCTTCCACTTATTGTATCTGACTGAGGCTCTATTGTGGTCAGTCTCATACTTTGACTTTGTCCCGGTCAAACGTGACCAGATGTCCCAGAGTGGCACAATAGGTTGTTAAGGACTATAAAGTGGTTAATCTTTAAAAATTCATATCTCCTGTTCCCTACATTGGATTTTTGTAATTGTGGTGTTTATTTGTTCCTACAAATATCACTTATTCTTATAAAATGGTGTAATATTTGTGTGTATTGTGTGTTGTGTCATACTTATTTGATGTATTGTTGTTTTTAAACACCTTACACTCCTGTCTACTTAGGGGCCTATTAGGATGGCGGACGGACCTGCGTCCGTCCGCCACCCCAGAGGAGGAGGGACCGTCCGCAGGGGCAGCGGCGGTCCCTCCGTGCCAATTAGGATGTGACCGCCACCCTGGCGGTCACATCCTGTATTCTTAACATTGCGGCGGGTGCTGCTTGAAGCAGCACACGCCGCAATTTAAAAAAAAATGCATGTTTACCTTTGCATGCACGAAGCTGCAGGCACTGCGTGGTGCCTGCCGCTTCATGCACGCAAAGGCAGGGGGGTAACAAAGGTACCCCCCATGTGCACCCCCCAACCCCCCTTCACCCCTGGGGGCCCGCAACGGGTCCCCGAAGACAACACCGTATGCCTTTCCAAGGCGGAAATGCCGCTGTGGAAAGGCATATGACCGCAGCCATCCTAATATGGCTGGCGGTGTCTGATAGGCACCGCCAGCCATGCTAGTGCTTTTCCGCCGCGGTCGGAAGGCGACCACGGCGGAAAAGCGGCGGATGGAAAATAGATCCCCCAGCCATCCTAATCTGGCGGGGGGTCTTTTTCCAGTCTGCAGCGGATAATCCGCATCGTCCGGGCTGGCGGTGGATTCCGCCGGCCCGGAGGATGCGGATTATCCGCAATCATAATCGGCCCCTAGGTTAGGCCTGACTGCGCGTTAGGCTACCAAGGGTTGAGCAAGCGCTAATTTACTGAGAGCTTTACTGGACCCTATACCAGCTTAGTGGCCTTATTGCTAGTGATAAGTGCCATTTTATGCCTACCAATAATCCACTTTCCAACACCCTGTGTAAGAAAGTGGTTGTTAGTTAGAAAGTATGGGAGTCCTTCTCAAGTATTAAGTCTGCAATCTTCTGTAAACTGGGAACCAAGTACCCCAATATAGTGTGACAGAGTAGTCCAACTCCTACTATGTGGAGGTCGTGTGGGCTAGTAGCACAGTCCACTGTCCTGCAACAAACAATACCCAATAAATCACTGTTCTGGCAGTACTTTCACTTATATAAATAAAAGTAGTTCAATGCGCTCACACTAATCAATAATATGCATTAATTCACAAATATATACATCTTGCCAGGTGGAAATACCTATGGTGACACCGTCCTAACATTGCACAACCTTATTGAACTATGAACCCAAAACCCACCATACCCTCACAAATACTAGGTGCAATATAATGAGGTGTAGGCATCCAAAAGCAGGCCTACAAGCTATATCTAGATGCTACAATCTTAATGAATTTTATGTATAATCAAGGGGGGTGATCCCTATTTCACACAGCTAGATATGGGCCAGTAAATATAGAGAGAAAGACAAGTTTCCTTGCTGAGTGTTTATGCTGCTGTCAACAGTTAAACAGGCTTGGACCATACTCCTTAGTAAAATGATCCAATCATTTAATCATTATGTTTATTCTACATAAGTTTCCTTCAGATATCATTTTGCACAAGAATAAGAAGGACAACACGTCACAATTTACACAAAATAACAGTCTGGACACAGACAAGTGGATACAATAAACATTGAAGAGCAATTCAAGAGTGATTTCAAAAGAAAACAGTTAACATACAAATGAATTAAACCTGCTGCCTGTACCAGGGCACCAACCAACAGGGATATTTTCAGTCAAGCACGAGAGAAACAACAAAATTACTACAATTTTCCTCAATGCTGTATAGTTTAACAAAGTAGCTGCAAATTGAATTAGTTTGATTTGAAATAAATTTGATGAGCCTATTTTGAACTAACGTACAGGATCCAGTCACAGCCCTGAAGAGAAGCCCTGTAACATATAAGTGTTTCAAAACGGGTTGGCACCATTTTCACCAACAGGGGAGCAGCTGGTGTGTTAAACTATACAGCATTGAGGAAAATTGTAGTCATTTTGTTGTTCCTGTCGTGCTTGAACTGAAAATATCCCCGTTGATTTGTACCCTCAATTTATTCCATAGGGTTCCCTTGATAATGTCTATTTTTTGACTGGTAGCAGCATAAACAGTCAGCTAGGAAACTTCTCTTTCTCTCTATAATCTTAATAAAAGCAGAAATATGTCATAATAAACCAATGCAACACCATTAAAACCACTAAGGTTGGTACCGTCTTAAAATAACTTTCATTAAAACATTTAATGATTCACTGTCAACTTTGTCATGTTCAAAAAAGCATGTTGATGACATTCATTAACTGTTACTTTGCCATTGTCAATAAGGCTTTTCAATAATATTCATGTGTTTATTTAATGAGTCACTGTTAACTTTGTCATTGTCCATTAGACATTTCAATTTTGAATGAGTTGTGTGCACGAGTCTTTTTTTTTACACATGCTGCAAAGCAGTCTTGTGGCCTAACAGTGATGACCCCAACCCTCTAGAGACCATAGACTAAATATCCCTGCTCTGTAAGTGTTTAAACATACGCGAAGCTCCTTCTAGATTTAAGGCCAGGGACTCCAGTGCTTACCGCACTTCTTCCTCTTAAGTTGAATAAAATTTGTAATAAATTGCTAAATTTACAGTGACTTTACAGGGAAAAGGGGTAGGGTAAATAGAGAGATATGGAAAACTCTGTAAGTGTCTTGACACGCTAATGTCTGAAGCATAGCTAGCAGAAGGTACCATTAATCTAAATGTAACAGTGTAAAACAGGATACAATGTAACAATAGAATGGGGATGAAAGCGAATGGGCTGTTACTAGCTCTCAGGTGGCTAGAATACAGTTTAGGAACTGAATACAAAGGTCCACCTCAAACTGTAGAGGCACCAGGGGGCATATTTTTGAGGATTTGGCACAGGGCAGCATAGCAAGTCACCTTGCTGTGCTGCACTGAGCTGCTCTGAGTTAAACTGAAAGGGCAGAAATACGTTGTATCTATGGCATGCAGAGCATTCCTGTCCTTTCCCCTGTGCTAGCGCAATTTCGGCAGCCTACCACCAACAGTCCAAGGGTGCCTGAGTTGCATGTTGGATTGTTTTTGTGCAGGAAGGGTCACTTACCTGTGCAAAAACAATCCTGGTAGGCGTTTTCATCTTTCTATGTGTGCCTCAGAATGCAGCACACCTAGGAAGAGGAAAGAACTAGGAGAAATAAAGTAAATTTTTCTCGCTGCACCTCCCATGTGGAGATGTAAGGTTCTGGTGCATCTGCAGGTTTATATTGTCTTGTAAATCTGAGACTGCGTCAATATCCATAGGTATTGTGTGGGAACACCCACGGCAAATCCCATGGAATGCCTCCCTAGTGCAGAGTAAGGCAAAACAGCAGTTAGCCCTGCCTTGCCTATCTCCATATCTATTAGGACATTCAAAGAGACACAAAGTAGCTTTGCTTGGCCTCATAAATATTGCTTGATTGTTTAAGCTACGGTTGCTTAATAAAAAGTGATGCAACAGAGGTGCAAGGGTCTGTTAAATATGCTGATAGGCGGAGTGACTTGAATTTGGAGGGCAGTATCCGTGCATGAATGGGCACATTTCTTAATCACGTAAAGGGGGGAAATACATTTTTCATCTTGGTTAATTCAGGTTTAGATGTGGCTTCCGGGGGACACTGGATGTGAGATATGGGGGAGGGTGCAATGTGCACCTTGTTGGAAAACGTCCTCACTTTTTTCTCTGACCCCTTTGGGCCAATTCTGACAATGATGGCGATTGGCTCATTCAAAATGTGGGCACTCTCAAATATTCTCTTAACTGTTTTATTGACTGCTCTCCCTTCAATGAGGATGTGCTGCCTCCTGATCTTTTGCTCCGTGCTGAGGACCTGTCTTCTGTCAAGCACTTGGTGTCCTTTGCAGCCTGGGTCCCATCAAGGAATATGCCATAGTCCTCGAGGTGGAATACCCTTCCTGCTTGTACTCTTCAGGTCCCACAGCCTGGTTTGCTCACTTGCAATGCACCCATGGTGCAGAAGTCAGAACTTGGCCACCTGAGGAGTCCTCAGATGTTCGAAGGAATCCTTCTGCTGCAAGTCCTTCAGCAGGTCCAGTCCTCTACTGTGCTTTGGAGAATGCAAGAGAGATGAATCCGCATAGTCCTGTTCAGTCCTTCAAAATCCATCTTCTTGGTCACTGTCTCCTGCACAGAGTTTTTAAAGTGTAAAGTTGTAAAATAACATTTTAAAGCCTCTTCCTGGCCCTTACTCAGATCACACACATGTAAACATGCATGTTCATGTGTAGTCAACTCAAACTCAATCGCCCTAGCTAACTGCAGCAGACCTTATTTTAAAAGGCAGAACCTGTCAATTAGAGCTCCCAATCTACTTTAACAGTGCTTACTGTGAGTGACTAGGTTAGTGAGACTCACGCACAGCAAGTCCAAAAACTGAGTAAGCGTAAAAGCAAAGCTGCAGGTGGTTAAGTCGGGCAGAACCCATTTTCCTACATTACAAAACAATCAGTTGGGTAATACAGCCCCTTGGCATTAATTTTAAAAACCCTTAATCTTGTTTATTAGCCTTGGTCATGAAATACTGTTTCCCCATGCATACCTTTTCCAGTTGATTCACCCTTCTTGAACAGTTTTCCTTTCCCACTTGATGTTTTCTCCATACAAGTGTGTGCCTACAACATAAGGTACCAAACCAATTTTGAACAGTTGGGTACATTTTATTAAATAAAATTATATCAGAACAACAAACATCTAGTTAGAAGAACTGGTGATTCCATTAATGATTCTGGTGAAAATAGCTAGAAGAAGCACAAAGTGCCACTCAGGGTATCCGGTAATGCTAGGCCAGGCTGCAGTTCAGGCTGACAGCGATGGACCAGAGGTTAATTAGAGGGACCAATTTAGTCCTGCTGAAGAGTTGCCTTCCAAACGATAAGCCATTGTTAAGAAGAACAGCCATCTCTAAGGAACGTTTTCCTCATAGGGCATTCTGGTGGCTAGCTTCTTCCTTGTTTCCCCTCCCACAGCCCTCTTGTCATTTTGGTATCATGCACAGGTGAGTGCATTTGGGTGGTTCTCAATTGCAGTTGTGTACCTTTGTGGTAAATAAACCAACCTTGATTGATTGGTTAGAAGTTGCAATTCATCTTTTCTCTTTCCTTCACTCATACTCATATTGCTGCCTTTGGAACATTCTGCTGATCTTCCTTTCTTTCAGATCTATATCTTTGGATCATACAGCTGTGATTGAAGTTTGATCTGGTCTCATGTTGATGGTTCTACTACATTGTCAGAGATAGTTTGAAGGCAAGGACTGAGATCCTTGTTTTCAGAGCAAATATTTGCCAATCTTTCCCCTCAAATTGGAACAGTACCCAACATCTAATGATCAAGTGAAAGTGCATCATTTGCTTTCTATCTTTGCTGATAGTGGACACAAATGTCTCCTTTTAGCAGGTGTGATACGGGCTAAATCTTTATAGCAGCTGCATGTTGTAACCCAGAAATATGAAGTGGCTTTGTGTCTTTGCTTCTTTAATGATTTGAATTTTTTGCAAATAGAATATAATTCAAGCTACATTTGTTGATTGTTTTTTTAGTCGCGCTCAATGGACTATTTCGGTCAGTATTTTGTTTCCTTTCTTAATGTCTAGCACCTGCACACATAGCTGTTTGTATACTTTGTAATGTAAGTTTCTTCAGCCTCCTCCTTTACATTTAGCATTCTGATGTTTTTTCTTTTAACTTGATATTCAGCTTCCATGAATTGCCCCTTTGTTTTTTAATCCAATGTGAGGACAGCATGGTTCGTTTTTTTTAGTTCATTACTCACTGTCCCACGTAATCCACATCTTGTCTGAGTGTCCCTGAGTGTTCTGCAGTTCTTGACATACATCCAATTTCTCTAAATTTGCCCAGTAATAAAAGTCACCAATATTGTTGTAACTAGGATTTGTTCTCTTGGCATATTTTATTCAGAGATAGCATTTGGTACTGTGCCACTATTTCAATCTGACAGCTTACCTGAGTTCAAACTTGCAAAATAATTTTCTGCGGGACACAAGCAGAAACATATAATACAATCTACTACTGAAAAGTAGTTGAGTGGGTTATGCCCTTTATTCCTTTTCCATGTTCTTTACTTGCACTACCACGGTTACCATGTTAATGTTTACTGCATCACTTCGATGTCTGCTGCTTTTTCATTTTTGTCACCTCTATGGGTCTTTTGCCCTAGTTTTGGATATGTGCAGGCATGGGAGCGTGGAGCACTAGTGGAGCATATTTGCCACTTTGTCAGTTCAGGAATACTCCACATATGGTTCTCATTAATCTTATCTAATGTTCCATAATAAAAAGACAATGCTTCCGCCCTCACATCTCCTTTATCCATACAATGCTTTAGAAAAGTTTCCATATGACTAGTTTCTCACCTCTGCACACTAAGGGGCATATTATCAAGGACCGGTGTTAAAATTATCTAAGTTTTATCGGCAGGAAACTGCCGATAAAACGGCGATAATGGGCTTGATAATACGCCCTTGTTAATTCCCATAGAAGCCCATGTTCTGATGTTAACATGGCCTTCTATGGGAATCAACAAGGGCGTATTATCAAGCCCATTATCGCCGTTTTATCTGCAGTTTCCTGCCGATAAAACGGCGATAATTTTAACACCAGTCCTTGATAATATGCCCCTCAGTTTTGAGGAATTAGTGATTGAAGAAGGTTAGTACCAGCCATCAATGCAAGTTATAGTAAAAGGTTGCAGCGGGAAGATAGGTGGTAAATAAGGAGTTTTATAAAGTGGAAACAAATGCTCACTCCAAGTGTATCTTAGCACTGAATATTAAAACCAAAGTCCCCTTAAGTCCAACTGCAAAGCTGAAAGGTTTAAGGACCAAGGAAAAACCCAAACCTGGTCTTCCTGAATTTCTGCAAAAGTGTCTCTTGACAAAACGTGAGAGACAACTTGCCAGGCAATGGTAACAACTGTGTAATGGAAAGCTCGGCCATGCACAAACTTCTTGAAAAATTGAGGTTTCATGAAATTGGGTTATTAGTTGAGAGGGATGGAAGACCCACTCAAATAACAAACACAATGCTTGTCAATGTGAATGACAAAAGTCACTAACTTAACCTTTGCTAACCATCTGGTAATCTGCCACAAAAGCAGTCAGGCTTACCTTAGAAGAAATGTATAAAATATGTCTGAAGGACACAAACAGTAATTTAAAAAATCATCGAAAGTAAATTTTACTGAATAAAACAATACCTGAAAGACAAACATTCAATCAGAGGAACTGGAGATATCCATTGTTAAAGTTTTGGGTGAAAATAGCTCCAAGATGCTGAAAGCGCGAACTCGAGGGTATCTGGTCACACAAGACTGGGGAAAAGTTCAGGCAGACTGTGATGGACTGCACATTGGCTAGAGGGACCTGTTTAGTCCAACTGAAGAATTACCTTCTCAAGTCGGGCATGAAGGGTGCCATATGCACTAGTGAGGGCCATGAGGAAGAAACTATTGGATTGAAGAGTAGGTAAAGAGTTGTGAAAGTCATTGCAGTAACGCGTAGAGCTGGTCATCAGAGTTACATGCTACTAGTGGGCCTGCAACACACATTGTGCAACCACTTTAAAACATGTCTCAGACCAACCACTGAAGCCTACAGTGAACTTTGTACCTGCCATTTTGACCTGTCAAAATAAATCTTTTGCAAGACCTAAACCTTCCTTTTATTACTTAGAAGTCACCCACAGCTTAGGCCCTAAATGCTCACAGGGCAGGCTGCATTGTATGTAAATATAAGACCTGTAGTTAAGTTTTTCTTGTCCTGGCAGTGATAAACTCCTAAAGCTGTTTTTCCCTGTTTTAATATCTATCTCTCCCATTGACTGACACTAGGACACCTTATTGCATTTAAAGAGTGTATGTTTACCTCTGAAATTAAGGCCCAACATGTTTCAGAAGCCTCCCTCGAACTGTCAAACTGAATAGTTGCTACTGAAACTCCCTGAACCTGCAACTGGCCCTGCTCCTGGCCACTACTGGAGTGAGTTCTGATCCTGAAGAAGTGCCCACCCTCAAAGATCTGGACGCTTGGCTGGCATCTGTAGAAGCTCCTCCAAGATGAAAAGATCTTTGGTCACCTCACCACTGCTGCGACTGACAACATAAAGCTTCAGAGAGGCCTGCTCTTTCTGCCGACAGGAACTGTCTGCAAACAACAGGCAACACAAGACCTGAACTTGGTGCTACAGAAATTACAGCCAATGATGACCACCAGCACGAAATGCCAATGATGACCGGGTCTTTGCACTACAGCAACAACTATGTCTAATGCTTGACTTGCTCTTTGTGACAGAAACGTCCTCCAAATTGAATGGAACTATGCACCAGACTTGAGAAGGCAATTTTTCAGCAGGACTAACCTGAATCTGACCTGCTCTCCATTGCAGTCAACATGAACTTGTGACTTTCCCCTGGTGTAGCATGTCCAAATGACCATGAGTGGGCCTTTGTGCTTTTAAATGCTGTTTTCACTAAAACTCTAAAATTGCATACCTGATTGGGTTTTTGTCATTCTGGTAATATTTTATTTATTACTCTATATTTCTGAAATGGTTCAGATTTTTCTTGTTTTTTTTTCTATGTATTATTGTTTGGGTGCTGCATAAACACATTACACATTGCCTATAAGTTAAGCCTGACTGCTTTTGTGCCAACCTACAACAGGGTTAACCACAGGTTATTTTGCGACTCTTTTAGTTTTCCCTGGCAAGTATTGTTGTTGCTGTTTAAGTGTGGCTTCCATCCCCTCAACCAATAGCCGTGTTTTTTGCGCTGCCCTTCAAAAGAAGATAACAAACCAATATAAAAAGCAATGCATACATTACTTCAATTTTGGCTGGTCACATTAAATGTACACTCAGAACATGATAAGCACTATGCATATGTTACATTTGGAAGTATTGGAAGACCGAACAGCAAGTGTCAGTGGCTTGCTAACGGCTTACCTGGTTAATTATGATGGGTGCAGTAACTCATGTTGCTGCAAATATCTGAATTAAAATGTGAACAGCAAACGTTGCATCCCCTACAGGTAAATCATGGCTCGTCAAATCTGCTATAAGAAATTCGGGAAAATACCAGGACATACACATTCCAGTAGGAAAGCAATAAAGTCGGCATTCTTTCGCCCATTTTTGGAAGTAACTATAATTGGTGCTTTTTAGTGCACCTTCTTCCTGGCCAGCTGTGATCCTGACCTAGATATTTGTAGCTGGTAGGCTTGATTCACAAAGGTAACTTAGACTTTTGAGTAATTTACACTTTTGAGTAAGTTTACTCTTTTTTGGCTATCCACAAAACCTGAGTCTGAATTCACTCCAAAAGTGTAACTTTCATGTCTCCACCAAATGGAAGTGCTAGGAGGCTGCTTACGAACTTCAGAGGCTATTCACAAAGGTAACTTAAACTTTTGAGTAGTTTACACATGTATTTTACTCGTACGAGTAAATAATCACTCAGATTTTGTGAATAGCCAAAAGTGAGACTGTGTTATTTCCACAACAATTTATCTAGTGCCATTTGCAGAAGTATTGAGTTAATAAAGCATGCTAGCAATATATTTGGGGGAGGACTATCATAAAGATACCGAAACAAAAAATAAACCTGAGAGTAATTTTTACTCAAACTATGTTGCATTCTTAAGAATAGAAAAGCTATATCTGCCTTATTTAGAGATTAGTGAATGGGATACCCCATCTCGTGGCAAATTACAGATGCATTAAAGCTAACAACAATGCCACCACAGGAGGAGGGATATTGGCCTCCTTTCGATGCATTAGCCCATCCTGCAATCTATAAATAGGGCTTTAAATTTTGAGAAAGCCCCTTCACTGAATATCCTATCAATGTTATGTTCCATTTTTTCAAAGTACATCTATCACTGCAAGGGATGTTCTGGCACTAAATATGTGCATCTCGAAGAACCTCACTGATATAGAGAGTGGATTATCAATTTGTGAAGAGTTTGGTCTTTAGAGCTTTCTTAAGGACTGGATTTGTTTCTGACCTTACATAAAATGTCACTGTGTTCCATTTTTTGGCAGTACAAACAAAAAGAGAGCAGCTTCACAATCTCACCTTATTGTATGTCGGAGAGTGATAATTTTTGCTGTAGAGCAGGAGTGTCAAAACTTTTCTGTAATAAGAGCTACTTATATTCAATGGAAATCATCCCAAGCTACTAATATTAGTGATGTAATTGTGACCACCCCATTCAAGATTTACAGCAATGACCACATCAGTACACAAGGCAGGGATCCCAGCTCTAATGTAAAATAAATCATTTGACAATTTAGAATGATTTTAAGGTAATAAATACAAGTCTTAGCTATTCCCCTGGCATTAAGGTAATAATATGAGTAACAAACCTTCCAAACTCAATAACAGCTTTAAAAAGATTTTGAAAACTCAACTATTTTTCACAAAAAATCAGCCTATGAGTCCTGAAAATAGTAACATTTGGATCTTGAGACCATGCTGTAAATTATAGTATCTTATTATTCAACCAAGCAAAAGCTTTTATATTAGAACGCCGGGCTGCACACAAGAGGCATGCTCACAGTTAGCTGGAGAGCTACAAGTAGCCCACAAACTACTAACTGGAAACACTTGCTGTAAAGGGAGGGGCTATTCTGAAAGTATATCAAAACTTTAATCGGAAAGTAAACTAGACCTGATGAATGGGAGTGCGATGAATAGTACAACGACAAGAGAGTTCTATTACATTAGAGAGCCGATTATTCTCTGCTAAGTTAAGAGAAATATAAGAACATTGGGGGTAACACAGCATGGTGCAAGCTGACAGATTCTGTGTCAGATGCCGTTTAAGCTGTGACATTTTGGAGAGCTTAGATATAGAACATCGTAGTAGTCCAGCTGGGAAAGGATGATGGCCTGGCATATTGCTTTCCAGCAGAGTAAATGGGCAGATTGTAGATAACAGCGTCATGTCAAAGCAGCAGAACTGTGACCTTATTAATATGAGTTCAAGGACAAGATATTGTCCACAGCAAAGTCTACATTTGTTCATATATGTAAGAGAAATCTGAGGGGTTCCCAACTGCTGTGGAGACTTTTACATATAGCTGGATAAAGAGAATCTCATGTGAAATGGTGCTGAAGACAGCAGAGAGTTCAAATAAAATTAAAGTGGTGCTTATTAAACCTCAACCAGTTTGGAGACAGAAGCTGTTTCTGTGCTATGAATGGGTCTAAATCCTAGCAGTGCTCTGTCTGGGATAAGTATGTTTTCTAAAACCAAAATAGGTAAACTGAAAAATAGGGATCTCAAGTACTGAAATACTTGGTGTCACAATGTCTAGCTTCCATTTTGTCACAATAAGGTTGAGGAACAAGAGATATTACACAAAGAGGTCAACATTGGACCGAAGCTGTCTAGTGACCAATGAATCATTTTTACAGAACATGTCTCAAGAGAGGTGCTTAACTGATGGAGTCAATTATTGTGTTATATTGGGTGTGAATTGGTTAAATTTGATCATAAAATGTGGTAAGTGGCCTAAGTTAAGTCTAAATACGAAGTGAATTAGCGCATTACTAAGAAAGGCAAACACATCATTGACATTTTTACAAGAGAAACATCCTCCATTGCAGCTTGCAAGGGTTCCCCAAGGTATTATGGGAGAGATTAGGGTGTTGATACATTTTATAGGTATGCAACAATCACTTCCTGAATTAGGTGTACTGTATTTTCAAATTGTAATGGAATGCGTATCAGCTTTTCTATGTAGGGTGATCTCAATCCAAATTCTACAATTTTAGACTCATCGTGGCGTATCATATTTAAAATGGTTCAAGAAAGACAAGCAGCAATCTGTTTAATTTATGCTCTATTATCGAGTTTATTGGAAATCCCAAACTCACATTGAATGGACATATGTTGAACATCTTGATTATTAGCAATTGACAATGATGAGGTTAACCTTATTTAATAGTTTATTTATTCTTTGACCAAGCATGATTCATTAAATACAACTATATGGCTTTTCTTTTACAGACTCCATCAGTGATCAATTCGTTGAAGACTGCACAATGACCGATCCAAGTGAGAGCCACTGAATCATTACATTTTTATATCCGAAAGAGAGGAAACGATGAGATCCACCATAGAGCCTTACACGTTTTTCAGGGTTGTCATATATTTTGTAAGACCCAAAGGGGCATAACCATCACTAAGGTTCATAGAATCAGTTACTCTGTGCATCTGACCAAATGATCAAATTGGCTACTATTAGCAAATTAGTGGGCAATTGAACAAGCACTGACAAATCCATTAAGACTCACCTCTAATTCTATTGACAATCCTTTTATTCATTCCATTCGCAAGGATATGCACACATGACCTACAATCTTGTACTGGGTTTTCTATTCAAGATAACACATTTTAAAATGGGCATTAATGCATAGGTGTGCCTCACTGTGAACATGCTTTTCGGCAAAGCTAATAATTCTTGATTTTTAATGAAACATGTGCCAATCACAGTCACATACTTTTGAAAAACCGCAATTGCAGATGAAGGCAGTAGTACATAAGCAACTACTAGAGGTCCCTGAGTTGTGCAATTTTCAGCTAATGTTTGCAGAAATTCACCCAAGTGAAAATGGCATTCACAATCACTGACCTGTGGAAAAACAGCATTTGCACCAATGCACGAACTATTTTTTGCACTAGTTTAGTTAGTTTGTAAAAGTGATGGTCTTAAAGCAGTCTGTAGGTACCAATATTTGTACAAATTCATGACCTGGCTGTAACTTTTTTGAAATATTTCCACCGGAGAAATGAAGTCTAAGATACACAATAGTATGTTTTATGAAGTGACCTCAAAGTTGGTTTTGATATTTACACGTGGCTTTCTTTATAATATTATTAGAACTTTGGGCAGGCATGGCATAGATAGACTTCCTTTCAGGGCTATCCAACACCTTATAAACAAAGCTTACAATTTACATTTCTTAGCACACAAAAACTCCTTTAAACGAAAGCAGACACTTTCCGAGGATGTAAATAAGTGAGCTCTGGGTCTCTGAAAAAAGCAGCCAGTGCTGGTGCATAATGTTTTAATTTAATCAGTTCAAACGGTAACTTACAAAAGGGGTCTTCAACACCGCCCCAAGATTTTATCCTCTGCAACGGATCTTTGCCACCGGTTTAGAATGAGGCATCAATCAAAATCATTTCAATAGACATCATCAATTTAGTCATTTAGATCAGTGAATGATGAAAGTTTTGGATCAGTAGTTAGAAGAGTTTAGCATATAGTTTTAAAATTAATTAATCAGATAAATCTGCTTACAGAAATGTGGAGTAAATCATGGTAAGAGTCAATCGAGAAAATTTGTGTGTTCCAGAAAGGAATTTAAGACCCTATTCTGCTCTAGCGGATCCTGACCTACCAGAACCCCTAAAGATTTCTTTTTGGAAAAGAGCAAGATTTAAAGGAGCATTGAAATGAAATCAGGTGGAAGTGGAACTCCTATTGAAGAGTAATTCTAAAAACTCGTCCAAGTTTGTTCTCTCAAACAGCATCAGCAAACAGCAAGAAGTAGCCATAACCGTTAAGGAAAAAATAGACACCAACAAAGTAGTAGGCTACAGAAATCACTGTCAGCAGTGGCTCATGGAGAATAGGACTAAAAGAGTTAAGGGAAATATGGATGGGCACAGAAGGAAAGCCTGGAGCAGTCTGGGCAGCACACCCTTCATTTTGAATAGGAATGCGTATATTATCAACACAAAAACACATGTAAAAACCATTCATTTTCAGGTCATTTTAAACCAATAATGAAGGACTGTCCGGTGGTCTGCTGCTTATTCCTTCATTCCCACGGTAAACGTACGAAGTTGGCAAGGTGCTATCTACAAGTGTTAACTTAGTTGCTAAACATTCATGTGCGTTAGCTTCAATCTGAGTTCCAATGAGAAACCGGCAGTCTAAACTGTGAGCTATTCGGAATTCTACAGCAATACAATGAACTATTCTAATGCAGAAATATTCCAGTTGTAACCTATGAGATTGGGATTCACGTCTTCATGTAAGCATTATTATTTGATACACTAGTCAGTATTCAGCTTGGTGAATATGTGGCAGCTAGAAACTAATGAATACAATGACAACATGTAGCTTAGGAAAAGAAGAGCTACATTTAGTCAGCACATTCTACAGAGATGACATGTTCAAGCGAGTCAAGTGTGAACCATTTATCAAATAATGCATAGTTCAGCATTCCCTAACAGCATGGATTTTTTAATGAAGAAAATAACCTAAAAAATAGAAAGATGAAAGATGACAGATGAATGAGGTCTAGTCTGATCTAGTAGGGTAATTACGATATAAATTAGTGTTTACTACAAAAAAGTCATGCTGCACATTAATTCTGCTCATTTAAAAAAGGCACATTTTCCCATGTTTGATTATTTTAAGTATTTTCTGGTTAATATCTTGTGTAAATGATGGCTCTTATTTGAAGCGAAACTTTCCAGCTCTGGTAACAGTTACCAAATATTTTGAATTATGCTAAAGTGAAACGCCTTTAACAGACCTCAGTTATGATCAACTTGGCTCAAATAGGAAATATAGTGAACATGAGTAAGTTCAAAAACACCCAACGTTCTACCAAGTATCTCATGCATATAGCAGTTTCCCCAGCCACCATCCCTGCTTAGTACCATCTACGGTTAAGCAGGAAGAGAAACTTAATTTGCTTACGTTTGATCTCAGCAGTGCTCTCTGCATACTACTCTAAAACAGAACTGCTAAAGTATTATTCAGACTTGGAATCGCTTGGTTTGGGCCCTCAGGCAGTTCCATGAATAATTTGTGTGTTTTTTTGTAAAGGTAGAGCAACTCAGTGCCACACTGATATTTGAAATGACAACAGATCATGTATCTAATCCTTAAAGGTGTTTGAGTTGGGGAATGAGGCACTGAGGGAGAGTCCCTGAATAATAGCTAATCGAAACCCAATCATATGAAGAATTTTGTGCAAGACAATGTTTGCGACCCCCTAATCACAAAAAATGTAGCTGTCATTTTTCAATTTTGTGCTAATGGAAGTTAGTATAATTCCCCAAAATATTAAAGTATGTTAAATTATCAGGATATGTACCTTGAGTGAGGTCTTAAAATCCTTAAAAATAGACTGGTGATGTTGAGATTGTGAAATAAACACAGAGCACCCTTTAACGTTTAGGCTCTGGGAAAGTGCTCACTTTGCCTATGCCTTAAAATGTCTCTGCATCGGAAGAAAAATAGCCCAGATAGTGGGAAAACCTAAATCCAAAAAGGTGGGAGGGGAATAGCTTGAAGAAAAGGAACGAACGCAATGGAAGAACACTTGCTTTACCAAAGCCTTATAATATTTAACTCCTAGTTTCCTGTACTATAATTATCTTGAAGGGCTCTAATCTGATGCCCCCAAATACTCTACTATAATCTCCCTCCACTACAAATCTCAGTGAGCACTTCTATTCTACTCTGTGCCTGAAGTCATTTACTACTGCCACTGTTTCGATATACCGAGCTCCGAAGGATTCAGAAGATTCAGCCCTCACTTCTCATTGACTCAAAGATAACAAGAAAACATATTTATTGCAAATAGGTGAGGATCACATTTCCCATCATGCTACTGTCTGGTGGCTCCCCTAATTCTTCTACATCAAAATATGTATCTTATATAATTTTTGAATGTGATAATATATGTGTTTCACAAAATGCCAACAAACAGATAGCCATGAGATCTGCACTTCCCAACATTATCCTCTGTTTCGGGGGTTGCTAGAGTGCTGGCAAACAAGATGGCTGCCCTTCGGTGAGGCTCCTGCGGTCCAGGGCCTAATACGTCAGTATCCTGTCTTAATTTGCTGACATTGTGCCCTAAATAAACAACATCATTGCAGAGAAAACATTTTGATCGTACAGCCACATACTGGAAAGGATTGTGAGCTTTCACAGAGGATGGCAGAGACTACGACCCAGTCGAGGTGCTCAGACCAGCAGATTTGAAAATGGCAGCCAAGGGGCGTGGCCCTAGTGGTTTACTGTCCGTGGAGCTTAGCAAAGGAGAACTGCGAGTCTCCCAGGGCCAACCGTAGCTGTGGTAAAGACAGCCACTGGCCAGCTGCCTGCTGCTGCTTCCATGGGGGTGCTGGTACTGAGTTGCGCACCATCGCTGCTGCCTGTGTGCCACAGGGAGTGGCTGGTGGCAAAGTGGCGGCCTTGGGTCAGCCAGGGTCTGGTCTGTCCTGGTGAGTTGCTGAAGCCGGATTGGAGCCTGTCTGCCCACTGAAATGGTGCCATGCATTGTGTGATCTGGTGTTGCCGAGGGACGCACACCAGGTGAGGATGGGAGGAACCACATGAAGGTCACACTGCTGGGGCCATCATGGGGCGTGTTGGTTCCCTGCGTGGCCTCGTGAACTGGCAGCAGACTGATCTGCCAGGTTGGGACTATTCCCACCCCAAGCTATTGGAGACATACTGCTCTGTGAAACTTGAGGAGCACCCTGTCACCCAACGGGGAATCAAGCTTGAGAACCGAGGTGCGAGAGTAAGTTGGGGGGAACTTAACCTACTGGCCTGTGGGACCATTAATGACTGACTGTGGGCTGTGTCCCCATACATTTGGCAGAACCTTGAAAGCAAGAGGCCCTTGAGTACCTTATCGTTCTCATGACCCTTGGGGGCTGCTTTGACTTAACCGACTGGGATGCCTGCTTGCATGGCGAGCTCTAAATGCACAATCTGATCCCTACATTAGCCACACACTACCGATCAATACAGTTTACAACACAGATAGATTTCAGAGGCTGGTTGGAAACTCTGACTTGCTACCCAGCTTAGGACACATGCTGCTGCCCAGATTGTGCCTCTCTGTCCTGCACGTTCCCCTCTGGTGACTATGCAGAGGTGAGGTGGGGCTTTTGTCGGACAGTCTCCTGTACTGGCTGATGTGGTGAGCACACACCAGCTAAGTGCATCAGATCAGTGAGTGCTACATTTGCCCTTTTCGTGAGTGAGTCACCAATCTTGCAGCCAAACCAGACTACTATTTGGCTCCAGTAAATCCACCCGTACCACCGGAGAACCCGCTAATCACAGTAACGTGGGTGATCGACCTGTGGAGGAGGCGTCCGGTGCAGATGACATGAAATCTTTCCTTCTCGCAACGACACAAAGCCTCAACTCCATTGAATCAAAAGTGGACTCCATGTGCGCCTGAATTTACACTATCACTCATAAACACTAAAAACACAATTTGCACATTGCTGAAACTGAATAAATGCTATCTGCGGTGGAGGACACAGTCACGCATGGGAGTAAACAACTCCTGAACATGGAAAAACTTCTTAAAATAATCTCTGCCAAAAACAAAGAACTCAAAGTGAGATCTGGCAGAAATAACCTATCCATTATAGGGGATACCTGAAACTGCAAATACTGGCAAGATGGAAAACTTTGTGGAATACCTACTGGTCCCGGTGTTCACAGTGGAATCTTTCTTCAAGGTGCTAATCGTGGAGCGTACACACAAGGATTGATGACCCCTCCCCTGTCAGGAGAGAGTGGACGTCCTATCATCACTCAGTTGCTCAACTTCTATAGCACAAACACACACATGTTTCTACACACTTACTAATCTGGTAAAATAAGTGATACACTCAAAGTCTATCAACTCTGTACCCACCATGACTGACATTGGGCACACACATCATAATAGCACACAGATTCAATATAACTGCTTAACATGAAATGTGCGGGGGCTGCGTGACCCACGAGAACGTCATCACATACTATCATACCTTGACAGATAACATTTCAGCATCACCATACTTCAGAAAACTCACATGGGGGCATTAACCGACACTACATCTGCTGCTCGATGCGTGTGCCATATGTACTTCTCGTCTTACTCCACCCATGCAGGGGGAACTGCATAACTCATACGAAAGAGTACCACGTACACCTGTGGAGGTGCTCTTACTGACCCCCAGGGATGAGACACTCTTATGTGGGGAAGGTTTGCCTCCATATCTGGTGCTATAGTTAACTGCTAAGGCACTGACACTGATGATCCTGCTTTTTTCTATTCTGGGGGCTGGCTGTTAAAACTGGGTCCACACATATCCTCTGGGGTTGTAATTTCAACGTAGCGCTAAATGCTCAATATTACAGATCCAGAACCACTCTCTATGGTCACGCTACTGCCTGAAGACATATTCAATCCATTATCAAAGAACACAATTTGCTGGATGCGTGGAGAACTCTCCACCGGCGAATGAGAGAAGGTACTTAAAAGCTGGTCCAAAATAGATTACTGGCTCACAACTAGAGGGCTGGGCACCTGGCTTCAAAAGGGTATCCATTTAGCGTGCACCTATTCAGACTCCTCCCCAGTGTTCATGGTACTCTGCCCACCAGCAATCTCTTCCCCGTAGTCTCTTGGTGGCTTTATCCAACATTAATTTGGACAAGGCCTTTCTAGAGGAATTAAAGCAAAAGGTAGTGGAATTCTTTGATAGGAATCAAGATTCAGTCCCTAGGATCAGCGCAGTCTGAGAGGCCTTTAAGGTCACTATACGAGCTGTATGCTCCGATCTATCCATGATCATCTTGGCAGAGTGGAATGAGATATCAAGGTGCTGGAGGAGGGTTTGGAAGACCCTGCAGAACCCGTACAGTTAGGGCTGCCAGCTCAGAATACCAGGAAACAGCTAAGAGGGAGTGCCTATACGGAGGCAAATACTTTAAAGCAAGGGAGTATGGTGAGGATGACAGGCTGGGATGTGCACTGGTGACCATAACACATAAACCACAAGACTCAATCAATCAATCAATCAAAGCATTTGTATAGCGCGCTACTCACCCGGAGGGTGTCAAGGCGCTTGGGGAGGGTGGTCCGCTACTGCTCGAACAGCCAGGTCTTGAGCTGCTTCCTGAAGGCGAGGTGGTCCTGGGTCAGGCGGAGGTGGGTCGGGAGGGAGTTCCAGGTCTTGGCGGCGAGGTAGGAGAAGGACCTTCCCCCTGTGGTGGCTCTTCGGATGCGGGGGACGGCGGCGAGGGCGTGGCCGGTCGATCGAAGCTGGCGTTTGGGGGCGTAGAAGTTGAGGCGGCTGTTGAGGTATCCTGGGCCTTGGTTGTGCAGGGCTTTGTGTGCGTGGGTGAGGAGACGGAAGGTGATTCTCTTGTTGACCGGGAGCCAGTGCAGGTCTCTCAGGTGTCCGGAGATGTGGTTGCGGCGGGGGATGTCCAGGATGAGTCGTGCTGAGGCGTTCTGGATCCGCTGGAGTCTCTTCTGGAGTTTGGCGGTGGTTCCGGCGTAGAGGGAGTTGCCGTAGTCCAGTCGGCTGGTGACGAGGGCCTGGGTGACCGTCTTCCTGGTCTCGGTGGGGATCCACCGGAAGATCTTGCGTAGCATGCGTAGGATGTTGAAGCACGATGAGGAGACGGCGTTGACTTGTCTGGTCATGGAGAGGAAGGAGTCCAGGATGAAGCCCAGGTTGCGTGCGTGGTCTGTTGGTTTGGGTGCGCTGCCTAGGGCGGGGGGCCACCAGGAGTCGTCCCAGGCGGAGGGTGAGGATCCCAGGATGAGGACTTCCGTCTTGTCCGAGTTCAGTTTCAGGCGACTGTTCTTCATCCATTCGGCTACCTCTTTCATCCCTTCATGTAGGTTGGCTCTGGCGGTGGCGGGGTCGTTGGTGAGGGAGAGGATCAGCTGGGTGTCGTCGGTGTAGGAGATGATGTTGAGGTTGTGTTGGCGTGCGATGGCTGCGAGGGGACTCATGTAGACGTTGAAGAGGGTTGGGCTGAGCGAGGAGCCTTGAGGAACGCCGCAGTTGACTTCGGTGGCTTCTGATCTGAACGGGGGGAGGCGGACTCTCTGTGTCCTCCCGGCGAGGAAGGAGATGGTCCACTCCAGTGCCTTGTCCTGGATTCCGACGTTGCTGAGGCGCTGTACTAGGGTACAGTGGCAGACAGTGTCGAAGGCCGCGGAGAGGTCTAGGAGGATGAGGGCCGCTGTTTCTCCGTTGTCGAGCAGAGCTCGGATGTCATCGGTGGCTGCGATCAGGGCGGTCTCGGTGCTGTGGTTGGCCCGGAAGCCAGACTGCGAGAGGTCGAGGGATCCGTTCGTCTCGAGGAAGGCGGCCAGCTGTTTGTTGACGGTCTTCTCGATGACTTTAGCGGGGAACGGGAGCAGAGAGATGGGCCGGTAGTTCTTGAGGTCGGTGGGGTCGGCTGATGGCTTCTTTAGTAGGGCGCTGAGTTCGGCATGCTTCCAGTTCTCCGGGAAGGTAGCGGTGCTGAAGGAGGTGTTGATGATGTCCCGCAGGTGGGGTGCGATGACAGCGTCGGGCTTGTTGAAGACGTGGTGAGGGCAAGGGTCGGTCGGAGATCCGGAGTGGATGGAGTTCATCGTGCGGACGGGGTCTTCGGTGCTGATCGGGGTCCAGGCGCGGAGGGTGGTGGTGGGGGGCGGTGGTTCAGTCATGGCGTGCGTCGGTTGGGTGCTGAAGCTGTTGTGTATGTCCGTGATCTTGTTGTGGAAGTAGGAGGCGAGGGAGTTGCAGAGGTCTTGCGAAGGTGTGATGTTGTTGTTTCCGGCGTTGGGGTTGGAGAGCTCTTTAACGATGTTGAAGAGTTCCTTGCTGTTGTGTGCGTTGTTGTCCAGTCGTTCCTTGAATGCAGTTTTCTTGGTGGTGTGGATCAGTTGGTGGTGTTTGCGGGTGGCGAGCTTGAGGGCAGTCATGTTGTCCGGTGTTGGGTCTCTGCGCCAGGCTTTCTCGAGGGCTCTACAGTTCTTCTTCGAGTTCTTGAGTTCGTCGGTGAACCATGGGGCTTTTTTGCTGCCGGGTCTGCTAGGCGGGGTCCTCAGGGGGGCGAGGTCGTCTGCGCAGTCGCTGATCCACTTCGTGAGGTTGGTGGCTGCTTGGCTGGGGTTCGTAGCGCTGGTGGGTGGGTTCTTGCTCAGGGAAGTAGCGAGCTGGTCGGCTGTGATCTTGTTCCAGCTTCTGCGTGCAACCTGTTGCTGTTGGTGGTGGATCGTGGTCCTTTTGAAGCTGAAGTGTACGCAGCTGTGGTCCGTCCAGTGGAGTCCGGTGGCGTGGCTGAAGGCGATGTCCTTGCTGGAGGAGAAGACGGGGTCGAGTGTGTGTCCGGCGTAGTGGGTGGGGGTGGTCACCAGTTGCTTGAGTCCGAGGTTAGTGAGGTTGTCCAGCAGGGTGGTGGTGTTGCGGTCGTTGTTGTTCTCCAGGTGGAAGTTGAGGTCCCCGAGGAGGATGTAGTCAGCGGAGGGGAGGGCGTGCGGGCTGACAAAGTCGGCGATGTCTTTGCTGAATCGTGTGCGTGGTCCCGGGGGTCTGTAGATGAGCGTGCCTCTGAGGGTGTTCTTGGGGTTGATGTGGATCTGGAAGTGCAGGTGCTCGGCGGGTGCGAGGGTGTCGTCGGTGTTGGTTGTGATGCGGATGGAGTTCCTGTGGATGATGGCGATGCCTCCTCCTGTCTGGTTGACGCGGTCCCTCCGGATGATCTTGTAGCCGTCCGGGATGGCGATGGCGATGTCGGGCGCTGAGGAGGCGTTCATCCAGGTTTCCGTGAGGAAGGCGACGTCTGGGGTTGTGGTGTCGATCAGGTTCCAGAGCTCGACGGCGTGTCTGTGGACTGAGCGGGTGTTGAGCAGGATGCACTTCAGGTGGCTGCTGCTGTTGCTCGTCGAGGTCTTGGGCACTGCTGGAGTGGTGCAGGTCCGGATGCAGGTGAACTTGCAGGAGTTGCAGCAGAAGGGTCCGTGGGTGCGTCTCGGGGTGGCTCGGTAGCAGCCCGGGAGTCTGCCGGCGTTGAGTGCGATGAGTTCGGTGAGTTCGGTGGCGTCGTAGGACAGTCGGGTCGTCTTCCGTCGGTGGGGGCCAAGGGTCCTGGCCCTGGGCGCGGTCCAGGCGCGGACGGGCGCAGACGGGCTTACCTTTGGCGCGCCTTCGGCGCACAATCGGCGCGCCCGCTGCGCGTGCACGCTGCGCGTGCACGCTGCGCGTCCGCCCGGTCGCCATTTATGGCGAAGTGGGAGGGAGGGAGGAGCTGGGAGGCGGGAGTGGGGAGGGTACAGAAAGAAAAGGGGGCGTGGCCACGAGAACGGCGGCGGGAAGCGGGGAGCGGGGCGGGGGGCACAGGGGCGCAGGGAGAACACCAACAAGGGGAAAAGGTGCAAATAACAACAGGGAACACTGGAGAAATACTATACAATGGGCACAAAAATCACAGAGGGCACTGGGGATAACTCAGAATCACACGACAACAGTCAGGCAGAGGATGCGATTCCGCTCGGCCAGCGGGGGGCGGGGTCGTGGCAGCAGGCTCAGCGAGGCTGAGTTCAGCAGCGGGAGGAGGGCACACGCTGCAGCTGGTGGCCGTGCGGTGCGGGGTGTCCTGGGAGCAGGTCAAGGACTCCAATGTCATACTTGAAATCCTAGATGAACAAGGTAACACAGTCTGAGACACTCTAGAAAGACAAAAAGGACTTTCCGGATTCTATCAGAGTCTATACACCACACATAGGACCCAAGCAGTAAACATAGACACATACCTGGAAGATGTCTCATTGGGATGGCTCAGTGATGTGCATAGGGAGTTACTCTTTGTGGACACTGAAGAAGATTAAATTAGAGCAGCCATTCTGCAATTGCACTCGGGCAAAGCCCCAGGTCCCGATAGACTCCCAGTAGATTTCTATCAAACATACATTGAAACCCTTGTCCTGATCTTAATGTCGCTATTTTATGAAGCTAATGAGACCAGCAAACTGCCGCCTACTATGCGGGAGGCAATATTAATTTATCTTACACAAGGCCGGTAAGCCTCTTGATCTTTGCATTTCTTACAGACCCCTCTCCCTTATAAACTGTGATGTCAAGATTCTTGCCAAAATTCTGGCAAATCACCTCAGTCTTCTTATGACCTTTTTGGTATACCCTGATCAGTACGGATTTGTCCCTGAACGGGTCATCTTGCATAATCTAAGAACGTTGTTTGCACTTCTCCAAGATATTGATGTAGAGCTGGAAGTAGTGGCTATCTTTTTAGACTCCTCTCAGGCTTTCGATTTGGTTGAATGGGATTATCATCTGATGGTGTTATTCCCTCCCCCTTTCTTGGTTTGGATTGAGATGCTATGGCTAAAGTACAGATTAACATGATCTGCACCTCCCCCTTTCCCATACAGCCACTCGCTGCCAGGCTACAACAAAATCAATGGGAATACTTCGTTCTGTACCTTACCATGCACATATTGGTGTCACTATATGCCAATGATATTAAACTCTACCTCAGGGACCATCATACCAGTCTGAATGGGCTACTAGGCAAATTTGTCCATTTGGGGGGACATTTCTGACATTAACATTAATTAGGAGAAGTCCCACCTTTTCCCCCTCATCCCAAATACTACACAATTCCAACCTGTCTAGCCATTAAAGTGGTGCGATACGGAACTCCGGTATTTGGGAATATTGCTCTCCAGAGACAGAGAAGAACTGATCTGAACTAATTATGGTACCGCTTTAGTTGCGATGACAGACAAAATAACTCGATGGATCTCCTGGCCCCTTTCCCTCGAGGGATGTATCTCCCTTATGATATGGTGATTTTGCCTAAACTGCTTAATTTATTCCTTACCATTCCTTACTCACCAGGGTGACACTTCTTTGTTGCACTGAAAACACAATTGATATGTTTAGCATGGGCAGGTAAGCAGTCACACATTCAATCGAGCACCCTCACACAGCCCTTTTGAGAGGCGGCTTTGAAGCACCAGCAACAGAGTTATAGTTTCTGACTGCCCAGGCACACTACGCAATACACTGGCACAATACCATTCCTTTCATGCTGCACTTAGCTATAGAGCTGGGTTACAGGACTCCCATCCCATCAACAGCTTATCTGGGCACTGGCAGGAATTATCCCGGGAAAGTTGACTCCACAGTTGCATGCAAAACTGCAGCATCGGTCAGACTGGCCAAATAACTTAGTAAACCTATATAGTACTCACCACTGTTCCCATTACCGTATTGTTTTGCCTTCCCCGTGACACACAAAGCAGCTTGTGGAGCTACAATTCAGAAGGTTGGGATCAAAACATGGGGTGACTTGTGCTCAGATGTATATTCAAAGACCGAGATGCATTTTCTCCAGTGAAATAATGACACCACTAGACATCTTTCTTCATATAAGACTCCGTCACAACGTCAAGGCAGCACTCCTGATTTTCCAGAGGAACCCCCTTTATTCAATACACTGCACACTCTGCTCAACTCTACAATTCCTAGACACCTGTATTGATTCTTTATCACTCTGCTCAGCTTGAACTGCCTGAACAGACTTGATGCGCTCATGCTGAATGGTATGGGGAGCTCGAGACACCTATCTCAGATAAACAGTGGTTCTAGTGTTGTGAACAGATGGAGCATATCTAATCGGGTAGCAGACTATGAATAACTCATTTAAATGTCCGACATCATGTGTACTACACACTGGATAGACTACATCACTACCGCTTACGCCACTTTATCAATCTCACACCACTATTGGCATTGCTGGGGTACACAGAGGCGATAGAGGTGAAATTCAGGAAATATTTCACACTCTGGAGCATATTATCAAGGACCGGTGTTAAAATTATCGCCGTTTTATCGGCAGGAAACTGCCGATAAAACGGCGATAGTGGGCTTGATAATACGCCCTTGTTAATTCCAAAAGAAGCCCATGTTAACACAAGAACATGGGCTTCTATGGGAATTAACAAGGGCGTATTATCAAGCCCATTATCGCCGTTTTATCGTCAGTTTCCTGCCGATAAAACTGCGATAATTTAACACCGGTCCTTGATAATGTGCCCCTCTGTCTCCTGTTAGCCAAGCGCAGGATTGCATGCAAGTGGGGCACAGGGCGGGCACTGAAATGTAATGCCCGGCTGCAAGGACTAACATATAGATCAGCTCACCACATATGAAGAGCTACTACCCCCCAGCTCTCGACCCCGAGATAGATGGGAACGTCTAATAGCAAACATGATATCACAGACACCCAACAACACAGAAGCACACTTAGCCTCCCCCCAGATCGGCAGGTGCATACGTCATACAGTCAGGAGCTGTCTGTTATTTCAGGCATTATACTGGCCTCCATTAAACAAAAATCCTATTTTTGACTTGAGTGTGACAGTACTCTAGAAGCATTTAGATACTGACAACGCAGATGTATATTCCTATGCCCATCCGTTGTTGTGCTTGTAGTCGAATTGTTCAGCACAGCAGAGTTCAGTTTCATCTGTAAAAATAACTAGATGGAAATAATCAATGTGTTAGGGAAAGCTATTTCTAAAACGACGTTTGCTGGACAGATACCACATTTATACCGTTTTGTATGAGAAAACAGCCAATAAAGGAAGTAAAAGTTTAATTGTCAATGTATGTTCAAATTGCTAATTAATGCTTCAATGAATATCACTCAACCGAACCCATCCCTTCACCCACAGACAGCATCCTTGTAAAACCATACTCAATATGTTAGTGAAATAAGGTATGAAATCTTGTAGCAATGAACGACTGCATAGTTCGACCTGTCTTATATTCCAGTACTACCAGTCTAGTATAACATATTAGAGATATTATTAAGAAAAACAAGCAAAGGCCATGTTCAGCCCTCATAAAAATGATTAGGCCATCGTTTGGTAATGCTGTTGAGCCCATGCTTATGTAAAACATAGCTCAGTAACACTTTATTGTAACATTTAGGATCTCATCCATTATGTGAAGTAATATAAACATTGTATTATTGTAATGTAATTCAAGACAATTATGGGCAGATTTACAAGAAAGTGACGCATCTATAGAGATGTGTCACTTTCCTTGCTCCACCCTAAAAATGCTTGTGCCACCATGGATGCGCCGTATTTACAATACAGCGCACCATGGCGGAAGGATTGACAGATGCGTCAGAAATTCTGACGCATCTGTTGGGGAAAAAATCACGCATTGCTGGAGTTGTGTCACAAGCATGATGCAACTCCAGCAATGCATTTCGTGGCCTATTCCCACTACACTGCGTCACTCCTTATGCCTGCTCTAAGCAGGCGTGAGGTTTTGACCCAGTGGCATTCTAAAAGTGACCTAGTGAAATCTTGTAGATTTTACTGCGTCACTTTACGAGGCTTTCCTGCGTAGAAATGCCCCCTGCATACATTATACGTGACGCAGGTATAATGTGATGCGTGATTTTAAAATGTGACCCAGCTCCCTAAATGCGTCATGTTTAAATAGGGCGCAATGTTTGCGCCACCGTTGGATCACAAAAAGGGACGCAATGGCGGCACAAAGAGGCACAAGGGGCGTGTAAATCTGCCCCTTAATGTTTTGCGCGGTCATGTAAATGTGGTTATCTTTGCTATTTCTTTGAATTTAATAGGGCCAGCTTGGTTTGCAAAAAGAGACGAAAATGGGATTAAAAATCCCTAAAATGAAGCTATTAAATTGCTGCTATTGACTCTTAAGATAGAGGAAGCAAACGCCAGTCGAATACAACATAAGCTATGCTTATTTACTAGAGTGAAGGGGGTCATTTTGAATTATTCTTTAGTTCATGCCAAGACAGAAGCTTCTATTATGTTTTAACTTTCTTTAAATAAATTACATTTGCCAGCAATTGCTTTGAGAAATTTAAAATACAATGAAAGTACAAACAGTACCTCATTGTCAAGTCTCTGGGATTACTTTCAGCCAAAGATTCGGATTGCATATACTTGATGCTGCATTTGTGATGTATATAACTCAATAAAATCTTCTAATGACAAACGCTATGTACACTCTCTCAGCAGAAGTTAGTTTAGAATTTAATTTTGCTTGCATTTGCTTTTTATGCTTCCAAAGGCTGTGAATTTTGATCAATTTTCTAGAAATAAAATTCCTTTGTATTTCAAATAAGCATTTTTCAATTTCATAGTGTCAAATTACCCACCCCTATTCAATTGCACCTATGATTCACCTTTTGTTTGAAAGTGGTTTACATCCTGGATAGAAACTATGATAACCATTAAATGTCCCAATCTCCTTGCACTGCCCCTGATATCTGCCACTGCTTCAGGAAAGCCATAATCATCAACCCTGGCATAGCCTCTGTTCTTTGCAGTCCCTCACATGGCTATTAGCAGTGTCAAGAATTCTCTCTATTTATGGGCAGATAAGCTCGAGCAAGCTCTCTCATTGTTATCATCGTTCATTAAAGACACTGACATGTATAGTTTATGGTTGCATTATAAGCAGTGTATGAGAAATTGGTGTTTTGGTTTGGGATGTAAAACCCTGCTCAAGCAACAGACACAAGCACAGTCAGGGTGTACCATTAATATCACTAAATTATCATGTGCTTTGCCCCCTGACTGTCAGCTCCCGCCTTCTAGCTGAACGTCCCTCCCCCTTCCCCTACATAATGGCAGCCGCTGTGCGGTCTCGCAGGCAGACGCGCGAAACAGGTGCACTGCTGTCACGCCGAAGGTGTACCTTAGGCAAGTCTGTCTGCGCCCGTCCGCAACCCGACCGCGGCCAGCGCCAGGAACCCTGGCTCTCCTAGACCCCACCGCTATGAATCCACCACCCTCCACGCACTCAATCCCGGAAGATCATCGCCAAACACCACCCATGGACTATTCTCATGCAGGCACTGCCGTATATCCTTCACCATCGCCAAAGCACCCACAACCGCCATTGGCCTGCATGATGTATGCACAGCTGGAATCCTGACATGCATCCTCCTCAACATGCGCTCCCTGCACTGACAAACTGTAGAGATCTGGGACCTGATCGACACCCTCTCACCTGATGTTGCCTTCTTCACTGAAACACGGACCAATGCATCCTCCAGCCACGATAACGCCACTGACAGTTCCAACAGCTACAAGATCCAGAGTGCCCCCACCGCCCAGAAGGCGGACGCGCCATCACTCACAAGACCGCCCTCCGACTCTCCACATCCAGCACGAGTGACCCCGACTTCAACACAGAACACCTCCACTTCCAGATCAAATCAGCCCAAGGACCACACTATGAGGCACCCTCATCTACAGACCGCTGACATAATGCACCCAGTCTGCAACCACCATCGCCAAGTTTGCCGCACCCCACGCCATCACCTCCATGGACTACATTATACTCGGGGACCTGAACTTTCACCTTGACAACTGAAACAACCCCGACTCCACCTCTCTCCTTGAAAACCTCGCCAACCGCAGACTGAAGCAGCTGCTCAACATGCCCACTCACAGAGCTGGACACACCCTTGACCCCTTCTTCGCAGAAGGGACAAACATCCGCTTTAGCCACACCACCCAGCCCCTCTGGATGGACCACCACTGCGTCCACTTCACCTTCAACACCTCCACCGCACCTGCGCCCGCCACAAAGGAACTGGAGCAAGGTCACAGAGGAACACCTCAACACCACCCTCCACCAAACCCCCCCAACGCCATGACCAACACCAACTCTGCAGCCAAAGAATTTCACTGCTGGATCTCCTTCTGCACCGACAACCTCGCAACCCTCCGCCACCCCGCCAAACAGCGCCCTCCGAAGTCCGCCTGGTTCACCACAGAACTACAAGAAGCCCTGCACTCAGGCAGATGCCTAGAAAAAACCTGGCGAAACCAGAAAACCACAGAAGCACAGAACTACCGCAGGAGCGCCCTGAAGGAATACCACCAGCGAATAAGAGACACCAAATGGACTTCACAAGGGACAAAGTCGAGACCAATGCGACCGACGCCAAGGAACTGTTCAACGACATACAGAAGTTTGCCAAACCCCCCAGCAAGGCCACAAACATCACATCTTCCCAGGAACTCTGCGGAAAACTCAGCTCCTACTTCCATCTTAAGATCAAGGCCCTCCACGACAACTTCAGTGAACAGACGCCAGACGCCAGACACCATCCCCCTCGACACCGCCGCCAATAAGCCAACCATCATGACCTGGAAACCCGCCACCGTCGAACACATCACCATGGCCATGAAGAAAACCCACTCAGGAGCCCCAAATGACCCCTGCCTACCGCACATATTCCACAGGGCCGCCGCCGCCATCGCAACCGAACTAGGATGGACCATCAACACCTCCTACAGTTCCAGCATCTTCCCAGACAAATGGAAGCGGGCGGAGGTTAAACCCCTCCTCAAGAAACCAAAGGCCCGACCCAACAAACCTGAAAAACCACTGGCCCATCTCTCTTCTCCCCTTCGCAGCCAAAGTCACAGAGAGACTCGTTAATGCCCAGCTGACCACCTTCATCGAAGAGAACTCCATCCATGAAGGAATGAAGAATGTCACAGCCTGGATGAAAGACAGCTGCCTGAAGCTCAACTCTGAGAAGATCGAGGTCCTCATCCTGGGAACCTGCACCTCCGCCTGGGACCACACCTGGTGACCCTCTGCCCTAGAAAACACACCAACCCCCACAGACAACACACGAAACCTCGGCATCATCCTCGACTCCTCCCTCCATGAACCGCCAGATCAACGCCGTCACTTCCACCAGTTTCAATTGCCTGTGCATCCTCCGCAAGACCTTCAAATGGATATCCTCGACTGCAGAAGAACCATCACCCATGTGCTCATAACCAGCAGACTGGACTACAGTAACACCCTATACGCAGGAATCAACAGAACTCTTCTACACAAACTCCAAACCATCCAGAACGCCGCAGCCAGACTCGTACTCGGGACACTGCATCACAAACACATGACCCAACACCTACGAGACCTCCACTGGCTCCCAGTCGAGAAGGGGGTCAACTTCAAACTCCTCACCCACGCCTACAAATCCCTTAACAACATTGGGCCCAAATACCTCAACAAGAGAGTCTCCTTCCACGCACCCAAGAGGAACCTCCGCTCCGCCAACCTTGCCCTGGCAGAGGTCCCCGCATCCACAGAAACAGGGCAGGTGGGAGAGCTTTCTCCTACATTGCAGCCAAGACGTGGAACGAGCTCCCTGTGAAAATCAGGTGCTCCCCAACCCTGCACACGTTCAGGAAGGACCACAAGACCTGGCTCTTCAACTGATCTGGAGCTGATCCTCCCCCTTGTGAGCTCGGAGGATGAAGTCCACTTGTGTCCTGAGGACCTCAGGACACAAGAGGACCTCATCGCCCCATCAGCAGTGCACCAGAAGCCGCGTTTGCAGAGTGGTGTTAAAAGGGGAATGAGCTCGGACCACCTCTTTGTAACACAGCTCTGTGTCACTTACTGGAGGTTCCTGGTGGGCTCCTTGGCCCCCAGGGACCCTCAGGATTCAATGGGATTCAATCCCCCAATTTACAACACGCCAGGGGGTGTGTTGTAAAAATATATATATATATATTTTTTAAGTATTTTTTAAGGAGGGGGGCTGCGTGCCCTCCTTCTGAGGGCTCTATTGGCCCTAGGGACACCCTCCACTGGGGCTCTGCCACTTACTTTTTTCATTGATAGAGGGAGCCGCGTTACCTCCCTCCTGGGCCACTTCTGGCCCTAGGACCCCATCCCCCGGGGCTGGCCATTTATGTTGGGGACCGTAGGGGGAGCCCCAATGCCCCCATGTTCCCGCCGGCTCCCCGCCTCCTGCTGGAGTTGGCATTGCTTTTCCACAAGGGGAGCTGCTGACATGCAGCTCCCTTTGTGGAAAAGCAATCCTGCTTAGCTTCATTGAAGTGAGAGCAGGGATACTCATTGAAGCGAGAGCAGGTTTCCCTGCTATCGCTTCAATGAAGCAAAACAGAGTTTGCTATGGCAGGGCGGGAGCCGCATGGCTCCCGCCCTGCCATAGCAAACAGCAGTGTTCCCGGGTGGGCACCCTGGGACCCTGCAGGAGCCAGCCCTGGGAGTGGCGGTCCCCAGGAACATCACTGGCTCAAGGAGGGGGGCCATGCAGCCCTCCTCCCAATGTTTAAAGCCCTGGGGAGGTGGTGGTCCCCAGGGTACGGGGTCCATAACGGACTCGTGTTTTTAAATTCAAAGTGCCCTGGGGAGGTGGTGGTCCCCGGGGCAGTGTGGGGGGGCTCAAGCCCCCCACACTAATTAATTTTGACAGCCCCGGGAAAGTGGAAGACCCTGGGGCTTGGGGGGGCCCTTGAGGTGGCGGTCCAAGGGGCAGCATGGGGGCAGCGTGCCCCCGCACATAATCAACATAGCCATGGGGAGGAGGCAGTCCCCGGGGCTTCGGGGTCTCCTGCAGGCCCCCGCTCCAATAATGAGGTTTGCCCCCGGGACCTGGCCCACACCAAGGCTTTAAAAAATAGACCGCTCTTCATTTTGTTTTCATTTTCATTGGGGTTCGCGCACCTAGCCAACTAGCCCACCAATTTTAAATTTAAAATTTTTAAATTTATGCACCTGGGAGCTGCGTTGCAGAGATGTGGTCCAATGCCACTCCCCCTTTTTTACACCACTCTGCAACTCAACTCTGTGGCGCTTACTGGAGGCCTGCTCAGGGGGTCCTTGTAGGACCCCCTGAGCAGGCCTATGGGGTCAGGGTGTTTATATCCTGCCCCCTTTTCTTGTTTTTTATATTTGATTTACTGTTTTCTTGTTGCTCGGTTCTACCGAGTCACAAGATGGCTGCCAACACTTCCTGGTATGGAGTGTTGGCAGCCAATCAGCGTGAATCTAGTGCCCGGGAGGGTTCGCAATCCCTCCTCGGTGCTCAGATATCGAAACGTTCTTTTTATAATTTCTCAGCAACTACTGAACGAATTTACACCATTTAAGTAAAAGGGCTCTTTCTGAAGCAAGGGCTACCTTGTTGCCAAATGTGGTGCAATTCCTTTAAGCAGTACGGGCTGTAGCTTTGTCTAAAGTTTCCTATGGAGGACAGATATCGAACCCATTCTTTTTTTTAATTTCTCAGGAACTACTGAACAGATTTACACCATTGAAAAAATTGGCTCTTTCTGAACCAAGACCTACCCTTTTTTCTCAGCCCCCACTTGACGAATCACCCCTAAACTTTTCAAGACAGAAGCTGACTGCAACTGGCCACTTTTTTTGAAAATTTCGCCTAGATTCATCAACCGGCGCCAAAGTTATTAGGAAAAGAAAAAACGCTTTTTTAAGTAGGTAATATATATCTATATCTATGAAACATGTTTGCCAATACCTTTGCTATGATGTTTTTCTATATTTGTAGCATGATATTAAATAATCGATATTCTGGTGCCATGTTATTGTATCAGCACAAAAAGGCCTTTTCAAGTCAGTTTTGCTTTACTAAAGGTTGATGACTTATATTTGTTTCTACCAACTCTTTTTCACTAGAAACGTCCCTTGAGAGGACAAATCCTCTTTCCCTTTGCCTTTCACTTGTTCACAGTTATAAATCAACTCTGCATCTGTGATTTTCCCAGAATATGTCTCATCATTTTCATTCTCATCCCCATCTACAGCAGGTGTATCAGTCCTTTGACTATTTTCTTACGTTGGGTTCATCCCCCTTTCACTGGCTTCCTTTGCTTAGCCAGTATTTTTAGAATGTTGTATTCAAACTAAAAACTGATACATTGGCCTTAAAATCTATCTTCCAATATAAGTCATCCAAACCAACTTCTGTACCTACCTTTCCTAAACTGAATAATAATGATCTTATCTACCTTATTCCGGTCTGTGCCCCCTCTGGATGAAAAGCAGCAACCAATATAATTATACAAATATGTTGGCCATGCAGTTGTCGTTCAGCTTATTAACATCCTTAAAATACGTTATCAAAATAGAATGCATTTATTGATTTTTATGTACAGACAATTGGGTTCAAAACCCAGCACTTGGATTCAGCAATGAAACGCACAATAAAAAATAAACCAATATGTGTCAAAGAATACGTATAAACAGTCAGAATAAGAGTAGATAATCCTGCAGTCTTGAGACTGTACGAAATTGCCCAACAGTTCAGCTTCAATTTATTTCCTTATAATATAAACCCCTTTCTCTTGGCTGCCAGAAGTCTCCAAAGACAGTCTAAGCAGTTTAGGGCAGTCTTGAATAATGCACAATTGTTCCACAGTCTTCATTGCAACGAACAGATGCTGCTTGCACATATTCAGAATTATGCAGCCATCAAGTCCTATTTTTACTTTTAGACAAATGTATTTCATCTACCTAGAAACATGTGCTAGTATGGAGGTAGGTTGGGGGTAGTTGAGAGGAGTCAGAAGCATTTAGGGGCACAGAAGCAAACGTAAACATCACCATAGCTGCACTGATTGCTCCCACGTGCCTGTTTTCTTAGAAAGGTTGACCTTACTGTTTCCACAGTTTAACTTTCCTTGGCTCAGGTGTCAGACCCTTCACTGAGCGTCTTCTCCATGCTCCCTTTATGCTCAACTTAAAGCACTCCTGTGAATGTACCGAAGAGAGGCTCCCACTCTGTCCTGCTCCTCACTTCTGGCCTCTTCTCCCTTCGAAATGATAGTATAATGTCCTCCATCCGTCAAGAGTCTTCATCCACTTATTTACTTATTTTTAAGTTCAAGACTCTTAGAACTATGTTCACCACTAACTTTCCTAAAATCGCATTAACTTGATACTTTCAGGACTGCTGCAGTTATCTACAGAAAGCAGCCCCAGCATTGTACAAAAGGGGGAGAGAAGCATTTCTTTCGTGGCATTCATTTAACTGTATCATGCATAAATAAAGTGTTATGTGCACCAGAAAATCTGTCTTCTTTCTTTAAACGTTTTGCTTATTATTTGTCACATGTATAATGTTTCTTACTTTTACCTATGTATTTGTGTATTTATTTATCATGTCTCTGAAGGACTGAGTCAGAGTTACTTTCACTCTGCCGGATTATTCCTGATTAGGTCTTTCTGCACTCAAATTAACTGTTTTTCTGCCCGAAAAAATCACGTACGATGTTTTACTACTGTACTACTATCTGCAGTCAGGTCTATGTTATTGTTTTTGCTTACAGGGAAGCATTCAATATTTCATCTGTTACAGTAAAACTCCTTCCCCTGCTTTTTCGCACACCCCATGCACTAGCCTCGCCATACCTTTACCACATGCTCGGAGCAGGTGATAACAGTATGTGGGAACACCTCAAGAGTAAATTCCATGTGGTGTAATTGGCAGGAATATTGGTCCCACCGAGTAATTCCCCACATCATAGGGTTAAATTCATGATCGTGCAGTACTAGGGGGATTTTACTGCACAGTAATGCTAAATGTGCATGCGAATTTAGCATGTGGTAAAATAGCTCCAGTATCCTGCAGCTCGTAAATAGGGCCTACGATCTAATTTTTAAGCCACTTAATATGAGAGCCGTCTTTCTCAATTTCATTGACACCTGTAATGAATGATGAAGGCTTTTGCTACATATGTAGTCAGTTTTTAAAAGTGTTATTTTTTTCCTTTACCGAAGCGTGATAAACGATGCTTGAAGGTGCTAAATTAGCATTTTCATTTGTTCAAAATGTTGCAGGGCTTAGGCAATCAATGAGGTATAACGTTGAATTCAGCAATACTATAATTTGCCCTTTAACGCAAAAAGTAAATGCTCTGAGATATTCATTATCTCTTAGATAAGAGTGACCTATAAATCAAAATAGCTGTTCCATTTGTCTTCCATGCATCCTTAAGAATCGTTGCTCTGAGGTCTCACTTTTTAATATGCTGCAGCTAGACACATTTTATCTTTGTAATTCATTCATTGTACAATAGTTTTGCTCTTTCATTATGCATGTAAGTAAGATAAGAAGGTACTTAAATGCAACTTGGAAGCCAAAATCTTCTTCATTGGAGCAACATTCTTTTCTTGGTGTTAATCTAGTTGAAGACTAAATCTAGCCAGGTGTCCTACATTAAAAAGGTATGTTATCATTTGCCATTTTTAAATCGTGCATACAAAAGAATGGGCCATGCATGATCGTATTGTACTTTCTAATGACAGCATGCCACTCACACTATTTTAATTGACCTCCAATTATCATTCTTTTCAGCTGTATTAGGAACTTATGATTCTTGCTTTTGTTTAGCTGGGAACTCAATTTTAAATTCTTTAATGCCATCAAACCAGCTTTAAATCCACCTTTAACTCCTACCATCAAGATGCACTCTACCTGTGGCTCTCCTTCAATAGCATCAAGAACCCTGTTAGAAACAATGACAAGGTATGCAACATCCTGGTTCTGTGACGGGGAAAGCTGGTTAGTCTTGGCTTCTTTGCGTCTCAATCACAACTGTAAACCGAATAGTGTGGCTGAAAATAGCTCAATTAAGATGCCAGGTGTCCAAAAAAGGATGCCTGTCAAGCATAAATGTGTTCCTGTTCCAGGAGTGTACACCACTACCATATGTATTAGTAAACTCCATATAAAGGTGAAGGGAGAGTGGAGTGCCTTGAGAATATGTGAACACTCATAAACTTGTTAGCCTGTTAGCGTTCACAAACCTCTCTCTGGCTCTTACTCCCCCCCCCCTGAAATGGTCAGAGTTTTAGTTGAGAAAAGGGTTACAATAACTCCCCTGGGAAGGTGTGAAGAGAAGCGAACACCCCTAAAGTTCGTGGTCGTGTACAGGGAAATGCTTTTCCACTTAGAAAAGAGTTTAGGTTGTGAAGAAGAATGATGTTTTCCCTGGATATGTCAATTGTCTGCCACTACTTTCCCCTATCATAAATGTAAGTTGTTTTTAGACAATCAGTTATTCATTATCTTACTTGCACACATCGATTCTCTAAGTTTATTTTCCAAAAGGAGCTCTCACTCTCACACACCTGGACAGAGCACAATTTTATTTCCCAAAACACATATCTCACAAAAGCAAAAACAAAATATTTAACCTGTAAACAAGCATGTCTATGCAGAGCCCCTTTTCCTTGGAAATCTTTGAAAACAGCTTTATTATATCTGCCACCTCCCTTAACAAGAAGGTTGCATGGCACTTAAAGACTTGTTCTCCAATACACCTAAAACAACCCTGACTTCCAATTCCTTACTAATAAGTTGTTAGACAGCACCTTTGAAACAGTGACCAATATGTCTAAAAAGTCCTACAATGTGTTATTATAAGATTCAACCAGAATAACACCTAGGCTAAGGCTATGGATCTTTGCAGACAAAAGCTACACATGGAGTGCCATTAAGCCCTTCCATCAAGCATTTTTCTAACTCCTAAACATTATTATTGGCCACTTTTTCACCCATTGTCTAACATGAATCTAGTATTTCGTTTATAACTATATGTGTAGGGAGGACATAAGAGATCATTGAAAGTGGTTCCAAATGCCGAGATTCCTGATTACGAAGGCAACATTTTTTTGTTTGTTTAGAGTTCTATATAGCTCAAACTTGACCCAAGACATCGGGTATCAGAGCGCTTTACAAGAGCACCAGTTACGTTACATGAAGACACATTCATTTTTCTTAGGCATGGGGAGATTAAGTGATTTGCCCAGAATTACAGGATGTTAAACGTTGTTGCAGAGACTTAAACCCGGTTCCCCAGCCTCGAGGTCCACCGCTCTAGCCATAAGGCTACATCCTCTCCCCAACATTGAATAAATTCCACATCATTTCTTCTTTGCCATTATTGTGTTGAGTTTTCAGCGAATTCTTGCAGGTTCCTTTTCCCTTTCTGTAGTCTTCTTTTTTGGGGTGACAACCACTAATGATTAAAAATATTTATGCCTGCAATTGATTCCCTAGTGTTCTATTGCAGCTTCACCACTGAGCTCTAATGAAGAACTGGAACACTAACATTCTGTATTCATCACATTGCTTTATAGGAGCTCTTGAATTTGAAGCCTTTCCTATGAAGCAGGCTGAAATTAATGAGCCTTGTGGTGTTAATGCAGACATGAAACCAGATGAGTAAAAAATTGCGAAGGAAAGTACAGAGCTTTAGTCATGTTTGACATAATATATTTTTAAACGGCAAATATATTTAATAAAAAAGAATCTTACCTAACTACAGCAACCCATTTTGGTACCTATTTCCTTTCCTTAGACTATCCATCCTACCTCTCTCATAAAACTGCCTTAATTTTAAAATAGTATAAGGGTTTCTTCTACCATTGCATAGTATAGGAATAGATTTTTCAGAGGAGCAGGAAGCTATTTGCAGATTTATTTCATATTTAAAGTGAATAGATTTGTGTTTCAAATGGCTAGCAACACTCATCAAACTAGTTGCTGTTTGGACATTTAGGTTTTGGTTTTACTTTTTTCACTTTCTTTGTGCAGTAGTCGTATCACCATGCCTGAATGTGCACTGACTCATTTTTAATGTGAATTAACCATAAGGAAATGTTGAAACACATTTATAAAAATATTTATTGTCTAGTATATGTTGCTCTGTACACATTATAAACTATGTTCAAAAGTAATTAATTAAAATATATTTTAAAATAAGTGATGTAAATCAGACAGAACAATGAGGCTACTAATTCAAAACATAGTTAAAAAGGTTAGGGGATAACCAAGAATTCAAACACTATAAATGTAATGGAAAGTAATACTTCATATGGCAGCAGAAATGACTTTTGTAGGGGAAGATTTGTTTTAAAAATAAAAGTTAGAGCTCTCTATCCCTCTAAATCGCATGCCCACATGGCTCACATAATGAGCCTTTTTTGTGTTTTTGAAGAGCAAAGCGGGGTGGAGCTGATAGTCCCCATGGTACATTTGTTCGGGGGCAACTCTGTCTCTGTGGGTGCCTTTGGTACATGATTATGAGGATATACACCTACAATATTTGTATCTCAGTCGAGCAGCACCCATATTCTCCCTACAGAAATTCACCAGTTAAAGTTAGCAGAGCCAAATATAACCTGCTCCCCTGCCATGCACTGCTTATGACATCACACTTAACATGTTCTATGACATCATTTATGACATCACTGATGCCATCTAAAATGACATCAGGGATGGCATCACTGATGCCAGCACTGATGATAATATCCAATGATTATTTGCTAGTTTGTTTGATAGTTTACATCGAGTGGCGAGTAGCTGCCATATTAAATTTCCTCCTACTTTTGTACAGCATGTGTCCAGCTAATGGGTGTAAAAGTTTACAAAAAGTATATGCTCCTAATGAATCATAGGTGTGTTAAGGTAGTGAACACATTATAAATCTGTGTGCAGGTGACAGTTGAAGACTTGTGTTATGTATGTTCCACACAAGTTTAAACACTACATACTAAGGGCCTCATAACGATGTTGGGAGGAAAGCAATCTGACCGACCCATTGTCGGTATCGGTTCTGACCGACTCGCTAACCTGGACAACTGATTACAATGGTTCCGAACACATATAGAGAAAGTCTCCCATTGACTTCAATAGGAGTCTGTGTTCCGACTGACAACACTGGCTCCCATTGGAAAAAAGGGGTGGTTGCGGAAAACCTTGCACCCTGTAGCAGGGACATCATGGTGCCTGCCACACTGTGCATGGTTTGAAAGGGAGGTCCCTTCGGAACCACCCTGGGACCCAAACGGAGGCCTCAGGATGAAGGGGGGTCTGCTACAGACCCCAAAGTCAGTTTCCAACAGCCATTCTGTGTCAGACAGGCAATCCGAAGCTGATATCAAAATATGTCGGTCAGAAATGCAGTCCGTAGAGCTGCACTATTCGGCTTCGACTGACTCTGAGTCTCCGAATGCCAGTCAGAACTGATTCCGACTGACCGAAAGGTTACCCTTCCATCATAATCGATCGGTCAGAAATGTTTCCGAGTTGGTCGGAAACATAGGTTCCGACACAGATGAGGAGAATCTGACTACTGTTCGGAGCCTTTCCGGCCGACATCATAATAAGGCCCTTAGTAGTGTAAGCAGCCTTGAGTTGAGCCTTGAGCCTTGAGTTATTAGACAGAATCATCACAGCATGACAATTTTGACATAACATAGAAGACTGTGTGCACCAGGTACTCACATGTGTACATGTGCTTCTTTTGCTTCAGAAGATGGGCTATCTGTACAGCTTTCACCACATTATGAAGGCTGAATGTAGTGTCATATTTAGCACCTTTAAACCTTGGTGATTTCATGTAAATTGTGTCTTTTTAGACAGAGGGTACATGATTCTTAGTAGACATTTTTAATACTCTGTGATGTATTTCTCGTGAGAGTTTACCTGTCTACAAACAGTGTTGTACAGAGTTAAATCTCTTCATAGAGTAAACACAATGTACAGTACCCACTTTTCAACTCATAACAACTTAATTTCTCATGTAGGTTTGGTGACTGTGAGGGGTGTGAAACAAATTAAAACTGTCCATTCATTTTGGAACAGACATTGAGTATCTTGAGTAACTTTGCTTTCTCTGAACAGTTGCATACATACTGATCAGTGTTTGCAAAGAGGTTTTCCCATATATCTGTGGCTGATTGTTAAATTGAACTAGGCTACCTGTGAAGTGTGTGGTATGGGATCAATGTTGCACATAAGTGTGCTTGCTATACCGAAGGGAGTTGTATCTGTGATGGCATTAATGATGCTTCATATTATTCTGAGCTTGTATGTACTTATTTCCATGCTGGTTTATAGAGTATTGTGTACAAATGAAGCTTAGATGATACCATAAGTGATGTCATCAATGATGTAATTTGAGATATCACCAGTGATGTCATAAATAATGACATAGAACATGTAATGAGCGATGTAATATGTGTGGTCATAAACAGTGTATGGTGGGGCGCAAATTATAGTTAGCTCAAATAGCTTCAGTTGTTGAACTTCTGTGTTTTATTTAGCTAAAAACTTTAATGTTGTCACTGACATATTCACCAGCTATAACATTACTTTAATCTTTGTTTTTCCCAGTGAATTTAAACAAAAGCAAATCTTTTATCACACCTAAGTATAACATTACTTTAACCTTTAGGTTTTTCAGTTTTTTTTAAAATACATAAAGTAAGATGTTATTACCATATGTACAGTCTACCCCAGCTGGCACAGCCACAACCAGGCCTACAGAAAATCCGCACAGATTGCCAACCCGATACTGTCCATGGTGGTTCGCCATGCACAACAGGGGATTGGCAACAGGGTTTGGCCTGTGACCAGGTCCTGTGGTTAACCCACCTGCAGCCACTACCATTGCTTACTACTAACCTGGAAGGGGCTTGGACAAATGAGCGGAGCTTGTAGGTGATTTTCTGTCTTTGTATGCTCAGCAGCAAATACAAGGGAGAACTGTGGACTCTTCTCTCAGAGCAGGACCAACAAGAAATAATCTACTTGTCTTGGACAGTTACAACAGAAGACATTGAGCTCCCATAAACCAATAATACATGCGTCTCAATCAAGGATTTCAGATTATTTTTCAACATGCAATTGCAATGAAAACACATGGTGCATCTGCACGGACAATGGCAAGAAAACACCATTTCATAATACTGACTGGAAGGGGTAGTGTCAAATAGGTGGAGCATGTAGGTAACACTTGAGACAGACACACCTTTCCTGAGGCGAAAAGCCGGGAAAGAGAGAGCGCTGTAAATTTTACTTGTTGCTTAACTTTAAAAACGATTTTCTTTTTATTTGGAATTTGCAACCCACCTTTTTGATTGTTTGTAGTTTTCCAGGCTCAGCCGATTTAGGCGCTGGCACTGGGATGGCTTAAGAGAGGCAGACATCTTGGGGGAAACGTGTAGGGGCTACGATCCAGCTTCCTCGCCCCTCCCAACCTCACCTGCACATAAATACAGGGCGATGCTTCGCGCGCATCAGAGACAGACACACCTTTCCTGAGGCGAAAAGCCGGGAAAGAGAGAGCCCTGTAAATTTTACCTGTTGCTTGACTTTTAAAACGATTTTCTTTTTATTTGGAATTTGCAACCCACCTTCTTGATTGTTTTTAGTTTTCCAGGCTCAGCCGATTTAGTCGCTGGCACTGGGATTGCTTAAGGGAGGCAGACATCTTGGGGGAAACGTGTAGGGGCTACGTTCCAGCTTCCTCGCCCCTCCCAATCCTCACCTGTATAACATGACCATCTTAACCCGGCCGCGCGCAGCGGGCACGCCGATGGTGCGCCAAAGGCAAGCCCGTCTGCGCCCGTCCGCGCCAGGACAGGCCGAGGGGCCGAAACCCCTGGTCTGAAGTCACTGGCTCGTACGCTTATTCCTCAGCCATGTTACACTCATTTCGCAAGTCGGTTAGGCATGAATGCATCATTACCCAGAATGACCGGCAATGCCCGAGCTCTTGCCCCTCAGTTATGTAGAAACATGTCATCGGGTCCCAAGACTTCTCAGTCCTGGTCTTTCGGCAGTTTAAACTGCCGTTCCTTAATCAAACACAAAAGAAACATCTTTGATCTCCTGGCTGATGAGTCTCTGGATGCTTTGTTTCTGACGGAGACTTGGTTGCATGAAAGGGCGGGCCCTGATATCGCGGAAGCCTTGCCCACAAACTATGCTATTGTCAGGAGAGACAGACCTATAAGAACAGGGGGTGGCATTGCGATCATTTTAAAAAAATCGTTGCAGTGCACTATAGAGTCGGTCTCTCTGAGTCCCGGTGAGGCGGCCCTTTTTAAACTTACTTTGCTCCCTAATTCTACTCTGACCGGCCTGTTAGTTTACCGACCGCCATTCAGTCATGGGCGTTAAAATTTTCTGACTTTATCGCAGCTATTCTGGTAAATTCAAGCAACTTCTCCATCATAGATGATCTTAACATTCATTTAGACGATCCACAGAACAATACAGGTAGGAACTTGATTGATGACCTCTCAGCTATGAACATCACCCTGTGGAATTCGGGAGCCACTCATATAGGCGGGCATCTATTGGACCCCATTTTTTCCAACCTTACCCATCTAGATTGTTCCCCTGCTCTGCCTCTACAATGGTCAGATCATTTTCTGTTAAAATTTAGGCTGTCTACTCCTGCAGCTTCCATCTTCTCTAACTCGACAGTAAGGACCGGTAAAAGGGATTGGAAAAATCTGGATATGAATTATCTGAAATCTGCTCTAGATTCCATTTCAGCAAGTGATCTACTAGACACGGACGATATAGAGATAGTGTCTGAGAAGATCAACACGTGGCTTTTAAAGGCCGCAGATATCTGCTTGCCTTTAACACAGACAAAAATGAATGCCCATAAAACTCGAGCGCCATGGTTTAACGAATCACTCAGGACCGACAAATCTAAATGTAAACGGCTGGAGTGCCTCTGGAGGAAAGACTACTCCTTAGAAGCAGGGCAGACTTATAGAAAAGAACTGAAGCTTTACCACACAGCCTGCACTACTACTAGAGCTG